>NC_087480.1:59027721-60367721 GCF_036417665.1 Passer domesticus
GCACTTGCTTTGAAGAGTTCCCGTTTATTAGGAGGAAGTGCCTTCCACCAATTTCTTATGCTCCTGTAAGATACAAACAGTGTTAATTTAGAACATATTTGAAATGGAATTTGTTACTGTATTCTCTATTACAGCCTCATCTCATGTAGGAGCTCATGGGGGATTATACAGTAATTGGCTGCCACTCCTCTGTATTTCTTCCCTCCCACAGGAGAAGAAGGAATACCCCTCAATGTCTTGGTTCATCTCCCTCTACACATGTAAATGAAAAGAGCAAAAAATAGATCTAACGCCTCTGATAATGGAAAAAAAACACCTCTTGTTGAGCAAACTGTCAGTCAAACAACACTACAAACACACCTGCCATGCCTCCCCACACTCACACTCTGCATGATGGGTCTTGCACTGAAAGGAAAGAAACACAGTATTTTACCTGCCAAGAATGATGGCAAATAATTTCTGAGCTGGCTTCACAATAATCCAGAAAAGAGGAACTGGTGCAGCCTGAAGGGATGGTGATGTGTGAAAAGACCTGTTGATCTGAATGTTCCAAGCAGCAAAGTGACATGGGGGTTGTCCTACAGAACTGGTCAGGAGGGATGGGATCTTCTCCTCCAGTGACTGAGAAGACTGGGAGAAAAACCTTCCTGAACTATGGTTTGCATTCCTGTACACTTCCTGTCCACTTATATGTGGGACATCCAAAAGACATCGCAGTCCTTTACCAATCAAGTTTCTATAGGAGTCAGGGTTTCCAGTCAAAACACAGTTTCTAGTATTTCCACTCAAATCCAACCTTTGGCATCTATTTCTGTCACCCTGACTTCGGCACCATCCTGTGTAAGACCTAGAGAGATTATTGCACTTCCCCTGCTTGCACAAAGAAGCCAAATGAGACAAAATACAGTTTCTGCCCGACAGCTTTAGGCCACAGATGATATTCATAACTTCTTTGGTTGGTTACCCTGAAAAAAAAAAAAAAGAGCAGACTGGTATTAAGAAGCCCACCCAAACAAGAAACTCTGCATCATTACTTCATTTTCCCCTGAACGGATACTACGTATTAGTTTGTCAACATCTGCACTGCACAGAGAAGGTCACAGTCACAACTGTATCCGGTTACAGCTGTAAGACATCCATCTGCTTCCGACTGTGAAAGATATCAGTATCTTGCATCACTGAGAATAAAACAAGGTGTGATTTTTTTTTTCCCTTTCACTTTTATTACCACCAGATCGAAGTGACTGCAGGTGCCCATTGTGGGTCACCATTGTGGGTCATCACCTCTCCGTGCGGGGCTCCTGCCCCCGCGGTGCCATTCCTATACATGAGAAAAACCAGGATCTTGATTTTGTGTCACAGGATCTGTGAGCACATTGCTCGCACTTTACTCCTAGCCTAGAAACAAAACGCCGCTAAACCAAGTCTCCGCCAGCCGGGAGCCTCTAGCTCACGGATATGGAAACGCCTTGGCACGGAACTGACCCAGGCCCTCCCGCCGGAGGGGCCCCGCCGCCGTCCCTTTCACCCTCTGGCTCCGATCCCGGCCTCTGCTTCTCCCCCAGCCCCGCCACCCTCGGGTGTCACCGCGATTATCGCGACATGGGCTGATGCGAGGAGCCGGGAGTGGGGAACGAGGGAGACGAGTCACTCTGAGGCGCCCGCCCGGGTAATGGCGGGCGGGGGACAGCTCCGGCCGCCTCACGGCTGCGCGTCCCAGCGACCGGGAACGACCTCCTCCACCGGGCTCCCCTACTCACCACCGCGGGAGGCGGCGGCGGAGGGGCCGGACCGCGGAGCCGGTGTCGATACGGAACCGGGATGGAGAGAGGGAGGCGCGACGGGCGCCGCACCGCTGCAGCGGCCGCCGGGGCCCCGCGTCCCTTCCCTCAGGCGGGGCCGCCGCCGTTCCCGCCGCCGCCGCTCCCCTCAGGCGGCGCCCGCCATTTTGTGCCAGCGCGGGGAGCAGGGGCGCCCCTCTTCAGGCGCGGAGCCCGTTCTCCTGCGTGCCGTGGCTCCGGCTTTGCCCGCGGTGTTTCCGTGTCACCCGGTTGCAAAATGTGGAATATGTCAGGATTATTTTAAATCAGGGCCTTCTTTGATGTAGGATCTTTGTATGCTTTCAAGCCTAAATCATCTTCCCCTAGTCAAGGGCTTGCGGGAGCTGAGAAGGCTTAAGGAGGTAGCAAATCAAGGTGTTGATTTATATCTGTGTGTGCATTGCTAACTCGTCAGAGTAACGTGTATGTAAATTAGTAATCAATCATAATAAAAGGGCTGTGCTTGGAAAGTTACTAACTCTGAATTCCTGCCTATAAATAATGGCAGGAAAAGCCTGGTGGTCCTGCTTGATCTGTGGACTCTGAGAACCAGAGTGAAGCTCTAAAATAAAAAGTATCTCAGTTGTGTAATTACTGCCTTGTTGCACACCAGGTTACAGTTCCATTTTGTGGGCACCAACCTCATGGCTGAGAGCAGCCCTGAGTCAGGATGTTCTCACTTGGAGCCAGGTGGAGGTCAGTCTTTCTCCCAAGTAACAAGTGTCAGGACAAGAGAAAAAGTCCTCAAGTTGTGCCAGAGGAAGTTCAGGCTGGACAGGAATATCGATTCCTTCACAGAAAAAGTGACTAGACATTGGAATGGGCTGCCCAAGAGGGGTTCAAGGAATGACTGGACTTGGGTTCAAGGAATGACTGGATGTGGGACTCAGTGCTCTGGGCTGGTTCAGAAGGTGTGGATCTGTCACAGGTTAAACTTGATTTCAGAGATCTTTTCCAGCCTGATTGACTCTGCAATTGTGTTTTTGGGCACCTGAAATGAGAAGTGGCTCCTGCTGCCAAAGGGCTGGTGGCACTCCCAGGCAGGGAGCAGTCAGATCTGCTGCCTTGGTAGGAGCAGAGGTGATGTTTTCCCAAGAAAATAGCAAGCTACTAACTTAATGTGTGGCTCTTGTCGTACTCCTCTGGCTGACAAATACATCTTGAGTGATGTGATGCGAAAAACAAGTGATTTGCTGAGGGAGGGTGAGGCTGGGATGTGTGGTAATGACAGGGCAGCCCAGGCTGCGCATAAGCCCTGGTGCCTTGAATGTAAACAGAGGCCTTGTTGTTGTGGAAGGTAAAGAAACACAAATCTTGGCCTTCCAGAGCCACATCCTCTGTGTATGAGCACAGCTGAGTATTGTGCAGTGTTTGTTGAGGTACTCCTTATTCCACCTTTTTTTGGTTTTTATTACCAAATAAACCCTCCTGTGACAGTTTTTAATCACTGATGGCCATTGCCAATGGAAACACGTAGTGACCAGTTGTTGCAGTCCAGGCCAAGAAGGAACTTTATGTACTGATAATCCTATAATTTCCTCTGGCACGGTTCCTTTAAGACCTGCCCAGGCTCCATTATCATAAGAAGCACGAAGAGTAAAATCTGTCAGTCAGTAACACAGCATTAATTTTTGTGACTGTCTGCTCCAGTCACAAAACCAGCTGAGCTGTAGCAGCAGAAAAGCACTTTGTCTAACCCAAGGTTTGTGTGTGTCCCAGCTGTCAGGAAATGAAGAACTGACATGAAAGCTCTCATTAATGGCCTTACTAGACTTGGTATTTCCTTGCTTTTATTGTTTTCTCTATCTAGAATTCTCCATTCCTAAGCCATTCAGGCCTTCTACCATTTTTTCTATCATTTTTCCACCTCACCTTTTTTATTGAGTCTACTGAAAACACACCAGTTTGGAGTTTTTTCTTTGCATGTTTCTTTTTGCAATCATTTGTTTCTCTAATGTATTATTTAACTCTGCATAGAGGATATAGGACCCATTCCTATATCCTTGGCTAAATTCTTCTTAAAATCCATGGATGTTTTGAGTGTGGAAGGATGGGGCTCAAAGTTGTGTTCTACATTCTGCACTTCTAAAGTTTCCCCAAGCATCATTGCTTGCAATTAAAACTCCAAAGCAGACAAGCAGCAAATACGGCACAGGTAATTATAGGATCTATTAAATACCAGCACTAAATATATCTCTAGATGAAAATCTGGTAAACAGTTGAGCAATTGGAAAGTTATAGAGTGTTGGGGTTTTTTTTTCCCTCTAAATAGATGTGTAGTGGAAAAAACATTCTAACTTGTAATTTATATTATTGCGTCTCTTGAATTTTAATGAAGACATGTACATACAACTTTTTTTTTTCTTGAGGAAATAAAATAGAATATTCTCTGGTAAAGAGAGGTAGATTAAGACAGTTTTGTAGCTGAGTTTTTGCTTACAGGCCTCATCTTTTGTACGAAAAAAGACTGTAATTCTTGTTTCAGAAGAAGACCAGAAAGCAAATTTAAAATTTTTAAGACTGTACAAGACCTATTTAGAGGTCATAAGTGATTTCCTAAGTCCAATTAAACAATTAACACCTTAACAGGTACAATTTTCCTGTGTGGGTGTGTCCATTAATATTTGTGTATCTCTTTATATAAGTCGTTGTTCTGAACTAAATGAGGTTTTGTGTATGTATGAAATTACTCACACAAGCAAATAACAAATTCAATAAAAATAATGAAAAGTAGTTTAACTTTGAATATAAAAAGTATTTTTCTGTGCTTGGTATACAGATACTTCAGTATTTGGTACTAAAGTCTCTCTGCTACCAACTTGGACCATCACAATTAAAAAGTTGTCAATTAAAATAAACAGTCTTCAGCTTCAAATGAAAAAAACTCACTATAAAATATTAAAATATTTGGGTTTTATATAAATCCAAGGAAAAAACTAATTATTAATTGATAGTATTGTAATTCAACTTTCAGTGTAATTTACTTCTGTTCATGAATGCTGGGCTAAAATCCAGGCTGAAAAAATGCACTCCATCGCCTTCTGCAAGTCAGAAATTGGATTTAATTTCATTTAGTCTGTTTGGCCAGTTGAAATATCAGGAGTTCATGTTCATTTAAAAGATCAGACAATGCTTTTCATTAATGTCAAGGTTTTTTCCAAATGTTTGCACTAGAATATCCTGCCTTGATCCATGTGTTGTGTTATGTACTAACTGTCCTTTGCCCTTCCCCACTGAGATACCAATTAGAGGATATTCTTTAAGAATTTAATAGGTGTTAACTATTGTTGCATATTATCTCTGTTGTTGATGTTTTTAAAAAAGTAGATTTAAAATCCAGAAAATGAAATTACTGAACCAAGCAGAATTTTACTGTAAAACTGTTCATCTAAAAGTTGTCATAAAATTCAATGCCAAATTTAATTCCGAAACACAAGTGAAGAGGCTGGAAATAAGGAGTGCTCTTTTCATTCCTTCTAATTGTTCCAAGCAGCTTTTCTGGGTGCAACCAGAGCAGCAAAAGTGCCGAGATTTCTCAATTCAAGCCTTACGAGGACATAAATTTATCTCAAAAGATAAATTTGTCTCAAAAGAACCACCTGAAAAAGGTTGGGTGCTTATACCACCAGTACTGCTGGGCCCACATGTAAAATCCTCAGTGGAAAATTAGCAGAGCACATTTTCATAATTCAATCTTTCATTTAGATAATGCAAAGTCTCCCTAATTGTTTCTGTGGCGCTTGATTGGAGCTGTAGGAGTGTTATCCCTCAGGGACCAGGGATCATCGTGCAAATGAGATGTGGATCTTGTCAGGCTGCCTGGCATGGATGAAATTTTAACTAGGTGAAGATTGGTACAAGAGATTTGGTTAGAACTGCTGAAAAATAATAGTAAAAGTTCTGGAAGCTCATTTTTCCTGCTTTGATAGCAATGGTAATGACTAAAGATTAATTTTAGCATTGGCAAAAAAAAAAAGTAATTGCAGTATTTAAAACCCTGAGGCAAATCAGTGGAAATGCTTTGGAAAGGATAATTATACCTGCACAAGGAAGATCTGTTTAATAGCATTAACTAGCCCAATTAAGGAGAAGTGGAGGAAGGGCCAATCTGTTATTTCTTTAACTGTTCACTGAAAAAGTGGTTTTGATATTTAAGCAGTAAATATTGGTTTGGCTTTTTCCAGGATGATTCCCCAAGGTTTAAACGTTTTAAGAAGTGTTGAAGGGATCTTGTCTCCAGCTGTCAATAACATCCCAGAGGTGCAGATGTTTCAAGAGGGACCTCTGTGTATTTACATGGCAGTCGTTAAGATTCTCATCAGTAACCTCATCTGGCATAATCCCAGTCTAAACATCCCTAAAAGATTGTTCTCAAGTGGGGGAAGATGGGACAAAAAGAGGATTCTTTGCTCTTCCACAGCAGCAGCAGCAGGTTTGGCTGTTTTGCCACTGCTAAGAGCTAGAGGCTGCAGAGTGGTGAGTGCAGAGGAGGATCTGCTGCCAGGAGGTTTTCCCCAGGGCTTCCCTGCTCTGACAAACAGTGATGTGTGTGTGTTTTTAATGCAGGTGTGGAACACACGGGTGTGTGCAACACCTACCAACCAACACGGGCTTTTCGTGTCAGGGAATTCCAGGGCACATACTCGGAGATGGATTTTACCAGGGGGAGTAGAGAGAACAGAGTTTAAGAGGGTTTTAATCCTTATCTTTCATTTCCTTGCTGTAGTGCTGCCGTTGCTTCTGGCACTGTCCTCAGATGGTGAGTGGTACAAAAGTTTTAGTTGAAAGCCAAGGCCAAAGCTCACTTTGTGCAGTTGCCCAGGGGTAGTGGCACTGTGTGCAAAGGGCAGCACTGGCCTCTTCAGAGTTGGAGTGCAGGGAGGGGATTTTTTTTCTCTCTGCATCTGTTTAATTTGAGCTTTCCAAGGCAGCCAGTTGGAACTGCAGAACATAATTTAGGCAACAGCCAGCTCTGGCATTGTTAAAGCAAGCACACCGCCCTTTATAACCCAAGGAGGCAGCAGTGCAAAGGCACCCTCTGCTATCACCCACAGAACCCACTGCAGAGAGCACAGGCAATAATTATTTAAATAAAATGAGCAAACATTCCATTAAAACAGGGTGATGTAATCAGGAAAAGGATAGCTAGAAATTTTAGAGTTAACAGCCTCAAAATCTGAATAGTACAAAGCATTTTCATTTTGCAAAGTTTAAAGCTGAAAAAGGGCTCATTGTCTCTTTTTCAGTGAGAATATCAGGAGTGGTAAGAGAGTCAAACAGGCAGAATATGATGGGATGTTACAGTAAAATACAAGATCTGCCACATGCAAAAAAGTTTTGGTGTGAGAGGTGGCAGGAGAGAAATGAGTACTCAGCAGGGGCCATGGGTCTGTTTGGTTTATTCAAGTCCACATCCTACAGTAGCTTTACACAGGTTTATTCAAGTAGAATGATCGAGTCCAAGCAGAGGTTCTCTGAGCCCTGTGCTTCAATTAATCTTATTGTATTGCTTAACTGCAGATACTTTATCCCTGTTAACCAGCCCTAGTGCATTTCCAGTCCCTGACCAGTGTGCAGTCCACTGTGCTGAAGGACTAGCAAAGAAATAACCAACCACAACTCATGGCTTTCATGGGGCAGTTCTTTAATGAGTAATAAAAATTTGAATGGTACCACAACAGCCTCTCTTCTCAATTTCAGCTACTGAAAAGAAAAGCAGGAGCCAAGGAAAGATGCTGACACCTGTTAGGATTTTTTTCAACAATCAGTGACTTTTGCCTCTCCTACTGAATGTTGTGTTTAAATGTTTATATTATAATATAAAATCTCATCATTCACCTTGAAAATAATATGTTTTCCTATGATGGAAAAGAGAAAAATGCAGGGATTTTCAAAGACTGGTGAAAGCCACCATAGATGTCCAGAACAGACTGTACATCTCATGATCCCTGATGGAAGGACAGCACCAGCCTCTCAAACACATGGCTTTGATCTGCTCTGCATAAGTTAAGAAATTGGTTAAGCAATGTACTTGGAAAATTATTATTCTCATCCTACACTTCTTCAGCTGTGAGCTGCTCAGCTCTAGATTTTTAGTTTAGTCTGTTTTATAAATGGCTACTTGCAAAATTGTGTGGAGTTAGGCTAAATTCTGAGTTTTCCTATGACATAGAAAGATCCAGCCTAGATCTCAAATTCTCACTTCATCTTCTCTCAGACAAGTGTGTATTCCTGACTGACAAACAACCAGCTTTGATGTGTTGCTGTAAGGCACCCAGTGAATTATAGAGCTTGCTCCAAAGCTGTGAATGTATTAATGCTGCTGCTGCAATTGCATAAAAATCTTGTTTTGGGAAAACGTGATGCATCTGCCCCAAAGTATGTACCCAGAATTTTCCAGCAGGTAAGTGAACAAGTGTGAAGTCAAATGGAAATGGTGTGTGTTGAACCAAGTGTTATTACCCAACAGTGTCTATAAACAAAGGCAGAACCAGAATCAATGCCTCTTCCCTTTTTTCCCTGATATCCTTTCCATTCAGTAGAACCAGGGCTGCATTTTGGTGGTTTGCCATGGAAGCAGCACACTCCTGACTGTTACTGGAATTACAAATGAGCAACACTGAAACTAATTGAGAAAAAAAAGAGCTGCTGGCCCTGTGGCAGTGCCCAGGTAGAGCAGGTGCTGCTGCAGGAAGCAGAGGAGAGTGATGGACTTAGACATCCACATGCAGCACAGAGAGTGGAACTGACAATATCCCAACATTCAACAACCAGCATTATTTTCTTTAAAATGTCCTTCACAGTGGGCATGACTCTCCAAACCAGGAATGCAACAGATGAGTAGGTAGCAAAGCAGTCCTGTTGGCCAACCTCCAAGTTCAGTAATTACACTCTGCTCTTAAATTCCCCCCACAGCTCAGTTGGAATAAAGCTCTTTTTCTGCCTGTCCCGGAGCATTGTGCAGTGTTTCTGTGCAGCTGTACAACACTGAAAAATATCTTCTCCCATTAAAATTGCCCAGGGAATTTAGGTAGACAAAAAGCTATTACCAGAGTTGGAATGTGGGCAGAACACCAAGGTTAACTTAGACTTGCATGGGAATCAAAGAATCTTTGCTGACGAGGAGTGTCATACCCTTATTAAGGAGCACAAGTGGGAATAGCTCGCTGTGCTGCCTGAATAGAAACCCAGGAACTTGGGATCTCTGCACCTGGAAGCGACCCAGCACCTGGGATGTCTCCTAACAAATCACTCTATAAAAGCCTCTGATCTTGCAGAGTATCTTACCATTATCTTATATGGTTATTTAGTAATATTCATTGAATTATTTATTGATAAAAAAAGTTCCAGAAACTTTTGTTTTTCAAAGCCCCCATGAACTAAAAACAAACTGCATTTTAAAAAAGTCTACCATGAGAAAAGCAGCAATATAGCCCAAATATGCTGAGGCAAGTGTTTTAATTTCAGTAAATAGATACACCAAGAACCCCACAGAGTATTTAAGTATTTAAGCAATCTGAGCCGGGCCTGCCGCAGGAGTGAAAGCCTTCTGTGTTATGTTAAATAGACAGCTGTAAAAGTTTTCTTACCCTCCAAAGCAGGAGTCATTTAAAATATTTAGGTAACTGACTCCCAAATTCATTTATACACCAAAAATTTATTCGTACTAAGCAAGAATAATTTAGAACATTCACTATACAAATTCCTGTAGGAAGGAAAAAATTCCAAATCCATCACATGTACACCGAGTCTGTTCTTTGTATTTTGTGCCTTTTTTTCCTTGTCTTCCTGTAGTTGCCATTCTTCTTTCAGCTCAGGTCAGTTCTAAGCTTGGGGCTTTAATTTCCCTCATTTCTTTACACTCAAATTTTTTATATGTCCTTGTGCGCAGCCACCTGAGGATGAGCAGCACGGCGATGCCAATGCCAGCAGTGAGGACCACCACGGTGACCACAGCACCGATGCCAGCTGCCAGCTGCCTCATGCAGAACTCGGGGGGCTTTTCATCCACATAGTAAATCCAGAGCTTTTCAACAGCCAGAGCATCTCCATTGACTGAGACAGTGAAATTACCGTTGGAAGGAAACACGGAGTCATTGTTCACGTCTTTTTCAAAGTAATAGGCCACGTCAGCTATATCTACATCCCACCTGGGTTTCTTGTTCTGGTCCAGGCGGATTTGGATGAGGGGGGGGTCGTACTTGATGGCTGCGATGTACTTGGGGTGCAGCTTGTACCTGCTCTCAAACAGCTGGGTCAGGGCCTGGGCCACGTCGGCAGCAGCGAAGGCCCTGGAGCTCCTCTGGTGTGTGAGCTCGATGTAGATCCACCGTGTCCGGACCAGCTCGCTGCAGCTCAGGCTGCTGCCTCCCTTCTCCGTCCTGCGCACGCCCGCCGAGTTCACGCACCAGCAGGTGCTGGACTGGTTGCACTGCCTGGCTTTAAAGACACCGCTGTCCTCGCAGTCGGGGTTGTAAATGCCGTCACTGTCTGACACCCCCTGGGGAGGTCTCCAGAGGCGCTTCTCCTTCAGGGGGGTCATTTCTGCCTTCATCAGGAAGCATTTAGAAGTCAGGGTTGAGCAGTCTACAGGGTGATCTGAACCTGCCAGCCTGCAGGTGCAGTTCCCTGGGCCCTCCTGGGCACACACTGCCCACTTGTTGGTCGCACAGGTACAGCTGTCGTGGGCTGGTGAAGCGACTGCCAGAATCAAACCCAGCACAGCCCCAAAGAGAGGCTCCATAGTGCAGGAGAAAAGCACAGATAAAGTCCTGAGCAGCAGCAGGCAGCATCCAAAGCTTTAATCCACTGGTGGAGGCTGCTCATTCCTACACACTGGCGTGCTGCTCCCTTTATTGATTCAAATCAGACCCACCAAACAGGTTCTTCTTCCAAAACAACTGGCATCTCCTTCCCAAATCCCAGTCAACAGCTTCCCAGCTCCCTGTTACTTCTCAGGGAGTGGCACCTGCCTCCAGCTGCCTCCCTCGCTCCTGCTTGATGAGGAAACAACAGGGAAGAAAGAGACAGCAGCCAAGCTCCTGCCATGGGCTTCCGTTATGGATTAAAGACAAGCAGCTGGCCCTTTTCCTTCTTTAGATTTTGTATGGACGACATGCAAATGGCTGTTTAAGGAGTTTCTTCCACTTCTGCAGGAAATCCTACTCCTCCATCATGGTTGTTCCTTTGTCTTTCACTGCACAGCATCTCTATCGTTCCACTATCTAGATTCTTATCAGTTATAGACTTTTTACTTTCATAGCTTTATTAAATAATGCCTTTGGGAGTTTGATGGTTGCTGCCTGGAGCAACTGCTTTTTCAAGAGGTGCCACAGCTGACCAGGTTGATGGTTGCTCTCCTGCAGAGATCACCCTCATTTTTCAGCATGGAAAGCTTCTCTCCCACCTTCTCTTTGGCACATGCTCGTCCCAAGGCAGCACTAGGAATACTGATTTTCATGCTTATTTTATCCTTATAGAGTTGTTTGTTATTTCTTAATAAATTTTTCAATCAGAACTTTAATAATGCCTTTCACAAAATACTCCCATGTCTCCCAACTCTCCCAGTGATCTACAAACCCGTCTTACCATTTCCATGTGCTTTGGCAGCAGCTGACAAAGATCTTCCAGTTTGCGTTAAGTCATTTCCATTCATCTGATTTGTCAAACCCTGTCGGACTCTTTATAAATCATTATTTTGAGACCAGTAATGACCACAGAGCAGTGTGTGCACTGCACTCGCAGCCACGTGCCTTGCAGTCAGCTCCAACCTGTGTGCTGCTCACCTGAGCACTGCCCCACTTCCAGGGCCTGCCAGCTCCTGCTCTCGTGGCTCTGTGCACACTGGGAAGGACCCTGCCTGCCAGGGAATAGGTGTAAAATCAGAGCTGCACGTGGAAACGGGATGTGAACACCCTCTGCCAAAGCAGGACACAATCTGGATATTCCTTCAGGTAATAATAATTCCAGTTGGCTTTCTTGGAAAATAATTGAGATCTACAGCTAAAACTATTATTAAGACTGCCAGGTAAGTCAATTTGTCATGTTGATGATTCTATAATAGTTTAGCAACTCTTTTCCCATTTCTAAGTCATTCATTTGCCATACTACAATAATGTCCTTTTTTCTTTTAATTTTCACATCCCTCCTTCAAAGTCAAAATCCATTTAACTATCACCTACCTCCTCATATCTTGTCTATATTTTATTTCACATTATTTAAATGCCAAACGTGAAATATAGTTCAAAATAAAAGTGCACTTCTTAATTGACTTTTTCTTTTACTGGTGGATTTTTCCCTCTGTAAATAAGGAAGGAAGGGACTTACTTTAAAGACAAGTTTTTCCAACTATGTATACATATATATATATATATCCAAATACTTATATATATTAAAAATGTAATGCCTCTATGACACCAAAAATGTATTATTTCTTTTAATCCATGCTAAGCTGCAACAGTACTACAAGAGTTAATTATTTAGAACAGCAGGCTGTAAAAGGAATAATCCTGTAGGAAATGTGGAGTGCATTATTTCTTTAGTGATCTCTGCTTCCATGGAAACAATTTCTCAGCACAATTCTAAACCTTGTAAAAGTAGGGCAGTAGGTCTATGTAAAGCAGCAATTAAACAACCCGAATACTTTTATCTAGGCCATTAAATACTTTGTCCAGCATCACATGTGATTACAGTGTTCAGTGGGATGTTAAACCACCGGCTGCTTCCAGCGGGGATGGATGAATCCTTATCCCTCACTTCCTCGGGGGTGCACAGCACCTCTCCCTCCCCGTGCAGACACTTGGGGTGCTCTGCTGTGCCACACTCTGCTTTTGGGGTGCACTGTCCTCCTCCACAGCCTCTCTTCCCCCTACAGCCTCTCTGCCCTCATGGCTGAGCGAATTCTCTGCAGCACAGCAGAAGGAATCTGGAACAGAGCTGGAACCAGCACTCCTGGATCGGATCGGGGGAGGGAACGCGGCTGATGGAAAGGGATCTGCTGGGCACCTCCAGGATGTGCCCCTGCAAACACTGGGGTCCCATCCCAGCATCCCTGCTCCAGCACCACTGGATCAGCTTCTGAGGGAGACTAAAGCCCAGCGGCTGTAAAACAACGAGGGGAACACCTCCCCAGCGAGGCGCTCCTGCCTGGATGCGCTCCCCGGCCGCAGGTTCACTACACACACACCCGTAAGAAGAGTTTTGCTCAGATTTCGAACTTCTCCCGCAGCGCTGTGACAAAGCTCCCTCTGCTGGAGCCCAGCGCTGCTCTGTCACTCGGTCAGTGCCACCGACACGGAACAAAGACATTCCGCACCCCGGCTCGGAGAGAAGCTCTTACAAACACGGACACATCTTTCTGGGTACTGCAGGTACAGCCTTTATTAGCAGACTCTTGTCTGTCAACAGGCAGAAATAGCGGAGAAGCGAGCAAAGGAAAAAAGTACTGAGTGAATATCAGTGGCAACAGCGTTAACTTTTTACTTGGTTATGGATTTTGCTTTTTCAACTGAATTGGTTTTGGCAAGTTGGTTACCTTTTTTACTTGGTTATGGATTTTGTTTTTTCAGCTGAATTGGTTTTGGCAAGTTGCTTACCTTTTTTACTTGGTTATGGATTTTGTTTTTTTTCAGCTGAATTGGTTTTGGCAAGTTGGTTAGTTAAAAAAAAATGCAATTAGGGATGTTCCCTCCCCTTGCACACAAGATCTGCATTCCTGTGAGGCAGCACTGCTGGCAACTGAGAGCAAAACAGGATTCAGCCAACAAATACCCATAGGGATATTTGCCAAAAGTGACACCTTGGGAGGGGCTGTTTGGGTTTATTTTGTGGGGGTTTTGTTAATTTCTTTTTCCCTTTCTTAACCTGTTGAATTCCAGTTTTAACTGTATCATTCCAGCCCCTACTCAACAATTTCCTATGTCTTGAGCAACAACTTGGTAAGGTGTAACACTGGTCCTATGGAAAGGAACAGCAGATTAGCACAGGTCCACTGAAACGAAGCCTGGATTGGAAATAAAAGCTTTTTAATAAAAAAATTCATGCCTAAAATGTGTTTGGTAGAACTGGTATATTAGTTAAACAGGTTTTATTTCCTGGGAAGCATGCAACTTCCAAACTCATATCATTAACCACTCAGTGAAACTAAATGATAAAAAGTAGGTTAGTTTATTTTCTTACCCTGCCTCTTGTCAACAAAATCATTACTCAGCATCACAACAGTGCTCTTTCCAATTCCTATAGAATTCTGTGTGCTAGACTAGATCCTGATGGTACAAGCATTGTATTTTCTCCCACACCACCCTGCAACAAACACTTGAAATTCTGGAGCTTTTATGTGCATGTCAAAGGCTCAATCCAGGCCCATGTCCTCAGAAAAATCACTTGAAAAGTCTGGGTTCCTCAAAAATTTCCTTACATAACACCACTGTTGAATACAACAATACAGCTGTGTGACTTTACCTCAGTGATCACTAGAGAGGGAAGCAGCCAGGACATTTGTTAGCACTACCTGGGCAATCCTGACTCATCCCTAAAGAGTGTGGAACATGAGCAGTATCTGCTTCATGGTGCTGTGACAATAGATTCAAAATTCTCCTCCCAGCAGCTCTAACTGGAACTGTCAGGACATTGACACTGGGGGATTTTCCAGGAAACTGCAAAACTGCAACACAACTCCCCATGACTGAGAAGGAGGAGTGCTCTCCCACCTGGAGTGTAGCTCAGGCAGGAATCCAGGAATCCTTGCAATAGTGGTGGTCAGGAAGCTCCAAAGGTGAGAGTTTAGAGCAAATGCAGACTGAGCCAACAGGGCAGAGAGAGATGGATACACCAAGTGGTAAATTACACACAGTAGTGGGACCGACAGCTGTGCACCAGCACATCTGAACACAGAGAGCACACAACACCCACCAGTACTTTTGAGTCCACAGCTCTTAAATGTGGGGAAATCACCGAGTTTCAAGGGCTCACATTTTCACCTGCTCAGGTTTTGCTCCCTCCCCTTAGTGACAGAGACTCATGAGGCCTGATAAAAATATAACATTAACTTCCCGTGAAGGAGTTCCCTCCTTGGGATGCAACTCTATGATTTTAAAGCTTTTCAAACTCTTTATAAAAACAAAAAGTTGAAACATAAAATCTCAAAATTCCATTTATGTTATGTAGAACTGTATATATGTATATATATACACACACACATATTTTCTTAAAATAAAAACTGGGTCCATTGTCTCCCCTCTAGATATAAATTCCAAGTCTTGCTTGAAACTTTCAAATATATTTTAGACCTCTCTGAGAAACTCTGCCCAAGATAAACATGTGTAAATAGTAATACCTGTAGACAAGTCAAGTTTCATTAGTATTTAGAAAGCAACATTTAAAGCACATTTTTTTCTAAAAATATTCACAGTGATACAGCTCATGAAACATTTCCAAGTTGCAATCAGGAAACTTCTCAATCAAGATCAATCTGTGACTCATTTATCTAAATATATACCTGTATGAAATCATAACTGAGGAGCTGATACAAACAAGTGTTTTTCTATTGAACTATACATTATAGAGAAGACTCTGAATACAAAAGTGGGGATTTTTTTTTTCTTCAAACACACAAATCCTTTTCTGCTCGTTGCACTCAGTCTGCCATCAATCAGGAGCTCTGGTTTCCACAGGAAACAGTGGCAATTAGAAGTGGACAAACCACAATGATCTGGAGAACAACATAAAACCTCCCTGTAGAATGGAAGGTCAGAAAGAGATAACCTGTGGTAAGACAGGAGTTATCATTTCCACTGGAAACAAGCACAGCCACTACTGAGAAGTCATGACACTCATCAGCTTTTTCTCCCCAATATGGAAGCAGGATGGCAAAGAATGTGCCAAAAAGCTACTTGACCAACAGAATCAGTGGGTAAAATAATATGAAAAATAATAGTAAAAAGAAATTGGGGGATGTATTTTGCTACAACTGAATGAAACTTTTTACTGGACACCAGGAAAGTTTGGGCTATAAAACTCTCATTTCAGTTAAGTTTCCCTTTTGTGAATTCATTCAAACTCACACTCCATAAAGCAAATAAACAAATCCATTCTGAGCTAGAGGTGCACGTGTAGACAAAAACATTAGAGAAAATTCCCAAAGTGAAAGACTTGAGAGAGGACAAGCTCTCTTTGCAGAGTGATGCACAGCATTCTTGACAGGGTGTCCTCCTTCCCAAACATCAGGCTGGTCAATCATTACCTCCATGGCACTCCTCAGCATCAAGCATTCCTTGGGCACACAGGTCACACAAATTAGGAGCTTTCAAAGTGTTTTTAAACCACAACAATGAGACAACACTGGATTCTTAACAGTCACTACCAAAAGGGATAACAATTCAGAAAAAGTTGACATAATGGAGAGGAGGGGAAGAAAGTAAAAAATGAAATCAAAATTCCAAAGCCATCACACTGGCAATTCATGTGAACCTTCATTCTCACTTCCTTCAGCATTTTTTTCACTCTTGTACGTGGAAAGGAACAAGTTTTCAATCTGAGTCAAGAACTCTTCAGCAATGAGGCAGCTTGTTACCTTGCCCAAAGTCTTCCTCATGCACTCCAAAAGCTAGGCAAAAGAAAAGGAAATCTGTTTTAAATTGTCATTCCCCGCTTCTTATGTGATAAGTATTGTGAAGAGATTTTGATTTATTTATTTAGGATGAACACTACAAAAAGTGTTTATACATTATAAATTTAAATGGAACAGAGTGATCTAAACCCAAGTCTTTAAAACCAATTACCCAAAAACTAAATTTCAGAGCATTCTATCAACTCAAGTTTAGATTTACACTATTGTATTGAGAGGGAACAAAAAAAAAAAAAATCAATGTGTGCAACTACTGTGTGCAAGTTTTCTGTTTATGTCTTTTGCTTTGGGCAGAGTTTCTGTCTTGTTTGTGCCATAATGGTAGAGCTGCCACTAGCCAGAGCTCCAGAGCAGTGACTACACTGACTGGAAAATTGAAGTTCCTACTTATCCATGGCAAAGCATTACTTTACTGATGGAACAAAGGACCGGGAAGGCCAAA
The DNA here is from genome assembly GCF_036417665.1 of Passer domesticus. NCBI lineage: Eukaryota > Metazoa > Chordata > Aves > Passeriformes > Passeridae > Passer > Passer domesticus. The sequence goes on from NC_087480.1 coordinate 59,044,607, forward strand.
TCTGCTCTTGAGACATGTGCAGGTCTTGATATTGAAAGCACACAAAATGCTGAGGAGAGACCTGAGTAATTAATTGCCATTAATTCCTCTCCAAACTGAGGGTCAAACTTGAAATCTGCACATAACCACACCCCCACCTCTCTGAGAGGAGGATCTTTATTTTCACTGTGTTGTAAGTAAATAACCTGTGCCACAAAAATAATTTCTTATCACTAATTTACATCTATGATTTGTAGAAGTGTAAGTCCAGGTGACTTCCAACATGAAACAGATTTGCATTTTAAAAAACATCTAACATAAAAAAGTTAAAAGAAGAAAACTTACTTTCTGCAAACAAGTCAGGTCAGAATCTCTATGAAAAATTTTATCCATGGGGACACTGCTGTTGGAAGAAAAACAAACAGGAGTGCTGGAGAAAGCAGCCATGGGTCTTGACTGAAATGTAACAATAAATGTGTAAAAATTCCAACCTGGCTGTTTGTAACAGAAGTGGACACAAACCTGTGGCAAAATCTGTATTTCTCAATTATCCACCTTGTTTTTTCAAATATTAATTCCCACTGAGGCTCCTCCAACATCTGCTCCATTTCAAATTTGTAGGGCAGGCCTGCAAAAAATTGAAGATCATTATTCAGTGCTTCTGCTACACTCCACTGTTTTTTCTCCTGTTTAGTTTAGGTGCAATCCCTTCCTTCCCCATAACTGTTCCTCATTTATTACTGACTGCACAAGCCTGTAGTTCTGTTACTTGACAACATTAAGGAGGTTAAAAGATGATGTGTTTTGGATTCCAAATTTAATTCTTCCCCTTAACACCCAAAAAGGAAAAGGAGAATTAAGACACTGGATTAAACAGGGGTACTTACGATAGGAACCATCAGAACTGATCTCATCACTAATGACCAGACAGGTGATCTGGGAATAGGGAAGAGGATTATTCCTGTTGTAAGGGCTTATGATCATCCCGATGAACATGGCACCACCCCTGGAGAAATAGCTCTAAAAAACACCAAAACCAAAAAATCCAGTCTTATTCAGAACAGCAAAGCTGAAACCTGAAGAACAGCTTCTATGTCAATTCAGGCTAAGACACACTGGTGCAGCAGTGTGAAGCCAGGGGGGCTTTAGGGTGTGTCCTGGCTGTACCTGGTACTTGGCCTGGGTGTCGATGTCGCGGATGGAGGGGCTGGGCTCGAAGGCGGGGTGGGAGTGGTACCAGCCGATCACCTGGAAGCCCCTGGCTGCCAGCGACTCCGAGGCCTGCGTCTGGGACACCGGGTCCATCTCGCACTGCAGCCCCGTGCTCAGGCTGTTGCACGGCTCTGCCGCACGCACCTGGGGAGAGAAGCTCCAGCTGCACCACTGCAAGGAGCCTCCACTGCTGCAGGGGTTATTGTGGCTGAGCCCTGCGTTTTGGCCACAATAACCCCTGCAGTGCTGCGGGATGGGGATGGTGTGGCTGGACAGTGCCCAGGAGGAAAGGGACCTGGGGGTGCTGCTCAACAGCAGACTGAACGTGAGCCAGCAGTGTGCCCTGCTGGCCAAGAAGGACAATGGCACCTGGCCTGGAGCAGGGAGCTCATCCTTCCCCTGTACTTGGCACACCTCGAGAGCTGTGTCCAGTTCTGGCCCCTCAGTTTGGGAAGGACATTGAGACACTCAAGCACATCCAGAGGGGGCAACGAGGCTGGAGAGGGGCTGGGAACACAAACCCTGTGAGGAACAGCTGAGGGAGCTGGGGGTGCTCAGCCTGGGGAAAAGGAGACTCAGGGGTGACTTTATCACTCTGTGCAGCTCCCTGAAAGGTGCCTGTGCTCATCTGCTGCTGGGCTCTTTCTCCAGGCAGCACTAACACAACCAGAGGACACATTCTCAAGCTGTGCCAAGGGAAATTTAGGTTGGACATTAGAAAAAAAGTTCTTTATGGTAAGAGTGATAAAGTTCTGGAATGGCTGCCCAGGGAGGTGGTGCAGTCACCATCCCTGGGTGTGTTTAACAAAGCCTGGATGTGGCACTGGGTGCCAGGGTTTAGTGGAGGTGTTGAGACTGGGTTGGGTTCGATGATCTTGAAGGTCTCTTCCAACCCAGTGATTCTGGGAATCAGTTACATAAAACTTACAGAGTTTTCGGAGGCATTTACCAGATCTTGCTCATGGTGCAGTTGACACTTGAATGTAAGCTTAACTCTCATATTTCAAGACTACAGTCATGAACTTCAACTTTGATATATTTAATCAGTTGCCTTTTAGAAATAAGTTACATCTATTCAAATTGTAACTATGATCATTTCAGTTTTAATATTATAGAGAAAATGTGAAAAGACAAGCACTTACTTCCACAACTTTATCAGCTTCAGAGTACTTTCCACCAAGCAGCCCAATCACTTCTGCCAGAGACACGTGAGAGTGCTGGAATGAGATCAAACAAGTAGGAAAGTCCAAGTTGTGGGATTTCTCACAAGGCAGTGACTTCTCAAGCATATGCAGAAGGAAAACTCAAGACAACTCAAGACTCTCAAATACACAGTACTCCCATTTAAAGCAAACAGAAAAGATTAAATTTGCTTATTATATACACACCACAGATGTAGTGCAAGAGTGCAATGCTTCCATACACAAGGCAATGCTGGCTTCGCCTGGGCAGTGCTGAACACAACTGTACACATTTTGTTATTCTTGAAAAAACCCACACATTGCTTTGCAAACACAAAATCAATTCCCAGACTGGGAGAAAATGAAGCCATAGATTTCAGAAGGGCAGTCTGTTTCAGAAAGTAGCTTTAAGCAAATTAGATTTAAAGTATGACAGAGAGTAGTAAGTAGTAAAGCTCTCAGTAAAGTAGCAAAGCTCTTATCAGTTTTTCTAGAAGGTCAATAATTGTATATTAAGCACAATACAAAACCTATTCATTTTAAGGGCTTTATTTAATACTAGATTCTCACACTTCTAGGTCTGACTGGAAAAAAATCACAGAATGGTTTGGGTTGAAAGGAACCTTAATAATGATCTCATTATCCTCCCTGTCATGGGCAGACACCTTCCATTAGAACAGGTTGTTCAGAACTCCATCCAACCTGGCCTTGAACACTTCCAGGGATGGGGCAGCCACAGCTTCTCTGTTTTATTTTCTTGGTCTCGTTATGTTGCTCATTAAAAAAAACAAACAAACCCACAGCACACACATCACAGCTTTCTGAAAGATAAAATTTAACGCTCACCAAATCCATTATTAAAAGTGCTTCAGAAGACACTTTCACCTGAAAGGGTTCCTGAAATGATAAACACAAAAATAAGGAAAGTAATCCAAGCAATGGAGCCTTCTCAGTAATTCACTCAGAGGTACATACCTGCTTTTCTTCCGTGAACAAACAGCATGGTATCAGCTGAAAGGGATCAAAGGAACTATAAAATGAAAGAAAATTTCTCTAAAGATGTAGGACAGTCAGGAAACTTCTCAAGTTTCCCACTGTCTCCTTGGCAGAGGAGGAATAACCTTGTTTTCTTCACTGGATTTTCTCATCCCACATTAGGATGGCTTCTACCAAATACAGAAATATCACTTCCCACACTCTTGAATTCCAACATGGAGCATCTGAAAAGCATCCCTGCTATTTCAGACCAGGATGCCAGGATGCAGGGTTCCAGCCTGACATTACACAGGACATTTGTTCCACTTCTGGCAGACCTATGTCTGAACATGATGTGATCAAATACCTTTTGATTTGTCTCGAACCTTTAGAAGATTTTGCAGGTTTCAGCTTTTCTTCCTCTCTCCTTCTTGCTAATTCTTCAGCTGAGAGATGCTGAAAAGGTTTTTTAAAAAATTAAATGTTTCAATGTCTGAAGTGCTTTTTCAGCCCTGATTGCAAAACCAGCCCAGAATAAATTCTTGATATCCCTGCCCTCTTAATATAATTTGTGTATTACAAGACTACTCAAGATAGAGGCAAAAGCCATGGCAGAACCAAGCAGTGTGGAAGGAATGACAATCTGAGATCAGGTTCACAAGGTGCCTGATAAGAGAATTCTCTCACTCTCCAAATCATTCAAATTCAGTAAAATCACAGCCCACACCACAAACCAGGTGTAAATCCAGGTGTGACCACCTGCCATTACAAACCACAGCCAGAATTTATCATGCCCCCTCCTTAGAGATATTTTCAACCTTTATTTCCATCCAAATATGTATTTTACAGGAAGTGTTGGACTTATTAACCCACAGTTACTCTACAATAGGGATGGCATGATAGCATTATGGAAGTAATTGTTACAGGCAATTACTGAAAGGTTGAAAATTGAGAAGGCTTTGTATACAGGAAAATTGGATGTTTACAGTTCTTCACTTTTGATGTAATTTGTAATTGTAGGAATAGACGTGTATTTTCTTTCCAAATCTCCCATAAAATATTTAACCTTGTATGAATTTTTTAAGCACTTAATAAACCACAGTATTACTGAGGATATTGCTAGTAGCAGAATTAATATTAGGAACTCATTATCACCTGCATAATGAACACAAGGAAACCATATGGGACTGGAAAAATAACATTTAAATGTTATTCTCCCATCCCCTACCATTACCCTAAAGGCAGTTAACTGAAGCAACAGGTCATGAAATCTCCTACAAGACAAGGCAACAAGTTTTATGGGCATAAAACCCTCATGCAAACCCCAAATGCAGCTGTGTTTATCAGCATGCAGATGTGCCAGCTGCTGCCGTACCGTCGAATTACACTTCCACAAGAGAGGTTAAATCCCTATGACACAACTGTTCCCTTGTCTGTTTGATGCAACAGCACCTGCCAGCAATTAGCAGGAACTGATGATTTATGGTAAGTTTAAAACACAGGAGGGTTACCTCAAATGTCTGTCCTTCCAAATCCTTTGCATCACACCAGTTTCCCCACGGGTCCCGCACTCGGCGTCTTCTCGTGCGCTGAGGCAAGAAACCACCATGAGCCAAATTACCCTGAGAAAAATGCACTTCCTTCATGCAGGCAGCCACAAGGTCACTGCCCCAGGAATGGTACTGACACTCCAACACGTTCCCAGAAAATAAAGAACACCCCGGATTTCTGTAGAATTAAGTAGTTCACAATCTGTCCTGAATTATCATCAGGAAAGTTTTTGGGGTTGAAGGCTGTAAAGCCTGTTACTGTTCCATGGAACTTGTTCCTTGCACTCCTGACAGCAAGAGGGCACTGATATCTAGCTCTGAATTAATGCTCAGACAACACACAAAGCTATAAACTCAGTGTGTTTACATCTAGTGTATGCTACAGCTCTTTACATTTCAATTTATTATTTTTAAAGTGGGATTGATTTAGTTCTCCTCTCATCAACTGATTTACTTTGCTGTGAAGGACTTAAAAATGCTACATTAAGTGTGAATATAAAAATTAACTCTGGCAAGCCTTGGTAATCCATGCAGTTATAAATGAGTTACTGCTGCATTTAATTGTGTGCATAGGGCTCTCAGTAAGCCATAACATACACCTAGTGTATTTAACTGTTGAAATGCAAGCAACTTAATCATGCACTGCAATGCACTTCACTATTCTGTGGCTAATAAAATATGGGGAAGAGGGGGTTCAGGCTGCAGGGGAAGGCCTGCAAGACTGCTGGAATGAAGTACCTAAACATGTGAGTGGGTGTGAGACACCTGTACCAAGACTGACACCTCAATCACAGAATAATGAGGTTGGAAGAGACCTCTAAGATCATCGAGTCCAACCTATGCCCTAACACTTCAACTAGACTACAGCACCAAGTGCCATGTCCAGTCTTTTTTTAAACACATCCAGAGATGGTGATTCTACCACCTCCCTGGAAAGAGCATTCCAGTACTTTATTATTCTTTCAGTGAAAAATTTTTTTCCTGATATCCAACCTCTACCTTCCCTGACATAGCTTGAGACTGTGTCCTCTGGTTCTGTCAGTGAAAAGAGACCGACCCCCACCTGTCTACAGCCTCCCTTCAGGAAGTTGTAGAGAGCAATAAGGTCACCTCTAAGCCTCCTCTTCTCCAGGCTAAACAACCCCAGCTCCTTCACACGTTCCTCACAGGGTTTGTGTTCCAAGCCCCTCACCAGCTTGTTGCCCTCCTCTGGACGTGCTCCAGCATCTCAACATCCTTCCTAAACTGAGGGGCCAGAACTGGACACAGCACTCAAGATGAATCAATCGCAGGGCACCCTAAGGAAACTGCAACCTGAGTGAGAGGAGACATTCCCCGAGGTGCCCTGGCTTGCAGATCAATGCAAGCTGGGAGCATTTTCCCCTTGCTGCCACTGCCCCCGGGCTGTACCATGGACTGCAGGCGCTGGGCCAGCTGATAGGCTTCCACCGTGTCCTTGCCCTCCCTGCAGCGGCTCCTGTCGGCGGGCTGCGGCCGGTTGTACACGGCCTGTTCTGCAGGACACACAGGGGACAATTCCCGTGTCAGCAGAGCTCAGGGCTGCTCAGCACTGCCACACACACAGGAATGACACACGGGTAAGTGACAACAGCAAAAGGCACAGGGAGAAAGCAAACAAAACCCTCACAGCAAAGATATCTTGATAGTCGTAATTCTGGGTGATGACATAGCCCTCTCCCACTACACTTTAAAACAACAAAACCTCCTTCTTATTAATTCATTTTTAATAACTTTACTTCAGACAAAATGTAATTGCAGGACATTGCTCCTCTCCTAGGTGATGGTCATTCAGCTTTGGACCAAAATTCATTCAGAGCCTCTAAACCAACATCAGGTAACATGTGCGCATTCACTTTTAACAGGTCACCTAATTTTAACACTTGAATTGTTTAAAAACTAGCCCTGAGGATGAAGGCATTGGTGTTTATTTAGAAAATAGTTATAATTTAGTGTGGAAAAAGAAACAATTACTTGAATTCTGCCTAATAAGGAAGGCAGAATTGCAGACACAGCTGGTATCAGGACACACAGAAAAGCATGAAACAAAACAGACATCCCACCAACTGGTGTGTGATTAAACATGAGGAAAGGGAAATAAAAAGTAAAAATAGAGGTTTTTGTGCAAGCTCAAAATTCCTAATCCTATAAATAGGTTACAAGCTCCTCTAGATTTCCAAGGTTATCAGAGATTCTGCTTGGAAGGTCCTTCCTAGCAAGGATGAATGTGCATCCTCTGTGTGAGCAGCATACCCAAATGCTAGGCAGTCCTTCAGCAGTGCACCAGAAGAGGCTCTTTACTGACTATTCTAACAGAAGTGTCTTTACCACAGCCAAAGTTGATTGCTCCTATCAGCTCCAGGTAGGTGTGGATCCGCCCGATGCAGTTGACGTCCCCGCAGTTCTTCAGGCCTGGCCGCACCGAGGTCTTGTTCAGGTATTTGGGTTTGCACCTCTCCCTAAAACAAAGCACAGCACTTGTCAAAGAGCAGAACAAACCATGAAGGAATTGGGTGACTTTAACTGAGGTCCTGTTTTCACTCTCTATGCATTTATTCCTTCCTTTAAGCTGATACTGAATTTTCTCAGTTCAACACTTCTCTGGTGTCAAATGGAATTTTAGTCTCTCTTTGCAACTAGAAGCTGTCAGGGCACAAGACAACTGAATGAGGACAGAGTTAAACTCAATAATTCTTTATACTTCAAAGCAAGCACAAACCAAAACTGGCAACCAAATTACCTTGAGCCTCCTACCACAAGTCACTATGTTTCCTTACACCACTCCTTTGCAGATGGAATATAAAATATTTAAGTGTACAAGCACCACTACAAATTGATCCTTAATTTGAGGCATTCCTTTGGTCAACACTATTTGCTCTAGCACAGACTATTATTTCTTGCTGCCTTTCTGTAAAGGCAAGGGTATGGAATTAATGCCATTGGTTATTTTAAGGAACCATTTGTTACAACCATTCTTATGCACAGGATTGCAAAAATGGCAAGGAAATAGCACATCCAAAATAAATGCAGCCTGTTCTGGTACAGAACATTCATTTTCTTAATGCTTCAAAGTACTTTCATAGCTCAGCTTCCAGAATGGCAGATAAAAAATCAGGAAGATGCAAAAGAAGTATTAATGAATGCTCTTCACTGGCAAGCTACCATACAATTAATTTCGCTCTATTCAGAAGTAAGCTATTAGTGCTAAGTAGTGTATTAGCTACATCAGACCAGGACATCTTAATCACTTATTTCAGTAAAAGAAATTAATGCATCTCACCACTGATCCAAAATATAATTCCTGATTTTCAAATAACGCTCTGGCGTTTTGGCCTGGCGCCCTTCAAAGAATTCTGGAATAGCCTGCTTCTCTTCTTCCAGAATGATGCTTCTGTCAACCTCCACTTCTTGATCAGGTGGCTTCAGCTCCTCTGCTTCCTCTTGATGATCTTCATCCACTTGGCAGGGAGAAGGAAAAAGCAATCCATTATCAGCCAGGTCTCTTTGCTCCTCACTGAGGTCCTGATTGTTTCCTTCTGGAGGACATGTGACTGGTCCACTTTGCTCAGCTTTCTCAACAAGACTGTTGCATTGCTGGAAATCCAAATTCACAGATTTATCCCCATTTAGGTGCTGGGAACACGTTGCTGCCACAGCAGGAAATACCAATGCATCCACTGTGTCTGGCCTGGTATGCTGAGGATCTTCTTTAGCCACAGCAGCTGCAGAACTGTGGCCAGCAGACAAAAAACCTTGCTCCACTGCTTTTGTTTCTTCAACTGGACTTTTTGGGATAACAGATAATTCAGATTTTCCTGTTTCTTGCTGGAAGGCAGGAGTGAGCAGTTCATCCATGTCATCAGTTATGTCCACTTCCTCATCATCTGACAGCTTCTCGATTTTCACCGCGTTCAGGTTGGGGTCTGCACGGCCTCTCAAGTTTCCAGCTTCCACCCTTGTCCCATCTTCCGTGGGAAGGCTGCTCCCACACTGACTTTGCTCTTCTTTTTCTGAATCACCATTTTTCGCCTTAAGAAAATATAAATCACTTTTAGGAGGTAAAAACAAATGAAAACTATCTGCCTCCCAAATAATCAGGATTGTTTTATTTGAACAACAGATATTCTGAAGTGTTTCTTCTTCAATTCATCATTTTAATTTAGTTTAATCCATTGCAACTTTTACACAGCATTATAAGTATACTTTAGGCCAAGTATAAATTTACATGCATTTCCAGTCAAAAAGCCCTAGGAAGTAGTTATTTTTTAAATCCCATGGAATCTCAAATGAGGCTGAAGCTAAAACTACAACACACAGCAGAAAGAGCTGTATAGTGGAAACTAGTATTTTCAGAGTAACAACCAACAGTGTAAGGGACCACAATTATACTGCATTTATTGTTTAGTTATACCAGCAACAAAAACAGTGGTCACTTTAGGAACTTGAAATCAGGCTTGACTTCGCATTTAAATCTGCAAATAACGATATTCCACTTCTCTGAATAAAAAAATGATTGAAGTACCTGCTTTGACAGCAGTGCCCTGAAAAGACAGATAAAAACCAAGCTACCCATTGGCAAACACCTTTCTGGCAGCTCCAGGGATGCTCCAGTTACCTTGTTCCTGAAGTACTGCCGGGCATAGCTCTTGACTTGCAGAACTGTTCGAGTGCCGATCAGTTTGGCAATTTTCGTCCACCTGCGGCCAAATTTCACCTGAAAAACAAAGTACATGGAAGTGACCCCAACTCTGCCATCCCAGACATGGCACTGCATGTGTCAAATGAGTTCAAAACCTCATCATTCATTAAAATGCACAAACACCACAGCAAACCCATAGTAAAGAAGCTCACTCTTTATGTTCTACCAAGAAGGAAACTGCATCCAGTAGTAAGAATTATTGTTATTCTTGACTGAAGGATCTTCTTCTTCACCCATTTCAGGCACTCTGCTGCCTGTTATCCCAAGGAATCCTTGTGCTTGGCAAAGCAAACCCTTTTGCAATTGGCACAACCATATAATCTCTGCAGACCTTACAACAGTAAAGGATTTTACTTCATTACCTGATTTGCCTTCAGAACACACTCTACTATACTTCTCATAGTTAATGCAGCATTGTAATAATACAACATGCTTATTCATGTCAACTACTTTACTGTTCAAGATGAACTCATTAATTCAATATAAAATATTATATATATATATAAAACAAACTCACCAGTCCTTGTTCAAACAGCTCTTTTTCCTCTGATGTCCACTTCAAGGAACAGCCAGGTGATTTTGTAGGTGAACGCACCCTGGGAATGCAGGAAGCAGAAATCAGAGCTTTCCCAAATCCAAATATTCTCCAATCCCTGTCACTCAAGGCACTCTCTGACAGGAGGACTACTCCCCATCTTTGGCAAAACTCAAAGTATTGCTCTAAACATGAATGTGACTCATAAATAAAATACTGAGAATCACATCAGCTTCTCCATCATGATGGAACATTCAAAGCAATTCAATATTCATCAGTGACCAATGGCACAGAAATACATCAAAGCAGGCAACAGAAAAGTTCAGGTAGAAAGGCAACTAGAATTAACAAATTTTTATCATAAAGACCACTGTGCTACCAAAAAACTCCCCAAAACCTGGTTTAATCTAGACTCTTGTTACACACAATATTTCTTTCTGTTGTAAGGTCTCTGAAATAATTTTTTATAGCCAAACAAAACAAACTTTAATTTTTTAAAAATAGTATCTGGTAACTTAAAATCAGACACCACACTTAAAAATACAATTCAATTGTTTAAATGTACATACATGACTTTTCCAGTTTTCTTATGTGGGCTGCAAATGCAAGAGTGAAAATAAAAATTAGTAATTGTGCTGCTGGTGCATATCCAGCAAATAAGAAGGATTTTAGAAGGACTTTTCATTTCTACTCAGCTAACTAAGAATTCTTCCCAGACAGATCTTACCTTTTCACAGGTCTTTTCTCCACTTCCTTTTGGTTGAGCCATATTTTTTCAGAAAGTGATTTATTGGATAAATAATATCTGAAATAGTCATTAAGTAAGTTTCCAAACTTCCAAATATCAGAGATATTTGCACATGTGAGGATTTTAATAATCAGATAAATTACGATGCTCCAGAATTACCCAGCTGCAGAAACAAAAACTGCAGTTTCTACAGCAGGATTTCTGCAATCTACTTAGAAGTTGACAGGGTGTCAGTCACCTTAACAGGCAAAGATTTGTCCAGTTCTTTTGGAAATTGGAGGGTTTTTAGCATTCTACAGGAAAACATAAAACCAAATCAGCAAAAGGATACTCTTCTTCCAGCAACATCTTCTCAATGACAGCCCTGTTTTCTTCACTAATGCTGCTGTCCAACGTCCAGGGCTGCAAACAACAAAAACACATTTTAATGTCTGAATTCTGTCACACTGCATGTGAGTACTGACAATAGTTTGTAAAAGTAAGGAAGAAGCAGTGGTTAAAAACCTAAAAGAGCATGTGCATGGAGGGAAGAGAGAACGCAGAAGCTCTGATAACCTTGCTACAAGCAGCATTGATTAAAAAAATACTTACAAGACTGTTGCCAGTTCTCCAAGATGAATCAAGATAGTGGTCCTGCAGCAGGCTTGATGCTGTGTTTTCATGATCTCTGAAAGAGATCCCAGTGTTCAGAACCATTGTATTTTTAATATTGAATGTCATTGAGTTGCATTATCTCCACTTAACACTTCTACATCTTACCCCCAGTAAGGTAAAAGCATTTTCTTGTAAAGGCAAACTGCTTTTCCTGCTGAGGAGAGCTCCTGCTTGCACAAGGTATGAATCCTGTCAGGGTTGTTAGAACCACAGAATAAAATCGGGGAATGGTTTGGTTGGAAGATCATCTCATTCCAACCCTCTACCATGGACAGGGACATCTCCCACCAGACCAGGTTGCTCCAAGCCCTGTCCAACCTGGCCAGGGCTCACCACCCTTACAGGGAAGAGTTTCTTCCCAATATTTAATCTCGTGCTCAGACTTAATTCAGTTTTTATTAAAACTTTTCTGTAAATAACTACTAGTTAGAGATCTGTCACTGATTCATGTCATTGATCAACTTCCTTTTATTTTCATGCAGCATAAGATCTCCTTAGTAATTTGTGTAAGTACTTGTTTTCAAAAATCTTTACTTCCAGAACATTGTCTTGTCTGAAGACTAATTAGGCCTATATTCCCTGCAGTGCTACTAAATTAAACTCACCTACTGCTCTGAACTGCTTCGTGCAGCACTTCAAACATCTCTTTATAGGATAAAGGATCAGGATGAGTCTCCATCTCCAGAGATCAATCAACTCCTGCTTCTTTTTGAGCATACCCAGGAGAGGGTGGGATCAAGAGCCCCCTTTGGCAGCAGCCTGTCTGCAGCAGTGGCAGGGGCTACCTGAGGGCAGAGTCTCTGCTACAAACCTCTCATTCTCTCCCAGCACCTGCAAGTGCTCGATTTGAGGCACTGCAGTCACTGCCTACCCACTTCAGCATCCCTTATCTGTGAATCTGCTGAAGCCCAGGGAGACAGTGGAATGTTGGGCTGCACCAAAAGCAGCACGGTCTGCCCTGGTGAGACCTCACCTGGAGAGAGGTGCTGCATCCAGCTCTGGGGTCCCCAACATAAGGATGCCATGGAAGTGTTGGAGCAAGCCCACGATGTTGGTAGGAGCACTGGAGCACCTTCCCTACAAAGATGGGCTGGGAGAGGGGGGCTGCTCAGCCTGGAGAAGAGAAGGTTGTGTGGAGACCTGATGGCAAACTTCCACTATCCAAAAGGTCTACAGGGAAGGGGGACTCTTTGCAGGAACTGCAGCGATAGGACAAGGACTAATGGGTACTAACTGAAAGAGGGAAAAATTTGGTTAGATATAGGAAGAAATTCTTTACTTGGGGATGGTGATGCCCTGGCACAGGCTACCCAGGGAGACTGTGGATGCCACAGTCCTGGCAGTGTTTAAAGCCTTGAGCAACCTGCTTTAGTGGGAGATATCCCTGTTCATGGCAGAGGGGATGGGATTAGAATATGTTTAAGATCCCTTCCAATCCTTAACATTCCATGATTCTATGGACCCGTTTTCTGCACCTCCCTCCCGGCGTTCAGCTTCCCGAGCCTCCCTCGCTAACCCAGTTACACAACCCAGCACCATCTCCATGGGTATTTTAAGGATTCTCCCAGCAGCCTCGCAGCGCTGTTCCGGGCTCTGGGGGATCCCATGACGGCGGTTCCGCCTTCTCCTCACACCAGCGCTATCACAGCCCCGATTTCAGTGCCCTTCCCGACGGTGCCCCGCACCGGCGCTGCCCCCTCTCCCGGGGCACTCCGTGACACTCCAAGGTCTCTCCCGGAGCGGCGGGAAGCGCCCGGCCCGGGCCCCCCCCTCAGGAGCGGCTCTGCCCTCACGGCCCCCGCGCTCCGCGGGGGCACGGGGCGCGCCGGCCGAGCCGCAGCCGGCCCCTCGCGGCCCTCACTCACCCCGGCGCGGCCGCTGCGTCCCCCTCGATGTCCACCTCGGGCTCCTCCGCCGCCGCCATGACAGCGGGCCCGGCGCTATCGCGGGAAGGGGCGGCGCGGCGGCGCGGAGCTGGGCGGGAGCAGCGCCCGGAGGAGCGGCCGCGGCGGAGGCGGAGATGGCGCGGGGTAGGCGGAGCGCGGGGCGGCTGGGGCGGCCGGCGAGCTGGGGGACGGGGCCGGGCAGTGAGGGGACACGGTCGGGAACTGAGGGGGCATGGCCGGACCGAGGGGACATGGCTGGATCGAGGGGACATGGCCTGGTAGTGAGCGGACATAGCCGGACTGAGGGTACATGGCTGCCGCTGACGGGTCACGGCCGGACTGAGGGGACACGGTCGCTGCTGAGGGGACATGGCCGGACTGAGGGGACATGGCCGAGAGCTGGCGGGTCACGGCCGGACTGGGATCACAGCCGGTCTGAGGGGACATGGTCGCCGCTGAGGCTGGGCTAAGAGCGAAGGGGAAAGGGGTGACAGTCAGGCAGGGCCTGAGGGGAGTGCGGGAGGCGGCGATGGAGCTGGAGCACGCACTGGTGAGGGGCACCCTCAGAGGTGTGTGCGGGTCTGGGCCCCTCACTGCAAGGAGGACATGGAGGGGCTGGAGGTGTCCAGAGCTGGAAGGAAAGGGTCCCAGCACAAGTGTGAGGAGTGGCTCGGGGGCTCAGCCTGGAGAAAAGGAGACTCAGGGGGGACCTTTTCTCTCTCCACATCTCCCTGTCAGGAGGGTGAGCCGTGTGGGAACGGCTCAGCTCCCAGGAACAAGGGACAGAACAAGAGGAAAAGGCCTCAGGTCGCACCAGGGGAGGTTTAGATTGGATATTAGGAAAAAAATTCTTCACAGAAGAGGTGATTAAACATAAAACACCCTGCCCAGGTTGGTGGTGGGGTCCCCATCCCTGGAGGTGTAGAAGACTGGACATGGTAGTCAGTGCTCTAGCTGACTGACTGCTCACAGGTTGGACTGGATGGTCTTGGAGGTCTTTTCCATTTTAAATGGTTCTGTGATCCTCTGAGCACACTCAGGCTCTGTGCCCCTATGTCCTTCAAGTTCATGGGCATGTCTGTTCCTTCACCAGGCATTGCAGGGGTCAGGTTAAAGTGGTGTTTTACCAATAACAAAAATCAGCTTTAGTCTCATGCATTCTTAAATCTGTGTTTCGTTTCTCAAAAGGTGTTTGAGTGTTTGTGGTAACTTGGCTTGTAATCTGAAGGGAAGTATAAGGGCTGATTATCATTATTAGGGAAATAACCCCCGAGAACTTTCAGTTGATTCAGAGTGTTTCTGTTTATATTTTTGTTGTCATCTCAATACAGATGTTTTGAACCAAGAAACTTTGTTGCAACCTTTTTATTCTACATCTTTTGTCTTTGTTCTGGAATAAAAGTGAAATTAATAAACGGCAAATGTGATGGTTTTTGTTCTCTCTATTTAAAAATGCAAAATCTAGACAATGGTATGACAAAAGATAGAAAGAAAAATAATTGTTAATTATTGTTGTAGTCTCAGAAATACCTTGAGGAAATACAGACATCTTCCTATTGATGATAGATGTTTTTTTAACTTGTGATTTTGCCGAACAATGCCTAACTAAGCTATCCATACAGGCTAATACTCACAGATATATGAAAAGGTATTTTCTGTCTTTGTATTGATTTATACTAAAAGAGTTCAAACACAATGTTTATAAGGCAAGAGCATTTTAAATAGATCCCAAATATGTGATTCATGAGAGAACCAGAAGACTAATGAGTACTTAAAAGTTTAACAGTGTCTTTAAGATCCTTTTTTCCCCAAGATCATCTTTGCTAACCTAATTCTGCCAGCCCAAGCATAATTCTCAACCATATTCCACATTAGGACTATCCAAATTACAACAAAGAGAATTCTGCACTTAAATGTAAAGTTTTTTCCTTTACATCTTCATTTTGTTATTAACATTTTCTTTCTCAACAGCGTTAAAATTCGAGCCTGGTTTTCTGTCTTATTAAACTCCGCTACTTGCAGCGGAGTCTTTCTGAGGCTGTTGACAGCGAGTAAATTTGCCCTTTCCCCCCGAGCCCAGCTGAGGAGGGCACTGACAGCGCTGAGGTGGCCAGCCCTGCAGGCGCAGTGCAGGGCAGTGTCCCTGCTGCTGTCCGAGGCGTTGATGGCAGCCCCGTGCCTCAGCAGGACATTTATCAGCTCCCCGTGCCCACACTCCGCTGCAATGTGCAGGGCTGTCTTCCTCCAGACGTTTCTGTCGTTGATGTTTTTATTTTTCCCTGAGGCCAGGAGAATTTTTAGGATGTCTGCGTTTCCTTTCATGGTGGCATAGTGCAGCGGGGTGCATCCATCCATGTCCTTAGCTCCAGCTCTCCCTTTCTTAGCCAACAGCGCTTCCACGATGCTGAGGTGTCCCCTCAGAGCTGCAGCGTGCAGGGGAGTCATCTTCTCCTTGTCCTGTGCGTTGGGATCAGCTCTGGCCTTCAGGAGCATCTCCACCAGTGTTTTGTGTCCCTGCTCAGCAGCCAGATGTAAAGGGGACTTTGCCTGCTTGTCCTGAGCATTAACAGGAGCTTTGTGGTGCAGCAGCTGCTGGGCAGCATCAGCGTGACCTCTCTGACTTGCCATGTGCAGGGGAGTAGCAGAGTCCTTGGTGACAGCGTTGATTCTGGCCCCAGCGCTGACTAAGAGGCCAACGAGTGCCCCGTGGTTCCCGAGGGCAGCCAGGTGGAGCGGGGTTTCCTCAGCCTGGTTCCTGAGGTTTGTGTCCATCCCCTTGCTCAGGAGCAGGCCTGCGATGGAAGCAGCCCCAGCCCGCACTGCCAGGTGCAGAGCTGTGTCTGCAGCAGGAGTCCGTATTCCCAAGTTTGCTCCTTTGTCCATTAGAACTTCTGCTGACTCCGCTTTGCCCATTTCACAGGCCAGCAGCAAAGGAGTGTAACGCTTTTTGTTGTGGGCATTGATATCTGTGCCTCTGTCAATTAAAGCTGCTACAACACTGTGCAGATTCTTCTCTACAGCTCTGAAAAGAGCTAACTCCATTATGTCAACAGACAAATCTTTGGAATATTCCAGGAGTATTTTGAAGATGGATGGGTGGTTGCTGTTGAAGGCTCTTTCAACCGTGTTGGAATCAACAGTGGCTCCAGCTTCTAGAAGTACTTTTGCAGTGTTTTCAGATCCCCGAGACACAGCATAACTGAGAGCAGTCTGTCCTCTCTCATCCCTTGCTTCAGTGGAGGCACCAGCCTCTAAAAGCATTTTGGCCAGGCTGCTCTCATCTCTAAGAGCTGCCATGTGTAAAAAGGTGTGCTGATTCCTGCAGCTCCTTGCCTCTTCTTTCAGGAGCATCTTCAGAATGTGGCTGTGGTTGTTCTCTGCAGCCCAGTGGAGTGGTGTCTTGCCTTCCTTATCCAGAGTGTGCGTGGAAGCACCACCTTGGAGAAGCAGCTTGACTGCACCTCCATGGCCTTTCTCAGCAGCCCTGTGCAGGGCTGTTCTCCCTTTCCTGTCCTTCACAGCCGTCCTTGCACCTTTGCTGAGCAAATGTGCCATGATGGATAGATGGCCATGAGCAGCTGCCACGTGCAGAAGTGTTTCACTGGAGGGGTTTAGCACATTGAGGTCATTATCCTTCAGTGTTTTCTTTAGCTCAGGAAGGGAGCCTTTAGCTACTGCAGCAAAGATGTCAACAGCAGCAGGATCTTTTCTAGGCTTTGTTGCCCTTGAAAGCGGAGTTACTGTTCCTTTCTTCTTAATAGCCCCTTTGTGCTTTTTCTCCCCAGGTCTGTCTTTATTCCCCTGGTGCTGTTCGCTGCTGTTTTCAAACCACACTTTATCTTTTTCAAGTAAATACCCAACCAACTGTCTTCTGGCATCTCCAATGCTTTCATTTACTTCACTGACGTATTTTCTTATCTTGCTGTAAAGTTTTGGCTCCACTTGCTTTAAACATGGATAAAAAAAGAGCCTGCAGGCTCGTTCACCTTGAGAAATGAGTATGTCTAACACCCGAGAGTTCTTTGCTGTTCGTGTCCTGTAGAAACTCAGCACCAGCTTTTTTTCTGGGCTAAAAATACCATTTTCTATCAGCCAGTGCAGGAGCTGGTCTGGGTCATTTATGCCTTGGACAAGTTCTTCTTTTTTGGTCCTTAGGACTTCAATTGCATATGGGTTTGTAAACAGGCTGCTTGAATGCCTGATCATGTTGCTAATCAAAAAGTGAATTGAGGTATTGTTTGACGGAAATAAATAGGAAATAGCAAAGCAGGCTCACATAATTTCAGTCTTTTCATAGAACTATGAACTAACAACCATTGTAGATCAGTGATAAATCTTTAAAGAAATCAAAACTCCCTCACCTTTGAGTTTCTGGTTGTTAAAAGTCCTTTGATCTTCTCTGTTCTTCCTTAGCAACGAGTACAGCTTAATAACAAAACAAAAGTCTGTGATATGTAAAGATATTTCACTTGGAAAGCTTCTTCCAGATTTTTAATTCATAATTAGGGATTAAAAAAATGCTTTTGTGAATCTGGTGTTTGAATAGAAGATAGCTGTTAGTCGAGTTTCTCTGTTCCTCTGGCCAAGCTGGTTCCTAAATGACCAGTCAATTAAACATGACAAAAGAAAATTCACAGCATAGTTACTGTTGCCATGATCACACACCTTGTATGATCTGAAATGAAAGAGTGCACACTGCCAGCTATGCAGGTGAAAACCCTGTAATGTAATGAAGTAAAAGCATAAAGGCCTAGATAAAAATAAACTGTATGAGCAGCTGGTTATAAAAAGTGATCCAGCCTTTCTAATATGAGTTACAACTCCAGTCAGGGGTATATTTAAGGCCATTTAGCTTGTCATTCCTGCTCTAACCCAGAGTCTGTCTGGAAGTTAATTCTTTTACATGAGGTGGATCAAGGCATCTGATTCAGTGTGCAATATTTAAAGTATAATTAGAGCTTCAAATCTGTGTAGTCTTCCATATGGATGTAGGACTTTGGCTGTAATTAATTTAACTTATTGGTGTTTAAATTCCCTGTGGAAGGGAAGGAAATAAAATAGTAATTATCCACACATTTTGAAACCAATTGAGAGAGAAATTGAGATTAGAGAGTTTGGGAAAATCTGGAGGTAAAATGAGCTGAAAAGCCAAAAGCTTGACCTTATTTAAGCAAATGGGAAATTTTGCCATCAGTTTCTTATTTCAGTGCCCTTTCTGCTGGGTCCTGCTCCCTTTGCATGTATTTTCTTTAATAGTATGTACAAGGTGACTGATAAGATTTTTAATTTTTTGCTGTTGACTTTAACTTTATAAGTAAGATCGCAAAATTTATTCTATTTAAAAAAACTTTTATTGAAGAAATAGCTGGGAAAGGCAAGAATTTTAATATATATTTTGAAAGCCAGCCAGTTACCAAGTCAGCAAATTTGACAGCCAATTTAAGAGCCCAGTAATTCCTCTGAAATGCAAAGAAGGGCACTACACCAAGAATAGCAAAACTTTTGTCATTTAGTTAATGATTGTTAATTCATAGCATGGTTTCATGTGGACTGAATGGTGTTCCCAAATCTGCCACTGGCTCAGCCTGTAAGCTGCAAATTATTCAGTCTTCAGATTTGACTGACCCAAGTCCTGAGGATCTCTCTGTGCCTTGAGTGAATCAGTCCTCACTCAGTTTGGGGAAATGGGATCTTCATGTTTTCCTTATTATTCTTCCTGTGCAAAACAAAGATAACAATTCTTCACAGGAAAGTTGTGAGCTCTGGCAGTGGAAAATGTCATGTGGATGCTGAGCAGAGTTATTCTAGATGGCACAGGAACTTTTTGAACTTCTGAAAGGAATAAAAAAAGATGATATTCTTTAAGATTCCATTAGTATGGCACTAATTTCCCAGTGTTGTGAATACAGGAATTTCCTTGGTCAGCAGGTCCTAGTAGAGATGGAAGGGTGCAGTTCTCCTCCCTGGCCTTGAGGAGGAACATTTGAACAATATTTGCAGGCAGCACCTCTTTCAGAGTCACTTCACTTTATTTTGGAAAGTAATGAGCAGCAAATGATGTGTTATGAGATGCAAATCACAGTCCTCAAAATATAATTATGCATTTTTTTAAAATTTCTCATTGTAAATATGTGACTTATGAGGAAATTCTGTCTTAAAACAAGAATCATATTTGGCAAGAAAGTTTTGGAAGCTTGTTGTATAGATTTAAGAAATTATGCTTTAAAAGCCCTTATTTTTAAATTATTATTTTAGCCACTTTTAGAATTAAGCCTTTGTTCCAACAGTGACTTCACAAAGAGATTCTAAATTGGCTATTTGAAGCATGCTTTTTTGTTTGTATCTTTTTCACTTACTAACTCACTTTATTTGACATGTAAATGTTTTAGAGAAGAGAAAAATATTAAGGCTCAACACCTCTTCTCTTTTAATTAAGTGCATGAGACCACAGATATGTCAGATCAGCAGTAAACTCCACATTAAAAATAAAATTGGCACTATTTATTATTACCAGAGGTCTAAGAAAACAAGTAAATTGGAGAGAAGGAAGGGGCAAATCTTCGGGCTGCTTTGTTGTCTTTTATATTTATTTTTTGTCACAGGGGCATGAGGTACTTCACAGATCACTTTTATTTCTGCTGCCTTCTTTAGCTCCATGTATCCAAGGACTGGATTATTAGATTATTTTAAAAGGCTATTTATTCAGTTATTTTGAAAAGAAAATGGTGAGCTTTGCTAAATTTGTAGGTTTGAAGGGCAGGTGATGCCCTTGATAGGAAAGATATCAATTCTGGCCTCTGCTGAATAGGTGTCTGTGCAGGGAACTGTTTAAATCTGGCTGTAGCTGGGACACTTGAGTCAGTTATTTCTGACATGCAATCTCAGTTTTGCTCCTAACTTGTGTCCTTGGGCAAATCCCTTAATCCCTGTTCCCTGTTTACACAAGCATTGGAAAAGGAAAATTTTTTTTCTACCTCACAGACACGTCCTAAGTGTTTATTACTGTTGGTGCAGTGCTTTGAAGTTATAGGGTGCTTTGAAGTTTTTGTCCTTTGAAGTATTGTTTTCTGACTTCTCAGCGATGAACATTTATTTCTTAAATTAACGCGTGCCCGTGTTCTCGAGCTGATTTGGTGTTGCCATGTCATCATCAAATATACATTTAATTTTCTCTACTTTAATTTCCCAAAGATGAAAGCGACCCAAAGTACACCTTGAGCGTGGTGGAAGGAGCCCGTGCGGGGATGTGGCTGCGGGACTGAGGCACCTGCAGAGGTCACCATTCCTCCACCGAGGCTCTTGCCGAGCTGGCTGTGGAATAACCAGCCTGTCAGAGATCATACAGCCAGCATCACTATCTAAACATCGTGAGGGGTGCAGAAATATCTCTGGGTAATCAAGGCATTTTCCTTAATAAACACGGCTCATGAAGAGAGCTCTACTTTGGATAACCAGCAATCTGAGTGTGGCCGAGCTGGTTGAGGTGGAACTATATTTAGGCAGAGCTGGATTGAGAAACAGCAGAGCTGGAAGAGTTTGTGGTGATGATTACAGTGAGCTTCACTTGTTAGAACACCGGGAGAGCTGAGCAGACAGGATGTCTGCAAGAGGCAAAGTGCAGAGCTTGGTTTTGCCTAAAGATGAACTGCAGTAAGTGAGGGGAATCCAAAGGGGAGCTTTGGTGCCGAGTGGTGAGTTTGTGTCAGTCATATTTCTGTGGAGCAGGCTCGGGGCCTTCCTGCCTGGTGTTCAGATGGGAGCTGTTCCCTGGGGAAGTGCCATCCCCAGTGGCACACACAGAACAGGGATCAGGGGCCTGAGCAGGGCCCACTGAGGGCAGGGACAGCTCATTTGGGCAGTCTGACAGTGTTCTGTGCCTGATTAAGCTCCCACCCCATCCCATCCCATCCCACACACCTCTTGGTAGCACAGAGCCACCCCTGTGGAGCCTGGGGCAGGCACAGTGCTTGAAGGAGAGACGTGCAGCAGCCACAGCTTTCCACATTTGTCCACTGCTCATGGATGCTTTCAAAATACCAATAATGCAGCAGCTGCTGTAATACCCCAGGTACTTTATTCTATTTCCAAAACAAGCCACAGTCTTATCTCAGCACTGTAGGGCTGTTTCCTCAGGCATAAACAAATGAAGGTCACATTAAGCACTGCACCCATGCAATGCAAACTGTTCTTTTTCCCAAAGATTAATGAGTACTTCCATGAAGTTCCCAAGCCAGGGTAGCTGTGAGTGGACAGTGCACATCTGCAAAGTGCCACTGATGGCTGTAAATGCCAGCAGAGCAGGCTGGCTGCATCCAGCTCTAGGAAAGAGGCTTAACAAATACATAACTCAGCCTAAGTGAGGATTAGGACTGTTTTCCAGTTCATCATGCATTTAGAAGTGAATTTAAGAAGAGTGACCAAACTATTTAGGAAACATTTTTAGTGCCATTCAGGTTCTGAATAATGAAAGTATTTTTCCAAAGTTCTTCATGGCATTACTTGCCAGGTTGTTTTCTAAAAAGCTACATAGTGGAGGTTGAAGGAAAAAAAAGTTGCTAGTTTAGCTTCACAGAGGTAAAGAACAAAGAAACGTTCTTGTTTCAGAACATAATAAATAAAATAAAAGTTGGTTTGAAAGAAACAGAAAAAAATGTTCTGATTTGATGAATGATATATTTAACTACTGCAAATTTCATAATGCAAAGTTTAAAAAAAATACAATTTTTTTTGTCTAACTGATGATTATCCTATCATTAGGATAAATGTAAATTATGTAAAAGTATTGAATTACTAAGTGCTGAAGCAGCTTTAAGGATCAGCAAAACTAAATGGAGAGAGGGACAGGGTTTTTCTCCAAAATGGGCAATTTTTTTGCATTATAAACCAAAGAAGCCCTTGTGTTTTTGAGTCAGTAGCATGCATTTTGTTAATGAAAAGTTAGAGAAGAAAATACTTTACAGAAGTTCTGTAACTGGTGAAGACAGTGAGGATCTTCCTCACAGCCCCAGCATTGCTCCCAGAAGGGTGTGGTGCTGTCATCTCCCAGAGAAGCCTTTTGGCCAAATTTGCTTTGTAGAGGTAGAGTACTTAGTGAAAACTGCTCTGAAATTACACCAGTACCAAGCAGCATTTTCTTCTTAGTGACCATAAAAATCTATCACCACTACATCTTCACTGTTCTAACTAAATCTCTCTATCTATAGCACTTTCCTAGTCTTTAGACAATTGAAATTACTCAAGGAGCTAGCTTATAAGCACATTTTTTTAAAAATTGGTGTTCTTTTCCTTCCTTCTTCTGGAAAAAAAATGGAAGCAGTTGCTTGTTTATTTATTTATTCAATTTGCCTTTATTATTATTTAGTTGTACTCCAACCTGATCAACTGGTTAAAATCATCTTGGATTTTTAGTCACATTTGGTTTATATTAATTATACATCAAAATGAAGTTTAACTTTCCTGCTGTAGCAGAAAATCACAGGCATGTAATTGTTTCTTTCTTGTTGGTGTTTTAGTCTGTTCTCAGTTCTATAATTTGGTGTCTTTTGCTCACAGTATTTCTCATTCAGAGGGATATAGAGTGGATTCTTTCATCTCCCCTTCCCAGTTCTGGCAGCTTCCCCTGCCCTGTGTTTGAATCCTCTGCCTTTCACTGACTATTTTGGTTCCTGGAGAAAGTGTCTTCTTGTATGTCAGGCTCTGGATTCCTGCACCTCACCTCAGCTCCAGTTCAGCAGAGGATATGGTTACACACCCAGCCCCAGAGAGGAGCCTCAGAGGAGTGCCAGTGTGACTCCCAGCAGCATCAGTAGGACATTAGCAGCTCCTGTCCTTTTCTGAGTTCTGAATAAAGCTCCAGCACTGAGGGCCTGATTCATTGGAGCACTGGCTCAGGACCTCAGCTGTCCTCTGCTCTGTTTGATTCCATGAGAAACACCCTTGTTGATTTGGAGAGCTCCCTAAATCACAAAGTCCTGACAACTCCTCCAGATTCATGGTGTTTGCTTTCCTTGGCATGTCCCAAAGCACCCTTCTGTGTTGGGCTGCACCTGTGATATTCCAGCAGCTCCCTTTGTTCCCAAGCCATTCTGTCTTCCTACTCAAATTTCCATTCAAAGAGTGATTCATGCAGCAGGGGAAAGCCATGACCTGGCTGCCCCCTCAGTTTCCATCGCTGTGCAGATCATGTGCAGTCCCATTTGAACCAGAGCTTTCATTTCAGAGTTCTCCATTCCCATGCCTGGAACTAAGTCTTTTATTCCTCTAGTCTGCATTGGGGGCAGAGAATTATTTGCTGCATATAGAGGCTTTTGGGAAAAAAACCCTAGTTTTGGTCACAGGAGTAATGCAAACACAGCATGGATTTTCTTTTCCCTAGGAATGGCTCTTCTCACAGCACACAGGGTTGGTACCTGTGCCACAGCTGCTCTGTGGACAAAGCTCAAGTTTGACTCATGTCAGCATCCTTTTTATTTAATAAATAATAGCTTCCATAACTTGAATGTTTGGTTCTGATGTCCAGCTGGAGAGAACTGCACACCTCCACCAGCAGGCTTTACAAGAGCTGCATCTCTTCAGGCATCCTTCCTAAAGCTTTTGATGTCTTCCACAGTCCCTGCAGTACTTTCCTTTTCATCCTTTGAGTATTGCCTTTTTGAGTCTCTTCCACACTGTCCCTCTAACCTCAACACACTCATTTGTAAATTCAGTTTCCTTTACTGAGCAGTTGAAACTCTGTTTGAGAGAGTTTTAAAAGTTTTTTTTTTTTGTTTGTGCTTTTAAAAAAAGATATTTTATTTTTTTGGTTGTTGTTGTTTTTCCTCTCCTTTCCTAAATAGCAGTTCTGGGTTTACAAGACTCTGAGGTTTAAACTGAGATCTCTGAGATTTGTGGGACTCCTGTCAGGTGATGTGGTGGATGCTGAACAGGCATCTAGACCCATTGTAATTTACCTGTAAATGTATTTATATATCATTTGCTTCCCAATGAAGCAAAATCCTTGGCTCAATAACAGAACAGTGATATGCCCACTAGGGATTTGAGAAGACCCAGATTAAGGAAAGAATAATGATTTTTAATAGCTGGAATCAACCTTCTTTTCCCCTTGTGTCACAAGACACAGGGAAATCTCAGTTTCAATTAAAAGTTAATATTGCATCATGAAAATGGGATAAATGTGACATTAAGAAGTGCATGGAAGGGATATTGTAATGACAGCTCGAGTGCTTTCAGTGACTTCATGTTTAATTCAATAAAATATCTCTATTTAAACATTATCTGAAGCAGCCAGAGCTTGCAACAGAATTCAGAGCAAACCTGCTGGAAAGTGTACATGGCCATGGCAGATTTGCTAGAAATATTGGCAAATTGAACTTAATTGTAACAGATTACATCTCAAGTTTGCATTTCCCAGTTTGCTTTGGTTTCTGTATTACTTTGTTTCTGAATCCTTCAAATCAAAAACATCTTTTGTGCTCCCTAGGCTTGGTTTTGTTAGTTTATTTTACAACAGGATGCATCAATGTCATCTAGATGTGACTTTCAGTTTTGCTTGAATTGACACCAAAACCAAGGTGGTGGTTTGTTCCCCCTTCCCTTTTACTCACTGGCATCATTTCCATCCAGCAAAGCTTTGAAAAATAAGGAAGGAAAAGGCCTTCCTGTACAAGCTACCTGTGAATCCCATCCAAATATAAAAGATTTGTGTAAAAGCTTGGCAGGCACTCCCAGCATATGCCACTCAGTGACTTCCTTATTTTGTGCTATCATTCCACGTACAGAAAATGAATCTGAAAATCAGAGTAATTTCCATTCATTTTTGAATACGAAATTGTAAATGGTAAATTTCCTATCTGTGTATAACACCCACATTTTAAATCAAAAGTCTTGAATGCTGACAGCATTAGTCATAGGAAATCCTGTATGAACATCCAGCACTCGAGTTGGACCTTCCCCTGGATCACACCATAGAAGGAGTTTGCAGGAAAACAAGTTCTGTTGCTCTCAAATCCTGTGTTGATTTTAACCCTTTACCTGCCATTGACTCTGGTATGACAGTGCTTTTTTTCTTCTAAAGGCCATTTGCCATTTTCTTGTGATGAAAATGGTATTGACAAACAATATATTTCAATGCCAAAGCTGTCTGTATTTTAATAATACACCAGTGGCATTCTGTGTTACAGATGTGCACTTCAACACCCTCCCTTATGAACACAGTCTTCAGTGTATGCTGCAATTTGAATAAAAATGCCTATTTAGAATATTATATTGTTGTGTTAATATCCATGTATTAATTATCAACATGAAACAAAGTGCACAGGTCAGTCAAAATGGAAAGCTAAAAAAGCCAACATAACTTTGTACATTGACCCATAACGTGGCCAATGCAATACCAGCAACAAACCCAGCTGTGTTGCACGAGATCATTTTCACATTACATGGCTGAAGCAACTGTGACAATTTTTTTGCCTTTATTTAAAAGGAGCCATCTCTCAATGGGCTCATAATGTCTTTAAAAATAAAAAAAAAATCCTGCTTATCATTTTCATCTAGTGGGAAAATCCCACACATGCTGAGTTATTGTGGAACAGCTGGCTTAAATTAAAGATTTGGATTTAAGGAAGGAATCTTAGAACATAAAGTATCAAATAAAAGCTAAATTCCAGATTAGGATGAGGCTCGTAATGTCAGACATGGCAAGATATATTAGCCAAATGGACTTGAAGAATCTTAGATTTAGGTTTTTGGTAATGTGGTGAATCTTAATACTCCCATTTTAGAACTAGAACCAGCAATGTTTAAACATAGTTTAACCTAGTATGATAAATAAATCAAAATACATTTTAATATGTCATTGTTCATATGGGACAGGCTTTGGACTATGAAATACTGATGGATGTGCATGAAAGAAATAGAAAGCCATTAAAAATTCTCAGTAATTGAGAGCTCTGCTTTTATTCTGACTCTTCTCATGAATTTGAAGAGCCTTCCATGGATTTTTGGAGCATCATTGTTTAATGATCATTTTTAGTTGCAAGGCAAAAGTGGTAATTTTTACTACATGGAGAGTCTGTTTGCTTTGAACCTGTACTTATGAAACCTTTCTTTTTGAACTCATAGGCTCATAGAGAAATTTAAATCAGAGAGTAGATCTCTGTGAAGTCAGTATCATTTTGAAGATCCAAGCAGAGGGAGGATTTAGACCAAGACCAAGTTGTTTGGTTTGGGGCTTTTCAGCTTTGTTTTTTAAGCCAAGACCTGGCCTGCCTGGGAAAAGGAGAATTAAGCTCACTATTTCTACACTGCAGATCTCAATCAGCAGTTATGGAAAATTGTGTGTGCACCTATAAAGGAGCTCCTCATGTACTGTAGCTGGAATTAGAACTCAAATTCATTGCTGATTGTGCTCTTGGCTGGTGTGGTACCAGCTGAACCCCAGAAACACGGAGGAATCTGGGTTTATTATTGCGTGTTAATGGCGAGGTCTTGCTTGTTCCTGTTTCTGTACAGGTGTAAGGACAAGGAGTTTTATTTCTTCTTAGTTGCCGTAGATCACGACTGCCAGCAGAGTGAGACTCTCCTGGAGAGGCAGGAAGGGGTGAGAGGGGTGGCAGTGCTTTCCTGGACTGATGGGCAGTGTGTTAAAAAGGGGATAATGGGAGCTTTTCTTTATTACATTGGGCTGGGCAAATGTCAAAACACAGAGAGCTAAATTCCAGGAGGAAGCACCATTAGAAAGGCTACAGAAAATCAGGTGCCACCGAGCTGCTGGTGTTCCTCTTTTGCAACAGGTTTGAGAGTTGGGCTGTTTGTAACAGAAAAAAAAAATAGTAACTTCAGAAGATCTTTCCTTCCTTGAGCTCATTACTTTGTTGCTTTTGTCCCTATGTTGTCATTGTTACCTTTAGAGATTGATTGGAACCCTAACTGGCTTTGCCAGTGGCAAATAGGAGTTGTAGATCCTAAATGTGAGAGCTTTTCATTGTTGCCACATTCCAACCACAGCAACAGCCATTAACATTTAGTTTAAATCCAAGGCTTTCTCAGGCTGCCAGCCTGGCATTTCCTGTGCAGTGAAAAACACAGGAGCAGTTTCTGCACGTGAGGATGATAATGCAGCAAACGGAGGGGGCCAAGGAAATAGCTTGAAATTAATTGTGGGTGTGGTAGTGTACTTTGTAAGTAAATTCAAAACAGGCATGGGAGCCAATATCAGGAACATGTGCAAGAAATTCCATTTATAAGACTTGGGATAATAACCTCACTGCCCTCTTAAATAATTTTAAACATATATGCATAAAGTTAGTCATCTAACAAAAACAGTTTCATAAGCAGGTACAGTAATGTCTCACAGTTCTTGTTCAAGTTAATGGCTGCATGAAAAATGTTCCCTGGGAAAGTCAAGCCATGTTTTATAGGTTTGTCCATATGGGAAGCTGAGCTTGTTTAACCAAAAGTGTGAACTTAAATTAAGTTAGCAAAACTGGTGCAAAATCTGTCTGGGCATTTTTGTACTGCAAGTTCCATTGAGAAGAATGAATTCTGGAGTTCTGGCTCGATCTGTGGCAATCTGGATATTGCTGTGAGCATTTCTTTCAGGAGATGCCACATCCTCACTGCCTGTACCTGCATTTGTGTTCTACCTCCCCTGTTGCTCCCTCTCATTTCAGGCATTTGTAGAGTTCTGTGGTTAACAGAATAAAGGGAGCAGTGCAGGGTAAAATGTTCCCAAAAGCACTACCAGCATAAAAAGAGAGACTGGAAAAGAAAAGGAGAAGGGAAAACGTGGTTGCTTAGGCTGACACCGGGGTATTAAAAATGCTTAGACACATCAAAGCTGAGCTCCCTAAGTGCAGGAGGTGCCTCTGTCAGTGTTTGCCTGGCAGCAGCAGCCCCTGCAGCAGTAGTGGCTCCTGCAGTCACAAACTGGCACAGAAACCTGAACTGCTTCCTTGGTGCCTTCATCAAACACCAGCTAAAGCTACCTGAGGTCATTCAGCAAGGCCCTGGGTTGCACAAAAAGACAGATGTGCACACTTGGACCAGTTTGAAACCAACCATTTGAAAGAGATGGAGCTGTGTAACTTTTTTGCAAAATGAAAATTTAGTCTAATAAAAAGCCCAGCTCCTGGTACAAAGTGTTTTTCCCTTCCCTTCCCTTCCCTTCCCTTCCCTTCCCTTCCCTTCCCTTCCCTTCCCTTCCCTTCCCTTCCCTTCCCTTCCCTTCCCTTCCCTTCCCTTCCCTTCCCTTCCCTTCCCTTCCCTTCCCTTCCCTTCCCTTCCCTTCCCTTCCCTTCCCTTCCCTTCCCTTCCCTTCCCTTCCCTTCCCTTCCCTTCCCTTCCCTTCCCTTCCCTTCCCTTCCCTTCCCTTCCCTTTATCACTGTCCTGATTTCCAAAACAGGGATATTCAGCATCTCCAGGACTTGTGCTATTTTGTTGCTAACTGTCAGTATTTTGGGAAACAGCCAAATTGGTCAACTTTATTGTTACTTCTCCAAAATTACACAGAGCCTAAACTGTCACTAGTTTGAAGCGTAGTGAGGACCACTTCCCTAAATATACTGAGCTGAGGTGGTTTTTGGAGTGCAAAAGTGGGAAATAAAATCCAGAAGTCTTTAACCATGGTGGCGTATTAAAAGCACAGATATATCAGCCTAGAGAAAAGCTGCCTGCTTTTCCATAGGTCACACTCCTGAAAACTGGAAATTGTGCTGTGCCAGAAAGATACTGGTTAGAAATCTCTGCTTCAAGAGGGGCAACCTGGGCAAAGAACATTGAATTCTGCTTACAATTCATCATTTAAAGAAGGAAATTTGGTGTTAACTATTCAGGGGTTGTTTTGGTCAGTAACGTTTTTGGAGACTAACTGCAAACTCCTGTTTTGGAGTCAGCTGCACTTACTGTATATTTTTACATAGTTTTTATGGAATTCTGCATATTAAAGCACTTGCTTAACTAATTAAAAGATATGTACTTATAAATACTTTATCTTGTTCAGTCAGGAAGCAGGGAGAACAGACAATCTGTATGATTGAGAGCAGAGCCAAACAAGAAAATTGGGGATGGATTTTGCCTGAAGAATTCAGATTCTTTTTTTCCCCTTCAGGTATTTGGGTCAGACACTTGGTGATTATTAACATGATAAAGATCATATCTTGACTGGGGCCCTGAAACACCACTGGAGGGTTCATTGTAAGTCTTGTTTTTAATTACTTCTTGCAAGGAGTTTTGCACAGTTAATATTTGGGGATAAGATTTGGATAAGGAAAAAAAAGGTGTACATTATGTATGGGCTGCAGCAGAGTAAAGCTTTGCATATGGAAATTTGTTCATCACTAACACGTGGTGGATGTTTGCAAAATGTTCTATGTAGTGAATGTCTCCTGATTCTAATCAGGTAATTGTTGCTCCCTGGTTTCATCCTATCTGACTGGAGGCTCCTAAGTTTTAAAAAAAACCTCGTTGCTGAGGCACAGGCACTTCAAGCAGCAATTTAATTTATCCAGATCACTCTCTGAAGGGGCCAGTGCTTTTCTATAACAAGAACCTGTGGTGCCTCTACCCCAGCTTTGTTAGGTGTCAGAAGTTAAACTGAATAAATCCTGAGCTGTATCTCTAAAGTGTTATGGAGTTTTGTGTCTGATTTCTCAAGGTGAAAATAAAACAACCTCCAGAGCTTGCGAGGTGTGTGCAGCAGCTAACAAGTTTTGCTGCTGTTGAATGTTTTAAAACTGCTTTTGGAGTGAAAATGAACTTTTCATAGTTGCCGAGATGGTTTGATTTGCCACCACACAAAGCCATCTACTTTGAGAATCACATCCCTTGAAATAGGTAGGCCACAATTTTGGTAGTGCTTGGCCGTGCTTTTAAACTTACCAGTGATCCATTCAGTGTTCAGTTTTCTCTTTTCAGTACAGTGCTGTGTGAGAGAGAGGCTTTGTGAGTTTGAGCAGCAAGGGTATTGGATGGTCCCTGTGTCATGTGTGCTTTCATGACTCGTTATCTGAGGCAGAAAGGTGTGCTAACAGCAGCCACCTAAAAGCCATGCAGCAAAGCCATCACTGGGGAAGAAAATTCACAAAAACAGCTATGGACACTCAGTCTGAGCTCTTACTGTCCTCTGGTGTAACTGTGCTTATTCTGTGACTAAAATCATGCAGGATCTCCCTCCTCATTGCAGTGGTTATTTTAAGAATTCAGGAAAGCTGTTAAAATTATTCTGTTTTTAGTGCACTTGTATGATAACAGGTTTCATCTGAAGTCTTTTTGGCTACTACCCCACCTAAGCAGAGGCTCCTGTTCCAGGCATCTGTGCAGCTGGTTCCAGGACTATTTGCTTTTGAGCTCCATCTGCTGGAATTCTATCCTGTTTCCCACATCTTTGCTGTTATTATGCTGCCAGGTCTCACAGGAATTAGTTTTAATTAAAAAGAGAATAAGGAATGAAATTCACAGTTCAGAAGAATTTTCAGCAAGTTGCTCGTCCTTTTGTTTAAGGGTTCAACTTAGAGATTTCTTGGAGAATATAAGACTCAAAACCAGAAAATAATTGTGAGACTGAGGAAAACAAATACTAAGTTTTCCTCTGCTTTTGTTCACAGTTTCTAGGTATTTTACAGAGATTTGGATTAATCAGGGCAGTCGTGACCTATCAAGTTCTGTATGAGATTTCAAAAGCAGATTACTTGCTCATTTTTCTGAATTAGGTTTTTGTTTGGTTTTCCCCTGATGTCTGTTGTTACTCTATAACTAAGGAAATTAGCAGTGTTTTCAATATTTAATTAACTTTTTAAAAAGCCATTCTTCCCCATTGTAACTGTGCTTCTAGTGTTTCGGATATTTAAGGACAGAAGGGACCATGATGAAAATCTAATTTGATTTTTGTAGTTGCATTGTTTCTTAACAAAAAAAGTACTGCAAAGAATGATGTGCAGAATTGGAAAAGAGGGCCCTGCTGTGCAAAACCCCTCTAAAAGTGTTTCAGTAGTCAGAGGCTTTCACGGTAAATTATATGATGACTTTTTACAAGTTTCCTTTGTAAGGAGCACATTCTCTGTTCAGAGGATGCATTATCCTGTTCATGTCAACAGTAATGCATCTGTGGAGAATTAGGATGGCCACCAGCCCTTGGGTGCATGCTCTGGTGTTGGCAGTGCATGTAATTCCAAGGAACAAGCACTTCTCTGGAAGAATTACCTTCCCAAAAAGCAAACCATCTGCATTTTGAAGTTGCCTTTTCTTTACTTGTAAGGTTAATACCACCTTCCTTCCCCTGTCCCTCAGCTGGTGCCAGATGTTCCTAAGGTATCTTCTATTTCATAAGGGGTTTTTGTATATGGTAATTTCAAATATTTCCTTGCTGTCCATCTGCCTCTTAGCAATATTTTGTGTTCACTCATGGTGTTTGCAACTTTTATTTTCTACACAGCCAACTTTGCCTGAACTGGTTTCAGTTCTTGATGTGGGTAACTCCATGTTGTTACACAGGAGTCTTGGGAATAAGGGGAGGGAAGAAGAGGTGGAGAACAGAGAAGTGCTAGGCTTGATTTTAAAGATAAGTGGATTTTTTTCAGTTCTGCCTTGTGCTTCTCCTGGACATGGCACAGCCCACGCCATGGTGCTCTCCAGCAGTGCCTGAGCTTGTTCCAGCCTGAGCTGCTTTTCAGAAAGTAATTATTGCAATGGATTTCTTAGACTTCTGCATGGGACAGAACTGTCAGCCATTTTTCACATAGATTGGAGGGATATAGTCTGGATTTCCAGACAGCTCCCTATAAAATAGAGATAGCTGAGGAATCTCTAGTCCTTGGACTCCATTGTTAAATGGGTGTGTGCTGCCTTAGGCTGGTATTTAAGTCCTCTGTTTTGAGGTTGGTATTTTTTTTAGACCTACAGATACACAGGGGTCTGCACAAACTTCCACTGTGTTCTGAGGCTGAAAGTGGCTGGTAACTCTAACTCTGTCCCACTGGAGAATAAGTCAAATTGTTACTGTTCTTCCTATCATGAAAAGTACTTTGAATTTAAAATATTTAGTGAGTAATGATGGTCAAACCCCTCTTTGTAACTCACTTCTGTTCATGGGATAGAAGTGTGAGACTTCTATTGGTTTCAATAGAGACCCAAATTCTAATTAATATTCCTGTGTCCCAAACATGTTGTTCTGATTAGAGGCTCTTTGCCCAGGCATTTCTGTGTAGCCTGCCCTGTTTGAAACCCTGCCTTTTTCTGACTTCACTTCCTGAATCCGTTGACAACACTCACAGCCAAACAAAATACATGTTCACAATGCTGTTATTTGCAAAATATTCCCTTGTGAATACAGCTGGGGCAACAAAAAGAGTTTCTCTCTGAATCTCAGAGAGGACTGACTATTCCTCGTAGCAGTAAGGCCCATAGTGCATTAAGCAATTTTAGTCTTGGCAGTTAAGTAAGTGTTAAAACTTTGCATTTCACCACATATAAGCGCACACAGGTCTTTCATTACCCTTGTGTGTATTGATCACACAGTGATCTACTCAGAAATAAACTGAGAGTGCTGAATTTTAATCTAGGCTGAGGTGGACCAGATAGCAACAGGCTCCCGGCCCACCGCACTGTTTACAAAACAGATGGAGGAGCAAAGAATATAAACTTACTTTGCCCTCTTTTAGGCTAATCCTCACATGTGATGAAGGACCAATGAAAAGGCTCATCTTGAAGTGCTCCTCATCTCCTTGTGAAGCTCGCTGGCACTGCACTGAGATTCTGTGTGTGGAACCACTGGAACATTGGCGTGACAGGAACAACCCAACCCGTGGTACCCCCTGAGCCAGCAGTGCCATGGCTCAGGAACTCTCACCCATTCCACAGAATGTCACCCTGAGACAGAGCACACAACTGCACTTCTGAATGTCTGTGTGTGCACATGAGGCTAGGGTGGAGCAGACTGTCACTCAGCTGGCTTTAATTAACATAGTATTTTATGTAATGTATTTATTTTTTACGTAATTAGGTGATTAAGCAAAATGCTTGCTAGTAACGTCTCTTCCAGAACCCAGCACTGCTGAGAGTTAAACATGCACCTTTGCAGGTAATTAATCTCCTTGCCCTGCTTATTTTGCTAGTTGGCACTTGCTAAATCCCTGTAAAACCACACCCAGCAGTGCTGTGTATTATCCCTCTGCTGTCTATTCCTACATATGGTCAAAATCAACTTACCTTCCGGGTTGCTGACATCAGCAAAATGTACTCTTGGCAAACTTGGGAATCCTCCTAGTAACCCTTTGTTTGGCTGGTGTTGTTACAGTTGTATTCCTCTGACAGCAGCAAACACCCTCCAAACGGTGCCTACCTTGACATGTGCTTGGGATGTGGAAGGACACCACCAAATGAGCATCTTTAAAGCATTAAAACAACTCCTTGTGGGATAAAATGTGTGATAGGTGGGGAAAAAGTTAGAGGAAGACACTTCTCTGCTTCCTGTAAGGAACTGACCCACAATAGTGGCAAGTTTTAGAGTGTCATTTTGATAACAATAAAGGTGTATATATAAATATCTATATACAGAACTATCTAGTCATTTTTTGAAGTGACCTTAACCAACACTGTCACTTCAATCAAAATTAGGCATATTCAAATTTAAGGAAAAAAGGACTTTTTTTAAAAAAAACTGCCTGTTGGAGAATAATGATTTTCTAATATTTTCTGTCAGATTTTGATATCATCTATTTTTCTTAGCTGTTTGGCTCCAAACAGCAAACAGGAAAACATCTGGTCTCCTTCAAATAGGTTTATTAAACAAAATTAATTGGGTGCAGTGTTTAAAATCCTGGTAATAAAACTGTTTCCCACCCCCCTTCAAGTAAAGTAGCACGTTTCCGAGCTGTTCCCGTATATTGCCATCGTACTAAAAATCAGGATTGTTTCCTAAAAAATACCTGAGAAGTTGCTGTTTTCAGCAAATTGCTAGAAACAAGCAACAGGAGTTGCTGTTTTTCAACAAGTTGCTATTTTCATTTCCCACTAGGTTCAGTTTTCCCAGCCTTTCTATTGCCAAGGTTAGAACCAAAAGGGAAAGGATTTAGAGACAAGGGAAGGGTTATAAACTTATTTTACTGTTGACAGCAGCATTGTCATAAATATTAACAGACAAGAATCACCTCCTACCTGAGAAAACACAGGGATAAAGGTGAATATTTTTATTTTTTAAGCCTACAGCATAATTTTATTAATACAACCACCTGCCTTATCTTCTTGAGGGCATTAATTTAATAAAAAACATGTCAGATCAAGTAGCCAGTTGCTCCAGTTATGGAACAATTTCGTTCCCTGCCTTTCCACCCCTCCACAACTCTGCCTGAAGTCAGATATCCAAACTGGGCCCCAAGAACAAGGCAGGCAGGCTGCAGCTGGGGAATGCAGCTTCAGGAGAACCCCAGAAGTTGGAGGAGTTTAGTGAGGACGATCTGGCTTCTCCCTCCCCTCCTCACACCTTCCCAGGACATGTCTGGAGTTACAGAGTAAGTTCAGCATAATCCCTACCCTTCAGAGTGCAGCCCAAAGGGCATTTTCCCAACTAAGGTACTAACCAAAAAAAAAAGTGTGAGGGGAAAATACATTTTAATTATTTTATTTTTCTTAAATATAATAGAACCTTCTAGAATTTTTTTTCCAGAAACAGAAACATTAAAAAATTATACTTTATTACAAATGGTAAACTCAGAGTGCTAAAAAAAAGCCTCTTATTTACAAACAATACTGGGCAGTGCCCAAATAAACAACATAAAAATAACTTACAAAGTCATGAAGTAGTTTATTGACATTAATCAACTTTCATAAAATAAAATAAAAAAAGATATGTACATACACAATTTACTTGAAGGCAGGCAGAACAGTTCTTTTTTTTTTGTTTATCAGCCTCCCACAAACCTCCCTCCCACTTTTTTTTTTTTTCTTAAGGAATACTACATAAAGCAATCTACAGTTTCTATTGCAGTTTAACCTTTAATACTGAATGATCATCGAATGTTAGGTCCATGCAGGTCTTGGTCAATGTTAAACGAAGATCTGACATCTCATCCGAGCAGGAGCAGCACTTCCCGGAGCCGCGCTGGCCGCCGCGCTCCCGGCTCCAGCCCAAGGCTTTGCCAGTCTTTCCACACATGCGCTTCGCGGAGCACAGGCAGGACTCAGCCCTCAGCTTTTGCCACCAGCTTTACGCCTCTGCCACTTTGGATTTTTCCTGTTTTAGTTGTACCACAACACACAGTTCTCGCTGAAGAGTCTCTTCAAAACGTCTGCAACTGCTGTGTGAGCATGAGCTGGCACCCGCTGTTGACGTGGTTCATGACCTTCTGCTTAAGCTGTGCAACCTGTTCTCTGAGCATGTTGGCAGTGGATGCCAGCTCTGAGTTCTGGGCTTTCAAAGTTTTCACTTTTTCTTCCAACCGGGCAATCCTTTCCAACTTCCTTTTCCGGCATTTGGACGCCGCGATTCTGTTCCTCATGCGCTTTCTCTCGGCTTTGATTCTCTCCTGTGACTCCATGTCAATGGGGGACAGGGGAGGAGTTTCCCCCGGCATTTCAGGTACAGTCTGCGGCTCCTCTTTCAGAGCCTGGAGCCGGGGATGCTGCACGGGCATCTGGGGGTTTATGTGATGCTGGGGCGCGTATCCCATGCTGTTGGCGTTGTAGCTGGGCGCGGAGCTGAGCGCGTTGGGGTTGAAGTTGCTGAGGTTGGCGTACACCGGGGGCTCGCTGTGCAAACTGGTGTTGAAGCTGGTGCTGCCGGCCATGGAGGACACAGGTGCCATCCCGCTGGTGACAGGCTGGGCGGCCGAGGTGACGCTGGGCAGCGTGTTCTGGTTGTGCAGCTCCGCCAAAGCTCTCACGAAGCCCTCGGCGAAGCCCTCCTGCTCGTCGGTGACATTCTTGGGGCACAGGAACTGCGTCGGGGTCGGCGTGGTGGTGATCAGCCCGTTGCTGGACTGGATGATGAGCCGCTCCAGCTCGGGCGAGGCCAGTTTGAGGAGCCCCACGTCGGGCGAGGTGAGGATGTCGGCGTTCTTGTTCCTCAGGTGCGGCTTCAGGTTGCTGGAGGGGTCGGACAGGTTCAGCGTCATGTTCTGCTTCAGCACCTTGGCGTTATTGTATCCGTACCCGCCGCTCTCCGGCGGCGCGAAGCCGGCGCTCAGCGCATCCTCGTAGAAAGTAGGCTCCATCTTTGCACTCATAGAACACAGTCCGGGGAGGGGAAGCTGCCCGGCCGCCGCTCAGCTCCCCGCGGGCACCCCGACCCTCCCGGGGAAGGGGAACGCGGAGCCGAGGAAGGAGAAACGCGGAGCCTTACTGGATCGCTGCTGCCGCCGCCGCGCTGAGAGCCCGCCCGGCCTGGCGGGGCGCCTCGCCGCCCTCCTCCTCCTCCTGGTGCCGGTGGTGCCGGGACGCCGCTCCGCCGCCACAAGTACTTTCCCTGCCCGGCTCCGCGCTATTCCCGCTCCACCGTCCCGGCGGCCGCACTCAGTCGCGCTCGTTCGCTCCCGCCCGCCCCGCGCTCTGCGCCCGCTCCCGCCGTGCAGCCCTTCACTTATCAGCGGCCGCGAGCCCGCTAAAAATAGCGCATGATGTCACCCCGCGCGCTCCCCATTGGCTGCCGCCGCCCCGTCCCCGGGGGGGGCGGGGCCAGGGCCCGGCGCGCGGACCCGGCCCGGGTCGCCATGGCCACCCCCCCCTTCAGAAGCTTCTTGAGCGCGCGGGGCCTTGTGGGATGACGTAATGCCGGGGGGGCGGGGGGGGGGGCCGCGCGCGCGCGCGGGGCAGTGTGGGCTGACGTCTTTGTTTTTGAAATATCTGGTTACCGCGTCCCGCGCGCGCGGGCTCGGCACGGGCAGGCCGCGCTCGGCCCCGGCCGCTCCCGGTGCGCCTCCGTCCGTCCGTCCGTCCGTCTGTGCGCTTGTTTGTTTGTTTGTTTGTTTGTTTGTTTGCTTGGCGGCCGCTGCCTCCGCCGCGGTTCGGGCTGTGCTGTGTCCCTCCCCCGGCGGTGGCTCGGCCCTTCAGGTGGCGCTCCCGGGGAGCCCCACGTGGTTTCCCCGTCCCGCCGCCCCCGCCGCTTCCAGGCAGCGCCGGGGGCGGCGCCGGGGCCAGCCCGCGCTGCCCGCCCCGCGCTGAGCCCCCGCGGCGCCGCTGGAGTCCCCGCTCGCCCGCACAGCCCCGGGGGTTCGCCCCCGCACCGCCCCCGGCACGGCTCTGCCGCCCCGGACTGCCGGGACGCCGCTTCCCGGCCTCGGGAATGACACGCGGGGGAATAAAGCCCGACAGGAAAAAGCCGGGTTGCGGATGGGTTTCTCTGAACTCGTCCTCAAGGGGAGGGGACAGCGACGGCCTAATTTTAGACAGTGTCCCAGTATTGCTGTGGAATTGCAGGTTAGTCGGGAGGGAAAATAAGGGCTGGAGCCGAAGGATCGCGGCGGAGGAGAAAAGTCTCTGCTGGCATGTTCCCCTCGGAGCAACAGATGGGAGCTGTCTGGCCCTGAGCGAGCGGCGTCCGGGCGCAGCGCTGATAACAGGGACTCGCTCTCCTTGCCGTGCCCCGCACACACCCTTCTCTCGGGGTGGCGGGATGTGGGATTGCTGCCAGGCAGACACCTCTGGAATAAAGTGCACGGTGACAGTACGGGGTGGCACGGGCTGCAGGGCTGTTCCGGTGTGTTTGACTGCCAGCAGTGCAACAAGTGCTCCTTGTGCTTCCAAGGCGAAGCTGTTGCCTGCTGCTCAGCTTTTGTCAGTGCAGAACTTGGTCTGTCAGCTTCAATCCCTTCTCACGATATGTGAAGCTAACAAACTTAGGTCCAGTTTTGAAAACACACTTTCAAGTTCTCCTGTTCTATTTTTTTTCCTGGATATAATGACATAATTACCGGTTACCGTATAGGAAAGGGCAAACAGAAACATCAGCAGCTATGAAAGAAAAGTGAAGGTCCAGCTCCCCTCTTGGAAGTCACTGGGTTTTTTTCCTTCTGCATTTTCCCCCGGTGTTCCCACCTGACTTTGGCCACATGGTGGGCACTGGTGTTAACTGGAATGATGGAAGTAATACATGCAGTGTGTTAACAAAATGCAAAGTTGGGACTGGATGTGGGGGCTCCCTGTGTGCTGGTGGTGTCTGCACAGCCTTCAGAGGCAGCATCTCTCTGGGCTGCAGGTAACTCAAACTTCAGCTGCAGAAACTGTTCAGCCAAACAGCACTAAGGTACTGCACATGCATAAGAAAATCTCTGGAATTCATTCATGCAGTGAGCACTCGAAGCAGTTCTTTAATTCCTTTTAATGTTTACATACAAGATAAATAGAGACCAGTGGCTGACTCTTCTGGCCCCAGAGCCAAGGGGCATCAAATGAAACTGGCAGGTTCGGAATAAACCAGAGAACTGGAACTCCCTGGCAAGGGTGGAGGGAAAAAAATGGGACTGAGGATTTTAACGTGATTGGATGAATTCACAGAAGAGAAATCACTTAAGGTCTGTGAATCACGGAGCATCTACACTGGCTCTGGAAATCCCGGAGCTGCAAATGACTTGTGCCTGGGGGGCATCCCTGGCTTGTGTGCCTCCCTAGGGACCCACTGCTGGCCCCTGTCAGAGATGGGTATCTCGTCGGACCTGATGGGGCCGTCCTTGATGTGTTAGAACCCCCAGAGATAGCACATAAATGTGTCACCCCACAGTTTTCATGTTTATAAAGGGCAAGGAAGAAAATCGGAAGAAATCTTAAGTCTTGAATTCGAAGTCGTTTATTGTGTGGGGTTTTTTATTTTGAAATAAAAGATTTTAAATATTTCCAAATGAAGCTAAAAATGGGGAGGTTGTTTGTGGTATCTGGTGCATAGGAAGCCATACAATTAATTTGCTGTACAGACAAATACTACTAATAAAATTTATTCTGATTAACTTTATGTATTTCATTGGTTGTGTTGTTTTATCTTTTGGGGTTTTCTTCTGCATGTTTCTTCTGTCCTAGAAAGCAAAGTTCAGACTATGAGGAACATGCTCAGCATAGCTTAAACCACTCTATTTATTACAGATTTGTATAACCTGAAAAACTGCCTTTGGAGCCCACTGATATCAATGCAAGGTTTTGATTACCTTCAGTGAGGGTTGGATCGGGATGGAGGGATTAATTTAATTTAATTTAATTTTTCCCTCCACCCATTTCAGCTCTGCACTTCCTTCCTCTTGCAGGGGTGGGGTTTCAGGAGCAGACATTCCAGTTTGCTGGGGACGTGAGGAGCTGAGGCCGTGGCTCTGGGGGACACTCATTACACTAATTGCTGCTCACTGCAGGTTGTTTGGTCCAGGCTGCAGTAGAGTCAAGGTGCTCGTGAAGGTTGTGGGGAGCAGGAGAGTGCTGAAATCAAAGATGAGCTCTTGGCAGCTCCCAGGGGATTTCCTGCCTGACTGGGGACCTTAGGGAGGGCTTGGCTGAGATTTGAGTGCCAAGTTCAGCACTGAGACCTTCAGACTGGAGCAGATCAGAGGTGGGACCCATGGACAGTGATCCTCCATGGCCATTAGCCAAGGAGCTGTGGCTATGCCCTGATTTATTAAACACCTATTAATTCCGGGCTTTTATTCCCCCTTTCCTGACATCCTTGAGAAAATATTCCTTTAGTAGGATGAAGGAACACTTCCTGACCCAGGTACAAACCAGAGCCATTTACATGGCTCAATAAACAAACTTGTGGCTAGGAATTGCCAATCCCTGCCCTGTATTTCTGAGAGGCCGATGCGTTGAGCAGCAGTAATGCACATTTTGATTTATAAACTTCTCTAATCAATCAATAGAAGCCTGAGTGAGGCAATCAGATAATCTGAATAATTAAATGGCTTTTCAGGGACAAATTAAAATTTGTTACACACGCCACATCCGTCTAAATTATATTTGGTGTCCAGGAATAAATGGGTTTGTTGTTTTGTTTCTTTCCTGCATCTCAAATGCTTTTGACTTATTTCAAAATCATTTGAAAAAAAAAAAAGGAAAGAAAAAAGGATAAATGTCAGCTTCTGATTTTTTTTTTACATTGGAAAGAGTGCTCACAGAAAAAATAACATTTTTCCATATAGTTTTATTACATGTATATTAAATATTTCAATATATAATTTTCTTTAGACATGTAAGACTGTTTTGCTTTTTCTTCTCCTCAGAGAAGTTTCCATAACATCTTTATTATATAGAAAATTATTATATAATTTTTTTTCTCTCTTTTTTTTTAAAAAAAGGACTTTACACTTTCCAAATGTGTTATCCTTCTTCACATGTTAAAGTGAATAAAACTGGGAATTGCTGGATTTCCACACACTGCTTTCCACTTGCTTGAGGAATTACTATAGACCAGTTTTCTCCAACTGGGGGAGACAAGAGTTTGAAGAGTCAGAAAGCACGAGGATTTTTCTCTTATTTACTCCATCAAGGCACAGTACATTGAGGTGGGGGTGAGAGGGTACAAGGAACAGTTTCCTCAGGCCAAGTGGCAGTAAAAGCACTCCCAGGTTCTGCTGGTCCCGGTCCCTTGCCGGTTCCTCAGGGCGTGTTTGCGTCCTCGGTTCAAGTGGGTCCAAGTCTGCAGCGTAGCACAGGCGTGGCAGAGCTGCCACCTCATCCACCCCCGGCTTCCGTGGCCTCTCCTCCTGCTCTTTGCTCCCAGCAGGACTCCTGTGGCCAGGTGGAGATCCAGGAATTGAGGCTGAAATAAAAACAAATCAATACATTTGGGGACACAGAGGAAGGGTGTGCATAGGCTGGGGGAAGAGTGGGACTCACGACTTGATGTGGAGGACCCTGGAACTAAAACTCTTAAAAAATCCCAGCCAGTCTTGAGTGAGTCTTCATTTTGCACATGAAAAATGCTCTTCAGAACCACAGGCACTTGTAAATGAATATCGTGTCCATCTCCTCCACCCTCCATTAGTCATCGCATAACCAAGCCATACGCACTTAGTCCTTTTCATCTTTCTTCTTGTCAAGCCCTTTAGCCTGTCCCCCTCACCTACTCATCCCACCAATCATTTTAATTAATCTCTGGATTTCTTTGAAACTAATAGTTTGTGGAATGGGGGAAAATGACTAGGTTACAGAGACAAGATTGTGAATGATGGAGGTGGGGCAAAGTTAGGAGGCTTTGCAAGACCTGTTGGGTTACCTCTGGGGCAGGACAGCAGTGCTGTAAACACACAGAAAGGCTGCAGAAGTGAGGGAGGAACCACTAAAAACATCTTCCATTTTCCTAGGAATGCTGCCTGAGCAATTCAAACCCTGGATGTTGATGTGCAGCAACATCTGAATGAAAGATGTGATATGATTGTCTCTAAAGTAGATGGGATGACCTCTTCACTCAGTAGTTATACTACATTTCTCACTATTGTGCTATAGAGGATTTCAGTGCTCACTGCAAGTGCTCAGAAATATATTTTCAAATAAGTAATGAACTTTATAATTTTGTATTCAAACACCTGTGTGTATTTTTAAATTTTTGATCAAAACCCTGAGCAAGTAGAAGTTAATCACGTTGTCTAGAGATGAGTCTGAAAGGAGCCCTGGGGCCTTGCTTCCCATGATTTTAGAATCCTTCAATGGCTGGGGTTGGAAGGGAACTTAAAGATCATCTTGTCCCAACCCCCTTGCCCTGGGCAGGGACACCTTCCTCTAGAAGGATGTTTGGGATGTTACAAATCTAAATGTCACACCAATAATGTCTCTGCGCTCATTATTTCTATACCACAGCTTAGCTGGTGCTCCGGGAAATAGAGAGTTGGGCAGAGTTCCCATCCCGTGGAGCTTGCAGTCGGAAAAATCCTCTACACACCAAGAAGGCTGGCAGAGTAGCAGTTGATCCACAGTGGGAGCCCAGAGGGGGAAGGTAAGCAGGAGAGGAGGCACTGGAGGACGGGTGGCATATGGCAAGCAGACGGCTCTGCTTGGCATTGGGAGCTGGCAGCAGGAAAAATGTACCATACAAATAGAAGCATATTGATGCTGAGTGCTGGGGAGGCAGGTGAATGCCTTTGAAAAGATATTTACTGTGTTCAGGGGGAAAGATCCTGCTGGAAGTGTGCATATGTTCCTGTATTACTGAGGTGAGGTTTCACTGCAGAGAACTGAAGCTAGCTTTGTGGTCTTTGGGTATTTCAATAAACAGACAGTAGTGTCAACAAAATGGATTTATTTGTAGTTGCCAGTTGTGACTGAAAGCCTCTGAATACCTGGATTTAACCATTCAGATCCCTGGGTAAAATAGATCCGTTTTGATTAGGGTCTCAGGACAGATTCAGACTGCTTAAATTTTTAATTAATAAATGATCTGGCATCCTGCCAAAGTTGACACCTTGCTCTGTCTTAGCAGCTGTTGGCACAGCAGGCTCCTGGCAGCCTGGGATAAAGCAGTACCTGCAACAGGAGAAGGGGAGGAAGCGAGTCTGCATGAGACCAGAGCTGCCCAGTGAAAAGCAGCCCAGAGCTCAGGGATTTCCAGGGAGCACTCAGAGCTTTCCTGCTCTGTGCCATGGGCTCAGGCTTGGACACAGACAGCGAGTTCCTGTCCTGAATGTCAGCAGTGGCTGCTGGGTGACAGATGTAAGGACACCTGTCTGAATTCGGGTAATGGCTCTGACAGGAGGAGCAACAAACAGAGAAAGCATTCAACAGTGAAAGTAGGTCCTGCAGGTTGCTCCTTCCCAGGGATTAGTGTGGTGGAGCCTGTGGGGAAGTTTACAGAGGGCCTGCTCACGTAACTCAAATGGAAACATTCACTG
Organism: Passer domesticus; assembly: GCF_036417665.1. Lineage (NCBI taxonomy): Eukaryota > Metazoa > Chordata > Aves > Passeriformes > Passeridae > Passer > Passer domesticus. The sequence continues at coordinate 59,087,825 of NC_087480.1, forward strand.
TGGATGACAGTCATTTGTGTTGGAGTCATGGTGTGGGAGCAGTTAGGGTTGCCAAAGAGCCAAGGAAGGCAACGTAGGCAGGAAAGGGCACGGCCTGGGAAGGATGGTGCCTGGAAGCACAAGCAGAGTTCAAGGTTTCTGTTTTGGAGAAGGTGCTGCTGAACTGCTTCTCTTCCTCTGTCCCACCTGATCAATAAACAACAACCTGATCCCTGATCCCAGCTGAGCTATCACACAGTGACACAGCTGCTCCTCCCTGTCTGGGCAGCCCTGTCCCCTCACGGCTGGGAATGGCCCGGCCTCACCCACAGCAGACACTCAGGGCTTCCTCAGGAGAAGAACCAGGATGCTCAACCTCTCAAAATTGCTGTTCTGTGGTAAAAATTGTATGCAGCTGCCAACACTACAGCATCCCTATATTCCCTTGTTTCAGAAGGAAGAGGAGATGGGAAATTTAGCCCAGAATCATAAGGGTCACTACCTGAGGTCTTGTGTTTTTACAGTGGGCTCAGGACCACTGTTCCCATGTGGACTAGAACAAGTCCATGAGCAGCTGGCAGTGCCTTTGGCACATGGGTTGCTCAGCTCACAGGACTGTTTACAGTCTGTTGAGAACATATGAAACATATAAAAAGCCATAATATTTGAATGTGTTCAAAAAAAGTTCATAAAATCAAGGAGAATTTTTTCAGAATAAAAGGACAATGCTAAAGCAAAGGCCTAAAGGCTGTGATGGCTGCGAATTGAAATTCAGATTGGTTTAAATTTTACCCTTTTTTTTTTTTTTTTTTTTTTTTTTTTTTTTTTTTTAAATAGGAAACAACTAGTAAGCCATTCCAGAAGTGCTGTGTGGTATTTGGAGAGCTGGGTATCAGCTGCAGCACAGATTTCCAGAGGTTTCAGCTGACTGAGGAGAGGGCTGTGGGCTCAGGTAAGTCCTGTGAGGGAGGTGAAGCACATGTGTTGTAAGAGTTAATGGTACAACGTAGCCTTGCTCTACATAAGCACGTTTTGTGCTGATGTTTCCCAGTTCCTGCAGCAGTGTAGGAAAAGGTGTGTGGCTGGCAGAGCTGCAAGCCCAGACAAAGCACTTCTGGGTGTGGATGCTCCCAGCCCATTGCCAGGTGCTTCAAATAGGCATTTATGTCAGAGATCTGAGGTCAGTTCAATGATAGCCAATTTCAGCCCTGGATTATTACACAAATATTAATAAGAACAGGGGTATATTTCACATTTATGTTACTGGTCAGCAGAGTTTTCACCTAACCCTTAAGCAGTACTGGTGTGGAATATATTTCCCTTCAAGACAACTAAGAAAACTTTAAAAGTTTGGCAAAAAAAAAAATTTATTCACCTCTTTAATATAACCTTGTGAGTTAATGAAAAGTAATCTTATTTTCTGTGTACCCAACGAGGAAAAACAGGAGAAGAGAGTCAACTCAAATGGGAATTGTACATTTCCCTGCTTTTGCCTCCCTACTGAATGACCCTTAATCACCTTTAGCATCTTTCTAGCTTGATTTCCCTCCTTGTAAAATGGGCATAATGAGACTGAAGTCCTAGTAAAGCAGGCAGATCTGAGGGGAATAAATGCTGGACAGGTGGTATGAACTATTTTTGTATTTTAAAATGCAGTAAGAAATAGGTACGGGGAAACAATGGATTTTCATCTGGAAGAAGATCTAGTATTAACTTGTTGGTATAAAATATTCTTTACTGCCCCCATTTGCTTTTAGGATATCAATCAATGGCATTTTTATTGGTCCATGAGCCTTGTAATGCATTTTGAATCTGACCCAGGACTGTGTGGAGCATACACTGGCACTTAGATTTATGCCAGTTTAACTCTCTGGTCACTCTTTGACCTTTTTGACCAAATATCTTCCAGTTGCTAAGGGCTTGCTTTTTGTGGGGGTTGTTTTGTTTTCTCTACATTCCGAGTCTCTGCTTCGAGGGGCTCTGACAGTGATTTGGAGTTGTTCATGCAGGAAGAATGAGAGCATGGGAGCTTCTCTGAGGCACAGCAGCAGCACCTCTCCACCTCCCCACTGGTCGTTTCCTAAAGAATCAGCCCCGTTTCTCAGTCCTTTGGGAAGATGACCACGTGAAACGCGGGAATTCTGTTTTATACCCCCCTGAGGGAAGAGGATGGATGGGTGCTACAGACGTAGCAGCGGGGAGCCGAAGCTTAGGGCACCTTTGGTCACTCCCGCCCGCTAAATCTGCCCCCGAGCTTCCCTGCCTGTTTCTACACCTGTGTCACGTTGCAGCCCGCTCTGCACAGAGCAATGCTTTTTAAGGAAAGCCGAGGAGCCGGTGGGAAGGAGCAGCGCCGGGAGTGAGGCGGCGCTGCCCACACCGAGCCCGTCCTGCCTTTTCCGGCTCCCACGCCGTCCCTCCCTCCCTCCCTGCCTGCCACAGCCCCAGGGAAACGCGTCCCGCTCTCTCCAGCCCGGCAAAATCCTGCGTGGCTGGCCACAGAGGAGTGTGCTTCTTTTCAGGGTGTCACCCATATCCCGGATTAGAGTCCTCGTGGAACCAGCCACTGCTCTCTGTGAAAGGCAGGAGCTTCCCTAGTTTGTCCCAGCATCTCCTGGCTAGCAGGGAATTGTGCTGCAGCTGGAAACTCGATCGAGCGTGTCTCAAAGCACTGCTTTCATCCTCACTTGATGCTCAATACACCTTTACTCTGGCTTCCTAAGACTTGTCGACATCGCGGCCCGTCTCGAGAGCGGTGTTGTGTAAATAAGAGCTGTGCATTGCAGGGTGTCACGCAGTTAATGGGAAGGCCGGAGAGGGGAGGGCGTGGGAGCAGCATGCCAGCGCTAACGTTCTGTTTTGTGCGCAGGATTGCAACAGGATTGCAACAGCCCGGCCTGTCTGAGCTGCTGCACGTCCCGACAGAGCGGCTCTGCTCCCGAATTTGATAGGGGTGCTGATAGAACAATGCACCTTTCTGGGAAGTGGTAATGCGCAGCAGGGCTTCGGGTTGAGGAAATTCTGAACGAAACATAGCTGCTTTCTTCTCAGAGTGATGATAATTTTCAGGTGGCCCAAACAAAAAAATATATATGGCAGTGTTCGCTCAAAGCGTAAAGTTTTGGGGTAAGGAGGGAGACTGTTGAAAATCCCATGAACTTCAATAGCTGTATTTCTGTCTTTGTGGTAGCTCTGACTCCTTCACTTGCTTCTCACAGATCAGTAATCAGGGGACAATTGACAGGAATAACCCCCCAGGTAAAAATATACAGCTGCCTCTGAAACGAACAGCATTTCATATGCAAAACTGTGTGATAAAGGGCGTGCTCAGGGTGCTTTTTCAGGCCCCTTGGGAAGTTTTACAGAGCAAAGTACCTTTTAGCAAGTCCTTTGCTGTTAGTTTCAAAATCCTCTCTTGCTTTTCTCTAGAATGATTTTCCCACAAAAGTTGACAGAAACCATAAGAATAGTCTCAGCAGAGCTTACTGCTCCCCCACCCCTTTCTTTCCCTCGCTCCTCTCCCAAACACTGGGAGCTCTCAAAAAATATTTTAGTATCCTGGAGATTAAAAACAATTTGTATTTGTCTTGTAATAGCTCTGACTTTCACCGCCTTGTCCTCCCCTTTATTGGGAATACACGTGTGAGCACTCCCTCTAATGTTGCTCATACGCCTGCTGTCAGGTCAATAAGCAGTTTCTTAGCAGGGCACCTTCCCACGTGAAGGAAATGTTTTCAGTTCTTGTCCCAGCTTCCTCCATGGGCAGCGTCCTGACGTGGAACAACAGAAATGAGTATCAGTGATACCCGTAAATCTTAGCTGATAAATGGAAATTAACTCTAGAACTTCATGTCTCTACTGTCAGTTTAGACGGGGGGCAGCTGTTTACTGGACATTTTATAGATATTCCATTTATATGAGTTTTATATGGTGCCTGTTATAAATTGAGCCATTTTGTTAATAGTGGATCAGGAAAATTTTTGAACTATAGGACACCAATGCACTTCTTAGGTAAAACTGAAAAGAATGTAGTAATCCATTGAAGGATTTTCTATGTAAATAGGGATGTTGCTAAAGAGAATCAAGATAAAACGTAAATGTAAATTGCTCCTAAGACAAAGAAATATTGGCAAGCTGCCACTTGGAAATTGGAAATTTAAATTTAACTAGTTTTATGCCAGTAAATCATACTCGCAGAGTCTCAGGTCTAGTCAAGTGAATGGCAAACCCACAGGTAACTTGCAGGACCAAGGATTTCCCCTTCATGAATGGGTGTAGAGAAGTAAAATTTCCCAGAGCAGAAAAACACTTTGTAGAAGCGGCCGGATTTTCAGCTTTGAAGTAGAAGAGATACTTTCATTTTCAGTATCTCCATTAGAGCTTCTTTTTGCAAGACCAGGAGTGTGAACTCTTGTGTCTGAGCCAAAATTCCAACCTAAGCAGAATGTACTCATCTAAATTTCCCTTTTGGTTTCATTTGGCCAAGGTATTCCCTGGTGTAGAGTTGCTGTGTACTGTTACAGCAGTTGCTGTGTTGGGAGCTTGGGAAGGCGCCCGCCTGGAAGAGGTTACATAAAACCTAAACCATAATAAGCTCAGAGAAACCCCTGAGTGTGATGATTAAAAAGAGAAAACGATTAGGGAAAACACATCAAAGAGGCTCAGTGAGAGTCCTAAGAGGAAAAATACTGATTATATTTGTTTTGCTTTTGTCTTACATGAGGTAAAAGGCGTGTGGTGTGTCCTGGGTCGCCACCCTAAGGGGTGTGTACTTAAAGACAACAGAAGCAGACTCCAAGGCTTCCATGGGGTTTATTTTGGTTGCAGGGCTGGGGAGATAAGATATAATTGTACCATATACATAGTGGTGCTATCAATCTGATGGATTACCCTTCCCATACACCCTGAGCACCTTGCCTACCCTCTGCTGCTAATCTCTGTCTACCAGGAGAGCTTGCTTTCTGACCTTTCAAGAAACTTTCAACTGTGATTTTTAAAACAATCACAGAAATGTTTTCTTTCTCCAAACGTGCAGTTCCTCTCTCTGGTGAAAACACTCAGAGGCATCAGATGGGTAACATTGATTGCTAAAGCTGGTTTGCCAGTTCAGTTCAATAAATTGTGAATCTTAGAGGCTAGAAATTGTTTAAATTCCACTCTGTGTCTGGGAATAAGAGTAGACATTTATTGATAGTCCTGTTGTTCACGCTCCACTGGATTCTGTTATTTTAGAATAATGTTAGATTCACTTTTTAAAGTTTTTTTAGACTTGGTCTGACCTGGGAACCAGGTTAGAAAAGATTTGAAGTAATAAAATATGCAAAATGTGGTTTTAGGGCTCTCCTTTAATGTGGAAAGAGGAAGAAAAGTTTTAGTCAGTTATAGCAAATCCAGTAAGGGAACTGTTTACTTAACTCTCCCAGTTATTTATTTTAATTTAACTTCTCAGAACTTTTCAGCTGGGTTTAGTTAATGTGGGCTCACATATTAAAGAATGGGTTTTACTGATATGTGTTTTTCAGTTGTAACACTGACTTCAGTAGTTCCAGCCATTTTCTTTTGGACATTCTGATACAGTAGATCCCAAAAACAAAAGTAAAATAACCGAAAAGGGTTTTGGAAAAAGGGAAATAAAAATATAATCCTTATAGACTTAGAATTAGGCAGGAAGATAGCATTTGAGTTTATTTTCCCATTAATATAGCTAGCATATATAAATTTCTGAGGCAATAGTGCATATTCTTTTCCTATATCAACCAAAATAATGGTAAAAAATGCAAGGAATAGGAACACACTGTGTTGGTGCCATTTGGGTGATGCACAGACATTGCTGGTTATGCATATTTGACTTTGGCCTTGGTAGAGCCTTCCTAAATTTGGGTCCAAGCTGCTGGACAAATTGTCATGTACTTTATGCCTTTGCACATAAAAAAGAGGCTTCTTGGAACAAAACATTCCAGGTGAAAGATTCTTGCATTGTCCTTATATCCTCCTGCCATCTTGGTTTGCTGACACCCTGGAAAATCCACCTGTTCTCCTGGCTCCTTTGGGACTCTGCAGAGACAGAAGGAGAGAAAGGTATTGGAGCAACTCTTTCCCCCACACCTCACTGGCCCAGAGAACTTTTCTCTGTCTGGGATGCCCTGTCCTGGTTCATTGGCTACACTGACTTTTTGTTCAGCCCAGGAGTCCACCCTTTTTTCCCTTCTTGAAAGAACTAATACAAAATCACTCTGTTTGTATTACCAGTGGATCTGTATTCATTTAGTTTTGATCTGGTCCTCAAAAACATCAGAGCTGTTTGCAAAGCTAATAGCAGCATAATGACAAAACAGCAGTGCCAAATGCCTTTGGTCTTGCCCTTTTTCTTCTTCTTAATATCAAAGCTAAAAACATGGTCTTGATTTATATGCAGAATTACTGATGTTAAAGCTATATAATAATACATCTAAAGCCTAGCACTGTTTATAAATACACCAAACATGTAACTTAATAGTTATTTGTGCTGAATCTTTTATTTTCCTGCATACTCTGTCCTACCTTTGTTACTGAGGGCACTAATGCTGCATTAATGTAAGCAGAAACAGCTGCATTTATCTTCATTTTATTCTCCCAAGTCACAGCAACGTGCTGGAACGAGAGCCATTGTCTGGAGCAAACCTTCTGAAAGTCTTTTAAGGGCATCCATCTGGGCAGACTTTGTGGTTATAGAAGGGCTGATGCTGTAAGTATTCATCCCACTAATGGTCTCATTGATTTTTATTTACGCTCTTTGTAGGTTGCCCAGAGTCTCAGTCTGAGTAAGAACTGCAGAAGATGTGCTGAATTCAAGAACTGCAGGCATTTATTCAACTAAACCCAGGTTTCTGTATCTGTTTTTAGGGTGCTTGATCAAAGTGGGGCCTCCAGAACAGCCTGTGCTGTCTGCAGAGGAGTGCAGTTGGTGAGCAGTGTTAAAAAACAGGTGCATGAGTTTGAAAATGTTGATCCAAATCACATTATTATAAGTAGTAGGGAAATGTCATGACTTACTGAGATTAAACAAAGACCTGCTTAGAATCTTGTGACTTCAGCTCATAAATGGATTTCATCACTCATTACAGCTGCATAAACAAATGCATGTGGTACATATGCATGTTTTGTTTTGGGAAGTTGTTGTTTTTAAAGTCCCCTCAGAATTCTTTTTTTAATTGCTCCTAATGAGCCAAGGCTCCCTGGTTCTGGAGCGGTGCCTGGTGTACCTGAGCAGCACAGCCCACTCATTGCTTTTAAAAGGGAATAAAGTTTCCCAGCCTCTCTCCCCTTCTGGCAGCTGAACTGCTTTGGCAAGCAGGTTATTTTAAAGGAGAAATTTACAATATGAAACCTGGTGTCAAAAGTTTTATTCCTTTTATGAAAGTAGCCTTGCCCTGGTGCTCCTTTGGAGCTATGGAAATGTAATCCCAGCCCAGTCAACAACTGGAGAAAGTCCTACAAAAGTCTGAGCTCAGACTAAGTTTGTCACATATTTAATGTATTTAATTTGGGTAGTTTTTCCTGTTGTCCGTGACCTCGTTTCTGCTGATGGGCCTCTCACAAGGAATCCTAGAAATGGATGCCCTGTGATTACCCAGGGGGAATTAGTACTTCCCCCATGTTTTCTTGACAGAATGTTGCAAGTGGGATGTGGCAAGAGGAATCCAGGTTTTAGTCTTCCTGCTGTGGTTGTTACTGAAGGTACAAGTGGTGCAGTAGTTTGGGATGCAGACCAGACACTTCTCTGTGGATTTAAAATGTTGCACAGATCAAAACTGTCAAGCTCCTCTCATCTCTTTAAGTTTGAAGTAGCTGCTTTCAGCTAAACCCACACTTTTCAGTATCTTCAGGCAGGCAGTTATCAAAGTTTAACCTCAAAAATCTTAAGATGGCAAAATATGTTGGTAATTCTTTGAATTTCAATGTGCCATTTCTTAATCACAACTGAGAAGCTGGATTAATCCTGGGTGGGTAGTGTCTCATTATAACTTTGCACTGCAAATTACTTTTTAACCATATCTAAAGGGAAATTTCTTTTTTTTTTTTTTATTTCCCCAAAGGAAAAATACTCAAGGGTACTCCATTTTTGTGGCCATTCTTCTGAAAAAGATTCAAAAATCAAATTTTAAAATGGGTATTGCTGAAGGAAAGGGGATACTTTTCTTCTATTTTAATCACAGCCTCTTCTTTTTACTTATAAAAATTGGAGTCAGGGAAGTGAAAAGAGCAACAATATGGGAGAGTTCATGGTCAGGGTTGTTTATATGTATGTCCTATATAGATGGATTTGTCCTGAAGTGCTTTAGTTTGTTTCACTCCCTGGAAAAACAAAACAGGTAATAACAAGAAATCTCACTTAAATGGAATGAAACAAAAACCTTTTGGCTTTTCTGTCGAGCGGCCTAAATTTTTAGGCAGCTGGGGAGGAGTCTTAATTGTGTGTGTTCCTAAAGATTGCTTAAACCAATTGCTGAGTGTCTGAGGCTTTGGGTGTCAAAGCCCTTGGAGAATCCAGTTGCTCCTCACCTCTGGAAACCCTCCCTCTTACGTAGGTAGCTAAAAAGATGTCTGACATTAGAGACTTGCGCTCCAAAATGTTGCTGTGAATGCCTTAAAATGTCACATTAATATCAAGAACGGTTCACCCACAAACCATCTGGCTTTGCAGATCTCACAACGATCTTTCAATTAGTTAATTAAGCTTCCCTGTTTCCTAATAAGGCCTATTTGAAATGAGCTCTGAGGCTGGGGACAGCAGGGCCGTGGGTCTGCACCCTGCAGGTGTGGCAGTGGCCAAGGGTCTCCCCGGGCAGCAGGAGACCCCGGGAAGCCCTGCTGGGCCTTACCTGGATGTGCTGCCTGGGGAAATACCTGGCTTTGTCCTTATAAGGCCAGGGAACTGCTGCGGGAGCCCTGATCCTGCCCCAGCTCTTCCCAGCCCGCTCAGCCACAGTCCTAAAAAGGCAGTTCCTTGCTCCTGCTTCCCACAGCTGAGCTCCCCGGGGAGGACAGCACTGCCGAGCCAGGCATTGCGCTCACAGCGAGAGCCGTGCTTATGGACTGTGCTGGTGCTTCCCAAGGCAGATGTTGTGTTTAGGGGCACTGCTGGGCTTCTCCTTCCTCTTGTTGAGTGATTAATGAAAATATAACAGAGAGCGGTGTCCGACGCGCCGGCGCGCTCCGGGAACGGGGTAGATCCCTGTAGGATCCGCGCAGGGAAGGAGACGCATGGTGGGAAGCAGCTCAGAGTCAGAGTCTTGAAAGCATATTAGGTTATGGTTCTATAATAGAAAGTGCTCAGCAGCAATATGAGCTCCAAGCAATCCGTGTCCTTTTTCCTCCCTCCCCTGGCTGCCAGTCCTGCTCTTTGCTTGTGCTTGCTCAGTCCTTTGTGGGGCCATGCTGGGCTCTTGGTTTCATTCGTGCTGAAAGCCAGGAAAGGGTTTTCTGCTCAGATTCACAGAGTGGCATCACAAACACTGTGCTCGTGTAACTGAGCGAGTGGTGAGTAGGAAAGAGGGGGGAAAAGTTATTAATGCCCCATGCTCTTCCTAATGTGAAACATTTAGGTGCTGTGCTCTCCTTCTGAATAAAAACTCTTCAGATGCTGGGTATTTTATGAGACAGTTTTAGAGGTTTAATTGAAATTTTCTGAAGGATCTGATTATTGGCTTATTTATTTCACATGTGACAAGCTTAGTTAGGGTCTGATAGATTTTTAAAGACAAGTTCTTTACTGGAGCTGGATTTTGGAAAGGCTTGAATATGCTAATTCAGAAGGGGTATTGTACGAGGTTTTTTTCTTTTATTAAATCAACAAATCATCCTACCTTAATTTGAAATAACAAAGAGGAGTGTTTTTTGAAATTTAAGATCTGTGAAATTCTGGCACTGAGCAGTTACATGCTCGTTTCAGAAAGGAACTTAAAATAATTTATTTTCGAGGGGGCTGTTTGGGAGGAGTCCCTGGATAGTTTGTGCTCTGTGGAGTGTGGGAGACATTGGGATGCAGCTCCAGCTCTGAACATGTTGTACTCGGGTGCAGCAGTTTGTCTGCTCAGAGCCACATGCTTCCTTCCTTTATCAGGCTGCTCCTGGCAATCCTGCTCAACCTTTGGACTTTATGGCCTCTCTCAGGATGTAGCATTGGTTCCCTAATATCTCTTCTCTTGTCTTTTGCCAAGTTCCCAGCAGGCAATGAGGCCACGACAAGCAGGGTCACAGGTGTTGAAGGAAGTCAGCAGCACAAACAATTATTATAAAACTGGATTCTGCAGTTGCAGGGATGAAATGCTGCTCTTTATGAATCTGGAACACCATCCCCATCTGTTTTTCTGAGTTTATAACAAGTTTTCTAGCTCCTTTTGTATCACTGCTAGGTGTGTGCTGTGGATTTAGTAGGTGGGGTTAAGAGTACTGATGGTATAGATTAAAAAAGAAAAGAAAAAGGAGATTGCCACAGGCTCATTTAATGCACATTGTTGGCTGAGATCTGGTCTGGGTTGCTGATGTTGTTTTATACTGCTGGTTTCTGAAATATCTGTCATGTAAAACATTGAAACAAGTTACTCCCATGTGTGAATGGTAGTAAAGGAAATATTTAGACAATAAGGAAGAGGGCGATTAGAGGGGATCGTTGATCAGGCAATAAGGAAGAAGGTGATAGACACTCTGGTACCACGAGGCAGGAGGTGACACACACCTATGGAATTTGATAATTTAGGAGGACCATTTACAGCTGTAGGCTTAGGACACTAAACATTGCAAAGAAAAGTTTAAGGAAACCATGGCAAAGGGATGGTCCTGCCTCTGCCAAACAAGGCAGTGGGTAGCCAGAAAAGGTTGTGTTGGAATGTAGGAAATACCACTCAATAAAGTTCTTCCCCTTGGCATTTCTGTTTGGCTGTTGGTCCCAGCATACACCCTGTGTCATGTTTTGTGACCCAGAGCTTTGGGAGATGTGTGGTTTTGGGAAGACAAACACATGAAATGACAGTGGGAGGACTGCCAGAAGCACACTATCTATTCTGAATTCAACAAGTGCCCTCATGTAGCTTATAAAGTAAAAAATGTTGCCTGTCTTCCACACTCTGTCATTAAGGCAGAGCACCTTTAGTGATGTTGGTATTTTTTATAGATTATTCCATCTGCAATCCTTTGGCTGAATGCAATTATAGTGAAATCAAGGACAGTCTTCTTCCAGTATATGAATTAAGTTAAACTGTAGAATTCAGAAAATATAAATGCACCTGCCTCAGAAGGTTTTACTGCTTCAGCCACATTGATAAAACAGTGAAAAGTTGTGATTTGAAAGTGAAATTTGGAAAGCTTGGGGCCCTTTCCACCACAGAGGTGGTCTGAAGTCCCACGGTGTAATGGTTACCCTCGTGTTAGCCCTATGTGCAGGTTCAACCCTTTGTTCATTGTCAAGACATCAATCTTCAGTTAATTCAGTGATACTCGTGGTGGAAAAAGGTGACTAAAGGTATCTGAATTTGCCCTTTTGCATAGGAGGAATTCAGCTACTGTTCTGATAACCCAGGGTAAAGCACACTTTAGAACAAGCCAGTGCTGTTAAAACCCTGTGTAGGTACTGTAATCTGTGTTTATAAATGGGACCATTATCAGAAAACGTCACTAAGAATCTAAGGAATCTTTAACCAATAGCTTATTGCTTCCAGGGATGGACTCTGGAGGCAGTTTATAAAGAGCCAACATTTTACTGTTAGTGTGTTTGGCCAGGAAGCAAATACACTTTGCTGGTAAGGGTGTTTCTGTGTAAACTGTACAAACCCATGTGCTCAAGGCTGGCAATGGCATTGCCACTTACAGAAATTAGAGAGTCAACCACTAGAGCTCAGTTTATTCACTGCTTTAGCACAGCAGATTGGAAATCAGAGGAATTAGTACTGGGGAGTCTTTTGCTGTTAATTCACTCCTGTGGACCATATTCATTGATATTTCAAAGGCTGTTATAATTTCTTTTTCACTAAGTGCAAATTCTTCTGTTTTAATGCAAAACCCAAACTCATCAATGCTTGCAACAGGCATCCTAAAGGCAAATGGACCAGTCAGAGCCCAGAGTGACCTGGTATGCCCTCCTAGCTGACTCTGCTTTGAGCAGGAGGTTGCACTATGTCTTTCTGGGGTTCCTTTAAACACGAGTTATCTTATGATCTGGTGCTTTGTAAAAATGGTGAATGTATCTCCTAATTTATCTCCTTTTGGGGTATCATACTTCAAACCTTTTCTGAGATGGTTGCTTTCCAGAAAATACTTCAGCACTGAGCCCTTTCACCTGCCTGACGCTAATCTCACAGTCAGTCCCACTGCAGTGAAATGTCATGTTATCCTTTGAACATGGTTACTCAACCCCTTTGCAGAGAGCACAGTGCCAGCCACAGGTCCCAGTGTTTGGTACATCACAGGAGCCAGACCATGGGTGTATTGTCCACTTGTAAAATGGGGGCTTAATAAAACTCACAGGGCCTGAGCTTTTTCTCATGAGCCCCAAGAGCAATATATGATAATCCTGAAGAAGTTTACCAAAAGGTGGCATTTCCCAGGGCTCTCCTCACATGTGGGTGCATCCCAGCTTTAAAGGTACAAACCAGAAACACCTTGAAGTGCTGGGCTATAAGCTACAGCAGCCCAGCTGCTGTTGTGCAAGCTGAGTGATGCTTGTGGTGAGGATGGGAACCTTAAAAATTGGGTAGGTAAAGAGCAGGAAATGGGAGCCATTACCTCTGTCCCAAGGGAAGTGGTTCCCCCTGTGAATCACAGCCCTGGTTTCGCTGTGCTGCGTGGGAGTGGCATCCTGTCCCAGGAGGATATTCCCAGCTCCTGGGGCCTGCCAGGTCTGACTGCTGCAGGGGAAAGGAACAGGGCAGTCCTGGTCCCATCAGCATCACTCCTGTGCAGCCTCCCTCCATCATCTGTAGAGCAGGGAGGATGAGGGTGTGTCATGAGGATGAATTGATGCAGTCCTTTGCTGTTAGGACTGGCCAGAGAGGGACAAGGGCTGCAGTCCTTTACTCAGGAGTTTGGCCTTGTGCCACACAGTCCCTGGGTTATCCCTTGGAGAACAAAACCTGCTGCTGTGTGAGACAGCCTAGGTTGCCAAGTCTTGCCTTCCCCCCGCCATGAGTCAGCGGGCCCTGGCAGCGGCTGCAGCGGCGCAGGAACTCCTGCGCTGGCTCGCGCTGCAGCCCGTCCTGCAGGAAACCCCATGGCTCCTGCGCCGCTCTGCCCGTGCCAGGGGCTGCCACACCCCGCCTCTTGGGGCCCTCTTACTCATAACGGAGACAGACACCGAAACCAGGCAGTCCCTCCTCTGCTGCCTGCGCTCGCTGGCTCCCACAGCCTTTTCCAGTGCCCCTTCCTTCGCTTCTGTCTAGTCCAAAGCTCAGGAGCTGTTTCCTCTGTTCTCAGGAAGAGAAGGCAAAAATGAGACAGATCCTGGCTGTTGAGTGTTGGTGGTATTTATCCTTCCTAAGCCAAATAATGGGATAAATCCCCAAACCTCTGTTCATCCAAGGCTGTGTGTGTTTCTTGGAGCGGTACAATTAATGACACAAGCCATGAGGGAGCACAGTGTGAAGGGACAGAGCTGTGTCTCCTCTTCCCTATCTTTCTGCTCCAATTAAGTGCATCTCTGATGCTGAGGTGCACAGAGCTGTCCCCAGCTCACTCACAATCAGCAGATCATTTAGAGGTTTGTATTGTTTGTAAATCGTGGTGGAAAGAAAGCAGCATCCGAATACCCAAATCTTCTAGAAACATTGTGGCTCACCAAAGACCTTTCATCTTAGCCCTTGTTTCTTACTAAGAATTTATCCTCATCATAGAGCTAGAGGTGCAGCAGAACCAATAATTTTGGGAATTTAAGTCTTTGATATAAATTGAAGTTAATTTTATGATATTAGCAAGCTGATGCAATGGAATTTTTGTGTCATGAGATGTCTTCACAGCAACAAAGTCTGTCATTAAATCTTGATGGCAATCCATGAAAGTGCTTGCAGTTTTGGACAAAAGGTGGCATTTATCTAGTAAAGTTAACAAGGGAGTGAAAGCCTCTAGGCCTGATAAGAGTGACCCAGGGCAGGTCTTTTGGTCTTTTGTGGATGGACTTCATCTTTATCTGCTCATATGCCAAGATAGCCAGGTGTAAACTATTTATATTAGAGAAGTTAAGTGTTCGTGGTAAAGTAGCTTGTGGCCTGAAAAAACAACCCTTGCTAAGGGCTTGAATTTATTAAGTCAATAATTAGCTTATTAGGCATATAGCTGTGCCTGTGTAGGTGTCTGAAGTTTACATTCCGTCTGGTTTACATCCACTGAGTTCAGGTAATTTGTAAAAGATAGTCCATGTGTACAGTGAGGAGTGGCAAAAAAGATTTGTAGAAGAAACAAAGGGGGAAGCCACACATAGAAAGTCTCAGGCTGTGTGGGAGGGGAGAACTGAATGTATCTTTTCCACAGAAATCAGGTTTAGCCAAAGGGCCAGTCGTGAAGGTCAACAAAAGGCCGCTGGATGAAACAATTTCACTCTTATTCTCAGGAAGGAGCACTGGAAAGAGGATCCACATGTGTGCTTAGAAAAGCCAAACGAGGCTGTGCTTGGACTCACACACTGTAACATGTGGGTTCAGAAGCTGATGACATGTTCAGCTGGGAAGGATGGTTGGATCTGTTGTCAGAGCCAGTGAACATCCCTGGTTTCACTGGCACCTCAAGAAAGGGGCTGGCAGGAGAATTCCCCTCCTGCCTGTAAGCTTAGGTAAGAAAAAATAATAATAATAAATATCATTCTTAATGGTAGAAAGGTTCTTACAGGGAACTGGAAAGCATGGAAGGGATTTCAGGGGTGGGAGTGCAAAACTTTCTGAATGGCAGAAAAATACTTGTAAATATTGCATCTATTCAGATGTTTAGGAACACCTGATAATAATTTTTACAGTCAAATACAATTTTTACTTTACAAGTGTGAAGAGATACTTCTGCTTTAGATAGACTGAAAACAGCCTGAAATCTACCCCCTGATACCCCTCAGAAAATTGCATTTCCTTAGGTAACTGTAGCATCTTGGAAGTTTGGAAGTTCGTTCTTCATCACAAAAGGGGGACACCTTTTATTTCTGAATAATAAAAATCTCCCAAAATTGTGATAAGATTGTACAGTAAGTTGAATCAAACTGTGTACTGAACACAAACCCCTCCAATCTTACAAGGTATTTGGTATTTGTTATTTTATGGGTTTGGTAAAGACAAAAAAGTCAGTAAAGTCAGGAGGGGAAGTGAAATTGCTGGCTACCAAGTTTTAGTTGTTATTTTTAATGTAACAGTACCCCATTCCTGGATGGGGAATAGGCATGGGGTGACAGGTGGATGCAGATGGAGCACCAGGAAACTGGGAGGTCAGGTCAGGCCACTGACACCAGGAATTGAACAAGAGCTAGGGTTGAGATTCCCAGTAAACCTACAATTAGATATTCAAGTTAATGAAGGAGAGGCTTAGC
This sequence comes from Passer domesticus, assembly GCF_036417665.1. Taxonomy (NCBI): domain Eukaryota; kingdom Metazoa; phylum Chordata; class Aves; order Passeriformes; family Passeridae; genus Passer; species Passer domesticus. Next base: position 59,103,336 of record NC_087480.1, read on the forward strand.
CTTAAGGACATCCTCTTCCTGGTGGTTTCTTGTATTCCTGGGTGCCAAGGCTTGTGGTGTTGTGAGCACAGATCTGCAACAGTGACCTTAATGAGAGTTTGTACATCTCTATCCATCCAGTATCACTGCAGCTTTACAGGCTGAATTAGCAATTCTGATCAGCCTCTGCTTTCTGTGCAAATGTTCCCAGGTGTTAATCCTTGCCTTAGTGTAATGAGGTGGAAAAGCTTTAGGTTGAAATCCAAGCAGCATCTTAAAAAACAGCTCATGTTTTTGTCACTGTTTTGACCTCTACTGGTCTGATTATTTTTCAAGTATAAAATATGCTCAGACTGATGGCTTGTACCTTGTGTTTTATCTCCCAGAAGAATTTTTACAGTCTCTAGTTATCAGCTTTAAACCCAGTATAGGTTTATAGCTGAAAGACTGGCAGATGTTTAGCTGTTGTGGGGAAGTTTAAATACAGCTGTTAATTTTACATGCTGGTATCATGTGAAGCAGTGCCCAAGACCACTATGTTATAAGCTGTGTTGGTTTTTAAGGCTCCTGGTACCTTAAGAAATTATTTCTGTGTCTTTTGCCTGTTCTTTGTACCTCTTTGTAATGCTTCCAGCGACTACAATCCTATACTTAGATAGAAGAGCTGATCTGCTGGAGCCTTACCCTGGGAATGAACTCCACTAATCAACTGCTCATGACTCCAACAGATGTTTCTGCTTATCAGACAATTGGAACCTCATGTTCTACTATATTTCTTAATTTTTTTTTCCTTCTTTTGATACTGGCAGCAAATGCCCCATTACACATGTGAGCTTCAAAAAACTTGTCACATGATAGCAGGAACAAATTGCTAAGCCAGTCAGCAAAGTTCAGGTTTGAAGTGGTGGTCCACTGAAGGCAACTGGGTCTTAGAAGCTGAAGGAATCATTTATAGAATTACCATGCTGTGGTTTTGTTGTCAATGCCAATATTTTATTCCAGTGTCTTGTATAAAATTTGGATATGTAAGAAGAACTCAGATCACAACTCTTTTTTTCAAAGACTGAATCACTTTAGGATGTGGAGATAAAGTTAAGTGATTCTTCTGAGGATATGAGTATTATCCTCTTGAAACCACAGAAAGGGGATGTGAGTGGTTTACATGATTTTGTTATATACAGACTTATCTCCCACAGCAGGTCAAAATCTGTGAATTTTCAGACATGGTGGAGATACAGATGTGAAGAATTTACTTTTTGCTTCAGTTTGTTTAGTCTGTTGCACTTAACTTTCCATTTCTAATTGATAAATGACTGATGGATACTTGATCAATCAATATCTTTGTATGATTCGGGCAAAAGGTAAAATAATATGTGTACAAAAGATAGACTGTCACTCCACAAAGATGTAGCTTATTCCACTGCCAGCAAACCCAGAATGGCTTAATGGAAGTGAAACACCTGTTACAAGAGTACAATGGGACCATACAAATTGTAGGCACTGGAGACACTCCTTGGGGATTAAAGCAACTCATTTGCAAACCATTCTTCTGTTAGCAGTGAGCAGTTAATCATGAACCTTCCCCTACCCACAGCTCACCCACGCTGCTGATTCAGGAGCCATGGCAGGGCATGGCTAAAAGGCACAGCCAGGAGCTTTATCAGTATTCACACTTTGTTAGCCAAGCAGGAGCCTCACCACATGTGGGAGACCATAACCAGAACTTGTTCCTTTCACCCTTTCCCATAGTAAATATCTGAACTTGCTGCTGTTGCTGGGCTTGGTTGAGGTGATAAACACAAGTACAAAGAGCAGTGGGAGTTGGAAGCTCTTCTGTTAATGGGAGAAGTGAGAGTGAGGACAGAGAGGGTCAGTGGCTGCCTCTGCGGCCCCTCTCCAGATTCTCAGTACCTCTGAAAATTTCTCAGCTGATAAAGATGTAATCAGTTAAGAACATGGCCAATAATACCCACTGGGCATGTTGGCAGTTGCTTTCAAGCTGCTGCTACACTCTCTTCTTTAAATAATCACATTTCTTCCCATTGTTTTAAAGCCAAACTCCAACCTCCTGGTGCCTTTGCAAATGTTTGGTGGAACCTGAATTTGTATTGAAGGTCTGGAGTGCAGAAGGATTTGTGTCTGCATACAGACACTGTAGTTTTTTTGTGACTGTGGATGAGATTTCTTCTTTGCTTCTTGTGCTTTCTGTGTAGAATAGGAAACTGAGGAGCCCATAAAACATGGGGAACAGAAAGCTGGTGGATGATCCTCATCAGAACATGTGCAGGCGTGGTGGGAGTGGGAGAAGAGGAATCATTAGGGGAAAGAATCATCTAAGCCAAGGGAGGAGAGCTTAATTAGTAATGCTGAAGTTGGCTGACAAGCTGTGGAGAGAAAAAATTGGGTATTGATTTGAAACTTTGCTAAGTGCTATTGGAAACTGAGAGAAGAATGATGTTGGTGGAATGACCTTCAAAAGGATCCAGAGAAGACAGCTTGATTCCATGTAACCATAATGTTAAGAATGGTTAAGTGGTTTGTAGAGAGATCAGAAATCTGATGGCCAGTAAGAATAATTTCAAGTGGTCCATCAGAGTCAGGAGAGCTTGGTTCAAATAGTTCCCAGACACACCGAGGTGACAGTGAAGATGACTGGTCAGCCTATATCAGCATTTCCCCTCCCCATTCTGGGGCAAGAGGAGTCAGAGAACCAAAGGCAGCTTTGCCTGTAACCCTAAGGAACTCCAGTAGATTTTTGGTGGGGTGTAAGAAAGCTTTGTTTCCCTCTGTCCTGCTTCCAGCCTTGTGGCAGGGGAGATGGAGACATTCCTCCTTCCAGGAAGGATTTCCAGCAGTCTAAATTCTGCTGTAGGGCTGACTCCTAATCCCGTGCGTGTGTCCAGAGCACATGACCGGGATGAGGGGATGCCCCGGGAGGACGATGAAGGGAGACGTGCTCAGTTCAGAGCGGGGGCTCCGGGGGCTAACGGGGGCAGTTCAGTCCCGGGGGGTCCGGGCTGGCTCCTGTCCCTGCGGTTCCTGTGCTCACTCACTCACACACACGGATCCATCGATGAGCTGTCATGTGCCGCCTGCACGCCCACAGCAGGAAGGAAACGGCTGGTCCCTCAAAGTCAGGAGTAGTAAAAAAAAAAAAAAAAAAAAAAAAAAAAAAAAAGAAAAAAAAGGCAGCAAACAGCAGGCAGGCTGTGTATTGTCCCGATTCCTCCCGGACTGAAGGAATCCTTTGCCCCGTGATTCATGCTGAGCTGTCTGCTCCATCCGGCAGGCACGGAGCATCCGGCAGCCGTGTCAGGCAGCCTCCCACTGCAACTGGGTGCTGCTGGCACCGCAGCCTGCAGCGTTTCAGGATTCTTTTGTTAGTCAGGGCACTGGCACTTCCTTTGGCATTTGGCTCCAGGAAGGCTTCTGTGTGAGGAGGGGCGGGTTTTTATTTTTTTTTCCCCGGTCCCTTTTTATTTATTTATTTTATTTTTGTTGCCGTTTTGTTCAGTTTCATTTGGAACGTGAAGTTTTGGTCCAGACGTCTCCCTCGCTCCCGGCTCTCTGTAGGTCAAAGTCTCTGTTTTCTGATGATTAGCCAATACCAGCTGTTCTGGCAATGAAGATGTCTCAAATCAATCCTATCCTGTCTGGCTTTCCAGGAAGAGCCAGCCCTCCCCTTGCTCTCCACAGCCCCTGTCATCCAGGATTGAAATTTATCAGAGCTGCTGTGAGCAGGAAATTAGCTCCTTTACAACTTGTTCTCCACTGCTTCTTATTCATTTTATTGTTTTAACATTTTCCAGAAAATAAGGCAGAAAACAAACCTGCTTCCTCTTTAGAAGAGTTGTGCTGTTAACCTGTGAAATGTTTATTTCCTTGGCAGGCTACAGCTTATCTTTATAGCAGAACCACAAGATAAAAATCAGTTAAAGTTGAACTCAGATAATGAATAAAACACTGGAAAACATTTAGTCATCCTTTAGGATCCTGAAGATAAGGATTTCTACATATAGGCATCAAAGCTGTGATGAACACCAAGGGAGGGATGGGCTCAAGAAAAATGGAGTTTGGGGTGCTGCCCACAGACTCAGGAATGTGCCTGTGAGGAACTTATTTGGGGGTCTGGGTCTTCAACACCTATATTAAATTGACTTTCCTGAGGAGCTGAGCACCTGCCACTTCCACGTATGCTAAACTCATCTTGAAATTGCATTCAGATAAAGGAAAATGTTTTTCACTTACTTTATATCTGACTTTACATGCAGACATATTAATGTTTTAATGTTTTCTGTGTGTCTTTCCAACAGCCACATTGGAAGATTATTTTTCTTTGAGATTTTCAGAAGGAAGACACTCTCTTAATTAGTATCAGACAGTTTTGGTGTTGTTTAGCATTAAAAATAAGTCTCTGCCTTTGCCAGAAGTAAATTTGGCAAGTGTGTGCTCCCTGCTGCAGGAAAACAATGTCTCTCTTTAGAGCTCCGAACCAAGCTTTGGCAATGAAATGGGGCCCAATGTCCATTGATCTCAATGGAAAACCTATTATTAGAAAGATCACTGTGACCACATCCTGCCATCATTTTGTACCCAGAACCACCACTGAGGTCAGCAGGATTTTTGTGCAAATATTTATGGCAGGATACGTCTCACTTCAGGGCATTCTGAGGGCTGACAAGCCCTCAGCTGAATTGTTCCTTCTTCCAGGGTTGATCCTATCAGGCTGCTAAAATCTGAGCCATGGACAAGTCAAAAACCCCACCATCCAAGCTGGTGTTGACTGAAACCCAGTAATGCAGTTTGGGCAATTTGAACTCAGACATGAGGCAAGACTCTGGCATTGCACAATGTCCTGGTGGATTATGCCATGCCTTGGACACTGGATGGGTTGTATCCTTCTAATTCCTCAAGAAAGCAGCAAGAAACAACTTTGATAGGTCTGTGGCTTGGGCAAGTGAAAACTGTTGATAATGGAGTAATTTAAGGTTTTTGTTTTCAGCAAATGCTTTGCATGTGTGACTAGTGCAGCAAATTTCCTGCTTGCCAAATTCAGTTCTAGCAACACTTATTGGAACCATGAGCTGGGCTAGAGGGAAAGCTCTATCCTTTTTCCTTTTGATATGGGGAATAAATGAATTCTTTTCAGCTTACTGTACATCTGTGTTTTCACTGGACAGCAGAAAACTGTGTCACTGACTCACTGCTTGATCTTGGGTAAATCATCTAATCCTGTCTATCCCAGTACCCTCATGTGCATAAATAATGTAATGACTCTCATCTGTCTTTAGAAGCTGTTACAATAACTTGGTTTATTGTAGTTTTAGCTTTACTTTAGTTTTTCCCACAATGTTTTATTACTGAAAGAAGGAGGCTCTTACCCATGTAAAAGTCAAAAAAATTATTATCCCTGCTGGGTGCTGAAATATTCACTATTCCCAGGTTTAGGTAATTTGCATAAATGACAGCATTTTATCTGAAGTGGTTTTCATACCTGTAGGGCCAGACTCGAAGTTGATATGGATTTGACACTACAGAAATTTCTCTGCTGAAATGACAACCTGGAATTTTCAGCAGTAGCTGCTGCAGCCCAGCTGGGTGGCTGGAAGGTAGGAATGTCCTTCCAAACTCTGTACACGGGCTCCCTGTAAAAGGTGAAAGAGGCACAGCAACAAATTAATCCTCACCTGAAACTGGAGTCACCTCTCAATTCACATGAAGAGTGTAGTTTATGTTGAAGCCAAAAAACAAATTCAAAGCATAATAATTTTCCTGTGTATCAACATCTATAAAGAGAAACAGAAAAACAAACCAAACCCAACAAAAACCCAAACCCAAAGCATGGCTTGAGAACACAAATGGGCCATTCCACAATACCAAGCCTGGAGGGCATTTTCAACTATAGACTGCACAAAATTATTTTTTGCATTGTTATCTGCATCTTGAGACCTGGGACTAACATGGACTATGGCCTCATCCTCCTGCATTTTATGCCTTAAGAAAATGTTAATCTCTGGGAAAGAATGACTTGCTAATATCAGAACTTCTGGTAGAAATGTAATAGTTCCCAAGGAACTGGTCTGTTGGAAACCTCCTTCACTCAGAGGTAGAACTTGTGGAGGGAAGAGGCTGCAGGATATGAAGATCTGAGACTACAGGGGATAGGTGATATTCTCACTAAGAGCACTTCTAAGAGACAGAAGGGAAAACGGTTTCTGTCTGTGCTTTGATGAAAAAAAGGTCCCTTTTACTATTAGCCCAACGCAAGAATAAAACTAAATGCAAAATCTCAAAAACAGCTGCAAAATTTAATTCTTATTTTCCAGCCAGTTCTGTGCCAGAATGATGTGGAGGGAGAAGTTTCCTCTGAAGCAGGAAAGGTGTGATCCTGCTCCTGCCCCTTAGTCAGAGGTGTCTGGCTCCCCAGTGGAGCAGTTTCCATCTGATCCCACACAGCATCCCAAGCACAGACAGCAAGTGCCTCATGGACACAGCTCTGTGGTTAAAGTGCTGAATCAGGACTCAGACTGGCTTCAGTTCTGGCTTGCCCTGAGATTTCTTACTTAATCTTGAGCAATGCTCTTAATGTCTGTGCTTCCTATCTGTGAGGGTTTGTCTGCATGAGGCATCAGGAACCTGCTTTAAGTACAGATATTTCCATTTAGTACAACATGTGACCATTATGAGGTTAATTTAAGCTCTTTCTTTTGTTGATTTAAGCTAAATGGAAGTAGCAAATTTTCAATTCTTAATACATGTTTTGTAGAGGTGCACAAAAAATCTGATTTAATCAAGGTAGTAAAACATAAAGGTCCATTAAAAAAAATTTAGGCAATCCTGGAGGTGTGAGTTTACCAATATCTGTGTTAGTTGAGGTCCCATGGATTTCCCCAGCTGAAATGGGGAATGAACCTATATTCATGTAGGTTTTAGAGGGAGAATGGGATACTCAGACTTCAGGAAGGGCACAAAACCTTAAGATCAAGATTTCTTACAGGAGTCTAATAAAAAAATTAAATCTTTACATTGGTATTCATCACTACATAGGCTAAAACAGTAGGAAATTCCAAATTCAGTGATTTTATGGCTGCCCTTTGAATAAAAATGTGCAGGTTTAGGCTACATGGAGAAACTGCATCACTGAAACAAAAGGGAATCTTTTAACTGGTTCCTTCTGTTGTCTTCTCTTACTATCTGCTTTGCCACTCATGTTCTTTTTCTCTTGGAATTAACACCATGGTTTTTCTGCTTCCCAGGAATAATAATAGCAATAATAAAATATTACTGCTTTGCAAATAACTGTGGAAAATACACACAGAAATCTTTAGGTGTGAAAATAGCTGCAATGAGTGACAGTTGCTACTAGCAATGCAAATGTTTGGCTTAAGGTATAAGAAAAAAAGGCATGAAAAAGCATGTCAGAGCTGCTGAAAATTCATCTGGAGGACTAAGTGCATGATCTTCTCAGGCACAGGAAGAATAGAGGGGAGATTGTCAATACCCCAAAGTCCTGACCCGCCTTTGTAAAGTTCTCCTTACCACAGGCACTAAGTGTTCTTTAATGCAAGTCAAGCACTGCAAATGAGGAAAGAGAGAGAAATTAGTCTGAACAGGAAGCTTCAAATATTCTAAGACTAATTGAGTTTGGGTAATTAAGGGGTTTTAAAGCTGTAATTCAGAGGAGAATGAGAGGGGAGGACAGTTTAATTGAGATTGCCTGTCCATCTGTGAATTCTCCATGCATCCTTCTGTGGCATGTCCCTCTTGTCATTCCTTCTGACCTGAAGGGGCTGATGTCGTTTGTATTGACTTTATTAGCTGGCAGCACTGCAGGCTTCCCCTTGCATTTCAGAGCTGTCTGTGCCCTGCTTCTGGTGCAGGGCACGTGTGACAGCTGCCTGTGCTGTCCTGCACTTCAAAGTGCCCTGCCCTGGTGCCTTTTGGGTGTTTCTGGGGTCATGCTGGGAGCTGGGGGATGAGGAGCAGGGTTTGAAAGCTGCTTTGTACTTCAGTAGAGGCCATTCTGTGTGTGTTGGAGCTAAGTCTTCATCTCTGCTGCAGCAAGGCAGCCAAAATTGGAGTCAAGACCCCAGCCTTTGCTGCTAGGAGTGGGTTGACAGTGGTGATAAGCTTGGCTGGTTCAGTCTTGCACTGACTACTGCTAAGAGAACAGCTTTTTTTAATGGATGTCAAAGTGTGTTCTGCACCTTGGGAGTGCCTGTGCTATGCCAGCTGTGTATGCACCATGGATCCCTCCTGATCTGCAGCTCCCTGTGTGGATGCCTCACAAACCCACTGCCTTTAAATGCAGGGAGTGTGACAGAGGCAGATCCATGTGGCACTGAGGGCACCTGAGATTTGGGTACAGTGAGTATGACATGGGTGAGTGAGACTGCCTGTGCTGCAGGAGATTCCCTGGCTGTTGAGGGTGTTGCCCAAGGACTCCCAGCCTCTCTGGCAGCATGGGCAAACCTGGAGTGCTGCAAGCACCATGGTGACATCTCAATTTTGATTTAGTGTTGCATAAATGAGAAACACGATGCTAGAGCCGTGTCCTGCTCCACCAGCCCTCTCTGAGGCTGCCCACCCTGCAGGCAAGTGCCGTGAATTCCAGTTTTACACTGACTGGTGCCCATAGAAACCCCAGTGATTTAAAGAAGGCTGGCCCAGCACCATGCCAAATGTAATCGAGATCAAAATGCTGTTAAAGCTGCAGCAGGACATGTTTCTTAAATTAGAAAGCTGCTAGCAGATAGTGAGAGGAAAGGCCTTGGAGCCTCTACGAGCCCTGACCAATTGTAATGCACTTCTTGGGCTGTGATTGTTACAAGCAGCTTGGCTCAGTGCCATAAGGACATCTGAGAAAATGATAAAGGCACCTGGAAGGGGATTGACTGTGGTTTTCTTCTTGTCTCCTGCTCTTTTACAAGTTGCAATGGAGGAGTTGCAGCAAAGCATGAGGGCCCTTTCCTGACAGACCATCCTGCTTGCCCCAGGAATCTGCTTGTCAAAAACGAGGAAACAAACTGCAGGATGTTTTCATGGGGAGAGCCAGGCAAATGCTCTGTACTAACCTGCCATCAGCAGGTGTTTTCCTAGTGATTGTCATTGTTACTGTCCCTCTGGGGCTATTCGGATATGGAAAGTGGAATAAATAATCAAAGAGGATGTTCCTAGCTGCTAATTTTCAGCCAGATTTGATCCTGGTCCAAGATTTAACACTTCCTTTCTCTGCCAGCCACATACTAAAAATAACATATTTTCAGGATATTGGAGACCCCTTGAAACCTGTAGTATTTGGCAGTTGAACACTGCCTTTCCTCTGGAGATCTCAAAGCAAAAAGTTGGAGCCTCATCCCATCTCCTTGGAATTGGGAGAATTTGAGACATTTTGGAGCTACTTGAGACGTAGGTAAACAGGAGACAAATCTCAGAATGGCTCTAAAGGTCTGAATTTCCTTTTTGAGTGACATCTATTTAAAAAATGGAAAAGCACATTTACTTTGGCTTGTCTCACGGATCTTCTGGCTGTGCCCCAGAGCTGGGTTGGCTCTTGCTGGGGCCAGGGGAGATGCCCTTGGTGAATGTAATGGGGATATACCAGCTAGATTACTGCCCTCAATAAAGTAGGGAGAGTAGTTAGTTATTCTTGTTAGGAGTTTTTGTTTCCTTTTCTTTTTGTATTTTTTTCCCCTAGTTAATCAGGGCTTTGGACTGCCTTCCAATAATCGTCTCATTAACTAAGACTTCTGGCATAGGGAATGTTTTTTAGATGGAGGGGTTTTTTTTGTTTTTTGCTTTCTCTGTGCTTTATTTTTCTCTTTGTTCTTTGTTCATTGGTTAACATAGAGATAGTGGAAGTAACTAAAAAGATGGAAGCTCTGGCTGGCTGGCAGGGATGCAGCAGGTTGGGTCTCTTTGTGTGGATGGGTTGCAGTGTCCCAGAGCCAGGAGGGTTCCCTGCCTGCTCTGCCCTGAGTGTGACGTGTCAGATGGGTCTTCTCAGGCCTTGGGAAAGCAGCTGCTTTTGCACTGTTGGGAAAACAACACATAGGTGGGCTTCAGCCAAAAGTCCAGTGAAAGAGATTAAATAGAAACTGATCCAGCAGGCAGGCTGAGAGCAGAGCAGGATTTCCCCAAGGAAACAGGATTTATTTGGATTCTCTCCTCAAGTAATTGAGCGCTTTTCTTCCAAGATTTAAAGCTGCTGCAGAGCCTCTTCCCTCTGAAGGACAACCAATGATTCCTTGTGTGTGATAGTTTTGGTTGCTCTGCTCATGTTGATAATTCATTTAAGTCTCTCAGAGTAGCTGTAATTTAATCAAACTGCCTGGAGAACAGCAGGACTGTTCATGCCATGGCACAGTGTGCACAGCTGCCCATGGAGGCCCTGTAAAGCCACGTGATTTTCATCTGGTGGTGATTTTCATCTTGTGCCACCTCTCACAAAACAGAGGTGGGTCAGGTCTTGAATTCCTACAGGTACTGGGGTGTTTTTTCCTTACTGGAAAGGGGCTGTTCTTACTCTTTGATGTTGGGGATGTGATGACTTGGAGATAACTACGAGTCTCCTTATGGTGAGCAAGCGCTTGGATTGTTTATTTGGCAGAGAGAATGAAGTCACCTGCCTGATGAGAGATCTAAATGTTAGTGAAATGTCAAAACTGCCCACATCTGTTTGAGCTGCCAAATCTCAGGGAAGTTATCATTCCCATCCTGCTTGGGGAAGCTGTTTTTGTTATGTGAAGCAGGATGGCTGTGCTGCACTGTCTACCTGACTACAATAAACCAATCTGTTGTTTTCTCCTTGCCTTTTCTCACCCCATCCTGACAGATGTGAAGGAGTACAGGTGCATCATAGATTTTTTTTTTCTTTTTTTCCCCAGTGTTGATGATAAAGTACCAAGTCTAGTGAGAGATATTTCATGCCTGACTGTTGCATCATGCTTAGTGACCTTCAGACTTGCTTGTGTGGAGACTGTGGGGACCTTTTGATTTACAGCACTACTGAAGCGGCTGCACACCTTGGCAAGGGCCAAATGACTATTTCAGTTCAAGTCTGTGGGTGATGAGTGAAGAGACACATTTTGCACTCCTCTCACACTGCTGAGAGATTTATTTATTTTTGAATGTTATGGATTTCATCTGAAGTTTGAATAAAGATTTTTTTTTTAACCTATAGGAGAAAATGCCTTAATGAAACATTTCTGCGTCTCTTTACTTATCACTACTCAGGGGTTGCTTCCTCAAGGAATCTCTATCCCAGCTTTTCCTTCAACTCCTGATGGTTCTGGGCTTTTTCCTCCATGTTAGTAATTTTTGGCTCCTGCTTGGGTCTATTGCAGTACCCTTCACTTCATCTGCACTTGAAAAAAAAATCTTTCCTTTGCATCTTGCCTCTCTTTTCCCTTGGCAGGAGACAAAAGGGAGGCACTGCTTGGGTGGAAAAGTAACCCCTTTCAGACCTGTGAACACAAAGTGTGCCTGAGCGAATCCATGGAGATTCTGGAGATCTGGAGATGCTGTGCCTGGTGCAGAGCTGAAGAGATGTTTGGGCCATTCGTGGGCTGGGGCTGGAGGAGCAGAAGTGAAAGACAAGACAGCTGTGGTGGGGAGCAGGATTCATTCCCCGGCTCCCTGTCTGCTCTCCGTGGCCTTCTCGGGCGCCGCCAAGCAGGTGCCTGTGGGCTGAATTGCAGTGGGTGTTGCACAAGGAGCTGCAGGCTGGTGGAAAGGCTCCAGGGAGCCAACTCCAGCCTACGGACTGGAGGTTTGACTCCCTTCGTCTAGACAATCTCACGGGGATTACCTCAGCAATAATTTGTCAGCCTCTATTTATTTTCCAGCGGCATGGTTAGTATTTACTGGTGCTGAGATTCTCCTCACACTCTTCCATAGTTTATCATGCAAGAGGCACTTTGGGCAGAGCAGCTTCCTAGGGCACCATTTCCATGGGTTTTTGAATAATAGTGGTGATACTCATGTTTAAGAGAAGGAAATGTACCTAAACATCCATATCCCTCTGAGGAGCAAGAACATCTCTTGTGTGTATTTTGATGCAGCTGGTTCTCCAAAAGCATCAGGTTTTTTAGCCAGAATTGTACATAATCATTTGTGTTCATCAAGCTTGAGAAAAAGGTCTGAGCACACTTTGCTGTCACTTTAAGTAAAAAATTCTTTCAGTCTCAAAACCATTTATTTGTCACAATCCTAGTTTTTTACACAAACAGACTACCATTTTCAGGGACAGTAAATTTACACACAATCCATGAGGAATGTATGCATAGCCCAACTTTAAACATGGATGTTGGTGCCTGACATGAGCACTGTCTTGGGTTCTCTGGGTTGTTCATGAGCAGATGCCTCTGAGCTGCCTTTTGCTGAAGCTTTTCAAATAAACTGCTGCTTTGACACACATTTTGGAAGAGTTTTCCTCTTCCTATGGATTGGAGAAAAGGAATATTATAGTCCTACTTTATGCTAAAAATTTCATAGTATAAAAATAATTTTACAGTATAAAAATGATTTGAACTATTTTATATTAAAATACAATTTAAAAATAAAGCTGTGAAATAACCACCTTTGAACTTCCTCCCTTCTGTTCACAACTGGGATTAAAGTTCAAGTGCTGACGACATTTTATGCCCCAACTTCTGGCCTCTGCTCTTTCCATGACGTTTTGTCCAGACTCCATAATTCAGAGGGGGTAATTGAAGATGGTGAATATTGAAGATCTGATATGAAATTTTCCAAGTCTACAAAACGGGAACTTCCGTGGATGTGTTTAGTGGAAAGCTTGGCTTATGCAGCAGGACAATACAAATTTCACAAGACTTGTCTTTCATGTTTTGGGTTTCCCCCCAAAGTATTGAAAGGGCATTAAACCACAGTTTAATAAATAAAAATTAAAACAGTTTCACTCACTGGTTGTCGGGGAAAGCGGAAACCCATAGAAAAGTAAATCTTTAACTGAAAACAAAAATCAAGGAACTTTCTCAAACTCCGAGGATCGATGTTGTTTTATTATTAAACCACTGTGCTGTTGTTCCCGTGGAAACAAAGAAACAAATATTTGAAGCTGTGTCACACCTTCCACCAAAACTCCAGTGAAGAGTGTTTTGGAAAGTGTTTGTGTCAGTGACAGCTCTCCTGTGCTCTGAATGACGCCTTTGTGCAGCTCCTGGGCTCCTGCACAGGCCACAAGGTGAACTCCCCACTCATTCCTTGTCTTTACAACCCTCTGCAAGGAATTAATTGCCCCAGGAGCTCTCTACCCAGCACAAACGATGAGTTTGAGGCTGCAGCCATGACCCAGATGAAATGTGTGGCAGCGGCTCGCTGTTGGTTTGGGTGGGGTTTTTTTAGTCCATAATTTTCTACAGATCAATCCTATTAACATGCCAGATGATTTCACCTTGAACCCAGTGAGACCTGTTCAGAAATGGAAGGAAAAAACCCCCGTGAAATATAACTGAGATTTTGGCTTAAAATAATATTTACTTTAGTGAGATAATATGATCCATCTCCTCATTACCAGTGGGAAGAGATCTTTCCATGCTGCCAGATATCTTTTACCTGAGGCACCCCATCTGTTTATATTTGCAGGCCAGGGGGAGTGGAGGAAATCTGATCAAAGTTAGCAGGTGCTCCTTTTTAATTTTTTTTTTTTTAATTAAAATGCTGCTCTTTTTTTCTCTTTGCCCATTTCTTTCACCTCCAGATGAACCATCACATTTCAACTATTTTAACCAGAAAATTCTCTTGTTACCTTGTTTTACAACATGGATTTTAACCCAAAGAAGGAGAAGTAAAATACATTGACTCTGGTATTCTGTGTTGAGTTTTTTTAGTGAATATAAGGTCAAAACTGTAATTAAATATCTCACCACCGGGAAAAGCATCACATTTCTCATTTCCAGCATGGAAAATAGCCGATGATGTCTCATTAAGGACAAGCCCATTTTGCAACCTTTCCCTTGCTGGAAGCACTAATCACCTTTTTCTTGCCCACACACATACCTATTTTCACACAGTTCATAGAAGTTTCATATCTTACAAATCTCTTCTGCACTGTTAAATGTCTTTGAAATCTTCTAGTTGGTTCAAAAGCTATTAAAGCTGGAAGAGGGGAAGGACATTTGCATTAACTTTTTGCGCATTAGGCTGAAATGTACTTTTCTGATGTGTGAGGAGACATCACAATGAATTCAACTCTACAAAAACTGAGCTTCTGTTCTGAACCAGAAGGTTGGATGGAGCTCTGAGCAGCCTGGTCTAGTGGAAGGTGTCCCTGCCCATGGCAGAGGGTGGAATTAGATAATCTTTAAGGTCCCTTCCAACCCAAACCATTCTGTGATTCCATAACTAGAGTTCTTATGATGCATTTACTTTGTGTGGTGCCATGTGTACAAGGATACTGGAGTGCTCTGAATGTGAAATAAAACAAATAGTTGTCTATAATTTTCTAAATTTTAATGGATTTTTTCTCATTTTGCCCTCCCTAATGCATTATAGTCCAAAACCTGCTCAGCATTGGAAGGTTTATATTGTAACCAGCTCTAAAAATCATCCTTTTGAAATTACAGGCCAGCTAAAAGATACTAGCATGGGAAAACTTCATTCACTGTGGGGTGAGTGAGCAGCTCAGATGCCTCTGATGGACCACACACTGCATTGCCTTCCAGTGTTATCAAATAATAACTGGGAAACCCTGGGCCATGTGTAGCTTGAAGTCAGAGGCCGTGTTTGGTTTGTGGTTCCTGGTATGTATCGTGACAGGTGGAATATACTGAAATGAGGGGCTGGGGAGCAGTGCTTTTATTTGTAAACCCTGCTTAAGATAATTACAGTGGTGTGGAGCAGAGGGAAGCCTTGTGCCTGTGCTGGTGGCTATCTGTGTATCATGGCCCAGCACGTCTCCTGTGCAAAGGAATATGTAATTCAAGAAGTGTCCCCAGGAAAGGGAGAAGCAGCTTTTGTTCTCAAACCCAGCGTTGTCCTGATTGAGGCCACATGTTCCCTTGCAGCCCCTAATCAGTGTGGGGCTGATTCCTATTTAGTTCCTTTCAACCACTGTTATTCAAGCTTCATGCTGTTGGAAATCTGCTCGTTCTCATCAGCTGGGGCTGCAGGGATTCTCTGTGCCAGCTCTGGAGATCCTGATATTCTTTCTAATGCACTTTCACTGCCTTATTCAGGGGGATATTTTTCTACACAATGATTCACAGCAGCTGTGCCTCAGGCAGTGGCTTGAGGTAGGAGGTTATGCAGCAAAGCTACTTTAAAAGACTAATTTTGGTTTTTAAAAGATGTATGAAAAGGGAAGAGGTTCTTGGGCTGAGGATGGACGACACAATTTGAACGTGTTGGAATACAGTGAAAGATAACCCATCATCTTAGGGACATTGTGAAAACTCCTATCTTCTGTGCACTCAAATCAAGGTGGCAGTGCATTCATATCTTATGACGATAGCTTATTTTTGTAATTTTGCTAGAAAATGCAGTTATCACTGTTCCCGCTTAGTTTTAGCTTTAATTTATCTGATAACCATAATATTTTTTTTTTGTTGTGAATCCATTGCTATTTTATCAAATACTCATAATTAGATTTGGAATAAATAGAATTAAAAAACTCAAGTCTAATGAAGGGAATTGTTGCCCAGGCCATAAGAAACCTGAGTTCTTTTCTCCAGAGGGCCTTGAACCTCATTTCAGGAATGGTCTTAACTACAATAACACACTCCACAACAGCTGCTCTTGAACCTGGCATTTCAGCCAACGCAGTTGTGTTCAAACCAGTCAACTAATGACCAAAATCACAGCTTCTAATTGCAGCCAGTACATGGTGTAAACACCATGCAGATGGTCTTGCTACCCTATTAGCTTCAAATGGAAAAAAAAATAAAACAAAATTTACTGGTCACTTAATTCTCTGTGTCTAAGTCTCAGCCTGACATCATTAAAGGGCATTTGTTGACTGGGGAAAGGCACTAGAGTTTCCCTTCTTGCTCTTTTACTTTTTCTTCTGTTAATGTGATCATTTTGAATGTAATATTGGCTGCAGAACTTGCAGAACTTAAACATGTAATTTTTAGAAAAAAAACAGAGTTGCTATGCAGTAGTAAAAACGATTATTTCTTCTCTAGCCCAAGTTACTCACTTAGCAACAGTCCTAAACTAGATCTGCTCAGCCTGAATGGATGTTTCTGTGTAACTGTTTGCCTGTAAAGACATGAGAAAATCTTTATTTTTTCATGAATTCCAGTACTATCTTCATTTCTTGATTCGGTTGAAGACAAAATTTGTCCCAGTTAATACCTTTTCTTGATTAATCCACTTAAGTAATGAAGCACATGCCCAACTACAGCAGCCTGAGCACTATGACTAACTAGGGTGTGATTCCTCTTGTATTTAAGATACTGTGAATATTTGGGTGGGTTAATGCTTTAAAGTGTTTTTTTTTTGTAAGGGTAAATTAACTACACAATTTTTGTGTCTATTTTTTACAAATTATCAGGACTTGGATAAGTTCTGTAAAAGAGGAAGAGAACACTTTTCAGGGACAAGCTGAGAATCAAGTTTTGTCTTCTGAAATAAAGTATTTTGAACCCTGTGACCAGTCTGCAACAAGCTCTGGGAGACAACAGATTTATTGGCTGAACATGTTCCCACCTATGGCCCATCTTTTCCCACATACAGTCCAGTAGTGCTGCTCTCTCTCCCAGAGCAGATTCTGGAACAGAAGAAGCAAGCAGTGGCACGTAGGAGGAAAAGTGATGTTCAGAGGGAGCACTGGGGTCTCTGGCCACCTACAGAGGGGTCAGAACTGCTGTGGGAGTGCAAGGAAGATGATGCAACATCGGCTGTAATTGTTGGAGTGAAATATCTCCCCATCAAATGTAAAGAGCTTTGAGACCTTGAAAGTCTGGTTTAGTTCTTTGTTTAGGCAGCACCTCAAACACCAGGGCCTCTGACTCAGTGCTGCTGCGATATAAAAAGTGAAAAATACTGTGAAAAATGCTACTGGGACAAAGCATGAGATTCTCTGTGCTCCTGACGTTGCAAGACACAGGAATCTAAGAATGTTTGACAGTCTGTCATTGTAACCACTGAAACCTTAGAGGTCCAATTAAAACCTCATAAAGGGTAATTTGGTGATGTTTGCATATGTAAAATAAAATGCTTTCATAGCTCAGCTTTATGAGCATGTGTAGACTAAGAATTCTGAAAACATTAATGTATTTTTATGAATGTCATGAACTCAAAATTATTTAGCTAATTTTGACAATTTTCTTTTTTTTTCTCCATAAGCTTTCACCATTTCTTATAGCCCAAACCACAAATAAAGCATTAAAATTATTGATGTGAGCTAAACAGGAGGGCATTGCCAAAAATAGCAGTATTCACTCAGGCTCATTCTGTGTAGCTCTGGAAAAATTATTCCCATGTTACAGCAAAGATCACATTTTTTCTTTTCTTCACTAATAGCAAAAATATTACCTTTCAAGTGGTCTGTTATTCCTGCAGCTGGGGGATAAGCAGGTTGGATGAAATTTAAGGTAGCTAAATGAGCAAGGCTTGCCGACCCAGCCTCCTGCTAATACAGTGAATGATTTATGATGCTTTTCTCTCCTGGTGCCTTCCCACCCCCTATTTTTCCCTTCAGGATGACAGCAAAATGAGGCAAACAGGCAAATGAAACCTCATATTTGACCTAACTGAGCTGCAGGAGCTTTGCTCTTTTTTCTTCCCCCTTTAATGGAGAGCACAGGAGCAGTTTCAGGGCATGGTTGGGCTCCCAGGGAGGATGTACAGAAGGGGTGTTCACAGTCCTGCCTTGCTCTGGCCAAAGAGACACTTTAACACCAGAAAAAACAAGAGGAATTTTGGAGTTTGAATGGAATACAGGTGTGTACATGCACAGGCTCGTGTAGGGTGTCACAGAATTCACAGAATTCTGTGTCAGAATCTGTGTCCACAGCCTCGGAGAGATTTGGCAGGGATGGAAAGACACTTTATCCTCAGATAAGAATCCCATGTGTGGTGCTCCCTTAAAGCCACAATCCTCAGCCTGGGCAACCTCCTCCCCCATATCAGCAGCAGCTGCTGGTTGGTCTCTAAATGACCTCCACAGTCCTTCAAGGCTCCAGAAGGGAAGGAGCTGTTTTATGGGGTACAAACTGCAGCCCTGGGAGCTGCAGCACTTTGTGCCAGTCAGTACCAGTGGCTGCAGGAGCCCGCCAGGGCAGGGACAGCCAGGAGGCTTGGGGAGGCAGGTGGAATCTACAGAGCAATACAAGCAATCCAATAAAGTGCTTAGAAAGAAGGTGAGGCACGTAAAGGAAAATTTTCTAAGAAGAATTAAATTAAATAACCTCATAATCCTGAGGTTTGTTATGGTTTTGATAGGAATGAGAGGCAAAGAATTGTCCTTTGCAGTAAGTTCCCTTGGATAGGTACAACTCCAATCACTAAGAAAATGCACATTTATATTTCCCTCAGTCAGTGAGAGTTTGGCTTTGTGCTGTTTTCTTCTGAGATTAACCAGAGCACAGAAACATGGATTTGTTAGCTGGTGCTCCAGGGGATTTAGAAAACTATTTGGGGAGTACATCTTGGATCTGGGTTCTCTTACTACCAGCACACAGGTCTGTAAGAGCCTCACTGCCTGTAGTAACATGAGTCTAACCATTCCTTCTCTTCCCCAGATGATTTTAGAGGCTACATTTATCTGTGTGAGATTATAGCTTTTTGAGATCTTAGAAGAGTATCAGTACAATGATCATTGCCAGTTTTGAAATCCATCCTGGAATCCATGATTCAGAAATAAAATGATAATAAGCAAAATTGAGAAAGAAACCTGATATCCCTGTAAAATAAAGCTCAACCACAGAGAGCTCAACAGGGCTGGGATCACAGAAAATAGACCGGTGCTAGTGGTGTTTCAGCAGTGACCCTGGAGTCCATCCTGCCTGACTGAAAGCCAGGCTTTTGTGTCTGAAATCAGAAACCCTGTGTTGTACTCCAGCCGTGGACAAACACAGGATGATTAAGAACTTAGTAAGCATCTGTGAAGTGACACTGAGATCGCTGTGTGTGAAAGGTTTCCTCTTGGAGAGCAGCAGCCACGGGAGGCAGGGAGGGCAGGGGATGTGTGGGAGCTCTCAGGGCTGCATCAGGAGAAGCAGAAATGATGCAGGTGTAGGGCTGGAGAGAAAAGCTTGTTAAGCTGAGAGCAGGGGCACTAAGGGTAGGATCCACAGAAAAAGGAGGATCCTGGGGGAGATGTGTGTATCCAAGTCCCCTGCTAAATAATGAGGAAAGAAGCACATGCACATCATTGTTGTAGGAGTTTCTCTCATTAGATCAAAAGGACAGCACCGCAGCAATCTGTTGCTTCTGTAGAAAATACAGCGTCCAAGAGGAGGAGGGGACACATGTGGGCAGCAAGAAAGCTCTTGGAAAACAACGAAGGAGGCAGCAGGAAAGAAACAGCTCACGGGTGGGGTCAGAGCAGTCCCAGAGCAGTCGGAGAGGAATGAGCAGGCAGATGAGTGGGTGAGGACAGACACCCCAGTGAATGTTGATTGTGGCACAGCCTCCATCTGTCCTGCCTTGGTGCACCCACTCCTAGTGCTAGGAATAAGCTGTCATACCATGGAATCAGATTGCTATTTGTCGTGGTAAAACTGCTGCTGAGAAACACAAGCTTTGTCTCCTAGTGAGAGATAAAGAAACAATAATAAATGGTGTTTACAGGCCCGAGTTGTGTATCCCACTTTGCAGAAGTGCTCCTTTTTTCTCCAGTCTGCTTTGCCCGTGCCATCACAACCTGCAAACTGTGCACTACATCCATGGGTGACTTCAGCTTCACTACATCCATGGGTGATTTACCTCACACTGCATCCATGGGTGACTTGCCTTTCTTAAGCTCCAGTAATTCATGGCTGTGAGTCCCAGGCACTTTGATACCAAACAACCTCCACGTTAAATAGCCACCCCAGGAACTGATGCTAATACAAAGCTACATCCAAGGATTCAATAACTTTCACTGTTGACAACCCAGTAAAGAATCAGGGCAGGAACTGAAATTTCTGCCTTACCATCAGAGTAAGGAAAGAACAGAAAAGTCAGACCAACTTCCAGACCTCAGGTTGCTGCTGGATTAGTTCTGTCTGGACTTGTGTAGTTTTCTCTTGACTTCTCTTATGATGGCCTTGAGACTGAAGGATGGCTCTACAGCTCCAGATGTCTGAATTTTGTGCTGTTGCTGGAATCCTGTTTCAAAGAACAATCCTGTTTAAAAACCTCAGGAGAGGCTGTGCAAAGGAACAATGAAATGTCAGAAGAAAAGAAATGTATTTTTATTTCAGCACTGAATTTCCTTTGGAAGTATCAGCCGTCATTCTTGGAATGGAATGACTTACAGCTCAACATGAGGGTGTTTTCATGTCCTCAATCTGATTTTAGTGTGAGCCACATCAGAACCAGGAGAGGTCACCATCAAAGATGGGCTGTGGTACCTTCCTGAGGTAACAGTATGTGACCCTGGGGGTTTCTTTTGTCCAGTTTCAAGTGCTAAAAAAAGAAATCCAGAGGGAAAAAAAGGTAGCTAAATCTTTATGCGTCTTTCTTTTTGTAGGGAACACCTGTCTGGGGTAATCCTTGACTGTTTGCATTCATGAGAAGCAGGAAAGCAGCTCTGTTTGCTCTGACTTCATTAGTGGCAGCCCAGCTTCTCAAATGAGCACAAAGTTTCTTTTTTTGCTAGCTCCAAATAGATAAAATTACTACCTGGTTAATTCCTCGTAACTTTTAAGGCTTTCAATCACAGCAGTAAATGCTACTGTGCCCCAGCTCCTGCTTTTACTAAATTGCATTATAAGCACCTTAATTACAGTCTGTGCTGTCTGATGGGCCACGGAAAAGGTCTTCCAAAAAACACATGATAACAGGGGTGGAGTGATCCTGGGCTTTTTTTGTCTGTTGAGAAAGAAAGGGCTTTTGCAGAGAAGATTAATAGTAAACAATGTTAATCTAAATATATCTCAAGACACAAAATATCCCATTCTTTCAGGCCTGCTGTCTCAGGGGTACTGGCATTCGCCGCTGCTCAAAGCCAGGCTCCTCCTCTGCCCAGCAGAGCCCAAACCAGGTCTGCTTTTGTTGTCATGCCACGCTGAGCTGCAGCAGTACAGTGAGGTCCCTCACTTGTGCTGCTTTTAGCAGGCGAGTTCAGGGCTCCCAGGTTGAGATCTAGTTCAAGGGCAGAGCAGTGAACAGCAACACTCAGGGACTTGGTGGTGGTTTGAGCAAATTCTCCACGCCGCTGCCAAAGAGAAGCGCCAGATCTGGCTCTCACAGATGGATTAGTGCCCCTCTACAGCCCCTCTCTGCCTCTCTACTTATTTAATTATTTTTATAGGTCAGATCAAATAGAAGTTGGAGGCGGCTTTTAAAGTGTGCTGCACTCAGGAGAGCAGAGCATCTGGCCGGGCGAGTTGCTGCTGCCCCTGTTAATGGCACGGCTCTGGGCCTTGGGGCAGGCAGGCTATCCTTATCACCCTGGCAGGCTGCCAGCCCCAAAGAATAACCCATTAACGTCTGCCCCGCTGGCATTCTTGCCAAATACAAGGGATATCTTTTAAATAAACATTGGCAGTTCCCAGTCGGAGGAAAGAGAAAGGGAGTAGAGGAAAAACAATCCTTGACATTTCAGTGACTTTGCAGGGCAAGCTGACACCTGGTACCACCCTTATCTGCGGCTGTTTGTGCAGAGCTGCAAAACAGCTTCTTCTCTTGGCCCTTTTGCTTTCTTTAAATAGAACTGGGAAGACTGATAATGGTAGGAGTAGCTTTCTTGGATAGGTATTCTTTGCCTTTCCTTTTTCCAGGCTAGGGAGACCCTGTGTTAACATCTGGGCTCCTGTTTTTCTCCCAAGTACAGCAGAACAGTGTGGCAGCTTTCCTGCCTCAGACTCTGCCAACAATGTTTTTTTCCCACAGTTTCCCTCCCTGGTGGATTAGATACAATGTGGATTTACTTTCAGGGGGGCACTTTCCCACCTGACTTCCGATCTCTTCATCCATCAAACTGAACAGCCTCATGGATCTGCCAGGAATCAGAGCAACTGGGGCTCACCCCATTCTCAGCATTCCTCGGGAAGGGCTTTTTCTGTTTGTTTCAACCATTTCACGGTTTTTTGGTTTTTTTTTGGTTTTTTTTTGTTTTTTTTTTTTGTCTCTGTAGCCAAACTCTCAATGACAGCTTGAGGTTTATTTTTCCAGCTGTTATATTTTCCTTCATAGCAATAAAATTACTTGTTTGGATATTTCACTGTATCAATAAATGAGCTGTCGAGGTTTTATTTTTGCAGTCCAGTTAAGATCTGGAGTAGGATTCATTTGTTCGGAATGCAATTGGGAGACAGTAAAATATTTGCTGTTGAAAGAATAATACAGGGACAAACCTAGACTTTGCTACCCAGCTCTGAAACTGGGTTTCCTTTCTGCTGGTTTTGCCTTGATTCACTGGTTGCACTCGTGCTGCCTCAATGCTCATCAGAGGGCATAAACTCTTTTATTGCATCTTTCTAACAACTTAATTAAAAGATTGGACAGTTGTAGCAGGCACAGGGCCTGCAAGGCCTTGGAGGTCAGAAGCCTGAGCTAGGAAATACCAAAGTCAGCATGACTAAGGATTTTAGAAGCCCCTCTCTTCCGCCTTCGGACCCTGTTATCTCTCTGTAGATCCATAGGCCACTTTTTCCCCTGACCCTTACTATTGGACAGTTTTCAATCCCCCTATAAGGTATAAAAACCCCTAGCTCTGCCCGGTTCGGCAGAGGAGAGCTGTCCCTGGACCCTTCGCGGAGACCCCAATAAAGAACCCTGCGGAACCCAGACAGCGCTGCTCTCTCTCTCTCTGCGTCTGCTGCGGCTATACCCAGGGTGACGGCCCCAGGCATGCTGAAAGAGCTGAAATCACTAAAGAGCTGAGCTGCAAATCACTATAGCTGCCTGGGCTGCCTGAACCCCCGCTGGGCGATCCTGGACCCTCCGTGAGCTATCCTGGACAACCGGCCTCCCCGCTGGGCTTCTGCCCTGGGGGCCATAGCTGGCGGCCCGAACAGAGCCGACGCCCGAACAGCGGGGGGCCCCTGGGCCGACATCTGAACCGCCGTGATAGCCTGGCCGCGGAACTGAATGCCGGACCTGGCATTTCAGAGGAGCAGCATTTCTTCGTGAAATTGTCACTGCCTCCGCTCGCCAGAGATCCTGGAAGGAGAAGCTCTTCGTTTTAGAAGGACTCTTCTGGACAGGACGTCAGCCGACCCGCAACAACGACACCTGGGCACGCGAGTGTTCGCGGAGGCTGATGAGCAGACGACCCCCAGCAGAACTTTGACCCACAACAGGCTGAAAAGTGTAAGTTTAACACAGCCTCTCTTGCGCGCAAAAATATTTTTTCCTTGGGTCCTTTTTTTTGGGTTTTTTCTTTTTTTTCTCTTTTTTCTGCTGGCGGGAACTGAAAAATGGGATCAAAGCTTAGTAAACGATCCCAGAACGAGAGAGATTTATATTCCCTAATCCTAGAAATCCTATCTTCTAACAACTTTTCTTTTTCTAAAGGTAACCTTTCAAAAACTAACCTGAAACGTTTTATAAAATGGATTCTCTGCCACTTCCCAGATACTAATACACAGACTATTACCTTAGACTCCTTTTGGGATACAATTGGGACCACGATATATAAGTTTCAAACTAACCAAGACTTTTCTGTAACTCGGTTTTTACCTATGTTCCACGCTATAACTAAAGCTGTAGAAAAAACTAACAAAAAGATTTTAATCTCAGGGCTAACTTCTGTCGAACGAAACGAAAAGTTCTTATCTCACTTAACAGAAGCGCCTATTTCAAATGCTAATGGAGGAGATAACACCCCCTCCACCCTGGATTCCAGCATTCCTCTGGGTCCTAGGGTCCTGCCATCTGCGCCGCAACCCCCTGACCCCAGGGCGCCCACGGCCCCTGCCCACCCCCTCTTCCCCCCCGCCTTCCCCTCGGGAGCCACATCCTGCGCGCCTCCTTGCTCTGTGTTATCTCCGAGAGCATCTGCGCCAGTTCCCGCCGGGACTGACCCAAACCCCACCCCTCCCCCTGCTCCCCCCGACCCTACTGGGGCCACCCCCACCCCCCTTGCCGTCCCTCCTCTCCCTGCCGCGTCCGCCCCCACTCCCTCCCCCGCCCTCGCCCCCCCCGCTACCATCGCGTCTTTCCCTGCCCCCGGCATCATCCCTGCTGCGGCAGGGGATCAGCCCGCCTGGGTACCCGCGCCCTCCCCCACCACCGCGCTTTTGCCTGCCGCCGGAATCGTGCCTGTCCGCGGATCCGCCCCTGACCCAAGCCATCCTGTATCCGCCGCACCCTCTTCCAGTCCCGCCGCCTCCTCCATCCCGCATACCCTCTGCCCCCATACCCTCGCTGCGCAACCCCATACCCACGCTCCGCAGCCCCCGGTCGGGACCCCCCAGACTTCCCTCAGTTCTGCCCCCCCTCCCCACGCCCCCCAGTCCTGTGCCTGCTGTATCACGCATTGCACGGCCACTCCGGCAATGCTGTCTCGCTGTAGCCACGTCCTGCCATGTGCTGCCCTATACCCTGCCCAGCCACAGGCACCTCTGCCAAATGCAGCTCCAGCCAGCCATAAGAAACATAAGGCACGACCTGATAGCTCTCACTTCTCGTCATCTGATGACAGCAGTGACAGCGATTCTGATTTGGAAATAGAATATGTTGATCCTTGGGCAAAAATAAAAATGGAAGCCACACAGGCAGGGGACTGGCAATTAGCTCAGAGAATTACTGCCTTTCCAGTAGAATATAAGAAGGGAAAAAAAGGAGGTGCCACTAATAGAAAGACATGGGAACCTATTACAAATAAAGAACTTGTGCAATTAAGAAATACAGCCACAGAACATGGTAGAAGTTCACATATTTTTAGAAATTTCCTAGAGGCTACGTTCTCAGCACATGTTCTGGTACCCCACGATATTAAAAATATTGCCCAGTGCCTCCTTTCTCCCGCCGAGTACATGCTCTGGGACAGGCATTGGAAAAAGCAGTTAAAAACATTATCAGATAACTATGCTGCAGATGCTGACAAGCCAAATTTTACACTCGAACAGCTGGCTGGTGAAGGGGATTTGCAGAAACCCTCTGACCAAGCTGATACTTTACCTAAGGCAACATTACAAGACGTGGCTATAGCAGCAAAAACCTCCCTACTTCTCACCCCAGATGATTCTACCCCCACCCAATATTTTTCTACTATCAAACAAGGAATAGATGAAAGCTTTATCAAATTTGTGGATAGAATTAAGGATGCTCTGGAAAAACAGATAGAGAGCACAGAGGCAAGAAAAGAACTGTTGTGTAAACTCGCCATGAGTAATGCAAATGAAAAATGTAAAGCAATTCTGAGAGCCTTACCCTTGGACATAGAACCTACCATAGAGCAAATGCTGGAAAGCTGCACACGTCACCTGTCCACTGAAGACACAGTGGCCCAAGCAGTTACTAAGGGTATTGCAGAAGGAGTTTCTAGTGCATATGCAGTAATAGCTTCTAAAGATCAGGTCCGCTGCTACCACTGCGGAGATTTTGGACATTTTATAAAGGACTGTCCAGAGAGGTCACCTCCCAGGTACCCTCGCAATTTCTACCAAAGGCCCCAGAATCAGCAGTACTGTCAGCCGTGTCCGGGAAACTTCCATCGGAGCGTGGTGGGGCCCCACGCAAGGACACCAAATCAAAGGCCATCCAGACCCAGTCACGCACCATCCCAGGAGATTCCAGACCACATGAGGAGGATCCAACACACGGAGCAATACCAAAGGGAACGCGCCGTCAGCTGGTAACTGCACTGTCCATTGACTTTAAAAATAACAATGTTTATCGTGTTCCCACAGGCAAACGTGGACCAAAAGGAGGTCCTTCTAGCATCCTAATTATAGGTGATTCTCTCCATAGCCCAAAGGAAATATTTGTTGTTCCAGAAGTACAAACAGTGCACCCGGGACAAGAAATCTTTGTCCAGGTGTACTGCACAGACTTACCATATTTTCTTCCAAAGGGTACCCCATTTGCACAGGCCTTTCTACTCCCTAAGAATCACAGGGAACAGCTTCCTCTCAACCCCACAGCAATGTGGATACAAGTTGTGGGACCGAGTAAGCCTGTCATCGAGTGCGGTCTTACCTGCAGAGGAGAGAAGTTCCACCTACCAGGGATGCTGGACACCGGTGCAGACGTGACCATCATCGCCCGCTCAGAATGGCCAGCACACTGGGAGCTACAACCTGTGACAGGCATGATTACAGGGATCGGTGGAGCTACAGTTTCCATGCGGAGCAAGAACAACATCCTCGTCGAAGGGCCTGAAGGCAAGTTGGCTACCATCCGCCCATTTGTGGTAAGGGCCCCCATCACCTTGTATGGACGGGACATTTTATGTCAGTGGGGAGCCTCCCTACGTATTCCCAGTCCGGATTTCTAATTGGGGCCACTGAGGAGCGCGCACTGCCAGACACTCCTCGTCTCACCTGGAAATGCCATGACCCGATCTGGATCGAGCAGTGGCCCCTCTCTAAAGTCAAACTGCGCGCACTACACGCCCTTGTGGATGAACAGCTCGCCAAAGGCCACATCGTAGAGACCACCAGCCCTTGGAATTCTCCAGTCTTCGTACTACAAAAGCCTGGAACTGACAGGTGGAGGCTCCTCCACGATCTTCGAAAAATCAACGAGGTCATCGAGGACATGGGTCCCCTTCAGCCTGGCCTGCCCTCACCATCGATGCTGCCTAGAGACTGGACACTTGCTATCATTGATATTAAAGACTGTTTCTTCAGCATCCCGCTGCATCCCCAGGACGCTCCACGGTTTGCTTTCTCCGTTCCCTCTCTTAACAGAGAGGCTCCACTCAAAAGATATCATTGGCGTTTTCTTCCACAAGGACTAAAGTGCAGTCCAAGTATATGCCAGTGGTATGTTGCTCACATCCTGTCTCCTGTTCGGAACCTATTCCCAAATGCGATCATCCATCACTATATGGACGATATCCTGGTCTGTGCACCAGAAAAAACATACTTGGACAAAGCGGTTAAAAGGACTATTGAAACCATAGAAAAGGCAGGATTTGAGATCCGTGAGGACAAAATACAGTACACCAATCCATGGACTTACCTTGGACTCCAGATCCGGGAACGGACCATCGTACCCCAGCACCTCACCATCCGAGACGACCCAAAAACCCTGAGAGACTTACACAGTCTGTGCGGATCCATCAACTGGGTACGTCCACTGCTAGGAATTACAACAGAGGACCTCGCTCCACTGTTCAGCCTTCTTCGGGGCAAGGAGAATCTGGACTCTCCATGCACTCTAACACCAGAGGCCCGAGATGCCATCACCAAGGTCCAAGAAGCCCTGTCTTCACGCAAAGCCCATCGCTTTGAGCCCAGCCTGCCTTTCCAGTTCGTCATTCTGGGAAAAGCACCTAGGTTCTATGGACTGATTTTCCAATGGGACACTCAACTTCGAGACCCTTTACTAATCCTGGAGTGGATCTTTACAAATAACCAACCTACAAAAACCATTACCACCTTCCAAGAAATTATGGCACATTTAATAAAAAAGGCTAGAACTCGCCTCCGTTCCCTTGCAGGGTGTGAGTTCACATGCATATATTTGCCAATGACCACTGGGGACCTGGAACATTTGCTCCAGACCAATGAGAGTCTCCAGTATGCCTTAGACAGCTATACAGGCCAAATTTCAGTGCATATCCCAAAACATAAGCTTTTTAATCGTGACGTGACATTTCATCTGACTCCAAAATTAGTCCAAAGTAGGACACCTCTCAAAGCTCTAACTGTCTTTACAGATGGCTCAGGGTCATCCCACAAGTCGGTAATGACATGGAGGGACCCTAAGACCCAAAATTGGGAATCTGACATAAAAATAGTGGAGGGATCTCCACAGATTGCGGAGTTAGCAGCTGTTGTCAGAGCCTTTGAGAAATTCAAAGACGAACCTTTTAATCTGGTCACAGATTCAGCTTATGTTGCTGGCCTAGCTATGAGAGCAGAACATGCTCTTCTCAAAGAGGTTTCCAATCCAAAGTTATACCAATTGATTTCCACATTAACACGCTTAATTTCCCACAGAAAACAACCTTACTATATAATGCATGTGAGGTCACACACTGACCTCCCAGGTTTCATTGCAGAAGGGAACAGGAAAGCAGACACCTTAGCCATGGCAATAGAGACTGCTAATGTCCCTGACATCTTTGCCCAGGCAAAGTTGTCACACTCATTTTTTCATCAAAATGTGCCTGCCCTCATCAGAATGTTCAAGCTCTCAAAAGATCAGGCAAAAGCTATTGTTGCCACATGCCCGAACTGTCAAAACTACCAGATACCATCTATGGGGACGGGAGTCAATCCCCGAGGTTTAAACAGCTGCCAGCTGTGGCAGACAGATGTAACCCACTTTGCACCTTTTGGAAGGTCAAAGTACGTGCATGTATCGGTTGATACATTCTCAAGAGCAGTATTTGCATCAACACATACAGGAGAAACTGCGCAGCACACCATAAAACATTTTCTCCTCGCATTTGCAACCCTGGGAGTACCAAAGGAGATCAAAACAGACAATGGACCTGCCTATACCTCTCGTAAGTTAAAAGAGTTCTTCAGTGAGTGGGGAATACAACACAAGACAGGTATACCTGCAAACCCCACAGGACAATCCATCGTGGAAAGGACACACCAAACTCTCAAAAGAGTCCTCAATCAGCAACAGAGAGGAACAAAAATCACCTCTCCAGTTGAAAGACTTTGCAAGGCTCTCTATGTCATCAACTTCCTGAACTGTACAACCTCAGAGCCTGATCCACCCATACTTCGCCACTTTGCAAATACCACCCAAGCAAAGCTCACAGAGAAACCACCTGTGCTGGTGAAGGACCCAGAAACACATAAAGTCTCGGGACCTTTCAAACTCATCACGTGGGGAAGAGGATACGCGTGTGTTCTGCTACCATCTGGTCCAAGATGGTACCCAGGGAAAAACATAAAACCATACCTAGGCACTGCAAATACCACTTCCACAAGCAGTGACAAGAATCCTCCTGAGTCAAACACAAGACCTCCTCAAAACCAGACCAGCTCGGCCTGGAGACGAAGACGTCGCCAAACGTCCACAAGTGGAGGAGACGACTGTCCCATCACACAGCAGCAGACAAACCAGAAAGCTGAACAACATTCTGCGGCATCAAGCCCTAGGCCAGGCACAGCCTGAAAACAAACTGTTCTCTGAATTAGATGTTATTACCCTTTTTACCCTAAAAACCCTATTATCCCTTTTATCTACCCTTACCAAAAGCCTCTAACCTTTTACCCACTCCCCCACCCTTAGTACCATAGAAAAAAAAAAAAAAAAAAAAAAAAAAAAAAAAAAAAAAAAAAAAAGTAAAAAACTAAAAATAAAGGGGGGAGGTGGGAGGAACAGAGGAAAGGAACATGAAAGGAACCCTAACCCTCCCCTCCTACCATAAAAATAACAAGTTTTGCTTACATTCCCTATCAGAAGCCCCATTCCTGCCCAAAGATGAAAAATATCTCCGTTGGCGCTGTCCTCACTGCTGCCTGGATGTTCCTCACCGTGCCATGTGCCGTCGGTTGGATCGGCCCACAGCCGAGCCATAATGTCTGGGTAACCTTAGCAAGAACATTAAAACAGGATAACATGTGCTTATCCATGGGGAGCGTTGATAACCCACTTTCCACATGGCTAGTAGGAATTCCTTTTGTAGCCGATGATTGGCCAGCCTATAATTCAGAGCTTCTCCGCACCACAGGTAAGAGACCCCACCAGGTAGAAACTTGGGACCAGTGGACAAAAATACTGCCCAATGCTCTTGAGGAACCTCAAGAATTGGATCTATTGGGATCCTCTAAGGCCACCTTCTGTGTCAAATTTTACTTTAGACGTCCAAAGAATAATTTGCCTGAAATTGATCTGAACAAAAACACATACCGAAAAGACATATCACCAATTAACAAAGCCTACAACCCTCACGATTGGTGTAATTACACTGCTCGTGTGATCTCTGTGTCCTCTCTCCATCCCAAAGTCCTACCCAAGGGAACGTTTCTCATCTGTGGTGACAAAGTATGGGCTGGGATCCCCTCCCGACTCCAGGGAGGTCCCTGTACCCTAGGAAAACTTTCCACCCTTACTCCAAATATCACCTTGTTGCACAATTGGAAAAAAGAGAGCGAGTTAAAACGCCACAAAAGGTCCTACACAGCATTTGATGAAAATTGCGATCCCAAATTATACGATTGGAACAAACCAAAAAAGATAGCGGTCTCTATATTCCTACCATGGGTAGCTGCAGCTAAGGCCCTGGGTGACATAAATCACCTTGGGTGCTGGCTCAGTAAGCAAGCTAACGCTACTTCTGCTGCCCTGAGCGATCTCTTAAAGGAAGAAGAAACCACAAGACATGCCTCACTCCAAAATCGAGCAGCGATTGACTTCCTGCTGCTTGCCCACGGACATGGCTGCGAGGACTTCGAAGGGATGTGCTGCTTCAATCTCTCTTCACGCTCGGAATCCATCCACGCCAACATCCAGAAACTGAAGGGACTTGTGAAGGACTTAAAAGTAGAACAGACCCCAGACTGGGTCAATGACCTCTTCGGTCAATGGGGATTAACGGGATGGGTTGCATCTTTGGTTAAGGGAATGTTGTGGATTTTTCTTGTAATTGTCATCGTGTTACTTATGTTCTCATGCCTTGTCCACTATTTTAAAAGAACCATAGGGAACGCCTTTTTTCTAAATACAGAAAGTGGAGTTGTAGCAGGCACAGGGCCTGCAAGGCCTTGGAGGTCAGAAGCCTGAGCTAGGAAATACCAAAGTCAGCATGACTAAGGATTTTAGAAGCCCCTCTCTTCCGCCTTCGGACCCTGTTATCTCTCTGTAGATCCATAGGCCACTTTTTCCCCTGACCCTTACTATTGGACAGTTTTCAATCCCCCTATAAGGTATAAAAACCCCTAGCTCTGCCCGGTTCGGCAGAGGAGAGCTGTCCCTGGACCCTTCGCGGAGACCCCAATAAAGAACCCTGCGGAACCCAGACAGCGCTGCTCTCTCTCTCTCTGCGTCTGCTGCGGCTATACCCAGGGTGACGGCCCCAGGCATGCTGAAAGAGCTGAAATCACTAAAGAGCTGAGCTGCAAATCACTATAGCTGCCTGGGCTGCCTGAACCCCCGCTGGGCGATCCTGGACCCTCCGTGAGCTATCCTGGACAACCGGCCTCCCCGCTGGGCTTCTGCCCTGGGGGCCATAGACAGTAGTTTGAAGGATTTAAAATATTGATTGTAAGGATATTTTGGTGCTAAAGTCTCTGATGCTAAGGACTTTGCGACTACTGCTTTGCCAAAATTTCATCAAAATTTCTATCTGTAATATATTGTACATTTATACTGAATTTGCAGCACTGTATTTTGCTTGCCTCTTTTCATCTAAGTGTTGAAGCTATTCCTATCTTTCTCTCAGTTTCAAAATCAACACCATCCCCACCCATGTTTAAACTTATAAGATTAGCACTATTAGTGAATTTTCTGCTGCAGCCAAGAGTTTCCTCTAATGCTTTTACTTGTGTGTGGGATGGGGCAGAGGAAGCACCCTGCCTGCTGCAGGGCCTGGGGACAGGCTGACAAAGTGCAGAAAGCATTTTTTGACCAGATCCTCATTTTAGGGCATTAAGCTTTTATGTCTCAACACTTCCCTTTTTGAAGCATGGTGACATTTGAATATGTCAATGTGTTTTCAATGAAGATAACTTAATCACCAGCACTGGGAGCTTGTATATCTCCTAATTAAATTGGAACCAATCTGAATCTCCCCAAACCAATCTTTGCTGTATTTTTAGTTCAATCTGTTGCTCCACCCCTGGCCAGCCTGTACATGGTAAACCTTCTGCTATTTCCTGCTCGGTTATTTAATGCTGGAACCAAGCTACTTTCAGTTCCTGAAGCAGAACCAAGCAAATCAAATGTGGTTAGCATGGAGTTAACTGGAAACATTCCCAAAAGACAGCAGATTTTTTTCCTAAACACATACTGATACACCTACAGTGGAAAAGAAACATCATTTGCAAATCATAACCTCTTCACTCTGGATAACTTCTGTCTGGACACTTGCAGATCTTGTTGATAGTCTGTACTTAAAAAGGATTATCAACAAGACACCATAGGCTCTTCACAAGCAGATTGGAATTGAAAATGCAGTGGAAGTCATTCAAATATTGCAACTAGTGTGTGCAAAGGGGCAAGAGAAAAGTGTAACATACTGAGGGACTGAAATAGGTAAATGCATAGTAAGAAGTTGTAGGTCTCTGTACTGGATTAAGGTGACACAACTATTGCTCTAATTTCATTGTTTTGTTAGACTGTACCAACAGGGAGTGGTTTTTTTGCTGGCCAGGGAGATCCCTAAATCCAGGTGTGCTCCAGTAAGGACAAAGGAGGCAGCTGCAGTTGCTGTGTGGGCTAATAAACCCTTCAGTGGGCATGTTCAGCAGGGAGGAGCATTTCATAGTCACGTCCATCTGAGCTCAAATCTGGAGCTGTTAACTGAGTTTAGATCAGTCTGAGAAACTTCTCCTCCAGGGAAAACAGTGTGGTTGCCCCCTGAAGTGTGAGGGTGAAGGGTAAATAAATACAGAATTGCTGCATCCAGTAGAGACTATTGATTAGTGCCAGGTGAGGCCTGGGTCCTGCTTTCCCCAAAGAAATCCTTACATGTTCTTTGTAGAATACTCCAGTGGGTTCCTGTACAACTCTCACCAGCACCTGCTTCCCTGGATGATCAAACTTGCAGGGCAGAGAGGATAAAGAAATGTCTGGATTTCTCCTCCAGTACCTTTCAACCTGTCCTTCCAATTAAGTGTAGAGGCCTTCAATATAAAATCCCAGGTGTTTAGTGAAAATAAAAAGCTGAATACAATGCAGAGGCCCAAGTTGTGTCTTCCTTTCTTGTGCTACCCCCTCTACCCTTCTATTGCAGTAGAGAAAAAACACTAGACACTGGGGAATCCATGTAGGAATTTATCTTAAGGGACAAAATCAATAACAAATCCAGTTTTAGCAGCTCTTCTGTTCACAGGGTTAATTGTTTAAATAAAGGAATGCAGTAATAGAGACATTCTGCTTCAGGCTTCTGTCTTTCAGACCCTGCAAGTATTTTCTAACCCAGATTTCAAGAACAACAATGTGTAGCTGTGCTGGAACAAGTGCTATTTTTAAGTTTCCTGTGGTTTGAGGAATTGTCAAATTTCTCTGTCTGAAGGATCAAGGGATACAGAAAGCCAGTTCTGAGTTTCTGGTTTGAAGGTTGAAGGAGTACAAAAATGAACAGACAGTGATTTTCTGCATTGTAGCAGATGAAAGAAAAGATGAAAGATCTCAGCCATGCTCCTGTCAATCCAGAGCTGCTCCAGCAACTGCAGACTTTAGTTCAATAAATATTATTTAACCTAGTTCAGGAAAATCCCTCCACTACAACAAAACAAGTTTTTCCACTCTCAGGGGTCACGACCGTATCTACGGAAGCAGCCCACGCTGATAAACTGTTGCACAACTGATACTGAGCAAGTCTTCAAAGAGCAAAACTGCACCAGCTGAGCTGGGTCTGTCTGGCAGGCCAGGCCAGGTGAAGTGATCTCATCTGCCCTCCCTGTGCTACCGAATTCCAGCCAGTTGTGCTCTGGAGATGCCTTTTTTTGGTGCAGGCAGAGCCAGTTCTCATGCAGAGATCTGCATATCTGTAAATGTCCCATTGCCCATGGAAAGGTGCTGTCTTCCAGCTGTGTCCATGATGCTCTGGGTTTTTGAAGCTCTGCTGGCTCTCACTGGAGTGGCTGTTCCTGTGTCTGTGTGTTATCAGGCCTGCTATAACCTGTGCTAAGACCACACAATAAAAGTAAATCTATTTTTTGTTATTATAAAACCATAGGTGCTGTTTAGGGGTTTGATTTGCTCCCTGCTCTCTCTTGTTTCACAACCAGCAGTGCCCAGGAACATCTCTCTTCTGTGTCTCTCCTGCCCATGCCCCACAAAAATCAATAGTTATGATTAAATATAAGAAACCACAGTGCCAGTACTTGTGTAGGGGAAGAAGAGGACAGAGAAGAGGTAAAAGTTTGTTTTTATGCAGACTGAAACATCCCAGTAAGCAGAAATGATGAAACTTACAGGAATATCACAATCTCCTGAATAATACAATTCCCTCACTGCCTGGAAACTTAACACTTAGGCAGGGATGCATTTGACCCTTGAGTAATTTTGTAGCATCTAAAATGGGTATGATTTTTGTTTGATAAACATCACATTTTATGCCTTACAATGCACTGATCCTAGAAACAGACAAAAATCTGATATGGGAAGGTACACAAATGAGCAGTTGCATGGCTTATAAATTGTGGTGTGGCTTTAAAATGCAAAATGACACATCTGGCATCTAGCTGAGAGGGCTTTTTCACTTCTTCTTTTTCCTACCCCAGAGTGCTTTCTCCAGGGGGAAAAAATATAACTCAACTTGTCTGAAATAACACACTTTCAGAATTAGCAGTAAAGGCTATCTGTGCCCTGTGCAAGTGGAGAGAATATCCCATATACAATCAGCACATTATGTTGTTTTCCAAAACAAAACTGGAAAATTTTAAGAACAACCACTGTATAATGTCAGATTATCACGGCGTCTGGTTTTGGGAGCCTTGCTCTCTTCTTTGAGGGTTGTTATGCCAACATATGAAAGAGAAAACTAAATGGAAACCAAGAAAGATATCATTTTCCTTTCCTGCTCCCCCCTCCCTTCTTTTCCTGTTGGGAGTGTTTCTGTTTGTCTGCATAAAACTTACCCATTCCAATCCCTAACTACTATTTAAGGTTGCCTGCCAGCCTGGGAAGTTGTTATGCAGGTTGCACTTAAATAGCTCACGTTTGACTGCAGAGCACCTGTTGGTTGACTTGGAGACAGTAAAATTCAGGGCAAAGGCTTCCCAAACACAAAGGGTTGCTTGTGGAAAAAGACCTTGTTGATCTTGGATGGAGTTATAACCAGCACTTGATGCCTTTAGTGGGGCATTGTATGGTGCACTAAGTCTGTACATGTGTTTCTGTGTGTGAAAAAACAACACCTGAGCTAAACAGAGAGCACACAGCTAACGGGCTTTCTTCAGGTGTGTTTTATGGAGCACTTTTGAAAGGACTTTTTGTGTAGGGCCCTTGGAAACTCTTTTCAAAGCCCTGCTCAGAAGTGCCGGGGCCTGTGGGCCACCTTCCCGCTCAGGGCGTGCATCGTGTTCCTCACGTCTGCCCAGTGCAGACTTGGGTCTGTCAGGTCGGGTGTGCCAGGCCCTGAGAGAGCCTTTGGCCTTGATGGGAGGTGGAGGAGCTTGAAGGAAAAGTTTTGCAGCAAAGTGTTCTCTCCTTCTGCCAGTCCCAGTTCGTTCAGCTGGTGGCACACGCTGCTGCACCCTTGGCTCCGCCTCTGTGTCCTGACTCATTCCCTGCTGGGTTTGATGCCTTGTGAAGGCTGACCTGGAACAGAGACTAGACAGAGCTAAAGAATAAAGTAGGGATTTATTGGGAGGCTTCAATGGATCCACCTTGGGCAGCACAAGAGCCCAGCCAGGGCTGCACCCAGGATGAACCCAAATGGCCCCAAAATGCATGAGCACTCACAGGGTCTGTCCCTGGGCTCAGCTCTGCTCCATGTGCACATTGCAGTTCAGTGTCCAATCCCAGCTGCAGCCCTTGCAGTCCCATCCTTCTTGTTTTTCTCTCTGCAGCCCACGTTGTTTGTGCTCTTGGGCTGAGATTGGGATCATTTGTCCTTGGTGCCCAGCTGGAGCAGGAATTGTTTTGTCTCCCTGCTCTGTGCAGAGCTCACCATGTCCTCATGTGAAGCTCAGACCCACACACTAAAGCAGCTCAGAGTCTGGAAATAGAAAAGTTAAAATTTGAGGCATTAGGATAACCTTGGGAAGATCAAAACAGAGTACTTTGAAGTGACACATGGGTGCAGTATTAATTTTCAACTACATTTAGGAATAATATTTACATTCATTTGTTCTTTACAGGAGTGTGCTTGTTTGGAAAGACAAGCAGAACTTTTGATGACAACATGGTTCATCTGTGAAATGAGTTGTTAATTTTTAGAAATTTTGTTTTAAAAAGGTACTCTAAAATGCTAAGATCCATGAAGCTGTTCCCCAGAAGGCATCAGTCTAACCCAGAGTTCATAAGAGTCTTTGAACATCTTTTTGTTTTGCTGCTTGGTTTTAGTTATTGGTGCAATATGAACAGCATTGCCCAAAGTGTTTAGGGTGAACCAAGCCATGCCACTGTGTTTTTGGCAAACATGAATATAATGAATGCTTGCAGGTTCTTTCAATGACCACTGTGTCCTGCTCCAGCAGCCCTCAGGTGAGGCTGTTTGTGCAAAGGGAGATTCCATAAAATCAGACAATATCCTGAGCTGGAAAGGACATACAAGGATCATCAAAGTCCAGCTCCTGGCCCTAATTTGGCAGGGGACAGGGCATCCTTCTCTATCTACAGTGCCTCAAGGAGCCATGTAGGAGCTGGTCGTTATTTCTTACCATTTGAGTCACTTCAAACCTTTGCTTTACCATTTCAACCACTGTGAAAGGCAGCACCTCTGCAATCTTGCTGAGTTTGCGATTTCCCACCACACACACACACTGTGCCTTTTACCCCCCTCCAAATGCCAGAATGAACACAATCCATGTGTTTGAATATCAGGCATCAAGGTTCAGCATGGGGGAAAGCCAAGCACTGCACTGATTGCAGGCAACAAACTGATCTTCTGCTGCAGTTTTTGTTTAAAACCTGATTATTTGTGCAGGCTGGATGCTGAAACATTTAGTTTGGAGCTGGACAAGCAGAACTGACAAACTGGATGGTTGCCCATAAGGGAGGCAGAGAAAGGAGGAGCCTCTGGTATCACTGAAGTACTTGACTGGTCTTTTCAGCAGGTATTTTTCCAGTTCACAGCAGGCCACTGACAGCAGAAAGTGCAGCAGCAGCAGCCTCAGCAGTGAAATGTTACAATGGGAGGGAGATAAAGTGAAGGATTTGTTGGAGGGGCAGTGCCAGGAAACGGCTGAGACATCACATGACAGAGGATGTGCCCTCTGCAGCTCAGGGACTATTTACTTACAGGCGAGACTTCACCAGGCTCCACCAAGGGCAGTCCTGGCGAGTTATTTCAATTACCTGACCCACTTGCAGTAGGAAGTCATTATAGAGATAGTAAATACCGACCCCACCCCTGCTAGGCAGACAGACTCTTTGCCAAAATGGTCTAGCTCAGCTTCTCAGAATATAAAATATTGTACCTTTCTAGTTGAAACTGGCATTGCAAAGACATCAGAAACTGCTGCTGTTCCAGTAAACTGCTCCATTTCTTGGCGTTTGACCATTGTGGAGAGAGCTTCCAGGATTTATGTCTTACCACCACCTGCAGCACAAATAATACGAGAAGAGTAAGTTGGAAATTTTTCTTAAGGTGCAAATCTCTTGCTTCTCACATTGATGGGAAAAGCTCCCAGGCCTTCTGGCAGTCAGGGAAGTTGCCTGTGATGGAGATTCTGAGAGGAGCTTTACACAAGCATTCATTTGAAGTGTTAAATAGACTCCAACACATTTTTTCCTAGACTTTTTTGTTTTACTTTCTTGTAATGAAAGCTGCAACTAACATAGCACACATAACATAGAATCATAGAGTTGTTAAGGTTGGAATAGACCTCTGAGATCATCAAATCCAGTTGTCAACCCAGCAGCACCACCCTGTTCATCACTAACATGTCCTCCAGTGCCATATCCACACTTTTTTTTAACACTTATTATGCTTGGTGATTAATTATTGTTAATTGATGGATGGATTTTAAAATTTCAAGGAGAAGCTTGAAACATTATCTACAAGTTATCATTTTTTTAAAAAAATCATGTTACTATTATAGTAAATCATAACAGTAAATTCTTTCCCCCTTGAAGCAATGATTTTACCAAGATCTGTGGCCTGCACAATGCTGACCTTTAGCTTAACCCTGCAAATTGTCACCAAAATAAGATTTTAAACTTGCTTAGACCAGAATATAGTTGGAGAAAGTCCATTCAAAGACAAAAGATTTATACTAATGCAGCAAAGAGCAGGTCTGGGCCAAAATAGGTATTAATTTAAGAGGACTTGCTTAAATTAGAATGATGATGGCCTTTGCTTGGCCTGTAGGAACAGGTGATGACAGGAAAGGAAGAAGAAAAGAACTGGCATGTCTTCTGCAGCACAAAGATCTCAGCTTAATTTTCCTTATATTTTGTGAGACTTATGTGAGTCTTACCCAGGACTTCAGGCACTGAGGTGCTGGGATGTGATGGAACAGTCCATATGGAGACAGAATGGAAACTGAAGTAAAAAATTTAATTCCTTTAAAGGTCTCTGGTCAGAATTTAGGGGGTAATTCTCCATTTGAAAAACCTAGGAGTTGAACTTGCTCATCCTCTGCAAAGCTGATGAATTCTTTGCTGAAGCTGACTTGATCTACCTGTACCCACTGGGCTCAGGTCGTGCTGTGACTTCCCAGAGCAGCAGCTGCTCATGGCCTGGGCTGGGCTGGCTTAGGAGAGATCACAGCCAAGTTAAAAGGCATTTATTCTCCTGTTCCCCAGGGGGATTTGTCATCTTTGTGCAGTGTTAAGGACAATGTGTCATATTGGGCTCACCAGGGGGTTTAATGCACTAAGGCAAAGATCTACAAGGGATATAGGCACCCAGCTCTGAGGCTGGGACTCAGATTAATTAGGGGTCTCTTGCACAGTGATTTGGGAAAATTCAGTGCCTGCTAATGGGATTCACATGTACCAGCATCCTGAGTGCAGGCATTGAGGTGGGGAGCTGGAAAAGTACTAAGAAAAGGATGTGTTTCTGTGCTTTGGCTGGTACCTCAGGTCCTTTCTGGGATCTGGCCCCAAATGCTGAAGCTTTATGTGTTTACAGTTGCACTGAGTTTCCTTAAGGAAATAAATCAAACCAATTTTTTTTTTTGTTTGACACTGCTATTAAAGTAGAAAGGTGAACACCAAAGTGCTCAAGAGGCCCAGAGCTAAACTGGAGCCATAATTCCCTTGTTCCTATTCTAGTTTTGAACGCCCTTCATCAACTAATCACTGCCTGGCACAGTATTAAATTTAATCACTGAACTCCAAAACATTGTAATGTGTCTACCTACTCCATGGTTCCATTTGGATGGAAATTTTCTATCTCGTTTAAAGACTATTAAAGCCCTGCCTTTCTTGCTCAGAACAAAAGGGTATTGTTGGATTTGTTTTTCGTTAGGTTCGTATTCAACAAAAGATGATTATTCTGTCTGCTCAGTGCTGAGATCCCTGTGAACATGTAGACATCCTCTCTACTTGCTTTTCTTTCCCCTGGATGACTGCAAAATAGAAACATTTCCTTCTCACAGAAGTGCACGGTTGAAATGCACAAAAGCAGATGTTATTTATCAAAACTTTCAAGGTTTTCCTAACATAGGTATTAATTAAAAAGTTGATGTGAGGCATAATTGAACAAAGAAGCAGCATTGCAAGACACAGCAGGAGCAGCAATGAGATTAATACACATTTATGATTAAGAATTCATATTTCATGAAACAAAAACTGTTGTTTCAGTAAAAACCTTTTGACCTTTAAAGAGCGACGTGGCAAACCCACAAACATGGAGTTGTTTGTTTGGTCCCTATTATTGCCATCACACTGTAACCTGGGGAGAAAAGCTTTTTTGATCCTCCTGTGGGCAGGAGAGCAGGATTCTTGCTTTTGGAAAGCTCACAGCCCATTCACAGTGGGTTGACTTTTAAAAGACCCATTTATTGAGTGACGCAAGGTGCAAATTATGACTCACTCTGCATAGGTTAAGTTTGTGAAAAATCAACCTAGATTCATCTGCTGAGCACCTACACAGCTGCTTAATCCATATATTATCTCTGGGGTCCCATTAACCCTTTGAAAAGAGGAAAAATGATCTGCAACACAACCCAGCCAAACTGTTGTTCTTATGCAGGGAGTTGAAGATTTTCTCTTGTCAGATCTAGTGAGGGACAGATTTTCTTCTCCCTGGCCAGGATTAGATCACAGAGTGGCTCAGCAGTCAGAGTTTGAACATTTCCTCCCCTTCCAACAGCCCTCACAATAAATCCAGCAGTGCTGGTGTTTGCTGATCTGTGACACTGTTTTCCAGGTCTCACCCAGATGAACCAGATGCTCTTCAGTGTCTGAGTCCTCTAATGATCTCACAATGATACTGTAAGTAATTGTTGTTCATTATAAACAGCTTTTTAAGCAGAAGTGTGCTGCTAGTCCAGCATGTTTTGTTAGCTGAAACATCTCCTTGTCTTTCCCACTTGTATCACAACCTATTTTCCCTGTAGATTTGAGGGTTTGGGAGCAGTTTTGCTGTGTTTGCAGGGCCTTTCAAAGGACAGAACCACCTCTTCACCTTCTCCACCCATCACCTCCCCCGTCTTCCCTCCTTTCAAAGGGAGAACACCAGGAAGTTTGGAGATTCAGATGTGGTTCCTAAACCTCTGTCAATGAGGAAGGTCTCCTATGCTCCTGGAAATGGTGTGCAGCCACTGGTTCCTGTATTTCAACTCTCCTTCCTCTCAGGAAACCCAGAGTCCAAGGGAAGGAAAACCCCAAATGACCCTTGCACAGGTCATTGCAAAAAGTGGTGGTTACTTAAAAAGGGTGTTACCTTGTGTGTGTGCCTTCATTTCTCCACCTATCCCTCTTGTGCCCATTTTACAAACAGTGGCAGCTGTTACAGACTGGCAGTATGGGATGGACACTGAGAAATGAAGTGTCTCTTTCTTTGACCCCTTGTTTTCAGTCCTAACTCAGCACAATTTTCCTTTCCTGGTAATAAGGCTGGGCTAGAGGAGGGACTGTACCTCTTCGTTACTGTGATTAAACACTGCAAAAAGCTTTTGTCCAATGTGGAATCAAATGCTGAAATTAATTTACTTCCTCTCTGTTCATAAATACTGTGTGTCAGCCCTCTGCAAGCCACAGTTTGCTAACCTACTCCCAGAGATTCC
The DNA here is from genome assembly GCF_036417665.1 of Passer domesticus. Classification (NCBI taxonomy): domain Eukaryota; kingdom Metazoa; phylum Chordata; class Aves; order Passeriformes; family Passeridae; genus Passer; species Passer domesticus. The sequence continues at coordinate 59,144,579 of NC_087480.1, forward strand.
TGCAGAGAGGAAGTGGCAAAATTGCATGTAAGATTATTTACAGAAAACTCATGTGAAAAATGAACATTGGCCAGATACCTGTCTGTGTCTTTACTCAGGCAACACTTATTACCCTCTGACTTTCATGGTCAATCACAACTAGACATAAAATGTGAGTTTCACAGCCCATGTAGGAGATTGGAATTGAGTATAAAGATATATATGCTGTTGTTTTTAAGCCCATAATAAAACTTACTGAATACTCATGAATAATAGATACATTTAAAGGAAATTACGATCTGCTCCTGTTTAATTTTTGAAAGAAAAAACCCCAACAAATTAGCTTATAAATTCTCTAATGGTTTATTCTTTAGGGCAGAACAATGGAGGCTTGGTATGAAATTCACTGGAATCAATAAAAAGACCCTCATTTTATGCCCCAAATTTGTAACCCACACAGAAGTCTGTTATGGCAGCTGCCACCTCTGCTAACACACCAGGGTTCAGCCCGGGTTCCTCCAGGGCTACAGCAGTAATGGCTCTAAAGTCTGGCTGCAACAGGCTGGTATTCCCTGTGGATCAGGCACAGAGCTGGACCTGTACCGTGCACTCACCTGTGCCTTACGTCAGTCAGTCTGCTATGTGCTGTTCCACTTGCAGCTCTTGTAAATGGAGCTGAGAAATGAGCGGCGTTTTCGGCCCCTGCCGCCGCTGAAACGTGACCCAGGGCTCAGGCAGGTTCCAGCTGCGATCTCGCCCTTCTCATGAACGTACATTTATGTTCTCAGGACCTTAGAGCTCCTTCTACACGGGCAAAAATTGTAAAAACAACGTGAACAACGTTCTCTGTGTACAGCGGAGTTATTTAAAGTGCCTGAGGGTTTGAACATAAGCAGACACTGTGTTCACGTACAATATGAGCAGGACTTCTGGGTTTTGGCATTTAAAATGACAATTAAAAATACAGCAGGCATGTTTCAGCAACTTTATGGGTTGCCATAAACATCCAGAAAAGGATTCACTGTAAGGATTGTTTTCTTTTTTTGTTTTCTACCTGAGTTTTCAGTGTGATGTGTTGTAACACAGCATGAAACTCAAGGGCAGAAGGTGTCTGCTGCATTGGAAACTGTTGTCCATCAAAAAATGCTTCTTTGGGAGAGTCAAAGTTTACAGACTGTTTGGCTCTGTTCAGGTAATTGTTTTAGCTTCCTGCTCAGGAGTTTTCTATAAAACCTTGAAGAGAAAAAGCCCCAGAGAGGTCTGGGAGGTGAAAAACGCTTTTCTTCCTCAGCAAGGAAACAACACAACAGACTCAAAATCAGTCCCTGGCACAATTCTGGGTACCATGCCACTACCTGAATTTTCTTAGAAATATTTACCACAGGAATGACATTTCTGCATAGTCAGGCAGCTCTTCCCACTGTAGGTGCCTGACAATTGCCAAGGACTGGGAACTGTACACTGTACCCTGTCCCTGTAAGGAATCCAGTGTTTATAAAAATATAAGGAACCCCTTGTGGTGTTTTAGACATTAAGGTGAGAAGAAGAACCTGAATCTCAAGTTAAGCATTTAATTACAAGGCCTTTCTTCCTCAGTAATTTTTTGCCTGCCACTTGTAAACCTTTGGCAAAAAGAATTCCTCAGCTTCTTTGGCTTGTAAACTTGACTCTCTTATTAATCAACACCTAAATCTCCAAAATGCTTTGAGATGTTGTTTTGATATTTAGTGAAATGTCCCTTAGGATGGTCAGCTCTTTCCAAGCCTTAAAATGGGAGGTAAAGTACAGTTTGTTGTTAGATAGTTCTGAAATCCATCTTTCCTCTTCGGGATACTTTAGCAAGGTCTAATTCTGTGCTTGTATTGAAACCTCACAGCCATCCCCTGACCACCTAAAGATGCTCAGCCAAAATAAATCCCCTGCAGCTTCCCTGGGTTTTTTGCAGCCCCTTCTCACCATGGGAGTTGTGTGGCTCCTCTTTAGTGAATGCCAGGGTTGGGATTGTTTTTCAAGACTAAGTGAGAAGTAGGTTCCTGCCCTGAGTTAAGCAACACTCCGTGTTAGTGATCCAGTGTCTCAATCAAGGCAGGAAGAAGTAAGGAAACTGCTTTATCCTCCTGAGTGCTCAAAGCAATCCCCAGGGACTGGGAATGGGACATCTGTCAGAAAAGAGGGAGATAGAAGGTATCTTAGGGCTACATTTGTTTCCTGTGGCTGTGCTTTGTATTTTATCCCTTTCCTCTCTCCCTCACCACAATTCAGGACTGTGCATGAGCTCTTTTCTCCCCTTTACCTTTATTTATTTCCTTTACTGAGGTAATAATTTTGCAATCTGAGGGATTCAGAGCCAATCCCATTCTCCCTTTCTACCTTGCTGTCTCTTTTTCCTGACCCTGCCACAGCTGCAATGCCACGCTGTGAACCAAAACTCAAAGGTCCTTTTTGTTTGGTCGATTTTTGCTTTGCATTCTTTCCCTTTCCCTTGCATTCCTGCTCAGTGTAGCCCTAGCAGCTCTTTTCCCTCGTGTGGAGCATCAGGCACATCCCCCAGGCCTCCTGCTGAAATCTTTCCCTCCCTGAAGCATGACCTTGTGCTGGATCTCACCCCTCATGCAGGTGCTCAGCACAGAGCTAACTTCAAGTCTAGTTAAGAGCTATTTCGGGGGGTGAAGTGGGCATGAGAAAAGGTACAATTTTAACACTCATCCTTTTTCCATGGCAAATTGGACATTAATTGTAGTGACACTGCTGGGATGGACAGTCTTTCTAGCTCGGTTGTTATGCAACAGCAGCTGTGTGACTTCTTCATTTGTACAATCAACCTGAAACTGTCTCCATTAAATCACACTTGTAATTGCTGCTACCATGAAAAAGGGGAAAAGCAGCTACAAGAGGGCTCCAAAATCCTGCTCTGACTCCTGTACCTTGGTGAACATTGCCAGTAACTTCTCTGGTGATGGACCTGGAGCTCACCTGAACATGGAACAGAGTTGAATAATCCCTTTCACCTGTTGTACATCCCAGGTTTGTCCCTTGCCTTTCCTTTGCTTGTCCTTTGCCCAAGCCAGTTACAACCAACAAAAATTTCAGCTGCTTGGCCAAGTGTGTCACAAGCCACTGCACCTTAGTCTTGGCAAATTTATCTTGCTGTTCCAAAAATTCCTCACACTCCTTGGCATTTACTCCTGTGGGTATTTGTAGACTGTTATGACTGCCCTTACTCGTTGTTTAGCCATTTAGCTGTGTCCTCATAAATCATTCCCCCCTCAGCTCTTTAGCTGGGCTCCCTGCCTGTGCTCCTAAGTGTGAAAACTCCAGGCTGAGCCCCCCTTTCCACATCTGCTCCCCACAGGATTCTGTTGGTGGCACAAAGTCCTTGCTCAAGCCATGATTTCATTCCTGGCTTGTTGCATGAACCAAAGGATCTCTGGTTCTCTGCAGCAATAATGGGTTTTATTTCCCAGGTCCTCCCACATTCTCCTAAGACTTGTTCCACCTCTTCCCCTGAGTTAAAAACCCCAGTTCAGGCTCCTTGCCCCTTCTCCCCAAGAGCAGCAGAGGCAGGGAGTATCCCTGCAGTCGTTCTGCTTCCACTTCCTTCATCCCTCAGTCTTTCCTGAAGGACTTCCCTGCAGCCAGAATCCCTTTCCAGGGGCAGCTGGAAGATGGGCACCCACAGCAGGGCATCCAGCACATCCCAGGCGGGTGGGATGGGCACAGCACATCTCCCAGGTGGGTGTCTAGTGGAGCAGGGTAAGGATTGGATTCAAACCTTCTCTTCCCAAATGTGTCAGGAGCTGGTGCCCAGGGAGCTGGGCCATGTGTTTATCACATTTACCATGGGAAATTCTGGCATTTTTTGCCCCCTCCTGTGGACACCTGTCTGCATTCTTGGAGTGTGGACTTAACACATACAAATTCCAGGAGCTTTGTGGTGAGGACAGGATATGCTGTTGATTAAGGCATCTTGGAAGCTGTCTAGATCTTAAATTAATTGCCACAAAACATTACCAGGAAGAAGAGAACCCTCCAAAAGGTGCATTTATCCAGTTTATGAGGATGATGACTACAGCAAGGATTGAAAATAATTAAGAGTTGTGTAAAGTACAGGAATTACTTCAGAGTCCAAATGAGGCTTTGACTTTTAGGGAGAAGAAAGAAATTTCTCGTGGGCAGATTTGTCCATAGCTACTTATTGCAAACTTCCTTTTACTTTTTGTTACATTTTTGTCCATGGTTGTGACCACAGATACAAGAAGGACCAGAGAGATCCCTAATCTGGCACAGGGTATCATCCAATCAGTTTAGCACATTGAACCATCACATGCAAAGTACAGTCTTGTTCCCTTTTCAGCTGAATAAAATTTGGAAGTTGCAAAATGATCACTAAAGCAAGAGACAGGATGTGATGGAAGACATTTCTTTTCCTAAAAGCTCAAAAACTCTAGACAAGCCTCCAGTCTGTGCTGTGTTTCCTTCCTACTTGCACATTCATTTTATGTCCTCCACTCTCATCCTGCTTGTTCCTGTGCTAGCTGGGGCTGATCCTGCACTGAGGTCTCTTTCAGGGCTCTTCCATCTCCAGCTTGGAAGAATCATCCATTTGCCTTGTGGAAAGAGGAAGAATTCAGTTCTGAATTTGGGGTGATGTGTTGAAAAGCTACTTTTGTTTCACCTCTGAGCTCCAGAACCACCCTTTAAATCTCTGAACATGAGCAAGCGGGTCCAATATGACCATGAGTTAAGTTAAATTGTACCCAGGAAGTTTAGTCTTGTTTAATGGCTTTGTTCAATCATTCCACTTGTTCATTTATCATTACATTAACATAAAAATCATGCAGTCTTTCTCCTCTGAAATAAAGGAGATTCCTATAAGGAATGCAAGTCTGCATGTTTTTTTCTTTGTTTGTTTCTGTGACTGTACACAGGGACTTTTAATTTTTTTAAAAATAACTCCCTGAGCCACATTTTCCCCCTCTGTTTCAATCTCTTCAGACATAAGGCAAGTACAGAGGAAGAGCTACAAGTGTAAAAAAGAAAAATCTTGTTCCTCCCTCACATCTCCAAAATCATGTCTAAGTGTTGCACGTTTATTTAAGCTGCTGTTGAGAAAGCCACTGGTGAGTTCATCAAATTATATTAGACTTTCAAAACTTTGGCAATGGCTTTTGAAATTTGATTTTCTGTGCCCCAGATAAGAAAGAAATGCAGTAATCCATTTGGAAGTGAGGGTCTTTCAGTTCTGCCTGGTTAGTAGTTTAGTAAAAGTTTAAATATTTATTCACCAGGAAGGGTTAGTCCCTGCCATGCCATCTCATGCTCTGGTACAGGGTTTTATGCTCTTTTTCTGGGCCTTTTTCACCAGGTCCATGAAGTCTGACCTCTCTTATTGGCTTCTCATTGTTCCATTCTATATTGATCATGCTGGAATGATGATCTCTAGAGAAGGTCCTGGAAATCTGTGCTCTAAGCATTGAGTCTGCCCTGGCATGGGCTACACACTCATCAGACTAAGCCAGAAACAAAGCTGAAATCTCTTCTGAAAGTGAGGTAGAATGTTTAAAATGAACCCGAGGAGATCTCTCTCAGAAATGTGCACATCATCACCACCCTCTTCTTCAAAAAGCATGAAGGTTGAATCAGGTTGTCTGATAGAAACAGGTTCTGCCCTGGTGTTGCACAAACAAGTGTGGGAACGCTGCAGTTTCAGAATGGATTGGGATCTGCAGAAAGGGGCTGTGATCCCTGTGACCTCCTCATGAGCTGTGAGTGCCTTACAGAGGAAACGTGGCACCAAGCTGAGAGCCTTTGTGTTGGCTGTTTGAAACAATTCCAGCTTTCTCTGCTGGGGAAACACGGAATCCTGGGCTTAGGGCTGATCCCATGAAATGGCCTCATGCCCACTGACTCAGGGCACTGTGTATAAATTGGGTAATCAAAAGCTAATTACCTCCTGTAAAGCATCTCTCCTCTTGAATCCTGTGGGCCATTTCATCCCATGACTGATTGCACGTCTTCTCACTTACGTTTGATCCAGCCTCCACAGAAGGCAGTAGGAGTTAATTTTCTGATTTTCCTGGGAAAGGAACTGAGCTCTGTCCTCAGTGAGTGACTTTCTCTGAGCAGATGGATGTTGCTGAGCAGTGCAGTCAGAGCAGGAGCTCTGCAGGAGCCATGGGCTGATGGCAGTTCTCCTGGTGCTGCTCAGGAGAAGGCCCTTGGCAGACCCATCCTCCCTAAGAAGCAGAAGCACTTCTGTGGCTTGCTCTGCAAGCACCTTCCCCTCAGAGATGGTGCATTTAGAGCACCAAGAGTGGAGGGAAGTGTAAGAGGGTTTCTCTCTCCTTCCCAGGCCATTTCTAAGCAGTAAAAAAAGAGAAATTAAGAATTCAGCTGACTTAACCATTAAACATAATAGATTTTAAAAGCCATTAATTTTTTTTTTGAGTAAAGATGCACTTGGAAAACCCTTTTTTAAAAAACACAAGCTTACACTGTGAGTTATGAACACAAAATTATTACTGCTTCATACCTGCAGCTGAAAAAGGAACCATGTACCTCTGGATGTCAAATGTGGCTTTAATCTGCTTCACAGCTTGTTTTGTTTTGTTTTTCTCTGTTTCATTTCCCTTTGCGGTGTTAAACTCTGACCCTGAAAGGTGAGGAAGTGAAGGAAATGGAAGGGTGAAATTTGGGGAGTCTGAGGCAAAAAAGCCAAAGGAGCCACGGGACAGCCTGTCTGGTTGAGAGATTGAAATGTAAGTGGACTCCTCAAATTAATTACTTTGGAACCCACTCACTTCTGGATGTGGACTCCCTGAAGCTCAAGTCTTACATGATGTCACTGAGATGGCATTTGGGGCTGATTTATGTTGGCACAGGAGTGGCCATAAAGTGCACATGTGTGCCCAGAGTAGCCCCTTTTCAAACAGAGCATGTTTATAGAAACAGGAAACGTGGCTGGAGCAGGAGCACCCCGAGCCACTGCTGTGTCAACAGCATCACAAATACAGGTATCCAGGATCTGCACCCTGCCTGCATTTTCCATGGATTTCCACTCTGCTCTGTAGCCTGGAACACACTTACAAGAGATTAGTGGTTGGTGGATGGAGGAAAAATGACTTATTAGGTGAAATTTGCTCCACTAAAGATGAGTATCTGACCATGAGCCACATTCCACATTTTAATCCTTTTCTTTCTTACTCTCTCTAATCCATGGCTGATATTTCACAGTGATAATCACTCTCTTTTTTTCCCTCCTTGGAGAGGACATATTATATAATTATATCTGATTCTGTAGTTCCATAATTTATCTTAATAAAGTATGTGATTTCTGTCTGAATAAATCTGAAGCCTTCAGGTCATGTTCAGGGTAGTGTAAACTTTTCACAGTTCTTTATAGTACATATAAAGAAATAGTTAAATATATACGAGCACTTTTAGGAGACAGAAAAGCAGATATAAATGAAGATCAAAAATTGCAGAGCAGTTTTGGTGATGGATGGAGAAAACTGTGCTGTCTGATTCCTCAGATGGATTTCTTTGCATGTTCAGCCTTCAACCTGTTCTGAGTTGTGAGGTGCTATAAATACACAAATAACCAGCTCCATGATGTGTTTGGGTCTGCTGTGCCTCTAGTGAACTGAGAGGGGTTTCATGCTCCCAGAGCTCAGTGTTTTGTACACAAAGCTCCTCTAAGTTTCTAAGGAGAACCAATGATGCAGGGGGAATCCTTTTTCACATGTGGTACACAACTCTCTTTTTCTCTTCCTCAATCTGAAAAATCCTTGTTTTGATAATGAAACAATTCAGGAGATTATTTTAGGGCACATCTGATATTAGGAGTTTGAAGAAAGATCTTCCTGTTGTCTTGGAGAGGAAACGCATGTGAATCCTAAAGCCCAAAATGCTGTGTCTATGAAGATTAACTTGAAATAGGAGTCTGTAATGATCTTTTCCATGGATATATTTTACTCTTACACCTTTAGAGCTGACAGGAGGTGTAAGCACTGCTCACAGGAGCACATCTGTAGCACAGAGAGTGACAGCATCAACCAGGTAACTCAGAGAGTCTGGACTAGCTCAGATTTTACTGAAAAGCAGCAGCAACTGTGCTGCAGTTCTTGCTCAGGGGATGTAGATAATCTGGGTCTAACTGAGTAGGACTGATGTATCACCCACTGAAGGCTTACATTCCCTTTGGAGATGACATGGGAAAGTATTTCTGTAAGAGAAATACAGTTCCTTCATCAAGTGTCTTAGGACTTGTCTATTTACTGATTGCAAGTCAGATAAATTTGTCAAAACATTTGTAACCTGCGGAATGAAAAGCAGAACCAAACAACCTGCCCTTGGTGTTTTATTGCAGGAATTATTTCCTGTCAGATTGCTGAGTGTAGCACTCAATGAATATCCTGGCATGGTCACTGCTATTGAGGAGCAGACAGGAGCTGTGATGCTCTGTTGGATTTGGACTGGGATGTATTTGTCTGCTTTTTATTGGAAAATTGCTTGCAGGTAAAGCCTTTATGTGAGTTCTCCTTTGCTGTTTCATTTCAGGGCATGCTGGTGTGTTTGGGACAAGATTAGAACAGAATAACAGAACACTTATCAGAAGGATTGGGAAACAGATACTGTAGTGCTGAGTGGGTGTCATGGGGGAGGGATTTTAACTTCCCTGGATTAGAGCCCAGCACAGGGGTAGATGTAGGAAAAATCACGTCGGCAGAGAATTGCGTGTTGAGAGTCTGTGGGTGTGAGCTGAGGACGCCCCACAGCAGCCTGGAATCCCATCTCTGCTGTCTGGAACTGCAGGAATAGGCAGCACAGGAGCTTTGATGGCTAAAAGGGCTGTGTTCCCTGTCAGAACAGTGTCCATGCAGGCCCCAGATGCAAAGAGATCTATTTGTTAGAAATCAAAATGTTTCTTTCCCAAAGGCAAGAAACACAAGGTTTTTAAAGTTCTGCAACACACTTCAACTGCTTGAGAGTTCATCTTTTTTCCTCCAAGCTCATTGAAGCCAGCACTTGTCTCTGTTACTGTTCACAGTTCCCAGCTCACAGAGATCACTGCCTCTGAAGGACTTACAGCAATGCATTTCACTGGGATGGGGAAGAGCTGCTGGTTCTAGCAGCCAGTTTAGCACCATGGTAAGGATTCTGAAAATTAGGAATTTTCTGAAGGTGCATCTTAGAAGGTTGCTGGGAACGAAATTTCTTATTTTTATGTCTTAACTTTCCTCTGAAATACAATCTGTGGTGTCCATGTGCATATTTGTGGAGTGAGAGTGTGGTTTTAACACCAAACTGGCCCTAACAAATTCTCAGACTTTATAATCCTTACACAATTGTTTGTGCTCCCTGTGTGTACTTGAAATGAATGTACATGATGCACACAGAGCCACCAGAACAGGATATGAAACAGGAACCTCTGGAGTGAGCGTGAGCCGGACGCAGATGTAAAAGCCTTCAGGAGCACACGCTGCCTGCTGACGTTTGTCAGAAAGGGGTGGCCCGGAATCCCAGCCCAAGCAGATGTGTTGCAACAGGCACAGGAAGAGATCAGTCTTAGTGTCCCCTGATGGCTTCTGCTGGAGAGTTGAGGCTATGCCAGCTTTTGTCTGTGATCCAGCCTGGATCTGGAACGAAGCGTTTCTTCCCAGACATGATGTGTTCATGTTTTGGTGTCTGTGAAGCAAAGACTTGATGTGAAACTGGACGGGGGAGCAGCAGCTTCTTATAACTTGTAACTTCTCTCTATTTGCACAAGAATTAGCCAGAGGAAGAAAAAATATTTATGCTCTTTTCTGTGTGTGAAGTGTAGAAACTGAAGGGATTCACACTGAGATTTCCCAGCTGTGCTGCCGGAGGTTTGCAGCCCACACTGCAAGTTCACCCCAGAGCACCTTCCACAGTGATCAGCTCCAGCCTCTGGTCCTGTGTAACCTCTTCCCTTTCCCCCTGTCCTCCCCCAGATCCTGCCATCTTCCTTATCTCTGATGCCCCTCATCTGACCCCTCCACTCCTGGTCTCACAGTGTCTCCTCCAGAAGCTGGACAAATGGACAGGTCAGTCAGGAGATGCAGGAAGGGACCCTGGGGTTATCTCAGTGAGCAGGTTATCGAAGGGCTGCTCTCAAGAAATGGATCTGGGAGCAGTCCAAGTCATCCCAGGCTGGAGACAAGTGGAGGCTGGGCTGGTGAGTTCCTCGGGACCAGCTGTCTTGTGGCTATGGGGGAAAGATGAGAGCTCTGAAAATAGTGGTGGAGACGCCCTGGAGGCAGAAAGAGGTGCCTGAGATTGAGAAATGTGGAAGGAAAGTTATTTTTTTGGTATGCATTTGGGGACTTGGAATTGGCTTCCTCTGCAAGGAAGGGCTTCCTGTAATTCTTTGACCGGTTTTATACCCAGGAGGGAATTCTTTGGCACTGGATTCAATGCACACATGGGATTTCACTTTGCAGTGAGGCTGCCCTGAGACAAACCACCTCCAAAGTGTAATCAGCAAAGTTTTCCTCAGGTGCAACCTCTGTGACTGCTTCCACGTTGGACTCCTGCTTGCTCATTCCTCGGCTGGTTTGTCAAAACTTCACAACATTTAGGCTGCTTTTCCTTGCAGTGCTGAGTCATTCTCTGAATGGAGTGAGAATTAAAGGGTTTGTTACTGTAAATTTTGCTAGCCTCTGTCTGAAATCCAAGTGAGAAAAACTGCAACGTCAGTTCACTCAGAAATGAGCTTTTAAAAGAACCTTTGTCCTCGATACTTTATGTGTAACACTTGCACATATTTTGTGTTTTCTGTCACTTGTGGTCTCTTTAATTACACCACGGGAATCTGAAGTGTGGCAGGATCAGACACACAAAAAGCATGACCAAAGGAAAACAGAATTTTATTGGTTTTAAGTAGATTTTTCAATCTAAGAGGTAACTTTCCTGAAAAGTCACCCTCTGTTTGCAAAGGTTCATTTGCAGCCCAGAGAAGCTGTGGCTGCCCCATCCCTGAAAGTGTCCAGGGCCAGGCTGGACAGAGCTTGGAGCAGCCTGGGATAGTGGAAGGTGTCCCTGCCCATGGCAAGGGATGGAACTGGATGAACTTTGAGTTCTCTTCCCTTCCAAACAGTTCTGGGATTCTGTGATTTATGTCCAGGACACATCAGTGCATACAGGGACTGGTGGGGCACGTATGTGCTGCAGCCATTTGCTGGGTACAACCAAAGCCATAATTTTAAGGATTATCCTCATGCACACAGAGGAAAATTCAGTTTTCAAAATTCTTTACTGGTGATGAAACGTAAGCCAGAACACTGTTGGGTTTTCTGATGTCAGTGTGAGCTGATGGAGTTGGCAATAAGAAAAATTATCCTTCAATTATAGGCTGAACATGTTTAAAAGAAGTCACTGAGACATAGATGGTATGGAGCCCCATATTACTATTATTATACTCAGTAAAAAAAGAGTCCATAAATTCTTCTCTCTCCTCCCTCCTCTGTTAAAAAATTAGTGTCTTTGTCACATGTAAGAGCTGTACAAGTATCAGGAACAAAACATGTAGGTGTTCTGAGCAGAGTCATTAAACAACATTTGTTAAGCACACCAAGTTCTGGACTAATTCATTCTGTAGCTCTTCTGTTTCATGTGCTCAGGTGATAAAGAATTATGCAGAACTTCCATCAGTGGCAATTTTATTTCTTGCCTTGAATCAAATGGTGACTCAGAATGAAAATGTCACTGAGACATGGGCTGTGGTGAGACTGTGGCTGCTGGTTCCAATCACCCTGGAACTAGAAGAGGCTCTGTTGGTGATGCAGGAGCCCAGGCCACCTCTGCAGGGATAAAGCAAGAATTAAACTCCATTTTCAGCAGAAAAGGCTGAAAGTTGATAAGCTGTGAGTTTAAAAATGTTACATTCAGTGGTTCTTCATAGAAAGGGCACTGTTGATGAAAGAGAAACATTTCATGGTAAGAAGTTAAAATGGAATGGAAACATTTTCCTCATTTTTTACAGACTTTTCTTCTAGATAGTATTTCTAACTTCTTTCTGAATCTTCTGTGATCTGTGGTAATGGTAGCGTGTAATTATATGGTATAATAATGATATACAATACAAAGATTACTTATTAAATATGATATATTTATATATATAGCCTGGCACTGGTTTTGGCTGTGCTAGTTGCCATCAGCACAAATGTCCAGGAAGAAGCATCCAGCCCTTAGGCACTGTTTATACAGCAGGAAAGTTTGGAAACTTCTGGTCTTGGGGTTGGATGCACCCACTAGCACTGCACTTGATATGCACTCCCACTCGGGATTGAGTCTACCTACCTTCTCTGCAGAGTTTGAAATGCCACTGCTCTGAATGATTCTTCGCCCACAGAGGGAGGGAGGAATTCAAATCAGCTGGGGAGCAAAGCACTCTCCGCTGGGAATAGGAGGAAAGAGGGCTCCTGGTGGTGGGAGAAGTGGGGGAGGAAACGAAACCACTTTTGGGGAGAAGTGGGTTCTGCAGTATGGGAGGATATGGATGAAGTGGGACAGGATGTGAGAGCACCAGACATTGGCAGAGGGGAAAGGAAAATGGATGTTCATCAAGCCCTAACCATAGGAAGAAAATGTGGGATAATATAGTGATGGAAAAAACCCTAAAACTTGGGTTTTTTTCCAAGAGGATACCCAGCCTGATGATTTGAGGTGACCCTTGTCTTTCCAAAACTGTTCTCCCTGGTTGGAAGAGATGCTGCACTTCTGGCCAAATCCCTGCAGCCCCAGCAGTGGTTTTAGCAGCACCATCCCCTCTGGGAGTGCTGAACACCCTTTCAGTTCCCTGCAGGAGCCAGTTCTGGTGCCTGGCACACGTCACCCCTCTGTGTGCCCTGTGACTGCTCTGTCTGGAAAGCTGAGAAGCCCAAGCATGAGGTGGGAGAGATCTGCAGAAGGAAAGGAAGGCTCAGGGAAGAGTGGCTCTCTTTGCATGGTTGGCTGAGGGTGTTTTCATTGTAGAGCGTCCTATTTTTAGGTTTTATACTTTGTCATTGTGTCCTTTGCTGTGAGCTGAGTTGCTGCCTCCTGTTGCTTTCCCTCACTACAGTGTGATTATAAAAGGTGCAATTTTGACCTCATCATGTTTTAGCCTGCTTATCATGCTAAGTGAGGGTTTCTAGGGAAAGAACACCAATCCTGACAGGATCCAAGGCTCCAAGGATAAAATGACCTAACTTCTATCTTAGCATATCAGCATTGCCACACTTGTCTGTGTCAGGAATCCAAAGACCTGAGACAGGCTTTTACAAGGTATTCCTCAGATGCTTTTTTACAAATTCATTTGGAGATTTCCCCGTTTGCCTTCCTGTTTTTAAGTCTTGAGAATGCAGATGGGTTGGTTGCACTTTAAGGCTTCTTCATGCAATCAAGTTGGAGAAAAAATGTTTAGACATAATTATATACCCCCAGGAACTGGATCTCATTCAACTTGCAGAAAAAATCACAACAGTTAGTAGGACTGTACTGGACTGAAAAAGTCCAGAGAAGTAACGTCACACATAAAATGCCTCATTTGCACTAGTTTCTATTTATTTATGTATTTACAGGTTCATTTACTGCACAGGTAGTGCAGAGGTATGACCTATTTGGTTTAGATAAAATCAAAACATATTCATTCCTAAAAGTGAAAAAGTGAAATCAGATGGATTGTCGTTGCTAAATTAGGCAGACTCACCATTTTTTGAATGCTACTGGTTTAGGAAGGACAAGGTTGAAATGGAAAATACCTGCCCTTCATTATGCAGTGGAGCTGGAAGGCAGCCAAGGTGGACAATGTAGTCCAGCACTGATTGCTGGACAGTCTAATCCAATCTAGACTGGTCTGAAGGGTGTCTTGTTTGTCCCTGGAGCAGAGGGAGCACTGCCTGAGCTGTCCATCCACACTGGATAATGAGCAACTTTCCACATCTGCCCCTCTCCTGGTTTCCCTCCTTTCTCAGAAAGTTCTGAATGCTTCTTGAGTACATTCTCTGTGTTTTGAGATAACACGTGAGAAGGAAACTTCTTGATAATTATATTTTTCTGTTAGCTGCTGGGGAAGTCTTTTCTTTTTTCCCTTCCCAGATTCACATGACTCTCAGGAGTCGAGGAGAAGATAGGTGAGCACTAAAAACAAACGCAGAACCATCTGGTGTGTGGAGGAGGGACGACTCCCACGCCGAGCTCAGCACGAACGCGCGGCATCTGCGGGGACGGGGATGTGCAGCACAATCAGCCACGGCCAGATCTGGCACCTAAACACCTCGGGGGGTGATGGTGGTGCCCAGGCACCTTTCCACAGCAGCCTAGGGAGCAGGAACAGCCCCAGTGCAGAGGGAAGGGGTCAGGAGACACACGCGGGCAAGCGGGGCTTTGCACTCTCACTGTGTTTTAAGCGTTGCTGGGTTTGTTCCCTGGAAAAAAGGGCAACAAAAAAATCAGGAGTGGTTGTTCAGCCCAGGAGAGTTGCAGCTTCTTTCTTCTACTTTCATGATGGGCACAGCATTCCCTAAGGGGCTGAGGGAGGACAGAAATTCCTCATGGTTACTCTCATGGAAGTTTCTTCAGGCTGTGTTGATACCAGGAAAAATGGATTCCCTGTATTTGTTGTCTTGCAAATTGGAACATTTGTAGACAAACCAGCCCCAGCACTGGGGGTTTGTCTGGTTCCACTGCATGGAACAGCACTGCCAAACCTGAGATGAACTTGCTAACTCCTCACACATCCACTGGGCAAAACTGACTGAGCTTCCAAAAAATCCTACTGCCTGTTTTGGGGTTGTGTTTAACCCTCACTCCAGAGCTACTGCTGAGACAGACCTGCTCTTGCTGGGGGTGAAGCTGCTGCTTTCTGAGGCTGGGATAAGATGGATTGTCACAGAGCCAGCAATAAAAGTGTGATGCACATCAAGATGCTGAGCAGTGCCACCCCACTCTGTGTAAAGTCTTTTACCTGCTCTTCTACCTCCCTTTCTTAGTGAGGCTAATGATACTACCTAGGATACTCCCAAAGGCATAAGTGGTTCATATTTACAGCAAGCTTCAAAGACATAAATGGCTACAGAGTGGTAAAGTATCATTATCTGCCACTTTAGAAAGATGCTCCAGATTTGTAGAAAATTGGGCTGTTTATTCTACAATTCAGTGGAAAAATAAGTCTCTATAGAAACTACCACTTCAATGGTATTTACATTTCTCTACTACGAAGCATCTTGAGAAAGAGCATTCCCATAAATAGTAAAATGAAGTTGTTGCATTTAGTATAATAAGGTAATATTTACAAAATACAGTGTATGTTCTAAGTATTATTATGGTGTTGCTGTGGATGCATGGAATATATTGTTAGGAGACAAATTTCCCAACAGGAAAAACAGTGACGTGTAAAAGCAACGCATAAAAATTCCTTCGTGCCCTCCCTGGTGATGAAGCTGCAGTGAAACTGAAGATTGAAGCTAATATTTCTGGCAAAGCTGATCCTTTAAAAGTTCATTTCTGAGTAAGATTGCAAGAAAAACACCCACATTTTTAGCTGAAGGTGCCCTTATATGCATGTGCTTGCAGTTAGATTTTGGGTATTTGTTACTGGTACTGAGCTGGGCATTTTCCTCCAGCTCTGCAGTTGTAAAGAACCACATGAGTGTGCCTGTCTATAGTTACCTAATAGTGAAA
Organism: Passer domesticus; assembly: GCF_036417665.1. NCBI lineage: Eukaryota > Metazoa > Chordata > Aves > Passeriformes > Passeridae > Passer > Passer domesticus. The sequence continues at coordinate 59,160,242 of NC_087480.1, forward strand.
ACGATACAAAGAGAATAAAGAAAATACAAATAGCATTTTTGTATTTGCAGTGGTGGTAAGAGAAGTAGATTTGGAAAGGTTGGTGGGCAGTGGATTGTGAGCTGTATCCCTGTTACAATCCCGTGTCCATCTTTCTCAAGGAGTAGATCATTGCAAGAGCATTCTTTGAAAACACATCTGAAAGATTCAAGTGCCTGAACATCATTGGTGTCTTCTTTGGTGGTTGAATGCTCTGAAAAGGGTCAGCCAGCACCTTTAATCAGGCCAGCAGCAATGGAAGTTTATGCTCCAGATGTCAATTAATCACTGCAGTGATAAATAATGGCTGAAGGGGTTCTTGGTACCAAAACATCTCACAGTGGCTGCTGCAGGTACAGAAGTAAGAAGCACGTAGGAACCTGTATTGTCTTTTCAAGGTAATAGTTTAGGTCAATTAACTAACAAATGCAAGCCCCAAATAACAGCCAATAAAAAAAAGGAGGGGCCAGGCTGCTGCTTCCTAAATCGCTGACAAATGACTGAATTACAGGTCTTATAGCAACAAATTGTATCGGTGCTGTCTTGACCCATTTACTCGATCCTGGTGTCTCTCCCTTGCCTTTGTTTTGGTGTTTTTCTTGCCCAAGATTCCCAGAAGCCTTGAATGCAAGACATAATGACACAGCTCCTGCCCTGGTAGCACACTGTGCAGTCTTTTGTTTCAAGCACACAGCATGCACCCAGACTTGCTCATAAAATATCCATAACAAAATCAGGCGATGCCTGTCTCTCTTATACATTTTTAAGAGCTGTGCCCTAAATCCATTAAAAGACTGAGGCTTGAATAGAAGAATAATCCTTCCTATCATGTGGATGAGAAAGGAGTTGGGATCAAGTAACTGGACATATAAAATGAGCCATGTCAGTTTGCTGACTACCAAACTTCTGCTATGGGAATATAGCATCTCTTGAAGTTCAGAGCTTTTGTCTAAATGGATGAAAAGTGTTTTGCATAATAGAACAGAGAAACTTTACACAGTAAAAATGAAGCTGGTGTAAAGAAAGGTCAGTGAAACAACAATTCAAGAGTCAGAAGATGGTGAGGACTATGTGTATTGATAGAAGGTGCCTTTTGATTTCAGGACAACTAAGGTGAGGGAAAGGTGTCTTTATGATAAATTACTTTTGAAATGTGAAGTGGTTGCTCTTACTCCAGAAATGAATCTTGAAAATTCAATTCTATACATTGAAAAAATGGTCTATATTGTTTTATCCTGAGAAGAGAAGTAGGGAACCTAAAATGATTCCACACAAATGTTCAAAGGAGAAGGGAATGAGCCACTAGGAATGAATTGGGTATCTACATCCCTAAAGCTCTTTATAAAATGATGTTCTACACCTCACCTTGTCAGGAGTCCTCTCATCTGATCTTTTCTGTAGAACTATACTGTCTTTAATTAGGAAAATGTCCCTCCATCTATGTCTTGGTGCCATACTTCCTTTCCCTATTCAGTGTCTTGCATCTTGGAATCATTTGCAGATGCCCTCAGAGGTACATTCCACTCTTTAGCCATGTCCATAGGATTTCAGATGTATAGATGGGGCCCAGAAGCAGCTGGTTTTCCTTCCATGGAAGGTGGGAGGGGATGAGGATGGACACATGGCCCTTACCAGGAGCAGGGTGTTGTGTTCCTGCTCCTGAGTTACCGCCCAGCATTGCAGAGCCCATTCCAATTCCCAGGGCCCATCCTCCTTAGGGAATGTGAGCCTCTGTCCTGAGGCAAGGACATTAAATGGCATTGGAATTTACTGTCAGAGTTTACAGCTGTATGGTTAAATGCAGATTTTCATCACCCAGAGGGAGTGTGCTGACTGAGTACAGCCCCACACAGCCACCTCCACTGGTGCATTCCTCAGTGGGTCAGGAACTCCCAAGAAAGCAACACAGTTTTTTCTGGGAAAAAGTTGGAGGGAAAAAATAGCTTCAGCATTTAGAAATACATTTCTTTAGAATATACTTCCAAGTTCTTGGGTCTCTGGAGTATGAGGTGATGCACACATCTCCTGGTGCTTTTGCACACTTGAACCCCAAAGCCAAGGGCTCTGTAAGAAGAAAATAAGAAAGCTTCATAATGCATTCCTGGGAGCCTTGACTGAATGAGCTGGGACTGCCCAGATTTCTGTTATTGATTCATCTTAATTCAGAAACGGATCGTGTATTGTCCTCACTTGTTGTTGGTGTCACTCCTCTGAGCTTGGTGGAATTCCTTGAGTGAGCAGGATCAATGTTTGCTGGTTAGAAATAGGCCAGAGGACAAATCAGCCTCCATAAACTCTAGGACTTCACTCTGAAGAAAATCCCTCTGACAGAATCTTCAGTAACTAACTTATCAGACAACTTTAAAAGCACAGTTTACTGTAACTATTAATTTGGGATTTTTCTATTTTGGTCATCTGCTTTTTAAAATGACTTGTTACTAGAACTGCCTTTGCAACTTGTTACTCTCTTTTCTACTTTCAGTTTCCCTCTGTACTGACTTAGTTGTAAGTAGGCTGTGGTTTTCTGAAAATGGAACTGTGATGTTTGCTGTGTTTTCTTATAGAAGATGTGTTTAAAAAAAAAAAAACCCAAACAAAAAGCCCAACAAGAAACCAAACCAAAAAAACCCAGAAACCAAATGACCACCATATAACCCAACCTAGCCAAAATCTTAATTCTTACCCCCAAGTGTTTAAATTACTACTATTAAGACAAATTTAACACAGGCACTATATAATTGCTTCTCCAAGATACTGCATTCACATCTAATCTGATATTTTTAATAATATTTGCATTGTTCAGGGGTCCTGTTGTGTGCAGGGAGTGTGTGCATAGATCAGCTTGAAAGTGGAACATGTGGATACTTGACCAAACCTGTAGGGGATGAAGTTTTCACAGTTGTGGTTTGCCTCCTTTCTTTGTTTGTTTTACAAATAGCAACCTCAATTTTGCGTTTCTGTCCCTGGATCCCAAATGATGCCAGGACACTTCTGTATCAGATGGAAGCCCATCTTCCTGGTTTGAGAGTGAGGAATTACAATTACCAAAATACGCCGATTTTCAGCACTCCTCTTAGGAAGAAAAAAAAAAGGCAATATTAATATAAAAATTTATATAATAATTTATTTGCTGTATTTCTAATTTGACATCCCCTCTGATCTTGATTTCATTTTCACATGGTAACTTTGATTCTTTTCTCTTTCTATTTTAAAATACCTCAGGTTACTTCAGGCACAGATTTTTTTGGTCAGTAGGTGACCTCAGCTGTTGCTATCATCAGCTGGTGCTCAAACCAGCAATATCTACTGGGCTCACATTTCCTCTGGGCTGTTCCATGTGGTTAGAGAAGTTGTGTTCCCAAATCAAGAGTATGGGATACTCTCCCTGCCTCTCCTCCTCTGTTCTGTGGGAAGTTCCATCCTGGTGGGTTCCTGTTTTGGGTGGGGACTGAGCAGACATGAGCCACGTCCCCTGCACGTGCTGCTCTGGCATTTCCCTGCCAACACTCCATCGCTTTTCTGCAAAGCTGTGCTTGCCACGTCGGGCCTGGCAGGGCCTGGAATGAGCCATTTCCTTCACATCTCCTTTGCCTGTAACAATCTTGAACTTGTTGACCCATGTGCCTATTAATTATTGATATAATGATGCATTATTTAGGCTTGTTTCAGCAGACGGATACATTATTACTAGGCAGACATTTGCCAGACAGGCTGATAGATAGCATCCTAAAAAAAGTCTCCAGTTGCCTTTGTACAATAAAGGCCTGTAACTTCATTACTTTCCTCCCAACCCCCTCCTCTTCAGACCATGAAACCTTAATAGGAATCTAAGTGTAATAATGATCTCTGTAGACAACGGGCTTAATCTGGACTGTGTTGGAGTTGTGGTCCTGATGTTGGTCAGGCCTCAAAAATACAGAGGAAGTCGCCTTCACCGATCTGCTAAAGCTGGGTTTCCTATGGTACAATGAAATTATTTTGTTTTTCAACCCCTTTCCGTGGAAAGGAGAACCGATTTCTCCCTTGGTTGCTACGAGCTGTGTTGCAACACTCCGGAGCTGCAGGCAGAGCTTGATGCGTATCTCCCAGGGAAACCTGCCTTTGATTTTGTCTAGGGATGCAAGGAAAAGGCGTATCAAAATGAATTATCTGTAATTTAAAACAGGCGTGCGGAGCGTTTGGAGCCTTTGGAACTGCGGCGTGGCTGCAGCTGAAGGGAGAGGAGGGAGCCCAGCCTTGGTGGGAGCTGCTGGGACGGGGAGCAGAGTGGGTCCCTGCTGGGGCTGGGCATGGGGCAGCTGCTCACGCCTGCTGGGCCCTCCTTCCTCCTCCCCTGCTGCCCTTCCTCCTTCTCTACTGCCATTTCTCCTCCTCTGCTCTCCTTCCTCCTCCTCTACTGCCCTCCTTCCTCCTCTGCTGCCCTCCTTTCTCCTCCTCTGCTCCCCTTCCTCCTCCTCTACTGCCCTCCTTCCTCCTCTGCTTCCCTCCTTCCTCCTCCCCTGCTGCCCTTCCTCCTTCTCTACTGCCATTTCTCCTCCTCTGCTCTCCTTCCTCCTCCTCTACTGCCCTCCTTCCTCCTCTGCTTCCCTCCTTCCTCCTCCCCTCCAGCCCTCCTTCCTCCCCTGTGCTGCCCTCCTTCCTCCTCCTCCTCCTCCTCTGCCCGCAGCCTTCTCAGTGTCGCAGCCGCCTCCAGCTCTGATGTCAGAGCCGCGCTCTCCACACGCCGTCCCTTCGAAAGCAGAAGACGCACAAAAAGAGGAAGGAAAGCAGACGAAGGACAAGAACTGCAGACTCGAGTGGTACGAGTCTGACGGCTCGTTTGATTTCCAGGGCTTCCTCACAAGAAACAGTTCTGGGGAAGCAATTTCAGAAAGAATCAGCTGCTGTGTGATCTGACACTAAGTGCTTCATGCCGTGTGGGCACCTGCTGCAGCCAGACCCACACTGGGGTTCTCCTGCTGACACCTTGGGTGCTGTGCTGAATGTTTGCATTCTTTGTGAGTCGTTTCTGTCTCATTTCTGATCCCCTGCTACGGCAGAGCCAGGAAAAGCTCCTTTAGTGCAACCCCAACTTGACCAATGTGTTTGTCCCCCCTGCTCAAGGCCATTTCCCTCACTATGTGCTCACACTAATATTTTCTCTGGCTTTCAGGAGCACCAGCCACACTGTTCCCCTTCCACAAAGCCAGGATCTCACCCTCAGAATGTGTTAATCTCTTCATTTCCCCCTGTTCAGCCACACTTCCAGAAGTCCAGTCTTGTTCAGCTCTTCCAAAGGGACCCTTTGGGTCTGTCCAGAACTATTAACAACTCTTAACTATTAAAACAATATCTGAGAAAACCTGCATCGATTTCCTGACTGCTGCACAGTGTATTGTGTGTCTTGGTCAGCAGGTTCAAGATGTCCAGGTTTGCTCCAGCTCATGCCTTGTCCCCTGATTTATGCAGTCTGTCTTATTCCTGCTGACATTTTGTTGTTCTTTGTCCAGACAGCTCAGTGAGCGACTGTCATCATCTCGTTTGTCAACTATCTCCTTCATCCAGTCTGTCCATCAGGCAACCATCATTATCAGGCAATCCCAGCCTTCCACAAGACACTTCCCAGCCCTTTTAACTTGTAAAATGGTTTTCCTGAGCCTTTTTTTTTTTCCCAGTGGTCCTCCATTTGAATAGATGAGCACCAGAGTTTAGCAGCCTTCCCTTGTAGTCCTGGATAGGATGGAAGAATTTATTCTGTCACCTGTTGTGGATTTTATCTCTGTGTAGGGACAGGGAAGCTGCTAACTCCCACACTCAAATCAAATTTTAAGTCTGACATGAATAAATGTGTAAAATGCAAGTCCCTAACACTGAATACACAAACTCTCTGTAGACTGTCTAAATTATTTCAGGCTAGTTTACTGAAATTAAATTACATAAAAGTCATACAAAGCAGCACATTGTTATGTAAAACTCTACAAAGCAAGTGCTGTGATTTTAACTGAGTTGAACAAATAAAAAATTAAGTGTAATTTTTGTTCGGGGCCATGTGTTAGCTTTTGAAAACAAAAAGGAAATAAATGAACCAAGTCACACAAAACATATGTCTGCAGAATAATGATAAAATATATACTGGACATCTTGGAAGTGTGGTTTTAATTCTTGCTGGTGTTGTGGCTGGAGGCTTTTGTTGTGCAAAAAGGCTACCCTGTGTTCATTTTACAATACAGAATGTTTTTTATTCCTACTACATCAGGAATAATGTGATCCTCTTGGAACAACATGGAGGGTTCTGAGTCCTTCAGCTGAGACACCTTCCTGGGAATGTGCAAAAGTGCTGCTGGCTGTGGTCATCCAGCCAGGCTGTGGAGGAGACTGGCTTGGGGTACCAAACCATAAACTTTGTGTCCATGAATTCCAAGGAAAGGTTTGGCTGTGAGCAGCTGGATTTGAGCAGTCTCACACAGAAGTTCTGACGCTGCGCCCTCAGGGTCGCTTTGTTAAAAAAGCCGTGTGAGAAGTTTCTGTGCTCCCTATTGTGTGCACGCTGCTTTTGGGAAGAGAGGAGTGGTGGTGGTGGCTCTGGCCATGGCAGGAAGGCTCTGGCAATGTCTGGCTGGAAAGGCACTTGTCTCTCCTGGCACGTTGCCGTGGCCGAGTCCCCGAGCGCCGCGTCACGTCCCTGTCCCTCCCAGGGCAGCGCAGTCGTGGGGCGTTGCTGGCAGCGTTCAGGGCATGGGCCAACCCTGTAACAGCTTAATTAGCTCTTCCTCGTTAAGCAGGATTTCATAACGTAGGTACACGTGTTCAGCTGTCAGCTCCATTCTTGCAACAAAAGGAAAACCAAAGCCGTAATAAATAGAGAATATTGCACAAGCCAATCTCCAAATAATGGCATTGGGTGGAACACGAGAATTAGGAGCTGTGGCTACAAAGCAGATTGGTGCTTCCTATTCCTCCAAAAAACACAGCTCTTCAGCAGCCAAGGGGGGTATTGAAAGCCTGGAGATGCCTTTGCTTCCCTCCTGGTGCTCCTGATCCAAGTCTGTGGAAGTGAGGAACTGAGCCCCATGCCTTGTCCTTTCCCTCTGACGCCTGGTTTAGTTCCAGAGCACTGAGAAAAACCCTGCAAATTCACCCTCCTACTCCCTGCTGTGAGAGCCCCTGACACTGCACAGGCCTTTGAGCTCCCAGGTCATGAAAAACTGAGTAACCAGGCACTGACATTTCAGTATTATTTTGAATGGCTGTAGAAAGAGACTCCTAAATGCGTAGATAAATCAAGCATTAAAAATAGAGGCAAAATTATTGAAAAAAGATGGAAAACTTACTTTGAAAAATTACCCATATCAATTTTTAAAGGTCTTAGCTTAGATTTAGAAGGTAGTGATTCATATTTGTAGCATTTCATTGTATCCCATGGAATATTTTTTGGTGAAGGCAGGTTAACATGACCAGTAGATGCGTATTCATCTCTCAGTACATTTGTATTGAAAATATGAGTAACTGAAATGATTAATACCATTCCAGATTTCTTCAAACAACATTAAGCTACAAATGCCTTATTTTTAAAACCCAGAATTTTCTTCAGATGTTTATTTTTGAAACTGTGGTAGTATTGCATACCTAAAATATGAGTGGTGGAATGTCCTCATAATAGCATATACTATATGTAGGCTTCTAAAATATAAAGGCTTCCAAAAGCATATTGCAAAATTTAGATTTTGAAGCACCAAGTTCCTACAGTAGTGTCCAGACTAGATCAAAAAACTAAACTAAAATAAAATAAAATAAAAATAATACTGAATGTGAGTCTTTTTTACAGATGTCACTGAGACAACTTTCTCTGACTTCATTATTTACATGCCAGCATCACAAAATTCTGGAAAAATAAGGAGAGGGGGTTCTTCAGGACAGAGGTAAGAGATACCTGAAATACCAGTTCCAGAGTGATTCTCCTCAGCCCCAGCTTTGCTGTGCTTTTTCCTGGGAACTTCTGTGGCTTAGGCAGGGAGTTGTCCTGATGGATCATTGCTGTGCCCCACAGCTGACCCCAAGCTGTCCTGAGTCACACACTGGGGATGGCAGCGTGTTGGGACAGGGCAGAAAGGGCCAAAAATCATGCAGCAGTGTGGGGGTGTGGGACAAACCCAGTTTCAAAACTTTGGTGCCTCCATTTAAGGGTATTTTGGCTGACAAGACCCATTTGAAGCTCTTGTCCCTGACTGGATTTTTGCAGAAGTGCCTGACACTTAATGGTGGCACAGCAGCAATCCCTAGGACTTTCTTCCTTCACAGACTGAAGTTATGACCCCATTTTGCTTGTAAATTAACTTGGATTATCACCTAGGTCAAATAATGCTCTCGATCAAAATGTTACTGACAAATTTGTTGTTTACTTGAATCTAGACATAAACATGACCTTTGAACACTGTGAGGAAGAAGCTCTTTTTTCACATGCATTTTTCACCAGAAAAACAAAAACTTGGATATGATTTTATCCACAATTGTTTGCTTAATTATTAACATATTTTTTTAATGCAATAGTAATGTTTCATGGGGGAAGGAGGGATAATTTTCTGGGCAGTTCTATTCTGAACTGAACTCATCTGACATGGATGTAATCAAGATTTTACAACTACTTCAATGAATCAGTGCAGGAGGGAATAATTTACACTCCCCTGGAAGTGGGAATGCTGCACAGGCACCATCATCAGGGATACTCAACTGAACCTCAAGAAGAATGCTGCTAAGCTTTTTGCATTAATTATGCTTAGACCCATCTCTCTAGTGATACTGGGGCTAATTTTTAATTGATACTCTTAAATCAATTCCTTCATGGACAGGCAGTGGTTGATGATGAACTCTTGGGGAAGGGAAGCCAATATTGTCCTGTCAGCAGTCAGGTACATTATAGCCCTCGCTGTACATCTCCTCCTGATGTGTTTTGATGGTGCTCATTTCTCCTGGCATGCTTTTAGCTCCCAGGGATTCAGACGTGTCAGCTACTATAGCTGTAGGAAAACATTGATGATGGATTTATAACACTCAGACTTCAACTAGTGACCTGAAAAATGGCTGTGGATTTGCTTTTGCAGCAAAATTGGTTTTGCCCATACAAACCCCTCGCTTCTTAAGTTCCCTTATCTGTATTTTAATGAAACATTTTATCCTGGGTATAATTCATGACTCTTGTCAGAGTAAGTTTTCTCAATGAGGCATAGTTGGGGTAGCTACTGAATTTATGGGAAGGAATCAACTTAATCTCTTTAAAAGCAAAGTTGTCTTCTGGCGTGTCAATTGAACTCTACAGAATAATAGTTCTGAAATATCTCCCTGTCTGTGGGAAGGAGGGGTTTCTCTGGCAGAGAGATGGTGGAGCTCTGTCAGGGCAATGGTTGGCCAAAGTTGTACTCCTGAGCCAGCCATTCCAGCAAAAACCTTGATGGAATATTAAATAATGAATTAAATGTATCTAATATTTAATTTTCCATCTCTGTTCTCCCATTGGAGGGGGAGGTCCCAGGGACAGTGTGAGCTCTGGGCTGTTCACGCTGGATTTGTTGGAAGCTTTACTGAATCTCCTGAGAGAAAAAAGGATCTGCCCAACAGCAATCCCACTGGATGAAGTTAGGAGATGTTGGGTCAATTTCAGCTTTTCAGATTATGGATTTTCCTGTGTCCTTGGATTAGCTATTCAACCTGTTTTTTCTCAATTTCCCATCTGCAAAATGGTACTGACAGTATTTCCCTCACTGACAAGGAACAGGCCTCTGTTTAGGTACTATCCCAAACTGGAGGATAGATCTGGGATATGTTCTTGGACTTCTTGTTTTGTCTCAAGTAAAGAGGGTTTCCCACATGCAAGTGAAACAGGATCTCTGTCCTACAGCCATATTTTTGAGGACTAACTGGATTAGGGAGGACAAGTAAAAGGAGCAGCATTTTAAAATTATTTCTGTGCTGCAAATCAGTTTAAGTGTTTTGAAGTTTCATAAGATCATCCCCTGTGGATGTCAGACAGAAGGAGCCAGATTATTTGGCTTTGAAGTACATCAGAAAGTGGCTTCTTCCCTCCCTTCCCCAGCAATTCCTCTAATATTTCTTCCATCCCACAGGGAGAATTCAGCTCCTAGAACAGGCTTCCCCCGGAGCACCTCGGAGTGCATCCCTAGCAGAGTCACGGGGATGTTGTAGCATGTAATTCATAACCAGAAACACTTCCCTTGTGGACAGGTTCCTGGACACACCCTAGGCTGAGGGCAGACAGCTGTGGTTTTCCTTCGGTTTCGGGAAACTGGGATAACCTCCCTCCTGCAAGTCCCTCATGGACACGTTTGGCTCCTGGCACCCGCTGCTGCAGTGGTGAGTGCAGAGCAGGAGTTACTGAGCAGTGAACAGGCAGAAATCAGGCAGAAGAGCAGGATGCTCCAACGTGCTCCTCTCCTTGAACCTTTAGCATTCCATCTGACAATTCGCTCTGTCCTTGGCCTCTGGATTGAAGCACCACTTACCAGAACGGGTTTAGTGGGATCAACCTCTCAGGAAGCACAGTGGGAGCAAAGGCCCTCTGGCCATGGCCAGTCGATTGGTTTGGTCAGTACCACTGGATGATCTGGATGTCCACCCAGCTCTGGTGGGCAGGACAGTGAATAAAGGAGCTCTTCTCTCCTGGAGGAGACTGAAAGCGTTTGCATCCTCACAAGGGATGAACAGGCCAGAGAGAGCAGAACTGCTTCAAGGTGCTCAGCTTTGTAAGCGGTGCAGAGCCCTGTTCCTTGGCCTGAGGAGACTGCAGAGCCCAGAAAAGGCTGCTGCTGTTTGTGGGGAGAAGGAAACTGACCCCAATTCCCTGCCCATCCCCACCCCATTGACTGAGCCCCTCCAGCCTCCTCGCAGGGGCCCCAGCCACTGCTCTGCTCTGTGGGAGCTGTGCCGGGAGTTCCTACCTCTTGTTTACAGCTCCCTGCTCAGACCTGGTGTCTGCTTTCTCCTCTCAGCTAATTTGCAGACAGAGGCCTCGAGGGCTTTGGGTTGGTGCCACCAGACTCCTGCGAGCTCCAGCGGTCGTGTTCTTTCCCAGACAATGACTTCAGTAGCCTCCGGGCACCCCAGAACCTCCTAACAAACATCTCTCCTAACTGCCTTATTAACTGATTGCTCTAGTAAGATAATAATTAACACCCTTACTTGTGCCTTGGCTCAGCCAAAAATATTCTCAAGTGGACTTAGAAATGCATAAAATGAATAAATGATTTATGTTTACTATTTTTAATGGAGCTACTTATTAGCAACGCTCTCATAGAGAGCACCATAAAAACACTCCTGGTTTCGTTACAGATTTAGAAGGTGGTAATGAAAAGCTGTAGGGAATAGAATGGGGAAACACTCCCTGAGCCAAATTCTGCTCTCAGTTGTATTTAAAGGTCTTGCTGAGTTAAAATCTAGAGAGGATTTTGCCCAGAAAACCATTAAAATAGAGACAAATCTCTGTCATCTGCTGATTGCATTCAGAACATGCCCCAGCCAGGAGAAGGGTGCCTGCCCTGTCAGTATAGGCTCAAAAACCCGAGGGCAGGATGTGTCTCTGTGGAGCAGATCAGCCGGGCTGTGTTTACACATGCACTCCATGTTCCTGACCCTACCAGGCATGAGACAGTTGGATTTTCACCATGGCAGCCTGCAGGAGTTGCGCTGGCTTCAGGATGCCTCCAGCACCTCTGACCTTGGTGGGAAAGTGGGAAGGTTCATGCTGCAAATTTTCACTAATATATGTTGTTCCTTACTAAAATCACTAATTAGGATCACGTGGTGGACTTCAGAGAGAGCCCTGACGCAGTTTTCGGGACATGAATGCTGTGCCTTGTGCTATTGCTGGGTGACAGGAGTGCCACCCTTCATCCATGTCCTCCACAAGGAAGTGAAGGTGCTGCCCTTTGTGTTTAAGGTCTGGGTGCGTTTAGGAGCCTTGACAGGTGGGAATGGAGCAGGTGAACTCTTCACAATGGTGAGTTTACTCTGATTTGATTCTCCAGCCACAAACAGTGTTTGCTGTTCTGTTGCTGAAACGAAGCCGTGGGTTCCATCCACACTGTCCCCACATTTGTCTGACCGACCACCTCAATCACATTGTTTTATTCCAGCTCAAAGGGGAGTCCCAAGCCCTGCTTTCCAAGCTCTGTGGATTTCTGTTCAGTGAAGATAGTGGTGCAGGCACATATCCAGCTGGTCTATACTGAGATCCATATTTAATATTTAGGATATTTCCTTTTGCATCCACTCTACCCTAAAAATGCTCATAGAGCACTTTTGCAAATACATTTAAATACCTGCAAATATTTTCCTGCTCTCTTTGCTCATATCTCCTGTGAGAATTAATAATGTTCATCAGCTGAAGTTCTCCAAAGAATTGCCAGTGCCTGATTTTTTTCTGGACAGGACAGGATTTCAGCACTGCCTGAGAAATCAGAGCACTTGAAGGTGCTGGAAGTGCCACATCATTAATCTCTGGAGATCCTAGAGAATTTTCCAAACTTCCATTCTTTCACTAATGTGTAAATGAACATCCTGTGGATATTATCAGCATTTCTGGGGCAGTGTTATCTGTCAGTCCCACACCAGCCAAAGGCTACAGACCTGCACTTGTCATGAAGAAATACTGGATTTTAAGATAACTCCCATACTGACCCTACTGATGCTTCTTAAAATGATGTATTGCTATATTTTTTTTTAATTTTCAGAAATAAAAATGAGTTTGCTTCAGGGCAGAGACAGTCTAAAAGCCTGTGCTAATAAATCTCTGCAAGTTTAGTAGTGTTTAATACATATTCTGCTTCAAGTGCTTTTTAAATGCTTTATCACCTTTAAGTAAATACAGTGGAAGGCTGCCAAGTGGCTGGATGCTGCTCTCTGTAAATTTATGCATTTATATCATTAATGCAATGAAATGTTTAAACCCTCATTGAATTTTGCTAACTGATTTGCAGTTTGAATGGTAGTAATTTTATGCATTTATCAATTACCATTTAAGTAGCTGCTCTAATATTTCTGTTTAGGCAGGCGAAGCACATTCACTAAAATACTTCTCCTCTGAATTAGATTTGGGATGAAGGGAAACAGAGGATGTATCCAAGGCAAAAAGAGTTCAGAGCTGCTTGTTCTTGATAGGAAACAGCATTGACAGGGACAGGGATCAGCAGTTTGAGCACTTCCACCTCCAACACATATCAATATTCAGCAGCAGATTATTTTCCCAATATTTTAAAATCATGCCCTAAATGTTCAGGAGCTTACCCATAGTTAGACATTATAGAAGAGTAATTTTAAAAGAGCTGTGTACTGTCTTTTAAAATTTATACTCATTTGCTAATTTTTTTTTACACATGTGTTAAAAATTGTCTCTAATTTCTGAGCTGATCCACATTAGGGGATGATAATTCCTCTTGATTTCTTGCTATAAGGAAAAAAAAAACTTTAATACAATGATTCTGTATCTTCTTCTGCCTGTTTTAAGTTTCAAGTTTAGAAACAAGCAAAGAATGGACCAAGTGCCTAATTTGAAGATACAGAAAAACATTTTTCAGCTCTCACTTGGGTTTAGTTTTCCAGAGTGACTAATAAGAAGGTGGTGATTGCTTCATTAGCATGCACTGAACTCGGTGCACAATGTAATTATATATTTCAGCTGTAATTAGGACATTTAATTGATTTGTTTTAACTAAATTAACAGACATCAGGAAAAAAACCCAAAGATTTGTGGCAGATTTTGAAATGTTTTCCACACAGCCAGCTGGGTTCAGCTGAGCAGAAAATATGTGTTTTATTTCTGGATAATGTTAGGAAGATCAAAAATCTTGCTGTTGAGAAACTCTTATGAAATAATATTGCATTTCTTCAGCCCTCTCCTTTATAGGCCAAAAATTTACCAGCTGAAATCCACAGCATTCTTAGGGATACCTTTGGGGAGAGGAGAAATGACCAATGACTCCAACAGGAGATGCTTCCATACGTTGCTGTGAGAACCAGGGTGAAAATGCAGATTTCCTTTCCCTGCATTGATCAGTTGGTAACTCTGCTGCCCAGCTGGACAAACACAGGCATTCTTTAGAAACACCTTCTTCCTCCTTTTGGGTCACCTACTTCCCTCTGATTGTTTTCCTGGTTTTGCAACCTGCCTCCACACTTCTTGGTTGTGGGTTCTTCCAGCAAGATGCCTTTTCACTTCCAGTTTGTGGCCTGAGCTGCTGGAGCAGCAGGAGAGAGCCTCACCACGCAGCCCAGCTGATCTTCTGGAAGCACTACAAAGCCTCTCCCACCGTTTTGTCTTGGAGAAGAGGGGGAATATTTAGAGCAGAGCTTAAAAAGTCTGTAAGTTGAAATCCAGCTGCATCCAGCCATATGTTTTTTTCACATGGACAATTCAATCCACAGGACCCACAAGGGCACCCAATATTACCCCTGACCCTCAGGCTGAGGGGGTTGGACACCCCAGCTTAGAAAGTGTCGGTGTGTGAAACTCATTTGCCTTTTCCTTTCTGTTTCCACTCCTCGTGTCCTATTTTGAATTTTCCCCATTTCAGCACAGCCATGTTGCAAAAATAAATAACAGCCTCCAAATCCATCCCATGGGACTTGTCCCAAGAAAAATGCTGCAAATGAGCATGGAGACAAGACATGGCCTGGAGGCAGCCGTGGTTTGCTGCTCGTGCATATCTGCAGAAGTTGGCTGAGGAGCAGTTTAGAAACCTCTGGGGTGAGAATGAGGTGGGGCAGCTGAAAGTGTTGTGGTTCCCACATTTATTCTGCTCTTGCATTTACAGGAATACGTGGAATTGAGTGTGTGTAGCTGAACACACAGGGAACAGGAGAAAGAAAAACTAAAGGAAAGGCTGAGCTCCCTTCCGGTAAAACCCGTTCTAGCTTTTAGGAATAGCTCATAACCCACTGTTTACAAACAGCAGCAACATCAATCTACAGCACAAATTACTCATAGTGAGAAAAAACAAACAAAAAAAGCAAGCAAAATCCCCAGGTTGCCACTAAAAATAGGCAAATTCAGACTGAAAGTCCCATCAAGGCAAACAGCTCCCCCCTGTTCCTGAGTCGTGAGGGACCCTGCACTAAAGGGGGGAAACACAATTTGTCTCCAAAATGTTTTTCTTTGAAAATATGGTTTCGTTTGAACTAAACATTTCTTCAGGAACTTGTCAGAAACAATTTAATTTCATTGAGAGCTCTCGAGGCAAAGAGATCCTCTGATAATGTCAATCACTTCATGTCAATATTTTCAGAACGTGCCCTGCATATTTTTATTTCAAGTGATTGTTCTTATTTGCATATTTTTCAGTTCCTTCCAGAAATGTTTAGAATTAAGGTTGGAAAATAAGGATGAGATTCATTCATCTGATCCAACAGAAATAATTTAGTTGACACATAATTCTTTTCTATTTTTAATGACTTTATGTGGGAATAGCAGAATTTATTGCAACCCTGATAACAGGCTCAAAACCTATAGAAAAATATTTGCTTTAACAGCAATATATATTACCAGGAAATCTTGAAATTAATGGTTTGTTCTAAAAACCATTTTATGTTAAGTATGTTTGCGTTCAGAGTGTTGGCTGGATCATTATGGCTCTGCTTTAGGAATGAAAACAAGTTTTGAAATAACAGTTTTAATGAAATAATAATTAAGGGGCTTTTTTTTCCAAGCTGTAGGAGAAAGCAGAGCTCCCAAACACCCTTTAAAGTGTGAGATGTTCTGAACTCTGCAGCCAAAGCCATGGGGAACGTGGGGAAAGCTCCTCCATGTGCTGTTGATTTGCTCAGGGCTTGGTTGGGCTCTGCTGGGAGCAGCCAGCTCCACATTTAGGATTTGGCACAGCCCGTGGGGAGCAGGGTGTGCCCAGCCTGGGCAGGGCTGCAGCTGCATCAGGGAGATGCTGCACATCCACAGCAGGATCAGCCTGGGACGTGGGTCCTGCCCCTGCCACCCCTTCCCTAGCCTCAAATAAAATCCTATTTTTCAGGCTCTCAGAATGCTTGTTACTATAGTACAACAACAGAATGTACAGAAGCTCAGCATCTTCCAAAATATGACCTTCATGCGATGTCATATTTCCATTTCCAACAGTAAAATGAGGAGATGGAAACATTTTCTTGTTCCTTGCCCTCTCCCATCAGGTTAGATTATTGTCTATCTCATGCTAGCTGTCAGGAATCCAATCTCCATCCATGTCTGCAACTCAATTATATTATTTTTAGTATTTATCTATTATGCTTCTTTAGAAAAAATATAGCAGAACAGGGAAGAATGACATGTTTGGATCATCAGCACATCGGGATGATTCACAGCAAGGAAAGAGTTGGGCCATTTCGTGACCCTTTCTATCACTTAGTAGCTAAAATTCACAGTCTATAAAATGTTTTCAATATCTTACATCTTTAATACAAATATTTCCTTTTAGAAAGACTTTTTAAAATAGTGTTGCATTAGTTTGTTTCTTTGCACTCTAGGAAATCCAAATTTTGCTTTCGGTGCCATATTGCAAAGAGAAGGAAAAAAAAAAGTCTAAAACCAAAAAGTGAAAGCACATCAGCCCATTTTGCCTTTCATTTGGGGTAGAAATGCAAGCTTTTAAAGCACAAATAGTAATCAGAGCTCAACTTTTCACTTTTAATGAGTATAGATTCCACAGCCAAAGAATAAAATTAGAGAATAGTCCCATGTGCCCTTTTAGAAGTTTGAAGTTTACAGTCTTTTTCTCTTTTTATTGTAGGAAACCAAGAATCTGTTTATTATCTGTTTATTATAAAGCAAAAACACTTTCAAGTGAAATGTCTTTGAATTAGAAAATACTAAACCTCAAGTTAAATTGGGAGAATTTGAGTGCACTGTTGAACTCCTGCCTTCTGTTAGCAGAACACAGGAGTTTCTGAAACCTGAAGGGAAATTGTTATAGGAGCAACTGTATTAGTAGTAAATTACTCATTCCTTAGCAGATATGATATTTCTGAATATTGGACTCCAGTATTCAGAGGATCACCGAATGATTTGATTGGAAGGGTCCTTAAAGATCATCTCATTGTCCTTTTCCAGGAATATTTTATTTGTTTCAAGCCCTTGGGTTTGGTGTTTCTGAAGGGAAAGGTGCTTGTTCACAAGCAAATTAGTTGTGGTAACTCAGTTTTGGAGGTTTTTGAATAAAGGCTTAATTCATTTTTCAGACAATCCCTTCAGTGGTCATTCCAGAAAGGTTCCAACACCATGCACAAGGGTTACTGGAAAATGCTTAACATCATCTTAGTTCTGCCCATTTCCAGGGAAGTGTTGAGTCTCACTGGTATTGCAGCAAAATTATAATGTCTGCTTTCGAGCCCTTCCTGAAAGTGTCACATTAATCATATCAAGCTATCATATCAAATACTTCAAAGTGAGAAAAAAGTGTCTTTCTGGAGAATAGTGAGACTCTACAGAAAGGCACAAATCTTTGCATTTGAAAGAATGCTGTTAATAACTCACACTCTTCCAAGAAACAAAACACTTTAGTGCCTGCTGGATTTTGTTGTTTAAATCAGTGGAGTGGTCTGGATGGGTTAAGCTTCCTAGCTAAATTATGAGCTATAATAAAGCTAAGAAATGCCAGCCAAAGCCCCCAGTTTGTGTTGAGGGATACCTGGGATCTGCAGCAGAGGAAGAATACACTTTATGTGGGGCTGGCTCATGGAGCATCTTACATTTAGCATAAACAGCCTTCTGGCTACTTTGTTGTATGGATTCCTAATCTCCTTTAATTCAATTTCCTCTCCTCCTGTGGGCAGCTGTAGCACCTTTTGCACCAGCTGAAGGGCTGTAAATCCTGCAGTCACACACTCAGCTGCTCCTTTCCTGGGCTGGAGGGGAAGCTCAGAGCTGGGAGCAGGCACAAGGGCTGCTGTGACCCGGGCTGAAGAGTTAATCTGATGAAAACTTGAGCGCGGCCTCGGCTGAGCTCTGCACTCGCTGTGCTGTCGAGCCAGGGCAGGACCAAGCCAAGAGAGCATTCTGGCATAGCTGCTGGAGGTTACAAGAACCTTATGTATCATTTTATGTATTTTCTTTTCATGTGTCTATAATCAATTCCAGTGGCGAGGCCTGTGTTTTGGTTCGTACAGCCAAGCCAGGCAATGGACTTGGCTCCATTTTCAAACCTCTTGGCTTGCTAAATGTCAGAGCCTGAGCTGGGCTCCTCTTTGTACTCCCATCTCATACAACTGGCCTGAGTTATGTGTGTTCCCTGAGAGCACAAGCACGGCCCAGAATACAAATCAAACCTACTGGGGAGCCAAACACAGAGGTCAGCGAAGCAAATATTTGTGTCTCCCCAAACTACCTTTCCTGCCTCCTGGCTGCACAGCCCTCCTCAGTCCCATGTGCCAAGAGCTGAAAATGAAATAGAGTAATCATACAAAGAGTGTAAATGCATCAACAGTCTCTGATCAAGTTCCCCAGTGACTTACTGGATTCTTGCACCTAAGGGAAAACATAAATTCTCTGGAAGTGGGACTCACTGGAGGTTTTGGGTTTGCTGCTTTTTGTTGATGGTTTCTTCAGAGTGTTCATTATCTTACATAAAGTGGTAGAGAATAAAGACTGCTGCATACCATGAGGCATTTAAATCCCAATACTACGTAGGAAACACTGAGGCAACACACAAAATAATATTAAATATATTATCTTTAGAATACTCTTACAAGCTTTGACTGAAGAGACTGACAGATGCAATTTTGCAAGAGTTTTATTGGAGTGTGGTCAGAGATTCTGTTCCAGTTGCAGTTGAACTGAGTCAAGAAACTATCAATCTCAAGATGAGCTAGCTCAAAAAAAAAAAAAAGGAAAGAAAAGAAAAAAAAGCCCAAACAAATAACCTACTAAAAAGTACTTAAGCTAGGCTGGATCCCTCTGTCAGAGCCAGATTTGGGAGTGTCTGCAGATGTGGTTATGAGGCTCATGGAAAAGGGTGGTAACCCCTAATGGGGGGCAGTGGATACACAGCTGTGGGCAGGCTGGAGGTGAAAACGTCTTAACCTGGCTCAGCTGCTGCTGGAACAGCCCTGGCTGTGCCCTGATTTACACAACACTGGGATTTCTTAAGAGAGGAATTCTTAGATGGAAGGGCGAGCTGCCTTCCAAGTTCGCAGTGGGATGTGCTGCATCCCAAAATCTATGTATAAATATACATCCCCCAAACGTGTGTCTGAAGTGAACATTCAGTCCTTCAGAGCACCAGCACATGACACTGGCTCCAATCCCTCCCATAGCCATGGTGGTTGGAGCACAGGATGTTCCAAGCAGCACATTGTGCTGCAGGAGCCTCAGCTGTAGATCTTGAGCAGAGAGAGGCTTCTATTAAATGCATCTGTACTTGTGTGTGTTTGGTCTGTATCAGATTCTCCTTAGGTTACTTAAACTGCTTCCAGATTAAGCTCTCCTATGCCCCCACTGCTCCATGATATTCTTAACCCTCTCCTGCCCTGCCACCCATCCCTCAGGACGAGCACTGAGCCCAGCCAGTGCCCCATGGGAAGAAGGATTGATTGTTACGTGTGAAGCACCCGGGCTGCAGGGGAGGCTCCACCAGCCTCTCCAAACACGGGAGGGACGCAGGGCTGTGCTCTGCTAAAGGTCACGGTGAGCTCACGCCACAGAAGGGCTTTTGGGCAGGACCCTCACTGGGTGGAGGGAGCTGCCTGAGTGTTCCAGGCTGGCCTGGCGGGAGGGGAAAGCCTGACCACACCAAAGGGATGAGGGGTGGGGGGAGAAATTGGATATGAGGGCTCCAAGCGCTGGGTTGGTTTAGATTTGATGTAAAGAGATGGAAAGATGTGGTTCACCACATGTAATACCTTTGTTTCAGTTTGTGCCCCCGGAGCAGCTGAGAAGCTGTGACGGGATAATGACGACACCAACTGTGCTTTATCCTTTAGGGGCTTTTTGTCCCATGTGCTCCCAGTCTCTGCTGCACTGCAGGATCCCAGTGCCTGTGGCTGTGTGGGTCACAGAGACCCTGTAGCAATTAGCCCTGGCCCACTCCTGAGAGTCCCAAACAGGAGGGGGACTGCCTGCCAGGCTCCTGTTTGGAGCTCCAGGCTTGGCTGAGTTCTGCTGTGTCCAGGAGAAGGTAGGGAAGGGAAAATCCAGCATCACACTGCCCAGCTGTCCTTCAGGCATCTCCCTTTGGCTGCTGAGCTGCATTCAGCACCCTTCAGGAAGGAAGCTGGGCAGCACTGGGACAGTCCCTTCAGGTGCAGCCATTGGCATCGTGTCCTGAGCTCAGCAGGTCTCTGAAATTCACAACATTTGGCATCTGTGCAGTATTATAAACCTACATCCCTTCCATGGTGGAGTGGTCCTCGGGTATCGTCCTCCTGTTTAGGAAAAGGCAGTCTGTCTGTGAGACAAAAATTTGGGAGTCTCCAAGTTTATTTTTTACTGGTATGAGCCTCCATGGCATCAGTTACTTTTTCAGAGGGAATGTTTAACACTGCTGGAATGGGTCTCAGGAGAAGAGTGAAAATCAGACTTCAAATTTTATATTTACTTAAAGTTTTGAAAATGAAGGTTGTGGATTTAGGGTTGTTCTGGTACTGAAGAACGTGCATGCCCTGTGGAAGACCTCACTCTTCCCACCTGGAAATCCTGCCCTCATACCCCCAGCAGTCTGGGGTTTTGTGCTCATCAGCACAAAGTGCAGCTGCCAGACCTACCTTTCCTGGATGATATTTTTAAATAAATAATCCCAGATAGTTTTGGTGATTCTTAGAAAAACTTGTATTGTTCAAACCTGCTGCACTACAGGACTTCCCTGGCACTGCTGGGCAGGAGCAGGGGCCAGAGCCTGCAGGGCCAGAGAGTGAATCACCCTGGTCCTGTTCTGGGGCTGTGGGACCTGCTGGACCCCATGTCCTGCTGAGAGAGGAGGATTCCCTGGTATATACAATTTTATAGGATCAGAGAGTCATCGGAGTGGCTTGAGAAGGGCACAGAGACAAATCCTCAGTGTGTTGGGAAAAGCAAACTATCAGGATAAAGCAGAGGCAGTTTCTTTTCTCTGCAGGGTGTCAAATGTATGTAGTTCTTGGCAGAAGTTTTCCCAGTGACCTTAGCCTAGTGATATAAATTTTAATTGCAATTTTAAATGACGCTGGGACCAGATGGGCGAAGACTAAAGGAACACTGTTAGCTCTGCCCACCCCCTCTCTGTCAGAGCTTTGCTTGGAGAGTGTGGAGAAAGGCTTTGGGACAGGCCTTAGGTCAGGAGCACTTGGTTTGGGGGTAGCAGCAGAACAGGAATACATGTTATTCCCATCACTTTGTTCGTTCGTGGTTGAGAAAATGGCCTCAAGTTGCATCAGGGGAGGTTTAGATTGGATATTAGGAAAAGTTTCTTCACTGAAAGTGTGGTCAGGCATTGGAACAGGCTGCCCAGGGCCATGGTGGAATCAGCATCCCTGGAAATGCTCAAAAAACATGGGGATGTGGCACTTGGGGACATGGTTTAGTGGTAGTGGGCCAATGGTTGGACTTGATGATCTTAGAGAGCTTTCCCAAGCTCAGTGAGTCCGTGATCCTGTGGCCAGCTCCAGTGCTGGGGCTGGGGGACATGTTTGCTGCTGCCCCAAAGGACAAACTGGGCTCTTCTGCCATGCCACAATGCCATTTTCCAGAGACACAGGAGAACCTTCTCCGTGCTGGTTAGCTGATTTCTGGGAGTAGCTGCTTCCAAGGAAAATGAAAGATTAGGAGCTTTGGGAGAAGTTGTCAAGCATCTAACGGGGTGGTGAGCAATTAATCCACAGCACGGCTCTCCCTTTGTTAGCATTTGTGAGGCAGGAGGGTTTCCTATCCAATGGCACGTTTTGAAGGAATGGCTAGTTTTTATTTCATACCTAAAATTTAATGGTGGTTGTAGCTAATTTCACACAGCAAATTAGACAAAATACTTGAGCTACTTCCACCATCTGAACTCGACAACAAATGGAAACAGCTTTTGAGAGGGTAACTTGAGAGGGTTAAATGTGTCTCACCGGTGCACTCAGTTTGACAGGCTGATGCACTTTGTCTAGATGATAGATATGAAAAACTAATATCTCAGTTTTCAGAGGGGGTTCTGAAACCTGAAATCAAAACCAGATGTGCAGCAAAAAAGAGCAGCGTATATTACAAAGTGTTGTGAAATAGCCCAAGGGAGGCAAGTAAGCAAAAACAGCCCTGTTCCTTAGCAACCTGCAAAACAAAACAAGTAACAGCTTGGTTGGCATCTGACGGGGCAGGTTTCGGTCTTTGCAGTGGAAAAGAGGACTGGAGAAAATGTGGAATAATTCTGGAATTTTTAGTGACCTGGAAACACCTCTGTTTTCACCAGAGTGGGTACCTGATTTCTCTCCTTCCCTGGACCTCCTGCCTGCAAATGCACAGCAGCTGAGAAACGTGGGTGTGCTCTTCTTGTCTTCCCTGTCCTGCTGTGGATCATGGATTTCCCTTTCCTCCCTGCTTTCCCTCTTTCTAAAGTCAATCACACAGATGCAAAGTGGGTGCAAAATGGAAGTAACAGCAACCAAATCAGAATTTTGAAGGCTTTTCACAGCTCTAAATCATTGAATCCCTGAATGGTTTGGGTTGGAAGGGGCCTTAAAGCTGATCCAGTTCCAATTCCATGCCATGGCAGGGACACCTTCTACTAGACCAGGTTGCCCAAATGTGGAGGAATATGGGATTTGTGTGTAGGAGTGGAAAGAAGTGTTCAGTAAGTAAAAAGTTAAATACATAATTAACAATTTCTAAAAGAGTATTTAAATCAGTTTCTGGAAGTGGTGATCCTTTTTTACGTTGAGTTCATTCAGTTCTTAATTAAACTAGTGCATTCTCTCAGCCCCACAATTGAAAAGTTCAGAGCTCAGATCCCAAAATGGTTTAAAATTCAGTCCTGAAAGTGAGAGAAGCCTTTGCTCACTTGAATGGCTGTGATGATGTTCACTGGGAAGCCCTGCTGGCACAGCTGCCTCCATCCAGAGAGTGGGAAATTCATCCCTCTGAGCAGCAGCTGGGCTGCCAGATGTGTGATGGGATTGGGCTTCCACCTTGAACCTGTCCATGTGGGGAATGAGCTTATTCTGCACTACAATGTCCATCACAGCCATTTGCCAAGACTGATCTACTGGCACTGCAGCCTGGGCCAATTCTTTCTGAGAAAATCCAGTCTCATGTAGGAAGTCATGGGGTGTTCCTGTAATCAGCCCGACTCCGGGACCCACGGCTGGAAGCGAAACCACAGCGTGCCCTGAGGTTTGTAATCAAACTGTGAGAGGTTGTCTTTGTGATGGAGAGGGAAGGTGGGCGGATTTGACTTGGCTCAGTTATTTTTAGAGAGGTGGAGGCTGCCAGGCAGCCAGGTTTCATGTTTTGGGGGTTTTATTTGGTTTGGTTTGTTGGGGTTTTTAAATTTATTTTTAATTTTAACAGAATAAATTTCTTCTTGAAAATGCTGTTTTGGCAACAAAATCAGAACTTTGGGGGAAGTTGATCTTGATGAAGTTTTCAACGGAAACACTGATACTACTTGAGATTGAGAAAGCAACTTTCATTTTGACTCCATGTTTCAGAATTCAACTCTTTTCAGCTTCTAAAAATTACTATGATATTAAAGATTAATTATAGATATGAATGGTTTGACATTATCAGACAGAACTTCTTAATGAACTAATTTTGATCCTTTCACTAAAAATAACTCAGAGTTTCCATCCTGCAAAATATTTGATTATTTTGCTTTTCTCTCTGGTTACAAGAAAAGTCTACAAGAAAGATGGAGAGAGTGTATTTGCAATGGCTTTGTAGTGGCAGGACAAGGGGAAATGGCTTCCCACTGACACAGAGTAGGGTTAGGTGGGATATTGGGGAAAAAATTCATCCCTGTGAGGGTGGTGAGGCCCTGACATGGGGTGCCCAGAGAAGCTGTGGCTGCCTCATCCCTGAAAGGTCCAAGGCCAGGTTGGACAGGAAATCCAGCTTCCAAGTGGAACGCGTCCCCTGATGACTCTGGAGGTTTTCTGATTCCATGTTTGCCAGTCTACTAGTTTTGCTGATTGCATCCACAGTCAAAGTAAGGAGAGCAGGAAAAGCTGTAAGTGCAGCCCAGGTCAAATGTGGCCATCAGGCAGTGCAGATGCTGTTGCTGTACATTCCTTTTTCTAACTGTGGAGAGAAATGTGGGCATGTGAACCATTACCAGTGCCTGAGATCCACAGGGTTTAATAACTTAAAACTCTCTTTTCAAATTGCCAAGGCTTTTACATTGACTTGCATTGGCCAACGAAGTCCATTAGTGTCTGAGTAAGTGGTAATTAGTGGTAAGAGTTGCAGTCATTAGTGTGTCTTACCTCTCTCTGTAAATCACAATTGGCAACTGTGGGATCCTTCAGCAGCACATGGGGCAGGAAGGACAGGGCTCCATGGGAATGTTTGGGAAGTGGCTGTACCTGGGGTCTTTTTGCAGGGTTGGAAGAGAGGAACCATCTGTGGTGAGCAGCACATTACAGAGAATGTGCTTTGAGAAACTAGGAAACTAAAGGAGAGGGAATACTTGGGGGGAGATGCCAAATCAAGAAGTTATGGGATATCCATGGCTTTTCTTTGGTGTCCAAAATGCACTGAATCCACTGCAACCCTGCCTGTGTAAAATCAACAATTTTCTCTCAAGGCAGCTTTGTCTAAACACAACATTAACATACACATTTTATACAACAGGACTGTGTTATAATTGTAACTAAATCATCAAAATCAGGCAAGGAGATGCTTGAGGCTGTTGTGCATTGGTTGTGTTCTTGCCACTCCTATTTGGGTGGAGGATTTTTCAGAGTGGAAGGCTTAAGCATGTGGTGATTTGTTTTCTCATCCTGCATTTGAAAACAAAATGTCCTTAAAAACCCTGTAAGGGATGGCAACTCCAGCCACTCTGTGATGCCAGTAATTGCCTGCATTTCACACTGGTGAGCTTCAGCATCTTTGGTGATACAGTGCTATCACTGATCCTTCCAAGAAAGATGAGCCAAGAGATAGCCAGCCCTCGTGACTCACTGCACCAATATTTATCAGATTAAACACCCCAGAGCCGGGTTTGGTGCTTCTCATACCTGTCCCCTCTGTGAGAATGCACAGAGATGGACAGATGAGAAACTTGCAGTCACTTTGCAGCTGTGTTTTGTCACAGGATGAAAGTGTGCGAGATACAGATCAGATACAGCTGCTGAAAAACAAACTGAAACAAAGAGTCTCACAAAGAGAAGGGCTGCAGCCAGAGTTCATAAAAGGGCTCTATATGCTTTCCCTTGCAATAAGCCTTTATTCTCCCTGGCTGGACCTTTTAGTAATGGTAAGAGAAAAACTGACATTTCTTTGCAATAGGAAAGAAGAACATTTATTTTATTCCTAACGGTTTTAACAAACCCCTCCATGATGAATTATATATTTATTGTAACTGCATGCTCCACAGCCACTAATTCCTGCAGTCTCTTTCCAGCTGAAAGCTCCAACGAAAAACTTCCCCAGACAAAGGCCAGAGGATTTGAGCCATGGGCTTTGTAGTCAGGTTAATTCAGTTACTCTGGATTCTCTGGAGTGGAGATTTCACAGGCCAGATGAGTTAAGAGTATTGTAAATGTAGCTATAAAATATTTAAAAAATAGTAATCGTGGGGCCGTGTGCCTCAGCTTCCACTAGCTTCCTTCCTTTACTTTTATTTTCTCAGTCCTCCCCCCAGATATGGCTTATCCTCTCTTGCAGTCTCCTTTCTTCACATAGCACTAGAAATTACATCTAAAAATGCAGTCATGAAAGATTCTGAGGATAAAGATACATGTCCATGGAGGATAGGAGGAAAACAGGCTTCCAGCTGTGAGCAAGGAGCCCGACTCCAGCTGATCTTGTCCTGTTTTGTGCTGGGAAAGAAGACCTCATAAATAAAATTTCACTGGAGAAAGACCTGACACTCTTCTGCAGCTAATGGAAACATCTTACAAGATTCTGAATATAGGCCAAGTATGTGGGTCAGTAGAGAAACTACTATTTATATTTGGACCTGCCTATGAATACCGTAAAACATCCAGCTGTTGAAAACAGTAAGAGAAGTTGCAGGAAAGATTTTTTTTAGGTATAAAATGCCAAAGACTTTGTCAGGTGATGTTGCTGTTAGAACTGCAGCTTTCCTTCCATCCCCTGTGAATTCAGTGGGCAGCTTCTTGCAAGTTCCCTTTTGGCAAGGTTATCTTCAATCTGGTGAGTCAAAAGGATCTGCTCCCTGAGTGAAAACTGTGCTGAGCCACAGCACAAAACCGAGATGGGAAATAACAGACACCAAAAGTCAATTTTGCTGTGGAGATTTAAATATTTCTAATTACTTTGATTTCTAAGAATTATCTCTCTCTACTTGCTGGATTGTCAAATCCATTTCTGTTTGGGAAAGTTCCCAAATGTAGGCTAGAGGATTTTAGGAATTTTCACTGAGTTTGACCGTGCATGCTGCAGACAAGATGTGGCCACTGCAAACGCAGAGATTTTGAAAAGCTTGAGTTCCTTACCCACACAACACTCATTGTAAATTATTCTAGCCTTGTAAAGAACATCTGCTGTGGAATTTAGGATGTGATGCATCCCTTATAAAAAGGGAGAAGGGGGAAAGGTTGCAGGAGTCACTGATGCTGCAAAAAGGGTGTTCATTATAATTTCACAATGAGTGTCTGGGGAGATCTAGGGCTGAGCTCCATTTTGGAACAGGTTTATCAGTGGGAGTTTTCTGTTGGTGGGGTGTACTTGGATTTCCATCAGAGCTGTGGGGTCTTTCTTGTTCCTTATTATAAAAATGTATCACAATCTGTTCTCTGCTACATCCACTGATGGAGGACAAAGGCTGTTCCAGCCAAGCTGGGCAGTAAGTTTATGTGGGGTTTTTATTTTCTCTAAGTTCTTCTGTGATCCAAATCTATAAGAAAACAGCCAGTGTGTAATTCTACACTCATAGAAAATTACTTCTTTTTTCCTATGAATGCAATTTAGACAGTAATTTGAGTTAGCAAAGCTTAGAAGGTGCAGCTGGAGAGGGGAGCAGAATGCCCTGTAGAAGGGTGTAGTTGAGTAAAAGAAAGCTTTTCCAGAGGACACAGGGGCCTGGAAGGGGAGAAATTGGATGTGAAACCTTCCAGAAAAGGCCAGAGGGCATGTTTATTGCAGTCTTTAGCAGCCTGTATTGCACTGGTGGCTGGAGCTCCTGCTGATGGGCAAAATTTTGCTCCCTACCTCTTATCTCTGTTGCTGAGCTTAATATGCAACTGACCTGTAGCTGTGCAGGTGTGACCTGGTGGGGTGTATGAGGGGACAACTGAAAGCAGAGTTAAATTCCTGGTATTTCAATATTAGATCTATCTGAAAGT
The DNA here is from genome assembly GCF_036417665.1 of Passer domesticus. Classification (NCBI taxonomy): domain Eukaryota; kingdom Metazoa; phylum Chordata; class Aves; order Passeriformes; family Passeridae; genus Passer; species Passer domesticus. The sequence continues at coordinate 59,187,698 of NC_087480.1, forward strand.
CTTGGAGGTCTGCAAATAAACCCTTCCTGGGATGTTAGAAACAGGGGAAATGATGTGCAGGAGAGGTCAGGCCACCAGGGCGAGCTGACAGGGTGAGAGCAAGGTCCCAGCCAGGAAGCTCCGGTCTGCTCCCGGCCTCAGTGCACCCCATATTTCATCCTGCCCCGGGGAAGTGGAAGAAATTATTTCATAATCCCTTGTCATGGGGTTGGGCACGCTGCAGGTCCTGTGGACAAAGCCATTTGTTCAAGTAGCTTGACCTGAGGACTCCTCAAAAGCTGCTGAAATCTCACGGCCTCTCATTCCTCAAAGGAGTCAAGTCCTGCATCCAAACTAAACAGGGATGGCTCCTTCCCCACAGAATCTTGAGTGCTGACCAAGACCTGCCTCCCTCTTCTCAATGGGGTCTTTTGTAGCTGAGAGATTTTGCTGCTTTTTCCACAGCATCCTTTAGGCAGAATAGGCCAAGATGAACTCAAAAGTCATCTTTCACTCTGAAAATTTTCAATTATTGCAGCTTGTCAAACCTTTGAAAAGCAGAAACATCAATAATATTTGGTGTTTTGGCGGTTTGGCCCAGTCCCTCACTGCTGGTGTTGTTGTTGGTGTGTCGCTGTCAGTATTTTGTACTGAACTATCTAACAGCTGTCTTGGCTCCCTTCCCCACTAAAACAACTGCTGCTTCACAAAGAACACAGATAATTTTGTCTTCCTTGATATTAACAGATCAAGAGAGGCCTTTGCCAATAAAAACTCATCTTTTATTTTTGCAGTCTGAGAGAGATCCTTGGTAGAATTTGTTGTTCTCTTTCATTCTGTACTTGGAGACCAGTTGGCATCTAATCTTTTCATTTCAAGTGATGCTGAGTGGGTGGGACATCCAGGAGGGGGATGAAAACTCTCACAAAAGAATCCCAAGTTAAAAGGATTTTAACCCAAAGGCAAAACAAAAAGCCCTGCACAAGGCACCAAAATGAAAGGGCTTGTTTAAAGGCAGAACACTGACAGCACAGTGTTGTCTGAGCTTTAAAAGGCAGTGAAATGTGAGATGCTGCCCTGGGATCAGTGTTCACCTCCCTCCATTCCCTGTGTGGAAAGGGGAATGGCATCAAAAACCAAGGGGGAAACGCTGCTGCTCGTGCTCTGAAAGGCAGAGCTGGAGCAGGGGGTGCAGCACCCACAGCAGGACATCTCCTCCTGCCCCACAGAGCCCTCTGGGTGCTGCCAGGCAGGTTCACACAGAGTGTTCATGGAAATTTGGAAGTAATGGCAGTAGCTTGAAGGAAAAATTTATATTTGAGTTAATTTTGGGATCTAAAATAGGGACAGTATTTGGGGGGTTTAATGCCATTAACAGCAAATTCTGGAGGATGAGCCTTCCAGAATGGCCATGGGGATTTCAGATGATGAATCTCCCAGTGTCAAAGAGATGACTTGGGTCCTCTGAATAATCTGCTGAACACCTTACAAACTCCATTTGTGAGAGCTGCTCAGTCTCCAGAGAAAAAAAACTGAGTTTGAGGTCAGTGAAGTGAGAATTTCACACAAACCAGTCCAGGTTTAGAATTCCAAATTCAGGGCTTAGCCTTGCATACATCCCCATGCCTTGTCATACGTACATAAATACATAAATGCCCCTGGTATATTCAACTGTGAATTTTGCCTCTTGGCAGAGTTGCTTAGACATTATTACTTGCCAGTTATCTTCTTGCAATCATTATGGCACAAAAGGTAACACAGCAGTGAGGGGAGTCTGCTGGTTTCAGAGCAGCTAGGTAGGTAAACAGTAACAATTCTCACTCCCACATACAATGAGTAATTTGTTTTTTAAGAACTGAAATTGACCCCAAATCAGAGCATCTGTACCACACTAATGCGTTGTTGAAGAAACTGAAGTTTCATCATTTGAATTTTCTATAAAATGTAATAAGATGGAATTAAGTGGGGAAAGGATCTTATGTGAAAGATATAAGAGGTTATTTTTAAGGGATTACCAGAGGGCACCTGGACAATATTACCTGCTGCCTTCCTGGACTGTATTACCTACTTGTATGTGTATAATAAGTTGTTTCTTTACACCTGGTGTTATTTTTGCATGCCTGGTTAAGGTGCCTGCCTGTCACATTAATGTTTATTTAATGACCAGTGCTGGGTAGCAAATGAGCAACAGGCAGATTGTGTGATGTAATCTGTGTGAGGAGCAGTGTGTGTTAACTGAGGGTGCTGGTCACCAGCAGGTCACCCCTGGCTGCAGATACCACACAAATGTTGCCCAGAGAAGCTGGGGCTGCCCCTGGATCTCTGGGAGTGTTCAAAGAGAAGTTGGACTTGTCCTGTGATGCCTTGTGCAGGCTGCCCCAGAACAGAGACTAGACAGAGTTACAGAATAAAGCAGGGATTGATTCCAAGGATCTCCTCCATGGATCCACCTTGGGCAGCACCAGAGCCCAGCCAGGGCTGCACCCAGGATGAACCCAAATGGCCCCAAAATGCACGAGCGCTGCCGGGGTCTCTCCCTGGGCTCAGCTCTGCTCCATGTGCACATTGCAGTTCAGTGTCCAACCCCACTGCAGCCCCTGCAGTCCCACCCTGCTTGTTTTTCTCTCTGCAGCCCACGGGCTTTGTGCTCCTGGGCTGAGATTGGGATCATTTGTCCTTGGTGCCCAGCTGGAGCAGGAATTGTTTTGTCTCCCTGCTCTGTGCAGAGAGCTCATCATCCCCTAATGTGAAGCTCAAACCCACAACTAAAGCAGCATAGAATCTGAAAAATAGAAAAACCAAAATCAGAGGCATCACTTGGAGCAATCTGGGATAGTGGAAGGATGGATCTGGTGCCCATGGAATGTGATGAGTTTTGAGGTCCGTTCCCACCCAAACCAGCCTGTGATTCTGTGTATGATTATCTATAGCCATTGATAAGCACTCAGAATAGTTATTTCTTTATTTTGCACCTTTCAGGGAGTACAAATTCATCCCTAACCTAATGAGATCCTAAACCACTTAGGCACATTCAGAATATCTGCTGTGAGTCTTGGGTTAGAAACATTGACTCATGAGAGGTTTTAAGGGTTGAGTGGTTTGAAACAAGCTTAAGAAATCTAAGACAGGGAAATTAAATATACTGGAACCTCTTTGTTCCAAAACCCACTAATCCAAATGACTTGTCTGAATGGTGACATGCTATCACTTCTGCCACTCCTGCTGCCATGGCCATATTTTGTCTTAAATCAAAACTTTGACTTTAAGAAAAAATAGCAACACAAAAATAAAAACAGCACTGGTATGTCTGACTACTTACTAATATTAGCAAACATAACCTTGAAATAGCATCACTGTTCCTAAATCTGAGCACTGCTTGAGTCCAAAAATGCTCAGATTACTGACGTCCACTGCAATTTTCTTCCCCCCAGCACTGTCAATAAGTCTTAAACCAGCCTTTGAATGCACTACTTTCCTCAAACTGCTGTTAAGCAAATAAATAATTCTGTGATGCAGGTGAGGGAAAGAACCTGGGTTTCTGACCACGTTTCCTTGGACATTTTCCAGGCAGCAGATGTGTGTATGCCCTCATTTAGCTGTTTACAGATTTTCTGCTGCAGGAGTTTGGTAATGCATCTTATACCTATAGGTGGAAATGTATGGAAAATCTGGGCACTCTGGGCTGTTCTTCAGCTCATGAAGCCATCACAGACCTCAGAGCTCAGCTCCATCTCTAATGTAGGGTTCATGGTTTCACAGAGATGTTGGAGGTACAAGGAAATTGTACCTTGGGAAATGAAACATTTAAAAAGAACATGTTTTTAGCTTCTGAAAAAGAGAGCACATCCTTGTGAGATGTGCCTCTACAGATTTTAAGGAAATGCTGAATTGTGTTACTTCATCTCCAGAATGCCTTCACTGAGCCTAAGAAAACAATCTGTAGTTGTTAACTTACATATATCCATTTTTTTCCTAATTAGCATTTGTGAAGTGATTCTAGACACCCATATATAGAAAGTTATTTAGGATTTAAAAATTACTATTTTTCATAGTGCTCTCTCTGCATCAGCTGCATAAATAGATGCAGAACATTGCTAGTAAAATTAGAAGGGACAGCCAGAGGAGACTTGGTTGTGTCTGGATCAGCTGTGGTTGATGTCCATGGTGGGTTCCTTGGGATGACAATGGAGCCCTGCTCCCACATTCTTCAGTGTTCCTTCAGAAACAGAATCTGCTCGTTGCTGTCACCTTCCACCTGCCCTGGGAAACCTCAGACTCTCACAAACTGTAAATTAGTCAAGGATTATAAACAGGATGAACATGATAAGCAATGCATGTGGTGTTCTTTACAGTTTTATTCAATGCACTCTGAACTTTGTGGTCCCATTTATTTCTAAAACTCTGGAAATTGGCAGAGCTGATGGTTTCATTAAACTGAGAAGTTTTGGTAACACCATTGACTGGTAGACTATCAAAACAACACCAGGTATAAGTACACTTAGTGAAAAGTACTTTAAATATAAATGGCCAGTTCTCATTGCAAAAAGAGACAGAAACTGGTACTTGGGCTCATCTATTGTTTCTTCCCTGCAATATGTAAAAATTATGAGGTGCCTCATTTCAGCAAATGCCTCTTTCTGATTTCTGTAGCTTGCTGATTTTTTCCTGCATTGGCTTTGGAGCCTTGCATCCCTAAACGGAGCACCATGGGCAGCCATGAGTCACTGTGCAGGAACTAAATGTCAAAGTTGAACTGGAGTTTACTGCCACAGTTGGTGTGAGCAGTGTGACTGGTGTGTCATTCCCATAGCACGGATGTCTGGGAGCGCCGGCTGACCCTCTCGAAGGAGGGTGTGATTCAACAGAGATGCCACCAAAAGCACAGCAGCCTCTGCCTTGGTGGTCTTTAAAATGTACATTTGAGGGGTTCCACAGACCTTGAAAACAAACGTGGTGACCCAAAATGATCTGTGGGGCAAAGTGCCCCCCAAGGCAGGAGAGTGGCCGTGTCTCCAGCGTGACTCGCGGGCGCGCCGCAGCCCAGGGGATCCCGTGTCTTCCCAACAGCTGAGCACGGAGAACTCAGGGCTCAGACAGGAGCAGGAGGCTCTGCTGGGCTCCCTCCTGCAGCCTTGCACTGGAACAGAATGTGAAAATTGTCTGTCTCGGGTCCTTGTCTGGCCTCTTCTTAACAGAACCTTGGTAGCTTCAATAGGGAGAGCCAAAGGATTCTGACAGAAAGCCCTCCCCTGCTCCCGTGTTAGGAAGTGACTTCAGGACACTTGTTTTGGCTCATTCCCTGCCCTAACATCACCCCTGCCATTGTGGGCTTTCCTCCTTGCGACTCACAGCATTGAAAATAGGAGCAGATGGAGGAGTCACTGTGACTTTGCAGAGACTGGGCTCTTTCTGCTCCTGACCTGCCCAGGGAACTCAAATAAATTCCTTCAGTGTGCTACCACTCTGCTTTGTCTTCTGAAATCAGGGAGAACATTTTTGAACCATTTTGAGATCAATGGCTGAAGCCTGTTGTTCACTATGAAGTGCAGAGGAAGTTAAAGAGGATATGTTAAGCAGAGGAAGTTAAAACACGAAAATGAAAAACAAAATGCAGAAACAAAAGTTGCGAGTATTCCTTACTGCTTAAATTGAGACTTCTTGGAATCAAGGATCATCCTTTCTGAGCTCTGAGCAAGTATCAGATGATGACTGTAAAGAGTTAATAACGGGTTAGACCATGAATTTGGGATAGGTTGTGCCATTGTGATGGGAAGTCAGCACAGTTTGATTTCATAGGGCATTAAAGGCACACAGCATCTTGCAGTTCGGATGTTAGGTTTTTCTCTTTTCTTATCTGGGGTTAAAGCTTCATTCCCATTCAGAACAAAAATAAACAAAATCACTTCACATATCCCAACAACAGAAAAAAATGCCCTTTTGGTGTTTTTTGGTCTTTTTATGGAACCTTGTTTATAGAATGTTATTTATAGATTTTTTTTTTATATGCTCCCAGCTAACCTGCCCTGCTGGGTCTTTGCAGGAGCCTCTGCACTACCACAACACATTCCTGGGAATGTCAGCATTCCTCTGCAGAGGTGTCACTTCAGCAAGGACACCCAGCTCAGGAGGTACATATTGTCCTACATAAAGTGCTGGTGCTGAGCCTGTTCCAGTTTTAGTAATTCCCCTTGTCTACATACAGCTTGAACATTATAGACAAGGATTCATTCTCCTGCTCACAGTCTGTAATACTTCCTAAGGACAGGAGAGAAAAACTGGGAGCGGGGAGTCATAGAAATCTCAGTCTGTGGGATGAAATTCAGAGCAAGAAGGGGAGCTGTCTGTTGCTAGAATTCCTCAAATCAAAGTGAATTAACCAAAACTTTTTAGATAGGAATGAGACAAGGCAGAACTCATGGTGAGGAAGCATCTTGGTAGCAGAGACCTGGAATTCTGAAGCGTGTTCCAAATCTGGCCTTTCCAAACACCAGTGGTGGGACTCTTCTGGGGCCCAGTGTCCCTGGTCACTGAGAGGTGCCAGCTCACAGTGCCAGCGTTGCTGAGCAGCTGTTCTGTGGCTTTGGAGGCTGTCGGGATATTCCGCTTGGCCGCCAGGCTCGGAATGTCACACTGGATCCTTGGGCACTCCTGGCCTAAAAGAGCCAGGCAGCTCTCCTGGGACAGAGTCCTTTCCACAGACTCAGCAGGAGCCAGCTGTCATGACACCGAAAAGGCTTGGGGAGCCATGGCTCATGGAAACAGGGCTTAGGTTCAGCTGAAGGAGGCATGTCTGAGAAGCAACTTTTCCCAAAACTTGAGGAAAGGTCAAAGCACATGGAGCTGGCACTCTCGGACAGTCCTACTGCTCGTAACTCATGTAACCCTATCTGAACAAAGCCATTCCCAGCTTTCACCCCCTTTCCAGGAGAAACTGAAACTACTTCAACTTTGTGAAAATGCCTGAACATCACACTTACTGTAGACCACTGACACTTTCACCTCTGTCTCATCAGACCCTAAAAATAACTGATTTTTGTCTCCAAAGCCTTGATATCTCTCCAATCTTCACTCTTATTGCTTTTGGATCTCCAGCTCTTGTGAGTCATATCTGCAAATTACATGGCTCGGGTTTCAGTGGTGACCATCTCAAAGTGGCTGGTGGAAAAACTCACCATTAGTTCATGGGGTTTATTTGGTGAGCCTTTGCCATTTCTCTTTTAGTTTTTAAAGACATTTAATTGTATGTTGGCATTCAGATCCATTGTAAGGAAAACTTTTCTCTGCCAGCCTTGGAGGCCTTATTAACTTAAGTTATCCTCGAAGCAGTAAGAGGAGTTTTAAGTTCTGTGTGGGGTTTTCAGGTAACAAATAACTTGAGGAGTGTGGCAGGCAGAGCAGGGGTGACAGGCACAGGCAGGGACAAGCTGTGGGAAGCACAGAGATGCCGGCAGCTCTGCCAGGAGCTCGCAGGGACACCCAGACAAGATGCACTTGCCATGCGGAAGGTGACACAGGAAACATTACGTTTCCCGGAGCGGTGGCAGGGAATGACAAAGAGTGTCCTCTATGAGCTCAGATGTACAAAAAGGAAAGCATTTTGTCAGCTGCAGCTTCTGACAGAATGAGGATTGTGGGCTTCTGCATTCAAAACCAAATTTCCTTAAATTGGCAAGCGGCTCCTAGCGCTGCTGTGGAGAGTCCTTCCAAAGCCGGAGCGAGGGAATTGACACCGTGCTGAAAACAGCAATGAAATCACCCGGCTTCCTTCCTCCGAGCCGGGCTTTGTGCCGGGCCCGGCGAGCCCGGCCTGGGCCTGCGATGGCCGCCCGGGCCCGCGATGGCCGCCTGCCTGCCGAGCAGGCCGCGCGCAACACGGCCAGCGACCACGGACGGGCCCGGCTGGCCCAACGCTGGTTTATGGCACCAGCACACATTGTGGTGTGTCATGCTGCAGGGGGAAAGGAGAGCGGGGCCGGGGTCATGAACAAAAAAGGAATTTGCTTATCCAATTTCCGCCTCTTTCTGAGTTTGATTGGAACTCGCAGTTGTCAGGCCGCGTTTAAGTCTCGTCTTTACCGACGCCTCTTAAACTGCGGAAGGTCAAAACCAATTATTGTTCTGCCTCCGGGGACTTTCCTTCTTCACAGGGACCTTACAGTGGATATTCTCTGAACCCTTTCCCTTCCAATTAAGGCAACAAATTCCTCTTTTTCAGGGTTTTTCAAGGGGTGAGTGGGACAGTAATCAGGAGACTGATAGATTTATCAATAGCCTTGAAAAACAAAGCCTGTATGTCTCAGGAAGCTTGAAGCCTAATTCCTTTCAGTGACTTTTCTCACTCTGCACTTTAAATCTGTCGTTTCATTACACCGGGAATGGAAAGTCCCTAGTTTTCCCAGGCTGCACATTTCCTCTGTTTTTTAACCTTCAAATACCACATGGATTTATGCCTCTGAGTACCTGCTGGTTAAGTTTCTCATGTAGATAAAAATGCTGAAGTCCTGCTTTTGGAAAGAATTTACAGCTTTATGGACTGGGGGAAATTAAAAGAGGCTGTACCTACATTAGAAGCTATAGTCTGACTAGTCCTGAAGGAACCTTCCAGGTTTTCAGGGCGAAAAGAAAACAAACAGATAGTTTTAGATTTTTTTTCCCCCCTTTCCTTTCTATTTTGAACAGCACTGTTTTCACTTTTATTGACATTATCTCTTTTTCTGCTCCAATTCATTGATATATCTAGAGCCTGTGTCAGCACATGGATTTTTAAAAATTCATTTATATATCACATGCTGCTGTACTTGCTCCTTTATCCATTGGAGGGGTTAAATCTACTGCCTCCCCTATATTTTTCACATACTATTTGTTGTGGCAGAGGTGAGCAGCAGAGCAGACAGGAAATAATGTCTCCTGCAAGAGAAAATCCAATGTAAGGTCAGGGGAGGGAGGCTGTGGAGGAACAGTGAGTACAGGAAGAAATACTTTGGTATTCCAATTGGTACAACACGTTTCAAAACCACTCTGTAATTGTTATTTGTATCAGGGTGAACTGTGAAACCGCAGTACAGGTGTGGGATGTAACCCCTGCTCCTCTCCAGGTACTTCTGGGTCCTGTAATGTTTGGGTGGTTGCTGGCCTGGCTACACTGGCTGCTCCTACAAAAATACTGGATTGTGGACAATATTGAAGGAAGTCTGTTTTTGTGGAGCTGGCAGATTTAAGACCCTTGATTAAATGCATTCACAGCTTGTCTGCAGAACTGCAGAGCTATCATGATGTGATTATAGGGCAGCTGTGGTCTGGTGGACTCAGAACTCAGAAATTAGGAAATACGAATTTTCTTGATGTGCCACAGTTTGTTTTGTGAGATCCTAGGCTGGTCACTTAAAATATTTTGGCTACTTCTTGACAGACCTACTTTGGATGTTTACTTTTTTTGGAGGACTCAGCTCACTCCTTTGACTGTATTGCCCACAGGGAGTGTGGACTGACTGGTGAGATGCTCAGGCTCCTATCCCAGATGCCAGCATTCAACCAGATAATGTGGCTGATGTGTGCCTGTTGGCCCAGAGACTATTTGCAATTGGTTTATAAAGGGTTAATCTATACAGAATGTCTTGATCAGTCATTCCCTACCAAGCTGAATAAGTTTAGGAAGTACTGATAAACGACTTGCCATTTACTGTTCCCTCTGTGATGTGTGTGTAAAGAGTCAGCCAGGTATTAATCCTTTCTAAAACATTTATAAATAAAACTTGAATACCCAGGGTGGCTGAAATCCCGGCAGGTATGAATGAAAGCAGAGGTGCAGAGCACTGCTCTCCTGTGACACTGCCCTCAGCCCTGGGATCACATCTGGCCACACATCCCAGCAGCAGTACCCAGAAATCATTTCTTGGTTGAAAAGAATGATTCCCTTTCTACCCAGAGTAAAGAAAATCACCCAGCTCTAATAATAACTCGCTAATCTCACCCCACCGGAGCAGCGCAGGGAGAGCAACGGAAATTTCCTTCCCAGCTGCTGGGAGAGCCTGTCCCCAAAAAGGGCTTTTCTTTTGATAAGGTGCCTCCTCTGCCGGGCTGCTGAACCAGCCTGAATCAGCACGTCACCCCGGAGTGCAGGAAGATCCCGGTCTCCGCCGCTGAGTCACATGAATAACTGGAATAGTTCTGCAAAGCAGAATTAATTCCCAGAACCTCTTCAGGCATATACCAGCAGGCACATGCTTTTGCTCCGGCGTTACTTTACAGCTCCGTGATGTAGTGGGAAGGACACTACTGATATTTTTAATTGAGATAAAGCAGTTTACCTGGTGCTAAGAGTGTTAAACCTTACAAGTTTATTGTTGACACTCTCCTGCTTTCAAGAAGATTTAGGAATAAGCCAGGACATAACAGAGCTATTAGGGTTAAGCTCAAATCAACTGTGCAATGACTCAGAGCTTGTAGTCCTTTCAAACCAAGTGCTGGGGGAAGAAGCTGCTTATTATTAACTGTTGGGTGGCTCATGGTTTGTGAAGCCTGTTTAGCCAGCAAAGACATCTATGGAAACTCTCTGGGGGTTTTGATCTAGTACACTGTGAATAAGAAGTCTGATTTACAAGAAAACCAAATCAACAGAACCGAGGCTGTGGTTTAGCAAAGTCCTTATACAGTGTGATGGAAATTTGGGCAGAGCTATGAAATTCTCTATAGAACCTTTCAGTAAATGCTGCCAATATGTTAAAGAAATGAACTTGTCTGAAAGAGGGAAGTGAAGGAAAAAAGCTCTGTAGCAAAGGTGGGATCCAGGTGTTGCTCTAAAAAGTGGACCAGGATGGGCAGCTGAAATAGAGAAATAGGATGATAGAATCATAGGAAAGCAAGGAGAAGGCTGATTAGTAGTTAATGAAAATTGTCGAGATTTTTTTTCCACTTAAACTGTATTTTGTTATCCGAATAATAATGATAAGCTGACCAGGCACACAGAAGAAGCATTACTTGTACTTCCACCTGTTGCTCTGGAATACATCATAAATAAATACAGGATAACCTGTTCTGCACTCCAGCATCAATGATAACAGGAACTGATTACATGGCTTTGATTTCTGCTCTTTCTTCATTGTTCTAGAATGTTAAAATCAAAGTTTTTGCCATTTCTCCAGAAAACCTGATGTGAGGTTACTCCTGACCTTTCGCTTTCAACAACGATCACACACACACAAAAAAAAAATACTTGAAATCTAGAAATTCAATGCCATTGGGAAACAGCACTGAGGTAGAGCTCCAAGCCCAGTGTTTGGAATCTGGATGTCTGTACTTTCTTTATGTTTTGCCCACTGATGAGCTTGTGCCACTTCCTTGGGCTCCAGGTCAGTACCTTTCCCCGTGGCGTATCCAAAATGAACCCTCACCAAACCCAAACCTTATTTACAACATCTGTTGCTTGTTTGGATGGCAAAATTTGTGATAACAGTGAGAAGAAAGTAAACAGTCCAGTAGCCATGGAAACCTCCTGTCGTTTTTTCCTGTTTCTTTTTCTGCTTTTTGCAGTGAATGAGTCGGTGCCGAATCCAGCTGGAATGCAGCCCAGGAGACGGCCATCCCCAGCTCAGCCACGGCAAGGGACAAAGCCTGCCCAAAGCCAGCAGCTTTCTCTTTGCACACTCTCACCAAAGGACTTTTTCCAGGGAGCAGCTTGTTCAGGAAGAGTAGTTCAGTGCCTCAGGAAGGGTGGCCGTTTATTCCCTGGTCTCTCTGGCTGTGGCCAGAAAATAAAATAGCCCAAACACACAGTAGAGTATCGTGACTCACATCCATATGATTCATCTCTTTCCCCCCATTCCTGCATCCCAAGAAGGTGGTCTCATCCAGACAGTCCACAGGGAACAGTCCTTGGACTTTGATGTATTCCAAGGCATCATCTGGGAGAGCTGGGACAGGCCAGTGCCATGTCAGGGAGGGTTCTAACAGTGACACACAGCTCTAACACAGCCTGGGAGATCATGGACTGAACTGTGTCCTTCTCCTTCTGGATTTGCAATACGGACACAACCTCTGTGAAAGGTGTGAACAGGGCCTTATGGTTCACACAACATATCTGGCTGAGCAGTAAAGCTCAGTTTATGTTCCAGAATGGGGCAGGACAGGTATTTATTGTAGGAAAGCCCCCAGAGTACCATAGTTAATGGAATGCTTTTTCTATAAAATTTTATAACCAGTTTACAGAATTCCACAGAGAAGATTGTCAAGATGCAATCTTTATTATATTCCAGTCCAAATCTCTTGTGTGGCTGCTAAATATGTGCAGTAAGTGTGCCTCTAAATGGACTTGTCCCTGGTCACATGGGCATTGTGTCATGCCAGCATTGATATCATCATTGGATTATCCTCGTTAGCACTTTGAATCTCTCTAATGCACTTTGAAGTCTTCAGAGGAAGAGCTTCATGGGAATATTTGGAGAGCCTGATTCAGTTCTTAATTGGACTGACTCATGTTGAGTCACCAGGATATCCATTAGCTGCATCTTTAAAATCCAACATGGAGATTTTCAGTGGTCTGTGAGGGAATCAGACACCCCCAGCAGCTGCTGAGATTCCCTAGGACTGGGAAATCTGCTTCCATTGTAGAAAGCGCTGATTCTGGTGCACCACCCAGCACAGCTCTGGCTGCCAAGTCATCCCTTTTCTGTGTTCTCCTGATGCCTGGATGACCAACTGCTTGCCAGGAAGCTCTTGGAAATATCTCCTCCTCCCTGGCTGCTGCATCACTGGCACCTCTTACACACACAGAGCCCACCACACCCACACCTCCCCCTCCTGCAGGGAGCACTACCAGGAGCAAAGTTAGAAATGCAAGGAGCATTCTCCTTTTCATTTCTAGGAAAGGCTTTTTACTCCGTAAATGCTCCTTGAACAAAACAGCAAAAGGCAGTGAGTAAGGCACCTGATGACTAAAATAATTCAGGTTGTGGGAAGAAGCAGGATTTGATGTTTAATACAAATCTAAGTGTGGTTCACTTCACCCAGCTCCAGCCATGTGAAGTTAAGCATTCAGCTTCAACAAGGCACCCAGGTCCTGAGCTGCTGGCAGAGGGGACAAGCACTGAGAGCTGACTCATTCCCCTCTCTTTGTTCTGCTGGGCTGAAATGAGTTGTCCTTTGATGTTCCTTCCTAATACCGCTTCCTAATACTCAGCAAAACATGTAGAGAATCTGGAGAGGGCAGCTTATTGATGTTAGACAGCTGAAGTTAGGTAAGATAAAGCTAGCACTGATTCACTGCCATGTGCCAAGGACCACAGATCCATATGATCACAGATTCCATGATTCCGTGGGTGCCAGCAATGGTTCACTTAACCTTGTTCCAGTCTTCCCATAGAGTGTCTTAGCAACATTTTTGTCTCTTTATAGGTGGCATTTGTAGCAGATTTTTGGCTCATTACCACTCCTTTTGGAATAGAAAAAGGGGAGATAACTACTTTACAGACCACCTGGGGAATCTCTATCCTGTAAGTCTCTTTCCTAGGGGAAAAAGTATTTGCTTGATTCTCTAGTAGCAACAGCATAGAATGGAAGGCAGAGGAGAGAACAAGCAATTCCAACTTTTAGAATAATGAAGGGAAAACAATTGGGCCACTCAGCCAGAAAATTAAACTTTGGCAAACTTGGCCAAACGCTTACCTGTTCTAGACCTACTTTACTTTTCTTTGAGGATGCAAACCCTGGCATCATTATGGGGCTGCTGAAATTTCCATCAGGTAGATTCAATATGGGACAAGACTTGCAAACCTTTCTTTGATGCAGTAAAAAAAATCCCTACAGGATATTTGCAAAATTGGGGGTAAAGTACTAATGCCACAGCCTTACCTAGGGTGTGATTTTCCTTTTTCATTACGACAGATTAAAATTCTAAAACTAAGAAAAAGAGCTCTTAGGCTCACTAAAAACAACCCCCATGAAACAATGTAAGTGATCTGTGACAACTCTCTCTGAGCAGCAGAAGGTTTGACTTGAGAATAACTGTGAGCAATTAAATATTGAATATAATGAGAAGAATATTTTCTTTGTGTTTCTTACGACATTTCTTGGTTAATTATATCATGCATCTGTTGAATATGTAAAGCTTGCTGCTAAAAATGTTCCACTTCTAAAATTAATAAAAGTATGTCAGAGAAAGAGATACTTTTAATTTGTGTTGTGAATAATACAAGAAATGTTACAAATAATGACGACTATGGAGCCAACGGGCCTACTCCCACAGGCAGAAATTATCAGGGATGAATAAGAATTGTGGGATGACAACTGTAGTACTTTAAATCTTTGAAAACACTTCACACGCTTTCACCCTAGAGACACCTTGAGACAACAGCAGAGGAGAGATGTGGGAGCTCATCGTGTGCTGCTACATCCAGCAGCCCTTTGTGGTGACTCCAGCAGGGCTGGGATCAGGCTGTGGAACTGGCCTGAGGCTGAGCTGGGTGTCAGGGGCAGGATGAGCTCAGGATTCTGCTCTGTGCACTGCCCATGAGAGCTCAGACCACTTGCACGGTGCTATCTCTTAGCCCAGGGGTGATTGTGTAAATCACTCCTGCCTTCCAGCCTGTTATAACACTGACAGGGAAGGTGCCACCCTGCTGGTAAAGACTCTGCTCATGGCAAGAAGTAGAGGTTTCAAAATGAAAGATCCAAATGAAAAGGCACAAAAATGTGGCAGGAGAGAGGATGAGCCAGGGATGCTGAGAAATGGTGCCTGGACCAGCTGGGTGAGCAGTAACTCCTGGGTCTGGCTGAGCTTTGGGATCCAGAGCTTCATGGTTGTGTCAGAGTAGACAAACAGGCAAAAGGATCAAGGCAGAGAGGTCTCATGTGCAGGAAATGCAGTGAGGAGTTCATCTTAACAGCTGCACTTCCCTACATGTGCTGTGTCCTGTCACAACCACTGCCCAACAGAGCTGTGGTGTAACAACTCTGAGTTTGTTGGAGGAACTGGTACAGGCTGGGACTGGGGGTACTTCCAGTTAAGAGTGGCTGAGTCTTCCCCTCTGGGCAAGATCCATGGATATTTGTTCCCTGAAATAACCCCTTTCCCTTCTTATGCTTATCTAAACCCTGTTCTTACTGGCAGCAAAGGGAGTTTCCATTATATTTCTTCAGTTTTTGCTGGGTTTTCACATCTTAGTCTGTTCAGATATCAGAGTTCTTTTTGGGGCTTGTTTCTTAACAAATGTTTATCAGAAATGATTTTTAGTGCCAAAGTAATGTGCTTGCTCTGTGTGTCTCAGTGAGAAGGGGAAGGTGGGCTGTGAATTCCCAACATTTCAGCAGGTTCGTGGTGACTGCCTGGATGCTCATTTTCCCCTTGGAAAATGGAAGTTATCTCACTTCTCTTTTCCTGAAGGCAGATTATTTTATGTCTACTAGAAACAAAAGCAAAGCACTGAAGCCATTATAACAAAATTCTTCTACTCTTGGAAGTTCATTTTTGTCCTTGTGCTGCAGGTTCCTGGCTGCTCCTCTTGGTGCCAGTCCAGCTGTGTGTGGAGTTGTGCTTTCAATTAGATCATGGGCATAATCTGGGCTAAGGAAAATAGAAAATCCCCTGGTTTTTATTGATTTTTTTAAACTTATTTCAATTATCCAGTTCTAGGTGTGATTATAAATTTTGGCAAAAGTAGCTCAGAGGCTGAAGCAAAGGTTGGAGAAAGCCTTGCTGTTTTGACAAGGTATCACTGAACCCTGACAGTGTGTGCTCCCTACCCAGCAGCTGAAAGCCTTCAGTTTCATCCTCTACCTTACCTTTTTTAAACTTGTTTCTGTATTCCCAGCTAAGGCTCACTGGTAGCTATTGGCTGTATCTTGGGAAATCATCTGAAATTGTTTCATGGAATAACTTCAAACCTCACTAAAGCTTTTTTGACTTGAAGATCTGAGCCTGCTTCCACTGTCAGAAATGACAGAACTCTCTGATAGTGAGGCTGCCATGAAATTGAAAAGTCCCTGTAAATGCTTTAATACCAGTGGATTTAGGGATTTCCTCAAGCACTTTATGGTTATGTTCCCAGCTTTGTCTGTGTTTCCCTGTCAATTGTCTACTGTTCTCCCTAATCCTCCCTGGGCATTCTGGAGCTCTATCTTCCCTTCCCGCTGACAGATAAAAATTTATTGTTGCTACCTTCAATGTTCTTGACATGCTAAGAGCTCGTTCCTTTCATGTAAACAGAGGAATGTTTTGGTGTTTTAGTCTTGAATTCTCTAAGATAATTAATTCAGTCTATTATTCTGTTCCCCTTAGCAACCTAACATCTGAGTTTCAATTACTCTAACCTTACTATTTAATTAGTTAAAGCTTCCTCAGCCCTTTGAAAACTGAAAGTGTTAATTACTTTTGCAGCATGATTATTTTATATTTCTGAACGATTGGCATCTGTACCTTTTAACCTTCTCTTACTTCAATTGATGGAGCAGTGTCCCTTGTCACTTCCCTCCAGAAACCAGAGATGTAGACCAAAATCATCCATTGAGTAACTTCTCTAACATCATTTGACTTCTGACAGGGAGAGATTTAGTACCTTTGTCTCAGCTTTCCCCACTTTCTGCTATGGATCCTTGTCAAGTGGTTGCTTAAATGGATCCCAAAAAGACTTGGGAATGGTGCTGCTGCTGCATTTGCCTGCGGCAGAACCCACTGCCCTCACCACAAATGCATTCATGATGCACTGGTTTTCATTTATGCATGGAGGGACTAAAATTCCCTGCACCTTGGCTGATTGTAACTACAGAATTCTGTCTCCTGTCCAGGAACAGAGAATGTGGAGAATTCACGTCCATAACCCATCCTGTGTTGGGCTTTGTCAGGGGAAGGAGAGCCAGCAGTTACACGTCATGGAGCCCTGTGATATTCACCCTGAAGAACTAAACCCCTCTCATAAGTCAGTCTTCGTAAGGGCAACGATTTTTGTTTTTAATCTTTGAAAGGGATGTAGACTTATTATTCAACAGTAGTCATCAAGTGATTCTGATATCTGTTCTTGTGAATCACTGGTATTCTCCAGGACTATTGCTTTTAAATGTCAGCTCTTCACATCTCTGCTTCTTATCTGCCACCTCAGCCACCACGGATTGTTTCCTAATCACCATCGTTGACTCCCAAACCCACAAAGACTCACCGCTTCAGGAAGGATTTTTTTTTTTCCTGAGGCTGATTTATGCAAGGAGAGTTGTGTGATCACTCACAACAAAGTCCTCCTTGAATGTACTCCCTCCTGCAAGTCTGTCGTGAAATAAGTGAGAATTTGGTTGAGGTAAATGTAGTTCCTGTGCAACTTTGTGAACCTTTGTGTTCTGTGTGACACCAGAGTTGCAAGAGGTGTCAGTGAGAGAAATACTTGAATTTCTGCTCTACACTAACTTTGAGACATGGAAAAATTATGACAGTACTAGAAAGAGGGAGTTCTTCAGATTCAATTTTCAAGAAACCATTAGAGATTTTTTTTCTGATATAATTCCCAATCTTTTCCTACTCAGCTTTGATAATAAATATCCCTTGAGGACAGCAAATATGAATCTACTGAGAATCTTGGACAAGGGGTTTTAATGATTTCCTTTAAAGTGCTGTTCATTCAGTTCTTGCAATCTGCCTGTCTCTTTCCTCAATTCCTTATGTTTTACTCAAAGAATTCTCCCTTCCAATTAAGTGAATGAAGCTTAGAATTAAGTAAGGCTGTCATAGGAACTAAAATGAATATGACTGATTTTTATAATATAAATTGGAAGCAATTACCAGTTTTCTATCTTCATTTTTGCTTGGAAAATTTACACTTAACCCAGCAATACACCTTAATTAAAGGCCTATCTATCTATCTATGTAACCTTCTCTTTCTAGCAAGAGTCCTTCTGTGGGCTATATTAAATTTACTATGGTTTCATCTCTTCGTTAATAACCTTTCCGTATATTTTCAATTAAGTTTCTGGTCACATTATAGCACTGAGGTAAGAGCTCTGGCTGACCTTTAATAGGATATGGATAATAGAACATCTTTGGCTCATGTTCTCCTTTGGTAGCACAACCTTGCACTTCTTCTGAAAACATCTCTGGAATTTGCAGACAGCAAAAGGTGCTCCTTGCATGAAGAAATTCTATTCCAGACTGCAGTAAAACTGGATGGACATCCATCCATACTCCCTGAGACCAGACAGTGCTGAAACAACCTCACTTTGTCTTGGTTTTATGGCAAACACCAGTGGGAGATCGTGAATGGCCTTCTATGTAAGATAAAAATACTTTCCTTTGACTGATATGTTCCATATGGCAACTCATGCTTCTCCCCACATGAACCCACAGGACTGTACTGTGGGGTAAAGGGTGATAAGGACCTCTTGTATCTGCATTCAGAGGTCAATGCTCTGGTGGTTGGACAGAGTAGGACTGGCTATTAATGATGTAGAATGATAAGGGATGTTTGTGCTCCCTTGAAGCCCACAGGATTTCGGGGTGGGAAGGGATATATTTGATATCCAGCCAGAGTTTTGTCAATATGAATATCTGAACCAGCTGCTTTTCTTGCTGTTCTCCCATGGTTGGATTACTCTGTTTTTCTTTATGTCTTTGTCTTTTTTTTTTTTTTTAATTTATAGCTCATGATGCTCTTATGAATTTTACTGCCAGAGTATCACATATTTGTCTTTTGATAGGGGATTATAATTTTACTTCCTTGAGTATGGAACCCCCAGCTCCTCTTCAGCTCAATTTTTTGTTCTCAAATCAGCCTTTCCCCAGTTTAGTTCACCAAATCACAACCAGCCTCAGCTGAAAGCTGGCAAAGCACTGAGGGGACACAGTAAGTTAAATCTGCCAAGGGGACATCTCTCTGTTAATTCCTGCTGGTATTTCCATCTCCCTGGGTGAGTGTTCAGGAAACCTCATCTGGCCTGTCCACATAAAGGGGTGTCTGAAAATAAAGGTAAATTTATCCCAGATGAGGGAGAGCTTGGTATTTCAGATGGAGAACTCCATCTGTGGCAGAGCCTGAATGGATGAAAAGGGAACAGCTCTGGGATGGGCTTGGCTTAGGGGTGCCACTCCTGCACGATGTGACTCAGCCTTATTCCCACACGGGTTTGTCCCATTGCCTTGAATGCTTTGTTCAATTAATTACTGGTAGAACCTGCTGCTAAATGTGCCACATCAATGGCCTGTGGAGCAATATCTTCCCCAGGCAGGTGCTTGGCTTCAGCAGTGCTTTGGAAGTGGCTGAGATCCCAGATAACCGAGGTGGCCCTTGCCCTCCAGCAGCGGAATCTCCCAGTCTGGGTTTCACCCTGAGTCAGCAGCAGTCATGTTCCATCACTGTGCAAACTGAAAAAGGATTCTTCATCATCATCATCATCATCATCATCATCATCATCATCAATCATCAATCATCATCATCATCATCATCATCATCATTCTTTGCTCACCTGTCACAATTTCAGCTCTACCAGTATTTCCAGCCTGGCCCATCTTTCATCAGCTTCTTCCACAATTATTTCCATCCTTCCTTCTGTGTCACAGCCTTTGTTCCCCATGTGAACTCGCTGATTTTTTCTACCAGGCTGTGAATCTTTCAATATTTACTCTGTCTTAAACACATATTTCAGCTTGTTTTCTTAAGAACTGAATTTACTTCTACACACATCAGGTTTTGTTCCCACACAGCTCCACACTTTCTACTTCCCTATCTGTCCTGAGAGTGTAGGATGAGGAACAATCCCTTGTTTAACATGCAAAGCATGCAAACACACGCTAAATAATTATGCAAATATTTTTCAATTGCTTTCTTTGTGATTTTTATTACCATTGTTTTGGTCTCACCATGGAAAATGGAAGCCCGTGAGCCGAAGTGTCTGAGTGGAGCTGGACTAGAGCCTGAATTTCCCAATCCCTGTTCAGGCTAGAGCACGACTGTCTCCTCTGTATGTTCTCCCCTGGAAAATTCTTATTTACAGAAACAGAAGATCTGGAATTTGCATAACTTTGTAGCAGCAGTTCCTGCAATATGCTCAAAATACTGTTTTGTTTTTTTTTAGAAACCTGAATTTTCATGTTGTTTGATTACATGAGGCTTTCAGCCTTCAATGAAAGGTTCTACTGGTTCTTCAGGTCATTGAGAAAACCTTCACACAGATAACCCAGTTTAGGAGGCTGAAAGCCTGGAGTGAACTGCATCCTTTGGGATGTCGTGTGGGGTTCCCAGTGCCATTCACCATGTCCCTTCTTTAGAGCCAGTCTGAGCTGCCACACGTATTTGGGTTTTCAGGCCATGCATTCCACCTAAAACGTGGTAGGTCTGTGGGAGGAAGATGGAACAGCCCAGAAATGGCATCATTTTGACACATGGAAGACAGTGATTCAGTTATTTCACAGGTACATGGACTTCTGCAAATATGCAGCTCATAAAAACCTTGACAGTGTTTGAAGAAGCAGTTTGGTAGTGTCAGACCCTTGTCACTCTGCCAACTGGCCACTTTGGTTTCCATATAAGCCACGGGCTGGAGGAACAGGTGAGCACGTGGTTGGCCTGAGGAAATGTCCTGTCTTCTAAGGCAGCTTTGTGCATGAAACTTCTAAGCAGTTTCTTGATCTGGACTTGTTCTGTGAATGAGGAGAGGACCTCAGTCTCTGCAGATGCTAATCCAGCACTTCTTGCTGACCTAACATTGACCTACATCATTTAAACCGAAGTGATGTGCAGGCGACACAGTTTCTGCTGAGAAAGTGCAGTACGTGCCAACATTTTAATATCACTCTTTTCTCTCAGTCTGTTTAATCCAGTATCTGACATGAATGGAGGGAAGAAATGATGTACAACACATTCCTTGCACCAAAATCTGAGAAAATGAAATGTAAATGTGTGAGTAGGACACAGACTCCCTTTCTGTGAACACACACTCGCAGAGTTGCTGGAGTTGCCAAGAGCACAGCGAGCCAACCCAGGGCCTGTACGCCTGTAATTTACTGAAGGGAGGGGACAGGTCTAATTTATGCACTTGGCCCTCAGACCAGGGTTTACCTCAATGCTTTTCAATGCACAAATTCTGTAAATCTTTCTGGGAGAAGGAATGTCAGCTCCCGCCAGGCTCTGGACATGCCGAAAATGTCGCTCGCACAGATGATGGCTTGTGTTTAATTTGCTGTTGTGGATGGGCCTGAACCAAACTCCCCTTCTTGTTCCAAACATCTCTAAATTTAGGAGGTTTTGGCAACCCAGTCCAGATATGAGTCAATAGTTCTCTGCGTTCCAAAGAATAAGTATTAGGCTGCAAAGGTGGGAGTCGTTATGTAAATGGGATAAAATAAGGGAATATCAGTATTAATACCTTTGTTATGCTCAGAGCTAGAGGTTTGCCAAAGCTTAAGTGGACTCAGGATGAGCTGGACACATCCAATTAATATAAGTAATGTGGCTTTTCTTGAACAAATGTGACTTCTCAGTGCACATTACAGCTGCTGAGTGTTCCAGCTCTGCTGCATCTGGTCCTCAGAGGGTTACAAATGTGTATTCTAGTGCTGCAGCCTGCTCTTATTTCTGCATTTGTTTGGTACTAAATAAATGGGTTCTGATTTTCAGTGCTTCTGTGAGGGAAGTAAAAAATATTGGTGTGGCTTACTGATGGACATAAAAGCCCCAGAGAAAAAAAAAACAGAACATGAAATGAAGAATTACATATCCACATGCAAAGTAAGAGTGCTGGACCTCCCATCCCTTTTCCTGATGTCACTGCTGTGTTCACAAATTCTGCATCAAGTAGGTGTCTTCTAAGGCTCTTCTCAGTGAACGCCTCATCTGAATTTCTTCCACAGATGCCACAATTAACACTGACCATGTTCTGCTGCTCCTCTCTCTTGTCCAGAGGGAAGCCATCCATGTGTTTATGGTGGCACTGGAGTGCTGGCCCAGGCAGGGCAGGTGGAAGGTGAATTCCTTGAGCTGTGCAGTTGTTTTGTCAAGTGTGCAATTCTGCTCAGTTTCAAGAACAGAAAACAGGATTTCCTTCCACAGTCTCCTACAGCACCCTTCATTTTCTTTAAATGTTTTGTGATTGTCCCATCATTATGTACCAATCTCACTCTAGGATGTTTCCTGAGGGACTGGGATTTACCACTGGCAGATAAAAAGACAGAAATGCAGTGGCATGGAGGAAGATTATTCCAAACCCTCTTCTGGCTTCCCAGGCTGACAAGGCAGGCAGATCTCCCAGCTTTCTCTGTGGCTCACCATGATCTGCACCTCCACTCCCTCCCAGGGCCTCTGACTGTAATTGTGGAATTGTCCTTTCCCCCTCAGTGCTCCCTTGCTGCTCTGCACCACGCTGGCTGTAGCATGTGGGAGAAGCAGGTCTGTGCCTTTTTCTGTGCTGACTGAAGTGCTGAGCGCTCTGAATTACCCCCCTGGAAGCAGTAGGCAGAATCGTGGAGCAGGCACAATGTGCCACATGAGGATCAGCTTAGCGAGCTGGATCAGTGACACTTTGCAGCAGAATAAAAACTGCTTTTTCTTGTTCCCAGCTGTTCTCCCAAGCACTTTGAGCATTCATTCGCCTCAGCGCGCGGGAGATTTACGTGTCTCACTTCCATTGACATGGCAGAAGAGACCCTCCTCACTTGCAGATTTGTTCTTTTAATAGGCATCCAGCACAACTGGGAATTAAGTACATGTGTGTGTCCAACAGAGAGGAGACCAGAACCAGCTGTAGGCACAAAGCACTGCTTAGGAGGCCCATTTTTTTGTGCTGATTTGGTAACTCAGGGGACAGCCAAATCTTCCTTTTTAGGAATGGGGAGAAGAGGAAGAACAGAGGACATCATCTTCAGATTGTATCACCCATGGAAGGGGAGAGATAGCAGGGAGAGAACTCTCCACATGAGGTTCTCCTCTCCCTGATGGGGCAGCTGGAGCAAATAAGGTTCATCGTGGGCAAATGTGAATTTCTTGTGCCTCCACTCGGAGCTGGCAGAGCAGCTGTGGTGTTCAGGGCTCTGAGTCAGTGAAACTTCCTAATTGAAGTTAGAGATGATCCTAAAAGATACCGAGCAACTGTGGCACAGACCTGCTGCTCCCAGACTGAGCACTCTTACACTCCAAACCTCTTCCAGTTGTAGATCTTATTGCAAGGACATCATGGATTTGGGGAGAGACAGGTAGCCATTCTCACTATGAGAGATGCAGGGGTGAGTCACCTGTGCCAGCCCAAGGAACACAATCGTCAGCGAGGTCCTTTTAGGATTAGCCACACAAGAAGGTGAATCTTAAAGACAAAAGGAAATGGTGTTAGGAGGGAAGAAGTGGCAATGACCAGAGGCCTTAATTTGATGCCAACCGGTATCTCAGAGAAAGCAATTTCCCAGAGGATTGTCAGAGATGTGAAATGAATTGTAAGAGCTGCTTTACAGGCATTTGTGGGCACACACACCTGCTTACAGCAGGGGAAAGACAGTGCGTAAATGTCTGGAATATTACATAAAAGCTGTCTGGTAGACTGGGCAGAGCAATTAAAATCCATCTCGCTTAAACGAACCCTGAGTGCAGGTCAAACAAATCTAATTTTTATTGTTCCTTAAGGAGATGTCTGTACAGGAGACAAAAGGGGGATGCAGCCGTCAGGTTAAAAAATCAAGATGCCTTTAAAAAATTAAATGTTCACAATAGTGCTACGGCAAGCTGGATAAATGATATATTACAACGATGGTTTAAAACTAATTGATGACTAATGTTGTAATGCATTTGTAGCTACACTGATCTATTATATATCTTGGCCAAGCTGAAGGGACACTTCAAGGAGAAAAATTGCTAACTGTTTTAACCTGATGGAACTCAGGGAAAAAATAGTTACTTTACGAGATAAATGGAAAGGTTGTGACCTCCTAATGTACATCTGGGTCTTGCAATGCAAAATCAAATTATCATTAAACAGAATGTGATCTGTGATGGAATTAAAACAACTACAAACCAGCACAGAAGTTTTCTCAGAGAAACACAATAGCCCAGTTTGAGCTGGGAGCAGTGGCTGCAAAGCTGCCTGGCTAAAGAACTGGTGTAACAAGTTGGGATGGAATTGTTTTGCTCTGTAATGAAAGTTGGTTTAATTGGAGAGTGCAGGAAAAACGTAAGCATCTTTACAGCCATTTACATATGTAAGCCATTCTATAAACATTACTTAATTAGTGTATAAATCATTAACAATTTAGCCTAAGTCCTGAGTAAAGTGTCTCTCTGGCTCTTGCAGGGGAGACAGGAAGCCTCATTTTCCCCTCCTCATTTTTGTCATGCCTGAGGCTCATGCCCTCTGGGTTTTACCCTTACAGTTGGAATTTGGAGGAGATGTCAGTCAGGCTCTGCTTATTTTCACATCTAATTCATGCAAAAACCAGGTTTCCTCCTGAGGCAGTAAACTGGCCCAGATTTGCTTCAAAGTTTGGCCCAGGTTCAGTGAATGACTCACTTTAACTGAGGTACATCCATCTTCCTGGCTGGAACACGTGGTGGGAAGTGTTGTCAAAGAGCAGAGATCCCCTAGAACCACAGCTCAGGGCTTCAGGACCTTGCAAACCAAAAGCAGTGGCTCATTCCCTCCCCTGCTTTCTTGTCACCCAACATTAAGGACATTGAGTGGGTGTCCCAACCACTGCTGCTCAACCCAGGGTCCCAACGTGGGATTTTGCAGGCTAAAACCTCTGCAAAGGGCTGGGATGGACTGCTGGGAGCTGGGCTGGGAGGAATTTCAGCCAGAAGCCTCCCTGGTCCTGGGATCTGTGCAAAATTCTATGCAATAAGTCTGGCAATAGGTAACAGATAAAGATAACATTGTGGGCCATTGCCAAAATATGGATTACCCTGAACGGGCCAAGATTAAAAGGCCAAAAACAACACTCTCACCCTCTGAATTGGTTCCCTCCAATCGGAGTATGGAAAATGAAAGAGAACAAGATAACCAGGACACCCCCCCACTAGAGGTGACACTAAGTTTCTTCTGCCTGAGAAAAAGTTAATATAGCAAGGACATGACCAGCCTGTGATATCATCTGAGAGCAGCTATTCCTTCATGACAGATTCACCTTGCAGTGGCAGGGAAATGCCCACAATACCAACCTGCAAATATGTTGTACTTTGAAGGGTTTGATGTACCAAAGCCCTCCAAATCCTTTGTATATTTTAACTGCTGTGCATCAGACTTCCTCTGCTGCATTCACTCGGTTTTGGTTTGAAGCCCAATACAGGCAGCAGCTTGGAAAATTGTTTTATAGCTCAAAATGGAGCAGTTGGAGTTTTAATTTGGGGGCATCTTTCTTTTACAGGGGGACATTACTCTTGGTGCAAAATTTTAAGTTATTCAGGTCACGGTATTTGTATCAATTTTCAACATTTGGAAACTCAGTTGCACAAGGATCACTGAGCTGACTTAGAACATTTATTTTCTCAAAGGATGGCAAACAATCACATCCATGGCTCTGTCTGGAAGATGTCTTTCCTTCACTAACATTTAAACAAAATAACTCAGATAGTTTTTTATTCCAGATCAATGTGATTTCTTAAAGCTTCATGTTGAGTAGATAATCCTCAGACGGGCTTTTTTTAAAGCAGAAAAGCATATGAAACAGCTTTAGATGAAACTTTGAGCTGCTAGATCATTTAAAAGCAATAAAGAGAGGAGAAAAAAAAAAAAGAGTTAACTTGAAGCAGGGCACTTGGCATTCAAGGTGACTGTGAGAGGTGGTCACAAAGGAAGGTTGCTCTCTCAGCAACCACGTCAGGTCCTGTGCCACTATGGCAGAGTCATGCCCTGCACATGGATTTGCTGCTGACCCTCAGTGGCCAGGATTCCATGGAAGGAAATATGGGGTAATTATCTGCAATTCTAATTTTCCAGTTCCATATGTCCCAAGATGACAACTTGCCAGTGTTCTCTGTGGCCACGGGGATGAGGTGTCCACCAGAACATCCCATGGCATTTCCATGACTGCAACTGGAGGTAAGGAAACTGCTCTGGTGTTTGGATACACTCACAAACAATGATCCCAGCAATCCTTGGAGAGGGTGGAGTTACATACCCAGTCACATATTCCTCCTCATTTTGGAACAATCAGATATAAAATACTCTAAAATAAGAATGCAGTTACCACTTGTTTCCTTCCTCAATTTCTTATCTCGCTTTATCACAACATTTGTAGCTGTGGCTGACAGAAATGGCAAACATGTCCAGTATTTCTGATTTTTGTCGTGTCTTGCTTTTTATTTGAACTTTCAGCTTTTTTGACTGGCCAATGACTCAAAAAGTTAACTAAAGCCATGATAGCTTTATCATAGTTTTGGGAAGACAAGCTGCAAAATCCAGAGGTTACCAAAGCAGAATGGGATTTTAAAGAATGCTTGAAGCAGGTTCATTCTGCTTCTTGTGAGAACTGCAGCTGTGCCAAAGTTTTTTGTAACTTTTGTACACACATAAAAGCATATTCTACACATATTTCTGTCTATATTTTAATTTACTGAGAGCATTTGCTCCATTTGATTTATACTAAGGCTTTATGATTGTCAGATTAGTGTAAGAATGAAAGTAAGAAAATTAAATTGTACCTGTGATTGTCCTATCATTTTTCCATGTTTTTCAGATGTTATGTCTAGAGCCCAAAGGAGTTTTTAATGTGATGCACTGAATATTCTGACTTATTCATAGGAGAGCTCAGCATTGGGCACATCATTTACCAGCTCACTGCTGTCACAGGCTATTGCATCCTTCTTCCCTCTTGACCCAAGCTCGATTAATCTTTTCATAGTTTTGGTTCTGGTATGGTTTTGAAAAAGTGTTGTTTTTCCCAGGAAGCCTTAAGAACCTGAGCATCTGCTTCATGCTGTCTGGGCAGCTCAAAAAACTGCAGAGGGAAGGGAATAATCTCCCCCAGACCCTTGACAGCATCACATTTCCACCCCGTCACGGTGCCCGGTACGTGCAGCGCTGGCAGGAAGAGCTGGGGAAACTCCTGTTTGCTGGGCCATGACCTGTGGAGCTGCATGGTTTTAGGAAATACCAGGTTAGCTCCAGGAGCAGGGAATTGTTACAGCTCTTTGTTCCTGCACAGAAGTTTTCAACATCAGTGAGAGCATCAGTGTGTGTATTCAGATTTCCATCTGTCATGCAAAGCATAAATCCAAAGCACTCTGTGAGATCAGTCACGCCCAGAATATTTGAAGTTACCCAAAATGTTGGCGAATTAACATCTCACATTTTTCTCCAGAGTCCTGAGTGGTGCAGGCATTCTGTTAATCATATATTGCAAGCTCAGGCAATACATTAAGTATGGAAAATAGGTTTATATAACAAAGATAAGGCAGAACGAACTGGATCCACAAATATCTTTCTACTCACTCTGTCTATAATAATTTCATTACATTTCTTTGGGGTTTATCCAGTTTTACTGTGACCACCTACTGACAATGTGTCTGAAAGGAAAGAAGAAAAAGCACGAAATTCTAACATGCAAGACATACAAAATAAATCCTGTGACGTTTTCTAATATGGGAATGTTCCTAAATGCCAGACTAAAACATCCCTCCAACGGCTTCTTTTACAGACTTCCCTTGTTCCAGAAACTTGGCCTGACTTAGGAGGAAACCCCATAGCTGTCCCTTAAAAGTTGAATTGCATCAGTGTGGGCAAGATGTTGGGCCAAATTCCTTAATGGTGCAATTCCATGAAAATCAGAAATCCTACACCAGAGCTGAATCTGCCCTGTGGTATAAAATGATCTCCCTGGAGGCAAGACTTTTGGAAACAGTATCATATTTTAATTCTAAACAGACAATTTGTTTTGGGTTGTATACAGAGCATGACAATCTCACTGCTATAGGAACCAGCTACATAAAAGGTGACTTTATCCCTGTTTCTTGTGCTGTTTGCTTTATCTGTGTGTGATTTGCAGGTAGCTACATGATCCTACAAACTTCTTTTTATGTAATGGAATGAGCCCCTGTTCTGTTTAAGATTTTAAAAGATTACAGAGCTGGCGTTGGAACATTTGTACATTTTGCAATGAGTTAAGGAGAAAGGCTGCGTGCTGTTTATAATCTGGGAAGTACAGATCCCAGTTAATCTTACCCTTGGAGAACAGACAGTTATATTTTTTTACAAATTAACAGATCCTGACTGATTGCCTCCCATGACTGTGTTCACCAGTTTTGGAATTCCAAGGGCAAAATAGGATCTGCCTTTTGTAGAAGGTGCCAGGAATGGCATCAGGACACACTGTCTGGAGGGTGGCTGAGCCTTTTCAATCCTCCCCACACCGACTGGATTTGGCACCATTGTGTGATATATCACCACTGTAACAAAGCACTTCATGCAAGCTGGTCATATCCTATGGAAAAAATCTTGGAAGGATGTTGCAGAAAAAAATATTTAACCTCTGTTCACCATTTTTCTGGAGATGTAAGGTATTGTGAAATTTGAGGAGATTTTCACAGCTTGGCTTGTGAAATTCATTTCCAGCTTGACAGATTGTGATTTCATGATTTTGCACATCTGGATTTTGGCACAGGGCTGTGGGGGGGATGTCTCTGGCAGTTTGCCTCCCAGGACAGTGTGTTTGCTCCTGGGCAGTGAGGAGTCCTGTCCTGGCTGAGCTGTCCCCTGCCTGCCCTGCCCTGGGCACTCTCTGTTCCACAAGGGAAAGGCTGCACAGCTGGAGCTGGCCCTGACATCAGTGAGCTCAGGAATCACTTGAATAAAAATGTTAAAGTCATGTTTCTAAAATTCAAGCAGTGTAAGGGATAGGCAAAAAAAGTTGTAGGGGTATCTGTACTGTGTGTTCTGGGGAGCAAACAACATTTTCACTTGCTGAAAACACTGTGTGCACAGACTACTGAGCAGTCCCTCTGCCACACTGCACCAGTGGGCTGCTTTTCTGGCCAGGCATTTTGGGAGGGGGTCTTCTCCTTCTGGCAATCTTCCTAGAGGGGACCCAGTTGATGAAACAGGACTTTAAGCCAGGATTTTTTCAGCATTCACACCACAGAAGGAGAGTTTACAAAGGTGGCAAGAGCCATGTGAATTTTCCCTTTGTGCATTGCTGTGTGACAGCAAAGTCATCCTATTTTCCCACCAGGATCACACGGGATCACAGAACCTCCCTTATTCCTATGGCATTGGAAGTGTGGTTTCAAAAGAAAAATCCCTGTGCTGTCTGGAATGCTCAACTGTTGGGTACCAGAGTCGGAAAACATCCTGCCTGCCACGAACGTTAGGAAAACAGAGCAGCCCTGGCTCCAGTGCCAAGTGGTTTTTTGGAAGGCTGACTCCCCTGAGAATAAAGGATATTGGTGTCCAGCCAAGTGGGCAGGCAGGAACAGGCCCTGGGCAAGACACTGGAATTTTGGTGGAGCCTGAAATATTGTCTGCTTGTTTGTATCAGCTTCTCACTTTGGTATTAAAAGGTGAGCTGCCCAAAACGTGAGGAAATGGGCCACAAATTGATAAAATTGGAATTATTTTTCTGGCTACATTTAGAGGAACTTAAAACAGGGATTTCCCTTTTTGGCCACTCCAGTATCCAAGAGTAACTTAATATTTCCGTTAAAACCAGAAAAAATCCCCCAAAGGAAATTTCCTTTTTTTCCTATTGTACACTCAAAAATCCCTTCTTGTTGCAGAGAATTCATTTGGTTATTACTTCCCCATTTCCCTGTTTAGATGAATAGTCCTGGTCTAATGGCCCAGTAAGCATTCATCCAGAGTATTCCCCAGCTTCTACTTCCTATTACACTTGAAGAAGTGCTACACTTCATCAAATGAGATTAAAACCCACCCTCATGTGCTTGCATGAACTGCCTAAGCACACACACAAGCAGGAACTTTATTAAATGCTTTTTCCCTTCTATTTTTATGCTAATAAACATCTAAATGTAATTTTGGGGTGTTCAGAGGTCCATTGCTGCTTGAGATTCACCAGAAGTTGGGGCAAAACTTGCATCCACTGAGCTCAAGAGACATTTTTGTGTTGATCTCAACAGAGCAGGGCTGGGTCTTTATTTCCTTGACAAGGCTGGAAAATGTTCATTCTGCCTCTTTCCCCTGCACACACATATTTTCTTTTCTTTACAGAAGGAGTAATTTGTCTTTATCTCACCATTCACCTCTCTCTCTGATTGCAGTTAATGGAATTGTCACCTTTATGGACTCATGCTCCATTTCTCAACCTGTCTGGACTTTGGCCTCCAAAGGTTACCACAGCTAGTGAAGTAATATGATTGAGTCTTTTTCGACAGATTTATGCAAGATTTCTTCTCCAGCAAGTGTCACATCTAGTCTAGTTCTGCAAAAGAGAATATTTCAAAGATGCCAACTGTCATCTAAACCCACTAAATTGTTCTGTGGGGTTGAGAGGACTCAGGGCCATCTCGGGCAATGCTGATTTACACTACCTGGAGCTGTTTCCCTGCTGCTTGAAATACGGGCTCTGGTTAATCACGAAAAAAAAGAATATCCCTGTCTCCCAGAAAGCACATTTAAAATGGAATTTTCATTAGTTACTCTGTAATGAAAAGGCGAAAGGGTGTATTTTAAGTGAATCTGTCCAGAATCTTGGAAGAAGGGGGGGTTATTTGAAGGAAAACTACAACAGCCACACGCTAAACAGGAAAAATTGGTCGAGTTCCATTTAAGGCACGTACATCCATGTCAAGATGAATATTTTCAAGGTTATAGAAGGATTTTGGAATTATAGAGGATTCACTGCACATGTATCTGCTCCTTCTGCATTTGATACAAAGCACAAATTAATCATCATTATTCTGCACTAATATAACACCTCTTAACCCTCAGCTTTCAGAATATTTCAAATGAGCAATGAATTAAGCCTCATGTGGGCTTGGGAATATGTGATAATCCAAAATTGGATTCTTTAATAAAAAGCATTTTCAAGGCCTTCATTTTGGAAGTTATAAACTTATAATTGTTCTTGAAAATATCTTCCTTTGTCACTCACTTGGAAAGAAACCATGGGAGTACTAGAGAAGTGAGATGAAATGGAAAAATGTATTAAGCAAAAGTTAATAAATTTGTCTGTACTTATTTTTGTTATTTATTGGAGCAAAAAGACCTGGGTAAATTGAGGTGCTAATGTGATATAGGTGTAAAAAAGGCAAATTTGATACTTGTCTGTAACTAAAAGAGTGCAGGGGGAATCATTATTGCCCCTGTACAAGTCTCTTGCAAGCCATCATTTAAACATTACACAGTATGTCAGACTCTGATCACTCACGCTCAGAAAAGATGAATTCTGACTGAAAGAAGTGAAGGAAAAACTATTAGATAATCCACAACTTGCTGTTATGAGAGAAAATAAATGATTAATATTTAACTTGGCAAAACAAATAAGGGACTTCAATGGTGTCTACAAATACATTGTGGGAGGAGAACAAGTATTATACTAAAAGAAACTGTCAGTGTATGACAATAGGGAGGGCAGAAATAAATTTGTTTTTAATGAACGGAGGAATGGGATTCTGGAACAGAATCAGGTCCATTTCTCTGGGCTTCATTTTAGTGCTTTTCAGTTGAACAAAACATTTGGGTATCTCCCCAGTCACGGTGCCTTGTTTTAGGCCACTGAGCTAATGTGAAACAGCTCGTTTGTGTCTCTGAACTTTACACTTTCCCTGCATGGAGCGCTTCCCTGGCCAGAGTGGTGGCCCTGCGCTGGGATTTGTCCCCACGGGCCAGGTCTGACTCAGATTGGGATGTGCACATCTCAGAAAACAGAAATTTAAATCTCACTACACCGCAGACCTCCTGGGGAGCAAGGCAGAGCATGAGGGCACACATTCACACCATGCTGTAAGATGACTTGGAATTACAGTCAGGAGGGGGTATTTTATTTTTTTAACCTATCTATTCAAACCAAAGCATTTGGACTAATGAAGAAACCCCCAAACACTGCAGTTTGGGTCAAATGTCCTTTCTAAGCCAGCCCAGACAGAAGGTATTCCCAATGGAAAAATCAATTTTCACCCAGATTTCAGTTTGGTATAAGCAGTGTTTTCCATCAGAAAATCATCCCAACGGAAAATTCCTAACTGGTTCTAGTACAAAGTGACTAGCAAAGCTCTCAAAATGATTCAGTGGCAAGGCTGGAATGAGAACCCACAGCTCCTGACCACGAACCCTGTGCTCTAACCACGAGACAAACACTCATCTTTCCCTGAGCAAGGTTGTTCCTGCAGCATTTCTGCTCGGGCCGAAGTGGGAATACTCTGGAAATGTTGCAAGAGAACTTTTTTTTTTTGCTGCAAGATTTCCTGTTGTAGAATGTTTGTGGGGGGTAACGGGAAAAATCCCTGGTGGCTCCCTGGGGCCAGAAGTGTTTGGATGTGATGGGAATGTGAGGGCTGCTCCTCCCCGCGTGGGCTGAGGAGGGTCACGCAGGGCTGTGGTGGGATCTGGTCCCAAACCATGGAGTGCTCAGCCACGGCTGGCCCATGGGTTGGACTCGACGACCTGAGAGGTCTTTTCCAACCTCATCGATTCTGTGATTTCTCTGTTTCCCAGGGATGCATTTGAGGGCATCCCGCTGCCCCATCCTCTATCCGTTTTAAGCAAACCTTAACTAAACCCAGGGTTTTCTTCCTCACATCAGCAATTCTCCAGCTTTTCAGGTAAAACTCTTAGAGTGACCCCACGCAGAAAATCAAACTCATGGCTTGCAGCCCCGTTTTACTCATTTAAGCAGCATTTACATTACACTTAAAGAGGGTCAGAATGAGTATACTTAAGGAAGGTCAGGGATGTCCTGAGCCCTGACATTCCCTCTTGTTTATTGATTCTTCTATATGTTTCTACATAGTTATTGGCCTGTATGTTTTTATGTATTTATTCTTCTGTACTGTATAAGTTCTTCTCAGCGGTCTCCACGTGGCTTCTTGCACCGCTACTCCGACCCCCGATACTTCGCAGCCGTGTACAGGGCAGCAGGGCTGGAAAACCAGAAAACCAGATTTATCACCGGTTTACCAACCCGCGGCTGGTTCCCGGTTCAGCCCCGGGCGAAGGGCGCTGCCCTCAGGGAGCCGCCGCTGCCCTCAGGGAGCCGCCGCTGCCCTCAGCGCCCGGCGGCGCCGCCGCTTCCCCGCCCGCCCCTTCCCGGCGCAGGCGCGGCCGGCCCGGCACGGGGGAAGCCCGGCGGCTTTCCCGGCAGCGGCGGGCTCAGGGGACGTCCCCGCCGGGGTGTGCCGGGGGCACAAGTAAGCGATGGCTGCAGAGTAAGTGACGGCGCTGGCCGGGCCACGGCGGCCCCCGGCCCTCAGCGCGGCCGCCCGCGGGGAGAGCGCGGCGCGCGCTGCCTCAGCGCGGCTCCCGCCCCTCTCCCTGCCCTTGTTCCTGCCCCCGTTCCTGCCCCTTCTCCGCCCGGAGGGTTCCGTCCTCCTCCGTCAGGGCTCGGATCGTGCTGCTCTGAAAGGAGGTCTGGCGTTCGTGTTGTTGTTTAATCACCAGCGCCGCCTCCTTCCCCGGGGAGCCGCTGGCCGCAGCCGCGGGCCCCGTGCGGCGCGCCCCGGCCGTGCGTGGGCTGAGGGCTCGCATCGCCCCGCATCGGCTCAGAGCCTGCTTTTCCTACAGCCGGTGGGATTTACGTCCTTCTGGCTGCCCCGAGTTGTCTCCTGACGTTTCTGTAGAGCACGGCCATGTGTAACTCCCGCTGTGGTTCAGTGGGAGCGGGGCTGCCCTTCACAGCCCGCACCGCGGTGCCCAGTGCCAGGCGAGGCGTTTGGTGCTGCCCCGGGCGGGCACACGGATCCTCCCGGTGCCTCCTGTGCTCTTGGATCACCTTTATCCCTGCCGCCTTCCCATGTGCTTCAAATGCAGCTTCCTGGTGAGGGAAAAAGGAGAGGCACACGCTGATTTCTCCATGATGCTGAGAGACAGGATGCGAGGGAATGGCCTGAACCTCTGTCAGGGGAGGTTGAGGTTGGATAGTAGAAAAAGATTTTCCCCCGAAGGGTGGTCGGGTGCTGGAACAGGCTGCCCCGGAAGGGTCACAGAACCAAACCTTCCAGAGCT
This sequence comes from Passer domesticus, assembly GCF_036417665.1. Taxonomy (NCBI): domain Eukaryota; kingdom Metazoa; phylum Chordata; class Aves; order Passeriformes; family Passeridae; genus Passer; species Passer domesticus. Next base: position 59,221,733 of record NC_087480.1, read on the forward strand.
CAAGGGGATATTTGGACCATGCTCTCAGGCACATGGTGTGATTCCTGGGGTTCTGTGCAGGTCCAGGACTTGGACTCAATGATCCTCGAGTATCCTTTCCCAGCTCAGCTTTGTCTGTGATTCTGTGAAAGGGCGGCACTCAGTGACCTGACCTGGGCAGTTGGGACATGCACAGCACCCACACACTTAGCTAATCCTCCGTATCCCCAGGAAATTCCCATAAATACAGTCTCCATTCTCGTCTGTCTGGCCCTGGTGTCCTGCTGCCACCACTGCCTCTCTTGTCCTCACGCAGGTCCCCTTTTCTGGCACCTTCACAGCCTTGTCTCCTTGTCATGCCCCTGTGATCCCAAGCAGCTCCTGGGCTGGCACAGAGCACCCCCCAGGAACCTGCTGGAATTTACTCGTGCTTGGCTCCGGAGCTGCCAACACGGCCGTGTTCCTCACTGGTGCCAGGCTCTGCCCCGGTGAGGAGCTGGTAACTTGGCAGATTCCTTCCCTGCTGAGGTGCCTGGGATTTGTTAGGAAGTTTAATAAACTTAGCACCAGTGCTCTTCTCTGGAGAGCACTTACGAAACAAATTCCAGGGAAGTAGAGGAAAGGGCTCGGTCATCTCGGAGGTTTTTAGAAAGTAATAAGCAGACACGTTGCTGGGAAGGTGGTCTTGTATTTCATTCTCGTGTATTTCATTCTTGTGTATTTCATTCGTGTATATTTCATTCTCGTGTATTTCATTCCCTTGTATTTTACTCTTGTGTATTTCATTCTCGTACATTTCATTCTATTTTCTTATCCTGGAAGACCATTTGCTTAAGTAGTTGAGGTTAACTTTTTTTTAAGTGTACTTAGATACAATACAAAAGCAAGGAAATTTTAAAGGCTCTGTAATGTTAATGGTCCCTTTCTTTCAGGAATGTGTATGAGTATTTGGAAAAAAAGAGGCACTTCTTTTTTCCTGGAAAGGGTGTCTGGGATAGGAGGATGAATGCAGAGAGAATTGGTTGCTTGTAGGGACAGCTGTTCCCAGCAAAAAGAATTGTGGCAGAAATAAATTTATAGTGTCAGGAGAGACTAAATAAACTAGTTCTATGCTAGCAAGTTTTTATGTGTATTCTTAGCCACTTCTGTTACTTCATTCTGTGTTTCTCAGTTAAATTATCATTTTAAAATGTTGGTTCTTTTGAATAAATAAATAACTGGTTTTGTGCAGAATTAGTGTTTCTTTTAACCTAATATGCAACCCCACTTCCTCTTAAGTAGTTGTGACAGGAACTTGGGGCGAGTGTTTTTGAAATTGCAGCCCAAATAAATGTTTAATTTTGAACTGACAGATTACTTGGGGCTGTCATTCTTCTCAGGCTTTTACTATGCAAGAGTGAGCAAATCTTGTAAAATAAACCGTGTATTGGGCTCATGGACACATGTTTGCTTCTGGGCTGAGCATCTTGAAGTGGTTTGCAGCATGTCTTTAAAAATTTATTTCACTGTTGCATCTACTGCTGGCCTAAGTGCTCCAGTATCTGCCAGGAGTAATTATAGGCAGTTGGTTCAGATGTTGCTTAAATGTGTAAGCCTTGATGGGAAATGCAGTGGATTTCAGCCAGAATGCTAATTTTGATGTTTTATCATTTCATAAAACTGTGAACTCAGAACAAATTATTTTTATACTGATCTGCTGATACGTAATCCCAGGGTTAGTGCCAGATTCAGCCGTGATGTAGCACCAGAATCTAAAGATGGGATTGAAGTTAGAATATCAGCACTACCCTAGGTTGGCTAATTTGTATCCACAGTGGCATAGTGGCTGTGTTTACCCATGTAACCTGCACAGAAGCTCCTGGTGCCAAGGCTGGTGTGCTGCAGGAATGCAGTTTAAAGCTGTTGTGTGAATTGTAATTGTGCCTTTTGAATTGCATTCTCCTCCAAATTATATTTTGTGACTTGCGCAGATATTTTGCAAATTCACGTTATTGTGAATTTGTGTTTATAGTATACTGCTTTTTTGTGGCATGTGTTTTGTTGGTTGTTCAGGGTTTTGTTTCTCCATTTTCATCATAGCATAGAGTGAAAAAAAAAAGTCGCAGTACATGAATCAATTTTACAGGCAAAGAGCAGAGATTATTCTCTCTGCCCATCATGAGTAGGTTAAAGTGATAGACACAGGGATATGAAAGATCTTCCTTAGCATTAGATTGATAAGCTGATGGATCCAAACACTTGGGTCCATCAGTCATTTTGGAGCCTGTTACCTCTTTTCAACTAGTCATGAAGCTGCTACAGCCAGAATTTATGTAATAATTAGATGGCATTTTTTCCCCCCTCAGTCAATGTAAACAAGATAGTGTCTTCTTTCAGGGCTCCAGGCATTCTGCAGAGTCATTTGGGACACGTCTGTCTGCCAGGTCATTAGCACAGCCTTTGGGGATGTGTGCAGCTGCAGCGTCAGAGCAGGGAGTGGATCTCAGGAGCGTGGTGTGCACGGCTTGTATCCACTGCTGCTGCCAGCCTGGGGAAAAGAAAGGGTGCTGCTGTACACCCCCCTTATTCCTTAGGTTTTCCCGCCTGGGAATTGTGTCCTGGCATTTACTCATCAACATTTCCTCTGCTGGACAAACTGGAGGTCATGGCAAGTGTTCAAAATCCTGCCGTCGTGTGAGTGCACCTGTGATGTTCATAAGCGTCAGGGGCTTAGTCCTGAACTCCTGTAGAGGCTGGGAGGTTGCCACTGATGGATGCAGGATCAGAATCTGTTTTTGAAGTGGTGGCCCAGTCCCAGCAGGGCCCAGAGTGCCCTGGAGGGAATTGGAGCTGTTGCTTTTCCCCAAAGGCTGTGTCTTCTCATCTCATGTTGCGTGTTCTCACAGCCCTCTTCTCAGCCTTCCTTCTTCCTGAGAGCTCCTCTCGGCAGCTGCTTCCTGCTGTTCCGGGGTTAGGTGGGCTCTGGAGCAGGGGGAGCTGCACTTGTTTCCTTTGTGTGCCAGAGTTACAGACCAGGGAGCACCGGGGCAGCCGGGTGTGCTCGGCATGCTGCTGCTGTGCAGAGCCCATCGGGGCATTCAGCAACCTCAGTGGGGCCAGGGAAAACCAGGGGCAGCAGTAGCCCCAAGTCTTCCCCAAGCATGTATCTGGAAGAGCTCCTGGATCCCTCTGTTGTGAGCTCAGTGTTTTGGGACCTGCCTGAAGCTGGAAATCCCCGGTCAATTCCCTGCTCCTGAGTAGCACCTCTCAGCTGACACCAACACATTGTTTTCCTACTGCAGCATCTCTGAGTAGCATCTCCACTTGCCCACAGTGGCCTTGGCATTATTTCTTGCTGTTTATTAGTGCTGACTGCTTCAGTGTGTTACGGTACTGCCACATCCCTGAGCACTCAGAGCAAGAAAATGCTTTTTGTCTTACCTGACCATGTAGGGATTGTGAGTTCCAATACCCATGGTCTGTGGATCGCTGCAGTGAGGCCTTTGGGGGTGATTCAGAATGAGATGGAATCATGACTGTATGGAGAAAGTAAATACACAGCAATTGCTTAATGTCTCCTCTAGCTCAGGAACTCGGACACATCAAACAAAACTAGCAGGTGGCATGCTCAGAACGAACCAAAAGGCTTTTTCCTGCATTGTTTTCACAGAACTTTATAACTCGTTACCGCAGTAGTTTGCAGTTAGAAAAGTTTCCCTGGATTCAGAAAGAGCACAAACAAATTTAGAGAGGAAAAAGCCTTCAAGGTCTGCTAATCCTAAAGATAAAATTTCTGGCTCAGGAAGTGCCTTTACTATAGATAGCAGGAGGAAAGGTGTCCTGGGGAAGTGCTGCTGGATGAAAAGGGCAGGCATATGCTTTTCTTACGGCTTCTGCTGTTTGTGGAGGATCCTGGGCTAATTGGACCTTTCATCTGACCCAGCACAGCCATGCTCTGCTCTTTAATCAGGGGCCAGAATGCCATTGCTCCTATTTGATCATCAGTACCACAGGCTGTCTGCCTGTGTGTGAACTGAAGACAGAAACTGGAAGGAGAGCAAATAATTCTTCTGTTTAGTACAAACTCTTCTCGAGCAGAATATAGAGAAAACCAACTCTGCTGTTGGTATTTATGGACACTGGTCATGCTGACATCCTTCTGCTGTTCCTGAGTGAGATAACTATGTAGGCACTAGAAGCTGAAAAGAAATAATTTTTTGATCTAATTTCTTAGAATAATTTAGTCATTTTCATTTCTCCACTTACTGGTTACACCAGGATAAACCAGAATGTGCCTTGCTTTAGGTCAGAGCAGGTGGAAGTAGTTTGGCCTGAAAGTATTTAAAATCCAAAAGATAGAATTAGAGGGCAGAGGGCAGCAATGAAGTAATGACTTTGTCTTGGACACTGAAAGCAAGGAGAAGAAAAAAGATCTGGAGAGACATTACAGCAAATTAGTATGTAGTGAATTATTTATATAGAGAAAAAGAGGTACTAGAAAATAGTAGAATATTATCAGTCCTGCCTGTGCTGGGGTTTATTGACATTGCATTGCAATGTTAGGGAGACAGGAAGGTTTTGATGGAACAATCTAAATATTATAGGACCAGAGTCAGGGTTGAATCTTACTACTGAAATCTTCCATTATTTCAAGCTGTTTTTCCTTGTAAGATATAAGAAAACTTCACAGAATGTACCAGAGAACTGATGAAAGAATCTAGACGTGTTTGGTTTTCAATGAAGAAGCATATTTTCCCCAGCTCCAATTTTATTTATTCCAGTTTTCTTACTGTTAGCACAGTCCTCACATTCCTAAGACGGAGATCCTGCATGTAGGTGTTTCTGTTTGGGGAAGGGAAAAGGGGAGGTGAGGTGTGCTTTTGTTCCCTGTGTTTGTTTTGTTTGCTGTGGGGTAGCTGACAAATAAATGCTTGTTGATAGTTATAGCACAGTCCCTTGGGCATTTAAGGATATTTTCTATATTAGTACTGCCCTTCACCACAGTGTTAGAATTCCCCATCTGCTCCTGCTCTCCCACACAGACATGTGCCTTCTTTCTCTTTCCACATCCAAACAGGAATTACAGAAGCTGGAAGAGCAAAGGGAGTTCACTGTCTTCAAGGAGATCCTGCCACTCTACCACCACCACTTGTATTGGTTACTTACCTCTAGCAAGCCAACAAAGTGCTGAATTTCCAGTGTAATGTCAAAAGGACTTGTTTTGGTTAATGTCCTTTTTTCAATTGAAAAGCAGCTTTTCTTTAGCATATTTAGATCTTTTCACACAAAGCTTATGAAGCCTCATTTGAGCCTGTTAATCTTTTTCTTGGTAACCCATAGAAAAGCACAGCTGCACTACTAAAAACACACTGTGTATCCACAATCACTGGGTCTGGGCAGCCCGCAGCGTTCCAAAGATCAAAGTTTAAAACAGACATGCCAGCCCTTCCTAATTCTTTGTGTTTAAGCACACAGCACCACGAAGTCTAAATTGCTGCTGCTGAAAGCTTGTGCTGAGCTTGGGCCTATGCTGATGTGAGTGCAGCCCCTCCTGCACCCTGGCTTTAACAGAAAGGTACGTCCTGGCAGCTCGATAACTGTGAGGTAAAGTGGGACATTCAAGTCTAACAGTGCTCATGAAAAACTCATCTGGTTACTTACTCATTCCTTTTAAATTAAAGTAAATAATGTTAAGGATTTTCTGTCTTTTTTTTTTTATTCTTAGTATTTTTGCAACTGAGTTTCACCCCTCCTTTTTCTTTCTTCATTGCTTATGTGGGAAAACTAACACATTTGTACAAGGATAAACTGGGAAGTCTGTGGTTTCCAGCATGCACATTTTGAATAATATTTATACAGACTATTATTTAATGGTTCATATAAATATTTATAATATGCTGTAGCCTTTTGATCATAAATGCTTGTTTGAAAAGCCATTCTGTCCCTGCTGTGATTTGCAGAGAAAGAGGCCATTGCTGGTTTAGTGCTTAGAGGGAATTTTGGCTTCTTGTCCTGATTTAGCAGTTACAGACATGGATTAACACGGTCAAGCTGGACATGTCTTTTAAGTTTACTTTTTTCCTCTGCCCCTCTCCTTCTGTTTGCAAATTCAAATAATAAGTTGAAAATATGAGGCTTGAATTCTGCAGTGGATAGACAAGGCTGTATTGAAGTTCTGGAGGCCTTTTTTCTTGGCTGCAAGGAGCCAGGCTTCCTGAGTTTAGATTCTTCAGGGATTTAGAAGGTCCTATCTCCACTGCCTTCCACCCCTTGGAAGTCCATGAACGTGCATCATCCATGCATAAAATATTTTGGTGTCATGTTAGGAATATTGTGCTTGATGAACTGACCTGTCTGACTGGACTTTTAGGACATTGTATTTCAGTTATTTTTCTGGTTTGTTTTTCCTCATGATTGTATTGCCTGCAGAAATATAGAATCCAGCAGGTAAAAAAATCCAAACCAATGTTTTATTTGCACAGTACTTTTCACATGACAATTAATGTTGGTGTCCAAATTCCAAAGCAACAAGCTTGTGCAGGGATCTTCTGCTACCCCCTGAACTCCATTAAAGAGTTCCTTCAGCTCTGATTTGGAGCTTCCTTTTGTACCAAAGAAATCTTCTGGAAACACAACAGAATGACAACATTCCTTTTTAAAATTCTTATCACTGTACTTTGGCTAAATATTTTCCACCAACTTCTCTGCTGAGTTCTTAGGTTCTCGAGAAATACCCTTGGGCAGAGTCCATAATTGCTGACATTTATGACCTAGAGATGACAGTGCTTTTTGTGGATGGGGTTGATAAGTAGGTGGCATACCAAGTGTTTGGTATTCCAAAAAAACCCTTGGCATCAAATTATGTTTTTGCAAGCAGATCAGATCCTGTTGCAGAGACACTTTACTTTGAACAGCCTCTGTTACTTAGTGCTTGCTGTTATTGAAAAAGGATTAATATTTACTTTTAGCCTTTTTTTAAAAATGAGATATTGAGTGAATCTTGCTGCTTTGTGAATCTAGGTGAGCTTTATTCAGAAAAAGACCAGTTAGAGTAAGTTTGGGCTCCTTGGTTTTGTACTGTCACTTAACTCTTTCCTGTTCCCACTGATTGACAGCAATAAACTGGTGGATGTGCAAAGGTTGATATGCACTGCTCGAGCACATAAACAAACTCTGCTTCCTGCCCAGTCACTCACACAGGCACATCCTGGTTGCTTAGTAAGGAAAAAAAAGGAAAGTAAACATTACATGGGCAGATTGGGTTCCAGGTTTCAAATGTTTGTGGGAAGAATCCAATGCAAAGCCATAATTTCAAGTGCTGAGTAGGAGGTACTGTGAGCTTAATTCTCTAACATCTGCTAAGCTTGTTCTCTAAGTAGCAAAAACACATTAATGAGCTAAAATCAAGGCTGCCATACAAGGAAGAGAAATTTGGAGTAATATTGTGTGTGTGAGCAAGAGGCAGGATATAAAATACTCCTTTTGCTATTTGTATTTGGTGAAGAGCAAGTAAGAAGGATTTGCCTATGTTTAAAAAAAAGAATCTGTTTTGCAGCTTGTGGTTTATTCTCAACTTTTTATGAGTCAGCAGCTAAAGGCAGAGCCGAAATAGGGAAAAAACAGGGAAATTTGTGAGATAGTATCAGGAACAGTATTATGCAATGTCTTTGTAGTAAAATTTCTCACAAGGAACTTGCAGCACCTGCAGCCAGCCTTTGGAGCTTTGGGGAGGTGCAGTGCAAAATTAAGAAGTAAATACCATGTTGAAAAGAATGTCTTAAAACTGCTCTTCCAGCTGAGAGCTAAGAGGGAGAAGCTGAGTGCTGTCACCCCCCAGGTGACAGATGCAGTATTAATCACCCATAGCAGCAGAGTTGTCTTCTCTGGCAGAGGGGTTGGCTTTTGTTCCTCTGACCAGGTCACAGAGCCAGGGCCAAGAAAATAAAGCAGGCCTTCTTGCCAATATTCCTAGGTGTTAGACTCATGGCACACCATTATTTTTAGCTGATTGCTCATCGCTTGGACACATGACCTTGCTTAAGGAGATTAGTGTGTGTTGCACCTAATCTGCTGGGCAGAGCCAGCATGCTGGGAGGCAGCAGCCAGGATTTCCAGCAGGACCACAATATGCTCTGTAGCTTGGAAGTTTTTTTCTACTTTCTGACATTATTACAAGCTGGTGATCTGTGCAGCTACTCCGGTGACCCTGCAGGGTGTGAGCAGAATGTGGTGTGGTCACTGCTTTGGTCTGTACCAGGGACAGAGCTCCCTCCTGCTGGCCAAGGAAAGGACAAAACCATGGACCCTGGACCATCAGTGGGGTTTGGACATGAAGTGCTAGATTGAAGCAGGGAAGAATGATTGTGTGAGCACAGATCTCCACTGACTGACCACATTTCCATGACTTCCATGACCCCGTGTTTAAGGGGTGTGAGGAAGGGAAGCCTCGGTTTCTTCAGCCAAGGTGTTGTTTTATACCATTTTCAGTGCAAATGAAACTTTGTTCTAATTAATTATTATGCAAAATTGGAGTTTTTTGAAATAGGGGGCTTCTTGTTTTCCTCTCTATTTCACCTGCTGCCTCTAACCCTCTATGACCGTAGATTTCTGATATCTATCAGCAGCAGTGGTTACAAGACTGCCATGGATGTGAAAGACATGACATTATGCCCGTAGATCTTGACCTGTACTCAATGTTATTATTAAAAAAAAAAAGAAAAAAAATTGAAATGTGAATAATCATATTCTGTTAATCAGGACTTTGCAAATCTTTCCCCCTTTGCTTATATTCCTCCCTCTAACCACCCTATCTACCATATAGAGATATTAGCAGGTCACATCTTTAGAAGTGGGCTGTTTTAAAGTAGAGCCATTTTGATGCTCTGTAAATACCATGTGTTTTAAAAGCCAATTTATCCATTCATTTTCTGAATATCAGAAGCTGTATGTCAGCTGAGTTTCACGTGTTTCAGAGATGTGAAAGGTTCATACAAGCACTGAACATGGTACTTTGTCTGATGTTTCAAATATTTCTATCAGCTCTTACTTAGCATTCTCACAGCTTGATTAAAATGTAAATGTTAACTATTAATTAAGAACAAACTGTGAGAAATTAAGAACAGTGAATTTGTCACTGTATTAAATGTCAAATAGTTAAACTTAATATAGTGAAATAAGCAACTCGTTGTGAATAATTAAATCAATTAACTTAACCTCACTTTGTTCTTGTGGGATGTCAGAGTAGGCAGAGTTTTCACACCATGCTCTCATGGCTCAACACATTTTCAGAAAATTATTTTCTGAGTCTTAAAAGTGGTGTGAATTGATGGTGGAGAGCTCTTGGAGACTATTTATTCTTTTTTTCCTCTGGGTAACATGTAACTGATTGTCATGTAGTTACTTTATAATTACCAGCGTCACAGCACAGGTGGGAAGTTTCGCTTGATGTGAGGCAGCAGCTCTTGGCACTTTTTCCATCAGTCTTTTTATCTGCTTTTAACCCCTTTTTTCCCCTTTTCCTTCAACAGGTTGTATTAAAAATGCCCAGTGAGAAGCAGACTGCAGTGAAATACTACGTTGGAGTTGACGTGGGCTCAGCCAGCGTTCGCGCGGCGCTGGTGGACGGCTTTGGGACGGTGGTGGCACACGCAGAACAGCCCATCCAGGTTTGGGAGCCCCAGCCAGACCACTATGAGCAATCCTCTGCAGACATCTGGGCTGCCTGCTGCTCTGTCACAAAGGTGGGCAAGGACAGGATGAAGGATTCGTGTTGCAGGTGGCTCTGCAAGTTTTGAATGTTCACGGTCCTGCAGTCCCCGTGCCTGTCATTTCCACTCGGGTCTATTCAAGCGGTGTAACTTGTGACCACCCTTGTGCATTCAAAGCACCTTGAGGCTGATGCAGCCTCACAAATGTCTGTTTTACTGGTGAGGAGTTGAAGGCCAGAGTGAAAAAAACCTCATGCTACAGCTGCAAATAGGATGAAAGACCTTTGTGCTGTTATTGCAGAGGGAGGATTTAGCCACTGCCTCCAGGTCTCACATCTGTGAGCTTTGTTTAGCTGGTGTATGCTCTACCCACGAGACAGTTCTTGGAGGAGTCAAGGTTGCTCAAAACCTGGCAGTGCATATATCTAGAGACGTGCATTGGGCTGCTCTGGAGTCATAAAGGAGGATTTATTGTAGAGAAATTGTAATCTGGATTTTGGATGGCCCCTAAAGTAACACTTGTTATCCTCATTATAAGAGGATCCAGTATTATAAGATCAAAATAAATAATAAATGTCTGTGGATAGTATGAGGCATAAAACCAGATTGAAATAGACTTTACTACAGTGGAAAATTTGTACCCTCTGATCCAGGGCTCTGCCTGTACATGCTGGAGATAAAGGTAAATTAGAGACCTTGCTTGCAGTGCACACAGAGGCCATTTCATCCTCCTCACTACAGCCCCTGCCTGCTGCATGTTCTGAGGTTGGCTTTTTAAATATTCATGATACGCTTGGTAATTTGCAGATGGACTGTTCACCCATTGTCTTGTTATTGCCTTTTCAAACATTAATGAGCTTGGCTCTGCAGAAATGCCCTGAGATGGGGAAGAGGAGGTGAGTGGATAGAAGCAAAAGAAGGGAGTGACAGGAATGATAGGGAAGAACAGCTTGACATTAAAGCAGAGCAAGTCTTCCTCTGCTTATTTGATTTTTCTCTGTCTGAGTGGCTTTGTTCTTGCTCTTGACCTCTTTAAATGCAGTGTCTTATATTTAAGCAATAAAATGGTCTCAGAAACTGCAGTTTTACAGAGCCAATAAGAGACTGGCACTGTGCAAATCTACTGAAAGTCTTTCCTTATAGTACTAATTAAAATAATGATATTTTTATTGTTGCTGAGAAGTGGCAATTTATTACCGTGCTACATTTTAGGTGTCTTGCAACCTCATTTGGCACTTAATTCTTGTGGGTGTTGTGTTTTCTTTTCCAGTGCTGCTGGAAGCCATGAAGTTCAGGCATTTTGGGGCAATGGTTTGGTTTTTTTTTATTTTTGAAAACCTTCCAAAAAGTGTGGTATTCACACTCTTGGTAGCTGAGTAAAGGTGTGCATTGCAGAGGTGTTATCATGGCTACAGGTTTTGACCAACTTTAGGTTTGGAACCCTTCAGTATTGCCAGAAAAACACAGTATTACCAAAGCAGTTCTGGAAGATTGTTGCTTCCATGGGCAGGAGGTCAGTGAAGTAACTGATGGAAACACTTGGTCCTACTCCTGGTCCATGTTTCACATCCAGCTCAGCTCCAAGCTTTAGACATGAGAGAAAGTTAACATTGCAGGTTTTCTGCTACCTTTATTTACTGGTGTTTTTGTGCTCCCTGCTTTTATCCAGGACTGTGGATAAAGATCTCTGAATTCAAATTTGAAACACAAAGAATTTCTGGTAATTTACTGTGTTTATATTGGAAGTCTTAAAGAACACTGAATTTAGGAAATTTCAGCATTTGAGCTAACTTGTAGCTCATTTTTTTTTGGTACTGTCTAGTTCACATGGCACTTGCACATGCATGGATATATCTGTATTCCTGTGTGTTTTGTGCATTTTCAGGAAGTTGTCCGTGGAGTGGATGCCAGCCAGATCCGAGGGCTTGGGTTTGATGCTACCTGTTCCCTTGTTGTGGTGGATAATCACTTCCAGCCTTTGGCAGTCAACTCTGAAGGTAGGGCTGCACACAAAACATGGTGTTACTGTGTGAGTTTTAGCTCTGCTGGGAGGGAACTTCCCATGTCCTCCAAATACCAAGTGGTGAGGTTGAGTCTTGGAGATGGAGATGACCCAGACTCTTTTTTATAAGAGGATTTTTTCCCTGGTTTTACTGTTTTAATTTTATTGAAAAATTAAATCTGAGATGAGAATTACTTATTCTTTGGTTAAATATTTGGCATCTTAAGATCACATTCATTCATCTTGGCTCTGAGAAATTTCTTCTTAGGGAAATGTACACTCATTTTTCTTTTCAGCATGTTTTCTTCTCCTTCAGACTGTACTGATCATGGCTTTTATAGTGTGTATAAATGCCCATCCACACTGGCTAAAGGAATGTTAGAAATGTTAGTGTTAGTGTAGTCTAACTGCTTGCTCTGTCATGGAGCTGCAGGCAAGAAGTTCAGTTTGTGTATTTTATTACACTGGTGTTCTGTCTTTGTCTAGGACAGTGCTGAGCTTCAGAAACAGTCTGTGACCTTTTTCTAAAAATCTGGGGGTTTTATTAGTTTTTGGGTAGATGATTCAGAAGACTCACAAAAAGTCTGTTCTGCACTTCTTTTACCCAGTGAATCCCTCTTAATATTAAGTGTGTGCTATATCAGTAGTTACAGAGACATAATCATAATTCTGTGTATGTTCCCTTTCTGTTCTCAGATGTGTTTGTCATCTCCTTCTGTCCTTCTCAAAACCTAGCTTTGCCCCCAAAATGTCCTTTTCTAAATTTAGATCAGATTATTTATTTTTCAGTTTGAGAGTCTCTTACGATCTGTTCAATGCCTAATGATGTCTGAGGCTATTTTGGGTCTAATGAGTCAAATTCAGTTCTCATTTTCTGTGCTCTGATATCCCTGAGAACTTTGAGTTTACACAGTGGTGGTGCTAAACAACAAGACAAGAATTCACTCAATACTGTAATGCTATGAAGGGCCTTGCAGTGGTGGTATTTCAGGCAGTTTCACAGTTCTGAGCTGTATTTCAATCCATTTTAGAAATATTGATGCACCTCACACTTCTGCCTTGTTTTGCACTATGTTTTCAAGATGAAGCTTGAGTGGCTATGCCTTGGAGTGTGCAGTGTACTCAGCCAGAGAGGAATCTGCAGTGTCACCTGGATTACTGTTCCCCCTCTCTGCCAGGTCCTCTGGAGGTTAATTTGGATAAAATGTTCTTTGCTTCTTGTTCTCATTTGTGTGTGCTGCAGACTTGCCAAATGCTTTTTCCTTGCGCATCCAAAATAAAAGCATTTCAGCAAATTCTCCCCCTTGAAACAGTATTTCAGAAAGGAATTAGGGTGGTTCTTCTCATAACCATAGAAGAGGAGAGAGAATCCCTGTAGCTGATTGAGGTAATTTCAGTTCACAACATAATTGTTCAGATTTTGTCATATTTTTAGTTTTTGGAGAATGTTCCTTTGTATTTTTAACTAAATATGTGAACTTTGTCAGGAAGTTTGGGTTCTTTGAATGAAATACAAGAGAACATGGTGTTTCACAGTTCTTGGATGCTCACAAGCCTGACTGGTTTCAGTCAGCATTCTCAGTGTTCAGCATGTGCTAAAGTTGGGTCAGAGGGCTAAAATTTTATATTTAGAAATCCACTGTGAATTATTAACACAAACAGAATTTGAGTTTCCAGTGTAGAAGTGAAAGTGTGAAGCAGTTTAGAGCCTAGTAACTTAGAGTGCTGAGCTGGGGTTAAAGCAGGGCTAAAAGAACTCTTTTCCTGTTTTCCCCCAAGGACAGAACCAGAGGAATGTGATCATGTGGATGGACCATCGTGCAGCGAGCCAAGTCAAGCGCATCAATGCCACCCAGCACAGGGTTCTGAGCTATGTAGGGGGAGCCATGTCTGTGGAAATGCAGCCTCCTAAATTGCTCTGGATAAAGGAAGTGAGTACATTTAACACTCTGGTGCATTTTTACTAGTGATTAGTGCCCTTGTTAATTCCTGAGAATGAAATTTCTAAAACAAAAGCCTTCAGTCTTAGGGTTGAATGCCAAGGTGTGTGCAGAGTAAGGTCAGGCTAAAGTTGTGATTTAAACCTTTTAAGGTTCTTTCTTCCTCTCAATTTTGTAGAAATATGTTTGATTTTATTGAAGTGGAGTGTTCCCTGAGATAAACATTCCATATGCCTTAGTTATCTAAGATTAGATATACATACAAATAGAGGTTCAGATAATAAATGAAGTATCCCAGGATTTAGTTATGGAGATGTGTTTCCTACTCCAGCTGGAGCCTGGAGGGCCAGAGGAGTGCCTTTGAGGCATCCAGCATTTCAGGGTGTGATGGCCTTGGCTGCTGGTAAAGGAATTCTCTACTTCCAGCTTCAGTTCAGTTCTGTCCCATCAGTAGGAATAAACCATGTGTAGAGGGAAGGTGCCCTGTGTGTAATGTGGACCTCTACCTCTGTCTCCTGTGTTTAACTTTGGTGTGTTACAATGAAGTATGGCCTCTTAATAACAACTGTCAGATAAAAGGAGAGACACTTGCCACTTGAATTTTTTATAACCTCCTCCAGTCTGGCTTTTTACATTTGGCCTCAATGATGCTCACTGTCATTTTAACAAAGCCCAAATGTAAATTACTTGCTGCCAGTTTCAAGCAGCCAAATTCTCCTGTCCTTACAGACATGAGACATTAGATTGTAACAAGGTGCAGACTGGGGAAAGTCTAAGGAATTAACTGGTAGAAGCAGGTACTGACAGATTAATGATAACAGAGGGTAATGAATGTTGATAATGAAATATGAATATCCATCTACTAGTTCTTCCCTTCTTGAGCTATGAGTATCATACATCAGTCATTTTGTAAATAATAAAATGTAAGCTGTAAAAACATTAAATTAATCCTTTGCATTTAAAGCATTTTTATATTGCAAGGTCTGGGATATCAGTACCTGACTGCTCAGGAAATCCAGAATTATGGGGTGACCAAATGTGGTCACGTGGAGGTGTGAGCCTGCTGTGACCTCAAAGCCCTGTGCATGATTGCTGTGGTGTAAAGAGCAGAGCATTGCAGGGCTTGTTCCCTCCATGAACCGTGGGTGGGACACAGGATTCTCCTGACCTCAGGTGCCAGCCAGCAGCAGGGATTTCCTGGCAGAAGGGTGGTACAGAACAGGGCTTGTTCACATGTCCCTTTTCAGCTCCTGACACACCAGCTAAGGAGATTATTGTCCTTAAGAGAGGGTTTTTCACCTCAGTGTCTGCCTGCTGAGCTGCCCACTCACAATTCCTGAGTGCTCTGGGCATGACTCACCATTAAACTGCTTAAGCTTGTCCTGCTTAGCTCGGGCACCTCAGCACCCACAGCAGCACCTCAGCTGCTCAGGAGCAGGAGCAGTTATCCTGCAGTGGGCTGTAATCTGCTGAGATGTGGTTAAACCTTTCAGCTCTGGAGGGGTGAGGGATTGAGTGCTTTTACTGCTTCTGTATTCCTTGCAAAGCAGGAGGGGGAAAAGAATTAGGTGCAGAGGGAGGGTTTATTTTCAGTGCCAGGTGCAGTAATGCATTCATGGTTTACCTGACATCAGGGCTGTCAGCAAAGGTTCACTTTGGCTTCTGACAGCTCAAATTCAGCCTCATGCAATGCAAGTGTCCTCACTTTTAGCCAAGGAAGGCAAATCTTACAATAACTTTGAATGTCAGGTTGCTCAGATGAAACCTACAACAGCAGTTTGCATATCTGATGTTTCTCAGTGGGCTGTCTTGAACTATGCTACAAATGTAAATTACTGAAGTCTCTTTAGATTCTTTGTTACTAATATTTTATATATCATAAACTGTAACACAGGTATTACAGGTATGGTAAGGAAAAATGCTTACAGAATGGTATTTAATGTGTTCCTATTTTTTGAGTTGTATTATTTTAATTTTCTGTGATTAGTGTATTTCTCAATGGCAGAATGAGATTTTGGTCTAGCTCACACACCACAGGGAAAATATACTTTATATTCTGACTAAAGGATTATCTCTTAAGCTACTGATAATGCACAAGCTGGTAAAAAGGAAGCTTAGTTTTCAAATCCCATGGGAGAATTGCACGATTAGCAGGTAGAAAGACACATTTTCATTTTATTCTATCCTTTTCAACTATCTTAGGGCTTTGCAGTGTTAAAATTGATATTCCCATTATGCTTCTACTTAATTATGCTATCTGGTGTTCAGAAAATGACCTGCTCACTGCCTGGCTAAGTCTAAGAGTGTTCCCCACACTGTGCCTGGCTGTGATCACGGCTTTGATCTCTCCAGCTTTCCTGACTATTGAGTGCAGTGAGATGGGGTTTTTCCCCCTTTCCTACTTTATTCCTTTCTCAGTATTCCTCCCTGAGGAGGAATATACCTGACAGCATCCCAGGAAGTTAAAACAAAAACAGTGGGTTGGGCACATTCTCCTATGTCTGACCATAATCAAAACTGGCTAAACCAAGGTGTATCCAGAAGCGACTTTGAGCCTTTGTTCCTTTGGTTGGCATCATGTTTCTGGAAAGTTCTTGATCAGAAGACCTGACACGGCTGCAGCACATTCAACACTGGGATGTTTGTAAAGAAAACAAAGCAAAACAAAACCCACAGCCACACTTTGCCTAGTCATGCTCCAGGTCAGCTTGCACAGCCTAATATATGAAGAATCACTGTTGATTTTTGCTTTGAATTCTCTGGACTTTATTTTGAGCTCCCCAGGAATTTAATGTTTCTGCTGGTAAATGTTTTTGCTGATTTCCCTCTGTACATCTTTGCCTGGGATTGGAGCTGTGCACGTTCCACAGCTGCTTGCATTCATATGGGTTTTGCAGAGAGAGTGCAGTGGAGAAAAGTACTGCTTAATGTCTGAAGTGAAATAATAAAATAGACGTTAAATAATAAAGATAAATAAAAGATACATTTAGGAGATTACTTAGGTGCACTTTTGGAAGGAAGTTATTTTAAGTATTGATACTAAATGATGGTTGGTCAGTGCTTACACTGAGAAGTTAATTGTGTGTACATTGTTACCAAATCCTCCCTCTCCCTTTCCATGGTGCTGACTTGGGTCTGGAAGGCCATTTTATGAGAAATTCTTGTCTCATGTTTTGCCCTGGGTTCTGCTAACAACAAGTGTTTGCAAACCTGATCTCTGTGAGGAAGGGTCTGACTTGGGTCTGACCAGCAGTGCTGGTAAATTGTGAGTGATTAGGGTGTCTCTCAAAGAAAGAAGTGGAATTTCTGTGGCTTGAATAATTTTTATCTAAGCAATTAAAAATATTTCTAAAGAATATGACTTGCAAATTTACTGTGAATTGGTTGAAGTGATGAAGAGGAAGGAGAAGGGGGAAAGGATGAAGGTGACTTACAAGGCAGCTGGAGAGGGACTTTGGACAAAGGTCTGGAGTGACAGGACAAAGGGGAATGGTTTCACACTGACAGAGGGCAGGGTTAGATGGGAAGAAATTCTTCCCTGCGAGGCTGCTGAGGCTGTGGCACAGGTTGCCCAGAGAAGCTGTGGCTGCCCTATCCCTGAAAATGTCCAAGGCCAGGAGGGGCTTGGAGCAACCTGGGATAGTGGAAGGTGTCCCTGCCATGGCAGGGGGTTGGAATAAGATGAGCTTTAAGGCCCCTTCCAACCCAAACCAGTCTGGGATTCAATAATGACCTAACTGTGCTTTTCCATTTCCATCACCTGGTTCCTGGAATTGAAGCTGCAGATGACCTCACTCAGTGAGAAGAATGAGCTGACACCACTGTACAAGAAGTAAATACTGGTCCTTATCTCTTGTGGCTTTCTTCTTCCTCTCCCCCTGTATTTATTTGTGGAGAGTTGATGCAGGTTTTCTTTCAAGTCACAAGTTACTCTCATCTGCTTCTTTTTGACTTTCTTTTCCATATGATGTTTTGTCTTTAACATTTCATTTCCCTACACAACATAGAGACATGACTGAAGGCTTCAGGGTATGTTCTCTTCTTCCAGCTCTTCATCTCCATTCCATTTTGAGTTTGAATTAAAAACTTAAATTATTAAGGCCATAATAGGCTTTTTGAGGTCTTCTCTTTGATTTGTATTTGCTTACATTCAGTCCAGTTTGATTTCGGCTGAACCATTTTACCCTCTGGTACCTCTTAGTTATCATCCATGAAATTAATTGGTTGATCTTGATGCTTGTGATTGCAGATGGGTATTCCTATGGCAAAGCCATCCCTGCAAGTGGAGTTTGTGTGTTGGCACAGCTGTTGGCAGTAAACGATCAGCTGAATGCAGCTACTGTGAGGCCTGTGGGGCACTCTGGTTAAAGTGTGCATATCTGTGGCTCACTTAGGAGCAGCATTGTATTTTTCTGCCTGTGTGGATTGATGATAGAGTGCAGTGTTAAATGCAAAACCAAACAAATACATGTTTTTTTATGAAGCTCACTTCTGTGGATGCAGAAGCACATTTGACTTTTGACATGTGGTCACATGAATTAAGAACAGCAACTGTAAATGAAGGTGAAACAAAGAATCCTTTGACAAGTATTTAGCAACCAGCTGAAAGATGGTTCTGACAAAGTCTTCCTGAAGCCACTAAGGTAAATTTGCATATAACCTTCACTAAAAAGGAAAGTAATTCCTGGTTACTGGTTCTTTTAAAAAAGGCCAATTAAATTCACTTCTTTTGCTGTTATTTCCTTAGATTTTGTTCTTTACAATTTTCTTACAAAACATTATTGCAATAGTTTTTTACTTCTGTAGTTGCTGGTATGTTTTTGTGCAGTTTATTAAGTGGGTTCTGTAATTTTGGTGACTTTGGCTAAAAAAATTGGGTGTTCAATGCCTGAGTGTGTAGGTAGTTCTGGGAGGTAGCTGCCTGCATGTGAGCTGATGCTGTGAGTACATAACTCCTTCACTTGGGAATTATTTTGCTGACGGAGCTTGTCAGTACAACCCAACTGTACAGAAATGGATGCTATGGCAAACCAGTGTTAGAGCAGTGAGAACACAGCTCAAACACAACAATGCAAGAACTGCAGGGAAGGGTTGCCCAGCTATAGAATTAGCCTGTTAGTATTTTTTTTTCCTAGAGATAGCAGAAGAAAAAAATGTTGTTTACTAATTTTTGGCTGAGAATGTTATTGTAGCTTGTGCCAAAACGAAAGGATGCATGTTATGTTTTCCTCATACTAATGACATTACATATCAGCTATTTCTAAAAAATACTAGTCCCATTAAATCAGAGATGCTGAACTTCATTGTTTATTTTAAATGGGTGGGGGATGTTGGACTGGGGGCCAGGTATTTGCTTGGTAACTGCCTCCAAATAAAGTGCAGTCTTCTATATTCTGTTTTCACAACTCTGCTCTTAGTTTCATGTTTAAGAGCAAAGAAGAGCCTCCTTTTAGGAAAAAATCCCAAACCATGGAGTGACTGTTTAGCATATCATTCCTCTGCCATTAATAACTACAATCAATAGTCAGTGAGTAGGTTTTTTTTCTGGTAGTCAGTGATCTTGGTGTATGTTACAGTTCACATCCTCAGAGCTGCTGTTTGATCCATCACCCTTCTTCCTTCTGCACACCCATGACTTGCAGCTAGCAGTGGGATCATTTGCAGAAACAATTAAAACCTCTCTTTCCCTGGCAGTGGGGGGAAGGATAGTGCATGTAGGGGCATTAGCTTGGCAGCAGCTCCTTTGCTGGTGCATGTCTTCTTCACTGCTTGCTGCCCTTGCATCTGGCTTTTTGTCTTGTTGAATGTGACTGAATATTTTTCCATTAAAATGCATAATAAATTCTGTGTTAAATGAGAATGACTTCAGGCTGTTGAGTTTGGAACTGAACTCTTGTTTAGAATTGTTTATAAATGTTTCAACACTCTGTGTTATCACAGTCCATACACAGTGCAGACACACATGCATAAGTTGTGCTTCAGACTGAATCTGGTTTTTAGCTGCAGTTGCTGATCAGGCAGAAGTGCCATTTAGGAACAGCACTCACAGCTGGGAGATTTGAAGCACCTGCACCTCAGAGCGTGTCCTGCTTGGGCTGTCCCCTCTGTGTCTCCTCTCCTCTGCAGTGGGACAAGGCTCCCAGCAGGCACACACTGTCCTCCCTGCCTCGTTCCAGCTTCTCCAGCTCTGATTCCACGTGCCTGCTCTGTCCCTATGCAGCCTTGCCTGCCTGTGGTGCCATGCCTGGGATGCCTCAGGGTTTAAGGGTGCCTGCACCAGTGTCTGGTGGTGCAGGCAGTTTTCTCCCCTCCAGCAGCAGCCTTACTCCAAGAGTTTACTTTCCAAGGCCCTCCTCTCCCCCTGCCCTAGTTCCCGACTCTGATAATTCAGCCAGTTAATCTTTTACCAGTTAGACTGCAAGTTGTGTCAGAATTGATCAGTTTGCAGGCATGACTCTGGCAAGGATGGAATTTCTGCTCATGGCCTATCTTGGGTGTCTGGAATAGCTCTATCACATGGCTTGGCATCCACTGTGAAGTGTGGGAGATCCAAGTTGTAAATCCTTGCTTTGAGTTGGAGCAGGGCATGGGACATGAGTTTTTAGATCCCTGTGTGTGCATAATTCCCTTTCTTCCTTTCACACAATGTGCATTTGTTTTCTGTAAGGTAGATAAAATGTATGTATTTTCAGTCCAATTAAGAAATCCCTCATTTTCTCTTCTTGCCTAGGAAGATTAAAACACATTGCACTACATAACTCTTAAACTCTTTGACCCCAGGTATTTGGGATTACCTGTAACAATGTCAAAATGTTATTCTGTGGAGGTGTAGCTGTTAAAGCAACTCAAAACAATCAGAGAGAGAGATTAAGAAAGGGCACCCCATAAGTACCTCTGGAAAGCAGAAAGATGGAGAGTTCCTTTGCAAGTAACTTTGGAGGGGTGAGTTGCAGGATGTGAATACAGCATTGGGAACTTTCCTGGATCTTTTCCACAGTCCTTTTAATGTGGTCACAGACTCCTGACTGGGTGAAAATAAATTTGAATTAACTTCAGTGAGTGTTGAAAACATGGAGACTTAAAATTTGTTTGGAAAAAGCATCAGGGCGTGCTATGATTTTTTTTTTTGTCTTTACTAATTAGTGATGACACAGCATCAAGATGGCAAAAAATGAATCATTTGGATGTTCATGAAACAAAGTGTTTTGAATGTCACTAACATGTGGCTTTTGGGAATTCTTGAAGTAATAGAATAAGGATCCAAGGAGTATTTGATGAAACAGATTTATTTGAAGAGGACAGTTATTCTTAATCCAGTTTATTTTCTGATTAAAGTAACAACCAGACTACTCCTGTTGCTTCTTGGATTCTCTCAGGTGTGTTAACAACACATAATGGCTTTTATTATCAAAATAATCAGGCTGAATGATCTTTGGGCTAAACTATAGAGCACCTTGGCATTTGAAGGAAGTTCATGAGTAGCAATGTCTGGAAGGTGAGCTAAATCTGAGTGATCAGGAGCAGACATCCAAAGGTTGTGTGTTTTATGTTAAAAAGGTGTAATCGCAGCATTTCTTTTTTTAATTCAATAGAAACCCAGTAAGTTTTAGAACCTTTTCAAGGTCTAAACTCAAGAAGTTTTAAGACAGATTCTTGACATGACTCAAAGCTAAGCAAATTTTGCTTTTTTTGTACTTACCCAGTTGCACCTTAGTTTATTGAATTCATTGATTCCATTTCAGCAACTTTCTGGACTTGTAAGATTTTGGTTCAGTATCACAGTGTGTAAATTAGGTTATAGAATCAAAGAATCACAGGATAATTTGGGTTGGAAGGGACCTTAAAGCTCATCTTTTTCCAACCCCCTGCCATGGCAGGGACACCTTCCACTATCCCAGGGTGCTCCAAGCCCTGTCCAACCTGGCCTTGGGCACTTCCAGGGATCCAGGGGCAGCCACAGCTTCTCTGGGCAACTTGTGCCAGGGCCTTACCACCCTCACAGGAAGAATTTCAAGAGCCAAATATTATTTCTCTAAAATGGAATCATCATCTCCTTTAGTTCAGCCTGTACATTCTTGACACTGCATGGAATTAATTTCTGTTCCAGAAAGACCCCAGACAGGATTGTGTTTCTAAAGTAGGAGCTGATATTAAGTGACAAAACTTTGCACTTTTTGATTATTTAAGAAGCTGGTGGAGGTTTTTCAAGCAATCTTATCTTCCCATGGAAGTTTAATTTGTGACCCTTGTGGGCTTTTGTTTAGTTTTTATATTCTCTACTTATTTTAATGTGCTGGGATCAGAGGGGACCATTGGGATTGCTTTGCAGGACAGTGATGCTCACTGTCTGTCACACTGGAATACAACATTACTCCTGGGAAAACTTTCTTCCCATTCATCATGGTCTGATACCTGTGGGTGGTGTGGGGATTGTGTTTGTGGAGAAGTGGTTTTGAGACTATGCAGTACTAACATCACATGAAATCAGACTGAGCTTTGGAGGTGGAAACAGGGAATAGAGCCTGGCCCAGGTGTGACCAGCTTTTTCTGGACCATCATCTCTCTCAGAAAACAGTGGTGGAAACTCATTGTAAATGGTCTATCTTGGTGGAAGAGTTTTTTAGGAGTTTGAGAATGTCATATGGCTTTTCAGATCTGCAGGCTTTGTTTGTATGTTCACAGAGCTTTTTTCTTCCTATGCTTCTAATTAACAAGTACTAAATTTTAAATCTTAGATTTTAAGCATTTTTAAATCTTAAATGGCTTTTATTAGAAAATAGAACATTTTTCAGGCAAATGTTTTTTGATAAAGTTGTTGACTTTGAAACTGCTCTGACGTGAAGCAGCTGATGGGGAACAGAGACACCCCAGGTTATTGATCTGAAACTTGTGCCTCCATGAAGTCTTCAGGGGGAGCTTTGCCTGTGATCAGTCTGTGCTGGGGGAAGGGCTCAGCTCTCCAGGCAGCAAATCTGAGAGTAGAACTGGCTGGATGATCAGAGCAATGAGTTTGAAAAAATTGTCATTTTTACCTAAATATCAGGATTTTAATTGCATTAAAATAAGGGCATGACCATGCCTGACCTCTAATATCTGCCTTTCTAAACATATTTTTATTAGAACTTGCCAGAATCGTGGGAGAAGGTTGGCTACTTCTTTGATCTTCCGGATTTCTTATCTTGGAAAGCCACAGGTGTCACTGCAAGGTATGTTAATTATAACAATATGATTTTTGTCTATTTTCTTATGTACATTTCTGCTTTAACTCATTCTGACTGGACCTGCTGTTATGTACATCTGTCTGTAATTCAGCCAGCCCCAAAACATCTTGAACCTATCTCCTGCCTCCATTGTGCATTCCTGAGCACAGTTGTTCCTGGGAGCAGTGGAATTCACAGATACAGTGTGTTGCTGCAAAATGTCATTTTGGAGCATAAATATGATTGCTGGAGTTCCTGTGAAATGCACTTCCAATAATTCTTTGAAATCTATTTTGTTGACAAATTTATTGACTTTTTTGAGAGTTGGAAATACACACTACTTTGCCATGTGGGAGGGCTCTGGTAAAATCTAATTTTAAATGGTCACTTCACTGTAAAACATGGCAGCTGTGCTGCTCCACAAAAGTACCCTGGAATCCTTGCTGAGTAGTTGAACAAAGCCCTCTGAGAGAACCCCTTAAAAATCTGGATTAAAGTGACCAATACAGGGTCATTTGCAGATCCTTGTGAGAAGTGAGGGCTAGTATTATTTATTTAAAATCATGCCCAGTTCAGTGCAGCTCACAGTTATTTCCATTGCAACCTGTGGAGTAGAATCTGTGCAAAATGTAGTCTCAGATGAAAACTGGCCACGGGATAGTTTTAGTCTCTTTGGAAATGAAGATACCTTCTTATCAGATACAGTTGTTTTTATTTGAGTGCTCTATTTCTCCCTGGTTAGTTTTCCTGATGGACAGCTATTGTTAGAGCATTATACATTATATATTCCTTGCATTATACAGCAGGGAAGTGCTATGATTGACTTAAAAATGCAAAAAGAGGAGTTGTGCAAGGACTTGCCAGATGATAATTGATAAATGACATCTTATATCTTCTTCCTTTGGACTTTCAGTCAGATTTTGCTGTCTAACTGTGAATTATGTAACAGAAGAACAGCTCCCACCCCACAGATCTTGCAATCTAAACAGTCCTGTCACCTGACCCAACTCTACCTTCAAGAGGATAAATTCCTGGCTCCCAGATGATATTCCAGGGTCTGCATCTTGTGAAAGTACTCAAAACTTTTAGAATTAGCACCCTTTGCTCAGGGCATAAGGTGGGAGAGGCTCTGAAGAGGAAGGGCACAGTGATCCTGACAGCTCCATGGTCCTGCCTGGCTTTGGCTTTGTGTCCTTGGCTGCAATTTCCTGCAGGTGAAGCAGAGAATCTCTGGAGAAAATAAAAAAAAAAGAGTTGCAGAGGATTATACTCAGAAGTTAAGATGCCTGAATTTAGACTGACAAGTTCATTTCCTTAGCAAGGACAATGTGATTACTCAAAATCTTTTGATTGTATTGATGAATGTTGAAAGGGAGAATGGAATGTTGGGAAAAGACTCTCTGGGTAAAGTCTTCCCTCACAGTTTGGTTCAGAGTCTTCTATTTTGAGTAAAATAGCTCCTTGTAAATCTTTCATTGCTGTCTTTAATGTGCTCCCCAAAATCAAGCCCATTGTTTGGACTCTGGTGGATTTTCTTGTAGGATGTCAAAGAAGGAAGAAAACGACAGGAAAATAAGGACAAGAAATATTTTGCTAGAATCAAACTTTTTTTTTTCCCTGCTTTACCTCATGTACACCTGTTTTCTGAGAATTTTCTTGTAGGCTGGTGAAGTCAAGTAATTTGTCCTGCATGTACTCATAATACAGGGGAAGTGTGAATTTATCATGTATGAGATTATTACCTCTTACCACCCTTTCTGCCTTTGAGCACAAAGGAGTCTATTCACAGGCAAGACACAGTGTTAGTCACTGTGAATCATACAGAACTTGGCCCTGATAAAAGAAAGATTTATTTTTTTAAAATTTGTTTTGGTGATGGGGATTTTACCAAAATAAATGCAATGCTGAAGGCACTTTTATAGCAAAGACCTTGCTTCTTTAAATTTTTAAGGGGCTCTCTAAAACATTTTCTATGTATTTGACATTTAGAAATTATGTAAACTCTTTTTGCCTTCAGTGAGGTCACTGTGCACAAAGTTAAGTAGTGTGTGAGATCAGAGTTTGATGTATTTGAAAAGCAGTTCTTGATGTGTGTTTCTAAGTATGAAATCCTACGTCTTTCACCTTTCATTCTGCTGGCCTGAACTGCCTTATTGCCAATTTTATTTCCAGTGGACCTATAATAAACAATACGTGTTTCTTACCTCTTAGGTGGAGGCTCAAACATCTAGAATTTTTTACCTTCTGGCTTTGAAATTGCTCTGTATCTCACTAAACTCATCAGTTGCAAAGGATGAGTTCCAAATTTTTGATTCCTGTTGTTCTTGGACAGCTGTTGCCTATAATGCTCCATATTTAATGTAGTTATGCTTTATTGTTTCTGCTTTGGGCTGATGAATGACCATTGACTTGTTGTGAATGATCCAGGCAGCTGACTATTCTGCATTAAAAAAATGTTATTCAAAAAATTAACATTTAAAATGTTAATTTAAATGATGAGATTAACATTTAATTTAAATGTTAGCTAAAAAATTTAAAGCTAGAACTTCTCAGCTTTGCCCCCCAAGGCTGAAACAACAAGTGTTGGTTTTGCCACTTGAATACTCAGTTGTCTGAGTGGTGTGGTGGAGAGGAAGAGCTGTGACAGACTCTCAGCAGTGCTTTTCAGAGGCTCAGCACTTCTGCTCGTGCTGAGTGTGACTCACTGCCCTCCCTCCCCCATGCAGGACCTCTGGTAACCTTTCCTTTATATGGTACTTTGGGTACAGCTATCTTAATAAAATCTCAACTCCTCTCTGGTTTGGTTACAGGCTACTGTGTTATGGATGGGGAGTTCTTACCAGAGATGCACGTCTGCAATCTGAGTGTGTTTCTGGAGTCTTGTGAGGGATTACATTGCAGATAAGAATAGGGCTGAGCTGTTAAACTGGGTGGAATCCACACACAAATTTCTCAAAGGTCATGTGTGTTTAGACCCAGAGTTCTGCTTCAGGGCCATTTCCAGTCATAGGCAACTCACTCACTGCAAAATGAGCTAGTGTGTACTGGAATTTAAGATGAATTCTAACAAAAGAGAGATTAGACCTGTGAAGGAGGATTTGGAAATGCAGGGAATAATGTCAGGCTGACATTGTTGAGATAGAGGGTGTCCAGCATTGTGCTGGAGGAGCCACCTCCCAAAATGACCAAAAAACATTGGAATAAGTTGAATATTTATGCAGATTATTTTTTGTCATATTATTATACTCTAGACATGTGGGGAAAGTAATGTACTATCTGGTAGAGACTTCATCTCATCTATGAATTTGACCCAAATTATTTTCTTGTGAAAATACTTGTCCAATCAGTCTTCAGCTGCTTGCCATCGTGACATGGGAAAGGGTGGAACAGATGTTTCATATACTTCACTTTTCTAAGTTATCTCCTTCCAACAGATCTCAGGATCATGAGTTTCTCAGTTTTATATGGAAGAAATTCATTCTGTTTATGGTAGTAATGGATTGCAAAGTGAAAAGCAAATGCTAGTAGTTGATAAAAAGCACATGACTAATATTTGTATCTCTATGAGAGAGGGGGATCTCTTTTAGTTCACAGCCTATTTTCAACAAGAAGATACTTGACAAATTGTTTTCTTTCATTTATGAGTTCCTTGGCTTGTGCATGTTTAAGTAGCTGGCTCTTTGTGTTAAGCAGTGATTTGAGTCCTTAAAATTTATTTGTAACCTGTTTTGAGTAGCTGATAATTGGGGCTGGGGATGGCTCCATGGCACTGATTAAATTCCAGAGAATTCCCTGGACTTTGTCAGAGTCCACTGGGATGAACAGTAGTAGAGTCTGGTCCCTTGTTGAATTGTAGTGAGGGAAGCTTGTAATAAAACAATAAAGCTAGGGAGGTGCTCTAGAATCCAGGAATCTGGATTCAGATCTCTGCTCCGTGATTTGGAGAAGTGAATTAAAATCTGTGTCTTTGGAGGTGTTCAGGGAGCTGAATACATGTGAGAATTTGATGTTTGTTCATCCCTGTGTTTGTTCTTCATCTGTTAAACTGGTGCACCCACACATTCTTGGGAGGTTGCTTACTTTTACCACTGTGAGGTCTCCTGTGGCTGTGTCAGTGGAGCCCTCACCAAATATTTCATCCAGAATAGGCTGGAAACTTTGAGGAGGGAGAGTGCTTTTAGAAGAGGAGCTTATGTTTAGAGGCGCTGTTGAAAAAACAAACCAGTGCGAGTTAAACCATTATCTGAAGGATGTCTGTGTCCTTTTCAAGGATTGGGCAATCCTTTCAGAGAGATGTGGTAACTGCAGCAGCACAGACACCACGTTTTGGGGCCAGCTGCCCTTCCCTTCCTTCCTAGCCCTGCCATGACTAATGGATACCCTTTGGCTGGGATCTGGCGCTCAGATTCTTGTTGATATTTTGTGCCTGCTTCAAAAGATGCCCAGTCTAAAAGTCAGGCCTTGTCTCTGGAAAGAAGGGGCCTAGGGAATATTGCAGAAAGCTGTTGTGATTAGTGCTGAGCCCATGGGGCAGTGACAGTGTCCTGAATTACACTCGGGTGTTGTGTCCTGTTTATGAAATGAAACCCAAGAGTTCAGACATGCAGACTTGTTTAGAGAAGTCTCTGGAGGAGAGAGAATTATCTTGAAAGGCTGCTTGGGAGGGGAGGGATGGTGTTTTTGTGGATTGGACAAAGTACCATGAATTTCTTGTCATGGAGCCAAAAGCAAGTGTCCCTGTGATGGTATGTTTGCCAAATGAGAGAATTCTACTGCTATCAGGCTTTTAATAAATTCAAAACATGTTCTTTGGAGACTGGTGACACACAGACTTATCCAGAAAATAGGAAATGTGTAGCTGGAAAAGTTTTCAGGACTATGAAGGGCAGGTGCAGTGTGAACCATTACTGTTAGATTTTTCTTTTTTTTTTTTTAATTTAAAAATGTTATGTCCTTGAATCTACCAAGTAATCTGAAAGAATTCTATGTGCTGGAGAAAAAAATTGTCGGCAGGTCTCGTTAATGTTAGCCAGGAAGCACACAGGCAAACAGGAAGCTTTAGCTATTGTTATTGTACAAGTGCCCTTTACAAAATATTAGCAAAAGAAGCTTAATGTGTTTTCCACAAGAACAGGAGCCCTTCAGAGTGTCTCACTGTATCTGCCCAGTGAAGAAAAACTGCACTGTCCCCTTCCAACAGCTTCAGACATACATTGAGAGGTTGCACTGCAGAGGCTTGCATTCAGATCTTCAAATATTTACTACTCAATTTTTTGAAGTTGTTAGGATTGTTAATTAGCTGTGACAGTATCTAGCCCTTCATTTTCTATTGTGTTCATTTGCTGCTAAAAAAAAAAAAAAAGCCAGCTAGGTCAGTGTAGAAAGGATTGGGGGCAGGGGATGTATTCCTGGCAGTTTGCCACAGAGACACTGAACTGAGCCAACCATGAAGTCATCGTGAACTCAGGGAGTCTCACTAATCCAAGGCAATGTGTCTTAATTTGACAAAGCAAAGGCTGCTTGATAAGCAAGCCCAGCTAGAAATGCTGTGAAACGGGGGTGTTTGTTAAGTGGAGATTGTGGACAAGAAATGTGGTGATATGAAAGGAGTCATCTTGGTTTCAGGTCCTTCCTCCCCCAAGCCCAAAGGCAGGCTTGGCTCCCTTCTCCCCTGCAGCTCGGGCTGTGCAGTGGCTTGATGTGAAATTTGAGAAACATATGTAGTTTTCTATTTCAGGAAAATGATCTCAGGGATTGAGTGTGTGTTTTGTTGGCTGTTAAGCTCTGATCTTGCCTAGTGTGGTAGTTTGAGAGTGTGTGTGTGATGGTTAAAACGTTCTCCAGCACTTAAAAAACAAAATAATAAAAACAGATCAGAGTTCATATATTCATTGTTGTTAAAAGTCTTATTTCTTCAGTCTCAAAATGCAACATCCTAAGAAGACTCTTGAATAACTGTACTAATATACTGTGGCTATAAAATGTCTTTTATTTTTCCATAATAGTCATTAACATTTACTTGAGCTGATGAGTGGTGCACACACAGTTTCCCATCGAAGCAAAGAAACTCTGTTTAAACAACCATTTCATTGTTGGTCCTGTGCAGAAGCAATGGAGATATATGAACACTGTAATTATTAACTTCTGTGAGGTTGGGATGACAATCTCCCCTTAATAATATTCATAAAGGCTGGGAGTCTGAGATTCCTCTTGCTGACATCCTCACTAATAGTGGGACTGGATAACTGTTCTTCACTGGGCCTGAGGGGGAGTATTGAAGGAGGTTGTGGTGTTACAGCCTTAAATTCTGAGGAAAAATGAGACATAAACCACAGAGGAGTTTGTTGTCTTTCAGTTCTCTTAATCTCTTTTTTTTTTTTAACAATCATTTCTGTTCTCCTCAGAGCCAGGCTGGGTGTTCAGGCTGTTTCTTTTGCATTAGCTCCTGTGAACACCATCAGGGATCAGACCCTCATGGTACAAGGGATGTAATAAACAATCTGTCATCTCCTTTGAACTCTTCCTTATGTGAAACCCTATGGAAAGCCCCCTTGTCCCTGTGAGATTTGGTCTCTGTTCAGCCAGAGCTGTGTAACAATTGCTTCCTTGCATAAATTTGAACCAGATAAGAAAATAGCCATGTTTATGAACTCCTGGGTCATTTACAGCCCCAGCAGTGTTTTGGTGTGCACATATATAATGCATGTATTCACAGTAAATTCTTAAAAACCACCCCCCTGAAAACAATAACATTCCAGGAGCGTTCTCATCCAGAGAAGGGAAGAAAAGCTGTGTAGCATGAAGTCTGTGCACTGTATGTGTACATACACTGCTTAGAAGTATTAAAACTCACAGAAATTTATTATCCCATAAGGGCCTCTTTTGTCTTTTCTTCTTTTTTTTTTTTTTAAACCCCCAAACCTTTACTCCTCTGTAATACCTTGCATATGAAAGAACCTTAATAAATTCAGCCCTTAAATGTGCTCTTAAGCAAGAAAGTGGCATTGTTATTTTATAGCTGGGAAAAGAGCCGTATAATTTGAAGGGCAACATTCTTTAAGTGTTTAGCTGGGCATCCAGCTTTTCTGTCTAACTTGCAGTGAGAATTAGGTGTCGTATTCCATAGGCATTTTCACAGATCACACTATAAATTACTTATCTGGACCAATTCTTCCTCCAGACTTCCCAAACAAATGCCTTTCACCACTGGAGTGTTCCTCCTCTGCCTCTCACTGTAATACATGGCTGTAACAACAGTCTTGGCCTGGAGGGCAGTTTACCTACAGGTTTGCTTTATTTTCTTTGGCTGGCTCTCTCAGTCTGCTTAATGTTAGTAACTTTCACTGGAAATTCTCTGCGTGCTTTAGGATGACACTGATGGTGTCAGGGTTGATTTACATTATCTCTTTAAAGTAGCATTAGCTTGCCTAGGACTTTTTCTCTTATTTGTTTTAGAATTCATGTTCTCCAGAGAGGGGCCTTTTAACTGTGAAATGTAAATAACCTGACAAGGGAGACTTCAAAAGAAAATGAGTCTTTGTCCATGGCAGTGATACCAAGCTTGCCAACTCCGTAACCTTTAAAACAGAGCACTTTTATGCTTGACCTGTCATCTGCCTGTAAAAATAATCTTAGATCAATGATACAGTGCTTTCAAGAATGTGTCTGAAGAAAGCAGGCACTTCTATGGATGTGTTCTGTCATTTCTTCATTGTGATGGACCATCTGCTGCTTTAACTCTCAGTAGGACCTGGTTATTGATTCGGTGTAAGTGCCTGGCTCAGCCTTTTGCTTGCACTGAGGTGATGAACACTTTTACTGCAGCTTGCAAATTGATGCTGCCAGATAGCCAGCCCAATATTATATAAATATATAATGTGTTATATGAAATCACCAAGGGTTTGTTTTTGCCTTCCCCCATTCTTTATTCCAGTGCCATTCCATTAAGCTGTTCTTTAGATGAAAGGTTGTAATTCAGTCTTCAGTGGATGAAATGTATATGTACTTATGGAATCAAAGACATTCCAAGAAAGGTTGTTTATTTTCTTACTACCTTCTTTAATTAAATGTCGATGGTAGGATTCTGACTGACTTCAGAGAAACAGATGAAGCAATAATGCTTGCAGTGTGATCCAGCAGGGATGACTGGAATTGTGCTTCTTGGTTGTTGGACACTGCATGCATAGGAAACTCCGTTCTCCTGTGGATAGGAGAGTTGGAATTTCAGATTTCTGCATGGTTGTTGGTTTAATTTCAAAGTGAAGGGGAAATTCTGAAAGTTCTATGTTTTATATTTTACTATGATGTAACTTCAGATAATATTTGAGTTATATATCTGGTTCAGCTTGCTGGCACTCAGCTTTAAACTGGAGCTGGGAATCTCAGGTCAAACCTGTGTTTGTCTGCTTTTTTTAATTTCAAGTGCTCTGTCTCAGACTTGTCAGCCTGTGTTCTGAGCTTGCTGCTGTTCTGCAGTGTGGATGTATCCTGGGACTCTCTGGAGAGGGGATTGGGAGGCACAGGTCCCTGTGTTCCCTGGCAGGCTGGGGCTGTCCCAGAGTCACTCCCAGCATCCATGTGTCAGTGTTGGAGTAGAAGAGAATTTATGGAAGGTGACCCAGCTATTGCCTCTAGTGCACATGCACAAGGATTTTTTGTCAAAGCGGGAAAGAAAGTAGGAAATCCCTTCGTGCTGTAGGTGATTGGGAAAAATAGGATGTGCGGAGAGATATGCCTGTGAAATCCAAAACACTCCCCACTTTCAAAGCCCACTTGCATTTATCCATACAGAGTACATGGAGTTAGGGTAATGGAAATAACCTCAACTTTCACTCTGTAATTTGAAAGAGTTTTGAAACTATTTAGACACTCTCCTCTTCTCCCAGTCTCATTTTGCAAGGTGAGCTCGTTCTTCAGAGGAATGAAGCTGTATCTGCACAATAAGGTGTTTTCATATTTAATTAAAACTGATAAGATGGGGAGAAAATGCCACAAAATACAAAGAAAACTATTTTTCTGTCGTTTCCATCTTCTGAGCCTCCCTCCACGAAACTGTTTGGGGGTTTCTGATGCTGGTTTGTCATTGTATATAAAATACCTCAAACAAACTCCTTGGATAAAAAGAAATACCGTGATACAACTCTACTTTCAGGAAAGAAATTAAGTGTTCTTCCTGTCTTTATGGAAAAAAACTGGTGTGGTTTTGTCCCTAATTCCTTGTGCACAGCATCTGTACAGGAGGTTAAGGCCCAGAGTGCTTGCATCTCCCTACAAAGAAGGGAAAACAGGGAATGTGTAAGAGCACGATACCCTGCTGGCACCTGTTCTTCATGTCCATCCCATCCCGTGCCATTCTTGCCCTCAGTTCCACTCTGAAGCTCTGTGGGCACATGTGCAGTCTGGATTTAGTCTCCTTCACAGATGGCATCTTTCATGTGCCATCTTGGGCCATGAGATAGATAGAAATATATATATCTATATAAATATATATATATATGTATATAATTTGAATGTGTATGACAAAGACAAGGTGAAGTTCTTTAGTGCTCACCACTCCTCGTGCTGTAGCACCAGGTGTAAATCTAACAGGGGGACTCTCCAGAGGGGTTCCAGTTTGTTTAAGATTTTCTGGGTTTGTATATTTTGTCCTGTAGCAGCTCTTCATTTGTGTATAAGGACAGTTCATAAACAGATGTTGAATCTCAACATGGTGCCTGCTATTTCCTGCTATTTCTGACCTGCCTGGAACACAGACAATCCTTATTCACACCAGTTAGCTCCACTGGTAATCTACCCAGAACATTTCCTGATACCTCTTTTTTTTTCAGGCTGCCTCTTTAAATGTGGATCAAAGGAAGCTCATACCTACTAAAATGTTAAGAGATTTCTGATTGTCGAGTCTATCAGGAGATGTGTTAATTAATTAAAGTGGGTGCTCATTTGCTTTGGCACAAACAGAGGAGGTAGAATATAAAGAATGATTAATTATAATCATTCAGAAATTAACCTTGTGACTGTGATACCTGCTGTGCTGATGGAAATCACTTCAGGCTGATGAAGGCTTCATCCACTATCTCATTTGCTGGCTGGTTTATCTGAAAGGGCCTCTATTTGTGTGTGTATGCATAAAGTAGGGACTACAGTTTTACCTCATTAAATGTGAAACTCTGCTTGGAGGAATATTGCTCAAGAAAACCACATCAGGCCAAGGTTTTGAAAATGCAGACTTGTTTAGAGAATGCATTTTAATGTATTGAAGCCTCAAGCCATCTACCTCTGCTCCTGAGAGCTCTACCTGAAAATTTTCAGGGCTGAATAATTTAAAGTTTGGGGTTTTTTTATTCTTTCTGCAAGAAATACTAGTCTGATGTTTTATTTTCTTAAAGTCTGAACTCCACATAACTTTTTTTCAGAACTGTTTATCCTCACTCCAGACATGAACCTTGGAAAGGTGGCAGAAAAAACAAACAGCTGCTGTGTTTTTGGGCAGTCTGCATTCCTTTAAACTCTCTGAGATCAGACTTGTGCTGAGATTTTCAAATTATTTGTCCTAGGGCTTAGCCACTTTCACTCCTGCTTAAAAGTCAGTGAATTTGCCATACTGGTGCTTGTGAGAGCTGTCATGCAGAGCCTTAATGATTCAAGAACTATGAATATATGATGTGTTCTTAGGGCTTTTTATTATTGTTTAATTCAAACTTCACCTACCTCCATAACCATCTTTCCATTTTTGGACTCCAGTTCTTTTTTTAACTTAAGCACATTGCTTAAGATATTCTAGGGAACTTTGTTTTGATTTTGGTTTTGGGGGTAAATTTGATACATATAAAAATGTTATTAATGGACCAAGGTGGAGGTAGTAAAAAAGACTGCCACATTGCCAAGGCCCAGAGTCAGAAATTATCTGCTCAAACCCAAACAAGTTTGGGTTTCCTTCACAAGCTGAAGACAGGAAGAAGAGCTGTGGCAGCGTTTTGTGTCCTCTTTATGAGGTCTCCAAAATATGTTCTGTGAAGCAGGTGGAAGAGTCAGAGCAAGGCAGGCTTGTGTGGTAAAAACTTATTTAATGGTTTGGGCTCTCATGTGGATTTTCCTGCATGAGAGACGTGGAGATGCTACTCCTACTTGTGCCTTTTAAGTAGCCTAAATCCCAAGTGTGTCTTGTATTGCCTTTCCAGTTCCTGGAGCTTCCCTGAGTGCAGAGATTGGCTGTACCAGGTCACTGTTCTTGTGAGATGGTTAAACCCAAACGTGTGTTTACTAGCAACTGGAATGGACAAACAAAGCAGTCAGGCCAGTTCTGAAGGGCTTTTCAGTTAACTGTGCTCATTCTTTTCTTTGGGCCTTTTTCCAGCAAAGCACTTAGGCACGTGCTTAAAGTTAAAGCCTGTGCTTAAGTGCTCTGCTGGTCTGGGTCCTTTATTTGCTGTCCAAGCATGTTGGTATGAGCAGGCTGTTGGCTCTAGCAATGTTTGGGGAACTGTTCTTGCACTGCTCACTTTCCTTCTCTGACCCTTATGGCCACCTATGGCCCAGAAGATTCATTTGTCCTTTTAGTGTGACACATAGAATGATTTGAAAATGTCGCAGGTTATTGATTAATTGGCATTGATTGTGAAGAAACAGTATTTGGAAAAATCAAGGTCAGTTCAGCCACAGGAGTTTTCATCTGGTGTCTTGCTGGCAGTATTTGTCATATGCCAAAAGCATCTTCAGACTGTTCAAGTACAATGGGTTTAATATCTAGAAAATTCTCCTTAAGTAACTGCTGGCTTTTAGGGACTTGTTATTTTTTGATCTGTATGCAGATTTGCTTATTTATTTATTTCTGGTTTTCAGTGCTGCAGTCCAGAGTTGCCAATCTCTGATTCCTGCAGGCCAGCAAGTCTTGTGCTGCTCCTCCTCATCATTCCCATACCATCTGTGGCAAGTCAGGGCAGGAGAACTCAGTCAAATTCAGACCTTGGGATTTCTCTCTGGGTCTTGCAGCAGTGAAAGTTGGCCTTTCACCTCTAGAGCCAATTTAGGACACCAGGGAGTTGATTTTCTTCGTGCTTTTTTTTCTAAGGGTGCAATCCTCTTTTCAGCAATGAAAATGGCAGAATGTGCAGCCTGATATTGCTGACCTAATTGTGGAGGTAGCAAGGAAAATCCATATGGGATAAGTCAAGCACAATCCTGCAGTTCCTTCTGCAGACACGTGACTTACAGAAATGCCCCAGCTGACGTCAGAGACACTTTTTGTTCAGGTCAAGTTACTCACACCCACATCTCTTTAGGACCAAGCTCATAAATAAATAGTTGACAAAACTGCCTTTAGAAATTTCATTCTTAATTTCTTTTGAATAAAAATGTACAGTCTCTCTATGAACAGTGATCTTTTTAATTCCATCATTTAATTTGGTAAAATACACAGATGTGGAAATTATTTTTGTGTTTTTTTCATTAGAAACATATAAACCATTAAAGAGGGAATAAAACAGTCCTTTTTTTAGGCATCTAACACTAGGATTTTGAATTGATTTTTAGTTCATGCTTCTCTGTGCTTGCAGCATTTGTGAGTGTATTTTCTGCAAGTATTGCAGTGTAATTCAAGTTCCAAGAAAAGGAAAGACAAATATTTTAGTCTTGTTTGGGCTGCATGAAAGGGTTCATTAGAGTAGTGGTAAACTCCACCCTGCTGTTCAGCCTCACCTTTCCTGGTGCTGGATGTGAGACAAGCTCAGGCAGTACCTGGAAGGCTGAGTTCTGGCTCTGAGAGAGCTGGGGATGTGCATTCCCAGGTGAAGTTGTTTTTAGGTTTTAAATGAATGGCAAAACCAATCGTGTCCACCTTCCTTGTGTAAAGGCGGTTAAAGCATCTGAAATTAGAGAAGCAACTTCTTTCTTTCAGCCACTCTCCCAAGGGCCCATTCGTTGATCTGGTTAGTTGTTAGAAAAAGTCAGAGTGGAGTTTATTTAGTGCAGTCCCTTCTCTTTGGCAGTGGCAGCAGAGATGCTTTCAGGGGAAAGGAGAGGAGAGAGGAATCCTAGAACTTGACAACACGTTAGCATCCTTCTGGGGCCAGTGCTTTGAAATCACACTCAGTTAATGAACATTTGTATTCCCTTATGTTATTTCTCTCTATTATTGTGACTGGAAGCAGTCTAGGTATCCATGTAATGTAGCCTCCTTTATGTTTTTCTTTTATTTTCTCCTGGTCCCAGCAATATCCTCTTTCAATTGCAGAATGATTACTTGCTTTCTTTGAATGTCTCTGTTTCTGCCTTCAGAGGAATAATGACACCTGGTTTATCTACTCCGTAGCCTTCCTTATTTTCTAAATTGATCTCCATTTATGTCCCTGCTGATGTAAATAAGCTGAAATGTTTTTTCATTCTTACTTTATGGAAATTTATGTGTTATTTTACTCACTTCTATTACCTGGTTCAGAACTCCTTGGTGGAGTTTTCTTTGTTTGGTTTATGAAATCCCACAGCTGTCCAAATAATACTGTTGGTGTCTTTGCTTTTTGAGATTTGCTCAGAAACCTGTCCTCTTTTTTACATGAATACAATTACAAAGGGCTGTACATGCATACCATAATTATTAATTAAAGATCCTCTAGAAATAGATGCACTGCTGCTGTCATTTAAAATATTAAAATACAAGTATACAGTACAAGTATGATGTATGTAAAATCAGCCATATTGCATTTCCTTTGATTTAAATCACTTACCTTAAAATCTAACAAAACCTGTTTTCAAAAATTGATACTAATGACTAAATTTTGACCACATATATCTAGTATTTAGGAATGACTTTATGATTTTAAGAGTTTACACGGACTGAACTGATTTTTGTGGTGGGAGGTAACAACACAGCTCACTCCCTGAGTAGGAATATCTAATGTGTATCTTTGATTCAGGTGTCCCTGGCAGCTGTATCCTGTCATCCAGACTTGAGTAAGACTTGAAGGTGATTTCCCTGAATAAAGGAGGGCTCAATATTCAGGTTTAGCATGTGAAATGGGAACGGCCTCCATCAGAATGCAGTTATTAAGACTTTCTTTTATTGCAGTACTCTTGGCAATTTCCCTGCTTCTGTTCTGGTTTCACTTAGGCTTTGTCTAGCCACAAGTGCATGACAGCCGAGGCTCCAGTTCAGCACAGTCTGACTAAGCTGGTAAAAACTCCCATTAACCCCACTGACAGCACTCAGGACTTGATACTCACACACGTGTGCAAGTACTGTGCTAAATGAGACTATCAGCAGTTTGATGTTAGGAATATATACATTATTTACTCATGAATTGGTAAAATGTCTTTGTGTGAAGAGATTTCCGGGCTAACAATTTTCTCTTTCAAAACACCACTGGTAGGGCTGTAAGGGTGGGGTTTTTTCACACCACTCTAATTCTGCTCAATTGTATGAAGACAGCAGAAGCCACATAATGAAGCGTAGCCCTGATCCTGTGGAGATTTGTGTTCCTGGGGTGTCAGGGTGCACGTGGTGCTGGCCAGGCAGCGCCCTCAGCATCTGCCACACTTCCCAAACTGCTGGAAGAATCAAGGACTCCTAAATCCTCCTGCTCCCTAGGCATGGCTGGTGGGTGTGCATGTCCTGTGTGTCCTGTTCACCCAGAGGAGCCACACAGGGCCATGGAGCAGTAACTGTGGTCTTCCTGCAGCCTGCCCATGTTATTCCCTTGGGATAGGGACATCTGGAACAATGAAGTGGCCGTGTGTCCATGGCTGGGGCAGTGCCTGGTGCTGGCAGATGTGCTGGGTGATGCACATCTGGATGTGCTGCTGTTGTTGTGCTGGGAGAAGCTGATGTTGCTGACAGGAAGAATCTCACTCTGTCCAAAGCCACACGGTGGGGAGGGAGCTCAGACCCAACTTCCTTTTTCTCAGTGACTTGTAGCATTTGCTTAATCTCTTTACCAGCTTCCTTGAGTGTTTGGTGAAGTCTTGAGCTGTGGTAAATTTGCTCCAGCTCAGACTTCCAGAGGAAGCTGTTCACTGGCTCTGTGTACCAATACTTCCAGTTTTAATTGTGTCATATTTTTAACTGCCAGAAGGTAACAGGAGAAAATGTGTTTTTTAAATACAAGCTCTTAATTGAAATAAATATTTGGCTTCCTATTGCAGAGTGGTTTGGTTGAAATACTGAGCTTGAAAGAATATATTCTTGTGATTAAATGGAACTGAAACATTGCTGATGTTGCAGAAGGCAGGAGGAATGTCCCAGGGCTGCTGGACTGCAGTGGCTGGAGACGTGGGCTCTACTTCCAGTTTTGCTTTTCATTTCCCTTGCCATTTTTGCATGATGTTTTCTTTATAACCTGTCCTCTGCTTGTTAAGCTTACAAAATTTAAACAAGTGTTACTTAAAACAGTGATTTAATTTTATATATGTGCACAATTTTTTGTTTCTCTCATATTTAAAGATTTAAACTACAGTTGTCCATAGAAAGGTTATTTTAAACATGTTCAGCATCAATGTCTGAATGGTGTCTTTCTGCCTGGATCTCAGTCTCTAGACTGAGCCTCTGGAGTTCAGGGGTTTGATTAAAGTTTTCTCTTTGGCCCTTGGCCAAATCTCTGAATTTTCTTTGCCTCTGTTTGCCATCTTTTAAGGGAATGGACTAAGATTTCCAGCCCCACATGCTATGTCTGATTTGTCTAGACAATACATTTTTTTGTCTAGGACTGTGTCTCATTATGAGTTCTCCAACAATGCCGAAGACAATGGGCTTGAATCTTGGTTGGGTGTCTGTAACATAATACAGAATGAAATTAATAAAACAACTCAGCAATCTGCTGACTGTTGGCTTGCCCTTGCCTCATGACATGGTGAGGCGTATGTGGGTGGATAAAACAGTCTTATTTTGTACTTTCTGATCCAACTCAAAGTGTTTAGCTAAGTACATCCACTGAAGTTGTTAGATGCACACAAGGGAGTAATCTGACTTGATAAGCTGCACTGCAGATGGGTGGTTCCCTACAGGTTTGGTGACATAACTTCTAGGAAAACTGAATTCAAGACTCTTCAGTCTTCTCATCTTTTGATAGCTTGTTTCTAAACTGAAACACACTTCTAGAAAGAATTGGGCTCTGTTACACATCATCTCTTTGTGGTCAGTGTGATTCACCTTCTGTTGGATGG
Organism: Passer domesticus; assembly: GCF_036417665.1. NCBI lineage: Eukaryota > Metazoa > Chordata > Aves > Passeriformes > Passeridae > Passer > Passer domesticus. Next base: position 59,260,689 of record NC_087480.1, read on the forward strand.
CTTTTTTGACATTTGCAGTGTTTGATACATTTTTTTGTATTTTTAAAGGACAGGTTTAAATAGATCACACAGAACACAAACAGGCACATTCTCCCAATCCAAAGTAAATATCTTCATGTGTACACATTACAAACACGTGTGTGTGTGTGTGAGTATTTATGGAAAAATAAAACAAGCCAGTTTCCTACAGTAGTTACATATCAAATGCACATTTCCACATTTCTAACATGATGGGCAAATTTCAAATTTTAACGTACCTCGTCCAACACAGAATTTTCTTTAAGTGGATTAATCCTTAGAGTCTGAACGTCATGAAAGGGGCTTTCCCAACAACCTCTCAGTAAATTTGAGATTTATCTATATAATATACCATACCTCCTTTGGAACACTGGAAACATCTACACTCTGCATTTCTCAAGAGACTTTTGTGCTTATTGTGGTGGTAATTGGAAGTCAGTCTTCGCCCTGGTTGGGTGGTCAGAAGGTTGATGCCAGAGTTTAAAGCACTTCATTGCTTTGAAACCTTGTGCTGCTATGTAGGCTTTGAAAATGATCCTATTGTTCTTCTTTTTTTCCTTTCAAAGTGGCACCCAGAGTTTAAATATAACATGGAATCTCGTCAGGGAGTGGCTGTATTCAGAGGAGATTAATTATAGATGTGGGCGTAGAAAATTGCAAATGTGAATTGTGTTTTTCATACAATAAAAACTGTCCCTTTAAGTAAGCAGCAGACTTGCTTAGAAAATCCTGTGATTTGAAAAGTCAGCCAAAAACCTCTTAAGTGTTACAACATGAGCACCAAATATTCGAGCAAGGTTTGAGTTAATTAATACTTCTTCCCCTTTACAAAAATAGCTTTAACTTTTCGATTTGCTGATTGAAAGACTTTGTTTCCTGTTCAGTGCTTGTTGCTGAGAGCTGAGTGCCCTCCACACACACACACACACACAGGGTGATGTGAGCTCAGGAGAATCACGACTCCTACACCCTGTATCCCAGCAAAAGCCCTAAGCCCCCAGTCTGGATGAGTTTGGAAGTCCTGGTGTAATGCCTACGCCTGCTGGTGAGAGTGTTGATGGATCCCAGTCCCCCAAGGGCTCTGATGTAGCTGCCATTCCCTAAGGGCCTCTCTCTCACCTAAAAGAGAGTGTTGCTCTTTCATGGGCTCTGCTTTGGCAGTGAGATTTATAGCAGGGAAAGGGAGACCTGGTTTATATTTTTAAATAAAAGCTGTGCCACCAGTCCAGTGAGAATTCTGACTTTCCAGATGTGAGGCCAACAGAGCTGCTGAATACAAGTTCAGAGATTTTTAACCCCAAATTTAGTCTTGTTGGCTGGGAAGGAGTCTGGTAGAACCCTGTGAGTTTCCTGAGTCAGCAGTGTTCAGGAAAAAACGGGGGGAATAGTATATCTTTAAACCAATGTTTGAACCACAGCTTTGAAGGAAAAGCTGTGAAATCTTCACACCATATGTAGTACTTCAACATAATTTTTTTGCAGCAACAAAAAACCCAAAAAAACTGTAAGGGTTTGGAAAGGTATTATATAGGCAAATATCAGTATCTGCATTACCTTCAAGTATGCAGGTTGTAGGTCCTGAGCTGTTCACTTTCTTTTTGGTGGCTTTGTGGATTGCTGTCTTCCACCAAACTTGCACACTTGCTGGAAAGAGAAATCTTTACTAATAAATCCTTTTAGTTGGAAACTGAAGAGCTATTTTCTGACACTCAGTTTTTCCTGAGGAAAAAGAAAACATCCAAGTAATTTTTTGAACATTAACTTTTAAGGTTTGAGGTCTGGAGTTTAATCCTATTTCAACTATGAAATATGACAAAATTGCTACTAGCCCTAGTGTGAACAAATATTGGCTTTTCATCATGATATTGGATCACTCTTATTTGTATTAATATTTTTTTTCTCCGCAGCTTTAGTGAAGATTTCAAAGTAGGGAGAAAGCTTTGCTTTTGCTGTGGTATTTAACTTCCTTCAAAAAATCTAAATGGCAGCCAGACTACTTTTAATTATTTATGATAAATAGGAGTGTTACCCAGAGCATAGGAAGACTGAAGCTGGTAGAATTGCTAACTCTGATTACAGTAATTTCCTTGCTACCTTTATTGAATAGGTTTAAGACATGCAAAGACTGAAAGTCCAGGCCTGAGTACAACTGGGAATGTGTCTGCTACTTGTCCCAAACAGGCTTCCCCACCTGTCTGCTTTGTTTGGCCTGTTTAATGTTTTGTTGGAAGATGAAAACCCTTTTCAGGCAAGAGTCAAATTGCACAGCTTGCTAAGACAATGGGTTTGGGCAGGCAGGAATTTCATAGTCTTTGGGTCAAAGGCAATAATCATAAAAAGTAATGTGTTGTAAATGTTAGGGACTTGGGGTTTGCATGGCTGGGTGGCTGGAGCAGCCCCTGACAGGTTTTGCTGTGTGTACCTGCAATTAAAGGGCTGTTGAAGAGGTGAAAGGAGGGGAGTGCAGTCAGGGCAGCCCCAGGCTCTGTCACCCTGAGCTTTGCAGCCCACCTGGCCCAGAGATGGGCTGAGGGACAGCAGGGGCAGCTCCTCCACACCAGCCTGAGCTCAGACCCCTGCCCTGACTCCTTTTAGCAAATGCTCAACAGGGGCAGCATCTCGTACCCTTCATACATTTCAAGACTCCCTGTTCAGATGTCACTTTTCTTCTCCTCTTTCTTGAGAAGTATTCCTTTAGGACAAATTTTCCCTGTTTCCCTCAAGCAGCCAAATACAGCAAGCAGGCAGAGACATTTTTCCTAAATGTCAGTGGTGGATGTGGATCCAGTCTAGTTCTGTTTCAAAGGCTGTGGATTAATGGATATGGCATCACTATAAGAGAGCAGAGAAAAATTACAGGTTTCCTATTGCTCTGTGATAACCTCCACTGTATTTTAGGCTCTTGCAGCACCAGTGCCCAGTTCTGTTCTTGGATGCTGGGAGTATGTGTGCTGGGTATTAAATTTTTTTGCCTGGAACATTTTTGCACAAACCACAGTCAGATCTGTGACTGTGTTAGAGCTGTAAATTGCTTGCTTTTGTGAAAAGCCTTGAGACTGTGGGGTGCATAATTTGGGAGGACATTGGCAGCCTGGCCCAGATGTCAATATGTGGAGATGTTCATTTGAGCAGAATCTACTCCCTGGTTTACAGTTTGAATTCAAAATCTGTTTTGAATTTAAACTTTGTAGAACAAAAGAAAAATAATTTGTTGTTGTGACAGTCACACTCCATTGTTTCAGGTCTCCTTCTTGCGTTCACAACGTCATAAAACTTTCTTAGCTTTTGATTCTTTGTAGCTTTAAATAAATCTGCCCAACAGACCACAGAGAGTTACTTTATCCTACTGCATGCTGTTCCTTTTGGGATCTAGCTGTACCCTATCCTTGCTTCTGTAGGATTTAGCTTTGGCACAGCCCTCAGCAGGTGCAGCTGGCTTTAGTTCAGTGATCCAGTGATTGAACTGCTGCGCTGTTAATGATGCCTACAAAATTAATAAAGTTCATGAGTTTCGGTTAATTTCTGAGCACTTGGGATGAATGGAGCAGATCCTTTTGCTTTGGAATTGACAACAAAGCTTCCATTCACCTCAGGATGCCCCAGCCAGGGGTTCTCTGCCTTTCAAGCTGACTCGTTTTCCAAGCTAACTAATCTTGTACCAGCCCTGTGGAATGGAAGGTCATGTAGAAATGCCTTATGGGCTCACTTTTCAGGAAAAAAAAAGAGGTTTTTTAGTAACTTTTAGTTGATAGGACTTACCTATCAACCTATACTTAAAATAGGGATGACTTCCACAAGACAACTGCAGTTAAGGAGTAGCCCCCAGGATTATTTTCATAGCAGGTGCTGTCCCAGGCAGGGCAGGATCTCTGCAGATTTGGGAATCCTATCTGTGCTGGCTTTATCCCTTTTGGAGTGTGGAATATGTGTCAACAAAGAAAGGACCAAAGTCTGAAGCTCTGGTGACTCCTAAGTAGTTGTGGAGAAGTTTTTTGTGACTTTTATCTTTTAGATACATTTTTATGCTGATAACTTAGAGCATGCAGTAATTCCCGTTTTCAATGAATGTATCCGATTTCCTTCTCTCCATGAAATACAACAGAGTGAAAGAAAATACTCAGAATGGGCAGATAATGTGGCAAGAGTCAGACAGAAACAAATTTTGATCACCTGAGTGATCACAACATTTTGGGAATTACAAGTGTGTGTTCACAGCCTCTCTGTGTTTTTAAGACTGCTGAGATTCTGGTTATGCAGGACTTCAGCACATCCACAGTCAGTCCTCAGCAAGAAACTCCTAGGAAACTCTAAACATAATCATTTTCCTGTTGAAAATCTGGTTTAAATAAAATAAAAATTTTCCATGCACAACGGGGTTTTTTTTTTTTTTTTCAGTAGGAATATTCTAAGCAAAACTTTTTGTTCTGAACAGAGAAAGGAAGTCCTTCATTTCATTGTGCTGAGAATATGCTTGAGGAAAAGTGTCTCCAAAACTGATGGTATTTCAGACTGGCTACATATGGCTTGTGCTACTGAGGGGTTCCATGTATGGCTCCTCAAATCCTGTGGTGGATCAGGCAGTCAGGAGAGGGCTGCTCCCTCTGGGATTGCCTCTTCTCTGCCCCTTTTAACTCAGCTGATCCTGGGAGTAAACTAAGAGGAGCTTTTGCTTCAACCCATCTGGTTCATCCAGCTTCAGCCAGCACAAGTCTGGTGTTTATGACCAAATAATTGAGGCGATGATGCCAAATAGGAAAAATTGAATATACCATGGTACGTATCAGTTCTGTTTCTGTTTAATGTCTGCCCTTCATCTCATCAAACTTAGGAGTTCTGTGAAATATAAAATTTTCTCATAGTTGAGGCTTTATTTGTAGGTGCACTGATTTGGCTCCTCAGGTGGTTCTTTCCCACAGTGTCTTTCTGGGCAGAGTTTTCCCATGTTAGGAGTGATGCTATCCCCTTTTCAGGGTGATGCTCTGAAGGAGAATTTCTGAGTGATTTCCTATAAGGTTAATATGTATATGTAAAAATATAAATAAATGTTATATATATATAATATACATGTATACCATTGGCTTCAGCAGTGACAAGCCATGAATGAGGTGTTCTCTGTGTATGTGCATCAAGCTCTCTGGGACATACAGACTGAGCATCTCATCAGGTGAGGGGCAGGACTTTGTGTTCAGCCCATCCAGGTGCCTTTGAAGGATGTGGTGGTGTTAATCCATCATGGCCATCACAAAGAAATCCTTTCCTTTGAACTGTTATCTGAGAGAGCAGAATGCCTTTCTGCAGTATGACACTTTGTCTTTGATATTAGGGATTTGTATGAAGCCATATTGTTCCATTAAACACCTACTTTTTGAGAGGCAGCAAGAGTGGAAGAAAGAGATTGAATTCCAGAGAAGTGTAAATGCTCAGACTGTGTTTAAAACAAGCATTTTGAGTTTCTTGCTGTGGCCATGAAAATAAAAACCTGCTAACATAATGTAATAGTGTTTTAGCTCAGATCTGAGATTGGTTTTCATACCAGAACCTTCCACTTAAGGATGTGCCAGCCAGTTAGTTTGGGAAGAGTTGTCTTTCCCACTTCATTTTCCACACTGTGCTAAAAATCCAACCAGAACTGCTCTGTTTATCCTTGTTCTGTGAGCACTTTGCATTTATGAATCTCCAGGATGTGTTCAGTGCAGCCATATCCTGCCAGAGAGCTGGGATCTGCTGGAATTCTGTGGATTGGCAGGGGGGATGGCTCCCCATCCCCAGCGATTCCATGGGCCTGTGTGTGTGCTGTGGTGTTCCACAGAGGGAGCTGTGTGGGACAGCAGGCCCCTGCTTAAAACATGTTCTTTGGAGTCTTTCTCAGGGTGTGGCATTAGTTCAGAGCTTCAATCTAATTAGAAAAAGACATATTTGGTTTTGATGATAATTTGTTGTGATTTGGTATTTCCCATATTTGGGAAAACTTGATGCATTGTTTTTTCGCTCTTTATGTCTAAATTTTTCCTGAACTGATGAAGTGCTTTTTATTTCAAATACCCTGTCTTTATTTTTCCTTTTAATGAGAGGTTTGAACCAATTTGGGGAAAATGTTTATTTTTTCCCAGTATTTTCTTCAGCCTAGAATTTATTTATTCACCCAGTTTTTGTCAAAGGTCTTAATTAGATTTTTGTGTCTGGCTTTTAAATCCTTGGAAATTGGAATTCCTTATATCAACATTGCCATTGCTGTAGTTACAGGTCATGTGCTTTTTCTGTTTTCAAACCAGACACTGAGTTGAGATTGTGTGGTCTATTCTTAAACTATTAAGAAGAAAAAAAAGGGGGATGGGGGTATCAGAAATGTTTTATGAGTAGTCCTGAAATAATCTCTGCATTTTTTGACTGCATTTATTTATAGGGATATAAATAGTTAACTAATGTCTTTTTCCCTGCAAATGGGAATTACAAGTGTCCTGTTAATTGTTCTCTTGCAGCAAAGAGCAACCAACACACCTTTACAACCAGTGGGATGTGAATGACCATCACTTGTGTTCTGGTTGTAAAAACTCCAGTACAACAGGATGGAAGGAAATATAAGGCATTTAAAAGACACATTTCTGTCCCAGAGGAGAAAGTGGGAGTTTAGAGAGTCCATCTAACCATCCCATCTTCTGCTCAGTGTCACATAAGAGGATGTTGCTTCTTGTTGTAACCCCCCAAAACATGAAATACATATCCCAGATAGTTTTCCAGCTGTGTGGAAAGACTCTTGCTGCTTTTCTTTGGCTTTTCTCTGTCTGCAGTATCAGTGGCTATAAACTCTAACTTTGATTTGCAGATAGGAAATAAAAATAAATTTTCTTTTTCTGCTCAAGGCCAGGTTGCATAGGGCTTGGAGCAACCTAAGATAGTGCAAGGTGTCCCTGCCCATGGCAGGGGGTTGGAACAAGATGAGTTTTAAGGTCCCTTCCAGCCCAACCCATTCTGTGATTCATATTTCAGTCCCTGCGTAATATTCTTGGATGAAAGGGAAGATTTCCTTTTACTCCAAAAAATAATTTTGAAGAGAGAAATTTTATTTGGTTTTTACTTAGGCAAAACTGCAAGAAAAAGTCAAATACTTCAGTAAAACTGAGTTTGCTTTGAAGATACACGTTCAAATTGTACCATCCTAATAAAGAGAATATGTCTGTGTAAGCTCACCTTGGCTAAACATGAGTCACAAATAAGCTGTCTTGTAAAACATCAAAGAAAATCCACCTCTGAGCAGGGTTTCTCTTTGAGAACAGTTATGATGTGCTTCCCCAAGATGCATCTGAGCTGTCTTGCACTTGCTGGTACCGTGGTATTCCCAGGACTGCACAGAGCTGCAGTTTTCAGTGGTATTTAGCATCTTTAATACCTTTTAGTTGACTGACTTTTCAAGCACAGTTTAATATTGGTTGTTGGAGATGATTCTTAGTGTTCAGACAGAAAACAGCCCATGTGATACTAAATCATCAGCAATATTGTTCATACTTTGGGGAGGAATAAGGTCAGGGATATTGATAAAAACCATTGTGTGTGTTTGTGTGTTAGCACGGACTTTGCTCTGAGTGTTCTTGTCCTCTGTGTCCTTCTGCTCCTGCCTGTGCCCTTTGGTGCCGTCCTGGCTCAGCAGAGTTTAACATCAGCTTCTCAGAAATCAGACTTGTGCATCTGTCCCCATCATCCAGATCTCCTGGGAACTGCAGTTCAGCTGTGAGAGAAGGAACACAGAGTTTTCCTAAGGACAGGCTGTGTGCAGAGCAGCCATTCAGGCTGGAGGAGCAGTGCTCTGAGCTCCAGAGCTGCTGTGCTCCTGCCCTGCTCTCCCCCAGGCACATGCACAGCCTGTTATTTGACTGATTTATGCAGTGAAGTGGCCAGACCAGGAGTTGTTTCAGCAGAGAAGAATCTTAAACACAAGGTCCTTTTACGGTCCTCAAGACATGCACTCCAAACAGTAACCAGGGTTTTTTTTCTTTTAATGTGAGCCTTCTGCTGGAGTTTTTGACCAGTGGAGAAGAGATCCTTTTGCAGGAACTTGTTTCTAGTCACAAGTTTGAACCCAAACGTGTTCATTTGCCTAACTCTGTGCCTATATTGTCTCTTTTTTAGGTCTCTCTGTACAGTAGTGTGCAAGTGGACATACACGTCAGATAGAGGTTGGGATGACAGTTTCTGGAAAATGATTGGTTTGGAAGATTTGGTGAAGGATAAGTATGAAAAAATAGGTATATCAGGGTTGGGTTTTAATGTACATACATATTCATATTAATAAATATACATATAGAGTCACATTAATATATATTAATATTAATTAATATACAGACATATTTATATTAATAAACGTAGATCATCTTATTAATAAAGATGCACATTTATTAATATTAATAAAAATGTTTATGTATATATATAAAAAAGATATAAATATATATAGAGAGATGAATCTTTGAGCAACCTGGTCTAGTGGAACTTGTCCCTGCCCATGGCAGGGGGGTGGAATGAGATGAGCTTTAAGGTCCCTCCCAACCCAACCCATACTCTGATTCTATGAATAAAAGATATATACATATAAAAAGATATTTTGCTGTATTATCATGAATGTCAGCAGCTTCAAATGGGTTGCTGAGATGCTCATAGGGAACAGATTTCCTAAGTGCATTTTTTATTTTGCATTGTTGTGAGAAACTGTGTTTAAATTTTTTATCTCCTACCCTGGAAGGCCTTTCTGTACTGCTCAGTCTCAACAATAGAGGAGTAAAAAGGAGCCCCAGCAGCTGGTGACATGAAGGACACAGTTGATAGGGGGTATATTGGATGGCAGGCTACAAAAAAAGCTACAATATAGTAATATTTTAGTCATTACTGATGGTGTGATTTGTGACCTGTACCCATCTCCTTTATAGTCATTTTAAAAAAAAGTGCTGCTTATGCTTGTTGTTATCTTTATACTTTTTTTTCACTCTCAGAGCCCAAGTTTAATTAGAATAGTAGCCTTGCTAATAGCAGTTCCTACAGCAGATATTCATTAAAAGTCCATAACATTAATATACCAGAAAATTTCCAGGATAACTTTATTAGACTTTCCCTGTTAACTTAATGGACTTTTAATGGATGTCCTAAGCAGACATGTCATTAACAAGAATATTACCAGACATGAATTAAAATATGCTCATTCATCAAAGTTAATTATCTGAAATTTCCTTTGATTTTTTTTTAATGTTGAGCACTTTGAACAAGTTTGTGCAGCAGTTTAAATGCAGCAACATGAAATGGAAATGGTGGAGGAAGGATTGTAGTGAAAAGAATGTAATGAAATCTATAAACTTTTCTGATCATCACATAATCTGTTATCAGTCATTTCTGGGTTATCAGAAATGGTACTTGAAAGCTTCCTTGAATAGACTTCAGCTTTTCCCCTGCAAAGGAAAATGCTTATGCAGAGGTACAAAACCTACCAGGAGAATGAGGCTTTCAGCTTCCTGAGGTTTTGGGTTGAATACAGTTCTTACAACATCTGTCACTTGTGGCTTTTAGCAAATCTTCAACAAGTTAAAATAAGACTTGCAATAAATACATGTTTTTACCAGAAAATTGAAGATCTTGCCAGCTGGTGGTCTCGTGGAAGGGTATTTTAAAAATAAATTATTTATGAAGTGCAAGCTAAGACTTGAATACAATATTTATGCAATGCACTTCAAGGACAGTGCAAAGCAATTTGCCATTTTAAGTAACAACATGCATGTTTTAAATGATAAAGTAGCCATTAATAAAAGGGGCCTTTTGTTGTGATGGGAGCCTCATAACACTGGCCTATATATGGCTCAACATTCATTAGGAGAGAAACCATCAATTCCCAGTATCAGGCTTCCATGTTAGTTAAAACACAACGTTTACAAAATAAATCAGTAAGTTATCTTCTATTGATATGTTTCTTGCAAGGCAAAAGTGTTTCTTGTGAGTTACTGGTGGAAAGTGTCTAGTTCCATAAAAGACTATGGGATTTTTTTAAAGAAAGGTACCATAGAATCCCTGAGAGGGTCTTGGCTGGAGTTGGAGAAGCACAGTCTGACCTCCAAAACTGCACCAAACCTTAGGACAGAACTTGAAGCTTGTGCTCACCTTGAGGAACCCTTTGGATTTCAGATTCTGGGGCCAATTCCCTCAGGTGAATCCACAGCATAAGACAATTTCTATTTGCATAATAATGCTGAAACCTGTCCTTAGGGAGAATATGAGCTTATTTTCCTGACCATTTGTCTAACCCTGCCTTTTTTAAAAAGGAAGGTGTTTTTGTTATCATTAGCAGTATGATAACATCACAGAAAGCAGGAGAGTGTCCTTCATCCCTGTGTCTGTGCAAAGGGCATGAGGAGCTCGCTGCACCAGCATGGAACCCAGACAGGCACCACTCCATTCCTTTGGGTTTCTCTCCTGCCCTGTCCTTCTTGGAGTCTCTTGGAAGGGTGTAGCTTCAGAAGGAGTCAAGGCAAAGCACTTCACCCTGCCCAGGAGCTGCTCCATGGTGGTGTGTGCCAGGGAAGTGCTTTGCTTTCTGCCACCCTGAAATCTTACCAGTGTCCCTGGGTGTGGGGGAATGGGAATGGTGTTCCAATGAGAGCTGGGGCTTTGCTTGTTTTAAAGTGTTCGGTGATGTTGGACTTGAGCACTCTGAATCAGCTCAGCTTTCCTTAAATTAATCAGGACAGAGTAGATCCCCCTACCAGGAAGGTGATACTCAGCCCCTGAGCAAACTGCAGCTGGAATGGTCCTGGGTGGTGGGAGATTCCTTCCCACACATCCCGTGGTGTCAGCAGCGGTGGTGAGGCACCATCCCTGCCACCACAGCACCACACCTGCACCAACCTGCTCAGGCTGTGTTTACACAGTGCTGCCCACAGGGGAACGGCCTTAGCTGCTGGAAGTGCATCCCATTCTCCCAAGGGAAGGCCTCCCTGGACAGGGTGTGCCTCCAGGAGGAGCATCAGAGCCTGCCACGGCTGACAGGGAAGGATGGGAAGCAGGGCACTGAGCTGCCCTGCAGATAAAGGAGCTCAAACTTGTCAGATAACCCAGGTAGGAGGAGGGTGAGGGGAGGTTGTACATGCTCAAAACCTCCTCTTGAAATGAAAACAAAACCAAAAACCTGACAGGGCTGAAGTAATTCTGGTGGAATTTCCTCTTGTGTTCTCAAGCTACTCTAAGCTCATGTCTGTCTGCTCAAGGTTTGTTTAGCTCAAAGGCAAGGATGTATTTTAGTGCCTGCACGTTCCCCTTGTAAAGAGAGATAATAGCCTTTTTTTCATGTATCTCTTCTAAAAGATAACAAGGCTCTGAATTATCATTTCTTTTAACCAAAGCAAAATGTCACAAGATAAAATTAGAAAAATTTTCTGACTGTAACAAAAGAAAACCTATGTTTGTTTTGTTGGTTTTGGGTTTTTTTTTCAATCTTTACTGAAATCATTACTGTTTCCAATCAGAGGGAACCAAAGATGAATAGCTACAAATAGATTTTTTTTTCATTTGGAAGTATCTTTAACTTTCATGTCACTGGAAATTCTTATGCACATTACCCAAAAACAACTTCTTGAAGGTACCTATTTCTTTATTCTGGTAAATACGCTTTTAAGCATCACTTTTAAAGCTCCTTGCCCTTTAAAAATACATTTACTGTAATCAGTGCTGTGGTTCCAGGGAGTAAACTCCTCTTGGTTTCAGTTTAACTTAACATATGACCTTGTTGATAAGGGTGACCCTCACATCTGACCTTTAGGATCTTCCACAAACCTTTCCCACATCAGGGCGTGGGTTCACATCTGAAAACTCCCAGGCCTTTGACATTTTCTGTTTCTCAGAGCAGACTAACCTTTCAGGGAATCCACATAACAAGTTGTTTGTGATCCCTTCTGTACATTTACTGATCAGGCTTGTGGAGGTAAAGAGTCTTTATCTGGAGATACTGAAAAATTTATTGATCCCGTTAATTTGCTCACCAAGAGAGTGGAAGATGACTTGTATTCAAACCACTGTGAAAGTGTTGTGTACTAGAGGCATTAGCAGTTATCTGCTGTGGTAAAAGCACATGATGAGTATCTCTTTGTGGTATTATAAAACCTAGAAAGACATTAACAATTCTTTTAAAATTTCATGTACTATAGAGCTCCTAGGGTACTGGAGCGTACATTCCATTTGGAGAAAAATGCTTGATAAATTTTCACCACAGCCTTCTACTTCAGGGCCTACTTAAGGGACCAAATAATGATTTTTTAATTGAATGGTAATATTTCATACCAGGTCTTTTTTGGGTTGAAGATGGTGGCTTTGTATGAGAGAGCATTGTGGGTACTGCAGGATATGTTCTACATATTCTTACAGGTTTTGTAGCTTTGTAAAGGGCAATTTGTCACCTTCTGTCATCTGTGCAGGAGCAGCAAACTGATATCAATGAAGTAGCTGAAGTTTTGCTTAATTTGCTTTAGTGTACAGTTGGAAGAAGTCTTTCATTTTTGATTTGGGGGTGATGGTGGCATAAGGAAGAACAGCCTGTGCTCGTTATACATCTCTTTACTTAAATCCTATTCTGCATCTTCCCCCCCCTCATCCTTCTTTCCCACCTTCAAGAAGAATGTTTTCCATTTTCCACAAATTGCCCCTGTCTTCCTCCAGTAGGATTTCTGCTTTTGGTTTGTTTGTTTGTTTTTGATTTAATTTTGTTTTGGTTTTGTTTGGTTTTTGGGTTTTTTGTTTTGGTTGTTGTTGTTGTTTTAATTTTTGCACTGTGTTTTCAATTAAGAAGACTTTGACCTGACTCTAATGTGCATTTCTGGTTAGTGGCCTTCCATCAGTTTGCCAGTTCAAATCTGTCTGTGCTTTAATGTACGGCCCCAACAATTTAGAACCCCATTTTTAACTCTCTCCTTAATTCCAGGACTCAGCTTGTAGCTGCCAAGACTTCATAAAGCTGGATTGCAGCAATAAGCTTTAAACACTGTACTTTGAAAATGGTAGAGAATAAAAAGTAAAGAGATTCTCTGGTATGGGATGCCTGTATCTTTCTTTCCCTGGTCTTTTGCTATCCCAAATAAATTACAACACGCTGCTATTTCAAACAAAATTAAACGGATGAATCAGAGGATATTTACACTTACATGCTGTCAAAATCCATGGAATTTACAAGTGAATAGTGTTCCAAATATGCTAACATTTTTCTGGCTTCCTGTCATTTCAGTCTGTCCAAGAGCTGTATCAACTGCAAAGGAGCTGAAACTGGCACAGTGCAAAGAGGTTTTTGGGTGTCTCCTTCCTGAGAGCTCGAGGCACTATTTCATAATATATGATTCAGCAGGAAGAAGTTGGGCTTTTCCTTAGAAAAGCTCCACACTCCTGTGATTTCTGTTTTATTTTATACTTTTTCCATCTTGAGATCAGTGAATCACACGAATAATTGGGATTAGAAGGGCCATCCTGAAATGATCAGAGCAGGCTCACCTACTGAACTTAGCCCAGGGCTGTGTCCTGTTGAGTTTTAAGTATTTTCAAAGGTGGAGATGCTGAAATCTGCAACCTGTTCCAGTGTCCTGACCACTTCTCCCCAATAAAAACTTTTTTTTAGTTTGGTTTAAATGTAATTTCCTGTATTTCAGTTTGTGCTTGTCATACTTGTAGTGTCACTGGGGGCCACTGAGAAGGGTCTTTCTCCCTGATCTCTACTCCCTTCCTCCCATCAGGTATTGATAAACTCATAGATAAAATCTGCTCCCTCCACCTCCAAGCCTTCTCCTTGCTGTCCAGTCTGAAATACTCTTCCTTTTTCCAATAACTGTTCTTGAACAGGCTGAGCTGAGCTCAGGTGGCTCAGGTTTCTCCAGGATGTTTCCTGGGTGACATTTTCCATTCCTCTTCCACCAGGAAAGGAACCATCATTCACCCTGCATATCGTCAGCTTGAGTTCTGCTGGCAGCTGGTTCCTTTCCACTTCTCCTCCTCTCTGCTCTAAGAAGTGAGGAGTACTGTGTGCTGTCCCTCCATCCCTCATAGCTTAGAAAACTCTTGTAAAAGTTTAGGTCTTTTAAAAAATAGTAATAAAGTAATATTCCACTGTCCACTCATAGAGTTCAGGTCTCAGACTCTGCCTGCCTGAGGAATCATATTTGCTTCTACTCTGGCAACACTGGGGACTTGGGAACTTTTGAGTATGAAAACTAGGAGCTTTTTTCATTGAATTTGTTATTTTAAATTTCATAGAAGTTTTGAGTAGACTTGGGCCTATTGTAATTGTTCAGTATGTAAATTTCTGAGGTGTTTTTCTCCTTCCTTATTTTTCATACTCTTCTAAAAAAAAAAAAAAAGAAAAAAAGAGACAATTCTCAGAATAGTTCTGGGTCATTCATTCCTTCTTTTTACCTGACTCTTCCTCTCCCTGGTCTCAATTTGTTATTAATCTTTTTTTTTTTTTGGCTTCAGCCTCCTGTTGAGATAACTTTTAAAACAGTGCTCTCTGCTTTATGAGTCAGGATTCACAAAATCAGAAGGACTATTTCAAACAATTGGCTAACTTCCTTCAAGTCAGACGCTGTTGGACTCCTTAAAATTAATGTTTAAGTAGTTTAAAGTATATCTTAGAACCAATCTTGATTTTATAATTTCCTGTGATGGAGAGCCCACTTCAGACTGAAAGGTTGTTGATTGTTAGTTGCTGTCATGTCTCAAAATTAATGAATTAATTAAAGAACACTTGATTTTTCATCTGATTTAACTTCCTACTCCTGCCTGGCAGACCGTAGGGCCACGCTTGACCTGCACAGACTCAAATTTCCTATGATCAAGGAAAACACTGAGGTTTCCCCCCAAAACTGTTGGGTGAACTGTCATACTTCTCAACCCTTGTAATTGTTTTTCTGGCTCATTTCTGAACTCCTTTTTTACAGTGCATCAGTATCTTCTCAGGGATATTAAAACTGGATACTGTGTGAACGTGGTGGGGAATAAGCTTGGCTGAAAGATTTAAAAGTGTCCTTTCAGTAACTGATGAGATTATTTTTGGTCTGGCATTTATTTCAGCTCAGAAAAAGGGATAATTTGTTATTCTAAGAGGAGTTCCTATCCTGTGAGTTGTTAAAAAACATCCAGTAAAAAAAAACCCCAAACTGTTAGGTAATAATCTGTGATTAATACAAGCTAAATTGCCTTTACAGTCTTAGCAATGTCTTCTCTGAAAGGAGAGCAATAGTCCTGCCATCTGTATGGATTTTTGTATCTGGAGAGACTCTGAGGAATACTGTGCTGTAAAGACAGAGAGAAATGTCAATTACCAGCCTAGGAAATTATTGTTTGCAAGTGAAAACATGAACTCAGGTAGCTGAATTTGGATGTAAATGCATTCTCTCTAATTACTTAGTAAGACATCAAGTTACTGCATTCCATACCTTTAGTAAGACATCAAATCTCTGTGTTTTATACCCAGATACAGCTCAGCAGTGAGCAGTGAACCACACATAGCAGGACACATTGATTCTGCACTGTTTCACTGCAGTCCAGCAAAGAAAACTCAGTCCCAGCCATCATAATGTGCCTGTTGATCCAATGATGCAGAATTTCTTTTTCCTTTTGACCTTTCACCAGGAAAGCTTCTAATTTATACATGGAGTAGCTCCCATTCCTTGGGCCAAAGCAGCCTTTGTTGAAGGAGGCACCTCTGGTTTGCTGACCAATTTGCTGCTCAGCTTCATGAACCAGGATCTTCCTGATTTGATTTTGCCAGAGTTTAGCAGCCTAATACATCTGCCTGAAGTATTTACACATTAGGTAGTCGAGATGTAGTTCAGCCAAAGGCTCTCTGGGAGAGTGGGATGGAAAGGCCCCAAATTAGATTTGCCTCAAGCTACTGTGGCAGCTCGTGTAGACAGAGATGAATTTTGAACCAAAGGAAGCCAAAGTGATTTTGTTTAACCGTTTTCCTCACTTTTAAATAAGCTGGCGTATAATATCACAATTTGTTTTGGTTTTCCTCAATGAAAATTCTGAAGTCTTTAACAGCTGACAAGGAAGTTTTATGGAGGTTATTTGGAGGTTAAAAAGCCCCAAATCTCACTGTTCTTAATATCTTTTAACCACCATGCGTTCAGTCCTAAGGAAAAAATAGTATTGTAACTTCGCAGTCAGCATCATTATTCTGCTTCCTTCTCATCTTAGTGTTGTTTTGGCTACTCAGCCAAATTTTTTGGGGTAAAAATTGTAGAAAAGTCAGCCATACATATCTCAGTTAAATGTGAGTATTGTCTGTAATTGAGAGGGATATTTGATAATGTGTTGTGTGTGAGATAGGGTTGGGACAACGTATATTATTTATTGAGATGCCTTACATAGCCTAGATTTTGGCATTGTGAGAATTATTATGAAACACAAAAAGTGGAGATTATCTGCATGCTTTGTAATGAACATGAAGGGGGAAAATCCCTTATATTTCTTATTGCATTTGGATGGACAGTGCTTTTTTATACTCAGGTCCTGTTTTCTTTGATGCCTATTCAGCACTGTTTTGTTTAACGAGATAACTTCTTCAGTTCTCTATCACTTATTTAACAGGATATCTGTTTTCTGTATTGTCCTTTAAATCAGAAAGCAGTTTAATTGTTCAGTTTGGGTGGGGCTGTGAAATGGGGACGGGATGTACCCTTGGGTTGTGTTTCTGAGGCTGCTGGGATTTCAGCAGGGGATTGTTATATCCAAATTCAGGTTTGTTTGGGTCTCAGTGAGAGGACATCTCCTTTGAATTTTCTTCCTTTCATATTTTTGTGCACTTATACAGCCAAATATACGAAGTGCAGCCCTGTTCAGCGAGATAGATAAAAAGCTGTGCTTGAGTCAGCTGCACCCTGGCTGCTCTCAGCTTTTGTTTGAAAAGGGGCTACATCCTGAAGTACCTCATTCTGTTAAATATTAGTGAGCCAATACAGTGAATTTGGATCACTAAAGTTGACTGAAGATACATTATCTGCCTGGTGTGTTGTGGCTGGTAAATAGCTGGTTCCTGTGGGAAGCACCTAAAAGGGTAGAGGGTCTTTGGTAGCACATTAATTCTTTAAACAAAGCTTGATCACAGCAAACTCTAACATCAGTCTTCGAAAAAGGATAAAAGAGAAGGAAGAGATTCAGACAGTTTTTTCCTTTTGTAAACTGGCTGCTTTATGGGGGAAAAAATAGCTGGAAATAGCCTGTCTCGTCCCAAATGAAAGGTTGTGGATTAAGGCACTGCATTAGTGAAACAGCTGCACCAATGTGAAACAGAAAGTCCTCCAGCTTCAGCCATTATGGGTTTGTTTGGTTAGCTCTAATTTTGGAAGTCATTATAGCAAAGGTAAATGACTTGCACAGGAGACTACTGTCAACAAAAGACTCGATACATTTATTTTGGCAGGAGCCTTGAGGAGTCTCAGGCCTTTCAGTGCCTCCTTTATGCAGTGCTTCTCCTGCTCTCACTGCGTGCCTGTGTGCAGGCAGCTCTCCCTGCCTCCCTCCCTCCCTGCCTCCCCTCCCACGAGTTCTTTCCCCCTGACAGGTCGGATTTAAGGGTGGCAGCACCTGCTGCTGAATTGCTGGTGTGTAGCTGTAGAATACCTTTGTGTTCAGAGTAGCTGCCCCTGGGCTTCTAAAGCTGCTGTGTTTTGCTCAAGGGAGAATCTGCTCTCTCCCAGTCTAGTACTGGAATACAGTCTGTGTCAAAAACTTCACTTTTAATTGTGTCTCCTTATTGGTTGCTATTTGTGTTTCCTTATTTTATCATTTAATAGCTTTATACTTATAGATTCTAAGCGTGCTGATGCTTAGCTGAGTTTTCTAGCTTTTTGGTGAAGATTGAAGTGTTATCTCACAATTATCATTATGAGAATGATAATTCCCTTCCCAGGTCTGAGCCCATGTGGTTGAGTGAAGGCTCAGAGAGTCCATTCCACACTGACTTACACTTGTATAGGTGAGGAGGCAAATTCCTCATGACAGAAGGAGTGCCCAAGCAGAGCCTGCTCCTTCCTTTCAGAAAGCTCCTTGGGAACATTTCTTGTGGGCCTGGCAGAGCTTTCCTTGCCCTGTAGAGCTGGGAGGGTGAAGGAGAGGGGCAGAGTGAGAAGCCCCTCACACACACTTTATGCCCATTGCTGCTGGTCATTCCGACAAATAACCAGTACCAAAGGAATTATAAAGTCATTATCTTGTGCTGCTGTAGAGGAGAGGATTATCTTTATCTCTAAAATTGTTCCCTTAGTGGTTATTAACTAGAAATACAGTAATTGAGAACCTGGTAGGAAAAGATTTTGTCTGATAGTAGCTCTGATCTCTCAAATTGAGTATAGCTACATAATAATTACACATTCAAGTGTTTGACTGGCATGACTGATATAAACTAGCCAACCATGGAATGGCATGCCTGGAAAGAGGTTTTATTTCAGATTAATTTCATTTCATGCTGTATATACACCATGGTTATGCTTTCAGGTCAGGCAATTGATTCTGAAGAAGAAGATGTGGGTTTAGCTGCATGAACTCTTTTGAACTTCCTTCCACCTGCAGGGTCTTTGAATGTCAGGAGAAGCAGACAGCTTTGGTATTTTGCTCCAATGTCTTTAAAAAGCCTGAAATGTTAATACAAAAATCTCTTAAAGAGGAGCATCCTGCACTCCAGCTTACTGGGGGAAAATACAAAAGATACATTTCTTGGAAAGGCCAGGACAGGACAATGTTTTGACTTTACAGTAAGTAACTAGTAAAATGCAGAAGTAATAAAATACAGATTTTTTTTTTTTCCCTGCAAGGAGATGACTTGATGTCCTCATGTCCTTCTGTATAAAGCTTAATGATGAGGTTTGCTTACCAGCCCCACTATTGAATATAAATCTGCTGTCAAGTGCAACTGTTTTGGCTGCACAGACTTGTTTTAAATTTCCAGTGTGAGGTTCAGCCTGGAATTTCAGTGGCAGTGATGTGTGGCTGTCAATAGAACAGAAACTCTCGGAGAAATTAACAACTGTAAAGTTGTGTGTGCTGATCCCAAAATGCTCCATACACTGCATCCATCAGGAAGTGGGCAGAAGGAGAATGTAACTTTTAAAAATGAAGAACGAAGATAATTTACAGCAAAGATCTAATTGATATCTAGAATTGAATACCTGTGAATTTAATATCATAACCTTTTCTTCAAACAGTAAGGTTGTATTACTGCATTTCTAGAAGTTTATGCTCATGGGAATTAGTGTATTCCTGATACTTTATGATATGCTATTCCTCTTATTAATGTCTATTGTGGAGGATGTTTTATGTCCTTTCTACCTATCAGAACATGCTTCAGGTGTAACATTCTCAATAAAATTGACTATGAAAATAGTCTTGTGTTATTTTAAAGAGTTTTGCCAACTCTTCCCAGATTTGTTGAATTTAGTAAACACTCCAGGTAGGTACTAAAAGCAGGGAGGTCAGCAGGAACTCCCACTGAGCTTTCTGCTTCTCACCCCCAAACCTTTGCATAAAAATGGAAGTGTGTGCAGTCCCAGGAGCTGTCTCACTGCTCCAGCTGTGGGAGGCTGAGAGGAGGCTCTTGGGGGTGTCCCTAAATTCTGGTACTTGAAAGAATCTAGATTTGTTCTTCTGAGCTCAGACAAAATTGGGTGTGTGTTGTGGCAGGACCTGCCCCTGGGCTCCCTGGGACAGGGCAGGGTTGTGTTCTTGTCTTCTTCCTTCTGCACAGGCCAGAGAAGGCTCAGAAAGGGATTATTTAAGTCCATGAGGAAATACAGCTGCAACTGGAGGAATTTGCTGTTTAAGCCAGTTTCTTTTTCAGAGTTTCTGTTGCTATAGCCACTTTATTCCTAGCAGAACTGCTGGATAGGATGGAAATGGAAAGAAAAAATTGGCCAGTTCCTTGTGCATTCCTTGTGCAACAGGTGCAGTGTTCATTTGTGAGCACAGACTGAGCTGAATCTCCTTCCATGCCCAGAGAATGCCTGCAGGCAGCACCTTCCACAAGAACCTGGCATTTCTGCATTTCATATCTCCTGGAGAGATGCCAAGCAGAATTTAATTGCTTGTGGTGCAATCTTTCTCTGTGGCTAGATAGGATATTGAATGCTTTTGAACTCCTAAATTGCCATGGGATGGCCTGATCTGGCACAGTTGTGTTTAATCTGCAGACAGATAATGAAAGATGCTCCATCACACAGAGCTCTGTGATGCACTTCTTTCTTTTATAGATACGAGGCTTCACTGGAGGGGGAGGAAGGGAGCTCTTGCAATAACACACACGTTTGTTTTTCTGTTTAGTAAATTGACAGGTGTTTGGTTTGTCTTGTGTCTGCCCAGGAAACCACGTCCTGTCTCCTGGAGAGGCTGTTGGGAAAGGTCTGACTCGGGACGCTGCGCAAGATCTCGGGCTCCCCGAAGGGATTGCAGTGGCAGCATCTCTCATTGATGCACATGCTGGAGGACTAGGTACTCACTCATGGATTCACTGCTCTTGGAGACAGGAATTGCTGAATTAATTTCAGAAAGCCATTTTTGTCACAGACTGTTTTTATCCAGCCATTTGCTTTGATGGTATTCTTAAAAACTACCCCAAATCATCACAATAACTACCAGCACTGCAAATCTGTTTCTAGAAAGAGGATATATCACTGTTATATGTCTTTTCAGCTGGATTTGCAAATTGTTTGTTAATTTCTGCTAGTTCTGCTTTTGACTGAAACACCGTGGTGTTGGAATGCCAACATGCTGAGAGTTTGCATCTTGTGTTGCTTAAAGCTTTGGGGATAGGCAAGAAAAAAACACAAACAACCATTCTGAGGGAGGAGCCTCATGTTTGATGCTTGTTCATAGTTAGGTTTCTTATTAGCATTAGAAGTGATTAATGATTCAAAGCTTTAAGGTCTGGTGCTTTGACTTTTTTTCTTTTCCAGCACAATAGTCTTATGTTCAGGCCTGGTTCCTTTTTTTCTGAAATACATTTGATGAGGCCAAACAAGTTCATTTTCTTACTATGCTGTTTGGCCTTGTCCAAATACTGTCAATAAGAAAGAGATTCAGTGCAACTTTCTCAGCAGGAAATTGAGGGTTTTTCAGTTTGCTGGTTTAGAAAACAGTCTTACCTCAGGAAGTTTCAGTGTTATTGAAACAGTACTCTTTAATGAAAATCTATTGCTCATCACAGGATTTTTTACTAGATCTAACTGAAATGTGATTAGGTGTTAAACTACCAGTTTTGTTTCAAATGTTTTGTGCTGTTTTAAATTTCATTTGTCCTTCTAGAAACTGTGGCTGGGAACTTTTTTAGTGTTTAAATCCCTTTACTTTGCTTTTGGTGAGGTTGAATAATCACGGAGATTGCTTTTCTTGCTACCTGGAAAGGATTAGATGTAGATCTGTCTGCAAAAAGGAAGACTGAGCTTCAGTGTCATATTTGTAGGTGTGTTGTGACTGACTTAAAAATATCTGTCAGTATCCTAATTGCATAAAAACGTGTTCAAAACTGTGTGCCTTGGCAGTTCTATGTTATTGGAAAAGAACAGAGTAATAATCTGACCTGAAAGAATGAACTTGCTGCAAAACTCACAGAGCATGTGAAAATGGCAGTGGAATGTCCTTGTTTAATTTGCATCATTATGGATCCAGAGCACAAAAAGTTTTCCCATTTTTTCATGTGCTGAAATCACTCAATACAATTTTGAAATGAACAGAGAGCAACTGTCTGTTCCTTGATACAGAGTTGTGTAAAGAAACTCTGACAGTAGAAACACTCAGCTACTGGCATCCCTCGGTAAGGGGCTGCAGTGGATAGAGACAGTCTGCTAATCTGAATATGTTTTCCCAGATGGCACCACAAACACCAGCAGACTCCTGGAATGACTGCCAGGAGGAGAAAAGCAGCACACAGGTTGTTGTTAGGGAGAGGGGGGCATTACAGAGGGAAGAGTCAGGAAGATAGTGGGAAAACCTGCATGATAATCCCACCGTAGCTCAGTGCACTCTGGGACAAGAGGAGCATTTACAATGGAACTCATAATTCTTGAATCTGGAAAGGGTAATAAATGTATTGGAAATGGTGAGGAAACTTAGTAGAAAGGACAGCAAAAATGAAAGGATTTGATAGCAAAAATGAAAAGATTTGATAGCAAAAATGAAAGGATTTGATAGCAAAAATGACAGCAGGAACAAAAGGAGAGTCAAAGAGTGTAGATATCTGTAAAGAAAATATCCTGCAGGCTAAGCCAGAATGATGTGATGGACATCTTGTTTGCAGTGTTGATAACTTTTGATGCAGCTCAGATCTGCTTTTGGCTAGATGTGAAGTGTGGTTTGGCTGAGCAGGTTCCTGAAGTTTATGAAGGCTTCAAAGCTCTGAGTACAATAAGGTAAAGAACTGTTTAGTGTGTGTGTTTGAGGAGGTCATGTGTGACTCCTGGATCAGTCCATCTGATACCTCTTATGGAAGAGTGAGGATCTAAGAGCCAAGCAGTTATATCTGGCATTTTGACCTACTGTACTAATTCCAGAGAGTGTACAGATAAAACTGTGAGGATGGCAGGCCAGGCTTGTGAGGCTGGCCTCATAAAAATGCTGTTTACATTGCACCTTTTCAAAAGGCATCAGCATTGTTTCAACAAAAGTAGATGATTTATGGTGCAGTGTCTAAAATACCATGTCACTGTGGAAGAGATCCAGAAGTACACATTGCTAAGCACTGCTTGCTTTCCTAAAAAGCTCTCCTCTGTTCTGTGTGGTGCATAGGCTTCTTGTTCTCAGCCTCTGCTTTTGAATCTGCCTCAGACTATGAAAAATTCCATCTAAGCTAAAGGTGAAAGTGACTTATAACTGCAATTATATAACTTTTTGCCTATATTCCAGACTTAATTGCTGTCTGACTTTTATTAATCACAAATAAGAAGACTCTAACAATTCTAAACACTGGTGAAGCCACTGACTAAAATTCCGAAAAGAGCCATAATTCCTGTTTTGCAGAATGCATATTTTCTTAGCAATTAAAAAGATCTTTTCAGTTTTATATTGTTTATGAAAATACATTTGCAGCATATGCTGACTGTTTAGTTTAATAGATTTCTTCCCTCTCAAGTGTGAACAGTATTTTTAACTCAAGAAATTTTAATACGGTCTTGCTTAGTACAGGAATTTGCCTTGTAGACAACCCTATCCAAAATTCCTAATATGCATTCATTATGTTGGAGCAGTGAAAAAATAAAACATGATGTCGAAGCCTTACTTTTAGCTTTTTGTTGTTCCTAGGTCTCTTTAGGACAGCTGTGCCACTTCATAGTTACACGAGGATGGATTTTTTAAGACTTCAAAATTTTAGCCCTGAATTTTCTGATGATTTTGATGACTTCCAACCATGGTAATACCAGGATAACCATGGTGATCCCAGTAAGACAAATCCCAAATCTGATTTGATAACAGAGCATTGCAGTGATGATCTAAACAAGGGGGTGTTAATGAAATGTAGGATAGGAACCAGCCCTAGCACTTAGCATCTTTCACAACATCCAGCAAATGTTTTCCTGATCCTTCTACAGGCAGATGAAGGGGATTTTTTTAATCAGTATTGACATGCTGGTCTCCAAATTGAGCTTTGCAGATGAAAATTCACAGTCTGGTGACCAGCTTGCCAGCTGAAAAGCAATGTTTAAGAAAAGAAAAGTCCAGTGTAAAAATGTTACTTGTTGGCTGCTGCATTTTGCTGAGTGCAGCACAATGTGGTGCCAGGATGCAGCCTGGGAGAGGAGGAGGAGGAGGAGAGGGCAGATTGCCTCTGTAGCCTCCCCTGAAGTGACTCAAGCAGGATGGGATGTGTTCTGAGGCTCAGCTGTAGTTCTGCCTGGCATCTCCTGGGTGTATTTTCTGCTGCAGGCTGAGTGGTGCTGACTCTGTTCTCCACAGAGCCAAGCTCAGTTCCTCGAAGGGGAGGAAAAATCTGCCTTTAGATGGTTCTGACATGGACAGAACAGCAGCAGCAGTGAAGACAATAAAGCTGGCAGCCTTCCAGTCTCCTGTCAAGTTACCCCTTTCTCCAACTCATCCCCTGATACAACACATCATCCAGGATGTTCTTGATAAACTGTGAACAAATAAACACATCTGCAGCCTGCCAGTACAGCAGGGCACTTTTATTCTGCATGCCAGTGAGCTACCTAAGAGAATAAATGTCAGGTAAAATAACACTTTCTAGGTAAAATAACACTTAAAAATCATGATGATAGGCATGCATTTAGAAGTAATCATCTTAGGTCCTTATATTTGGAATAAATACTTCAATCTGATGGATAAAATTATTTCCTTTGTTGGCTAAGTGGACTTTCTTAATTTATGGTAGTGGTGTGAGATACTCAGCAATTATTTGAGTGCAGAAAAGGTCTGTTTGGTGCAGGGTGGCTTGTTCTTCTTTAACAAGGAAATTTTAATTTTACTTTAATAGGAGTAATTGGAGCAGATGTGAAAGGACACAACCTTCCATGTGAGAACCAGCCCATTACATCCCGAGTCGCTATGATCTGTGGAACATCTTCGTGCCACATGGGGGTAGGTTGTATGTGTCATCCTAATTTGTGCAGAATTTACTAACTTATGTTTTTGAAGGGAAAATTGACCTTTGTCCTTCTCACCCCGTTCTTTTTTCCTTGAATTTTTTTTCTGGTAACTCTATCTTTACCTTTGGATATTAATTATAAATTACCGTGCATTTGCTATTAAGCAAGAACTTTAATAGTAGTAGAAATCAATACTGAAAAATGACATGGAAAGTAAAAACCACAATGCCGGAGTGGTTTAAAGAGCAGCCTGAAATCTGAGCCAAAGCCTGAGCCTGAGTTATCTATGACAAGCCTATCACTAATGTGTTACAGAAGAGTGTCTTTGGAGAAGGAGTGCCCATCTTCAGTCACAGCCCTGGTCCCCCACCTCTTCCCTTAATCAATATAAATCCTTCTCCCTCTGAAAATTGCCATGGTGTGTAGAATTATGAGACAGATCATGACTAAAAAGAAAGAAAACCCCCCAATAAGCAGTTTTCACTTTGCTAATTTTTCTCGGTGAATTAATACAAAAGCTTTCTCTGAGATTGCAATTAAAATTTAGTGTCTGCTTTTGAAATTTATACTGTTTTAAAATGTATGAGTCTGAGAGCATTCCATTTAGATAAGTACCCTTTTCTGCCACATTTTTTATTTAAAACTCATTTTGGTCTTAAATTTAGAATGATTAGAACTTGGATTTTTCCAAAAAGGAGCAAATGGCACTGGGAGTGCTAGAGGAGTTGGAGAGGAATTACATGCTTCATGGAGAAAGCTCCAGGAGAGAAAAAGAAAGGAGGCTGATAATAAAACATCAGGCTTAACAATAGATTAAGTTGTCTCTGTAGTAACAGCATGAATCCATGGTGATCTTGAGCATGAATAAATGGTGATCTTGTCACGTGGATTGTCGTTCAGCAAAGTATTTTAGCACGTGATTGAATTTAAGGACGTGAATAATCCCACTATTGTGAAGCAGAGCATTAAGCTTAAATCCCCTAGACCAACTGGAATATGTTTTGGTTCCTTCCTAAACAAAAGTTTCAAGCTTCAAACTCCATCACTCTTGGCTTGCTCTGTCTTTGAAAAATTCCACTGGTACCTGTCTGTCTGTCATAGGGCAGGTGGGGCACCCTGGGGGAAGAAGTCACCCTTCAAGCCCTGCCACTGCTTCCATTGTTTCCTGGTTTTCTGATGGAGGTTTCTGCCCTTTCAGTAGAAGCTGTTTGAGTGAACTCTTCCTAACCTGTTTCATATAGCTGAGTTAGTTTGAATTGTTAAAATGAGTTAATAGAGACATAGTACTGGACTGCAGTAAGCTGAGGAGCTCGCAAGCAGCTTCCCCCAAAGGTCTGAGGGCAGTGTTGGGTAGCTGGCAGTGGGCCAGCTGGCTTTGGCTCATTCCTTTAGCACAACCAGCCCTGGAGGAGGACATGTGTGTGGTTATTTATTAATGGTTGATATTTGTGCATTGGTAAGTTCTAACATACACCCAGTTCACAACAGTGGAGGACATGTGTGTGGTTATTTATTAATGGTTGATATTTGTGCATTGGTAAGTTCTAACATACACCCAGCTCACAATAGTGGATTGTTTGACTTCCCAAACTGGAGCACAGCACATCAACATTAACACGTTTTGTGTGCACTCTCCACAACCATGAGAGCTGTGGCTCCATTAAATATGCTAATGTAGCAAAAGGGATGTGATAAAATCCATGTTGATGCTCTGTCATCAAAGCAACCCCAAAGTCGAACACAGACTGCATGAGGCAGAATCTTTTAAGGCTTTTAATCACTTCAGTTCAAACTCAGGAATAGATGCTTGTGCAGTTTTTGCTAGATTTAAGTAGATTTTTGCTTAAATCTACCTACTCAGCATTTTATAATCATTTCCTTAACTGCCTGCTTTCACCCATCTGCACAGGGAGGGGTATAACAATCTCTAGCCAGCAGACAATAAGTAAATTCTAAACTTCTCTGGATCTAATCTGTGAAAGGATTTTGGTTTTCTATTTTTTTATCTATTACCTGCACAGGCTGTGTGAAGTGAGCGTGGAGCACACAGAGCAGTTGTATTTGTGTTTTAATGAGACCTATATGCAGCTGCATTTGGCCAAAATTAGCTGTTCCTTTTTTTAATTAGGGCTATAAAATGAAAGTATATTATACTTGTGTTTTGATAGAAATATATATTTTCTCTCTCCGTGTGGACCAAGGGACCCTGAGGGCTACAGAGATTAATCATCGAGTTTAATTTAATGCAGTGGGAGAGAGACCTGTGTGGTCAGGCGGGCATTAAAAAGTGCCTTTGATGTGCCTCAGGTGCACTGAGCCCCAGTGAGCCAGCAACAATAATACCTTTGTGAGATGATCAGAGACGAGAGAGGGAGAAAATGGCCTGTGTGGAAACTCAAGGCCGTCCTTTGTTGTGGTTCTGGCAAACGAAGGAGCCAACTGTCAGGAGAAATTCAGCAAACAGAAAGCAGGGGGAAAGTACGGCTGGGTTTCTTTCAAGGGGCCGTAACAGGAAACTGTTCAAAATCATCTGCAATGCCTTTCTTTTCCACCCCTTCCTCCTCCTCTGCTCAGGGCAGGGGGACTGCTCTTGGTATCTGTGTGTTGGTACAGTAGTTCCATTCTCTAGACTCCATGAGTCACAGGACTTGAACACAGCGTTTACTTTAAACTTTCAGAGAAACTGCTCCTCGACCCAGTTTTCATTACCTCCAGGACTCTAGAGATCTTAAACAAAAGACTTTGCTAATCATGCCTTTGATATTTTAGAATGTACAAATGTGGAACCTAATTTTACTCATGGCTATAATAGTTTAATTTGTGGTGGAACTACCATTTTTAAGTGAGGATGCGCTTTTGGAATTAACCACTGACAGTTTGGGGTAATCAGAGGGACACAAAGAATTTCATGTTTCTGTTGAATAGCTTATGAAAGCAGCAAAATGCTTGTTATAATTAGGTTATTGACCCCAGCCTAGGTCTGAGCTGTTGGTTGCTGAAAGTCACTGCCTCCTCAGGGCTCATCCATTATCCATGAGGAAAAAGAAAGGAAAAGATGGTTTTCTGAATATTTTTGGACAGTTATGCATTTTACATGATTCTCTGCTGCCTCCTTTGCCCTAGCAAAAGACATGGGTAGAATTTGCATTTGGAATGGCAAATAAGCTGCTCTTTCACTTGTGAAGGATTGTTTTGGGGCTGGGATTCATTCCTGCAGATTTGGTCTCTGTGCCTAAGGGTATTCCTGACTTTCCTGGGTGGGCTGCCACTGCTTTGCAGGCAGGAGCTCTGAGCTCCAGCACCCACATTTGGCTTTGGAACTTTAGGAGCCTTTCCCTATGTAGCCATGGTGACTACACCAAATGTGTGAGTAGTTTTTTCCCAGCAAAATCACAGCAGGTTTGAGGCACTGAAACAGGAGCTTGCCTGTTATTCCTAACTTGTACTTTGCGTGGGTCTAACAGACATGCCCTAACTTCTGGGAATAAGGTAGTTGGTTTCCCTACAAGCCTGTCTTCCTGCCAGTGTCTTAAGAGTTTTATGGGGTATTATAAAGGTTTTAAAAATCCCTTTTTTTTTTTTTTCCCCTGAAACCTTTATGTAGGTTTCTGTATTCCCGTGTCCCAGTCCTGGACAGAAGGGTGCTTTCGCAGGGCAAAGTTGTACCATCATGAAAATATTTGTCGTTCTTGCTCCAACACCTTTTGTGATTCCCAGCTGAAGAAAGTAGGCAGAGCAGCTTTCAATGGGAACTTGGTCTGGCCTAATTTTAGCCTATTAATGGAGGGAGTGTGAATTTGCTGGTATTTTGAGTCCCAAATGTGTTCCATTATCTCCAGAGTCTCTGGTATTTTTTTCTTCTATCTTCATTTAGTGATATGGTCTGTGTTCTTCTTCAGTCATTCCTTCTTTATCAGTTCTCTGTACTCAACACCTCTTTTTGGGGATTGTGAAGGAATCTCTTCAAGTTTAGATGCAACCTCTTCTTTTGCATCTGTTTTTGTTACTTATGTGACTATTGGCATTGGGAACAGACTCACCTGGCTTGGTGCGCAATTCTTTTTTCCCTGGGTGATAATGTTCATGTGGTTTGAACTGTATAATTTAGTTATTTTTTTCAATTGGATAGGCACAAGTAATTTATCTTCTACCTTTTCAGATTTTATACATGATCTAAAAGACAGATCAACTACACGAACAGCAAAATGAGCAGATCGTTTTGCTGTCCCAATGTTTACTATGGATTATTTCAGGAAGAATATCCCATATTCTCTCTCTTCCTAAGCCTGACTAGCCTTTGAGTACTTTCTGCTAAAGGAACTCCAGCCCAATTTGCTTATTCTAAATTTGTTCATTTGATTCTCGTGATGACTGGCAAACACAATAGAGCTTCTTTGCTCCACAATATCCGCCCGAGCTGCCAGCTTTGTTCGCACAAATAGAGTGTTAAGCACGTTTCCACCCCCAGAGCATGCACAGTACGTGTCCTTTGCAGTACATCCTGGAGAGGAGACAGCAGAGACATGCTGGCTCAAAGTGTTCTCCGAGCCTGATCTCTAATCTCAGTGGGAGCCAGACCAGCAAGTGGATTCAGTGTATTTTGGCTCTGATACCGGAGTCTCCTCTTCAGAACACGCCACGTTGTTAAAGCAGCAGCCTTGGGAGTAATCGCAGCGCAGGGGCTGCTCGGTGCCCCGAGCAGGGCAGGGGGAGCCGGCTTTGGCAGCCCGGTGGATGCGGCGCTGCAGAAATCAGAAATCCTCCGTGTGCCCCTCCGGCATCCCCGCCTGGCAACGCGCGGCCTCCGTGGGGACAGGGCACAGCCCAGCCCTGCCAGCTGGCTGCCACCCAGCCTGCTGCAGGCACGGCATTTGTCCTTCTCCTGACCAGGGGAAAGGCGCTGGGTCAGGCGGGAGAACCGGGAGGAATGCAGGAGGGAAAAAAAATTAAAACCAAAAGCAAACCCAGTGAGGCTGGGGCAGCCTGGGCAAGTATGGGGGATGATCTGTGTGAGCTTTATGGAATCGATAGGCACCTGCAGACTTGCTTTTTAAATATTCCTCTCCCCTGTAAAGCCTGTTGTGCATGTGAGCCACAGAGTGTTTGGGGTGGGAGAAAGAACTGAGTGTCACAGGAGGCTCTCCCTCGCTCTGTCCTCATTCGGCACAGTTCTGCTGCCTTCTATATTGTATTTGGCAGCAGTCACAGTGCTGACTTCCCAGCTAATGAAGATGTTTTACATTTAGGGAAGGCTGCATGAAATGAAAACCACATTTACTTCACAACTGTTGTTGCAGGTTGCCCGTCCTTGGTGTACACAGATTTAGGCTCAAGTAGAAAAGGTCACAGAGCCTCTTTAGGTGCCTTTTCAGCCAATGGCCTTAGAAGGGTTATAAATCCATAAAATTGCCACCTTCTTTTACTTGTCCCTCAAAGAACTCCTCCACACCCTTTTTAATGAAACTCTCTTGTTCCATGTTCCAGCATCCTCAGTTTCAAAAAGAAACAAACACAACTGTAATATCCCCTTTGCTGGCATTAATTTGCCGTTGTATGCTTTGCTTGCTGTGTTTTGTTTTTGAAAAGCAAGAAGTAAAATATTTCTGCTAGCAGGGCATATAAAAGATTGTTGCTTTTCTGACCTCCCTATTATATTAATAAAAGCTAGGAAGACTTCAGTAGTGGTGGGAGATCATGTGCAGGCAGCCTCCAAAACCCAAAGCACTTACTTGCAGAACTAGTAAACCACAAAGCTTAAGATCTCGAAATGTAAATAGGAAGTTGGAGAGTTTACTTTAGAGCCAGCAGTGGTGAGTCTGTACAATGTTTATTTCTGCTTGCCTCCCAGCCTTTCCTAAAGCTTGGCAGAGATGAAAGGGAGGCTTTCTCAGCGAGTTATTAAAAGTTTTTGTTATGAGCAAGATTCCTTTGTTCCTGGCCTGGCATAATTCAAAGCTCAGGTATGCCTTGGTGATGGGGAGAATGGGATGCTCCTATTTAGCCTATGCCAGTCAGAGACATCAAAGTTTTGCACCCCAGTGCCTTGCTGGTAATCAACCTGTGCAGAGGAACGTATCTGAAAGCAATTTAATCTCTATTGTACATAAAGTAGATAATGCTCAGTAATATTCCCACAAAACTGTACATTCAACTCTCCTTGCTTTTTTTGAACAGATCAGTTGAGTTCAAAGACTCAAATAATAGATGAGGACAGAGAAAAGGCTTTGAAAAATGCTCTGCTTGGAGATCCATGAAGGGTGATACTCAAGAGGCAACTCACTGGCATCAGTGGAATCTTTGAAAGTTCCAACACATGCAGTTCTTTCCATGCTGTGCTTCACTGCAAGGTGTCCTGTCTGACAGGGGATCAGGGTGTTGGATTTGGGGTACTGAGCCTTCAGAATACTTGCCCAGAGCAGCTGTGGCTGCCCCATCCCTGGGAGTGTCCAAGGCCAGGTTGGACAGGCCTTGGAGCAACCTGGGATAGTGGAAGGTGTCCCTGCCATGGCAGGGGGTGGAACTGGGTGGGCTTTAAAATCCTTTCCAACCCAAACCATTCCATGATTCTTTCTGCAGGGTCTGTGTGTTGGGCTTTCCAGGTCTCACTGCTAATAGGGCTCCTCTCCTGTTCTTCACTCCTTTCCCCATGTTTTGCTTTAGGAAGAGTGAGCAAGAGAGACTGAGCTTCTTCCATTCTTATGTTGACACTACAAAGGTTTAGTTGGTCTGGCTGCTGGAAATATTGAGCTGCCTAGTTTGAGTCCCTCTGCTTAAAGCAGTGTGTGATTGAAGGTTATTCATTATTAGATCAAGCCCTCAATCCACTTTGCACCTTCATTTCTTAACTGTAACAGCTGTATATTTTAATAGGATGTGGGGGATTTTGCTTCTTCTGTTGTAGGAAGGAGGTTGTATTCTGTACTGTGTGATTCTGGGAAGGTTAAATGTTTGTCTTTCTTCACTGATGTTCACATGACAGCATCATTCCATTGTGGGGGACAGAGCAAAGCAACTTACTTTTGATTTGTTGTTTTAAGTAGCAATATTCTAACTTTTGTTAATGAAAGTCCATCAGCGGCAGCTGTCTTTTATTGTAACAGAAGATTTTTGGTTTTATTTTCTTATATTCTTCCAAGTGGTACTATCAGATCTGACAGGTGCAGCACTCCCATCAAGGCTGCAGGGTAACCAAATCTGATCACTCCTCTCTAGACCCAGAAGGATGGATTGGCCTGAAGCCCAAAGTCTTGAGCAACCCCAAGTGTCTTCCTGGAGTGCCCTGCTCCAAGGAGAGCTGCACAGGGGAGTTTTCTCAGTTGACAAGCATACAAATGTATAATGAATGACCTTTCCAGATCCCTTGTCTCTCTTGTTTTTGTGAGTAGGCATGAATTTATTGAACAGCCTGCTTGCTCTGTGTGTCTAGATCTCAGGGAGAACAAAAAGGACTCAAATTTCTGCTCTTTTTCTTCCAATAATTGTAAAAGAATAACTAAAATATGAATTAAATCAGATATGATAAGGGATATTCTTGGTCATCTCCTGGATTTTTTCTGGGCCATGGAACAAAGAAATGGAATTTTCGAGGGAATACAGTAATTGTATGGAAAACAACATCAGACTTTTCTGTTAGTTTAAAATTTTTGAAATTAGCCTTATGTGCAGTGAGGGTTGTGAAAGTTTGGGGTCAAATCCCATATTTTGTTTTGGGAGTTGGTTTGCTCCGTGATTCTGTCAGATTATTGCCTTTCCTTGGTTCCCTCACTTGCACGATGAGCACGAAGTGAAGCTGTGCAGACAAAAATCTCTCCAATGCAAGGTGTGGTATGAGAGTGCTGAGTATCGTGGGCTCCACAGCCAAGGGGGTATAAATGCAGTGCTGTTTATTCTTCTTAACAGCAACAGTTCCCCAACTCAGGCAAATTCCATCAGTCTTTGGGAATTAGGTCTCTGGCTTTTCCCCTCCATTTCCAATTCTGTTCATCATCTCATGAATCAGTAGTTCTTCATCTAAGTTCCTTGTTGCTGTTCCAGCTGTGAATGGGGCAATATCTGGGTTGGGGCAAGTTCTTTTAGGGAGAAAGTAAATCTCTTGTCATGTAATCCCTCTGGGAGCAAAGTGGGGAGAAGCATTAGCTGCTGCTTTTCTCCCAGTGTCAGCTGGGAATCACAGTTTATGCTGAGTTCATTGTTTATAGCTGTGGGTAAAGGCCTGAGGTCCTCTCTCACTGTTTACTCTGTCCTTGGGAGTTTGTCTCAGTAAGTAAGGGCTGAATAAACACTGGGTAAGATCCTCAGGATTTACCCATTTAGTTATTCAAATGTTTAAAAACATGTTTTAAATAGTGTGTGAATACATATCCCATATAATGTGAGAATCTGCTTGCAGCAGGAGTAGTGTAGAGGATTTATTGAAGTGCAGGCATAATATTGTTGTTGGTAGTGGCCTTCACTGATGTAGAAGGAACACTTAGATAATGGGGGGAAAGGAAAATCTCTAAAATGAACTCTATTATGCAAAAAATAAATAAGAAAGTCCTTAAGGTGTGTGGGAAGGGCATCCAGCCTCAGAGACAAGGACTGGGTCTGCCTGGGAATGCTCAGAGCTTGGCTGGGGGTCCTGGAGGGCTTTTCTCAAGTGCAGTGTAGGGGTAGAGTTTGTTTTGCTATTTGTGGCATAGCTGTTCCATGTGCACAATTCCCAACCTTTCAGTTTGGGGTGAGGTCTCAGTAGTTCCCTAAAATAAGATTCTGCTGCAAGTAATATCTGAGACATGTTTGTTTAGGTACCAGAACTGAAGATTGAAGGGCTATGAGCTATAGGAATAATTCTTAAAAAACTCCAATGTTCTTGTAAGACTTGCACTGGTCTGTAACTTGTCATTA
This sequence comes from Passer domesticus, assembly GCF_036417665.1. Classification (NCBI taxonomy): domain Eukaryota; kingdom Metazoa; phylum Chordata; class Aves; order Passeriformes; family Passeridae; genus Passer; species Passer domesticus. The sequence goes on from NC_087480.1 coordinate 59,294,183, forward strand.
TAGTAAATTTATTTTCTACTGCACAAATGGAGGTTTTCTTCATGAAAACTGGGGGTTGTTTGCAGTATCAGTCACTTCTGAAGACTTGGTTTCTTGTGTTGGTTGAAAGTAAGAACAGAAATTTACTTGAACTTTATCTCACTGAAGGCTGGGAGGACATTTTTGTGTAAATTATTGTATATTTCCTGTGTTTCTATGATCTTCCCTAAGACACCTGTTAACAACAGGTTAGAAGAGACTATATGGCTTTTGGGGTTTGATTTTTTTTTTTTTAACATGAGAAGAGGTAGTTCATACTGTGATGAGCTTTAAGGGGTTTAACTTTCCATAGCAGCAAACTGTAGTATTATCAAGTGCAAAGCTAAAATGGCTGTGCTGGAAGATTTATAATCTTCACACAAACTGGCATTTTGTGACAGTGAATATCTATCACTGGAGGAGAAGTAAAAATAAATGGGTGGAATAAATGGTTGTAGCTCATTTGAGGCCCTGGATCCCCAGTGAACTGTTGTTTTGAGAGGCGCAGAAGTAACTGCAGTGAGTCATGGAGCAGCACTGCTGCAGAAGGGTCCAGAACAGCATTTCAGCAAGGACACAAGCACAAGCCATGGGGTAACCAGACAACCTTTCAGACCATTTATCAAAGCACTTGCAGTGCCCATTTCAAGGAAGGCGACACAGTAAATATGAGCAAAGGGAAAAAAAAAAAAGGTTAATGTGTATATCTGTATCCAGACATTTCACTAAATAAAACAATAAAATAAATCAATGCAGAACTGTTAGTGCTTAAGTGCTTAGCAAAAAGCATCTGAATCCATCACAAATGGGGGTTCTTTTTTTTCTTTGTTTGATTTTGAAAACAATTTAGCAGATTAAAGTTCTTTTTTTACCAATTTCTGAAGGAAACCTTGACCTTTGGGAATACAAAGAAAAGGATCATGGGCTACTGTGTGTCCATCGTGTACTTTCCCAAGCTGAAACATAAATAAGCTTAGTGTTAATGGATACTGATAAAAAGCAGAAGTAAGTGGATGTGAACATTTAAGCTTGGAACAGTCAAAATTCATCTAATTTAAAGGGTTTGCTGCAAAGCTGAGCATTCAGTCAGGGTCCCTGACAAGACTTTTGAAGTTCTTGCATCTCTGATTTAAGCAGAAGGAAACGGTGGATGTTGAGTGAGTCTGGAATGATTACCCCTGCATTCAATCCCATTTAACTTCTTCCAGAGCTGAAACTTTCAAGTCGTCCCAGGCTTAATTCCAGGTCTGCTTCCTGGAATAAACAGGAGTTTAACCTCACACACAAGGAATACAAACTTCACAGGGGTGCAGACTTTCTGTGCAGGACACAAGGATTGTTTTTTTTCAGTGTCCAGGGACAGCAAACCCAGGGACAGTTCCAGAGGCAGATGCTGTACTTAGACCTGTCTGTTCTCCTGGAGACTCCTCTTGTCAGTGACTCTGATCTAATAACCTGGCACTGCTCTCTAGACCCTCCTGGGCTCTCCTTGTGCTGATGCAGAACTTGTTTGATCCTTCTGCTCCAGCCCCTCTCTGGGAGTGGTTCCCTATTCTTGAATCTGGTCTCTCAACTATCTGACAGTGCCTGCTGAAACCCTTCATTCTACACAAATACACCATTACTCTGAAAGAAAACATGCACACTGAGACCTCTGAGCCCTTTTAGGGTATGACAATTTTAGACAATCATTTGTTGGATCCCAGACTGAACCAGGACTTGCCTCTTTCTGACTGGAGTCTCAGGATCCAGCTTCCCAAGATGGCAAATCTGCTGTTCCCTTCCACCACCTGTGGGGCTCCTGACCCTGATTCACAGAGGGCTCAGAGTTTTTTGATGCTTTCTGAGTGAAAGCTGAGAGTCTGCTACTTACAATGCCTGGGGAAAGTCGTGGTCAGGAGATTGCTGTCAGGAGGTCTCAAAGAAGGTTGAGAACTTTGTGTCTCTTCCACAGCATTGATTTTTATATTTCCACTTTCTAATTGTTTCTCCCAAAGTGGCTACAGGTGGTCTGGTAGGGTGGTTAATTAGTGCTCCTGATAGATTTGTAATTAAGCCATGCTTCTCTTCTAGCTTGTACTTTAAGTGGCCAAATTCCAAATGCTCACATCCCATTGCAGCTCCCATATTCTGCAAACAGCAGGTAAAATCCAGCAAAGAACTGGGAACAGGACTTGAGGAACACATTCAGACATGGCCTTCTCAGCTTCTCTTTTTAACATCACTCCACTTTTACTTAGGTAATAGTAAGGCAAACAAAATTAAGAGCATTTTTTGCTTCCAAGATAATTTTCTCCTTTTTTTCCTTTTTTTTTTCTGCTTTTGAATTTAGAGGTTTGAGTGCAAAGAGAGAAAGTCAAAAGTTTACAGTAGAAGAGGTAGGTACTAGTCTTGCTCTCTATTTTGCCCTGGGGAAAATGGCAGGATTTTATAATGTGAAAAGTATTGTTCTACTTAAAACAAATATCAGTTGTCCAGCTTGGCTGGTTAATGTTTAAAGCTAATATCATTGCCAGCTTCTTTCATAAGACTGGTATTAAAAAAAAAAAAAAAAAAAGATTTTAAAAATCCTTTTGTGCGATCGTGAAATAAGAGTAGGGGCAGATGAAGAAATGAACTGAGTAATCTATAGTGTGTATTTGTACCATGTCAGCAACTCCCAGCAGCACTCCTGGCCCTGGTTTCCTGTGCAATGTGCCAGGTCCCTGGGATCTGTCACACCATACACCACAGAGAGATGATGAGTAGAGGTGGTTTTGCTGGGCAACTGACCTCCAAGTTTTGCCCATAATAATTTATTCATGTGGCTGTACCCTAAGACATTCTAATGCCAAACATACCTTGGGCTGAAAATTGATGCAGCCCATTGGAAAAAATACCCACAGCCAGCTCAGATGAAAAAGCTGGACCTGGCTGCTGCCTGAACATGGGGCCTCAGGAGGTGCAGGGGGTCACAGCAGTGAGTTAGTTCAGCCCCAGAGCATCCACTGTCAGAAGCTTTTCTCAGAAATGCAGCTTCAAACTGGTTTTAATGGCAGATATCCAGAAAAGCTGCTCATACAAGTGCAGTCGCTGACCTCTTTATACCCTGCCTGATCTGTTGCATTTCTAAAATACAGCAGAGTAAAACAGGGGTGTTTTAAATAACATTTTAATTGATGTGTTCTAACTCTTTTAAGAGCCAGTATCTTCCTCGTCTTTTCCTTCTCTAGATGAATTTCTCTTTATGCCAGTAAATATAAACTACTTCTGCTGCTCTGGATTAATTCCTCTTTATACCAATAAGTATAAACTCATAAAATTGAGTAACTAATATTATCATGAGTCAATCTATTCTTTTATTAAAAATCATAAGGTTTTTTTTTTTTCTTTCAAATACCTTTCCTTCTTTAGCAAGGAAAAACAAAATCTAACCATGCAAATGTTTAATAAATTCTGTGAAGTTTTACTCAAATTGATTCTTGTTAGATATAGAGCTGGGTTGTGCAGTATATAGTCCCAGTGTATATCTCACCTGAAATATTTTTTGAGATGAAGCAATCAAGTTGCCCTTGGAGTGTGTTTTTTTTTTTATTGCACATTAATCACATACCTGGTTTGGCCTCTAGTTTGTAGACCAGTTAATGTTTTATGGAGAATTTAGAAAATTAGAAATAGTTCTGTATGTGTGTCATTCACATTTTGCTGCCCTTCTCACACAGGTTACTACTTGGAGTAAGAGGTAACAGAAGTCCCCAAGAACTCATTTGTGTCTCCTAGTTTTAGGCTGTACTGAGAGTTTTGTCTGGGAGGTAATTAATACAGGGATTGAATTTTCCAGATCTCTGTGGTATAGCCTTGGCAATAAATGATGAGGTGCATATTCAGAGAGGCATTCATGGAAGTGTTTTGTATCCTCTAAGCCAGACTTCTTCAGCTGCCTGTAAACAGGTTACCAAACCATCCGTGGGTGGGTGAGCTCAGGCAGAGCCCCAAAGTCCTCGTCCTCTCTCTGTTGTTGTTGTCACTTGTGTGACTTCCATCCTTCCAGTGGGATAAAGTGAGCTCTGTGCAAGAATTCTGTGGTCTGGTCTTAATATCATGGCAGAGTAAATCTGTCACTGAGGATGGCTCAGGGGATGCCAGCCTGTCACGTGGGGCAGAGCTGGTGACTTGCCCACCACGAGCTATGCAGCTGCATAGCAAACCCATGATGGCAGGGGACCTGAGCTTAAAATATAAGCAAATAAATTGCTGGCAGTGTACGACCTGCAGGAATCAGAATTTTAATAAATTTTAATTTCCTTTGTGTCCTGAAGTACATTTCTTGTGTTTCGAAACCTTATTTTCTTAAATGTATCTTATGTCAGGCTGAAGCTAGAATACTGTTTTGTGTTCAGTATGTAATTACTACTACTAATAGACATACTTTAAGAAGTTGACTTGGTGCACCATACACTTAACTTAGAAAATAGCCTCCAGAGCTATGGGGAAGCTTAGTTTTAAACCCATTTAAAGCTTGAGAAATAATGCCAGCATGGCAATTTTAGAGTAGGATCAGTTCACTGAAAACACAATTTCATGCCCCAGCTCTGCCCAGTTTATATGTGTGTGTGTATATATATCTATATGCCACCAGCAAGTGCAGTTATTAAATCATACATTCAGTAGCTATTACTGTGACCTAAGTTTGAACCAGAAACCTAGAAATGAAACATTCTTGGGTTTCCCTTTGAGTTCTTTCCTTTTTTTTTATGAACCTCTTTCATTCTTTGTCAGAGAGCTGGGGTCGAGTAGCTCTATAAGACCCATCTGTCAGCAGAAGCAAAATGATACAGTTTTCTTAATGCAGGATTTTATGCATCCATGTAAAGCCTCTGAATTGAATGACTGTCAGTATTCTCAATCCACAGTCAGTCAGGATCTTTGGAAGTTAAAAGTCAGCAAAAAAGTTAATGAAAGTATTTGACTTGTCAGTGATCAAAGTCCAGAACTGTAAAGAGCATTTATTAGTTGGTGACTGATATGGTGCTTTTCCTTGTTTCTTTCTCTGCTCTCTCCATTAATGTCTTAGATCTTTTCTTCATACCTGTCTTAGCCTAACAAAAGCAGCTGTTATTCTGAATTTCTGGCTATAGAAGCTGATAAGTGAGGTGATTTTCAAACAAGTTTTCTGACCTAGCTTCTCCTTAGCAAATAATTACCTTAAAAAGTTTTGACTCTAATGTGACTGTACTCTAAAAGTAGAATAAAGGATTAAACTTGCTTTCATGGAAGTGAGTGTAAGTCAAGAATAGTCCCACAAAAATTATTTCCTCTCTCTGTGGCATGTTGCAGGTAAATAGAGAAGCTGATAGTGATTGCAGAATGCTGCCACATATCAGAAGCTCAGTATTAAAAAGCAGAAATTAAAATGGCAGAAGATGGATATAGCAGTCTACCTTGTTAATATAAAGATTTGCTTTTCAGGTAATAGCCAAATTCTCCAAATTCTCTGTCCGTTTTATTGAAGGAGTTTGTGTGAGCCTACACCAGCAACAGATGGTGTCAACCAGGGAAGAAAATTGCTGAAATTCATACTTCACAAAACTGCTCTCTCCAGCGTGGTGTGTTTTATTTTGTCTTGCCTCTGATTGCCCTAACATTTACATAAAGCTGAGGAGGAAGCACAAGCATGTGCCTGATCATCATGGCTGGCCCAGGAAAACAAAGCTAAGTGAAACAAATCTCACAGTGCCACTTGCTCATTTGATGGCATGGCTGGGTGCCAGGTGAGGCTTGTCTCTGAAGGTCTCTGTTCTGTCCTGTCCTTGAAGCCAGGGACTGTCCTGAGAGCTGAACTTGGGTTAAAGACTCCTCTGATTCACTCACATGAGCTGTGCATTAGCCTCTCCTGCTTTTTTTTTTCCAGGTAGACTTTTATAACTGAAATGGAATTTTTTGCCTGCCTTTGTTTTAAAGGGAGAGGCAAGTGGGAAGGACTAATCTAAATTAAATACATTACAGATCTCATATTAATGCCATTTAAGCAGGTCCTTTCTTAATTTACCTTAGTTCTATATAGCCTTTTATATTTTAAAAACATTTTTCATTTCTGTGGGCTGCCAGATGTGCTGCTGATACCTTCTGATCTTAGGTAGTTTGACACTGATTTTCCCAGCGCACGCCAGGGTTCAAGTCTGGCCTGTAACTCATCCAAATGATCTATTCATAACAAAAAGTGCCTTCTGGCAGTTGCACCACAGCTGAATATTGTTAAACTGAATTCATCCTTTCATTTGTTTCTGATTGCTCTATAATGTTTACATATCTTACATATTAGTATGATCTTTTATAAAGCACACGCTGAGGTTAAACCCGCCCAGAGAGAACTTTATTTCCCTTCTTCTCCCTTTCAGAAGGTGTGGAACTCTTTTTTTTTTTTTTTTTCTCCTGTCAAATGAATAGGAATCTTGGAACTGCTTAGTGCTCATTTCATCCAAAGCAGTGGGGCTGAGCAAGCAGGAATGTTTGTGGTGGGGAGGCAGGGAAAGGTGACATTTCCTTGCACAAAAGGTTTGTCCCCCATCCCCAGACAGAGTAACTGTGAGGTGGAATTGCCTGTCTGGGTGTAATCCCTGTCTGAGCTGGCATCATCACCCATGAGGGCAACAGTCCCTGTGTGAACACGTTCAGCTGAAATATTTATAGATGCAGCTTATGACTCAAAGTCTGAACAGGTTCAGATTCCTCTCGTCTTCTGTCTTCAAATTCCTGCTGCATTAATTGTGCAGAGATCACTCTCACCTCTTGCAGAGGATATCCTGTGTTTCAGTTTCACTCTATATAAAAGATAATAACTGTTACTATGTCTCACAGTGGGAGTGTGTCACAGGAGGAGTTTCAGTTCAATGGAAGGCAGAAAATCTTAGGCTCCCTTTGAATTAGTATTTTAACTTCCAGAGAAGGATGACATCTCTTATTTGCTTTAAAAATAAAAATCAATTGCCCATAAATCTGAAACACATGTTGTTTTTCTACTAAAAAGATTAAGGATTTTCTTAAGCTCATTAAAGGAAAAAAAAATAATGACATTGATCCTGCTATATCACCATAAGAATGTCTGAAGGCAATTGAAAGCTGTAAAAGATACATGGTGTTATTGTAACCAAAATAGCCCTGAATCTGGAAAATTGTGCTTTTCTTCTCTTCTAGGTTCTGCAGCAAACTTTGCACTGTTTCTCCAGCCTTATGCCTCTGTCTAGTCATGTGTTTTGGTGGGATTGAGTGGGATGTATACTCAAACAGAATTAGGACCTTTTATTATGAAAATACAAATGCCAGCTGCTGCGTGGCTTGAAAGATTTAATCACCGTCCAAATATTTCAAGGAGGGGAAATGGAAACCATTTGCTGTTTCTGATGCATATAGCTACAGGAGGATGCTCACCCTGTTGCTTCTCAAAGATTGTGTGTCTGTTTTGAGGAGTTTGTTATTCCCAATTTTCTTCCTTTCCATGTGTATCAAAACCCAGAGTCTGCAAAATGTGAATTAAACTCCTTAAGTGAAAGGGGGAAATGGGAAATCTGATTATGCCCTATCATCAGCAAAGCCAAGCATGACAGCCAGTGTTCTTTATTAAAAGTTCCCACAGCAACAAAACTGATAACCAAGTGCCCTGCTGGCTTTATTCATCAGTGTGGCAATTCCCAACGCCCTCGTTTGCTCCGTTCATGTGTTGAAAGTTTGCTGGAATGTGTACAAATGGTACTGTGGTAGTAAGAGGATAGGAAGGTCTCAGTGTAATGTGAGAAGAGCCAGCATGGAAATATCCTGTCCTAAATTCCTGTGAGTGTCCAAAACACTAGGCCAGAAGTACTGGCTGCAGGGAGAATTTGGTCTTTTAATGAATCTAAACATTTTTACAGGAGAATTTGGTAAATCGTGGACTAATGACAGAAAAAAGGTGTGGGTTTGGTTTTTATTTTATAAACTCTATTGCCCTTCTTGATGTTGAGACTTCCCCCTGATTTCATAAAGCATCTTGATGCCTTTAATATCCTTTGGCTACTTGTTTTTTCTGGTGACACAGCATTTAGATTTTAGGCTTGATCCCTTTGCCTTAACCAGATTTTTCCTTCAGCAGACTGCAGAACCCTGCAAAGTTCTCTGCATCACAAATATTTTGAGATAAGCCTTCAAACCCCAGGCCCCTTCTGCCCTAAATGTACCTTGTCGGCTCCTGGGACACTGTGCTGTGTCCATGGCTGTAGGGTGGGAGTGAGTTGGGATGTTTGGGTTCTCCCCATCACCAGTTCAGAGCAGATACTGACTGGGGACTTTGGCCACATGCTGTGTTCTCAGTAAGGTCAGTGAAGTGGAATTGGTCTAAAAATCAGCTTGTTTTAGGATTTGCTTTTTCTTGTGCTTCATTTTGTTATTGAAATCGTAAAAGAAGGCTTGCCCCATCGAGGTGTTGAAAACTCAAAGCTGTATTAATTTGTAGTTTTAAGAGAAAACAAAACAAAACCAAATGTCTTTGCAATGTTTTTGACGTAGCTTCGTCCACTTGGAGTCATAAATGCCTTTGTAAATTCAGTGCAGCTATTCTTGCTCTTTAATGGGTTTAGTCAGCCAAAATCTTGCACAGACACACAAGACACGTGTGTACACATACATCTGTAAGGAAAGTAAGTCAGGGCATCAGAGCTGATAAGGGAGAACCAAGCAGGATTCCCAGATTTGTTAGATGCGTTCCTGAGAGAAATCAGCATTTCTTGACACTGTGGTGATGTATTTTGAAAAACAAATTTTTGTTGTTTTGTTTTCCTACTTAACTTCCTGACAAGAATCAGCTGTACTGTAAGTTTATGGCTTGAGCAGACTATTGTTTGTGCAGAAACCTCCCTGCTGCTGTATTTACTAAACATGTGTGATGCACAAATGCCAGTAAACTGCATCTTGGAGCATATTCCCTACTGGCTAGTAAAAACTGCCTTTAATGTTCAGCCTGTTTAAATATAGAGAGAATGTGCATCAAGTTTAAGAGGAACAGGCCTGAATTTTTAATTATTCTCAAAACTGTTTTGATGTAAAGTCCAGGCTTTATTGAATTCAACAGCAAACCTTGAGCATCCTTCAATGGGTCTAGAATTTTGCTATTGAAGAGCAAGGTCTAAATACAAAAAACCCCATTGTCCCATTGACTAAGACCTCTCTTTTTGCTCTTCAGCATTGGAAACAGACTGATTTTGTTAGGGAATTAATTATTTTGTATCCTTCTCCACTAGTAGTTCCCACCTTCTAGAAAACAACAGTTGCAGATTTAGCCATCATCAGTGGGAAGTGCGGCATAAATCATGGGATAGTAGGACTGCACTGCTGTTCTCTTTTCCCAGTGAAATCACAGCTGTGTCTCTCTTGAGAGTATATACGTGGTCCTGGAAGAGAAAACATGGATCCTGCTTCCAAGAGAAGCCTGGCAGGGCGTGGATGGCCTGTGTCCTCCAGCCCCTGCTGCAAGAATTCCATGTTCGACCAGTGGGGTTGAATTAGTCTTTGGAGCGAGTCCTGGGACCCAGGTCCCACCATCCCAGTTCCTGGTGTGTCTGGGCCTTGCTTGCAGACTGGACAGGGATCTGCTGAACCAGGAGGGAAGTGTAGAAAGTCTGTCTGGTCTACTGAAAGTGAAACCACTCTGCAAGAGGAAGGAAAATGCCCTCCACCCTTATAAACTGGTAATTTGCATCTTCTGAAGGACAGAAAGGAAATGAAGCAGTGTCTCCCACATCCTGAGTGGTCTAACCACAAAAGCAGGGAGTGCAGGGGACAGGCTGTCACTGTGCTGGGGCTATTGCTGTGTGAGTGGTGGAGCACTGCTCAGATATCTGCCTGATCTGCCCTCACAGCTAGGTGTGGTTTTTGTAAAGCTAAACCTAACTAAGGGGCAGAATCTGGTATTTACCCAGGCATGTTTGCTGCTGAAGCCAAGCAGATGCCAGCCCAGGTGTGCAGCCTGCACCTGAGGCACCCCACTCTCCTGGCACTGTTGTGAGGGCACTGGGGCTTGGGCTTCCACTGCCAGCATGGAGCTGATGGCAGCTCTCAAGGGACACCACTGTCCTCTGTCAGCAGGATTCCCTCCTCATTCTGAGCTCTCCAAAAGTACAGGATGGAAAACTTCTGTGCTGATTACAGTGCCTGTGTTTGCTCATGACAATCAAGCAGAGTATTGTATCCCACTACTCACTCTAAATAAGTCCTTTTTCTGGAGAAATGATCCAGTTTCCCTCTCTGTGTAAAATACAGGTCGTATTCCTGAAATTTCTTACTTTCTGTTTGTCCAGACCCAGCTGTTCTTCAGTGGGGATGAGTGGGTTGTGGGCTGTGTCTTATCATCTAAAAATTATGTAATGGGGGAAAACATTTTCCCATGTTTTTTTGGAGTAAATTTCTACCTGTAAATCTCCACTTCTGTTGGTGATTCCAGTGGAGAAGCAGGAATTGTCTTGGTATTGGGCTCTGACAGCTGCCAAGCTTTAATTGTGGACTTCCTACTTTGACAAGCACTTGGATTCACTAGAGCTTTCTGTTGCTTTTCCAGGTCAGTGAAACCCCCATTTTTGTGCCTGGTGTTTGGGGACCGTATTTCTCTGCCATGGTACCTGGATTATGGTTGAATGAGGGAGGCCAGAGTGCTACAGGAAAACTGGTGAGTGTTTGGAGACTGGCAATTCAGACCTGAAACATCTCCATAAGATCATGGGATGTACCAGGCTGCTGAAAGCAATTAACAATTAGATGAGTGTTATGTGTGTTATGTAATACTAATTTGCATAGAGATAGGGGATTATTTACAGGGCACGTCTTCCTTTTATGGTGGTAGTGATGATTATTGTAATTACCTTACAGGCAAATTGGCTTCATTCTTTGCTTTAGCAAGAGGCTGACACAGACTTTAAGGTGAAGAAAATGATACATATTGTATTATATAGATCAGTTGTGTTCATTGATGAGCATAAATGAAAGATAGGGACAGAGCAGTAACATGGTAACATATTATTCCATCATCTCAGTTGTTTCAGTGAATACAGTATTAGGTTAATTTAATTTACCAATAAAAATTAAAGCTAAGCAGAGTTCACTAAAAAATGAATTTTCGTATTTACGGGAAGGCAGTCAGAAATAAAATATATCAAATTAAAAAAAAAAGCTGCATGTACACGACAGTATTTAGGCTTGAGTCCAAAAGTGTCAGCAAGTCCTTGGTGACTGCTTAACCCTGGGGTTTCTGGATCTCCTTGTGTTAATGCCTTGTGAAGGCTGACCTAGAACAGAGGCTAGACAGAGTTAAAGAATAAAGCAGGGATTTATCAGAGGCCTCAATGGACACACCTTGGGCAGCACAAGAGCCCAGCCAGGGCTGCACCCAAGATGAACCACAATGGATGGCTGGTCATGGGATACATTTTTATAAGTTCTGCTCCATTTGCATATTGGAGTTAATTGTCCAGTTATAGCTTCAGGTTATGAAGTCCCATCCTTCTTGTTTTTCTCTCTTCAGCTCATGCTGTTTGTGCTCTTGGGCTGAGATTTGGATCATTTGTCCTTGGTGCCCAGCTGGAGCAGGAATTGTTTTGTCTCCCTGCTCTGTGCAGAGCTCACCATCCCCTCATGTGAATCTCAGAATTACACACTAATGCACAGAATCTGAAAAATATAAAAGCCAAAACCTGAGGCATCAGTGTCACCTTGCCCAACCTGTGGAAGCTCTGGCTGCCCTCAGGGCTGAGCTGCCCTGGAGAGGCTGCAGGAGACAGCCCCAGGCCTGTGGGTGTCCCTGGAAAGCCCCAAGTGCAGGTGGGTTTGGTCTGTCACAAACTGCAGCTGTGATCACTCCTGACTCAGCACCACCCATCTCTTTACAAGCCTGGAGATGGGAGTGCATGGCCAGGAAATGCACTGGGGCATTTCTGCATTTAAACATTCCATATGGAACAGTCACTGAGTGAAAAGCAGAAATCCTCCTGGATCAGGAAGCCCAGACACACCCCAGGCTGAGCTGGGACTGGGGATCCGTCCTGAGCTCTCTCCTTGGCCACACCAACCTGACATTCCTCTATGTCACAGCTGCAGTGGCACAGTCATTCCTCCTCCTGCAGCCTGGCTTCCCACCCCACTTCCAGCCCATCCTTAGCATTGTGGTTAAAAACTTTTAAATTAATAATTGATAATTTTTAATAATTGCTTTTGCAGCAGGTGGGATGTGTGTGCTTTACATTTTTCAGGTAAAGATTGGGCCAGGACCATAAAGTGTCCCATTTTACAAATAACTGCTACAACCAGACATAAAACTAAATAATGTCCATATAAAATAATAAATGTATGCTCATAAAATTACCAGTTTTCAAGGAAAATAGCAAATCTTGTGTGCTGCTTTGCGAGAACAATTTTGAGAAGGAAGTTTCTGTGTGCTTAATTCTGGACAGGTAAATACACTTATCTGAGTTCCAGACAGGATACAGGCAGTCAGGAGTTTTTCTTGGCTGGCTCACAGTGGTTCCACACTTAAAATGTACAATGAGAATTAAGGCATTTGAAAAAGATGATTTTAAAAATCCTTTCCTTTCTTGGACCAGAGAACAAGGTGCTCCTGAATCGTTAAAGAAATTACTAGGAAAAATGAAGAGTCTTGTTAGGACCCACAGCAAAAGGCAGCTTGAAGTACTGTTAGGAATATTAGGGAAAGTGTCTCATTAAAACATTCTTGGAATATCCCCTGTGGTTTTCTTGAGGTGAACAGAAGACACATAGGGAGCCATGGGAGGAGACACTGCTATGTGCACTGTGCAGGGTACATTGCATTTATTATCTCTGTCATTTCAAAGCTCCTGCTTTCTCACACCTAAAGTCTTCTGAAAACAAACAAAAAAAACCCCAAAAAAACAAAACACATATTTAGGAGTTCTTTCCATTGCTTGATCAATACCCCAAGATGAATTATTTCCATAGTATTTGAACAGTCTGATCAAACTTCTTAAAAGTAAAGCTGATCCCTTTAAAAATCTCTAATTTTTTGGGGATAAAAGAAATTTTTTGGGGGGCTGCAAAAAAATCAGTTGGATCTTGAAAACTGTTTATATAGTGCCCAAATGAAGGATTAAGAAGTCCCTTGTTCTGCAAATTCTTGTTCAGTTGTATATTCAATGGGGTTTTACACTATATTTTCAAAATTTATAGGAAGAAATATATTGTACAGTGGAGACAAAGGATGGCATGACATCACTGCGAAATGTGAAATAAAAAATAACAGAAAAGGGTTTCTAGATGCATCCTTCATGTGGCCATGGCTTGAATTAAGGGCAAACTTCATAACTCCTGTAAGAGTTCTGTGTAACAGTGTTTTCAGAGCAGACACCTAGATATGATGTTTATTTATAGATTTCTTTCTGAATTTATGAGCTGCCCCTGTGTTCTGCAGAGATTCTGCAGGATTGCAGAATTCAGGCCTGAGCTGTGCTCCTGGTGCATGCACACGTTTGACCTCTGTCTTTGATGCTGCTCTCAGGGAGAGCAGACATGCATTATTTTCTTTGCTGTGTTCACATGTGTATGCTTCATTATGTGGTTCAGGACTAGACTCATGCTGTTAAGATTAAATACCAATGTGATTTGCTGTCGATAAGTACTGCCAAATATACTCAGTGCTCTTGAGTAGCTGTAGTTTTGCCTCCTTAGCTTTTACTGTCACCTCTGATGGGATATTACCAAGAGGCCACAAAACCTGCTGAATTATTGCCTTAAAAGCCCATATTATTCTACCTGATACTTTGTTTTGTGAGTAATGGTAACCACTCTGGAGTGAAAGGACAAGCTGATTTATAAATTCAGCATAAGACAGAGCTTATATTGATCTTCTTTTATAGCAATAATTGCTTCTCAGGGTATACATTTTGTTTCCTGCAATGAATGCACAAAGCATCTATCAGGATGACAACACACCTTGTGTTTTATCATAACAGTGTGATAGAGAAAGATGACATAGGGACTTGGGCCAAGAAGATGCTTCTGGTAGAATTCCAATAAGGATATCCATGCAGAATGGGACAGATTAGAGGACATGCAGGGGGTGCTGGACAGGAAAAAAGTAATTCTTTCACCTTACTCTCCTGACTGAGGAGCTGCATGCTTAGCATTTGGCCTGGGTTTGGTGCAAGGTTGGTTGTTTTTCTTACTGTTTATATGCCAAATCCTGAATTTCAGTGGGAGTTTTGCCATTGGCTTTGCTAGGACTAGGATTTAACACTTTATGAGTAATTTAGAAGCTCTCTTGTCTTTTTTAAAGCTGTAACACTGCCTTTCCTTTTTTCAGGACTGAATTTTCAAGATGCACTCATCCTCAAAATGTTGCTTTTCTCTTTTTCAGATTGATCATGTGGTGCGAGGCCACGTCGCCTTCCCAGAATTAGAGGCAAAGGCTGAAGCCAGGTCACTGTTTTATTCCTTTATCACATACCTGCCTTACTGACTGAGGCACACTGTATTCCCAGCAGTGTCCTCATTCTCACTCAGGGGAATTAACAGTCTGATAGTGGGCTGGAAGTATTTACAAAGACTTTCCAGGTGATTGCTCATAAATGTAAGGTTTAAACTCCCCTCAGATACCTTTGGCATATCTAAGTAACCATGTTAACTTCTTGCTTTTCTATCCAGCCCAAGGTAGTTCTTGATTCTGTAGCACCAGCCCTGTTCAGCAGACCTCCATGCCTTGGGCTAACAGTATGTCTTAATTTGTAGGTGAAATAATTGAGCTCCTAGGATGGGATGTAGCTTAATTAGGAATATATTATTCAGTATTTTTGAAACAGTCATCTAAAGGAGGGTGTAGCCAAACTCCTGTTTGGCAGCACAAATAGAGAAACACAGGATGAATTTTCAGACAAAGCTTTAAATGGAGGGGTGACTTGGAGGTAGCTCCACTATTCCTTGAACAAGAGGCTCTGTGTGATGTGGAATTTGAGCTTGTTCTGCTTTAGAAGTGGATGAAGACAGTTCAGAGACTTCTGTCAGGCCTGGACTTCCTCAAGCTTTTTTGGCCTGGATTCAGTCTGAGATGGTTCATATCACTCCCAGAGAGGACTTAGCTGAACAGTTGGGCACATTGGATGAAAATGTGATTCTTTTAAATGTCTTTTTCCTCTTTAGATTAAAGAAAAAAACCCAGTAAACTTGGCATTTTCCCTTCAGTTTCTCCCTCTGGTCTGAGAGGCAGGGCCAGTCCTGATAGATGGATTAAGCACGTGCTGTTACAGAGATATTTTCAGTCCTCCCTGGGGAGATAAAGCTCTACCTGGCTTCTCTGGATGACCCTTCCTTGCCTTGCAGGGCCCACTGCCTTACTTGTTTGTTAAGAACTTCACCAGGATTCCCAGAAATGTACTGGACTTCATTCAATATGAAACAGATTCATGCTTCCTAGAATTCTCTTTGTTGTTCTTTGGAAAAGGAAATCAGGAAATAAATGCATCTGTGTATGTTTGGAATAAAGATTGAACTGGGTCTTTTTCAAAATTCTGGCTTCCAGGCCATTTTTCCAGTGCCCCCATTTGAAGCACTAGCATAAGACAAACAGTTTAGTCTGTAATGCCAGGATAAACCATCTTTTTTTTTTGTGTTGGAAAAGTGCCTATGGAGTAGCCTACTTGTGTCTGCTGGGTCTGATACTGAACTGACTGACCACAAACAATGCCACAGTGCAAAAACTGAGATTGTGATGTGAGCAGGACACTAAACACAGAATATTGGCAATAGAAGTCCATGTTATCCAAGGGGATGGTATCATAACTTTGGATTTGAGTCTCCTGCAGTTAGCAACATGGTGGAGAATAGCACTGATAGTAAGAGTTGTAATATTTTTATAAAAAAGAGTGATAATATTTTACTAAGTTAATTTGCTCAATGGTATTTTTGTAATGCTTTCCAGGTATCACTCTCCTATTGAAACATTGGTATTGCTATAAATTTGCTAAACAAGTCTCATATTAATTTTCTCATCTTCTGTCTCCCTGTCCCTCTCAAATACTTGTTAAATTAAAGAATTGAATTTCAAAAAAAATTCAAAAATCAGGAACTTTGAAATTTGAACTTGTTTCTTTCTTTTTTTTTTCCTTTCTATTTTTCCATGATTCCCCAAACTTCAGCCTTATCCTGGGTACAAGTAGCAGCTGCTGTTGGCCAAAACTCTGGATTGTGTGTTTTTCTACATTAAGTCATATACACAGAATAAAAATAATCAGAGAATCACAGAAGGGTGTGAGTTGGGAGGGACCTTAGAGCCCACCCAGTCCTACCTCTGCCATGGGCAGGGACACCTTCCACTATCCCAGGCTGCTCCAAGCCCTGTCCAGCCTGGCCTTGGACACTTCCAGGGATCCAGGGACAGCCACAGCTTCTCTGGGCACCCTATGCCAGGGCCTCACCACCCTCACAGGGAACAATTCCTTCCCAATATCCCATCCAACCCTGCCCTCTGGCAGTGTGAAACCATTCCCCCTTGTCCTGTCACTCCTGGCCCTTGTGATTGTCTCTCTTCATCTTTCTTGTCGGCTCCCTTCAAACATGGTATCTTGTTTTGGAGGATTATTGGTGATGATAAATTATTTCACTGGAATTCTCAGCAGAACAGATCAGAGAATTTGGTTTGTTATGTTTAAGGATATTTTCTGTGTGGCTGTAGGAATTTGAATCTCTCCAGCAATTGCAGATAGCTGTGGAGGGGGAACCAGATGAGAATTCCATACTTTGGTATGCAATTCCATGTTGCCTTTACTTCCCATGCTGGGTGCAGTGAAGTGTTAAGCCACATGCATGTCTGGATCATTAAATACACAACATCAGAGGTCACAAAGCCTCTTGCTTCTTTGCTCTCACCTTCTTCTGCCACCCCAAACCTGTCCTCTCTTTCTCCTGAGGCTGCTAAGAGGCAGGTTTGGAGTGGCAGGTCCCTGCTGAGCAGCTGATCTGGGGAGTTTCCCTGTGCAAACTCTCCTTTGCCCCCACCAGAGCAGATTTCCAGCTGTTTTAGCACCAGTGCAGAAATTTGTGGTGGCTTGGGAGGGCGTGAGAGGCTCAGACAAGCAGCTCTGACCACTGCTGCTGAAGGCCAGGCTTGTGCAACCCTCCCAGTCCTATTCCTGGGTTCTTTTTTACCCTTCTTTTACTGGAAGTGGAGAGGGTTGAATTACACAAGGATTTTCTGGACAGTTTAAATGTAGCATTTGGTCTATCTGATGGGCACAATCTGTGAGCACCAAAACTTGGGTTTTTTCAGGGAATTGAGTGAGTTGCAGAAATTATTTGGTCATCACTGCTCTGTTAAATCCTGTACAGGTAGATTAGAATAGGAAATTAAAATAAATAATATGATCCTTTTTGCTTTAAATTTTAAATGATTCTGTTTTCTAGAATGACAGTTTATAATCTGATAGAGAGGGAAAATGTCTAACTGGCAGCAGAGTTTGTGTGTCCTTTGGCACTCGGTGAAGTGCTTTTTTAGGGCAGAATTCCCTTTCCTGTAGCTCTCAGTGCCATTTCCTCATCTAAAGAGATGTCTCCTGAAAAGAAAGCATTGAAGTTACACACAAAACATCCACCAGCAATTCTGGCATCTTCCTAGCAGAATATAAGAATCATATTTGGCAGTTCTCTGTGTCTCTAGGTGGTTTAGAACCTTTTTTTTTTTAAATTTAGAAATCAAAAAATTTAGGATTTTTTTTCGCCCCTGAAAGATACCTGCTGGCATCTCTCAGATTAACCTCTGGTTGCTTTCTGAAGTCGTGTCCCAAGTATGAACACAGCTCTGAGCAGCCTTGCATTGATTTCTTATTCTTCCACTTTCAGCACAGTTCCTTTTTCATGGCAAGAACTCATGCTCAGCTCTGCAGGTCAGAGGCAGCTGCCACTGATACTTTCACAGAGAACTGAGTAGAAAAAGCTCCAGGAGGTGATGGTGTTATACTGGGTTAAACACAAAGGTGGTAAAACAGGCTCTGGCAGGTGTTTGAGGGATTTTGCTAGTCACTCAGTCCAAATGTAGTGCCTTGAACCCTTATCTATATTTAGGAAAAAAATAAAATGTGAAAAGGTGTGGGGGAAAGTGTAATTCCAAGGTTATGTGAATCTTAAGCATATTTGGCTCAACTTCAGCCTCCTTTTGTTCAGTCCTTGTGTTCTGACAGAGCTGCACAAATGGCTAATCCTTGTGAGAGCAATCAGCCAGGATGGAGAGGAAAGGAGAGAGAGACTGGGATGTCTGGTGGTTGAGTGAAGCTTTCCTTTTTTATCCTTCCCAACAGTCAAGCCATGATTGAGACTGGAATTAAAACTACTTTATCCTTAGCATGTACTGCTTGTAGTGGAGTCTTTAGGGATGGAGAAAACAGGGCCACTTTTACAAGAACAGGAAAGAAATGATGGTGACCTCCAAATTATCATAATTCGGGTCCAGGAAGACACATAAAGCACATTTAAAGGACGTGAATAATGATGTAAATTAGTTATTTTAATGTCTTCCAAGTGTACTTCATTTTGAATGATATCCTCTGATAATGTACACATGGTAAGGTATAATTGAAAAAACATGCAGCTGAATGGTTGAATGCAAAGTATAAATATACAGCTGCTAGTGGGTCAGAAGTCAAACTAGTAAAGCATATGCCAAATTCCCTTAGGGATCTCATTAGTGCATGATTGAATATACATGTAGAGGCTAAATGAATATCACTGTTTGGGTCTGCAGTGGATGAGACAATGACTAATCAATTGTAATTAGGGTTAGATGCTATTATTGACCCACATGTCTAGAATTAAATGCCTCACTTGGAGATTTCCAAGGAGTTGGAAAATATATATGGGTTTGTTTGTGATAGGATGAGTGTTTGAAAAAAAAAGATTCTGAGTGTAATTGCAACATTTTTTAAATGGAATGTCACTAGAGTCATTGCAAGCCAAGGCACTGAAGAATTCACCATTAGTCCAGGAAAAAAGTCTGTTGGATATTGTGGAGTTGGGTGTAGCATCTGAACTTAGATACAATCATATTTAGGCCCATGTTGGGCTCCTCCCTAAAATAGCAGCCACTAACTTTCTCTCCTCCACCCTTAGTGCTGCATTTTAATCATAACACACACTGAAATAATTATGGTTTAAAAAAGGAAAGCTGTACATCCAGCGCTATTGATTAATCAGAGAAATTTTTAAACATTTGCAATGGAATTTGGTTTTCATTTCTGTCTGGAATCCTCTTTACTCCTCCCTCAGCTGTGGGAGAGGAGCAGCAGCAGCCCCCAAATCTCAAACAGCTCTTAGGAGTCAGTGGACAAGCTCAAGGTCCCATTACCTCCCCTCATCCCAGGAAATTAAGGAATTCTGATAGCCTGTTGAGCCCACATGCACAGAGATATCCCTGCAGTGCCATGGCCTTGGCAGACAGTGGGATTTTGCTGTTCTTTACTGGGGTTTCTGCATTTGGTGGTGGTACAAATGTTTTATGTTTGAGGAATAACCTCCCCCCTCTTTTTCCAACTTGTTTTTCTTGCAGTGCTCACAGTATATATACATACTTGAACAGTCACCTGGATCTGATTAAGAAATCTTTGCCTGTGGGTTTCCTCACTGTTGATTTACATGTTTGGCCAGATTTCCATGGTAACAGATCTCCCTTAACAGATCTGACACTAAAGGGCATGGTAAGAAACAGCCTGTCTTTGCAAAAAGGTCAATACAGGGTAAAAAGAAAAAAAAAAGAGTTTGGAAGGAGCTTTTCTTCAATTTTGAGTGCACTCCTCCTTAGCTATTTACACTGTCCCAAAGGATTTAGGTTTCTTGCTGTATTGCTGATGTTTCAGTAGAAAACCAGAGATCATTGTACTTGAGATATCACTACAGCCACATTAATTTTCTAAAAACTTGAGGAATGTTGTGTGTGTGCAGGTACCTTTCCTAGGAATCACATTCACAGCTCTTTCTGCTGTTATCTCACCTGTGAGATAACAAATCTTACAATTTGTTGCAATGAATTTAAAGAGAAATTTGGGTGAACCTGTCTGGGAAAGGAATGAAATATCGTGCCCATAGGTGGTTGATTTAAGCAGCTTTTCAGCCCAACTTTCAGAGTTTGGTCATTGCTCTTCCTTTGATTTACAGAGGTGGATCAGCTCACTCACAAGCCAGGGCTGTGCAGAACTGTAACAGAAGGGTGTCATAAGAGTATAATTTGGTGATATCAAAATACCTGGTGATTAATGCAAAAATCTCCTTCAAAATGGGAAATTGTCCTTGAAGTGTGCCTCAAGCTGCTCACTAGCACCAAAATCTGCTGTAATTAAGGCTGAGATAGGAAAGGCATAAGCACTTCTCCATGGTTTAAGCCACAAATGAGGCAAACATTAAAAATTTAAAAAAAGGCCTGTATATTTTTGGGTCCTAAGAATACCTCCATTATTTTATGAAAAAATAACATGCTGCAGCAAAATCAGAATTTCCTTGGTATGATGGCTGTATGCAAATACTGGTAATAGTATTTGCATTTTATCTGTCACAATTCTGTCTGCATTCAGGTCTTGCCTGATATTAATCCAGAGTAACTACAGTGCAGTATTGATTTATGTCAGAGTAAAGGAGGTTAAGATATAGTATTTAATTATTAATTGTGTTTCAGTGTTAGGGTGCTTGGGAGGGCGGGGGAGAAATGCTTTTAAAAAGTTATTTTTATGTAATAGCATTTTCATATTATTACATTAAATACATTCACGAGCAATATCTGAGTCATAACATAAAACTGTCAGAGTTAATCTATCTCTAATCCCATACAATATGCTGTTTGTTCTTTATTTCTTCACAAGGGCAAGGATAATTTATGTGGCTCTTCCCCAGATCAGGAATAACATGTTTAACATAACATTATGTGTACTGCTCACAGGAGTAAGGCTTGGAATTAGCACTTAAAACTTGTTACAACAAGAAGCCATAGAGAATAATAGAGTTGTACTTTGGCTGGATTTTTACATCTTCCTTTTGATCTCTGCACAGGTTGTTGGACTAACATTGTCTCGGGGTCTGGATGAACTTGCCCTTATCTACCTGGCCACGATCCAAGCCATTGCTGTAAGACATTTTTAGTGCATAAAAGAAGAAATGAATTGTTCTGTGCAGACTGATCATTCCCTTCTGCTAACCAGATTTCTAATAATACATGAATGCACTTAATGGCCTTCTTAAAGGAGCAAGATACTGTTCACCCACATTGGTGACCACTCCCAACTGGAGGATAATCAGCAGGCTGTGGGGGAAGATGTTCCCCTAAAAAATCCTGTCTTTATGGCAATTCTGCACGTGGAGCCTTTGCCTCTGGTGCAGATGTGAGGGAGGAGGCTGACAGCACAAGAAGCAGTGTTAACATCCCAGCTGTCCTGAGGGAGGCTGAGAGAGGGGGAGAAAAGCTCTGGCAATTCTACAAAGGGCTCTGTGCTGCCCTGAAAAGCCTCAGCTTCAGATTGTTCCCAAATCCGTGGATTTGCCCTCCCTGCCCGCTGGGTAAGGCAGAGCTCTGTGCCAGGGCTGTGGCTCAGACCCAGCAGGGCACATCTTCCCCCTGTGTCCCTGCCCAGGGGGAGCAGTCCCAGCCTGTGGCCTTGGCTGGGCAGGCAGGCTGGGAAATGTCCCTGGTGTTTGCCAGCACCAGGCATGGGGAATTTATCGGAATTCTTTTTGTTCTGCCCTGATTTTCTCTTGAACCCAGGATTTCCAGTTCACGAGAAGTTCTGTTTTGAGGTGAAACCCTGGCTCACAGAAGTGGTTTGGAAAGCCTGGATCAGGGTGTTTCCAGAGGGACATGCTGTCCCCAGCCCTCTGGTCACTGAAATCCACATTCCTTTAACGTCCTTTCTGTCCATTTTTTTTTAATTTGTTGAACTTGAGGTGTTTTTGCAAAACATGAACAGGCTGATGAATTGGGGAGTTTTCCTGACAAAACTCTGTTCAGTTGGAAAACTTCCAAACTCCTGTCCTGGTTAAACAACAACTTTTCTAGGCTGGGTCAGCCATCTGGGATGGAGAGGGTGGGCGGCTGCTGTAAATTTATTGGGAATTGTTCATCTCATGTGTTAACCCTCCCTCTTCAGCAAATAAGGAGAACTTAACCCCAGCCTGGGATTCACTGTTGTGAGTCTGGAGCCTTTTGCAGATGAATGTAGCTGGGTTATACCTGATGCTTCAGTATAATCCCACCATTGAAAGAAGAAAGTGGAGGAGAGGTTCAACAATGCCAGGGACTGCTCCTGCCCCTGAAAGGAGCTTCCCAGTCTGGAACAGGTGCCCCGTGATTATCTCGTGCTAACGAAGTGGAAACCTTCTCTGCTGGAAATCCTGGGAAAGTCACCTATTATCTCGTTATATGATACAGCTCAAACTTGATTGTAAAACACAAATACTGTCTTGAGCAGTAAAATCAGCAGCTGCGTATCTTTTGGAGAGCTGATTGAGCTGATTTAATATAAAAAGGACATATTGTAGTTTTCTTTTCACTATAAATTAAGGGAAATTATTTTTTCCCAAAAGCAGTATTGAAACAGTAACTAAAAAGTAGACAGAGAACATTGGTTTTGACTCTATATATTTACTCATTGCTAATGGGATACCTAGGAAATTAAATGTTCACTCCCAATTTTAACTTCACTTTTATTGAAGGAAACAGTTGTAGTAATCCTGTACCATTAGCTGTCTTCAATGGGTGCAAGATAAACTTTAAACCTATGTAAAAATCTTGTACAAAGTGTAGGCCTGCCCACAGAATGTTAATCTCTAGTTTTCTTTTCAGCAGGAGATGCTTTTTCCTTTTTATATAAAATTTGCATTTGAAGCCCCTCAATTTGCATTTTCTCCAACCCAGGATTAAATTAGTTCACCCCCCCACCCACAGTGAAATAAGTCTGGCTTTAATTTAAATTGCTGTGTGAATACAATTTTCCAGGCAGGTAAACACAAAATAATTTTCACAGCATGTTCTTTCTCAGGGTCTTTGACGTGTGTATGTTGTGAGAGAAGTTGTTAATAAATTTGAATTTCAGAAGCAGTGAAAGAGAATCTCCTTTTAACTATTCACTGCAAAATGCAATGCAACAGTTGGCCAGATGAGAACATGATCAGAGATGCAATTGTGGCTGTCCAGCCCGTTCTGAGCAGGCAGGCTCCTTTTGGAGCAGTTGATTTTTCCATAATTAAAATCGTGGCTGTGCAATTTGGAGATCAGCCCTCTGTGTCAATAGGGAAGCAATGGATTTAGTCAGCTGGGACTGGGACTGCTCAGGTTCCTCTGAACTGCCTGTCTAAAAATCAAAATACATTTGAAGGCCTGTCCAGAATAGTGCTGGGCATTCACTGTGGACATCTCAGCCTGGTGGAGCCCTGCAAGTTCCATTGTCAGAAGCTTTTATTTGAAGAGAGGTTTGTTGCAGCTGCAGCCCTCTTAATAAACTGCAGCATGGTCTAAAGAAAACGTAAATAACAGTTTATGAAAACTCTGACCAGATTGTGTTTTGTGGGGAATCTGCCTACCAAGATTCAGCCTGGGCAACATTTTGCCTTGAATTTGGCATTTTGTCAAATATGAGCTTCAAACATAACTTCCAAGGTATTATAAAGAGCTGGGAATTATTTTTGGTCAAATAGTTTGTCAAAGAAATGGAAAACATTCTTGCAAGAGGGAAAGAGGGAGAAGGTTGACTTCAGTGAGGAGGGAAGCAAAGCAAACAAAAAGTAAAAAGATTTTTTTTAATGGCAAAGCATTTGCTTCTGCCATTCTGGTTTGAGTTTCTCAGAATGGAGACTGTAAATGAAAAGTTTAAAATATGCTTGCATTTGAGATGTTTCAATTAATCCAGCCATGAAGTCGAACATTTTATTTTGCACAGGGCAAAGGCCAAGAGAAATAGTTAAACCAATACAAAATTCTTCAGGTTTTCCTTTTTGCTGAAAAGACAGAAAACAGTTTCTTATTTGCTGTTCTCTTTTTGTTCTGTTTTCTTATTTGGCTTCAGAATTGAAACCTCTTTACTGAGCTGGATATTCAGATGCTGTTGCACAAAATAAAGAGGAGGTTCTGGTGGGGATGCCTTTGCCACGCAGGTGTACTGCTGTACTGGCTGCTCTCCTGTGCTCATCTGGTTCTGTTTTTTCTCCTCTTTTTGAAGTTAGGAACAAGACACATTTTGGAGGCGATGCAGGCTGCAGGACATGAGATCACCACGCTGTTCCTGTGTGGTGGGCTGAGCAAGAACCCTCTCTTTGTGCAGATGCACGCTGACATTACTGGTGAGCTTGGAAAGGAGTGGAAATACTTTTTTTTTTTAGGTGTCAAAGTACTTTGTCTTTGGAAAAATAAAGACTTTATATATAGATGTATTTTGCTAAATGGTTAAAAAAATGTGCAATGAAATGTTCTTTCTATTGGCTTCATCCTATTTGACTTGTGACACTTCCTGCTCATGCTGGGCATTGCATCCATCCTACAGAACAATTCTTTCCTGAATTGCTTCCATGCCTGTGTCACTGGTGTGGTTTAGAGGACAGCATGTGGATCCTTGCTCCTGCAAGGTGTTGCACTTGGTTTTGTAAAACTCCTGGTGGGTGGAAGGCCCTGGGTGTGTGTTTCACTACAGGAGAAGCTCTCAGGTCTCCTTGGTGTTTTTGGTCTCCCTTCAGCCTGTGTGTGTTGGATATCTCTGCACACCTGCGAGTCAGTTGAATATACTTCAAAAAATGTGGAAAAAATAACAAAATTTAGTGTAAAGGACTTCAGAGGAACATTGAGTGATGTGTGGTTTGGGTTTATTTCAAATTAAGATTAGTTAAGCTGTCATAAATGAAGTTTAAGGCCCAAATTTGGGCCGTTTGGTCTGGAGATCTGACATCAAACATCAAACCACACTTTATAACCCTGATGGACAAGCAAAAAACATAATGCCTGTTGACCTTAAAATTCACTAAATGTATTGTAGTCAGAGTGATGCTTTGTGAAAAATGATGTTAAGTCCATGCCTTTCCTTCAAAAACTCACATACTTTAGGTGAATTTCAGCTACATGTAGAGTTGGGCTGCTGGGTGGTGATGTGTAAAAGAAAAGATCTGTGAAAAGGTATTCTGATTAAAATGTAATCACAAGTTCTTTGACTGTAACTAATGGCCAAGTACAATTCAGTACAAAAAGGCCTTTTTGCAGTCTGGAGTTCTCCCCCATTTGTAAAATCAGTGACTGACAAGGGATGTCAGAGTTCATCTGACTGAAATGCTCTTGGTTATGTTGAACTCATTAGAGCCTATCAGATAAAATAACTAACATTCCAGGATCAATCCCCCATTCTTTCCTGAAAAGAAAAAAATCTGAATATATTATTGTTAGCACAAATGCCCATGACTCAGCCATGCAGACATCCAATAGATAATTCCACAGGCCACTTAAAAAGTATCTTGATCTTTTTGTTTGCCTGGTAAGAATTCCTATTCATTCTGGCCATGCGGGAAATGGGCAGTAAATTTTAGAGCACGCTGAAAATTGCTCACTGACGCCTGGCAAAGAGCCACGGAGCTCTGAGCTTGAGATCTGCTGTTCCAAGCTGACCCAAGTCCTGAGCTGTGCTTCAGCTGAGCTGCAGGAATGCTCAGGTGGCAGGGCAAGCTTTGCATCAAGTAACTGAAAGCCTGGTGCGAGGTGAATTTGCTTTTTTATATTAATTTTATTTCTCATTTTGCAAAGTGTGTGTTTTGCCTTTTTCCTGTATGGGAGTTGTTCGTGGCTGATTTTAGGACTTCACCCAAATTTCAGCTTCTTCTAATCTTACAGCTGACTCTCAGGAGCAGCATTTTTTGGGGTATAACGTGGTGGAGACTGTTCTGAGCAGGAATCCCTGCTCCCACCCCTGTGTTTGCATCATCATTCACTGCATGACATTATCTCAGTACTGGAAAAGCAGACAAATGCCAAATACTGCAGGAATATTAAATTTTTCAGAGGATAAGCATCTGAAGTGCAGCTAGGAAAGTATTTAGGTTTATGCTCCTGGTTAGATTTTTCAGGGGAATTAAGAAAGCAGGCTAGTTTTTGTTTGGTTTTTTTAGCCTTTTCCTGCTTTTCTTTACACTAGTGAAGCAGGTCTCAGAAAATTCTGCATAAACCAAGGGAAAGTATGTCCTCAATAGTACCCATGGGTGATGAAACACTAATATTTGATTCTACTTTAGAATATATATTGTTTGCTTGTTTTTTCCAGTGTTTTAATTTTGTTTTCCAATATCTTGCCCAAATTGGAAGACAAGATTTCTCTTACTATTTCATACATAGCTTTAGAAAACTTGCTACTCATATTTTCATGTCTTCCAGCAAAACCAGGCTGGCTTTGTTGGCTGTATGTTCAAAACCAAACACAAACAGTCTTTTTTTGTTTGTTGCAAAAGAGACAAAAAGGAGACCGCCTTGTTTTCCCCTGCAGGTCAACTTTTAATAGGCACGTGGGTTTGGAGGGTGTGGGTAACAGGTTTATACCAAGCCCTTTGAATGAGATAAATAGCCAGTGTCAAAGATCTGGGGGGTTGTTTTTTGTGTGCTTTAGGTTCTGCATTAATATTTTGCTAAAATGATTTTATTGAAATGCTGCACTTTCCTTGGAGCCTGGAACCACAGACCAGAGAGATTTGCATTAACCTACAGCAGGATGTAGCTCTGAATGGGGTTTTGAATAATGGTTTTCAAGCCCTTTTTGATTCCTTTTTTGTTTGTCTTTTTGGTATTAATTATTTGTGGAGCTGCTGGTGCTGCTGTGTTCCCTAACAGAGTCCTGGCTCTTCCCTCTGCAGGCAAACCTGTTGTGCTGTCCAAAGAAGTGGAGTCTGTTTTGGTGGGTGCTGCTATTCTTGGAGCTTGTGCTTCTGGGGATTTTGCATCTATCCAGGTATGCAGCACCTGATTTTATGTCATTTTTTGTTCAGTTTTAATGTGTCTTACACCTTGACTTTTGGCCCCATGCACACACCTAAATGTAAGTGGAAAAGTTTGTCCCTTCTGCACAGCCAGACAAGATCCAGCATTACTGTCTCTCCACCCTCTGTTTAACTCCAGGTATTATTTAGGTGTGTTGAGGATTCATTTGCCTTTGGACATGTGTGGGGACATGCATAGAAGCTGCTGTGTATGAAGTTAGCCCATGTAATTTTACAGACAAAACAGGGAATTTGGCAAGGCTCTGATCCTGCAGGAAGGTCACACTTTCATCTCAGTTACATTTCTCCTACTTTCCTTCCTTCATATTGAGGAATGTTAAACATAAGAAGCAACATAGCATTATTTATGCAGTAAAAAATAACACATCTTAGCTCTTGTCTTGCCCCCAGTGAATGCAGAGTTAATAATGAGGATGGAACTGCATGTTCATTCATGTTATTTCAGTCCATTAACAGCTGAAAAAGTAGCAGTGAGGCTTTTATTTTTAGTGGATCAGTCAAAGCATGGCTGAGCTGTATTTATACAAACAACAGTGGCATCAGAAACCCAAAGAAGGGGCTGACTGTCCCAAATCATGCCTGCTTTCCCACCTGGCAAACCCATAAGCCATGTCCTCTCCTCATGCTGCACAAGGACACTGAGCAGCAAAATGCAATTGGACAAAATGATTTATCAGGATGGTCCCTAATACATTTGTTGCATTTTGCTTTATAACATCAGGGACAGATATTTGTCCTGATGAAATTTTGCACAAAAGCTTATCTGGAGATATTTTGTGAATAGGGAGGTCAGCTCCTTGACCTGGTTAAATTGGTGCAGTTCCACTGGAATCAATAAACAGCTCAGCATAAGATGAGGAGCTGGGCTGTGCTTGGCACTTCTCCAAATGGGAATATTCTACAGTGCTGTGTAGGTTAGCACAAAGAGCAGTTTCCTTTCATAAGAATGTTTCCATTAAAACGAATCCCATTGCAGCAAATACACAGTGCAACATAGATATCTGTGTGTAATAATTCTAGTGCTTGTAAAGAGGCCTTGTTTTGATAAATGTATTTTCAGTAGCAACTTTTGGTGACAGGACTTCATATTTAATTCTTACTCTTCTGTTAATCTTCTGCTTTCAAACACATATGTTATTCCAAGTCTAGGATGTTTTCCACTACTGTACAATAGCTGGATATCTCAAACGTGATTTTACTGAGTCTGTTTTCATCAGCATTGGAAAAATATAATGCTGTGAAGTTTTCTGTGTTGTGTTTTAGACAATTTTTGTGTATCCATTTACCTTTAGTTTTTAACTCTGCCCTTATATATAAATATATTTCAGAAGAATATCCAATAATGTCAGAACATATATGAATATTTTTAAAAGCATTTAGCTACATGGGATCACAAAGGAGAAATTGCATACATTTATTTTAGGGTCAGGGAAGTGCAAATGAGTATCTACCATTGCAGTTCAATAACCTCTCTGACATTTATTTTTATAACACATCTTCCAAAACAACCCTTTCTTAGAGGTGCTGCTGCAAACATTCAGCATCTTTGTAGGTTTTGCAAATACAGGTTATTACCTCTTCTCTAATAGATGGTTTGTGCTTAATTACTGTGCTTTCCAAAGCTCTTTGTTTGCTCAGTGTAATAATAAAGGAGAGAGCTGTGGGTTTTTTACAATAACCTCTCTTCTCATAGACCTCTCTATGTCTATGGTTTTTTCAAGGGGATTTTTTTACTGTATTTTTCCCAGTCACTGGTCACATTTCTCAGAACAATTTTTGGACATTTCCACTCAGTGTCAGAATCAAAAAGTTTGAAAGCTCCCTGGTTTTTATGGGTTGGCTGTTCTCCACTTTCTAAAACTCAAGCTGTTTTAGGACAGCTTGGAAGTAGCACCCAAATCTGGATCTCTCCAAATCACTTCTGTTAATCTTAGTCCAGCTTTACCATGCTCTGCTGACAAGAGCTCTGGCTGCTGCCCACCAGGGATGCTGAATTTCATGGAATGTGCATCCTGTAGGTATTTGGAGCATGGGGCAGCCAGGTCAGAGCAGCTGCCTCACTCAGAATCTGGACACAAAGTCAAAGTCCTCAAAATCCCCCAGGACATCTTTTCAGCAGAGGAAAGACAAGGTGGGTCACCTAGGGAAGAGCCAACTCTACTCAGGCTTTATTTACCTGCACAGGACAGAAATGTGTTGGAATTGGGTGACATTTCCTGGGGCAGGTCTGTGGCTGTGCTGGTTTCTGAACTCTCATCCTGCAGAGCCCTGGTGCTTTTCCTGTGGTGCCCCATCACTGGGGTTTGCAGATGGGGAAGCTGCTGCTTCAGAGGAGGGTTTATCCAAGGACAGGCAGTCACTCACCACACGTGGCTGTTGATGGACCCACCCCACGTGGGACAGCAGGAGCCTCACCCTGGCCTGTCTTGGGCACTGGGTCATGGCGGCTGGAACACTCCAGAGCTTTTCCTTTATCCTTTGGTATACCTAAATAAGTTTATTCTCACAAAGGAACATGCAGAAACATTCCTCCTGTCTCTTCTCCCTTCCCATACTGCAGCTCTTTGAACAATTCAGCATTT
Source organism: Passer domesticus (assembly GCF_036417665.1). Classification (NCBI taxonomy): domain Eukaryota; kingdom Metazoa; phylum Chordata; class Aves; order Passeriformes; family Passeridae; genus Passer; species Passer domesticus. The sequence continues at coordinate 59,323,789 of NC_087480.1, forward strand.
TGTGCTAATTCTTAATTTTCATGTGTTTTTCTTCATATTTCAAGTGATTTGTGTGAAGTTTTTTGTGCTTTCTACTGACCACATCTGTATTAGCACGAAAAATCTTAATATGCTGAGCCTTTACAGAGAAGCCTTGGAAATGAAGGTTAATGCAAAAGCTGTGACCAAACAGGTTAATTTGCAAGCTCCTAGTGTGGATTGAAAAGTTCAAGCCCCTCGAAGCTGCAATTTCATCTTTAGGTAATTCTATCAAGGGAAGATTTATAACCTCCATCTCTCAGGCCTGGTCACCATATGTTGTTGCTTCAAAGAATGTTGACTTCCCTATTTTCCTCTTCATTTACTCTCCCTGCATTTTTCTTCTCTGTGGTAAAACAATTGGTCTATCCAAAAAGAAAAAAAAACCCACACAGTGTGGTGAATTCTTCCCCATTTCATCTCTTGGTTATTTAGTCTCTAGAAACTCCAGAAAGGGGAGAAAAATCCTCTGAATTTCTTCTTGGTTTATCTTTTCATTTGTACCTACAACTGCTGCTCACTTTTTCTCTGAGTGGTTTTGTGGGAGCTCTAACACAGCCTGGCTGGGCCCCGGCAGACAGTGCTGTGTAAAACAGTGTGGCATAAAGATTTGTGAAATATATTGTATTTTTGGGGTTTGGATTTTTGAAATACATCCTCTATTGAATGAAATAACCTTAACATTGCTATCTTAGGTGGGTCAATTTATTGGTTCTAGCCATTCCTTTCATGCTGAGCAGCAGGATCCTGCTTTTCTATGGGATTGTTTCTATAGTAAAAATATAGTTTCCGGTTTAGCCAGCCAGCAATTCCTTCTCAGTAAAAATGTTCAATAAATAAATGTCAAAGTTTCCAGTATATCCTCGTTACTCTGCCTCACTCGTACGTAATTGAAAATGGGAAGAAGGTGCTGTTTGATTTGGCAGTCATCCAGCTAATTTTTTTTTTTTTTTTTTTTTTTTTTTTTTTTTTTTTGCTAGCCCACTCTTTGGGACAGAGCTGTACACCAGGGAACAGGATTATTGCCTTATAAAACCCTGCAGCCCACTGACTATTCCTTAATTGCGTATTAAAGCAATTAATAAAATTACCTGTATGGAACCAGATTACCAGATTTATTTTGGATATGCTGCATTCATGTGGGGCATTGTTACTAGCCAGCACGGGAGAGAAGAAACCCTGATTTTCTAGAGTGCATTTTGTTGGTAACTCTGTAATCAGCTTTCTTTGAATATTTCTGGTGTGAAACACTGAGCTAGAATTTAAAATCTATGTGACTACAATATTTTTCAGGTCTCAACTTTTAAGGCAGGTTTAGTCTTTCCTTTGTTTGTTTTGGTTGTTAAGTAAGTTGATGATATATCCTACAAAAAGAAGGGAAGAGGTTTTTCATTCTATAAGGAATCTTTTTCATTTCTATAAAGCAGGTCATAGGTGCATGAAAATGAGCTGGGTCAATAGGAAGAGGTGTCAGGTAATTATCTCGTGTGGATTAGCTGAATTGTTCAGCAGCTGAGCAGGTGAAGAAGCCCCTGGGTCCAGTCTGCAGCCCTGGAAGCAGCCCCAGGAGCCATGGGGCTCGTGGTCCCCTGGTTCAGAGTCTGTGGAATGTATTGCAGGTGGGAGTTGAAGTTAAGGTGTGCAGGGAAATAATTCACTCACAACTCTGTACTAACAGAGCCTGGAAGAGTTTTGTTCGTGCACTGCTGGGTTTTGCTTCATTTGATGGACATCTCCTCTCAGTTGGCTCAGGATGAGGTTGGGTGGTAGAACACAGAGGGAAAAAAATCAAGTAACAAACTCCACAGATAGCACAAGTTTTATAAAGATCAGCCAGGAAGAACATAGGATACATGGAGTGTTTGCCTTGTAACAATTAAAGCGTTACAGACAGTCATGAATGTAAAGAAGTTCCTGAGTACAATTAGTCCACAACCTTGGTAATGAACCAACTAGCAATGGGGAAGAGACAACATTTTCATAAGAACACCCATAAATAGTACTGGGACATATTCAACTTTTGTGCTGACAGAACTGGAGGGGGTTAGGCTACTTCCATTTCTGGATCAGGCCATTTCTGGTGTAATTTTGTTCCATTTATTTCAGTGGACGTGCATTTGATGATCTGATCCTCTGTTCCTTTTCCAAAGCATCACCTGTCAGGCCATGGATTGAAATTCATGCAAGCGTCCCATGATTTCCATATTTTCAAAAGCAAGGACTGAGTGGAAGATCAGGGAAGGGATAAGTTTTTCCTTAGAAATGGTAATAACTTGGGAAATCAAAAGAGGAAATAAAATGACTTCTCCCTGTTGAGTTTAGGAATGCTGCCTTCCCTCATCTCATTAAAAATTTAAAGCGCTCTTGTTTTTGAGCAGGGTGAATTAGTAATTAAGTGCTATAATCAACTTGTGTAAACATAATATTGAAGGAGAACAGAAAATTAATCATTTTGTTGGCTTGCATTACCTAATTAATGCACCTTTTAGCAAAGGCCTTCCTACCATGTTGTTTTTTTTCTCCCGTTCCTTTAATCAGAGGATTTTGGAAAGGCAGAGGAAGGAGATGGTTTTTCTTAGGCACCATGATGTACACAAGGAGTGTGTTGAGGTGCTGTGACCTTGCCTTCCTTTTCTTCAAGAACTCCAAATGTGCTCATGTAGAGTTTGAGCCCAAGTTTAGTGGAGACCATCCTCGGGCACAAAGTAAAAAGCTCCTGCTCTCCTAGGTAGGCATTGGTTGGTGTGGCCTCTTCTTCTGAGAGACTTTGAGAACCAAACTATTTCATGTAAAATGTTCAATGGCTGTGGAGAATATTTACATCTAACCAAGCCTGGGCTCAGGGCAGCGACTTGGCAGTAGAATTCCATCCCTTTACCTCTTTCCTTGGTGTTTTGACACTGAAATATGGCTTTCCCTCGTTGAGAGTGGTTTTTTCTTTTTCCTTGTGTAATAAAGTTAGATTCAATATGGCATGCATGAAACCACCAAGATACTGGCAATGCCTCTGGCTTTTGTATAGAGTCAGCTGCCTCCTTACCAGAAATCTTGAGAGAAATATAGATGAGAGAGAGAGAAATGAAAAGGCAGTGATTTAATGGCCACTGTCCAGTTCCTTGTGGCCTGGTGTTTATGGTACAAAGAGTGCCTTTTTAGTTAGCATATTTTGGCCTTACTGTCAGAAGTCTTTGCAGTGAGGGTAAAAAGCAGATGAATCACTACTACTCTTTTGCCCTAAGGATGATCCTTCTGCATTAAAGCTGAGGAATATAAATGCTGGTTTGTCTCTGCCAAGCACAGAATGAGCTTTCAATCAGTTTGAGAGTGTGACTTTTTTCACTTTCCAAGCCACAACAAGTATGTAGAAACCTTTCTACTTTCTTTCAGCTGACTCCAGTGGACAGCATTTCCATGTGGCTGGAGTTCCTCTCTTGGTGGGAGTTAAATCACACACACAAACACCACCATGTAGAGATCACACAGCTGAGATGTGGCTGTAGCTGCTCGCACGATGCTTTCACAAAAGTGCTTAGAAAAGTACCCTCTGCCTTGTTGCTGTTTACTGACATGTGATACTGGTTGACATCTGTTGCCCTTCTCATTTGAGGTCTGTTTGCTTTACTAACTTTAACATTTCCACATTGCTGTGCTGCTGAAGTGCAGATACACAAATCTCCTTGCAGTCCCCAAGGTCCTTTTATGAGAAGCAGAGCTGCCATCATTTGATATCATCCTGCTGGCTGCCTTTTATACTGGAGTGGAGAGAAATAATTCTGTTGCTGTGAAGTGTTCTTGGGGGAGTGCAATGTTTAGTGCTATATGTTGTCATACATTTGATGTATTATCAGATCAGTACATGCTGTGCAGTAGTGTTTAGTCCATTGTCACGGCAGATGATTTGTGGCTGGTTTATATCACTTGAAATTATTACAGGTAAAAACTTGTCTAAGTAAATGTCAGAGTTTGTCACAGCAGGTCACATAGCTGCTGCAGTGACAGATGATCTTAGTCCACAATCCTAATGCAGCATTCCCAGTTAATAAAAATCGGTGTTGCTCCAGGATTGCAGGAGTGACACCAGTTTACTCCAGTACCCCAGTCCAGTCAGGCACTGGGGTGCATCATCTGACTTTCAAGCAGGCAAGAAGCTCAGCTGGAGACAGAGAGGACTGCCCACATGCTGAAGTCCTTTACTGGATCAGAGCCCAAAGAGGAATCTGACACAGTTCATTGGGAGATGACACATCTTGAGATGATAAAGGTGATTAGAGCTCTTGCAGCTGGTTTGTGTTATTGCTCCTTCAGGAACAAGCTGGGGATGCTACAGGTAGTGGGACACAAAGGCTGTGTCTTTTGTTAAGTGCCGTGCTTTTTGTGGAAGCTCAGCATGCTGCATTTGAAATGTCACGCAGGACACAAATGTTCAGATTTGGAATTTCTCAGTAACTCTTTAATGACAGGGCAAGGCAGCTGCAGTGAGTCCGTGTGATATATCAGCTATAACAGAACTGCCCATTTACACTAGCTGAGTGTTTGGCACAGCTCTTCTAACACTGGAGGCAGCAACCTCAGCAGTCCAGTACTTAGGGGTGTGGCCTTGTTGCTGCTCTGAAAGCAGAAATAAGCATGAAATACCACACTAATGAAATAAACCATGGTCTTTCATTTGGGCACTGGTGGTTGGAGATGGGGCACCATGTGTTTGAATATCAATGTGACTTCCCTGTTTATTAATTCTGGCTGAGACTGGTGATAAAGATTTTATTACCTATTTTTCACATTTACGAGGATGGACTGAAAAGGTAATGAAGACCTCTTGGAGGGAAGCATGACAAAAGAAATCTATTTTATCTGTCTTTGTGCTGGAAATGTAGTTGGCTTTGCACAGTGGCACAGCTCCACTGACTTCTCCCAAGTTCTGGTTCTTTAACACCCTGAATTACTGTGTTAGAACAACCACATGTATGTGAATATAACCTCCTCTGTCTGTAGGATTAACACTTACATTGTCGTGTCTTTCAGCTTTTTAGAAGCTCACATCAGCTGATGCTGGCAAAGAATAAGATGTAGTGTTTTGTTAATCTGCGCAAGTTGAGAGTCTTTTTAAACCAATGGTGTTTTTCTCATCTGTCAGTAAGCCCAGGACCTGGCAAGTAGGAGAAAAAATGCTGCCTGGAATAGTGCAGCTTCTGCTGCTGCATATTTTTGTAACAAACCATGAAATGACTACAGTGGAGTTTGTGAAAGGAGACATACAATTAGTTGATTTTTTTTTCAAGAAGAATAAGATTAAGATCAGCTTGTAGAAGTTTAATAATATCACAACCTTACAGTTTTTTCAGCTTGCTGACCCTGTCTTTTCTTGAAGAAAACCATAAATATGAGGAAACCATAAATGTGTCTTTATTGTAGATAGATACTTTCTTAAAAGTGTACTGTGATCCTTCCCCTTTCTATTTTAAGGACCAATTTTATCCATGTGCTCAGAGACACAGCTGAAGTCATTTGGACCTTGGACTCCCCTTCTGTCCAGGCCATTTAAGCAGGGAAAAGTGTGATAGCAATATTTTATAGGAAGGATGAGGACAAAGGAGGGACCATGGATCTTTTGTAACTGTCAGTAGCCAAGAAGGTCCTTTTCAGAGCATGTCTTGCTTAAATGATGTTTGGGATGTCAAACAAGTTAAAGTCTCTCTGCCCTCACCTCTTCAGTAGCTGAGCAGAACAACCTTCAAGTTAGGCACTGGAGAATTGGAAACTCAATCTGGCTACATTGTGAGATTAATTTTCCATCTGGGATTTGCACTCTTGCTATGTCAGCACAGGGATCAGACTGTTCCGTGGCCAAGCACGAGCATGTGGAGTCACAGCACTGTCTGAAATGCTTGAATGTCTTTCACACTGAAGGACATTATGATCACTCAGTTGTGGGATTTGGTGCCACTAGTTCAGACCACTAGGACATACTTTTGCTACCCTATATTTGAAAAAGTTTTATGTTTTACACATGTTGTTATCCTTGCTCCTAAGGTTTCTAGAGGGATTTGTTTCTTAACATTTTCTCTCTCTGTATAGTTTAACAAGGCTCTTTACTGTCTCGGAGTGTTCAATACATTTTATTGTGTTAACAATAAAGACATTTTTCTTTATTCCCTTTCATATAATCACAGATCTGAAATGGTGAAGGAGAGATCCCATAACATCTATTAGAATGCAGCTGCTTTTTAAGGTGTTGTCTTTCCTCAGAATTGGAATCCAATTCTCTTTTCTTTGCTCAATCATATGTTCTTGTTTCCTTGGTTTCTTAGATAAAGACATATAACAACCATTCTCAACCCTTTCCTTCTTGTTTTGATACAACTTTTTACATGTCCTGTGCTTAAAATTTCTGTGGCACATTTTAAAGTTGGGTAGTGGGATAAAGAGAATCCATATGAAATTCCTTTGTGGCTCTGTTTTGTTTTTACTTGGACACGTGTCCACGTAATGAGTAGCAAGACCATAATTGTCACTCTTGAGGCAAATAAAGGCAGAAAGGCTGACCACCAAGTGGGCATGGAAAAGCCTGACTTGCAGATTTTTGCACAAAGATATTTCTCCAGATGAGGCTTGAAAAACATTGGAAGAGCACAAACAGGGAGAACTGCTGTGCCCATTTCTTGCTGTGCCTTATAAGTGCACAGCAAAAGCGAGTTGGGTTGTTGTCTTAGGAATGATTTATGGGGCATGTTCTCAATGTGTAGCATTCCTGGGAGCTGCATTCCTCTGAGCATCACTAACCCTCAGTACAGAAATACCTCCTGACCCATACAGGGCCTGTTTGTGTGAGCACCTGCTGTCAGCTGCTGTTTGCCACGCAGCTTCCAGAGAGTCCTTTGCCAGGTAGAGGATTTTGGGAGGAGTGTGGGTGTGGGAGCTCTGGGGGGAGCACAGTTTTTGGGTAAGGAACAGAGAAAAGTGATGTGGCAATGGACTCCTCACTAATGAGGGATGGTTAGATCTGACCACGTCACTTCTTTGGGAGCTTGGGAAGCACAGGGACCCCTCTCTGGAAAATAAACCAACTTCTAATCAATGGTTTTCCCTTTGAAGAGTCTCTGCATGACAAGCCTATATGGGAGGGCTGTGCCATTGTCCATCCCAACCTCTCCTTCCCAAAACCATGGGGTGGATGATGATAACACATCACCTTCGAAAGGTGCCTTCATTGCCCAGCCCTGTAGCACAAACACCTTGAATGTATTCAGCAAAATACTGCTGAGTCTTGTAGCCTGCAGACTCCTTTTGCTTTCAAAATGTCTTAATTTTTACCTAATTTTCCCATAGAGAAAACTGGTGGTTTTCTCCATGTTGTTGTGAAACTACCCATTTCTGTTAACTTTAAGTAGATTGGGTATTAGATGCTGTATCTTTAGACCAGACTGAGGGAAGCAGCTCATGTGTCTTCCAGCAGATAAATGGGATGTGTGTTAGACTCTTGGTTGGGAGCTGGCACTTAGCTTAGGTGTGGGAGGTGAGTAATGACCCTAAAGATGCTAAGCTGTGTGAAGCCCTTCTGATAAATGGGGCCTTTTTGTGATGAGCTCTCCTCACGTTCCTGGGCTGGTTGGTATAAAAGCTTTGAGCATACAAGCACATTACTCATTATTTACTGGTTGTGGTTGTAAGGTCATTTAATTTTGCAATAGTCCCATCTAAGGGATGATTCTTGCATTGCATGAAAGGGAGACTAAGCAAGATTCACTTTTTTATTTGCTTTGTGTAACTTTGTCCCTGTAGATATTCAGCACATTTGCCATAAGACACCAAATGCCAAATGTGTGGCTTTCTGGATATGGACGTTCCACCCATCCCAGAGGAGAATCAAGCATGGAAAGAGAATAAAGATAAGACTGGGGCTTTTCTCTTTCAGCACTAAATCCCCGATAGCTGCCATCTCGTTCTCTCTGTTCCCACTCTGAAATTGTTTATTCTTTCATCTTGTACTTTTGCCTCTAATTTGTGCCTCTCTTTCGTTTAGTAACTTTCACTTTTTTCCCATCTCTTGGTCCTCTCTTCTCCTCTCCTCCTCCTTCATCCCAGCTCTTTCCACATCTAATTCCCTTACTCCTGTCCTCACATAATGAAAAGCAAAGAGTCAGGGATGGTTTGTGGCTCAGTCAGTGCTGATCTCCTCACCTCAGGACCCCTCTCAAGGCTTGCAGGATTTCAGTAAAGCCTCGTGGCAGTGCCCTCTGTTTTATAGGCACAGCATATGAACAGTGACTGGGCTGTGCCAGTGTTCTTGGACTGGAAGAGGGGAGATTTATGATGGCACTGATCACAGTGCTAAAATAAACTGTCCTTCCTCAGCCAGAGGAATAGGAGTTTGTAAATGCCAGCATTTTATACACAAACTGAAGGACAGGGCTGAGGGAGCCAGCTGCCCAGGTTAGCTGTTCAGGATCTGAACATGGCAAGGCTTTAAAAGCAGAGAGCCAGAAGAAGTCATTTATATTAAAACAAACTCTGTCATGAGTCATTTGACTTCTTTTTCTCTTACACACATAGTTTATGTCCCAGGCCTTCTAAGGCCCGGGTAACATCTGATACTCTTTAGGCTGAGCTGGCTTTAGTAGGAGTGGGATTCTGCTTCCACTTACACTGTACCACTTAGAACTCTATTTAATTTGAGTCTTGTGTTTACAGGCTATAACTGTTACTTATTTGTCATTTTTATGGTAATAAAAAGACTGTTTGTCTGTGATTCAGTCCTTGCTGTGCTGTTGAATAGATCTGTGTCCTTCAGCAGCCACAGAGGAAAAGAGGGGCTTTTGCTTTTCACCTCAATCATTTTTCTCATGCAGCTCCAGTCAGGTCAGCATGCAAGAGGGGGTGCAGGTCCTTCCCATCCCTCCCAACCACTGTCTCAGTCTATGATGTCAGCAGAGCATCACTCCGCATTTTTCACACCATTTGCAATGATGTGAATGTGATTTTTCTTCCCTTCTTCAAAAGAGCCAACACAAAAGTGTACCCTGTCTGCAAAATACAGCTTTGTCTCTTTTACCATTTTTCTTATTTTTTCATTCTCTCCTTTGTCTCATCTCTTATGATCCCAGGTTTTTGTTTAAATATTTTAACCACGTGCAAAAATTAGTTAATTGCAGGTAGGAGATGTGAAAGGTGAATGAGTTCTTCAAGTCTTATTCCCTGCTTATGCCAAGGCCTATAGAGACTTGAAAGGGGAGGATGAAACACAGACAAAGGGCAGGAAAGCTTTGTCCTACTCCGAAGTTTACAGGGAATGGCTTCAGCCCCTCCCCATACAGCTTCCCTGGGCAAGGATAACCCTCAGGCCCCCCTGCTAAAAGAGGCTGCACCTTAATTAAGAGCATGACTCTTGTTCCCTCTAGTGGCTAATTACACAGCGTCTCTCACTCCAGTGTCATTCCACTGCCTTCCTGCTTCCCTTCCCAATTTTCCTCCTATGCTCCCTTTTTAAATATGTTTTGTAACTAAATTTCTCCAAATAATGGTATTTGCCATTCTTTGGATTGTGCCTCTCCCATGGATAGATGCAACACAGCAGAAGGATTTATTGCTGGAGAGGTTTTTGCTCCTGTTCCAGCCATGGTGGATTTTTCTGCAGCGTTACCGGGAAGGGTTAAGGAAAAAGGGCTTTTCTTGGTTTATCAGCATCCCTGCTCCTATTGTAATTCCTTAAGTATGAGCAGATATGGATGTCCAGAACTGTTGGACACCTCAAATCCCAGACTTGTTTCATGTCCTGGAGATAAGGAGTGAGTTGCCTGACTCTCCAGATCAAACAAATAGCCTGTAAAATGTAGTGTAGTGTTTCCTAAGGACACAGGAAAATTTGGTGTTTGCCAAAGTAGTTGTTATTAACAGCCTACTAATGGGAGGCACTCTGTGCTAGTTCAAATTGACACAAACTACTGCAGCACCATGTTCTTCTGAGCATAAATAAAAGCAGAATGTTGCAATGAAAAAACAGTCTGTGTAACCTGAGAGGCAGAGTACATAGACTTTATTCCCACCTCAGCCACTGACTTTGTCTGTGACTTTGGCCAAGTTGTGTAAGTTTGTTCTTCTTCCTCCTGACTTGTGAAACAGATTTAGTGATGTTTACATACCTCAGAGGTGGGCTTTATTGTTGTATTAAAGTGATAGAACAAAAAGTGCAAAGAAAATCTATGATGATGCTAAAGGTGTTCCTCTGGTGGGTTAAAATAAGTCAGAATGGAAAGGCTGTAGATTGACAACACACACATAACTGGAACATCTTTTTACTTTAAAGTCTTTGCTATGTATATAATATGGAAGATGGATTATATACTGTGGCATGGTTACAACTCTCATGTTTGTATCAAGTTTTAGTATTTACAGCATTCAGAACATTTAGAGATTGTGTTGTACATCTGCACAAAAATGCACTTCATATGCAGAATTCTTGTTTTTAGAGAATATTTGGGAAGGAATGGGAGACCACATCCTTTAAAGCACAAATTCACTCAGGGTTTGGATTGGCAATTTCTTAGGAACAGCAAAAGCTAATTCCAGGTCAGCATTTTCATTCCCGGGCTGAAGCTTTAGGTGTCTAATGCTGTGCCCAACACATAACTGAGGTGCTCTTCTTGCTCAGGTATGAACCCTTCTAAACTGCAGTTGTAGACATTTCTGGAGACTTCTGAAAATCAGATGTTGCCCTTTTTTGACTGCAGTGGGACCAGGATTAGCAGAAACAACAGATGCATCTTGCCTTGCTGAGCATTTTCTGAGGTGCATCTGAAACTGATTTGTGACAGGCCAGTAACCCAATGAGAGTAATGTGAAACATCCAGCAGGGTAAGACCTCCTCCTTAGAACTATATCCTTTTTCTTGCATGCCTGGGTTGCATTTTTCTAAATTAAGTTACTGAGTTGTAGAATGACCCACATTCCTTTATTCCTGTAAAACCAGAATGACTGACAGCTTTTAATTGCACATGCTCCTACTGTTTGTTGGGAGAGGAGGGGGCAGGATGGGATCCTACCAAATGTTTGAAATATTACAAATAGAGAAAAGATTGTTGAGCATGAAAAAATGGCTTCTTATCAAAGGTTTAGTTAGATATGTTGCTGATGCTCTCTGATGTTATATAGATCTTCACTAATTATTCCAATGTGAATAACCAAGCCAGAGCAGAACAATGGATAAGTGTGTTTAGAAAGGTGTGCAGTAAAATTCAGACTTGCATCAGATAAAAGTAATTTAATATCTTTCCCTCCCTTCTAGACTCATCACAGCCAAAGAAATAACTTTGAACAAAAACTAGTTGTTTTTTTTTTCAGGTTTACTGCATGAAGCAATTTCCAAAGTACGGAATTGCTACTAATGGAAAAGCAAAGCAAATCTGGGATTTTGAGCTGGTGGAGTGTTCGTGCAAGTGATTAGGCTGTACAAAAGGAGCATTCATCTTGAAATGACAGATAAGTGCTAAGGACAGGACTGAAAACTGTAAATATGTTAGCACTTTAAGCGAGAGCACAGCTTCAGCACTTGTGAGACTCATCAGCTGCTGTAAACAATATGGATCTTTGAGCTGATCTCTGCCGAGATCTCAGCACATCAGATAATGATAGAGTTGTTCATTTTTGCTTCTTCTGTTCTGTTTGGTTTTTTGTTGTTTTTTTTTTCCTTTCAGAAAATACTTTCTCAGAGAACAGGGCAGCACACACTCACCTCCCTCCTGGAGCAGCCACCGTGGGGAGCAAAGGACAGGGCTGGGCTCTGCCTCTCCCCAGTCCTGCTCCAGTCAGGAGCAGAATGTGCAGCCGCACTGCCACTCTCCTGGCAGGGCTCTGCCCCCACCCACGGCTGGGGAAGGCTCTTTGACCTCCTCCAGCCTCACTTCACAGTCAGGACACTTCTCCAAGTGTGATTTTAAAAGGAAGCTCTCAGGTGGTGGCAGCAGTTTCTCCCGTGGGGCTTTGCAAAGGGTTATCAGTGGCTGAGCTGTGATAATGGAGCATCTCATGTTGGGAACACTGCATACAATAGAAATTAATTTGAAACTAGTAAATCCCCTTTGCAGAGGGCATGATAAAAAGCTGGCAGCCCACACTCACTGAGGTTCTGCTCAGTGACCTACCAGTGAAAAGCTCCATGAACCATTTGGGCCTCTGCTATTCACCTCTTTTCCCAGCTTGCTGTCTTTAAATAAAAGGACAGATCTTCAGCAGCAGGAATTGGCTCAGTTCTTAGGATCAGCTGAATGGTGAAGCACAAAGTGGTTTTTCTTCAGTTGTGTCCCCCATTGGCCAGATTTTCCTCCTGAGTGTTTGGTATTATCTTGTGGTGTTAGTGATTCCCATGGAATATGTGAGGAACTGAGGTGCAGGAGGCTTCACAGGATCACAGAGTATTCTGAGTTGGATGGACCCACAGGGATGATCAAGACCATCTCTTAAGTGAAGGGCCCCCAAATGGGGATCAAACTCACACCTTTGGCATTATCAGCACCATGTTCTGACCAGCTGAGCTGATCTCAGGGCTTGTGTGGCTTAAAATTCAGGAGCCAATGAATCCAGTGAGTAGAGTCATGGAAGGTGTGCTGGGAAGAGCTTTCCCCCATAAGCACTTCAGGAGCAGTGGGTTAGGAATTTCTCACTGAAGTGGCTGAAGGGGCAAAGCTTGCTTGGAAGCAGGAGCCACAAGGTGCAGCTCACTGGGGACTTCTTAAAAAGCTGGGAAAATAGGATGAGATAGCAAAGTAGAAGTTGGAATGGTGTCTGGCTGGTGTTATAAGCTGAGAACATCCCTCTGGAAGGATTTGGTGTTGTTTGCCTTTCCTGCAGACAAAAAGGAGAGCTTATAAACCAGCTCTTATAAACCCCAGAGCTTCCAAACCCCAGGCTTCCCACATGGCCAAAACTTGGGAAGGTGGAGACTGTCCTGGGTGCTCTTCTCTGTGGGATCTCAGCTTTCAGGATGGTGCTGGGTTGGATCTCAGGCTGTGACCAGCCCAGCTCTGGTGCCACTGGTGCCTCACTCCCACAGCAAATGCACTTCTAATTCCAACTGGGGTGTTTGCAGACAGAACCAGCCTTTGTTTTGGGTACGGGCAATTATAAAATGTGCTCTTTTTCTATTTGCCAAATGAATACAAATGCTTTCTTAGAACATCTGCTAAGGAAAAAGATGCCTGAGATACCTTTAAAACTCCTGCTGGCAGTGCTGGGTGACAGGTTTGGATTTGCTCAGTAACAGAGGTTATTGAATATTACTGTAATCAAAGGCTCTTTCTGGCTCTGGGGCAGGTGTGAATAAATAGTTCTTGAGTTTGGTTTTGTATAGAGAAACTTCAGCCAGGGTGGTGATGAGGGTAACCTGACATTTGCCAGTAAGAATAGTTTATTCCAAATTAATTTGTTAATTTGTTCAAGTTGGTGCCTACAGGTTTTCTGTGCAATAAATGTGATTGCAGTACACAGACATTGTGCACATAAAGAGATTCCTGCTGACAGAGAAGTTTTAGTGCTAAAGGGAACTGTATTTGCCATTTCCCAGTGGTCTCCAAAGAGATACAAGCCAAAGTTTTTAGGAGCAAGGGGAGCAGAACACCTATTCTGGTGTGACTTTGGCAGTTTCCTCCTATGAAACTCTCTCAGTTCTGTGTCCATGGGAATTCCACAGCTCAGTGTGAGCTTCTCCCTTGCTGCTATTAGAGCACATTTGGCAACTCACTGGCCATCCCATCCTCAGTCCAGGCTTCCCAGGTTCTTAAGGAATCCTTCCCAAAATAAAATTGTTTAGCAATATGTATCCAGCATTTAAAGTGCTTTTTTTTTTTTTTCTTTTGTTAGAAAGAGCACTCTTGGAGGACAGTTCTAGTGGCAGAAGACAAATGAGAGCAACAGCTTCTTATTCCTGGCTGATTTTCAGATCTGGAGAAGAAAGGATGCTCAGTTTTAAACAAAACGGGACAGTATCATCAGCTGATCACAGAATCATAGAATAGTTTGGGTTGGAAGAGACCTTTAAAGGTCATCTAGTCCAACCTCCTGCAATGATGAGTGTGCTTCGCTTCAGCTTCACTCAGTTCAGTCACTGCTAGCCTTTAATTTGGGAAAGAAAAATACTTTCTGGAGCAGTGTGCTGGAAAAGGTGGCTGACCCCTTGTCTGTAGCAATCATGGCAAGGAAAGCAAATGCCTTGTGCCATGGACAGCTGCCTTCTCTGTGCTGTGCTAAACTCCCAAAAGATTTCTATTTTTTCTTCTAGGATTTATTCTCTGTTCACCACTTGTTGGATATCTCTGTATCTCTTAAATGATATTTTATTTTTTGCTGGACATGGGATATCTGTAAGTAAACTAAAAGGCTTTCTCTATATTTAATGCAGTTTTACTCTCTGTTTTAACATCTCAACCTTCTACTGGCTTACAGTAGTGAAATACTTTTTCTAAAGGTCTCTTGTTTTTTATGAGCCCCTGTCCAGGGTAATTTCCCAAATGCAGTCCAGATTGGGTAAAATGTAAGCATATTTCTGAGGTACAGGGTTTTTTTTTTTTCTTTTAATAGTAAACCACACATCAGATGAACCAGTTAAAAAATATCACAAATCAAAACTCACAGCAGGGATTTTCCTCATTAACCTCAGGTAGACAGTGGAGCATGGCAAAGAATATATTTGAAAGATGAGGGGGAAAGGAAAGGAAAGGAAAGGAAAGGAAAGGAAAGGAAAGGAAAGGAAAGGAAAGGAAAGGAAAGGAAAGGAAAGGAAAGGAAAGGAAAGGAAAGGAAAGGAAAGGAAAGGAAAGGAAAGGAAAGGAAAGGAAAGGAAAGGAAAGGAAAGGAAAGGAAAGGAAAGGAAAGGAAAGGAAAGGAAAGGAAAGGAAAGGAAAGGAAAGGAAAGGAAAGGGAAATCAAGTCTCCTCAGCCAGTGTTGGAAAGAGGGAAAGAATAAATAGATGAAGAAGAGCGAAATATTGCAAATAGTTTTTCTTTCTTGATGGAGTAACCCTAAAGCAAAGTATAGGCAGAAGTTGGTTTTATGACAATCCCAGCTAGGTACCCCAAAAATGCTGAAACTGCCCAAAGTGGGGAAATGAACAGAGAGACGTGTGTGGATTAATTAGATTGAAAAAATGTTTTGACAGCAAAAGCGAACATATGGAATGAATTGTGAGAACCTGATCCAGTTCCCCATGTGTAAATGATGCCTTAGCCATAGCTCATAAAGCAAATACAGATGCAAAAAAAAAAAAAAAAAAACTCCTTTCCTATCCCCTCCCCCCAGTAAAGCCCAGTCTGTTGCCAGATGGCAAATAAAAGTCTGAACTTGGTGACTAAATGTGAGGAAAGCTGAATGTTCATTATGGATGTTGAAAGAAATCAGCCAAATAAATCTGAATTTTGCACCTTGGAGGAAGTCATGCAGCTCAGCTAAATACTGAGTGGAATGCCCAGCTGAGTGTCAGGGTCCCCTGGGCTGGGTCTTCAGTGTCTCTGTTTTACCCTTCCTGGTCTAAATCAGAATCGTGGAATGGTTTGGGCAGGGACATCTCCCACTTTCCCAGATTGCTCCAAGCCTTGTCCAGCCTGGCCTTGGACACTTCCAGGGAGGCAGGGGCAGCCACAGCTTCTCTGGGAACCTGTGCCAGGGCCTGCCCACCCTCAAGGGAGGGATTGCTTTGTGTCCAGCTCAGTGCTTGGTGCCTATGTCCATGTGGAATCACACACCTGCCCTGACTGCCCCGAAGGCTTTATCTCTTAAAACTAGGGGTAGAAACATTGGGACAGATGGCTGCAAGCAGAGGGTGAGGAGGGAGCCAGAGAAGAAAAGAAATGGGTTGCAGGTTATGCAGAGGAGCATTCCCTGGATTTATTTGCTCCATCCCCAGGAAGGATGAGAGGGTGGATTGGGCAGTGCCCAGCATCAGGAGCTGGTGGAGGAATTTGCTCTCCTGACTCCCAGTTGAGCTTGTGTTCTGTTAAACACAGCTGCCTATGTCAGCATCACATTTCCAAGCCTAAAAACTGTGTTAAATCAATGTCTTTTCATGTGGTTCCAATGGATAGAACTTCTTAGTCTATTTTAACAGTGATGCTGTGCATGGTTAAATTTATTCCACCTCAGAAGGGGGTGAGGGAGATGTGCTGCCAGTGTCACTTGGTGCTGGAGTCAGGAGCCTGTTCCAGCTGTGGCATCAGCACCATGGCATGGCTGGGACCTTCACATACAGCCACTGAAGGGAACAGTCCCTTCATGGAGAAGCTGCACAGGCTCATGTCAGGGGAAGAGCAGCTAAACCCTGCCCCAGCCTGCTTGGGTGGTACCCACAGACTTGATTCATGGCACCCAGTGCCAGCAGTCTGTGAAGCTGAAACAGGAGCTGAGCACTTGGGCTCTTTCCATTGCCCAGGGAAGCTGAAACCCTGCTAAGCTGTCAGGTTTGTGTCCAAGCACAAAGAGGTGCCAGCAGCAGAGCCCTCACAAAGAAAACTGCTTAATTATTTGCTAGTCAGAGGCAACTTTGGGGAGTGCAGACTCAAATCAACAACTACCCAACCTATATTTAGTAGCAGAGTGGCTGGAGCTTAGACCCAAACATAGTTTCCAGTGATAGATGATGTGGCAATCAGAGCTGACCCTCATCCCATTCTAAATTTGGGCTGTGGAATAAGTCATTAATATCATGGCTGGCATGGCAAGGCACCCTTCCAGCAGCTGCCCTGCCACTGCTGCTCCTCTTCGGGCTGTGCCTGTGGCTGGCCAGCCTGGCTGGGCTCTGGGACACCAAACTGGGTGACCACAGCCTGGCTGCACTGTGGAGACATTGAGGGAGAGGCAAAGCCAGTGCTCTGGGGGCAGAAGTGATCCTGTGGCCTTATCTGTGCTTGTCTCTGGTGCTGTGAGAGCTGTTTTCCATTTGTTCTGGTACTAAGGAGTGAAAATCTTCTCTGGTGGTGCAGGACAGGTGGGGTGATCCATGCTTCAGTGGGATGAGGAAGGTGCAGGAGGGCTGGGAGCTCCGTGTGGCACCCACAGTGCAGACCTGGGGACACACAAACTCTGTGCCCCAGCCAAACCAAACTGGGGAAATGGCACAGCCCACTGCAGAGAGAGGTAACTGAAAATTAAAAGGATAAATTATATGTCCCAGATAACTCCAGAAATCTCTTGAAACTTTCTGGAATCTGATTCAGTGCTGGAACCAGAAATGCACCTTGTCTCAGTGCTCAGGACCCATCCAGTTGGCCTCTGTCAACTCAAGTTGGGTGGTTGAAGGGTAGAACAATGTTGGGCTTCTTTTAAGCTGCCTCAGTGTAACAAACAAATGCATAAAATATTCCTCTAAGAAGGGCCAGTGCTGTTACTGAACACATGGACAGGGAGATGCCAAAGGCCAGTGACTTTTCCTGGAAGACAGACTCAAGTCCTGAGCTTGCCAGCCCTCCATCCTTCCATCCTCTTCTCCCTCTTCCTCTGTATCTCATGTGCACAGACAGACAAAACTCTTCCTCTCTCTCTCTCTCTCTGAGGTTTGATACAGACACAGAAATCGATGTTGGATCGGAGCAAAAGGAAAATGCTAACTTGTGTGAAATTTTCCACCTTTTCACTAAATGAATCAAAGCCAAATTTTCACACTTTGGTCTTAGGTGTGAATTTTTTGCTCAGCTCTAATATTTATCCATAATGTGTTTTAAAACTTGGCTCGCTCCATCTAGAAACCCACAGGGAATTGAGTTACAGATTCTGGGCTTTGTGCATGCTGCCAAGATCTGCCCCTATAACTCAAACCAATTTAAGGCGGGGGGAAACCACTAGAAAAATATTGTATATGGTCCATCACATGCTTTCTTCATGCGGTCATATACCACTAAAAAGTAATGTTCTGCAGAAACACATTCATGTAACTCCTGTAAACACAGATAAGATGAATTTTGCATCTCCAAAGCAATCCCTAAATAAAAGCCTAGGAGGAAATAGCAGCATTGCTTAAAATTCTTATAGAAGTTTAAAAGTATTTCTTCAACATCAGCATTTCAAGAAATCTATTTATGCCCCTCAAATCCAAATATATCTGTCACTGAACTTCTTAAAATGATGCTAAAGACATCTGTTAGCTGAGTTTGTGTGTGTGGAATAGAGATGAGTGAGAGTGAGGTTCTTCACTGCTGCAGAACAATTAAAATTATTACATAGAACATTATTTGTTTGATTTGTTTTGAGGACTAGAAAGGTAAGGAAACTCTGATAGTTTGAAGGTTAACACCTGCTGAATCCTGAAATCAGGACAGATCTGATGGGAAGAATGTTCCTACATTTCAGCCTCTTGTGAATGGGGCAACTTTTACATTATTTTCCTCTTGCTGCTGGATCTGTGACAGGAAAACTAAACAGAAACACTGGAGAGGTGAGACTGGCCTGAGTGTGAGCATCAGATCCCTCAGTTTGGCTGCTTTGTGCAGCCACATGCTTTCAGCCACTGAAATGGTGCAGGAGAACTTGAAATGATCTGTGGTTGTTTTGTTGTTAATAATTACCTTAGGTTAAAGTCCTAGCATTTCTTGGGATTACCAAAATGACTGAGTGGTGACAACACAGCTGGAAGTTACATTTGTGCTTGGATGCCTTACCATTTAACTTCGGATACAATTTTTAAAGTCTCAAAGTAAAGAAAAAGCCCAATTGGGATTTTGTGACTTTCTAAACTAAGGCTGGTGCCCCTAAATCTGATTTCTCATCTGCTGTGTACTCACATCCCATTAATTTTCAGTAATACTCAATCTCATCAGTCCTTGAGTCACAGCTGAAAATCAGACTTGGGGACTATTCTAGGTTGGGCTTGATGATCTCCAAGGTCTGTTCCAGCCTAGTTGATTCTGTGATTCCATCCACAAGTGGGCTTCACTGGCCTCCCTGTGCAGTCCCAAGGGATGTGGCCTCCTCCTGTGCGATGTGCAGGGTTTTGTGAGGCAGCTCTTGGGGGACCCCGAGGGCAGAGAATCAGAGAGGATTGGTCTCCCAGCCTGAAGCTATTCCCTGTGTGCACCTCCTGTGGCTCCTGTGCCAGGCTGATGGGCTTCTCCTGCTGCCTCCTCCCACACAGGGTTAAAAACCTTTTCCTTCCCATTATTAAGGGGACAATGATTGAAATTTCCAGCTTTAAGATGCTGTGTCAAAGTTGGGCTTCCCTAGGACATAGGATTTTCCCTGGGTTTCCAGTAGGGTTTCCCTTGGAGATCCACTGCCTGTTGGGGCTGCCCTGGATTCCTCAGCTGGGCAAGTGTTGGATCCCCAGCCCCAGATGATGCTGGAGAGTGGAATTCAGCCACCAGGACTGAGTGGATTTGAGTGGCTACTGACCTTCCCATCAGCAAAATGGCACCTTGTCCTGAGATGTTGGTGGGCCTTGGGGAGTTTGGTTCCCTGTCCCTTCCCAGGCAGGGATAACCCCGCTGGGCTGGGTCTCTCCATGGAGAGCAGAGTGTTTACTGGCTTGTATCTGTCTCAGCGCTGACACTCCAACAAAAGGTTAGAAATCATGAATGCATCCCTTTATTTCTGCTCCACAGTGCCTCTCTTTTTTTCTGTGTAAACCCTTCACTTGCCTCTTGCCCAGCCTTTAGAAACGATGATCAAATGTGAACTTTCAGGGTTTATTTATAGCGTAGCCTTTATGGAAAGAGAGAAAAGAAATGATTAAAAAGCAATTTTACAAAATATTTTGTTTTAAGAGAGAATTCATTGTGTTTTAAATCACTGTATTCATTGTGCTGTCTAGACTGGCAAACAAAGAAGATAGAGCGTCATTCAAATTAAGATTGTGAAATCCTTGGTGACTGGAATTATGGATTTGGATGTCAACCCTCAAACAAACTATTTCTGAACGGCAGTATTATCACTTTGCTATATTTAAGGCTTTGTTGGAGACAGAGCAGTGCACAAGGTTGATCCGATTCAGTAATGCAATTCTAATGTTCCTTTGTTTCCCGTTTCATTATAAATTCATATTTTCAATGTTCTGTTCCTCTTTGTCCCCAGAAAATTGTTGAAAGGACTCTCCTCTGGGAGTAAAGTTTTTTGTTCAAGCTAACAATGACCAAACTGACTTTAAAACACAGAAAAACACACAACTAAAATGTGACTTGAGAGAGGGAATTAATTTAGGATATTTTGAGCAACTCAGAATGGGTGAGTTGTTGAAAATTGCTGGCTGTGTATTCTTTTGCCATGCTATTCCACAGAACCATGGTAGTTGCTGTGAGACTTTAATGCTGTGGATTCTCAAAGGTCTGTGTGTTTTCAGTAGATTTAAAAACACCAAAGTATTTTAGCTGATAAACTGAAAAACTGATAAACTCAGAAGTCTTCCTCCTTAGCTCAGGGTGGATGATGGGGGTCCAGCAGAAGAGAAGCAGCATTTTCTGGAAGCTCTAAGAGTAAAGCAGAACACAAGGGTGTGGAGCACCCATGTCAGAGGCAGAACATAGCCTGGGAATGGAGCTGTGTCCTGTCCTGAGTGTGCACAGGCAGGGGAATGCAAAGTCTGGCCCTCCTTTTCATTTTTGTTGCACCTGTGTTAAAAAATGGATTTGCCAGTTGAGACACTTCAGATGTTATGTGTTTATTTTCATGCAGTGTCTCCAGGGCAGTTCAAAAGGAGGGGTAAAGCAGGGAGCAGAAAGGAAGGTGACTCTTTCATTCGTGAGAGAGTGTTTCAGGGGGCTTTGTTTTCCCTAAGGCACAATGGAAAATCAGTAACCATTGTACCAGAGGGAATTGGCTTCTACTTTGAGTTGCCTCTTTTTTTTTCCTGTGTGTTCATTCATTTTTTGGATAGTCTGTAAATCCAGATGGCTGTGTAAGGGACTGTCTATTGTAAACAGGGACAATGCTTGAGCATTGTCAGTGTCACCTGTTAAAGGCCAGGAAATAAAATGCCCATTTCTCTTACTGGGAAGGATATCAGCCTTTCCATGGCA
Organism: Passer domesticus; assembly: GCF_036417665.1. Classification (NCBI taxonomy): domain Eukaryota; kingdom Metazoa; phylum Chordata; class Aves; order Passeriformes; family Passeridae; genus Passer; species Passer domesticus. Next base: position 59,344,786 of record NC_087480.1, read on the forward strand.
GTAGTTTAATCTGGCTGCTGTGCAGAGTCTCAGTGCCAGCAGGCTCACATGTCCCAGGGAAAAGAACACACTATCTCTCTGCAAGTGTTATTTCAAGGGTGTTTCTTGGGGAATCAAAGTACAATCAACGTATGAAGGAGAATGGGCATATGAGAGCACAGAAATATTCCCTGCTGCTGTATCAGCACCCTCAGCAGAGTGCAGTCCTGGGTGCACACCTGGCAATGCTTCTGCCTTTGGTGGAGCCTGCCCTGGGACAGTGACACTGCACTGACATTGCTCATCCACGCTGTGAAGTTCTGTGAGATCCTCTGTCAAGTGCTGGGTAAGTGGAAAGCACAGATTTCACTAGGGCAGGTATTCCACTCTGTAAAATCATCCAAACCTTTCAAAAATCCAGCTGTAACTGGCTGGAAGGTTCCAGCAGCAGCACAGGGTTCTGCAGGGTCATCCTCATTCTTAGGCACTGCATTAAAACAGGTTCAGGGTCAGGCTAAGAAACTCAACCCTGATTTAGTCACACACTGACTCTTGAGTCCTGACCTTTAATGTTTTTAACATCTAAAAGCTGTTGCTTTGATTGTCCTTGTGAAATCACTGAGTGTCTGCTGCCTCCACTGTATCCTGAGAGCTCAGGCCTCTTAGCTTCGGTGATTCTCATTCCAGTGGGATTGCTTGGGAGAATCCACGGAAAATCAGAATCTCACAGAGATCAGAAAAGGAAGCAAATTACTCATCCCTCTCCCTTCCACACATGGCTGTCCCAGAGACTCCTTCTGCAGGGGATTCTGTGAGCTCTGACTTTATTTTGGCCAAAAGCAGAGCAGGATCAGAGCTTGCCTCTTGCACCTTTGTGCTGGAATGTGAGGACAGCTGTGAGCTGCAGGACAGACATTCCCAGGTTACCTTCAGCTTGTGGAGCACCCTCGAGTCCTCCCTCGCTGCAGGGAACTGATACTTTCAGAATATGATACAGGATCTCAAGTACAGTATCATTTTATTTGGGAACCGTCCCCTCCAGGGATGCAGTGTTTAACATTTCCTTTGGTTAGAGTAAATAATAAAAGATAACTCTGTTCTGCTTGGGACTCCCAGTGAGAGAGAGGAGCAGACTTTGGTTACTGAGGGTCTGCAGAGCTTTGTTCTCTTGACTACTTTATAATGGGATTGAACATATTTGCTGCCATCTGGCCTGTTCAGCCGAAACAAAATACATCACTAATGTTCCGATTGGTTTTGAAACATCTTGTTCTTGTCAAAAAGTATTTTAAATCAAAACAGGCTTTTCCAGTTGGTGTTTGTCTTTTCCTAGGAGGCCATGGCGAAAATGGGGAAAATTGGAAAAGTTGTGCAGCCCAACCACGAGCATAAAAGGTAACGCTGGCCCTGGTGTGTTCCGCTGGGAGAGTTCAAGGGAGATAAAGTTGGGGTCTGGAGATGAGGTTGGGTGTGTTTCTTTACAGCCCTGCTCGACTGCAGTAATGTTTAGCATGCAGATACTTTAAGAATCACAGTATATTATATTTTATAAGAACTGTTCATATTGTATTTCTAATGATTATTTATATTAATTTTAAAGCTTGATTATTCATATTATATTTTAAGGATTAGTAATATGATCTTTAAAAGGATGATTTCTATCAGTTTCTGAGGATTATCTTCCATTACATTGTATTTTAAGGGTAATTTGCGTTACTCTTTCTCGGGCTCCGGATTCCACAGGCGGCGGCGCGCGGGCTCCCCCTGGCGGCGGGCCCGGGCTGAGGGGACATGGCGGGGCCTGTGCCCGCTCCTGGGCCCCGCTGCACGGGACTGCTCTGAGGGCCCCAGCGTGCCCAGGGGAAGGGCTGCAGCACCCCGAGCGGCTGAGGGAGCTGGGAAGGGGCTCAGCCGGGAGAAAAGGGGGCTCAGGGGGAGCCTTGTGGCTCTGCACAACTCCCTGACAGCAGGGGACAGCCGGGGGGTCGGGCTGTGCTCCCAAATAACAAGAGACAGGACAAAAGGAAACGGCCTCAAGCTGTGCCAAGAAAAGTTTAGACTGGATATTTGGGAAAACTTCTTCATGGAAAGGGTTGTCCAGCCCTGGCACAGCTGCCCAGGGCAGTGCCCGTGCCTGAAGGGATTTAAAATCCTTGTGGATGTGGCACTTGGGGACACGGGGCAGTGGCAGCCTTGGCAGTGCTGGGGGGAATGGTTGGACTCGGTGATTTTGAAAGATTTTTGCCACCTGAATGAATTCTGTGAAGCTCCGGTGTCTCCTCACTCTCACAACAGAGAACTGTGGGGAAAACTGAGAAGCCAAGCTGGCTGTAGGGAAATGAAAGGTGGAATCGCAGCTGGAAATCACAGCTTGGGTGGAAACTCAGCAGTGCACAGGGAGGGCTCTGACCCCAGCAGCAGCTGTACCTAGCAAAGAGTCAAAGCATCTTTAATGCGAAGAGAAGCAAGTAAACATGTATATTGCAGGGGATTTAAATCTTCCAATCACAGGCTTTGCTGACATTAACTTTCTTACATAGATTTTACGACAAGAAATACGAAGTATTTTTGAAGCTTGTGGAGCACCAGAGAGAGTATCGCTCCATCATGAACAGCTTGTGATCCAGAGGCATGGGAGCTGGGAACAGCAGGCAAATTTCCAGGCATGTGTGATGCGGGTAATTTCTTCTTAATGTACTGTCCATGTTGAAAATGTCCTGTTATCATTTAAAATATACATTTTAATGAGAAATAAAATGCAGTCACTTTAATGTGAAGCACTGGGTATTTTCTGTCAATAATCCTTGCACACAGGGACAAGGAATATTCATTTGTTCCAGTTAGAGAATACAAGACAACCAGTTGCAGGTACCCCAGTGCCAGTATTTGGACTGGCAGGAACAGCACAAGGAATAACATGATTCACTCAGATGGACTTGAGCCTGTGGAGTCAATATTCACATGGATGGACTTTACACACTTAGCTTGAGAGAAATTTCTTATTTAGTATTGGCCTAGGCTGCAATTCCCAGTTAAATGCAAACAGGAGTCACACAACAAAATTAGGCTTGGGTTATTTGGAAAATAATAGTTTCTAGCTTTTTTTTTTTTTTTTCCTAAATCTTAGTAGTCAGCCCTGAAAAACATCTGGTATTTTTTTTAAAGAAACAATGCACTTCCTGCCTTGTAGTTCATGGAAAAGCAGTTGTTACCCTTTCCAAAGTACCCATTGTTAGGAGCTTTACAAGTTCAGGGGCATAATTAAAGACAATAAAAGTTGATGGGAATAAAATGAAGAAACACCATGACGAAAAGAGTAAAACAAGCAAGAAAATGATTCTGACATAGTGGGGTGTCAGAGCTCCCAACTCAGGGGCACAATAAAATCTGTCAGCTGAAAAGACAAGAGTGGGAAAAAGCAATTGGAAACCAGTGTGTTGTAACCAGTAAGTATTCATAAATCTTAATATCTCTATTTTAATATGCAATTAGTGTGTAAAAATGAAGTCCAGAGACTCCAAATGGAGAGCAAAGGTACAGGTTATACAGGGACAGATGTGCAGGGTTGGCTGGCACTGCACCAGCACTTTTACCTCTTTGCAGCTCAACACAAACAACTTCAGCAAAGTTTCCATAAACTTCCTGCTATTTATATCATTATCCTCAAACTGGCCTCGATTTCTCTGGCTGAACTGGTAGCAAGACTTAGCACGAGGGGTGTAGGGAGTCTGGAAAGGGAACAAACAATCACACTGCCTTGGTGTAAAATGTAGATGCACAGGGTTCAAGGACTCCCTGTGCCTTGTGTGGGCTTGCACGACACAGTTACAGAGATCTGTTCACATTTCCTGCATGGCCTTTAATGCCTTCTCCCCTTGTGATACTTGTACTTCATAGTTGCATTTTTGTTCCAAGCCAGCGTGCCTACCAGTTTCATATGATCCATTTTAAAACCAGAGCTGTGAGAACTCTGTATCCCAGTGCCTGAGAAATCAGCTGTGATAACACAAAATGCTGCAGGACTTTGCAGGGAGACTGCCTGGCCATCCTTGTGTTATACAAGACTTAGCAAATTGTTCCGTTTGCCAAGTTCTCAAATTAAAATTTAATTCAAATTGAGCCAAGAAGTAAAACGTTAAAGCTCAAGAGTTCTAAAACTCTTCAGCCTGCAGGTCGATGGGCACTGAAATGTTAAACTCTGATTGTGGCTTGAGGCATTCTTGTAGAACTGCCCTCTGAGGGCTCCACATTTAGTGCTTTGGCCATGCCAAGCACTGCTGAGTCCTTCAGTCTGTGGCATCCCACTGCCCCAGTCCAAGAGAAGGCTCAGTCATGGCTTGAGGAAGTTTGGCCAAGGGCCTCAGCTGGGGTCAGTCAGGCCCCTGACCTGCAGACCCTGCCATCCTCACCCCTTCAGGTGCAATTTGCTGACAGATTTTTATCATGCAAATTAAAAGAAGGGAAGCAACCACCGTGTCATCAGCTGCTCCAAGAGTCCTGCAGAGAGGCCCAGGCTTCACTCACATGGAGAAGACAAGAATATGATGGTTCCAAAGAAGCAAAGAGCAGCTCTTAGGAAAAAACTCCATGAGACCCTCCTGGGTGAAGAGGCCTCATAAGGCAAGAGTCAGGAATGACAGCTTGTCATACAGGTAACCTGCAAACTGAATGTTCACATGAGCTTGGTTATTTTGTATTCTGATGCATTTCAGTTCCATGTGTCTCTTAAGCACTTTGAAAGTTAAAATCTCTTGAATGCAGAACCTTTCTCTGCTGTCCAAATGCCTCTACACTGTTCAGTCATGGTACAGTATCCAGAGGAATCCTTCTAAAAGGGATCCCTGCTGCCCCAGCCCTTTGAAAAGAAAGTATCCAGCTTGACACAGAATCCTTCTGGGAACTGGGATTCCAGCATTAAGAAAGGACAGAGCCAGTGTGAACTGTTTGGATTTGGCAATATCTGGGGGGAAATCCAGCTGCTTTCTACACTGGAAACTGGAAATTCTAGAGGCAAGTTAAAATCCTGCACTTCAAATCTGAGTGATGTTTGAAAGGTCCAGCCTGACCCTTCCTAGGTCTGTTTTTTAATTAACCAGGCTTTTCATGGCACACGGTGTTCTCCTCCCTGCCAGGGCAACTGCAGGACTTCTCCAGGTAAGAATTCCAGAAGCACTTACACTAGAAGGTTCTGGATGCAGCAGGATGGTAACACTACCACCACAGTATTGCCAGTACCTGCATCAGAAGGTAATCACACAATGGTACAGACTGCTTTTCCTTGCTGGGTCTCTTTCAATCCATTTGTTATGTGCTGCTCACTCAGTAAATGCTGATTTATAAACACTTAGGGGTCGAGGTTGTTTCCTTGGCTTATTTTGTTGCTTCTCACAAGAGGTGTGAAAAGCAACACAGTTCCACAATAAAGAACATTTTCCTTTTTTCCCCTGTATCCAGCCTCCCAGTGCAACAAGCAACCTCTGACTGGGGCCTGGTGAGATTAGGAACTTCCATGCTGCTTTTTGTGGAATGTTGTCCCAGAGATTCAATAAACTACACAAAATAAAAATGCTAAAGGACTGTTTGATATTTCACAGAGTTGTTTGATCTGACATGTGTCAAATGATAAATGCAAATGGCTGCAGGATCATTCAAGCCCAAGTGGGTTTTGAAATGCTGTGGGAAAATTAGAGGATAAATAAATCTGATCCCAAGAGCTCAAGCTCGTTGTTTGGCATGTGTCAAAATGCAGACAGAGGTAAATATTACCTTTGTCTGCAGGGAGGGCAGATTAGTGCTGCTGACCAGGGACTGTGCCTCCAGTAGGGGGTCAGGCAGCAACATGCCAAATTAAAAAATGGAGATATGCTAAACATATTGGAGGTTATTTAATGTTTACAGGGAAATTAGCAGGATTAATAAACCCTCTTTCTACAATGGACTGTGAAAATGAAGGTGATTCTTTATTTTTAATACGTGGTTTTCCTCTGCAAAGTGACTGTGCAAAACTGGAGCCTTTGCTCTTTTATACTAGTATGTGCAGAGGTTCACAGATCAGCTAGGGGAGGGTTTCCTTTCCACACCTTCTTTCCCTGTGGATCTTACTCTGGAAGCTCTCTGGGTCATGGCTGAAGCCCTCAGGAATATGGGTGCCCATGGAGAGAAGCATTGCAGCTGCATCAAGGTGGAGTTGTCCAGAGTGACTTCCAGGGCCAGTTATCCCAGATAAACCAGCAGGCACAGCCAAGGAGCAGCTTGGACCCCTGGAAAAGCCAATTGCCACATCCTTTTTTACCCAGGCTGCTGCTGATTTCCAAGTACGACATAGAGAGGTCTCAGGAGCAAAAGGGGGCAGAGTGTGAGGACAGCTGCACATGCAGTGACAGCAGTGAGTTTGTGCTGGTCAGAAAACAGGAAAATTGAATGTCAGGGCTGGCACCACCAACAAACCCAGCAAAGCACAAGCAGCATCTCAGCAGAAGCAGCACAGCTTGACTGGCAGCTCCGGGGCACAGCGAGCAGTGTGACAGGTCAGGGAAATGAAACCTCTCAGCATTTCAACTGATGCAACTTGACAGGGACCCCAGTGAAAACAGCAGCACAACATTGTGTTGCCATTTTGATGGGATTGTTCTGTTGAGCTGAACAATGATCTTTGTTCTTAAAAACAGCCAGCAAAAACAGTTTGTGTGAGCTGTGCTGTAACGAGAAGTCTCCAGGAGCCCTCAGTGCAGGGGTTCTGCACCCAGCATCCCCTCATCTGCTGTCACTGAGAAAGGGAATTTAAGAGAAACCATGTTTGAAATCCAGAAAAAAAAATGTTCCTGATGCCATCAGTTACATCATGTGTACAAGGACTAGGAATGTGAAATTTGGCCCAAAGGTATTTTTATGAACCTCGCTCTGACTTGTGCTTTTTACTCGTTTTCATTTGAGTGCAGCATTTATCTTTGTGCCTCTTGTGTTTTGTTTGCACACACAGAGCGTTTGGCTGAGCCCACAGCTGTGTTTATTCCTAAATCCCCATCCAGTCTGTATGAACCCAGTCTGGCACCGAGCTTCCAGCTTCTCCTTGAGCTTTGTGCTTGACATCCATCACCTCTGACTGGCTTTGACCCACTGGGGTGGTGGATCAGAGTCTGGGGATCCCCACGGCTGCACTGCTGTGCCTGTGCTCAGTCCCAGCGAGGCCAGTGGGGCACTGATGGATCCCAGAGTCCTTCAAGGCCTTTCACAAAAGAATCCTGTGGAAACTAAGATTTGCTGCACTCAGAATCCTTTGTTTGGTAGAACAGGAAAGGAAGGACTCCTCTGAAGTTGACCCATTTGTGCTTCAGTGAATTTTTCATAAAATTGACAAAATCCTGTTTTAATCTATCCCACTCTACAACCTTCTGAGGGACTCTGTAGGTTTCTCTAAAATACCTCTGTGGTTATTGTTAATTAGAAAAAAATAATATTGCTGAAGGATCGCTTTTCAGTTGAACTTCCTGAACATATGGTTCAAACTGAAGCTGAAAAGGAAAACTTCAGGACAAACTGTATGAATTACTACTAATAATAAAATCAGACATTTTTTATAAGTCCACATTAATCTTCTTTAAAAGCTTTGGGTTAACCACATTTTTTAAATAAAACTTTTACCGGAGCGGAATTTATTAAGAGAGCTCAGTGTTGCCTTAGCTCTGTTCCATGGGGCATCAAGAGAAGTTTTATTACTGATCTCAGTCACAACAGTCTTAGATCTACACAGAATGGTTTTGATAAGCCCAATGTAAAAGTTTTATTGGTTTAAGACATGAAAAACAGACATGTTACAGAGACCACTTCTACTCTATAAACAGCCATAACATGGATAATGCATCGCACTGGAGTCGGTGCTCCGGAGTGTAAATAATGGTGTGGAGGGAAGGAAAGCCTGGCCAAGTATGTACAGCTAAGAAAAACAACATAGACCCAGCTTGTATATGGTACTTCTCCTCTACAGATCTCAAAATTAAATACAAATAAAGTCTGTATCATTAGGTCATACTCACAGATGGAAAAGGGAAAATTAACCAGGCCCGGGAAAGAGGGAAGTTGATGCTCTTTGTTGTTATGTCTATCTTTGTACTTGAAACTAGAACTACTGAGGCATTATTTGAAACAGGTTTTGAGGCCATGTGGTTGCTGTTTGTCCTGGATGGGTTCTGTTCAAAGCCTCCTTTTCCTGTATGTTATAAAACAGTGTTAGAAAAACATGAAACAACCGGAAGTATTACACGGTGTCTCCCAGAGGTGTCCCTGGCTGTTGGGGATCCACTGATTTGATTTGTTGTGCTCCCAGAGGATGGGCATAGTGGCAGTGGTGATGTGGGGCTGTGCTCTGTTGTCTTTATCCTAAAGATAGAAATGTGCTTTTATTGCACCAGCATTAACAACACGGTCCCTTGTTCTCCTTTGTACTTAGATCTTTTTATAGTGTGGTGAAAAAAGTGTGAATGGCTTGTAAATATAACTTGCACTTGCTTCAAGGTGCCAAGCTCACACTGGCTCCAGTGGTGCAGAACACGGGCCTTAAAAATCCTGAAATCCCTTTATAAATGCAATTGTGGACATACTTCCCTCCACTATTCTGTGCTTCATCCTTGTATTCACTTGGAAAAACTATTTAAATGCTGTAATCCCATCCATATGGCTCAGAGCCTCAAAGAAGGCATTTAGCAGACATGTTTGTCTGGAGAATTAGGGTTTTACACAGATTATCCAGTGAGTGGAGATGGGATACCTCCTCTGGGGGAGGAACAGGAGCCCACACCAGGGGCTGCCTCAACAGAAGGACCCTCTGAATCTGTTCTGTCCTTTTCCTGTTAACAGATCCTGGACTGGAATAAACAGTGAGCTTATGTTGGGATGAGATGTCTTTGAACAATTTTCCTCTGCAAGACCACACAGATTTACTTAAAAACAGTAAACAGATTAAAAAAACCTTCATGCATGACTGGAAACCAACTTACTGAATTGTTTAAAATGGAACTTCCACTACTTTTGTTTGTGTAAAAAGCTTTTACAGGACTGCAAACCAATGTAATTATGCCTAGATCACTGTTTTATTTTAGGCAGTGTTTCACATGGGAAGCAGGAATGGGGGACAGAACCAGACCTAAGCCTGCTGTGTCCTACTCCTGATTTTTACCCGTAGAAATTAATTTTATGGGACAGCTGGATTTTTATGCTGCTGATTAAAAAGACAAGCTGTCTTCTCAGAAGTGAGTTCATGCTTGAAGATGAGACTTCATGTTTGTTACATCTCGAGCTTTCACACTTACAAATGTGATTATTGGACTGTTGATTTTTGTAATAGATTGGGGATTTTTTGCATAGTCGAATACAAATAATATGATTTTCTAGTGCATTTTACCCATTCCACAAGTTTGTATTGTAATTTAACAGTATCCTCTGAGATCATCTATTACATTTTGGCAGCCTAAGACTTCATGGGCATTTCAAAAGCGGCACCTTGTAGATGCGAAAGCAATGAGCAAATAAAAATACAGTTACTGATTTTTCAGGGAACATAAAAATGTGATTTCTCCTGCTTCTAGTGATGGAACCTATATTAATTCCAGGGAGAAGGGCTTGGTCCTGGTTCTTACACAGGCCTTGAGACTGCTGCCAGAAGAATGCCTTGTTTAATAGCCTGTGTAAGCACTGCCTGCACTGTTAGTCCTGAACACTTCCCACAGAATAAATGCCCACAGCTGGTTTCTGCTGGGTGAGGGGCTCACTGGAGGCAGGTGGGGTAGCTGAGATTCCTGGAAGAGAAGTACTGCAGAGTCTTCACTAAATTAGTAATTTGATTGACATATTCAGTTCATTAATAATAATTTACTGTGATTAGGAGAGAGTCACAGAAACTCAGTGTAGATATCACGCAGAACTAATTGTCACTGTTTCCCTCCTCCTCTGCAGTTGTGTCAGTCACTTAAATGTACTGAAATAAAGTCTGGTGTGTTCTCTGCCTTCCTGGGATGTCAGAATGGGATTCTCTCCGTACCATAAGGTGAATGGAAAAAGAATCCAGGTGAGTGTTCAGGAAACCAGGACTCTTGCCAGAGCCAGGTCTAAAACTATGAATTCACCAAATGAGTAATTTTAAATCAGCACCATTCATACCATTCTTTCCTCCTGTAATGAGGATCTGTAAATAAGAGCAACTGGAGGTTTGTAACTAATGTTCCATAACTTTGATTCAATGATTTTCAAGGGCTTTTTCAGCCTTAACAATAGTGTTTCTATAAGTACTGGAAAAAAATCTTGCTCCTTTACTGTGAAGTTATAAATTTATTTGTTTCCATCCTTAACAGAACAATGTCAGATGTCAAAGGCCTTTTCATTATTTTCAGATTTTGCTTTCCCTGCACTGATATGATTCTCTCCTGCAGAGATAACAACCACACAATAACCCAGCAAAGGATGGCTGGGTAGGAATAAGACACCACAGTGATGGTCACATCCAAGTCCAGGACACTGAACTCCAGGCAAGCAGATTTTATTTCACACAGTGGCACCTAAAATTCATCTGGCACATCCCATTCCTTTCTGCCTTCCTGTTCAGGGCTGGGGGGCATTTGCAGATCCAGAATATCCTTTCAGCTGGACAAGCAGTGATGGTTTCTGTCAGCTGCAGCCCAGAGCAGTTGTGTTTACAAACACTGCACACACACAGGCCCATTAGGTATCTACTCCTTTTGTGCACAGGAATAACACCCACATTTCTTTAGCTTTGTCTCCTACAACAAAGAGAACAAAATGTGTTTCTGCTTATGTGATAGATATGGAGTCAAGGGAAGCCCAGCATTCCCAGACTGTAACCAATGGAAATTCTGAAAAGCTCCCTTGCCCTTTGCAACCTCAACAAGTTGGAATCTCTTGTGTATTTTGTATTAGCTTGTCTTGTACAGTAATTAACTTATATATGACTCCTAAGGGACAAGTGATTATGGTTTATTTCCAGATGACTCATGAGCAGGTCTCCAGAAAGAGAGTTTGTGCTGCTCAGAAAACAGGAATTTTTAGTGTTGCTGATGATACCAGTTCTAGCTGTTGAGCTCAGGCACCAGGTAAAGGGGCTGGAAACTTGTCAGCTTGAGTGCAAGGGCCTGTTGAGACCCTGCAAATGCTCAAGCTCTGCTTCCAGAGCTTTTGATTAGGACTTACAGCAAAGATCCAGGCAGTGATCCTGCACTGTGTGAATAATACGTGTGTTTGAAGGAAGAATAAAAATCATTCAATCATCATTCAAATCCAGGATTGTGACACATTTTTAATTTCCTTGTGATCTCTCACTGATTGAGTGAAGCAAGGCAGGAAACTCAATCAGCTCTTGCAGGATGACCAGGGGTGGCAGATCCAGAGGGAGCAAAACCAGGCAGTTCCTTACATACACAGTAAAGCCATGGACATTCTTATGGATGCTAGGAATTCCTGAGTCCAGCAGGTCCCAAGGTAAGCTGGTGCTGGTTTCACCTGGTATGACATTCTTTCCTCCAATTGCATTAACAGAGCATTTGGGAGGAAAAAGGGACTCGGGGTCACCTTCAGCTAAGACATCAGTGGTTTAGTCTTGTCCTGAGTTGATCTTCTGGGAAAACCATGCCAGGTCTGTCATTTATTTGTAATAGATTATCTGCATATAATCAAATTTCTGATTTATTGGGTCCAAGCACTCCCAATGATGCTGGAGTTGGCTCTAACCAGCATCAATGGCTATGAGGGGCCCGCCCAGCTGGATCTGATAGAAGGAGAAGACAGATGATATCTGAGATTGCTGTAAGGCTGCCAGAACTAATTTACCCCTTCCAAAATCCTGAGCCGGCCTTTGAACATTTGAACTGTGATTGAATTAGAGATTGATTATAGAAGTCAGTGTTTGTGTCATGAGGCTTTGAGGTTCTGATGGCACTAAACAGTCCTAGCAAAATAAAATGTTTAGTGTGACTTTGGCTAAAATGACAAATTTTTAGGGAGCTTCATCTCATGCAGTAATTCTGTGTGTTATTTCAAACAGCGCTATTAAAATTATCATTGCTCTTAACATTTTAGGCTGGCAATTTTGCAAGTGCCCTTAGGAATGACTATTTCACAGTCTTATAGTTGGATCTGGGTGCCTTTGGTGGTTCTAACCCATATGTTGTTGGGAATCCTGTTTAGTCCAGTAGAAGTCAATTTAATTCATCTTGAGGAAATGAAAGGAAAAAAGTCCAACCAAAACTAAACTCCAAATTCAGAAGCAAATTATTGTGAAAACAGAATTCAAAGATCCAAGAAAGCCTTAAAGTTCTTCAGGAATCAGATCCTTATGTTTCTATTCCTTTCTCGGCACAGAGCACAGGTGTTCACTGAGGTCACATTTCCACAGGTCACATTTGCAAAGGAATTCTTCATGTAGGTACCTCACTGGGGGCCAGGCTTTGAAACTGTGACAATCAGATTTTTGAGGAAAAGGAGCTTTTCAGATCTGGACACATCTTTTGGCTAAAAATGAAAGCTGTGCATTTCAGAAAATAATTCTAGTAGAACTCTGCAAAACCAAGCCCATTGTACTAAACCCCAGCCAGCAGATTTGATACATTTTTAATTCTTGCCCACAAAAGGAAGGCGTGAAGCACTGATCTGTTTGTTGGCTATGAAGCCAGAAGCTCCTGGGTATAAACCTTTATCTCTGTGACACAGCTCAGCTCACAACATCTTCCAGTTTTACCACAAGGAAATTTAGCTCTAAAGCATCAGTGGTGAGTCCATTCTCATCAGCATCTTTGAGGAGAGGTATTAAAGGTTAAAAGCCCTCAGCAGGTCGAGCGCTCACAAACATTTATTGGTTTTTCCATGAGCACGTGGCATTGTTCAGTAGAGCAGCTTTGAGGTTTGAAGTTGTCAGGGAGGGGTGACAGGGGAGCAGCTGCTCCCAGTCTCAGTTACAAGGTCAGTTCAGATGACAAGGGAGGCTACACTGGACAGCTCATGCTTTGGCAATCCAGATCTAAACTAATCATAAGTAAATTAAAACCAGGTCATTTTAGAATGAAGAATTGATTCATGTGGATTTTCCAACAGTAACCTAATGATAAAACATCTAAATAAGTACTTCAATTATTTATCCCTAACCAATCTAATGAACCCTTCTTACAGTGGTCCAGGAGACTTACATGAGATTGAGTTTGCTGTTCCTCTTTGGAAAAATGTTTGAGAGGAGCCGAGTCAGTGACACTGCTGGTGTGGAATAATTCAGCAAGGCCAATTATGCCTTATTTGCCAATTAATAATTTAATTGCCCAATTTAGTTGCCTTTATTTGTTGATTATTCATTTAGCTGGCAAGGGACTCTCAGGTTTTATAAATTATGAAATGAAATGTACATTTTTTCCATCTGAAAATAATGCCCTCCCTTTCTAAATCTTCTCCCCTAAAACACATTTAACATCATTGAAAAGGTATCTGAGCCCAATAAAAAAAACTTGCATTCCTATTTTTAAATATTAACTTGAATCAAGGGCACACTGTAAGTATTTTGATCACCTGACAGAGTAGCAGCTTATCAGTCCTCTTGTGAAACATCTCTAAAACTTGCCAGACACTTGTGATACTTTGGAATTGCATAACTGCAGACTTAGGTTGTGTAATACAAATTTGTCCACATCCTAAGTTAAGTGCAGAATTTAAGCAGAAGGTCTAACATGTTGAGGTAATTTTTAATGATGGGCATTTATATGCCATAGAGTATTTATTCTTTGTCCTGTTCTATGGTCCTTGAGAAAGGTTTGATTTTTGTAAAGGTGTTCTTCAATTTAATGCTGTAAAATTGATAAGGAAACATGTTCAGGGCTTGGTTTTGTGCAGTGTTCACCATCCTGATCCTGATTCAACAAGGCACTGAAGCACAAGCCGAATATTCAGCCCTCAGGTAACACATAACCTCTTATGTGTCAGTAATATTGGAATAAAAATACACTTAGAACAGAAATACTGCCCCTGGCATTCCTGCTGAAGCACTGATAAGCTAAACAAAGCACTTTTCAAAGCCTAATAACCGGATGGGATTTGTAGCATAAACAATGCTCCTTGTTAGTCACCAGTCCCCAGGGCATCTTCCTCACTTTGTTACAGATAAATTAGCAACAAATGAAATGCTGTGTGTGATTTCCTGCCCTGGGTATGCCTGTGTGCTCGTGTGCCAGTGTGAGAGCTGTCATTTATAATTTATCCAAGAATGTATTCACGTCCACAGTGTGATTTAATTACTTATTAAAGGTGCCAGACTGGCAGATGCAGAAGCTGGAGCAGTTTGGCTGTCCAGAGAACGTGGCATAGGCAGTGACATCCTCTCCAGGATGTTCAGTGCTTCACCCAATGGACTCCCCAGATCTCCAAGCACAGCTCTTTCTCTCCAGCCTTTTCCCAGGTTCTCTGCACAAGGTGTTAAGTTCATACAGGCTGCTAGCAGAGATGTCAGTCCTGTGGTTTTTAGACAGGAATGTTCATATCTGGAAAATGGTTTGAACACATTAGGTCAGTCTGTTTTAGCTAGGCCACTCAAGCATTGAGTTAGTACTAACAGAGGTGAAACTCCTTCTAGATAAATAATAGCAAAAGGTATTATTTGTAAAGGTAGAAAGAGCCCAGAATATTTCCTTCTGCTTGCCAGGGACTGTGTGCTGTGGCTCTACTGCAGTCACTCAGGCCTTAGCACAGACACACTTGTCTTGGAAACTGTAGAATTAATTCTGCACTGTTTGAAGAAACAGGATTTTGGGTTCATTTTTTATGTCACTCTAGGCCTATGCTCAGTTGTGCCTTTGAAAGCACTTCCCCTGCCCCCAGGCACAGCTGGATGCAGGACAGCAGGGAATCTTCTCTCACTTCCATCACTACACAGGCTTGGTGGGGAAACCGAGATTTTATTTGGCCTAACTCACTGAATTTGACCAGAGAAAGGCTGTTAAATAACAGCAAGGTTCCTTTCACATAGCTCCAGAATATTTTGAGGAAGATAATGAACACAGGAAAACCCAAACTTCTGTGACTTTGTACATTAAACTAGTCAATCCATGATTGCCCCAGGCCAGCCATTCCTGTTGCCTTGCTGACATTTTGGTCTCAGTACATGCCTGAAAGTTGAAATCCTGGATCCATTTTGTCTCTTGTAGGTTGGGCTTTTCTGGTGCTTGATCTTTGGTAGGGTCTGTAAAGCAGAACTGCAGTGCCAGGACCAGTGTTTGCTCTTAATGAGCTCCTTGTTTTGGCTCTGGAGTTTGAGCTGGCAAACACTGCTGTGCCTATTTTAGTTTGCACAGTTGAATAGTCCCATCAAAGCCAACAGGTCTGGACATGCCAACCACTGGCATTGCTGCATTATTAATTCCCAGTTTTACACATCCAGTCTCTTGATGTACTCCACAAAGCCTACCTAACCAAAAAAGAGCCTGTGAGATACAAAGATGGGGCTGAGAGGTGTGAAGGTGTGAAACCCTTCTGGCACTGCTCTGGAGCAGGGCCTGCCTGACGGCCCTTCACACAAACTGAGGGGGTTTTGACTGAGATGGGCTTTTGCATTACACACCCCCAGTGAGTCCCATCTGTGACTGAATTCCATGCTGGAATGTGAGAGTGGGGGTTGCTGGATATGTAGGAGGCTTCACAGAGCTCAGCTCAGAACTACTGTGCCCCTGGTTCCTGTGCCTGAGCAAAACAGAGCAGCTCTTGGAGAGCAGCACGACAGCAAGGGAGAAATCTCTAAATGCAAACAGAAGGGACAGAAAGATTAGCCTTTATCTTAAAACATTACCCAAGTGCAAAATGCAGTAACCAAAAATATAATTGCAACCTCGCTGGCAGTCTGGCCACGACAGGCTCAACCCCTGCTGTGGGAGTTGGCTTTTCCTCTTTGGAATATGCCATAGCAGGAGAACCATCAAACATGAAAGAAAATGTGTTCTAAATTCTGAGGCAAATCGCAGTCTATTTGCAAATAAAACCAAGAAAAATGACATTGATGTAGAAATGATGGGAAATCTGAACTTGGTTTTGACACAATAACTTCTGTATTTAATATTTAAATGTTGCACTGTCAGGACAGCTCACACTTCACACACCTGTAGCTCTCCTCCTCTGTCACCTGTGGCTGGGTTTGAGACACTGTTGTGTTATTCAATAGCAAGTGGTGGCTGTGACATTTTCACCCAGTATTTCTATTTTTGAACACAGACTATTCTTCCACTAAAGAATACTTTTTCAGTACTCCATTTAGAAACATGTCTTTTAGTGCTTTTCACACTAACTTTCAGACGTTGGGAAAGGAATATTCTTTAATAACTTAGCTGTTAATTTTCCATTTAAAAATAATGATCAAGTTACTAACATTTTATTTGGTGAATCTTCTATGCTGGTAATAATGTTTCTAATAATAAGATTGTGGTCAATCATTGATATAATAGAACACAGAGTTCTTAAAATTATTTTGTTTAGAGAGATTAGAGCTATTACCAGAATTCGTTTCCCTAGTAGTACATATCAGTACCCTGGCACAAAATCAAAGGGGTTACTTCTTGGAAATTGAGTTTGTGTTTTTCCTGATCTTGAACAAAACACGTTCCTGATCTTACCAGTAGATTTGTCCCTGACTGTGGTGAGTACTGGAGGTATTTAGTGCACAATATTAAGTGTGAGGATACTTTCAGGATCAGAGTCTGTATGGCACAAAACTGGGACACAAACCCACCTGCCAAACTGGTGCCTTAGGAGTCACCTTTCAGCACACCTCTGGGAACAGGATCTCAAAGGGTCACTGTGTTCATGACCAGCAGGTCTCTGCCATAGTTCATATCCCAGTGCTGCATTTTTTGTCCTGGGCACAAACTGAAATTGTATCTGAGACATTTAATACATGTGCATTTGCAGAGGGGCTGCTGCCATCACACTGCCAACAGTTCCATGATGTCAATTAACGTCAGCTGGATAATGTTGGAATTGCCAAAGCCCACTCTCACTTGTGACCTTGTTCACTAAAAAAAGATAAGGGTACTAAAACAGAAGTGCACATATCAGTGAGAAAGTAAATGAAAAGGCAGAAATAAAAAAATAATAGATGGGAGATGAACAAATGTTAGGGAAACAACTGATGCAGTGAGAGCAGGGGAGGGAAGGGTGCAGGGCCAAATTGGGGTTTTGCTGAGCAGAAATGATGCTGTAGACGTGTAAATATTTAATTCTGTTCAAGTCACCATTCTTGAAAGTTGCCAATTCTGAGTTTTTTCCCTGAAATAGTTGAGGCAGATAATTCCTTAAGGATGTTACCATTTCTCTCTTGCTGGATGAAGCCTAAAGGTGCAATTACAAGATCTGGTCACAGTCTCTTTTATAAAGGTAGGTTGGTAGTTTTCTACCTCAGACCTGCTTTGTCTCCAGTACAGCTTTTAATGGAATTTAATGAGCTATCACAGATTTTGGTTCTGTGGCTGTATTTCCATATTTTCTGTTTCAGTTTATCAATACCTTCCTCACTGGCATATGCTAAACCTTAACTATTATTTGCAAAAGCAGTTGTTATATTTTTCTGAAGCTCCTATAGTAAACAATATTATTGTTCTGTGTGAAAGGTGTGCATGCATTTGTACTCTGTATATACACACTGTACCACATGGGCTGAGATAACTCTATCTGGGAGTCTCCAACCAAGAAGCCCAGAAATTACTCCAGTCAAAACAAAATTAATTATAAAAGACTAGAAATGCCACCCCAAGCCTTGAGAGTTTTAATGAGATGACTGTTTCTTACCAGCATTAAATCTGTGGGGATAAGGAAATGTTCACTGAGTTAAGATGTGCTAAGAAAAGTGTAAAGAAGAGCATAAATGGCTCAGGAATTTCAGGAATCCCACTGGCTTAAACACTCTTTTATTTAAAGCAAATGTTCTCATAGTTGAATGACTTCCAAGAAGGGCCTCAAGTGATGAAAGTATTTCCATCTAATGTGAAAATACTTGAAAGATGCTTTTTCCATGTGAAAATATTGCCACCTTTCAGAAAAGCCTGAATATGAGACTGCTTTAATGAAAATACTCTCAGACAAGGTATTGATTTTCAGAACATACAAAATATCCAGAATTCCTACTATTTTGATAATAAATAGATTTTAACGACTTTCATCTCCCACAGCAGCCAGGGAGAATATTTCAGAGTATTTCACAAAACAGATACTTCAGTAATAGAGTGAAAAATTTCACACTCATCATCCTGACATTGCTCCCTTTTCCCTCAGGGCATGACTGACCTGGAAAGCACCACAGAGCATCTGCAGGGAAAAGCAACGGGGAAACAAAACCTGTAGAGACCAGCAAGGCACAAACAACTCTGGTCCACAGCAGTGGCTTTTTAATTCCTATTTTAAGATTTTTAGATGTTCACTTGTGCTGAATAAACTCCATTTAATAGCTTCTAAATTTGCCGCATTTAGAGAATAAACAGATAGTCACTGCTTTCTTCATGAAAGCAGAGTAACTTCAACACACAGTTTGATTCAAAAGTGGCAGGAAGGTGCCAGGGATTGTGACAGGGTGTGAAGGGATGTGTGGCCCAGCAGGTATCAGAGCAGTTTGTATTGTGCAATAATTCATTGCACACATATTGGGAATTGGGTTGATTCTGGTGTCTGCATCTAAAAATTCAGATGGGGATTACTGGATGCTCCTAAAGCTTTTGCAAGATGCTCAGGAAGTGCAGACTTCCAGAAATCAAATCAACTGAGCTACTAAATTTGATTGGAAAGCAGAGGTAGATTTTTTATCTTGTTTTCCTAAAGGCAAGAAATGTGCAAGTACATGACTAACCACCAAGGGTCAGTGTTCAGTGTTTTTACATTCTGACATCTTTGTTCCCAGGTGCTTGGAAAATCCCCTTTAGATGCAGTCCTGTAATCAGGATTTTCCAAACATATTTTTAAACTACCAGTGAGATGCATATGTGCCATACAAAGTATGGGAAAATTCAAGTGTCTGGATATGGGGCTTTTGTCAGCCAGCTACCGACTGAGTATTGTTCATATTCCTGGTTATAATTATATAAGTCCCATTGAAAATAATAAAAAAAAACACCCTAGGAACTGGATTTTATTATTATGAATAACAATTAAGTTATTGTAGCAAATGCCATTCTTCTGTTTTGTTAAGAAAGTTAAGACAGCCCTTACTGAGAGATTGTCAGGTGCTTTGTCAAGATGGCAAGGGATGCACTGTCAAGAGGAGTGAACACATTTTAAATAAGTTCCTGTGGAGAGAAGTAATTTAACCTGACTTTAGAACATAGTAAGGGTGGGTATCAGACATCAGGAGATTGAGCTGCAGGCCTGGCTGGCCTCGCCTGTTTCTGGGATGTGAATGTAGGTCATAATCCTTGATTGGCACAAACCCAGAATGTACTGACAGGCATTCATATAAACTGCAGCTCATGAAGAAATCTCCAGCTAGCCTTACAAAATAAACCCAACCCACCTTACTCCACGTAAGGCACAGAGATCCCTTTGTTCCCCTTCTGCCCCACGGCTGAGCTCCAGGCACAGCTGCCCATGCTGGGAGCTTCTGATGTGTCCCCGCTTAGCTGTGACTCAGAAGGTGTAAAACTGGGCAGATTTCTGTGTGGAGCTCTTTATTCCTCTGTAGGCACAGCCCAACCCTGGCAGTGCTGACACTGCTGTGTCTGGGTGAGCACTCGGCCACCTGGAGCCCGTCTGAGCTGGGTGCAGCAGCCGGGAGCACAGGGGGAGCCGATCTGTGCTGACTTAATCCCAGATTACCCGACCTGCACAGCCTGCCCTGGGTCTCAGCCCCACTCCCTGCCCTGGCCAGTCTGCATCACCCTTCCAGCACTGCCGTCCCTCAGCAATCATCATTTCTGGATGCTGCTGAATGAGGATCAGCCCTCGGGAAAGGACATGAAATTACAAAGGAAAGATGGATAAAATAAAACACAGTATAAATTTAAAAAGAGCAAAAATACTAAAAAAACTAAAATGAGCATGCTAAACAGTACAAATCCTAGCACAGAACTCTGGGGGATTTTACTGTAAAAACCTTTTATTCCTTATTCTATTTTTAATAAGGATTTATGTTAATCTTCCATGGCAACCAAATCTCTTTAAGAACCTTTGGTGAAGGAAACAGTAATAGGTTTTCGAGAAATCCGAGTCCACTCTCAAGTTTTTATCAGTTATCTTTATCAGTTCTGGAGAACACTAGGAGGGGAAATAGTAATGTAAACACCATCATGTCATCACCACAATTTTAACCTCTGTGAGGCAAAGTAGAATCAGTAATACAAAATTAAAGTATGTATCTAGAAGAACAGCCAAAAAACAGCAGATGCTGCCTGTAGCAGTTATTATTCAAGTTGTTTAGTCCACTCTTAGGCTGACCTAAACACTGATGTCTTTAATGCCATCCTGTATGCTTCTGTAACAACAGGCAATATGGAAATGTTCATAAAATTGAATCACCTAAGAAAAAAATAATGGTTCAAATTTGTAAAAAAGGCTGGTGGAGGGAAAATTTAAGTAAGTTCTGGTGAAATAGTGAATGGACAGAATAAACACATCTCCTTAGTGTAAGGTACTGAGACTTTTCTCTGAAGTGTGTCTGAAGCAGACAGGATCCTGGCTCAGGCATCCACAAGTTTGATCAGATAAGGCTAACCTCTTCCTATGAAACAAATACAGTATTTTCTGGAACAAAAAAAGATCAAACAAAGAAGTACTCATGCGTTTTAGCTATCGTGTAGTGAACTAAGCAAGATGAAAAGCAGGCGTGAGGTGGGGTTTGATGTGCTGTGAGGGCTGGATGCAGAGCCTTGGCTGCGAGCCCTGGGCTGAAAATTAGAAATGACAATATGAATGAAGAATAGGTAAAACTGCCCCAACCCTTCTCATCCTGTTCGAAGGGGGCACATTTCCCACCTCTAGGGGTTAAACGCAGCTGCTCCTCACCCCCATGCTTAGAGCACTTGTAATCCTTTACCTCCTCAAATAATTGAATTGGTATTTTCACCTCATTTAACTTTATTATTATTATTATTAAATTTAACTGTTTTTAAGCAATTCTTTACCCTGCTCTGATTGCAGTGTCTGTGGCAGGTACAAGTACACTGCCCGACCTACACCTTGAGCACAGGTAATTCTGCACCACGCCAGCAGCTCTCCACCCGTGAGCTCCACGGCCCGTCCGCGCCCGCGGCAGCGCTGACAGCCGGGCCGGGCTGTGAAGAGGCAGCACCCGCCACGTTGGGACGGAGCGGCGCCTCCCGGGCGGTGCGGGGGGAACGCGGGGCGGCTCTCGGCCCGGGAGGTCACTCGGGGCGGGTGACACGATGGCGTTCCGCCCACGCGTCACCGCGGGGCCGCTGACACGATCCCGCCTCGCCCCCTCACGGAGGCGGCGCGGCCGTGAGGGCAACCCCCGCCTCCAACGGGTCTCACCGTGATTGGCGCGAGTGCACCCTTTCTCCGCTGTGATTGGTTAGACCTGCTGTCACTCTCAGCCTCTGCGGGCAGGGGCGGGCGCTGAGTGGTCGGCGCTGGCGGTGGCCCCGCCCCCGCGGGGACGCGCGGGCGGAGCGGAGCTGCGGCCGGAGCCGCCGGAGCGGGGGCGGCCTGAGGGCGGGGGACGCCGCGGCCGCCGCCGCCATGGAGGCGAAACCGGCGGACCCGCTGCTCTGCGACAGCCTCATCCTCTGGGTGAGTGGCGCGGGGGTTCCGCCGCCGCTGGGGACCCTCGAGGGCAGCGTGGAGGCGCCAGCGGCGGAGCTTTTCCCTCCATCCATCCCCCGTCCCTCCGTCCCCGCCCGGGAGCAGGAGTGCGGGTGGGTCGGGCACGGCCGCGGCGGCGGGGCTGCCTGGGACGCGCTGCTCACAGCCGGCAGAAGGCTCCCGCGGCACCCTCCGGGTGTGCCGTGCTGGCTGGAATACCCCGTGGGCCCAAGTGCGGAAACTGCTCGGCAATTAACGCTATTAATAAATAAATGCAATTAATTTGAATTGACAGGCGTAGAAACCTCAGAGTTTTTCATGCTGGCTGGTTAAAGCGTTTATTAGTCAGGCACGCCACACCTGGGTGTGTGATGTTACCTGTGCCAGAGGCACCTGTTTGGAACTGCAGAATTATTTAGGTCGGAAAAGACTTTTAAGGTCATCGAGTGCAAACATATTTGTTAAAGTCATCAATTACTCTTGTTTCCTCTTTATCTTTCTCTCCAAGCCTCTTCTGTGACCTTGGCTGTAGCTCTGGTGTTGCAGGTGCAGTAATTTCGGTGGCAGGGAGCTCTGTGAAATAGAACTTCTGTAGGAAACCTTGGCAGGGAAGGTCACGATTACCTGTGTGAAGGGTTTCTCTAGAAATAGCAGCAGTGCTGCCTCTGTGAAGTGTAAATCATGGAGAGAAGGGAGCGTTTTAGAGGCACTTTAGAAATCCAGGAATGAAACTGGTAAAAGTAACAGGAGCAGCAGCCTGAGTAAGGTGTTCTTGATTTCTGCATGGCAGTACAGGAGTGTTAATGAGTTAAAGTCTGTAGTAAGTCACTGATAAACAATTTCTTTCCTTCTTTTTCCTCCTTCCATTTTCCTTTTAGTGACATTGTATTCTCCCAAGGTTTTGTTGCTGTCTAAAATTTTGGTTGCCTTATGTTGGTTATCTTTTGTTGTTTAATCTTTCTCTTTTTTGGGGGTTCTTCAACTTAGTATTTCCCCCTCAGTAGTCAGGTGACAATAACTCCATCATGATTCAATGGCAAAAAAAAAAAAATCACTGCATTCCTGAACTCTTTCACAACAATCCTGTCAGCAGCTGAACTCTTGTTTTTCACAATTCCTGCTTTAAACATTTCTATCCTAATTGTAATTTTTGTTATGCTCACAATGCAATAGCTGTAATCACATCATGAATCTTAATGGAACCTTAACTGGCCTTAAACTGGGGAATTGTGTCTGTGAAAAGCAAGACCCAACCCTGTGTTGGGTTTTCTATACAGCACTCAGCAGATGCATGTTTTTAGATTTAGCACCCTATTTCTCAGGCCTAGTTTGCAACTTAGAAACTGATTCTTAACACTTGGATCTGTCTGAAACATCCTTTCACAATTTGAACTTTAGTGTGAATAATAGGGAGAAAGTTGATGTGAGGAGAGGGGGATGAAGTGCTCTGTGTTTGGAGAGAAAAGGGTTCTGTAACTGTCTGCTTCTAATGGTTGCTCTGTTTATTTACTCATTAATATTGCCAACAGATGCTTATGATTCTCTGTATTTTGCTGCCAGATCTGGCATTTTCCTATTTTTATTTTACCAAATGCAGTATTAGAAAACATGCTGCGTCCAGACAAGAAAGAGAAGATTCAAATAAAAACATTACCTGTTGTTTCTACAGCCCAGGTGTCATTGAATTTAAAATTCTGAGGATTTCACAGGGAAAACATAAAGCAGCTAAGCTGAATTATAGGGGTAATGTTTATGAGTATCCACGAAAAATTGACATAGGTAATATCTGCTACGGTGGAACTCACAAGCTGCAGCAGAAACAATTTCCTAAGTTAGTTATTTTTCCTCTTTGTAGAGGAAAAGTTAACTGGATGTTTTTCAGTCCTGTACTGCCTTAGCCTCCAAACCAGGGACTGGATGTATGGCAGCATCTTAAATTTGAAGCATTTTCCACTATAAATGCACTGCTTGGCACTGGCACCACTGGTAATGTTCATTCTGTCCAGTGGCTGACTTATTCTGTTAATATACTTTGTTTCAGCATGGGAATGTTTATTTTTATTTTAAAATCTCTTTGCTTACTCTGTAAAACCTCTGTCCCTCGTGTGTATAATTGTGTGTATAAACTCATCCCCTCATTGTCAGGGGAAACTGAGGGCACACCTTCCCATGTGGGTGGGCTGATTTCTGCTGGGCACTCTCTACACTCATGTTGCATCTGCAAATGTTTGGTGGTAGAGGTACAAAATTACCTTTCCAGCTGTATTTTGGGAGCAGAAGAGCTCTGTGTCTGAGAGAAGAACTTCTGCTGTAGCAGCAGGTGGCAGAGTGCATTTGGGGTGGAATTCACAAAATGGTTTTCAGTGTGAGTAGCAGTGTATCCTTGGAGCTCTATTTAGTAAAGCTGAAAAAATGAGGGAAGAACGAGCACTGCTACAGTCCTGAAGTCTGTGGCTCCTTTTTCCAGCCTGCTTCCCACACCTGCCACTTTTATTGGTTTTGCAAGAACAGTAAAAATCCATTTTGATGAAATGATTGGGCTGGCATGAGGTTTGGAGAACCCATAATTAATACTTCTACTCTCTTATTATTTCTAGGTCCTTATGTGACTTTTAAATACATAGAGAAGCCCAGACTGTCAGTTCTGCTTTCTACTTAATTTTAATTAGCTGTTTCTATTCTGGGAGATCATGCATAAAGCAGTGTTGCATGTCAGGGTTTTCTGAGGCCTTGTTTATCTGCTCTGACAGGCTCAGGTGAAAGGATTGCACCTGTACACAGCAATTTCCTTGTTTTATGAGGGGAATATCCAGATGGCAGCATCACAACATTGCCATAAAACTCTGGATTTGGGAAGCCCAGCCTGAAATGTAAACTTGCGTGCCTGTGCTTGTGCTGAGGCTGCTGGAGTAGTAGAAGTGCTGTCAGGCATAGCAGCTTTGGGCTGTGGTGTTCCACTTAATCTTTTATGTAACCTACGAGGGATTACTGACTTCTCACTTCCTGTAAGACAGGATTTAAACCCACTTTTTAAATTAAAAAAAATCCCCTTGCTCTGCCTATTTTTCTCTTGGCTTGATTGGACTCTTCTTGAAGGAAGCAAACAAATATTCAGAATTATGGTCACTCTTTGTAAACACAGAATGGAGAAAAACTGCCTCAGATTCTCACAGCTGAAAACTGCTTTTCCATCACTCTGGTCCCAAAGCTCCATTTCCCAAACAGAAGGTCATTTTTTACCAGGAGTTCTGAAGAAGCTTGTGTTGCACAGGATGTTTGGGAAAGCCCTCTTGCAGAGGGACAGGTAATTTAGGACATTGTAAATGCACTAAATTTAAGAAGTCAGTTTGTGCAGTGAATGGGGTTTATAAGGATTTGTACTTGCTCCCACTCTATTCTGTCTTTTAGTAGTACTACTAATAAACTTTCTGTTTTGTTTATTGTGGTAAAGAAGGCTCTTATTTTCCTGAGTAACTAAGATGAACTGACCTGGGTATAAAAATGGCTCTCTCATGTAGAATAATTAGTTCTGAGTTGATTGGTTTTGGAGGAATAAAATATTGCTATTCTAAATATACAGCTAATTCTGTCAAAATGTTAGCTATAGGCTTGGGGATAGTTAAAAAAAAAATCACACAATATTTAAAACAGAGAAACATTTTAGCATTGAGGTAATCCCATCCTGTTTGTGTTACTACATTCTTGTAGTAAAAGACTGGGGTTTTTTTTCCCTATCAACTTTCACTCCTTATTCTGATGCTGTTTTTTTTGTTTGCGTAGTTATGTCCAAACTAAGCACTGCAACATAATTCAAAGGCTGGATAAATATGACTTTAGTCTCCCAAGTTATCTTTCCATGATCTGCTTTACAATAGAAGGCCTAGGGTGAAAAAACAGAGTGTGGGTGTTCGTACCAACTTTTAAAGCTACCAGTCATAACAGTCACAAGTGTTGAGAAAATTCAGTTGGCTAAAAGTCTGTGTGGTTCAAAAAGGATTTCAAGTAGAAAGACATCTTGCTAAATGCCTGAAAGGGGAGAAGGAAGATGGCAGCAATTTATTGTCTACTGAACTAAACCCGTGTTTTCCCCTGTTTTAGCTGCAGACATTCAATACAGCTGCACCCTGCAGGGATGTCCAGGACTTGACTAACGGGGTTGCCATGGCTCAGGTGCTTCACCAAATGTAAGTTGATTCTTCAGCTGGAAGAAGAGGGATTCAATTGCCTGAGGTTTTTGTGTTTGACAGACACAGTTGCTTTTAAAGTAGGTAGAAATGGACAGTTTGTAGCAGAAGATAGGTCATGCCTTTGTATTGCTGTTTTGGGGGTGATACAGTAGCTGATTAATGGCGTGGTGGAAAAGGTGATGAGAATATACACAAATACTGCAGTGTTAAATTCATACTTGGGGATAATTGGCCAAGGATGACATTATCTTCTTCACTTTTCCCATCAGCACTATTTCCATGCTTCAGGCAATGTGTTCCTTTTTGGAACTAAAGATTCCAAAGGCATGGCTTTGTGTTCTTTTCTTCCTGAGGTTGCTCAATTTATTTAGATTTGTTCTAGGTTTTAAATGGCAACTTACTATTCATGTGGAAGACAAGAATTGTAAAACTTCAATTGCAATTAATAGTTTACTTTTGATTAGCTGTTCTCTTGGTGTGATGAAGATTGGTAGTCTGAGTGATACACTAGTTTTGAAATTTGCAGAGAGGATTATAATGCAAGTCTTTTTTTTGGAATAGTATAATGCTACAAGTCACCATTGCAATGTTATTGTTATTGTTGGCCCAGGTAATTGAAGAGAAGTCTGCATTACCACCTCAGGTTCAAAGTATCATTTTGTAATTACTAAGAAATTCAACATCATCACAACACCCCCCCCCCCAAAAAAAAAAAAAATCTCAGAAACCCTCCTGTCTGTTTGTAAAGATTTTAAATGTACTTTTTAAAGACAGTGCTCACCCTTTTCCTGGACTTGACAAAAATTGATTTAGGGTTTGCTGAGAGTTGCTCCCCCTGTATTTGGGGTATTAGGCAGCCACGTGCTGTGGTCAAACTTCTTAACACCAAGTTGGTTTGTGTGCAAGTGGGGATAATGATTGTCCTTTATTAGGTGCTTTGAGACCAGTGAATAAACAGTGTACTGTCAGAGTTAAATATTGTTGAATATGCTGTGATTGTGCTGCTTGGCAGCTGAGTGTGTGTAACACCTCCTCAGCAATTCATCCTTGTTTATGCTGGCAAACTGAATCCCCTTCTACCCAGGGGAACCAGAGACATACAAAATATACAAAATGCCAATAGTTTAAAGTGTTTTCTTAATATGTGCCTTTGACAAGTTGTAGTAAATGTTAGTTAGTCCAGCCTACAGGAGTAGGTACCAAAGATAATGTCAGCACTAGTCAAAAAATGATGTTTCTTCACCTCGTTATGGTTACTTTATCAGGTATAAAAATTCAGCATGACAGAGGCCTCCACCTCCTTGTGCTCCATCCATGGCTGGCTCAGGCACACAGAGAAATTCTCCCAGCCCTGGAATGTGCCTTAATGCAGCCAGCAGGATGGAAATCTCCTGTGATATAAGTTTACCTTGCAATCTGCAGGAATTCGTGCCTTGTTAGACACTGGAGCTCAGCATCAGATGATTTAATGCTGGGAATTTGCTGTCTTATTTATTTAAGTCTGTGCTCACTAATTAATAATTTCATTTTGTTTCAGAGACGTTGCCTGGTTTGATGCATCCTGGCTCAATCGCATCAAAGAAGATGTTGGTGACAACTGGAGAATAAAGGTATTTAAAATTGAAGATAATGAAGCTTGTGGGGTTGTGCTGTCCTGAGATCTGGCAGTCCAAAACCTACAGAATTAAGCTCAAGCTTTTGAAGGATATTTTAAATGAGCTTGAGTTGTCTGTGGATAGTTTAAGTGCCTTCCAGCATTGTTGGATGGGGATTTTCTGCTGTGATATTTCTCTTATGTCCTCTCATAGAGCTGCCTTGTAACCATTTTACTAGAAATTATTATTTGATTTAATAAGAAGTAAAATTTTAAATAAAATTATAACCTTGTCTTTCATGTACAACAACTAGTCCAGTAATTTGAAGAAGATACTGCAAGGAATTATGGACTACTATCATGAGGTATGGAAAAAACAATTTACTGTTATTGTTCTCATCATTAAACACAATGATTATTGCTCCCCTTGACTTAGCCAAGTAGAAAAAAAGCTGTAATTTGTTTTGAGGGCCTTTTAGGCAGCAGATGTATGATAATTATCTGTTAAGTGGGAGGTCTGAGTGAATATGAAATTAATTTGAGCAGGTGTGTTTTAGATAAGTCTCTTGGAGTACAAACTGGGAACCATGTGTCTGCCCCAGTGAATGTTGAAAGGACTGAGCTGCAGAATTGTTGACTTTTGTGTATGTGCTCATGTTTGGTCTTGTCTAGAGAAGTTTTAATCCTTTTGTACACAACAGAACAGACTCAGCAACCCCAGTGTAGGTTTTATGATATTCAGTGGGAAGCTGGGAGCCCAGGTAGGAATCTTCCTGGACAGTATTATTTGTTCTGTCTCATGCAAAGATG
Organism: Passer domesticus; assembly: GCF_036417665.1. Lineage (NCBI taxonomy): Eukaryota > Metazoa > Chordata > Aves > Passeriformes > Passeridae > Passer > Passer domesticus. The sequence goes on from NC_087480.1 coordinate 59,373,121, forward strand.
AGTACAGTAGCCATAAAAGGCTGCTGTATTTTGAGTTTAAAAAAAATTGCTGAATTTTGTATTGATCTGATTACAGTTATGTAATGGGTATGGTTTAGAAAAACTTGCCAGATCTTGTTGTGGCTTCCTGGTCTTGCCGGGCTGAGCTGTGACACCAAGAGCCAGGCCCTGACATGCTGCCGGTTCTGGGGATCTCCGGCGGGCCCAGAAGCAGAAGGTTTTTAAGGTTATGAGAAGATTTTGGAAGCAATTTCATCTCCAAGTGTTATTAATTCCTTCTTTTATTATGTTGGTTAAATAAATGAATTCTCTCATATCTGAGAACTGTCCCAGTAACTTTTACTATTGTCACTTTTTCTTGTAGAAGTGCTCAGTTAACTAAACCCAATAACAAACTTCTAGGGCATTTTCTCTGGCTGGCTCATTGAGCCCAGATTTCCCACATGATACCAGATTTTCATGTTGTACAAAAGTGGGAGTCTACTTTTCCTTATTTTAATTGTTTTTTCAGTTCCTGGGTCAGCAGATTGCAGAAGAGCTTATTCCAGACTTGACCCGGATATCTGAGAACTCGGATCCCACTGAACTGGGCAGGCTCCTGCAGCTTATTTTGGGTTGTGCAGTCAACTGTGAGAGGAAACAAGGTAGGCACTACCTTAACCTGCTCAGCAAACAGCAGACTGCCTCAGGTGATAGTTAAGGTGGAAAAGATGTAGAAACTTCCCTTTCTTGTCTATCAGCATTGTTAATTTGCTGAATGCCTGTTCTGAAACTGGAGTTCAGTTAAAAGCAGGAATTCCCTGGGAAATGTCTGTGAATAAAACTCAAGACTTTGTTCAGAGTAGGTTTATAAATAGAGTCTGAAATATGTATGATTTATTCATATTGTTAAAATGTGTACCAAGACCTATTCAAATGCAAATATAGCAAAATTAAATTATGTCCTTAAATTAGAAACTGCTTCTCTGCCTGCAGAGGCTCAAGACTGAATTGGTTGTTTTCTCTCCCATTACCAGAACTAATCCTCCATGCTCTGATGGCATCTCTCCTTAAGCAGAGTATAAACATGTCCAGTTAAGAGTTTATAATCTTTTGTGCTTATCTGCCATATTACTACATAATAATGATGGTGGTTAATGGTTCTCCTCTGTATGAAGAGATCACTACTTGTTTTGAGGAGCTTTATGGATAATAGTTTTTTCTGGATCTTTCAGCAAACAGTTTATCATTTTACTCAAACCATTGAGATGACCATTGTCATGAGTCAGTGCAAATCCTTTTTCACAGAACACATACAGAACATCATGACCCTTGAAGAGTCTGTTCAGCATGTTGTCATGACAGCCATTCAAGAGGTAGGTAACAGTTCATAGCCTGATGCTGTCAGTTGAGAAGTCCAAAAACCTTTTTGTTGACTTTTGTGAATTTTTTTCATCCTAGGAAAGGTCAGGGTGGAGTAGAAGTACTTTCCTAAATTATTTGGGAGGTTTGGGGCTGAAAGACAAACGCTTAAGATTTTTTTTATTCCACACAAGAAATGTACACAGTTACCAACCACTGATTATACTGGAGTTAGAGTCTGAAATTCTGTCCCTGTGCTGTGGTCTTGGTCCCAGAGTTAAGCTGATTGTCTTTGTGAGGTTGCATTGTTCTGACAGACCATTCCAGCCTGTGACTTAGAAGCTTGCAGCTGCATCTCTTCTATTTTTGTCATGGTGTGCTCCTCCTCCTGTCTTAATTTGTTCTTGGTTGGATCATCTTAGTGATCCAGCTCACAGCTTAGCTCTGCAGTCACTGGCTTTTGAGAGCTTCAGGACTGTGAAGCAGAGTGTGGAGAGAGGCAAAAACTAAATACTGAATGTGAAGAGAAGGTGGTGTGTAATTGCACGCTCGTCAAGGTAACAGTGGAGCTGGTAATAAGCTTTATAACTTAGATTTAAATTGTCTGTATATTCTTTAAAGATGAGATGAGGAGGAGCATTATTAATCTGTTTTGGTATATTGAAGGGATGCAATAACACAATGGAAAATACAACTGGTACTCAGTAGACAGTGAACTTACAGATCTATAACCTCTAATTTAGCCTTTTTTTTCCTGTGCCTTCTTTCTGTAGCTCATGAGCAAGGAAATAACAAGTGCTTCCCCATGTGATGCATCAAGTGAAGTGGAACAGCAGGTAATTGCCTGATCTGTGTTGCTGTTGTAGATCAAGCCTGAACAACAAGTTGGTATTTGGCCATCCCTTAAATGAAGAAATGCTTGTTTTCCGTGCTGATTAACTGAAAATTTAAGTGTTATTCTATAGCTTCTTTAAAAACCCACAGTGACTGTGTGGGGTGAAACTGGTCAGTGCAAGCCTACATTGCAGGGAGGGGTAAAATTCCTGATAACCTGAACACTGCAAGGTGTTGCACATAAAATGAACTTTCCTTTAAAGGGATATGAAAATGGTGACAGCATGTTCCTGTGTTTTGTTAAGCCTTTGGCATAAGGTGTTGTGTTTCAATAATTTTCTTTCTAAGTGTGATAATCATTTAGAAGGCAAGTGAAATGAGCAGGGATCCTGATCTAGCAGAGCATTTAAAGGTTTGTGTGTCAATATGTGCACTCAACAACACTCAACTTAAACAATGGGTGTATGCAGTTGAGGCATTTTAGAAGCTGTAACTGAGTACTTTGAATATGGGCCATAGTGATTGACTGCCTTATTTTTGAAAGCTTAAAAAAGCCTTGGAAGACCTTCAGGAAGCACGAGCAGAAAAAGAGGAGTTGGCACAAAGATGTCAAGAGCTGGATTTGCAGGTAAGAAGCAGTCAGTTGTTTGTTTCTTTAATGTGTAGTGGTGCTGCTATTAAGATGCAGAAATTTTTAAGGGCAAACTGCATTTTGCATTGTTCAAATTTTTGTGAGAATTTGTAGCTGCTTGTGGGGGAAAAGCAATTATTCTGTGCTCCAGTGCAATTACTGGGAAGAGTTTTCTGATGGAAGTGTAAGCTGAGGTCCTGTGCCAGCTTATCTCAAAGGTTCTTTGTCTCAGGTTAATGTTTATCCTTAGTAGCAGGTAGTGTTAAAACAACCTTATCATGGTTTTAAAAATTGCCCTTTTCATTCTTAGTCCTTTAGTCTTTTGTACTGTGTCCAAAAAATCCAGTTCATGTCATAAACATTAATTAGATTTAATCATAAGAAAATCACGCTGTTTCAATAGGAGTTGATGAAGGACAAAAATGTGTAATTTATCTAAAACTTGCTGACTTTTTCTCATACACAATTGCAACATGGTGGAGATTTCAGGATAAAAATAATGAAAACTAATAGATCCTTGCTGGCACTTTCAAACAACCCTAATAATAGGCCTATTTTTGTTTTTAATGGATATAGCAGTTAATCAAGTCACTCTTGAGAGAAAGGAAAGAGGACTTCATGACAATAAAGAGAAATTTGCATTTCAATCAACACTTTAAGGAAAAAATCACTTATTAGTCCCTCTCTTATGGCACTATAATCTGAGAATAGAAAGAGTTTTATCTGGGAAGGCAATTCTTGTCAGATTTGGCTCTGCACAAAGAGAACATTTGGGTGGCATCTTCTTGTAGGAGCCAGAGGGCTGTACTGGCTGTGAGAGCCTCTGGAAATGAACACCCACAAAAGCAGAGGCCAGTTTTACATTTCTTACTGACAATGGCAACTGTAAAAGCAGAATACTTGTGTCTAAAGCAGCTCAGAGCTACTTGCCATGCCCAGGAAGCCACTGCTATAACTGAATTGATATTTAATTTTCTTTTTTTCTTAAAGCAGTAGTAAGGCTTCCTAGTGAAAGCAGAGATGTAAAAATGCTTGTGAGAAGAATCTGCAGAAGGAGTCCCAGGTGTTCTCCAGTTTTCCCTGGCTTTTCTCCCAGCATTCTCTATTAATTAATCATAGGTGATGCAGAGCCAGTTGCTCATAACGTGGCATGGGACAGGTGAAAGGTTTGCAAGGGAAAGGTACTGAATATAAACAAATGAGTTAATGACAGCACATCTCTGTCATACTGTGATGTGTCTTCAAAACATCTCTTCATCATTTCTGTGACACCACTTCTGCTACATTGAAATAATTAAAAAAGAAGAGAAGGCTACCAGAAAGCAACTGAGAAAAGATGTAAAACTTACTCTGACTTGTGTCACAGTTTGATCTTTAGGGTTTTTGGATCTGAGAAGAAGTCTGAGATGAGGGGTGTTTCAGGATTATTCTGAAAGTCTGAATGTTGTGCATGCTTAAGGAGTGGCTGAGCCCTGAACAGGAGGCTGAGCAAGGCTCAGATGTGCTCCCTACTCACAGGTGTTTGTGTGCATGTAAATAATAAATGACATCTGGTACATAAAAAGGAATGAACCTAGAAAGCCAGCACCTTATGAAGTGGCAGATGAATCACTGTTTGACTTTTACATCTGTTTGCCTGATAGATTTTTAAATTATGATCACAAACAAATTGTTTCTTAATATTGCATACTGTAGATTATATCTGTTTAATAATGTCATCATGATATGTTTTATTTTATTTAATTTATTTGAAGCCATAATATTGACTTGACGCTTCTCATTTAAACTAATTCTTAATAAATTCACTTGTAAGGTCTCAGTCTTCCTTGATATTTTCCAAGAGTATAAGAAAGGTAGGTTTACTTTATAATTCAGGAAAACATAACCCAAAAAGCATATTGTCCCTGTTTCAATGCAGTCAACTAACACATGCTGCGTGCTCTTATGTTCGACAGGACGTTAAAATTAACACAGCACCTTTCACTAGACAAACTTTAAAGGTTCTATCCTCTTAATCCTTGTGGCTGTGAAGCTGGCTGCTGTCAGTGGAGTGCTGTAGCCCCCGTGCTTAGCTGTGACACCGGGTAGCCGTGTGTGTGCTGCCGGGGTTGCATGCTCCCCCGAGGCTGGCCAGGCTGTCCGTGCGTGTGCGCTTCGGCCCACCCCGCTCCCGCAGCCTGGGCTGCTGCCCGTGCCCTGCTGCTTCTGGTTGTCAACTACAGGCGAGATGGACACTTGTTGCAGCAGCACTCAGAGTTTTTTTTGGTACGGCGTCCATGGTGTTTTTAATGGAAGCAGCAGTTTCTCTCCATATCACTTTGTCTGCCTTTTTACCGTGGTTTCAGTTACAGAAATTTGTCTTTTTATTTAGAGGGACTTTTCCTGTAGTGCTTCATAACTGTCATACACTAAAGCATCTGTATGCTCAAGTGTGCTCTGTAAACTACATTCTAAAACTTCTAAACGCTCAGCCTTTTTCATAAACTAATTTGGTGATGTATTGCTGTCTTGCTTCAGTTCTTTGGACAGGTCTTACAGTGTTCATGCTGTTTTATCTGTGCTAGGTGGCTGCCCTCCAGGAAGAGAAAAACAGCTTGATGTCAGAAAATGAGATTATGAATGACAGACTAGAGCAATTAGATGACTCTCTTGATGATCCAAATACCATGGTTGCAAAAAAGTATTTTAGTGCACAGTTGCAGCTGGAACAATTGCAAGAAGAAAACTTCAGGTATGAAATTATTTCCCCCCAAAATCTCTCACTTGTCTAATGCACTCCGAAAATTTCTGGTACTCTTTGGGGCTTTTCCATCTCAATTTCTTTTGCATTAAAGCTGTCTAGTGCTGTATAAGCATATCTTAAAGGCAGTCCTCCCATTTAAAAGGAAAAAGAATCTGTTGCTTATTGTAAAATGTATCAGTTTGTAATTGCAATAGCCCTCTAATACTTACAAAAAGGGAAGAATATGATGGAAGGCAAAAAAATGAGTGCTGATTTGTGTGTCAACAAATCAAAAGCTAAACTCACCAACACCACCACCATGTCTCTGTACTGAACTGATTTCTTTCTTTCTTTAGTCTCCGTGATCCATATCGGGAAACAAAATCCCTTTTCATGTTATTCCTTGATACTGATGTGATAAATTTGCAGTGTGCAATGCATTATGATTTAACAGGTAGACAACAAAATGTTCCATGTCTATTGTAACATTAAATCAGTAGTTTTCCTTTTATCTTGTTTCTTTTTAGTAATTCTAGTACCAAATGAAACTGTGCAATAATGATGAGTTCCTAACAGAGGTACTGGTTTTGATCTGGTAGGCTTGAAACTGCAAAAGATGAATATCGTGTCCATTGTGAAGATCTAGAAAAGCAATTGATTGAGCTGCAGCATAGAAACAATGAACTGACCTCTCTGGCAGAAGAATCAAGAGCCTTGAAAGATGAAAATGACATTCTTAGGTATGTAGCAGAGAGCTCCACACACACACATTAGGATTTAATGGCTAAATCCAAGGATTTGTACTTAACAAGATTTTTTTGAGGTGTTATTTCTGCAGATCTTACCTGAATGAGTTCTTTGGCTAAGCAGAGGTGAAGTGCAGCCTTTAAGGGAAAGGCTCCATTGTTTGACAAGAATTACACATGGAATTTGTCTGTGAAGCAGAATTAATGACTACAGAACTTAAGCTTCTTCATATGGGACAGAAAGTGGAAGTTCTCATATAGAAAAACATATATGCACCTAGAATTTTCACCTAACTTCTGGTGTCAGCATTCTAGGCCAGATTTAGGTTAGTGAGATCATTAACAAAATGAAGCTGAAACACACAGTAACTTTCATGAGAATTCAATGCAACATTCCAGCTTGTGTAAACTGTATTAAATACCAGACCACCCAAGAAATATCCAAAATAAATTGTGTTGTGAAAGCAGATCTGATATTCATAAAATAATATGAATCAAACATGGAAAGAAAAGTGGTTTCAGGTGTTTAACTTAGTGGTTATTAAATAACATCTGAAACAAATCCTAGCTGTAGATTTTTTTCATTATTTTCTTGTACCGGCTTCTGGCGGGATATGAATGCAGATAATAAGCACAGATATTAAAATTTTTAAATTATGGTCCCAATGTTTTCTTACCATGTAGATTTTTTTTAAATGATCAGCTGACAGTTTTCAGGTGTATGTGTCAGTGATAATTTTCACAGAGCAGTTATGTTCTAATTCTGAATCATACCCCAGTGAGAATATACAAGACACCAGTATTTTGAGGTGACTGTCTAGCACAGGATGTTGTGGTGCCACAGTATTCCTCGGGGATATTTGACCTACTAACCCTTGCTCATATTTCTGGCATGTGACTGTCAGTCTAACTTGAAGACTGGCTGATTTCAGTTTTTATAAGCAAGTTTGTGTCAATTATACACTTAAAAATAAAGCGGTGAAATGTAGCTGCTGCGAAGCATGTCACATCTCTCTTTGAAAATACTGTGTGTCAGCAGAGTTTGGGTTTTGTAACCTTTCCTTCTGGTTGCTGTTGATTCCTCAAGGGCTACTGCAGACAAGGCAAGCAAGCTGGAGTCAACAGTGGAAGTGTATCGGAAGAAGCTGCAGGACCTGAATGATTTCCGCAGGCAGGTCAAGTTCCTGCAGGAGACCAACATGATGTACATGCACAACACTGTCAGCCTGGAGGATGAGCTCAGGAAAGCCAACGCAGCACGAGCCCAGCTGGAAACCTACAAGAGACAGGTAGTGCTGCACTTGTGTAGCTGGGAACACCTTAACAACCCTGCATTGTCCTTTTGGAATTTCTGAGTTGTGAAAACTCCTTCATACCCTGCAGTTCCCTTGTGGGCTTCTCCCTGTTTGTTAAACTTGCAAGCTTAACTGTAGTTGCCCTCTCAACTGATGCGAGAGTCCATAGTCTGCAGGTTTTTCTTCTTTACTCTGACTGAGGTAATTTGTGTGCCTGGGAGAGGTTGTTCAGCTGTTACTGAGATTGTTTGTGTGGAATCATAGAATGGTTTGGCTTGGAAAGGGACCTTGAAGATGATCTCATTCCAATGCCATGGGCAGAGACACATCTTCCACTAGCCCAGATTGCTCCAAGCCCCATCCAACCTGAGCTTGAACACTTCCAGGGATGGGACACCCACAACTTCCCTTTGAAATTTGTGCCAGGGTCTCACCACCCTCACAGTAAAGAACTGTTCTCTTTCAGTTTGAACCCATTCCCCCTGTCCTGTCACTACATTCTTATATGCTCATATTCTTACCATTCTTCATGAAAATTAAAAGTTTTATTTTAATTTCAGTAGGAATTAAGAAAGTGTTAAATTAAAAAAAAAACAAAAACAAAAACCACAAAAAACCAAAATTAACCAACCAAAAATCATTATAATCCCTGAAAACACAGAGGGCCCCGTTCCATCTCTGCTTCCTTAAGCTTGAGGAACCAACTGTTTTATTTTGGCTGAATTGGGCAGGAAGGACTGTTTTAATGTAGCTTTTTAGAGTAGCATCTTGCAACATTCCTGTGCTAAATAATGCTTTTATGAAAAGGTCCAGGAGCTTCATAACAAACTGTCTGAAGAATCCAAAAGAGCTGATAAGCTGGCATTTGAAATGAAGCGTCTCGAAGAAAAATATGAAGCTTTAATGAAGGAAAAAGAGGTAAATCCTTTTAAGAGTTTATTTGAGCACCTAAATCTCTCTCAGATCCTCTGCTTGAGGAGAGCCTTCCTGGAAGTAGTGCCTCCATAAAAATGAAGTTTAGTGCCCTGTGTGTGTGTATTCACATATAAAACAAAATACAGAATCATCGAATTGTGAAGGTTCGGAAATATCTCCAAGATCATCAAGACTGACCAAAAATTTGCATGTGTCATTATTACTTCTGACTAATGTTATTTGGACTTAAAAGTGGTGCAGCCTGAACTAACTCCATCTCCAATGTGTCTTGTTAGAGACTGATAGTGCAGTGTGATGCATTAAGAGAGACAAACGAGGAGCTCCGGTGTGCACAGATGCAGCAGGATCACCTGAGTCAAACAGGTACTGCTTTATTTTCAGAGACTCTTTTATTGGGATTACAGGTTTCTTTGAGTGTGCTAAATTAAACCCCTCATGTGATTTCAGGTGAAAAGAGCCATGAGAATCTTGCTGCTGAAATTCTGCCAGTGGAATATAGGTGAGACCCAAAGGCTGAGGTTGTTGGGATGTTCATATGTGGGGCATGACAATGCCTCTGTGAAAGTTGAGTGTTTACATCAACATGATTCTTTCTCCCACTCCTTGCTTTACCTCCATATAGGCATACTAAAATTACTTTGCTTTTTTCTTAAAACCATATCAGATTGCTGTATATAAGTCTGGGTTTGGAGTGGGAATTTAAAACTCTGCTCATATCTCTTAAAGTTTTCAAACACTTTCAGTTACCTTTTAATAACAAATTGCATTGTTACCCCAATTACATCATTAAGTACAGCCTGCTTAGCTCACTTTAAGGTTGGGGGGGTGAACAGGACTATTGCCTCTTCCTCTTAGTCACCTTCTTAATTAAGAGTGACCTTTTTTTTGTTGTTTTTGCTGTAGGGAAATGTTTATTCGGCTGCAGCATGAAAATAAGATGCTCCTGCTGAAACAGGAGGGATCAGAAAATGAACGGATTGCAGAGCTGCAGGAAGAGCTGGAGCAGAAGCACCGGACAGTGAACGAGCTGGAAACTGAGAAAAGGTGATGGGTGAAACTGCACCTTAAAATACACTAAAAAGTGATCTCTGGAGTTTTTAGGGTGACTTGTGCCTTGCATCTGCAGTGTAGGAACCTTTTTCTTTCACCAGTGTAATCATAAATGAAGGATAAATGAAGCAAGGAAGAAGGAAGGTGGTTTAAATGTGGTAAATCTGTGTGTACCATACCCTGAAGGAAGTGTTGCTTACAGGACACTCCTTCACTCTGAGTTAGTGAATTGGTAAACCAAGAATGGATGTGAATGCTATTTCTAGAACTTCAGACTGTTAGACCATGAATTTTTCTGTCAATGAATGCTAAAAAATTTTACTAGAATAGGAAAATTAAAATGACAATAGGAATTTCATTACAAAATGTTCAGTAAAGCTCCATGTGTTTGTTTCTGCAGAAGTAGCAGTCAGACTAAAAGCATTTGAAATCAGTTTATTTGTGGCTTAAGTTATGCTGGGTAGACCCTCTGAGCAACTAATGAAACAGACAAATCTGTCTGTGAACTATTTATTTAGATGGGCAATAACTGTGTTTTTGTCCTAAAAGGCTCAATGAAGAGCGTATTGGAGGATTACAGCAGCAGATTGAAGATCTGCAAAAGACTTTACAGGAGCAGGGATCCAAGACTGAAGGAGTAAGTGAAACATTTTGCCAGTTTTGTTTAAAGTCCTCCAGTTTAGCATCAAGTCCTTTGTTTAGCATCTTATTTTTTCAGTGTATCTGAGAAATACCTCCATATCAACTGCAGTTCAGTTGAAAAGCTCATGTTTTATGTGATTCCTTCTATGGAACTGTAACCCTTCTACTTTCCTTTCAAAGTCCCTGGCTTTATCACTCAGTGAATTTATTTGCTTTGGCTTATTTAGTTGTGCTGAGTATTCTTGGCTGATTTGTAAGAGCCCTTGAATGTTGCATGGTATGCAATACTGAAATACAACTGAATTTTAACTCTCTCCTTTTACAGTCCAGCAACCTGAAGCAGAAATTGGCAGCACACATGTAAGTAAGGCCCATGCATCCACAATAGCTTAATTATACTAAATAGCACACAGAAACTGCTTAAATCTTGGTAGGGATGTCTTGGTTTGTCTAAGCCACTGATTTGAGAATTTGAGAACTCTGTGCATAGAGTTAAATATTGGTGTCATAGTTTTGTTTACTGTGACCATGATGATCTTGTAGTACCAGTACCACTTCACTGTCTCTTCATCACCACTAGAATTTTAACTGTTCTGATTCTACAACAGACTGCTAAAACCATCACTCCAAGTGTATTCTACTCCTCTGAAATATTTCCAGTCCTTTCAGCAGATGTAGTTCTTCCTGAGGCGATGCTGGAGGGGCTTAATTGTTAATTTTCCTAGTTTTAACTAAAGGAGGATCAACTCAAAAGTGACAATTTTTATGATATTAATATTTCTATTCAAACCCTGAAGAAATGATAAAAATAGTTATTTAAATACTTCTGTCATGAAGGTAAAGCTTCCAGCTGTTAAACCTGGAATTATTTGTGAGCTTAATCCTTAGCCCAACTTTTCATTCACAGGGAAAAGTTGAATGAGGTTCATGATGAGTTACAGAAGAAAGAGGCTGATCTTGCAGAGCTCCAGCCTGATGACAGTCAGAACCGTGAGTTGTTTTGTTGGTTTTGTTTTTTTATTTTGGTAATTTTTAATAAGACTGTGTTAAGTTTCTTCTGAAATGATTCCCATATCCACTGGATTATGGGATAGTTGTCTGGATGAGGCTTCCTGCTGCAGTTTAGCTTTCAATCTGAACTGGGGGGCCTGGAGGGGTTTTTGTGTGTGGTGGTGAGCAGGATCCTGTGGGGGGTGAGGTTTGTTGAACAGTGCTCTGCAAAACAGGACAGCTGAAACAAAAACTTAAGCCTTCTAAACTTAAACTTTCAGCTTCTACATTGTTCTATATTTGAGGGATGGTGACATCAAGAGAACACAGAAGCCCTGAGAGTACCATGTCTGCTTTTATTTTGTATGTCTTTGTTGATAATTTCTGTAAACAGCCCAGAAGATTGGAGAGCTGGAAGCAGCTTTACGAAAAAAAGATGAGGATATGAAAGCAATGGAAGAAAGATATAAAATGTACCTTGAAAAAGCAAGAAATGTGAGTGGCATGTTTCTGAACATATGCATTCCTCCCTCATAAATTGTTAAACACATTGAGTGTGTGTCCTCCCCTCCCGATTAAAAGCAGTAGCTGCAAGTTGCATTTTTAGTCAGATTGTTCAATTGATTGCAGTCTGTTAAGTCTGAGAGAATAAATAGGGTTTAGGCTGAGCATGAGGTGCAGTGGGGATTCCTTTGTCCCCTCTGCTCTCTGTTGTACAGGGTAGCAGCCTGACCAGTGCCCAGCCTGTTCTCACATTCCTCCTTTGAGCAGATGAGGTGCAGAGCTGTTGAGAATCAAACTGACTTGCAATGCTCTTGTTTTGCCTTGCCCAGGTGATAAAAACCTTAGACCCCAAGCTAAATCCAGCATCAGCAGAAATTATGTTGCTCAGAAAACAGATATTGGAAAAAGACAGAAGAATTGAAGCACTAGAGGTAAAAATTTTGCATATATTTAAAAATAACTTCTAATATAATCTGTTTCTGATATGAGGCATTAAAGATGTTGTTTCCTAGTGATTCAGTAAAATCTGCCTGGCTGAAATTCTGAAAGAATTGTTGACAGTAGTCCAAGTATCAGAAAGAATTGGGGAAATGCATTGAGTTTCACAGCATTATTGATGGGACTGTTTGGAATAGTTGCCTGAGCAAATGCAGAACTCCTCAGCATGATTCAGTAGGCTGATAGGTCTGACTGTAAATGCTGTGGCCTCACATTTCTTTTATGTATGAGTACAAGGGAAGTATATTATATAATAGCAATTAGCCAGTCACATTCTTTTCAGGTGAAAAATTCCTAAATCATTTATAGATTTTCTGATACACAGCAGACCTCTTGTGCATTTCCCCACACAAACCCTCAGAGTACATTTCCAAGTTCTGTTTGTGTTTCTAACTGCAGCTTGTGTAGTTTAGCCTCTTCTTAAAGCAGGCTGATATTTAACTCTCAGTTTTTTATGGAAGTATCTTTGTTTATACTTCTAGGCTTTGTAGTTATTTGGCATATCAAAGCATTTCTGCTGTGTTTATTTCACTCAGTGGACTGCAGCAAGTTTAAGCAGATAAAATTTGTGTTTTAAACTGAGATTTGTGTCCTTGCAGAATGAATACAAAATAGCCAAGCTACGTGACTATGAGGAAAAGCTGATTGTAACTGCATGGTACAACAAGGTGGGTCAAAAATCCACTTTTTGAAACATCTTTTGCTACGTGTACAGTTAAATCTTAGTTTAACCTAAGAAAAAATTCTCTGTGTGTACTAAGCAAGCATGAGCAGGATGGATAACTTTTCTCCTCCTGTTTTTGCTGTTGTTGAAGCTGTTGTTTAACATTGCAGAGCCTGAGCCTGCAGAAGCTGGGCATGGAGGCCAGGCTGGTGGGCAGCAGCGGCGGCTGCGGGGCCGGGCCCGGCCGCTCCTTCCTGGCGCAGCAGCGTCACGTCACCAACACCAGGAGGAACCTCACTGTTAAAGTACCAGGGGCAACATCTGATTAAACACGAGGACATGGAGAAGACTCACATGCTAAAGTGTCCTTACATGTTTTATACCTTTCCACTTTACCTGCTTGATGAGAGAGGAGGTTAGAATGCTGGGCAGCTGCAAATGACAACATCAGAACCTGTCAAGAAGAGATTAAGGTGATCAGCCAGAAGGTGGCATGCAGTTTTCCAAGTAGATTTAATAAATGCAGCATGTACAAGCACAACTGAAAAGATTTCTATTTGCCTTTAGATTATATTGTAAATATGAAATTTGGCACTATATATTTAAAACTTTATTTAAGTGGGTTTGGGCTAGAAGGTTGACTTTTATAATGGGAAGATGTTATGCAAAGGTGTACTTCAGGAAACTGGCAATATTGGGCATTTTTGCTGGGCTCTTTCTGGGAACAGATCTAAAAGATTGGTAGCATCTTTTAAAAAATGCTTTTTTAGAATAGAAAGTACAATTTTAAAAGCAAGAAAGTACTTGTATTTAGAGAAGAAGAAAATTAAGGTGTGGTACCAGTTATTATGTAATAGAAGACAGGATTTGTTTTATGAGAAGCAGAATTTCTTAAAGTTTATTAAAGAAAAAAAAAAAAGCTAAGCTTAAGTTGGTGCATATATGCACTGAGGAAAACCTGTCTTTAAGATGTTGAATTCACTTAAGCCAAAAAAGCTTGTCTTTTCCTGGGTAAGAAAAAAGCTATTATACTAACTCAAAAGTCTGGGCTATATTTTAAAACTCTGGTATACTGCATTTATCTGCAGAAAGGGGGATTAGGTGGGAAGGACCCCATTTATTTCAACCTATTTATACAAGCCTGTGCATGGCAATTGCATTTCCTCTTTTTTAAATGTAGTTTCACTCAGCTCTTCTGAACTAACTGTGCTAGGCAGAGGAGTGAGAGATGGCTTTGGCAGTTACTGGCAGCAGAGCTTGTTTGTTGGCAGGGAGCAAAGTGCATAAACTGTAATAGTTTGATTGAAAATGAAATGAGGGTTGTTACCTGACATCTGTGTGCAGGAAGTTGCTGTCTTTCACAAAACTTGTGACTTTATTTCCCAAAAGTCTAACTCTTGTTTTGAATTGTAATTTTAGGAAAGGTGCTAATGTCTGTTCTTTACAAATGGTCTAGAAAATGTTTATTATACCCACAGTTAATTGCAGCAGCCCTTAATATGAAATGAATACACTTAATTTAACTGTTTGAGGGTGCTGTACCAGACCACCATCTAATATAAAATTCAGCTGCCTGTGAGAATGAAAACACTTTTGTGTTTTACCATTAAGGCTGTCTTTGATTTGAGAACAGGGTTCAATTTTGTAGAATTCTTAGGTTTTGAATTGTGACATTTGGGTAGTATGTCATTTTGCCTACCCCTCACTGTAGCTTGTCCTTTGATTTCTTCCTTCCCCAACATCTTAAATCTTTAATTGGGCATTGTATGTCATGCCAGAGAAAAGGCAAGCATTCATTTTTGATACTTAGGGTTGCTTCTTAGTTGTGGTGGTTGTTTTACAGTGCTGCATGTATGAATAGGCATTCAACAGATTTCCCCCTTCAAAAGGCATTGTGTAAAAGCCAGGCTCGTGCTCAGTGTGGCAGGAGCCACACACGTGGCTGTTGGAGAGCTGTCTGTGGTGGTGTTCTTCAGGACTCTCTGCTCCTTTGTACTACCTCGTGGGTTTTGAGGTCTTTTTTTTGCTGCAGTGGTGTTAGTGGGGTTGCTGTTGTTAAGGTATAGTTGCATATTTAATCTGCCAGTGCTGTGGGTGGGAGGGAGGTGGTGGTGAGCAGGAGATTAAGGCTTAGCAAGATGCTTCCATTCCTAAAGTCTGGTATTTGGTGTGTTCTAGTGAAACGTGGAGCTGTTTCTGATGGTGTTGAGTGGGTCTCTTAACCCTCGTTCTTTGCAGCATGGAAACTTTCATGGATGTCCTTCAAATACTCATGTAGTTGGTAGGCTTGATTTGTTGTACTTCTCCCAGTAGTGGAGCTGTGTCAGTAGTCTGTCAGGTGCTGAATAGTGACAAACTTGGAGCAAATGTCTTTGACTTGCACTTCTCAAAACTGCAGACCCTGGGACCAAAAATAACTAAGAACCTCTCTATCATTTAATTGGAAGTTTGTCTTCTGACTGGTGATGGAAGAATTCAAGTCCTGAGCTACAGGCGGGGATCAGCCTTTTTCAGGGCACAGCTGTCCCCAGTAATCATGTTGGGGTTGCCAAAATGAATCTGGTTTTCAGGTATTGGATGAAATGTTGCTTATTTGGGACTTTTCCAAACTGCTAAGAGTGAAGCCTGTGAATATCACTCAAGGGTTTCTTTGGGACTGAGAACCTGTTTAAAAGCAGCTGTTACACAACTAGTGAAACCTGGGTTCTGTCCTGTGAGCGAGGAACTGATGTGTGGCAATAAATCCTGGATTGTAAGCCATGGTGTTGTATTCACTTCAGCTCATCTGCCTGTGCAGGAAGGACCATTTTAGGTCAGGATCATTTTAGTGTTTGCTTCACCCATGTCAAACCAAAAAGCTGCTCAAAACACTGCTGTGTTTCAGCTGAGCTGTGTCCAACATGCAGCAGCAGAGCCCTGTCCCTCCATGTCCTCTGAGGCACCACAGCTGAGGCAGGAGGAACAGAGAGGCCCCTGGGCTCTCCTGAAAGGTGAATTTGGACCAGCGCAGTTGAGAGCAGACTCAAATGTGAGGTGAAGCCACTGAATCCTGCTGAAGTTAAATGGCATTATTAGGAATTGAGCCAGTTTCCAGTAAAACGGGTAATGTAGATCCAAAAAAACAAAAAAATGTGTTCTGATTGACATATCATTTGTTAATTATTTTTATATAAGATTAATTACTATGGAAGAGAAGTGTTTTATAGCAATAATACAAAATATGGACTAGTAGGTTCTTTTACTCAAGATGGGTCAGGCAGCAGTTTTGAGAAGATTCTTTTGCAACAACCTTATTATATAGTGGTTTAAGAAACAGTCACTGGAAATAAATTTTCACCTGATTTTTTTTGTTGAGTAAAAAAATATATATATGGGTATTCTATTTTCTATGATATACACTTACTTGGAAATAAGTAATATAAGCAATACTGATGTTCTATTTAGGTAGCCATAAATAGTTTAGAAATCAGAAAATGAAAACAATTGTTTAGGAGTTGGTAGTGTCTAGTACAGTAATTTTCTTACTTGTTTCTTTTTCTCCTTCCCCTAAGTTAAGGTTTTCAGTGTATCGATGTCTACATCTTCTGTTTAAAACAAATGTAAACACTGTGTTACATAGAACTCGAAAAATTGCACTAATTTTTAAACTTTTGGTTTTATTTTTTTCTTTGGAAAAAAAATCCTTTTATATTCACATAAAGATTTTTAAAATGAATTCTTCGGTGTCTTTATTCCAAGCCGTGTATCTAATGGTCCCTAGATGCTGTTTCTGGGCAATGCAGAGCCTGGTTCTGTATTTTGGTACTTTTACACCACCTAAAATACCCTGTTTCAGGACAGGCTTGTAATATAATGAGGGTATGGATGTGATGGGTTGTGCTGCTCTCATCTGCTCTTTCCAGCTCATTCCTCCCACCCAAAGCTGGTTCCCTCTGCTCAGCCCACAGTTTGAGAGCTGAGCCTTGTGAAGTGCAAGATCAAACCCCTCTGCAGATGGGCTGTGCAGTGACCCCAGTAATTATTGCTGCCCAGGTAGGTGAGGGTCTCTGCCTGTTCTCAGCCCCTCCTGAGAGGACACAGAGGATCAGCTACAGCTTAAATCACTGTTCTTGCTTTTATTGGGAAAAGAGAACTGGCTGCCCTGTCCAGCCTGCTGTGCAGGTGATTTATGTCTCCATCCTTAGTCCCATTGCCAGCTCCCATTCCCTGAGCTCTACCCCAGCCCAGGAGTGCTGTTGGTGAAGGCTGGCAGCCTTCAGCCCTCTGGAGTGGAGATCTGAGGATGAGGAGCTGCGTTGATTGCCAGCGTGGAAGGGCCTGTCCCAGAAGGGATGAAGCCATTATGGAAGAACTGGTTTTCCTGCTTTCTGAGGCTGGACATAAAACCAAAAAACACTGAAACCAAAGTGTGCAGGTGTGTGAGGGAGAAGGGAAGGGAAGAGGTGCTCAGCTGTGCAGGAAGCCTGAGCTGAGCTGCAGGATGTGTTCAGTCCTGAGCCTGTTTGCTTGCACCTTCTGGCAGCTCCTGAAGAGCCAAGCACTGCAGCAGGAGTTCTGTGTTCGTGTGAAGGGTGTCCCTGAAGAATACAGGATTACAGCCCTGGGTGCAAAGGAAAGGAGGAGCTAAGGTCAGTCATGTGTGGGAGATGGTTTAGGTGGAGGGGGCAAAATGTTCAAGAAGCCTTTGAAATGTATTCTTCTTTTGGAATTTAACTGAGCAGAGGCCTATGGAGGGAGCTTTTGGATAGAGCAGCAGCTTGGGAAAGGAAATGGGAATCTGAGCAAAGCACTAGGAGGAAAAATGTACCACAAAGCAGTCAGATGACACCTGTGCACTGGAATTGCTTTGGGAGTAATAGCAGAAATAGCTCACACAGCAGAAACTTACCACTGTTCCCCAGTCAGTTCCAGGCATGCAGCCCACTTGCAGCCTTCCCCTTCAGCTTCCCTCAGAGAACCAAAAGAAAGGAGATCAGGTCTAGAAAGTCAAATTATTTTCTTGTTTCTGCTGGAAAAGGGAGGTGTGGGAGCCTGTGCCAGCAGCAGGTTGGAGGGCAGCTGGTGTGAGGAGAGGAGGGGTGTAGGGCTGGGGCTGACCAGGTTCTCCCTAGGAGTGGGATCAGACAAGTCTGCATTTCATAAATGGACTGGTTTGTGTCCCACCATGTGTCTCACCTTACTGGATCTGTGAAACAGCCTCAAGTACCAGGAACAGCCCAAACTCTTGTTTCCACTGGCACAGAAAATCAGAAGATGTGGCAGAACCTCCCACCAGCCAGTGCTGAAGGAGCTGTGCCAGAAGCTGTGTTCACCTGGGAGAAATTTGCTTCCTTTAGGAAGAGGTAAGCTGTACTCCAGGGAAAATTGAAAAGAGGAAGAGATTGCTCTCTGCTCATTTCCTCAGCAAGAGAGCAGGAGCTGGAGGTGTGTGTTCCTGGTGCTGTGCTGATTTCCTGATTGCCCATCCTGTTCCTGGGGGCTGCAGCTTCTGCCGAGAGGTCTCAACAGGCCCCTTGTGGTGCAGTTATTTCCCAGTTCAGTGCATTTACTGGTTTTAACCACTGGTTGCCAATCTTGGGACTGTTTCCTTGTGTAGATCATGGCTCAAAATAGTAATTTGTTGTTATTTCCCAAGGCAGCCTTTTCCTCCCTAGACCGTTGAGTGCAGCTGAACTGCATTGTGTGTTGCTGGAGCTCACTGCCCTTGGACACACCAGCCACTCTGTGATGCTGGGCAGGTAAACAGAGAGGATTTTGCATATTGTAATTTTAGCTGTGCTGCCAGGATCATTTTTCCATCACTTCTGTAGGAATTGCCTTTTCTTTTACAGTGCCAACCTCCAGCAATGCAGGGACAGAGACACAGGGCATGGCCAAAGCCTGCAGCCCCTGCTGGAATTGGTCTTCACTTTGCAGAACACTTCATGACAAAAATGCTTTGATAAGTATTTATTATGTATGAGACAAGTGTTATAGAGTGACTTTTTAAAAGATAAGTACATATTAAGGAAATGTCAAATTAATGCTTGTGTTAATTTTATAAAACAACAGTGCAGTCTCTAAAGTGTCCCTCCATTTTGCCAAGGTGAACCATGGCCATCCATCACAAAATTAGGAAATCCCCAAGCCCCTCATTAATTTACAGTGCCATAGGGCAAGCCTAATAATGCTCTGGAAGCTCCCAGACTGATCCCATGATCACACCATCGTGGGATACAGAGTGCAAGGTCTAATTGTGAAAAAAATTATTTTACAATTGCTTTGAAAGAAATAAACCACGCAGCCTCCCCCTAGAGCTCTGCAGGGCTTGTTTTCAGCACCCTGACAAAGGGTTTTCCCTGTGAGGATGGTGGCCAAGGCTTCCCTACCGAGGCACAGCACAGATCTTGTAGGGCTGTGGGGCTATTGCAATTCCTATCATGGGCTGCAGGCTGAGCGTGGTGTCCGGGGGTGTCTGGAAGGTGAATTTCTGGAGCAGGGAGGTGAAGAAGAGGAAGAGCTCGGAACGGGCCAGCAGCTCGCCCAGGCAGGCACGCTTCCCTGTGGAGACAGAGCCCACAGCATCCTCAGAGTGTGCTTTTTGTCCTCAGGACCGTGGTCCAGCTGTGTTACCCCATTCCTGGGGGAGTTTTTCAACCCAAACCAGGCTTCCCAATAGTAATTTTGGCATTACAGCATGGCCTGCCCCCCAAATTGCATGACATTTTACACATACAAATGACCTGGATGTGCCCATGCTGGGAGAGCTCACCAAAGGGAGCTACCAGAGATGTGTGGTGCTGGTGTAAAAGCAGGTGCCAAAATCAACTTCCCCATGGAAGCTGCTGTCTGGGGAACCCTGTGGTGGTAACAGTGAGGCCCCTGGTGAGCTCAGCCATGTGGGAGCAGAGCAATGGCCTCAGTGAAGATGTTCCTAAGATCTCTCTAATTTATATGTTTTTTTATTCATCCTCATTTCTCTTCTGTGCATGTGAAAGACATAAGAGGACTCCAAGTGTGGTTATGGTGCTTTGGGGAGGCAATGGGAGCATTTTAAGTAGCACCTCCAGGGTGCACCTGCCCTTTCCTTGCTGTTTTCCTCTCTGTCTCTACCCTGCAGTTGGAAACCCAAATCCACAATGCACCATAATTCAGCAAATCTTACCCACAGAAAATGGTAGAAAATACTCATTTTTCCAGAACTTCCCATCCTTCAGAAAATGCTCGGGGTTAAAAGCATCAGGGGTTTTCCACTCATTCTTGTCAAAGAGCAGAGAGGATAAATTTGTCATTACACCAGTGCCCTAAGAGGAAAAAAGAAAAATAAATTACACTTTCTCTGACACTGACAGCAGAAGGGGCAGTTTTATCTTCCGTCTCCTCTCCATGAAGAACATCCTTAGTCAAATTCTACTGAAATTATTTGTGCAACACCCTACTGCAGGCCCAGATTTTCTACTTCTTGTCAGTTTGGACGTGCAGTTACATAACTGCATTTTCCCTCATCAGCATCATGTAATCTTGGGCTAAAGTCCCTGTAAGAGCTGGGATCTGTGCCTCGAAGGTATGTGTGGGGGTGTGGCACCATCCAGGGAGCTGGAGAACACTGGATGGCAAAAGTCCACATCCAGCAGGAGTGAACTCTGTGCAGGGCAGGGACAGTGTCTGCACAGGAGGGGCCTGGCCTGGCACCGTGCCTGGGGAGCTGGGAGTGTCCCTGGAGTGCCAGCACGCCAGAGTTTACCTTTGGGATGTAGTAGCCATCCACGTAGGTGTCCTCTGATGCCATTCTGGGCACGTTGAAAGGGATGACGTTGCCTTTCCTCTGCACTTCATGGATGGCAGCGTTGGTGTAGTGCAGGTTGTTCCTGTCCTCCAGGGCTGGTGGCCGTGCCTGGCCGATGACCGCATCGATCTCGGCTTGCACCCGGGCTGGGGGAGGAGCAGGAAAAAAACTTGGATCAATACAAGGTTATTGCTGCAAGGGTCTACCAAGGGACTTCTCATGCAAGTGTGGGGACGCTCCCTACTGGTCTCTCACAAAGCTGTGAGGGATAAAAGCAAGGGAAAACACCAACTTTTTGTTAACTGTACCTTGAATTTCTGGGTGTGTGGCCATAAAGAGCAAAGCCCAGCGGAGGGTTGAGGACGTGGTCTCAGTCCCAGCAAACATTAGGTCGAGTGAACAGGCTATGAGGCCTTCCTCCTGGAAGGTGTCACTGTCGTGGTCCTTCAGGAGAAGGTGTGTTAGTGACACAGGAACAGTGAGGGTGTCCTGGCACCACCCCAAGGATTTTGACAGAAGCTGCTGACCCCTCGCATCCCCATCCTGCTGATGGGTGGCCTGAACCTGATGTCTGTCCTGAGCTCATAAAAGGCTACACAGGCAGCTCAAATGGAGAATCTGGGCTCGTTTCCCATCCCTTCAGATTTCTAAGCCCCACTCCAGGAGGGTTTTCTCCCAGTTGCTGACCTTGGAGATCTCCAGCAGGTAACTGTCAATGTAGTCCCGGCACTCTGAGGGGTTCCAGTCCTCCTTGTGTTTGTTGATCTGCTCTTGCATAAATTTTTTCAATAACCTCCAGTGTTTAAAAATGGTTTGGTGGGCTCCAGGTAGGTACTTCATTATAGATGGGAAACTGTTGTACAGCTTTGAACACAAAAGGAGAAAGACAAATTGAATAAACAACTTAAAAAAACTCTTTTGACATCAAGACTTTACCCTGCAATTGCATTTGCTGAATTTCTGGAGCTCATGGAAACAGCTCAGCTCCAGAAGAGGAGAATTCATTATAGGGTAACTTGTGTGTTACCCACTATTTCAGCAGGCAGGTTGGCAATCATTGGGCAGGGAAAGTGATTTTGGGTGAGAGAGAGCAGCGTGAGCATGGCACAACTTGAACAGAAGGAAGAAAGAACTGACAGGAAAATCTACCCTGTGCAAAGGAATAGGGAATGACAGCTTTGGTGACAACGACATTGTGGCTTTTAAGGTTGACTCCAGAGAAGAAACTATGGCTCTGGGTTGGTGGCAGGAGGGCTGTACCTGGCTTGTGACAGCTCCATGGAGGGCAGTCATTTCATACATCAGCTTCAGCAGTCTTTGGAAATCCTCATCGTGGTAATCAAACCGATTGCCAAAGATAAGGGAGCAAATGACATTTGCAACAGCATTCGTGACTTTAAGCTGAGGGTTGAAAGGATTCCCTGGAGAAGAAAAAGATCAGTTCTCTTCCACTCCTCTCAGAAAAGAAAAGACACATCAGAGGTAAAGTAGTCAAGAAATATGAATTAAATGAGTGGCCCCTAATGGGTACTGTCCTGTGTCAGTGCTTTCCTGGGGTGCCTGGCTGACCCCATGATCTGGCCAAGCTTGGCAGGAAAACTCCAGTGGTCCCAGTTCAATCTGAGATTGAATCCCACTTCTGAGAACAAGGATGTCAATTGAATTCATTGGAAACATCAGCATTTATGCAACATGGTATTTCCCAGAGAGGAGCAGACTGAAGGTGGGCTGTGAATAATGCTGTGGGTGTTGCCTGGCTGCACTCCCCAGCCAGCTGGAAGGCAAAGCACCTGTAGGAAGGAGCAGGGATGCTGGCAGGGTTGTAGCATTGCTTGCAAGGTGTGGTATTTTTCAGCAGGCAGTGAAATCATAACAGGCCCTACCAGTTCCTGCCTTCACAGCTGCTGAGGGCCATGGCACTCACCCTGTTCATCCCTAAACACATCCACGAGGAACCGGCACTCCTCCTGGATGCGCTCCTCCAGGCTCCTCTTCCCCAGGCCGAAGTTCCGGAGCGTGGACAGGGTGAACCTCCTCTGTGCCTTCCACAGGTGCCCGGTGGAGGAGATCAGTCCTGGCAGGAACACCCCGTGAGCCAGGGCCCATCTCCCTCTGAGGGGGAAAAGCTCCAGGGCTCTCTCTCTCCAGGGCCTTGGCTCCAGCTGTTTCAGACCTCTGAGGGTCAAGGCTCGGACCTTGCAGCTGAGGCATCTCTTGAGGGGTAACTCACCGATCTTGCTGAAGATCTCCTCGTCGATGGGAATGTCAGGGCGGTCCATGAACTTGTCCCCTTGGTTTACGAGCACTTCCTTCATCAGCCTCATCCCACTAATTATCACAAACTTCATGCTGCCCATCTGTATGGCGAAGATGTCACCATATCTTTTACGTAGCTGGAAGGGAACATGAGCAAAAGGGGTTTTCATTTGCAATGGGTGTTCCTGGTGAGACCAGCACAGCCCTGCCAGAGGACATGGGTAAAAATAAGGGAATAGTGGGAAGGGAGACAGAATGTGTGCACTCTGCCTGAGGGCATAGTTTTTAACTTTCCTCTTTTCCTGCATCAGTGATTGGGAGATTGTGTTAATTGGCCATAAATCAAGCAAACCTCACCAGGTTTGATTTTTCAGTCCTGTGTTTTTCCAGTTTTTTTTCACCCCATTCCAGCCCCCACTCGGACCTGTCAGGTTTGTACATCTGTGACTGCACCTGTGGGATTCCACACCTTTGCCCGTGGAATCACTCCGCACTTGTCACCCTGCTTGTACTCAGGTAAGTGCCACGGATGAGGCCAAACCTCCTGCCTGCCTTCACTGCCTGTGGGGCTTGGGTTATCCCTTTCCCTGCACGGCTGGGGATGTGTAGCTGCAGTCCCTCCATCCCCTTCCCATGCTGCTCACCACCTGCATACCTTCTGCACTGTGACTGCAGGATCTTTGAAGTCTAAGAGGTAGATGTGCCCCACAAAGGGCAGGCGGAAGGGAGTGGGAGGGAAATTCTTTGGATTTCTGCTCTTCATGTAGTCTGCGACGAGCAGGAAGATGAAGAGAAAGATGAGGAATGTCTGGAGGGAGATGCTGTCCCAGAGGAAGTGCAGCATGGCTGGACGGTGGGGCTCTGCAGGGACGTGTCCCACAGTAGGTCAGGCAGGTTGAGCTCACAGGGCACCACTGAGGCCCCCAGGGCCAGGGGGAGATGGGTGATGAGCTGGCACAGCTGTGGGTGCAAACACAGGACAGCAAGGAGTGGCTTTTGCTGCTTGCTCTCAAGGCTACATTCAGACTCCTGCTTTCCCAGCTTCCAGAAAGGATTAAACCCCTTATTGATTAAACTGAAACATTCCCTCTCATCTGAACCAGAACCAGAACACCCCCAGCTTCCCCCTTCCCCCCCAGCCTCCCCTCAGTACTTCACTAAACCCCAGTGCTCCATGTCCTTGTCTGAAGGACAGAAATGAGCTTTGTGGGACTGAGATTAAAAGCTGGCAGTTTGAGCATGCAGCTCCCACAAACCCATCTCTCAGGATGCCCCTGCTCCCTCCTTCCCAGGTGCCCTCACCGTGCGAGGTCCCAGTTTCAGCTTCTCAGTGCCAGGGAGTCTCCAGCTGCTCCGAGAGCCTCGTGCTTTCCTTGTTTAGAGCAGCTCGCTTCCTGGTATGAGGAGTCCCGGGCCAAGCCCCAGGTCTCAGGGGACACCCGAGATAAGGTTGCACAACCTTTCACAAACCATCTGAGTGAGTTTCCTGTTTCGTGTGTCTGGGTGACGTGGGCTGGAAGTAAACAACTGTCCCGGAACTCGGCGCTTCCCAAGCACCAACATTTTCTGATCTCCACCAGAGGAGTGCAGGCAGAGCAGCTGGCTCCAGCCGTGCCCTGAGCTCTCCAGCCATCCCTTCCCACTTGTCCTTTGGGTCACAGCCCATGGGGAAGCTGCTCCCAAAGCCCCCCAGAGCTGATGAAGGTGCTGAGAAGCCGATGCAGATGCCCAGCTCTGGGCTGGGGCCCTTTGGTGGGAGCTGGCAGCAGAATGTGCTGCATTTTCCCACCCAGGAGCAGCTCTGGGTTGGGGAGGTGATCATGCACATGGACCACGTGGAATTTTAATGTGTTTGTTGTGTTTTGCTGTGAAAGAAGCAGGGAGAAGCAGCACTTTTCCCTTGCATCACACAGCTCTGTCACAGCCCCTTGCAGTCATCAGCTGCCACCTCCTGTTCTGGGGGATATTTTGGGTGCCTTTTCTCTCTTTTGGGGCCATCAGTTGTGGCTGTTGGGATTGTCCAGTGCTGATGACAAGGCACAGAGGTGCAGCAGAGCCACTGTTGTGATGCCATACACATGTTCTCCATAACCTTACACTTGGGAAGCTGGAGAAGGCAAATCTCTGTTTTACTGTGGAATTTTAAGGGGAGAGGCCTGCTTTTGAGAATAGCTCTTTTCACCTCTGGTTTTTAAGCACACTTAGGCATGAGCCCCTGCAGATGCATGTGTTCACCAGCAGTGACATGAGGGGATCCACTTGAAAAATTAAATAAATTCATGCCTCCTACCTTTAAGGCATGGCACCACTGCATTTAACTAAAAAGAAAAAAAGAAGAAAAAAAAAGAAGATCAATCATTTATTCTCTCCAGGAGTAGGAGAGGAAACGGAAAGTAACGAAGAAACACAGGTTGGAAATGAAACAGAGAAACAGAGAAGAGATCAATATTTATTTGCTAAGCCAGTGCAAATAATACAAGCTGCAGCCACAAGCCAGAGGTCAGAGCTACAGCAGAAGGAACACAAAAACGGAGAGAAACCAGTGCCTAGTCCCGAGTGGCGTTGAAGACTTCATAGGTGAAAAAAAGTCCCTGTATCTTTTATGTTTTCTCTTTTACAAAAACAAAAACACAACATGGGAGCCCGTGTCTGTGAAGCAATAATTAAGAACGCAATAGGATTAAAGTGATCAGTGGGAAGGACAGCTCAGTGACAGAATCCCCGTGTGCCTGGTGAGGCAGGGATGTGATGTGCAGAGCACTCTCCCCTGTGGCATAAATCTGCCACTGCACGGGGATTGCTTTGTACCACAGCAAAGCCGCTACTGCCGGGGACAGAGAAGAAAACCACTGGAAATGAAACTCGATGTAATCCTCTTTTCCTGTTAACTATTCCACATCCTACGTGGGTACCCACAGAAAAGTCACTATGAAAGGTGAGAAGCAAAAAAACCCCAAAAAAACAAAAACAGGAAGAAGAATCTTTGCTATGACTATAGTCCGAACTGAAGCACACAGGAGACAGCATTTCTAAGCACAAATACTTGGTCACATAAACAGAAAAATTCTCTACAAGTTGCATATTTAATTAACTCTTATCCAGAGAGGTCTGGCATAGGAAGAAGCTGTGTCCATGGTGCAGGGTGCCCTGTCCCAGCCACTTCCTTGGCCCCCCACTGTCCATGCTGGTCACACAGACACAAATCCCTGCCAGAAGCAGGGGGGAAGTGCTGAACTCGTGACTTCCCACCACAAAGCCACTGTTCCAACACTTCCTTCCTGAGGGGCAGGGCTGAGCCACCATGGGCATGACCCTCCCAGCTCTCTGCTGTTCCCTTTCTGCTGCACTTCAGGTGAACTGCTCCCCAGCAACCCCAGGGGATTATTTTGTTGCAGCTTTTCTGATTTGTATTTTATTAGCACAAACCTTTTGGTTTTCTAATATAAAATTGCTGTGTCTTATTTTTATAGCCCTCCAGACCTGCTGGAAGCACCTTGTGCCATCCCACTTGGGTTGGGCTTTGGTAGAAGCTCCTTTTACTCCCCTGTAGCCTCCTAATTAAAATTCCCATATACCCTTTGAGATCCAAAAAAAAATGCTTTCTGCTGCTGGAGAGATCTCTGCTTAGATATATTTTATCCCTGGAAGTGTCCAAGGCCAGGCGGGATGGGGCTTGGAGCAACCTGATTTTGTGGAAGGTGTCCCTGCCCATGGCAGAGGGGTTGATCTTTAAGGTGTCTTTCAAGCCAAACTATTCCTCGATTCTGTGATTTCCATCACACAGCAGCAATGTGGTGCTGTAGGGAATGTCCACCACCCTGAGCCCAAGCCCACCTGAGGCTCAGGATCGGCTGTGGCCACCCAAAAGTCCAAACTGAGGCTGAGTCATGAGTCCAGAGCTTGTGTCCAAGGCCAGCAGCTCTGAGCAGGGACACTTCAGGAGCCCTTGGCTATTTGGGTGCTGCAGCATTAGGGGCTGCTATGTGGTCTCTGGGTGATGGACATGTTCCCCACGGAAAAGTCAACATCAAACCATGCTTTTGCAGCTGGCAGACACCTTCCTGGGAATTGCTGACAGTGGAAATGAGGTAATAAGGCTTTTAAATCCATGCATTTTGTCAGACTGGTAGCGGGGAGCAGGAATGAGGTGAAGAGCCACAAGGGTTGTGTTTGCTGTGGCCTTTGAGCCCTTCCCCTACCTCCCAGATGCTGGCAGGTGCTGGACCTCCAGGGCCTATCATTTCAGCCCAAAATCTCCGGGGTGGTCAGGAGAAGGGGATTTCCCAGTTTGGGGGGCTGTGGGCAGCCCCAGGCCTGGCTCAGTGCCGGGGCAGGGCGCAGAGCTGGAAGGGCTTGGGGCAGCGCGTGAGGCTGAGCGTGAAGGCGAAGGACAGCGCGGCCGCTGCTGGGGCCTGGAAGGTGAACTTCTGCAGCAGGGCCACGAAGAAGATGAAGAGCTCGGTCCTGGCGAGCTGCTCCCCGGGACAAGCCCTCTTGCCTGGAAAAGGAGCACAAAGAACCCGAGAGAGTCCCGAGTGAGCTCCAGCCAGCTCCGAGCCTCCTCCGGCCCGCGCCGCCTTGCACAGGCTGCAGCAGCTTTTCTTCCTGGAAAGGTTAGGTGGCAATGTTCACCCACACAATCTGCTCAAACCTTCCCAGAAGTTTACTGCCGAGCAAACTGCGCCTGTTCCGAGAGGCGAAGAGTGGAAACTGTCTGAACAACCCAGTTATGTAACTTCTGCAAGAAGAAAAAGCCTTTTTCTTTTTTTTTTTTTTTTTTTTTTTTTTTTTTTTTTTTTTTTTTTAATCCCGCAGTAACAAATTGATTTCCTCCCTGCTCCGAGCAGCCTCTATTAACTGTGACTGGGATTTTCACTGTGGGGATGGGCTGGAAGCTGAACAGGAGCGGTACCCCCTACTCTATAAGCAGTGTCTCTTGGGGAAAAAATAAAAGCCTTGCAAAAAGAAAAGCCACCTCCCCATCCATCACCCTACCTGCAGAGAAGGGCAGAAAAGCCTCCCGCCTCCTGTACTGGCCGTTTTCCAGGAAATGTTCAGGATTAAAGGTGTCTGGAGTCTCCCACACGTTTTTGTCGAACATTATTGAAGTCAGGCTGGTCATCAGGGTGGTGCCCTGAGAGAGGAGGAGAAAAGGGGCGATTACACGGCGGAAAGGAGCCGAAATGTTGTCAGACTGGATTATTATTAGCTCTGTAAACTACACTGTTTTAAGGGCAAAACGGGCTTTTTTCCCCCCTAAGCCATGTAATTAAATGAGGATGAAAGCTGGCAGGACTGTTCACTTGTGTGTGCCTTTACAGATCACCAATCGTTGATCTGCATCCTCAGCTGCAGTAACAGGTCGTGTTAATGCAAACCAACTTTAAATTGGTAGCACTGCATTCCCATAGGACCTTGAAGCAATTTAATCAAGTAATTTTCAATTGATTTGTTTAAATGTGTTTTTTAGAAAAAAAATTAAACTGATCTGGTTTATCTCCACATTCTCCCATCAGCAAGAGAAATATTCTAATCAATGTGGAGGAAAATGCCTGGATTTTTAGCATTTGCCTCATTGCAACCAGTCATATATAGGGAAGAGACCAGTTATATATAAATCCTATATTTGCTTTTGTAATTGCAGAACAGTGTGTGAAACAATACTCATTACCTGCCCTTCATCAAGTGCTACTTTTAATAGAGGGTTATTAATGTTGTGTAGAATTAACAAACCCAAACTGTTTGCTTTCCTATCTTTCTGTCATTCCCATAATGCGTTGAGGGTGTCTTTTACAAAATTTAAGGCATAAATCTTTTAAAATTGGCAATTACAGCCAACACCATGAGGATCTCAAAATTCTCCTCTGTAAGGAGGTGAGACCCATAACAGCCCCACGGAATCCATCAAGAGGATTTGTATTTTCTATATAATTGTGATATTTCTGTAAGATCCTGCTGGTTGGTTCCCCTCCAGGTGAGATTTGGGGCTTGGGCTGTGAAGACCCTGCTCTGGTGGGATGAAGGCTGGTGGGATGAAGGCTGATAGGATGAACACTGGTGGGACAAAGGCTGGTAGGATGAAGACTGGGGGGATGAAGGCTGTGGGGATGAAGAATGGTGGGATGAAGGCTTGGGGATGAAAACCAGTGGGATGAAGGCTGGTGGGACGAAAGCTGGTGGGATGAAGGCTGGAGGGATGAAGGCTGATGGGACAAAGGCTGTTGGGATGAAGGCCGGTGGGACGAAGGCCAGTAGTCCCCACGCACTTTGGGCAGGTGGAAGCCGGCCAGGGTGGTGTCGCTGGTGGCCATGCGGGGCACCCCCAGGGGCACCACGTTGCCCACGCGCAGCACCTCGCTCAGCACGGCGCTGGTGTAGGGCATCTCCTCCTTGTCGGCCATCGAGGGCTGCCGGCACTGCCCGACCACGGCGTCGATCTCCTGCTGCACTTTCTCTACAGGGAGAAAAAATAATTCGAAGTATCCCTCTTCATAGAATTTTTACGGTTGGAGAAGCCCTCTTAAATGATCAAGTCCAACCATTAAACCAGCACTGCCAGGCCACCACCAAACCATGTCCCCAAGTGCCACATCCACACTCCTTTTAAACACTTCCAGGGTGATTGCACCACTCCTCTGGGCAGACTGTTCCAGAGCTGGACAACCTTTTCAGTGAAGAAATTTTCCCTAACATCCAACTTAAACCTCTCCTGCCACAATCTCAGGCCATTTTCCTTTGTCACTGAGCCCCACCTGGTTGCACCCTCCTTTCAGGGAGTTGTAGAGCATGAGAAGGTCCCCGCTCAGCCTCCTTTTTTCTGGGCTAAACACTCCCAGTTCCCTCAACAGCTTCTCCTGAGACTTGTCTTCAAAAGGTTCCCAAGAGGATGCCTGGGGCACAGGCACATCCAGGATGTGGCAGAGCTGGGATAACTCTGTTCCCTGAGTTTTCCTTTCCTAATTTTGGGCTAAGCAAAGGACCCCTCAGTGGCCCTACCCTGAATGTGGGGGTATGCAGCCATGTAGAGCAGAGCCCAGCGGATGGCGGTGGCCGTTGTCTCTGTCCCAGTTAAGAACAGGTCCAAGGTGGAGCATAGCAGATTTTCCTCATGGAAATGGGAGCTGGTGTCACCTTTAAACTTGGAGGAAAAACATAGCAATGAAAGCTCTTACTCTTTTAAAACCCAATCCAAAATCACTTGTGTGTAACTGAAGTCCTACTGCTCCTTTATTATCTACACCTGGACTTGGAAATTTCCAGCCTGTACTTTCACTGGATTTCAAGTCCTATGGACTGTTTTGACAGACACCCTGGTTGCTGTAGAGTGGCTCTTGAAAGCAGGTAGCATTTTTAAATGTCAAGTTTCACAATAGCAAACACAGGCGTGCGAGTGCTCACAGAAACATGAACATGTTCCCTGAGAGTCCTCCTACGCCGTGTGACAGAACGAAAAAGGGAGGAAGACAAAGTGTAAATCCTTTCAAATGAAAAAAAAAATCTGTGTTTTTCTAAGTGATCAGGCTTCTGCTGCTGCTAAAGTTTGATGTGGCAGAGGTAGGGAGGGGAAGGCAACATGTGAAGGAAGAGCTCCCCTGACAAAATAGCCCTGAATCTTCTCTGCTCATTCTATGGGTTAGTCTTTAGGTGGTTTTAGTTATTTTATTCCTACCTTTTCTATTTCCTTCAGGTAACAACCAATATAATCTCCTGCCTCGGACTGGTCCAAATCCTCCTTGTGCTTTGCAATCACGCCTTTCACAAAATATTGAAGTTTCTCCCAGTGCCTGAAGATTTTCCTGAAAGGTCCTGGCAACCATCTCATGATGAGAGGAAAAGCATTATAGAGCTGGTAAGAAATCAAACAGAGCAAAAGAGCATTTTTTGAGTTAGATAAAAGCAGGTATCATAGTTGAGAGGATGGGACTCTCAATTAATTGATTAACTCTGCTTGCTACCATGAAATAAATCATCCTTGCTGTAACAGTCCAATTTGTACAAATTTACTTACACAGGTGTAAATAAGTGCAAACAAGATAAGAATTGGACAGATATTTTCTGCTGATAAAGTTCTCAAATACTGAGTGGCCAAAGCTGCTCCCTAATGTGAGGTGGCCACAGGTGAGGTAGATGCAGATGAGCCCCTTCATGTGTCCCCATGGTGGGCACAGAGATCAGACCATGGTATGTGGCCACACAGGAAATACATCACCAAATCCACCTATTTTGTTTCTAAACCTGGCATCTCAAATTTTTTTCATAAATAGAAGTTATTTAAGAAACTGGTTGGGATATGGGTGTGGGAAAAGATAGGAATTTTTACAGTGTTACTAGTTTTTCTTTTGAGATTTTCTTTTAAGATCTTCCTTTAAGATTTTCCTGTTGTTTTTCCGTTATGTCAGGCATAACATTGGTTTTGCAATCCTGTAATGTTTTGTTTTTTTGGTTTTTTTGTTTTTTTTGTTTTTTTTTTTTTTTTTTTGTTCCATGTGCCCCAATAATTTTAGCTTATTTCCTTGCTTTCCTGATAGGATTTGTGTATAAATCCAATCTAATGTAAAACAATTCTCCTGGTCATTTTCCTTTAAACATGGCTCTTTTTCTACAGGAAAAGGCAGATTACACCAGTGCCTTAGAAACCTCAGTTTCTGAGCTGTTCCGTGCAGCTGAAGCTGGAAAAACATCCAAGTGACTTTACCTGGCCCCAGAAACTTCCGATGAGCAGCAGCGTTTCAGCCAGGGAGTGCAGCAGTTCCTGGAAACGGTTGTCATGGTAGTCAAAGCGGTTCCCAAAAGTTATGGAACAGATGATGTTCGAAACGGCACTGTTGATTTTGTAATGAGGGTCAAAGGGCTGTCCTGGAGGAAAGAAAAGGAAAGGAAACTGCCTGAAGGGAGGTTTGGCCGGGTGGGAGTTGGTCTTGTCTCCCAAGGAACAAGAGATAAGAGAAATCAGCCACAAGTTGTGCCAGAGGAGATTTTGACTGGATGTGGGGGAAAATGTCTTCATTTGAAAGGATGGCTTTGGAAGGGCTGCCCAGGGCAGTGGTGGAGTCACCATTCCTGGAGTGTTTGAAAGGTGTGTGGATGTGGCATTTGGGCCATGGTTTACTGGTGAACACGGCAGTGCTGGGTTAATGTTTGGACTCAATGAACTCAAGTATCTTTTCCAACATAAATCTCTCCATGATTCTGTGATTCTGAAGCTTTCATTTTTTTTCCTGTTCAGTCTCAGTCAAAACCATATTCTCTATCAGATCCACAGCTGTGAAGCAGAGTGAGACCTGCTTCTCACCCATGGTAGTTTCACCCCATGTCCTGGGGTACCCACCACCACCACACCTCCAGCATCCCGCTGGAGCCTGGGCACTATGGGCCAGGACATCCCGTCCTGTGTCCAGCCCAGGCTGCTGGCAGGCAGTGGCATTAGCAGTGAGCTGCCCAAGCAGGGTCTGAGGCATTTTCCAGGGAAAACAACCAGCAGCATGCCATGCTATGGCTGTCAACTTTGCACGCTCCAACCTGTGTTTGGTGCCAGTTTTAAACACCAGGAGAGTGTCCCTCAAAGCTTTGCCCAGGGCAGGGAGCCCAGGACAGCCACACTGCAAAAATACCATTGCCCTGGGCTTTAGTTGTGCACCATGAAGAAATCAAGGGAGCTGAAGGAGAGAGGGGAGAGGGTTTCAGATCCCTGTGCCCACCTGTAAACCCCAGCAATAGCTCATGTGGTCCACAGAGCCCGTTTATAAAGTGAACTGTGATGTGATGCTTGTCACATCTGCGTTCCCTGAGAGAGTTACTGAGCAGAGACCTTCATCTCCTCGGGCACATTTCAGCAGCCTGGAGAGCCACTTGCTGTGACAAGAGACTGATCTCAGTGACAAGCCCAGTCCAGCCCTGAGCTGCTGTTGAGCATCACTTTGAAATGCAAGGCACTCCTCGCAGCACTGCTGCTCTCTCCACTCTTCAAGAAAGTAATTAAACCGGGCTGGTGCTCAGATATCAGAGTGATGGACATGATCACTATTTGTCATTACTAATGGGAAGAAAGGCCCAAACCAGCAGCTTAATTAGTTTATTGATTAGGACTATAGAAGACTATAATCAATTGGCAACATGGAGTATTTGGCCTGTTCAGTGCAACAGCAATTAAAATGGAGCAAGTTTAGTATATAATTTCACAATTCCTTTTTAGATCTTTCTTGTTTACTATATATAGCTCCATAGAATTAGCTCAACCCCATCTGCTTCTATTTAAAGCTGAAGTGCAACATCACCCATGTACCAACATACAAATTATTCTTACTAATATCCCTCTGGCAGTTTTTAAAAGCTGGACCATAAAAGAGCAAAGCACACGCTTCATCTGTGTGTGATACAAAAGGAAAGCCTGACTAAACAAGTTTTAAAATACTTTGCAAAACCAAGGACAAGCAGAGGTTAACTAAGCCTCTGAGGGGAAGTGCCTGATGGCAGGAGAGCTGCATTTATTCCTTCACAGAATGCACGAGACACTTCCTTA
The DNA here is from genome assembly GCF_036417665.1 of Passer domesticus. Classification (NCBI taxonomy): domain Eukaryota; kingdom Metazoa; phylum Chordata; class Aves; order Passeriformes; family Passeridae; genus Passer; species Passer domesticus. The sequence goes on from NC_087480.1 coordinate 59,406,514, forward strand.
ACCACGTAAACACTCATGTTTTAATAACTACCTAGTATATATTTGGTTAATATTAATAAGGAACAACTAAAATAGGAGGCCTGAGGTCTAAAATAAGTGCTAAAAGGCACAGTCTGGAAGTGTAAGATAGAGATTTGAGCTATTGAAGAAATGTTTTGCCCTTTTGGAGCTGTGCTGGGGTAAGAGTTTTACTTCTCATCATTCATTTAGCTGGAAGCTCTGAGCACAGTGCTGTGCATTAACCCCCACCTTTCTCCTCTTCAATTGTCTCCACGAGGTACCGACTCTCCTCTTGCACTTTTTCCTCAAAATTTACAGCAAGGCTTTTCAGTGTTGCTAAAGCAAACTTTCTCTGCTGCCTCCATATGTGCCCGTTGGAAGATATGAGCCCTGTAGGTGGAAAAAACAGGTGAACAATCCTCTCTCATTTGTGAGTGTTGGGATTCTGAAACCATGTCCATTCCTCATGGACAAAAACCCCAAACCAAGGCAAAGAAAGCTTGTGGATGTGGAAAAGGCTATGGCTTTGCCTGGGAATTAAAATTCAAGAGTAATTGGCTTATGCTAAAGATCTAGCTTTATGGATTTGCTTTAATCTGCTACTTTGTCACTTTGCGTGGGAAAAAAAGGTGTAAGCCAAAATACTCTGAGTACTATCACGCTGTTGGCAGAGCTGCAGGCAGGAGCACCCCGTCTCTGGAGCTGTGTGCTACCCAGGCAGGAAAAGTAAAGGAGAAATTAAACCCCGGGGGAAACGCTGCAAGTGTATAGATTTTGGGCAGCTTGCATTTATTTCTCCTCTTTCATTAAAATCTGGTTTTGAGCCCATCCTCATCCGTAAATCTCACAGAGATTAAAACATACCCCTGTGAGATTATTAGCAGTCTTGCCTTCCCCTGTGCAGACTTTCACAGGTGCAGCTCACAAGGATTGAATTCAGCCAGTTTCTTTCCCTCTAACAGTTATCATTCCAAAGAGGTGGAAGTTTTGTCCCAAAATCCTTGTAGCTGTGCTTACCGAAGCCTCTAAATATTTCTTGGAGGAGTGGAATGTTTGGCCGGTCAGCAAATATTTCAGCCTGGTGGACAAGAGCTTCTCTCACCATCTGGTACCCGTTGACCACCACGAATGTCAGACTCCCAAACTGCACGCTGAAGATGTTCCCGTACCGACCCGTAAGCTGAAAGAGAGGCCATTGTCCTCTGAGAGCAAGGAGATGGGGATTTTCAAATCTCACCAGGCCAAGACCTTGAACAGGGAAAGCTGACTTTGAATTTAACCCTGCTTGAAGCAAAGGGACTTTAGAGAAACCCAAACCCAAGCATGCATGTCCCATCAAATCTCAGCTACTCTGTGAAGGCTGCAGAAGGCATAAAAAGGCTGGACAGCTGTAGTGTGGGAGAGGTGGATTGCTTATATTTGTTTTTTGGTGTGACCTGGGCTTGACCAGGTGTTTACATCAGTTTGGCTTGTGACAAGGATGTAATTTGCTTTGCAACTGATTGGCATCTGCTCTGTCCCTTTTTGTCCCACCACCTGGGTCACCACACTCAGGCTCTTCCTGCTGAGGGCAAAGCACAACAAATTATCCCTTTCATCACCTTTGTGTCTAGAGTAGTGTGGTTTCTTCTCCAGCTCTCCCATTTAGACAGGAGTTCTAACTGCTTATTGCTAGACACGTACTTCTAATTTTAAGGCTGACTGCATTTATGGCCAAATTGCAGCCATTTTCCTTGCATGGACTTTGCTGGCATTAGTGTCTCCTCTGAGATGTATAAGGGTAAAAGGGGGATCATATCTTCTCTCTGTCAAGGAGCTCATCCTCTTCTTAGAATGACTCTACATGAAAGGACACACAGGGTCCCCCCAAACTGCTGTGGTGACTTGTGAAAGCAGCCTGGGACCAAATGGGTGTCTCAGTCATTGTGTGCTTGTAAATAAATAAATAAAATGCTTTTGCTAATTAAAACCAAGAGACAAATAGTCACCAGAAAGGATTTTTGCAGTCAGCATGTCAGAGCTTCTTCTACCTTTTCAGGGAGGAATACTCAGCATGTATAAAATCTCTCTCTTTTTGTCTCTGGTGGAAGTCAAAGCTTTCCAGAGGGATCACTGCCTCTTTCTGCAGCACAGAAGAAGCAACAGAACATAACTCAGGATTTTAAATGTTTCAGATGTCGTGCAGTGAATTGTTGGCCTCATGGCAAAGACAATGACAGGACAATTTTCAGAGGTGATCTCCAAATAGCCCAGCTGTCACACAGCACTATTCACCTGTCCCCCAGCCTGGCCCAGCCCTTCTGAACCCTTTCTGGGGTCCAGAAAGAAATGGTCACAGTCAGATGGGAAGAAAAAGGAGGAACATATAGGTCTTCCTCTGTTATGGATTTCTTTCCCATTGGACCATCCTACTGCCCTGGAAGAGGAGCTGATAGTGAGAGATAAAACCATCTATCTCATGTGGTTATTATATACCCAGCTCTGCAGAGGCTGCCCTTGCTGCTTCTCAGTGTGGTGGTAAGAGTCATGGAAGGGTAAGATATTGTTAGTAGGGAAAATGTCCATGGAGCTCTTACCTTCTGCAGTGCAAGATGGAGGGGCTGCTTAAAGTCCACAAAGGTTCCCACGAGAGGAAAGAGCTGCGGCCCTGGAGGGAAATTCCTGGGTCGTCTCTTTTTCACTAGGTCAATAATCAAAAAAGATGTGACCAGAACCACCAAGAGCATCCGACCATTCAGCTTCTTCAAGAAAGATACAAAATCAGGCCAAAACTGAAGCTCCATCTTGGCCGATGAACTCACAGGTTTTCATCCCAGGAAAGGACTTGATTCTGGTGTTACATTTGCTAAAACAGGAGTAAGCAACGACTGGAGAAGAAACAAAAAAAGCTAAAATGCTGATATCTGACTGGAAGCTGCTTTTCCATATACAACTGCTGCCAGACCACCTGCTGAATAACTAACTTTAAACACCAGGATCTCCAAAAACAACCCTGAAACCTCACAACATTTGGCCAAGCAAAAGCAATCTTGCAAACCTTAAGCTTTACACCTCTGCCAACTCCCTAATTTTCTTATGGAAGAGCATTCCTCCCATTTGCCCTGAACAAGGGGCTCCTTTATACGGGCACCCCGCTGGGATTATCAGCACAGCAAACATTCGAGGTGAGGTGAAAGCAGCTTATGGGGCTGATCACATGTGGTGGCGTCGCGCGGTTTCGGGGCTGGTGAGGCATCTGAGGTGATGGACACCACACAAGGGGCTGAGGGGCTGATCCTGTTAAGTGCTAAGCACCATCTGCAAAGGGCTGGGTGCCTTCAGGGCCCACCAAAGCCTTCCTGGCTTTGCCGGAGCCATCAGGGGAGGTTCAGACAAGGGAAGAGCTGCAGGGGCCCAGGGCTCTCCCAGCCACACAAATGAGAGTTAAAGGAGCTTAATTTCAAGAGTGAGAACATAGGCTCATGTGCTTGCCATGGGATTGGAACTTATGCATTTAAATCTCCTGGGTTTTCTGAAAATCTCCTTTGAATAAAGCTTCACACTGTCCTGGGGGAAGGCTGCAGTGGACTGACAGTGACCTCTATGACTTGGAATCAATCTTGTGTCACCTGCTGATATTTAGCTACAACTTGGTTCCAGCTCTCTCTTTCCTTGTTTGTTTTTTTTTTTTCTCTTTTACAAAGAATCTAAATTTATACTAAAGCGAAACTGTAAATAATGAGTTTTAAAATTATTTGTCTAGAACAATGTGAGAAATTCTGAAGGATGGTCAATTTTTACTGTCATGGAATCCTGTGATGGTTTGGGTTGAATGGGAATTTAACATGAAAAATTCTGAAGGATGGTCAGTTTTTACTGCCATAGAATCCTATGAGGGTTTGTGTTGAATGAGAACTTAAAGATCCTCTGGTTCCAACTTCCTGCCATGGGCAGGGGTGCTGTGTCTTCAGCTTTAAGGAAATCTTTAATTTTTAAGGAAAAAAGTGCAGCTTTTCATAAGAATAATTGGGGAAAAAAATCTGGTATTCTCTAGCCTTCCACCATTTTAAAAAGCTTTGCTGTCCCTGTCTTTCATTATCTTAGAAGCACAAGCAGGCTATCTGACAGACCTGCACCTTGGCTGTAGCAGGAGTCGGTTTTAGGGGCGATAGCTATCTCCACTCCATCCTTCTTGCTCTGAAATATTATTTACAGGCTCCCAGATGGGATTAGGCAGCAAACAGGGAACAGCAATGGGAGAAACATCTCACATGCCTTGTGTACAAAGCACATTTTCCGTGCCCATGGCACAGCTGTGAGCAGCAGTGGTTGGATGTGCTGTGCTTCTCCTGCTGCCGGCGCACCCACGGCGCTCCTGCGCCTTTTGCGTCCACGCACCTCTTCCAGCCTTCCTGGTGTGGCAAGCCAAGCCTGGCTCACCAGAGGCTAAATCAGGATAGCAGGCTCGTGCTCCTCATGCTGGCACCGGGGAGATGACTCGGTTGGTGGAGGTGTCAGCCTACAGCATGCTCAGAGGGACTGTGATGATAAGGCGTCAACTTCTGCTAGCCCAGTTTCACTCCTCTGTTCCTCGCTGTGCCATATGATTTGTCAGCATGCACAGAGTGCAGATCCCTCTACCACTTGTGGCTGCTGTGAATCGGGCTACGTGCAAAGCCAAGGTGTTAATGTGTTCTTCTGGGTGGTGTTGTGGGGGTGGGTGCATCGTGGTTGACAGGAGAAATGTTATTTTTAGCAGGAGGAGCACATTCTGCATGTACTCACATGTGTCTTGTCAGTCAGAAACCTCAAGTCTATTCCTTTGCCTTGAAGCTTCACATGTCCAAATGCATCCCCTCACAAAGTTCTTAGCACGCCAGATTTACAAAGAATTAGGCAAGAGCCTTCCAGTATTACCAGGGCTCTCCTAACCTTGGCAGACAGTAACACCAGCATGTTATCAAACTCTGGTGGTTCTATTTCAGGTCCCAGGCTTTAATCAACCCAGTTCTCAGCACGTGGTGATGTGCAAATCCCCAAAGCACTGAGGAAGTCAAATCATCATGGCACACGGGCAGTGCAGAGGGTGTTGGACAACTCCAGTCTCTGCAGTGTTGATGAGATCCTTATCTGTAAGATCCTGGTCACCTGCAGGATGAACCTGTTCCTCTGGCCAGCACCATGAATGCTGGAACTTTGGTCTTCTGCAGATCAAATAACGCAAATTTGAATTCATAAGAGGATGTGCACCTATACATCTAGTAGGAAACAGGATGTAGACCCACATTTCCTCAATTTCTCCTCAAATACCTCCCCTGATGCCAGTACACAGCTTTTGACCACCTCACCTGAGCTCAAGGATACCACACAGATAAATTGTGCCATATTGCATGGACAGGCACACATCACTGCCTGAATATTAAGGCATCTTGAACAGCCAAGAGACAGAAATTGGCCCATATGCTTTGTACCTTCTTCCCTGGCTAGATGTCTAACTGTGTGCAGAAGGTTTTGAAACACAAAGAGAAACATTCTGTTAAAAATGCAATTACCATTTGTTTTTCAAGATATAGTATCCCATTATTTTTTCCAGAGAAGTGAAATTCAATAAGGTTACAACAGAATGTAGTCCAACAGTTACCGTACTTTCAGAGCATTATTTAAGCTACAGAATTTCTTAATGATTAGAAACATATGTAGGAAAAATCACAAGCAAAATGAGAATGACTGGAGACAATTTTCCCCCAAAACACTTTTTTTCAGGCAAGTAACAGCTCATCCACCACTGTTGTTCCATCCATCACGTTGGAGGTGTGAGACTCCCACCCACCTGGGGAGCCGCGTGCTCAGGTCACGTCAACAAACAGGCTCAGCAAAGTTCAAGGACCCATCCTGATTCCCAGCAAGGAATATTTTGCTGTTTCTCTCCTCTTTATGTCAGACCCAAGGAAGTGAGGCCATTTTCACCACGAGGAAGCTCTTGAACAGCATCGACCAACCTGATATCTGTCTTAATGCCACGTTCCAGAAGGTTTCCATGCAGGTGCAGCTGCTGTTTCATGGTCCAGCACAGGTGAGTCTTCATGAACCTGGACTCAGTGACAGATTAGGACACTCATTTCCTTTCAGGATTTACTTTACTGGATCAAATTAATTCTACAGGGGATTTGTAATTACAGAAAGCCAGGAATGGAGAGTGCTGGGGTACCCAAACCTCCTGGAGTAAACTTGGGAAAGACATGGTTGAACTCAGGCTAAAGGCCCTACTTGGGACATAAGGGCTCCCATATATCCCAGGCTTTGGCTTCAATGCCCTGAATCGGGAAGCCAAGTCCATATTTACTGCTCTGTGTGTGTGCTGAATACTAAAGTGCCTCAGTTTTGCATCTTCTCTCTCTCCTCCCTCACCCAGAGTAGGTGCAAGTGATCTCTAGGTTTTCCTGGGACCATGGACCTCTCACCTGTAACCTCCTGTCCACAACATTTCCAGTGCTCATTAGAGCTCCAAGTCGGGGAGCTGTCACCAGCAATGGGCAAACTGAGGCACTACGAGCCTAAAGCAAGTGGTGTGAGCAGACCTACAGCGTCTGCCTGTGCCATCTGGGAAGGATCCCAGAAGATGGGATGCTCAGTCCCCTTCTGTTAGAGTCCAAAATATCCCTTTTCTGCTGTAGAAGCCAGTTGTGAAGGGATTACATTCGGACTTCAGCCAGATAATTAAACGCAGTTAGCGGAAAATGCTGCAGGGAGCCCTCCCCCCGCCCCCCGACCCTGCACCACCCCTGGCTTCTTGGTCCAAGATTTGATTCCCTTGGCTCCCAGCGCCGCCCGGCAGGCACATCCCGTCCGGATGCAGCCGGTGGGATTTGGGGGTGCCGGGTGCTCCCCCCGGGGCCAGAGCCAGAGGCAGCGCCCGAGGCAGCGCCCACCCTGCCCCGGCACGGCTCTGCCTCCGCCTGCCGCTGCTCCGCATCCCGCGGCTCCCCGCAAACCTCGGGAAAACTCTCCCGTCTGAGGCGCACCTTTTCAGTATTCACAGAGAAGAGTACAGTCACATATTCCTCTCAAAGCCACAAGGACTTGACTAGAGCTAAAATGTCATTTATGTACATATCACAAGCGTTTTTCTAGGCACAGATGTCTTTCTGGTGCCAATATGCTGTTTATGTACTTATCTGTCACAAGCACATGTCTACATACATATGCCCTGCTGGCAGAGGCACAGAGCATTTTGAAACTCTTATTAGACTGCTAATGAATAATACGCATACAAAGGAGAAAACAGAAGGTGGGTCTATCAGGAACAGCCTCTTTCTTAACTACCTTTTAATTGTAGGAGAGGAAGAAAAGAGATGAATTTTGATATGTTGGCATCTGTGAAGGCCTGCTTAGCAGCATCCAACGCCATCATTTTAAAAGTGGATTTTTCACAGGTTTGGGTATTTTGGGGGGAGGGGAGGATTTTTTTTTTCCCTCTTAAAAAAAAAAAAAACCACAAAATTTTGACACTGAGAGTATTGCAAATCCTGGTGCCAATGATGTATGATAGTGTGATTGTCACCATGGAATGCTGAAAAGCTCGAGCAGCTGTTTGGCATATTGACAGTGCGAATTTAGAGCGTTTTAAATGCAAATGACAGTATTCAATTGATCGCAGGAAAACAATGGGTCATAGCCTTACCTTTCCTTGGCTATGCTCTGAATAATCAGGCTGCAAATCCATGCACAATAGGGATATTGTACACGTTCTGGGGATTTTGTTCCCCGCGTTCATGGGGGTCGATACGATGCTTCTTTTGGGCAGAGCTGAAATAGAGGTGCAGCTGAACCGTCCCAGGCACCTCGCAGGGGTGAGGTGGGGAAAAGGGCATAATTTGCTCCAAATCCACCACATCCTGAGTGTCAGCCTGTTTTTCTTCACTTCTATCCTTTTCTGCTTGCTCTTTAATCATTCCCAAGGGTGGCTGGCTTTCTGCCTGACTTGTCTCCATTATACCCTGCTGCAATCAATATGGCAAGCAGAAATCAGCAGGAGAAGGCATGTTCTGCTCCCAGTGAGAGCCGGTGGGAGGGAAGGAGATCAGGCCAGCCAGCTGCAGCCCCAGCCCGGCAGGCGAGCCGAAATCCAGCCGAAAAGAGCTGCCGCCAGACGGCTGGGTCCTGTTTCCTTCGCCGTGCCCCCTGCCCGGCAGCGAGCAGCACGTAAAGGTCTGCCTCCTTCCCCCAGCCCTGGGAGGGCAGGCAGGAAAACCTGGCCCTGGTAAAATTTGCTCTGAAAGCCCTTTTTTTATTTTATTTTTTAAAATTTTTTAATTTTTAATTTTTTTTTAATTTTCCTTTTGGCAGTGGTGGAAAGAAAAAGAAGGGTCTTTGCAAAGCAGAAAAGTCCAGGAATGGGGGAGCCACACTTTAACCTGAGCAGGTCTGATACATATGGGCACTGGTGAGTGCTTGTGGGGTTCACCCTGGCTCAGGTCTCCAAGGTTGGCCATGATAGATTGAAGGCAGCCACTGCTGCTCCTGAGTACCTCTAGCAATAGATATTTGATTTTAAGACCCACATTTCTTTGAAAACAAGTTAAAAACACATGCAGGAGTGGTGTGATGAGGACATCACCAAGGCAGTGCTCTCTGGCCATGGCTTTACTTTACCAGATTCGTATATGACATCTCCCTCCAAGAATTTTAACTTGGTGTATTTCTGCCCTTTCCCTAATTTGTAAGCCTGAACTGGATATTCAGGACCCATTCCCTTGTGGCAATCCCCTGGTTGTATCTAAATTATACCAGTGAGCAGAGCTTTTCTGTCTCCTGCGCTTCCATCTACCCTTCTGGTGTTTCAGTCTTAAGCACTTTGGGTCAAGCACTGATTTTTGGGTCTCCTTGATCCATGGGTTGTGTGCTCTGGGACATTTCTGAGTTTCTGCAGTATAACCACTCTACAAGCAGCATCACAGTTGCCAGAGCAGTTGCCAAGGTGTCTGCAAGGTATCCATGATCAGATTTGAACCTGGGATCAGGAGGGTGAGTGGAACATCACAAATGGCTGATGCTCTTGTGCTGTCTGCATGTGAGATCCATGTTGTGGGCTCCTTGCAGAAACTGGCTTCTCCAGGGAATCTGACAATTACCAAAAGTTCTGTTTTATAAAGGGGAAGTTGATGAGGAGCTGGGGTTGGAAACCACATATTAATGGTTAATGTAATCCATTTATGGAGTCTTGTTAGAAGACTCCACAAGTTTTCCAGGCTTTCCCAATCTTGCCCAGCAATCCCAGATGCCCATTCTGCCTAGGTACAAAAATCAAGGGACTGTACAGCTAAATGACACCTATTTCAGCATCCAGCCCTTCAGAGCCCTTCAGTCTCTGATGGAAGGCAATGAATAAAAAAAAACCCAGCATCATAATTACCTATGCCTTCCTAAGATAAATCTGTTTACCTGTAAAACAGATGCATTAAAAACCAATCAGCCAATAGAAATAATTAGTTACAGGGTAGGCATGTGATTTGCTCAGCCTCTGGAACGGGGCAATGTCTTGCTTAGCTTGAACTCCTTGCTGATGGATGCTTGGTGAAAGGTCTTGGAGACGATGTACTCAGCTAAACGCTGGGGAGACAGAAAATGATTACTACAGAGAGACATTGCTCAAGTCAGCTCTGCGAGAAATTCATCACCAGCAGCATTGGCACCACACATGAGCAGCAGCGTATGGAAACTGAACTGTAAAAAGTAACAAAATCAGTGAACTAAGGGAACACTGCATACCGGGAACGTGAGGGAATGCATCTTTTCCCAGAGGGAGAAACGTTCCTATTTAGCAGGCTTTTGTTTTGTTACAGGAAACACTTGGATGGGGGGATTTAGCTGTGAACACAGAGCCTTTGTTTTCTGGGAACAAAGGGAACCCAACCGGCACAGGTTGGTAAGGGGTGAACTTTCTATGCTGAGCTGGTAGGTGAAGCCTTGGGCTTGCTATAAAACATGCAGGGCTGGCCTCTTGTGCCTAAAATCCCCAAAACAGCCCAAACCAGCATCCACTGGAGGTAAATTTATAGCTCATGTCTGCTTAGTGGCCACAAGACCACCCTAAAATAAAGCCAAGACCAAGAGGAGGGTCTGCTGCAAAAGCTGCTGCCCCGCCCCAGCATTAGCAAGATGCTCTTGATAAACCTTCAAAAGACATCAATGTTGTCTTTAGTCTGCTGTGAGTCCTTCTGGGAAAATCCTGCTGCATGGAAAGTGGGATTGGTGTCTCCTCTGCCCCAAAGACTTCCTGTGAGCCTTTTACCTGAAAGGTGGAGCAGAGCAATCTTCAGAGGCTCAGGAACACCCCACAGTTTAACAAAGGCCCTCCTTGTTTACAAGCAGCTTGGCACATCTGGAACGAGAGAGAAGATGCCTTGACTTCAGCTAAATGAAGGGACTGATCTCACCCTACCAGAAGGAGAAGGGTAACAATAAAACAATTCCACAAGCGTCCCTTGCGTTGACAGGACCAGTAGAATTTTTCCAGTCCTGCTGGCAAACGGTAGAAGGCAAAAGTCTTGCGGAGACAGAAGGAATAAAAACAAAATGTCTTGCAGGAGGCTAGAAAACTTTCCCAAAGCATTTTTCTTTAAACTTAACCACATGATTTACAAGCTTATTATTAGTTTCCCCCCTTCCTTACATAAAAAGAGAAATTTAAAAAGTGTAGATTAACACATTTTTGGATATCTTCCAAGCTCTCAATTCCTCTGCTTAAAGGATTATTTTGACAAATCAAAAATCACTTTTTGGGTGGCCTGGAGAGACTCAGATTTGCTCTCTCTCTGTAGCAGAAATGATCCCTTCTCAGAGGGTGCTTACTTGTGCCTCTCAGACATATAACAGAGAGAAATCCAGTCCAGCTTCTGATCTAACTGTAATACAATACTGGCTGCTGATTCCAGGGAGTTTTTTCCAGATTGGTCAGGCTGGGGACTGTGTTGGGTACCTTAATCTCTACCTAGTTACTACTCAGAAGATACTAGAGGTTCTTCAGTGAAAGCAGAGCCTTGGGAGATGCTACAAGGCCATCTTCACCTGAGTCATGAGAGCAGAAAATGCTCCTGAGCAGGTCCTCACTAACATTGTAGTGGAGTCTCCTAGAAATCCTTGGTGTCACCCACCTTGGTGGCACCCAGCTGGACACCAGAATGCCACATCCATGGGATATGTTGGCTTTCTCACTGGGCAGCTCATGGTCTGGCCCTGCCACAGTGATCACCCTGCATCTGACACGAATTCCTGGTGGCCTCAAAGCATAATGAGCACATTGAAGGATCACAATGCATATTGGAAAGTAAATGTCTTACCAAAAAAAGTGCCCAAAGAAGTTCAGAGAGGCAGTTTAAGAACAAATCAAACCACTGTGAAAGAAACAATTGTCCTGGAATAGCAAAAAAGACATATGTATATATATATATATATATATATATATATATATATATATATATATATATTCACTTAAAGACAATCTTTGTAAACAGGTTGAACAAGACTATGAGGCTGGAGGAACAGATGGGAAAATGGAACAAACAGATGGAAAAACTCTATTTCTGAAAAAAAAATATCTATTTGTAAAGCTATATCTACTTATCTACTTTGAATGGATGTTTCAAGGTTAGGAAGCTGAGGCATCAGGAAATTTATAATAAGGCTATAAATTCATCCACCTGAGATCAGTAGGATGGCAAGTCTTTCAGACAGGTGAGTAAGGGGCTTCCCAAACAGCCATGTATATTATTTATCCATACTTATTGCCCCCATCCTCAGGGATACTTTTCTCCCCTTTAAGGCTATGTCTTATTCACCCTACAGTTAAAAATTACCATTCAGCTTTTCATTAGCCATAGCTGGCTAATGTATTAAAAGAAAAGGAGCAAGTTCACCTTGCTTTCTGCCATCTAATCATAGGGGAAAAATAGGCCTGAGCTCACCAGCACAGTTAGAAAAGTGCTAGAGACAAGAAGGGGAGAAGGAGTGAGCACCATGGCTCAGCTCTCCAACTTGATGGGGAAGTAAAGGCATCTTCATTAAATTCCTCCTACCCACCCAGCTGTTCTTGAGCAGCTCTCTGAGTAGTTTTGGAGGGGATGAGCAAGAGAAAAAGTGGGAGGAAAGGTTTGATGTTACTCCAGGGGGGAAACTTCTCTTGCAGGAACCAAGCTGCAATGCTTGGGGTGAGACAGCCTTGCAGGAAAATGCAGGGCTTGTGTTTTAGTCAAAGAACCACCACCTGCAGAGACAAATCCAGCCCAAGCTTCACATGGTGTTCCTTGGTGAAGAAGGGTGAGATACAGAAAAAAATTCCCAGCCATGGACCAGATGTGCAGATGCAGAAACTCTCCCTGGAGTAAATGAGTTCAGCAATCTCCGAGCAGTGCTGGGATAAGCAACAAAAACTGCATTACAAAAAAGGCTAAGTTGCTCTGAGGGCTAGGGAGTTTGGGCTGGACAGTGTTAATAGGAGCTGGTTTATGGTGTTGGCTCCAATCCCTCTGAATCACAGCTTCACAGCTGGGAGAAGGGACAGTAGAAATGCTCCAGCTCACTGGGGAGATGCGAAGATTGAATTTTTAACTGAGTGCATTCAGCAGCGTGGAGGTAAAAAAGGATGGTTGCTTTCAGCACAAGGTCTGGGATGGGGATACAGGGTGGGGACCCAGCTGCCAAATGTGTTTTGTTGTGTCCCTTATTTCAGGTCATTTCTTTTAAGTCGGTGCAGGGCTTTTAAGGACTGTGTCCCATATCTGGGTCTTAGCAGATTTGCCCACATGTTTTCCTGTGTGTGTCTCTGGGACTCATAAAAGCGTCTTTAGTGCTCAAGTAAGTTCCCCTTTGAGAAGGGACTGTCAAAGACAGGCACTAATGTCATTAGGAGGTTACAAGGGGGAAACAAGAGAGAATTTGCTACAGATCCTCATTTCCATAATCTTGCCTTGGCTTCCTCATTTGTCAGTTCTTAACCTCAATTCCTTAACCTCCAAATCTGTGGAGTCGTTGACCTTGGGGATTTGTCTTCAAACTGATTTCAAGTTTTAGGCAATCTAAATTAGGCTTCCCGTGACAGAAGACAAAACTTGGTCTTTCACCCAAATGTGAAAGACAGGCCCAGAGTGCAAGTGAAATCTTGCAATCGTTTTTTCAAACCATCTGCCCATCTGCAGTCCCAGAACAATATCAGTTCGGTGCTGCCTTCCCTCTCTCTCTCTCAGGAATAAAGAAATTACCATAAACAAAGCAGATCAAGGGTCTTTTTAAGCCAAATGCAGCCAAGACACATTGCTTCAGAAAGGAGCAGGAGAGGAAAAAAGAGCTGCAGGGGAAGTTTTTTCCTAATTCTCATTAACTCTAGTTTGGCCAGTGGTGTTGGACGCTGCAGTGTAATTTGGACAGGATGGTGCTGTGTCCCTCTCCATGGGCACTCAATTTCCACGGTATTTCTGTGGCAAACAAAAGCGATCACCACGGAAAAAAAAAGGAAAAAGACTGCAGAACTGCTCCTTAAAACTGCTCCCTAACTGTGCAGAGGAGGGAGAATACAAGAAAACAGGGAAATTAGTCTGGACACAAAGAGCCTTTTGGTCTCTCAGACCATTTCTGCGTTGCACATGGCAGTCAAACCCCTGCCTGAATCACGCTCTTTATTTCAGGGAGCAAAGCCACTGTGAGAAGATGCATTTGTTTCCAAGAGTGTGCTCTGAGTTAGAGAGGCTGCAGCAAGCTGGCAGGGCAGCTTGGCACGAGGATTTTCTGGAGCAGCAGGTAGAGATGAACAACGGGAGCTGGACCAGTCCCTGCATGACGGGGAAACAGGGGAGGCAGAGAGATTAAATAATTCAGTGTGTGTTGATGTGATGCATGGAAAAATACCGCCAGAAGTCACAAAGCTAAATGCCTGGGTACCTCTCCAATGGATCAGAGAGCAGGTTTGGGGGGTAAAGAGAGGGAAAAACAGGCACATCCGTGCTGGGGAGCAGCTTGTGCAGTGGTGGCTGCAGAGAGGCTGCCCCCGAGGTGCCGAGAGGGGGAAGGAGATCTGCGGGAGCCTCAGCCTCATTATTTTTATGTTCAGCTGCCTAATTACTACGTGTCAGCTGTCTGTTGGAAGGAACGATGTACTGCAGCCTCTCGTTTGGGAATTTATAGTGATTAATGGGCCTGGAGGGAATGACTAACGAGGAAATGTTAGAATTAGTAAATATGCATCACCGTGCAATGAGTAAAGCGAGGGACATGACAAATGAGCCCAAGTATGTGAAAGATGTAAATGTTGCAGAGGGACAACCTTTGGGATGTCCTGGGGACCCATAGAAATCGAGAGGAACAGGAGGGTGGGAGCTCTCTCCCATGGGGAGACAACAAACGAAATAAGGACTCTCCAAAGCTTTCCAAGCAGTCCTAGGCTTACTTGGAGGAACAAACTCGCTCTGGCAGGACTGCAGCAGGATGGAAAGCTGTTCCCCTGTCTGTTGTGTCCTGTGGAGCACAGCAAGGAGCACCAGTGTCACAGCCGTGTGCTGGGCAATCACCACAATCTGTCCTGCACCAGGACCTGGGTCTTTGAAGATATTGAGGTACTGCAAGACCCAAACCACTTTATCCATTTCATGTGCAGAAATTGCTTTCAGCTTGACTGTTTCAGAAGAACTTGTTTACCAAATAACAGCTTTGCTGCGTGCCAGGGACCTGTAGCTGGTCCAACATCCATGCAAAGTAACACCTGCAGGCTCAGCCTTACAGGCAAGGACAGCACAGAACAGCATCATGGAGGGGCCTGGGGTCTGGGGCTACTTTCCTTCTATTCCTGTGTAAGAGAGATGTGTAAACCCCCAGAATTGCAGGTGTTCTTGAATAGCTGGCATTTAAAAAACTGTAGCTTTAGGAAAAATTCCACTATTCTCAGTAAAATTATTGAAAGCTGTAAAATGAACGGGATTAAGGAAGAAAAGCAGCTGTCTTAATTTCTTGATCAAACATCTCACTGAGATCATCTGGCAATTGCTAGCCTGTACACCTGTCCACTGCCAGCATCTGCTGGTGAGAGCATTCCTTGAGCAGTGCAAGGTAAACCTTTGTACCAGTGTTGCAGTCCTGATATGAAACTAGAACCCGGATTAAAATATTTGTGAGTTTTGGGTCACGGAAAATCTAGAACTAGATCTGCTGCAGAAAACTGAAATTTGGTCTCATTTGTACCTACCATCAAACCCCTTGCTCCATGTGGCTTTTCCATTTTATTTCCAGCACAGCAACATTATTCAAATTTCACTCAATTGAAAGATGCAGCTGTTTCTATTTTTGGTGCATCCCTGTTAGAGAATAGGAATCAAACAACAATTCTGCACTGTTTGGTGATCAGCAGTATTCTGTCTGTAAGATAATTTTCCCTCATTGGAAACAGAAGTCAGGGGAGCAATAGCCTAGGTGTTTCTGCCCTTTAAATACTGCAAAACAGCTGTAATGTTATGTTTTCTCTAAAACAGATATTTCTGGAAGCTGAGGCAGTTTTTAGAGGACATAACTAGATTATAGACAAGCCTGTAGCTACAGAATAGATAGTTTTCCTTTTCCAGGATCCCTAGATGAAAAAATAGAATTATTTATAGGGGGAAAACAAATCAACAAAACAAACCCCCCCTCCCCGAAACCAATCAACTAATTTCCTTAATGAAAATTAAATAATCTAAATAACTCTTGCCCTGGAGGATAACTGTGAACTCCTACAGGTAGAAGCAGGATCACTCTGTGTTTCAAAGTGCTTTAGGGCTCTGAAGGCAAAGCAGAATCACCAGTGCTGACCTCCAGTTTCTGGATGGACAGCAACAATTTCTGTAATTACATTGTAAAAGAACAAGTACTTCCCTTGCTTTTTTTGTAGAGATCAGTATAAACTGAGACTAGACACGTACCAAACAACTTCTTCATCCACAGCTTGACTCTTGACAGTGGAAGTCATCCAAAGTCACTTCTTTAGTCTCTCCTAAAGCAGAGAAAGGCAATTCCCCCTGCAACACACCCCCTCTAAAGAAACACTCACAAAGGCAATTTTGGCAAACCAAAGACCACCTCCAGTGTTCCCATGGGCAATGGGAAGGATCTCATGGACCCAAACTCTCAGGAGCAGCCCAGCACTGCCTCTTTCTCTGGCAGCAATGATGTGAAACACCAAATCCCAGTCTCAAAATCGGGACTTCTTCCTTTCCCATAGGTCTGTGGCCTCAGCCAAATGCCACTTCCATCACTCCTAATGGCGCCGTGACCACTGCACCCCACATGAAGGGAGAGTTCATCCCTCTTGAGAAAGTTCAGGACTGAACCAGGGCTCTCACTTTTCCTGGTTTCACCACTGACAAGAGCAGTTCAACACTTGGTTGAAATAATGAAAAAGAAAACTTTTAGCTGAAACATTATATATACTCTAATTTCAATAAATCCATCCCCAAACGAAATATTTTATTTCAATTTTCCCAACGATGGCTTTATTTGGGGGCTGTACATCCAGGGGAAAAGGATTTCTATTTTTCAACAGCAAAACATGATGTTTTCGAATGTACTTTTTCAGTTGGAAAATGACAGGATGGAAAATCCACAGCTATCTCTACTTATAACACATCATGGTTAGGTGTGTGTGCATAGCACTTAGCACAGCATAAAACATAACATAGCACATAACACATCCAGGTGGGTGTGCATATGGCATGGGCACAAAAAGTAAGTTTTAGAGACAAAGTTTGAGAACACAGAAACTATTGGAAAAGGAGGGTTAAATAGCAGTCAGATCAGATGGTACAAAGCAAGCTGTGCTTTCTTCATCTCAAGGAAAGTTAAAATACAAAAATCCTGTTTGCAGGTGACGCTGAAAACACTTTGGAGGTCCCTGCATTTATTGTTGGGTACAGGGAGACCTGGTGCAAGAAACATTTGAAATACAAAGTCATTTTGTACTGAGGGAACAATATGCAGCTCTCAGCAGAGAAAAAGTCAAAACTCAGCTGATGTTTCTGAGTCAGAGGCAAGTGCAACTGGTCAGATGTGCCACACACTTCTCCCCCTCCAGCTGAAAATAACATTGCATTCAAATTTTCTGGGAGCATGAAGATTTCAACAGCAGCCTCAGCAGAGCTGCCCTATGCAGTGTTGTTTACTTTTGAGGGAAATTGTTGACTGCTTTCCATTTTGCCACATGTGAGACAAAACAATCCGCTATCCTTTTATTCAATAAAATTGTTTAATATTCCAAGTTTATTGTGTGATTCAGAAGGGAGCTGTTTCCTGGAGCCAACCTCTCCTGCTGGGGGGTGGAAAACGCCTGCTCCTGGCTTGGTTTAGCAGCAGGATGGCAGCAGATTGGCCTTTCCAAAGCAGGGGGCTTGGGCAGCGACAGGCAGACGTGCCCAGCCATCAGCCAAAAATATCACCCAAACCCAGGGCAGGAAACATTTTTAATAGCTCACCTAAAAAGGCAAAAAACATTTGCCAGAGGTTCCAGCAGTATCACAGTTAACACAGTCATTTCTCCTGGTAAACAGGGGGAATTGCCTGGATTGCCTGAAACGGGTCAGTTATCACCCTGGGAGCTGCTGGCCAAGCCTGACCTCTCCACCTCACACCTGGGTGCAATTTCCAGCAGCCCAGCCACTGCTTCCAGTGAAAACAAAGCCGATGCAGCCGTTGACTTCTAAGATCTCCAAGAGGGAGATCTCAGCTGTGGTTACCAGCTGGGCTGCGCAAGTGTCATTTTCCAAAAAACCCATCTGCCACACTGAGGCTTCAGTAGCCAAGAATCTGCTACTTACTACCACAAAACTGCTCCAGATTTTCACAGGGGTAACTACTAGCATTTACATTTTGGGAGGGACAGAGAAGGTGGATTTTAGAAACTGTTACTTTCAGTGTTGAAAGGAAATTTTTCTCCTCCTGTGCTGGTCCAAGTCTGCCTTTTTCTCTGCTGCTTTCTTGTTTTGCTGCTTCATTTTCAGATGGGTGCCCTTGGCTTCCCAGGACCATGGGCCACCTAATGTCTTTTATCTCTCTTGACATTTTGCATCTGTTTTATGTCTCTAACTGCCTTTGATTTCAGCCTGGCTTCCCTTTTCTCATATTCAAGCTTAGAGGTAGAGGCAGCCCAGCTGAGATTTGCATCTCCAGGGGTATTTAGATGTCTCCAGGGTTGATGTCTACATTGGAGTTGGTGCTGTAGATTTCCTTTAGCATCAGTGGAGAGAAATGAGTGACTAAATCATTATTTATCTGAGCTACTTGAGGCATCTGAACCTAGTGGGGGGGTAATTTCTGCATCACCAGCATCTCTTTTGCTTGGTTAGCAACGAATGGAGAAGTCAATGTTGGGAGGAATGACTTCTATCCTGTATAACAAAAAAAAAAATAAAAATTGAAGTGCTCTGAATGTGCCTTTCCTTTGAGAGAGTCCTGTCTCTTCACAGGTGCCTTTCTACATCCCTTGGCTCAAACAATTCACAGGCACCTGCCTTCCCAGGTGATGCCACCAAGGTTCATGGACCTGGTCACTGATTTCTGCAAGGTCTGGCTGATCATCCCCAATTATTGCCAGGGTATCTGGTGTGATTTTTCCCCAGGAGGCCACATGAAACCTAAAATACCATCAACAACCTTGTTTGAAGAGTATGGCCATTTACAAACAGGGAGACAGGCTACAGAATTAAGGTTATTTAGTAGAAAAGGGGATTTATCATGATGGATGAAGGGTATTTTTAGCTTGAGAGGCAGCTGGTTTCCCTGCAACCAGATGGCCACAGGGTCCAGGCCAAACTTTGCATCTTGACCATGCTCCAGTGTGATGATTATGACTGACTGAACTCAGAGTTTGGCCACCGTGTGAATATTAAACACCCAAGAATGATTTCTAAAGATTATTAGATTAGTTCAGCACCCAGGTCAACATCTCACCACTGAGCTCGTGGAAAAATGAGAGGCTGAAATCAGCGGTATAAAATCACAGGCATCAGTAAAAAGCACACTCCAAGAACGAGACACTAAACTCCTAAAACTGGATGTTAAACTATTAAAAAAGGATGGAGATCCTCGAGCCCACCTAACATACAAAAAAATTGAAATATGCACCAAATCTGGGCTCAGAACTTGATCCTGATTTTACAAGCATGCATTTTGTCAATAAAAACATTGGCTACAAATATCTCAACACCTCCTGTTGTTTGGCCTGGGATGGAATTTCAGATGTGTGAGGCACCTCTACTACTTCTTCATAGAGATGGCATATGATTATCCACAATTACATACTGAACCACAGCCATAAAATCCAGCTTGAGTTGCCCTTATGCTAAATGACTCCAACACAGATGTGTGAAAACCTGCTAATAGTAATCTTTAGATTACTTTAGTGAAACAGCTAAGTGTGGTGGCATCTTGGGAACTTGCTGTCAAGTAAATTCTTGCTTTGGGGAGCAGCAGGAGCAAGGGGGAAAGGGTCTGCTTTGGTCATCTGGAATTAATCTGCAGCCAGGCATCTGTCAAAGCTCCCAATTCTTTGGGTATCCTAGAGACAGCTGAGGGAGATAGTGCATGCAAAGGAAGTCCACTCTGGAAATCACTTCTGTGCACACAAGGCAGCCTGAGCACCCAAAACCTGCACCAACAGAAACCACTCGTGTTCCCACAAAAAGATAGATTTTATACCCAGGTATGATATACATTTTAAGATTTACACATGGAGACCTTATGAGCCATTTAGCAAAGAAAAAAAGGAGTCAATAGGAAGATAAAAGTAAAATTACTCTCTCTACAATGCCTGCAAGTGGCTTCTGTGGATTGCTTGCCACGGCTCTTCGGTGCATCCCGATCCAGGGTTCATCCGTGGAGGGAGGATCTTCCCCAGTGCATCTGCACTTCATTAGGAGTTTGTAGACTGCTAAATGAACAACAGACCCCAGCATGAATGCACATTGTCTGAGCTGGGCTGATCACACTGTGTGATACAAGGGAGTGTTAAAAAAAACTGCTGTTCTTCAGTAAACATTGGAAGAGAAGACTGAAGATTAATTCAAACAGCTTGGAAAACTGAAACAAGAGAAATGAGCTGAATATTTCCAAATATGGGCTACCTTACTTCAGTATCAAGCCAGGAGAACCTTGGGGCATGCGAGCCAACCAAGCTGCAACTCCCTGGATAACAAGGCCTTAATTAAAAGCTAAATTGCACATACATAAAAAACCCCACAGCGCTCACTTCAGCCACAGAGGTCATGAAATCACAGGCAATCGTATGACAAACATGAATCCAAAAGTCCAGGGAACAACTGCTCTGCACACACTCACTCAACACAAGCCACAGAAACACTTGCAAAAATGCCATAAAGAGCTTAAGGCTTTTCGTACAAATAAATAAAGCCACAAATAGTAACACCAAAGGAAGAGAGAAAAGGAATCACCAAGGGTTCTGGTCTTCTGTAGCCGGGAGTTGTTCAGTGAAAATGCCAAATTAACTCCAAGAGAGAGATTCTATCCAGTGCTCCCCCAAATCTCTGCTTCCCTGCTTCACTTCCCCATCAACTCCTGCTAATCTGATCTGGAGGAAAGTCTTCCCTGCTCCAAATCTGGCACTCATTTTACCCTCACATACAATCAAAACATGCCAACCAGCACTTGAGATGTTTTTCTTTAATACCATTAGGAGCAATAACACACCATGTTCAACATCCCATCTCCAGCTGCTTTGGAGAAAAGCAAAAATCCCCAGCTCAGACACCAAACTGTGCACAAGGGGCTCAGGAAGAGGAATAATTAGCTGATTTATGTAATTCCCACATCCAGCCCTGGGTTTTATTCAGCACCCTGTGTTGGATAGTCCTGAACCCCATCACCTCAAGCAGCAGATCTCCCCACACACGCTGTGGCACCAGGGATGAGCACAGATGGTCCAACGTTGAGGCTGCATCCAAGAGGTCAGTGCAGGGTGATTTATCCCTTGGAGCACAGCAGACCCTGGGACTCAGCTGCTGCAATGTGGGGGCAAATCAGCTACTGCCATGGATATCTGCTGAGGATCTGTTCCTCTGTTTCGGCACTTTTTTTTGCCATTAAAGACCAGCAGCTTGAAAGAAAAGCGGTAAGAAAAACTGTAAAAGAGAGGAAAGTTATGTAGGGCAAACCAGGTGCATTGTCCCTGCCAGCAGTGCTGACCAGCCCCCAGCACATCATGGTGCACAACCTACCTTTGCTGGCTCTGTATTACTAATTTTGACTCAAGTCACCATTTAAACACTTTCTTTTAATTTTCATTTCAACTGGAGGCTTCCAAGACCATTTCCTTTGACAGACACACCTACTGAAAGCTTGGCATGATTTTGGGGACAGCGGGGTTGCCCACAGCAGAGTCCTCTTAGAAGAAGGCTCCCTGTACCTGTAGGTCTTTCCCCAAGCTTTCCCTGATGGCTCATTGCACCTCCCAGGTGTGACATGGAGTTACAAGCCCTTGTCCCATGGTACAAGCAAATGGAGGGTTTCCTGAGAATTATTATGAATAATAATAATAATCATAAATAATCATCTGGCTTCACTGGTGGAACACCAGAACCTTGCCAAGAGTGGGAAACGAGCACGTGGATGTACTCTTGGAAAAGAAACAATGTCCTCTCAAACAGGCCACAAAACAAGACAATTAAACCCAGTCTGCCAGCAGAAATACACTTGGGGAAATGCTTCCCAAGCCTCCCCTCTGCACCCATCACCATGAGCACATTGTGGATGTGGGTTTTGCTGTGCTGAGATAGGAAGAGAGCAGCCCCAGCAGCATCACTCTTAGGGCTGGATCCAGAGGCAGCTCAGAGATGGATTTTCCTCCGAGGGTCCAGCCGGTGGGGATGCAGCCACACAGCTGTGAGGAAAGAAGCTGTAGCTATAAATGAGTGTTGTTCTCCATCTCCTGACGTCAAGGGAAGCTTTGCTGGCGAGCCCTGCCAAGCTCCCAGCTCCAGAGAAGCTCTCCCACCCCACACAGCCCCCACGTGAGATCTCAGCTGTCTCCCTCCCAGCCGGGTGCAGCCACCGCCTCCAGCCCGGCCCCGAGCTGCCGGCATGGGGGGACGTGCTGCCAAAAAGCTCCTTGCCCAAAAAGCCACTTTCTGTCATCAGCACCTCGGGCTGGACCCCAGGTTGATGGAGGAGATGGTGGTTTGTATCCAGGAGACACTGGGGTGGGAGTGAGTGCTCGGGTCCATGGATGGAGAAACCATCTCAGCAGCTGCTTCACCCTCTAGTGCTTCTTAATCAACACCTGGGCTTGAGCTGTTGCTCTTTGCTTTCATTGCTGACAGGGGATATCTCATTGCTTTGCTCCCTTTATAGGGAGAGAGAAGAGATCTTTGTGCCTCTTCTAGAAAAGGGAAATAAATAAAATCGTACAGACATTTCCTCCTGCAAATAGTCAGGACTGAGCTGGGGAACAGGTGAGGCCGGGAGCAGGTAACTCTTCAGAGCTGTGATGCAGGATTTAAACAACATTCCCAGCATATCCTTAAACAAACCCATGAGAGAAGCCAAAGCCACCCCAAACTTTCCCTTTCAGCCTGTAATTTTCAGACAACAAACCAATCCTTTCACTTTTCTAAAGGAACGAAGAGAGAGGCAGAGAACTGGAAAAACCCTTTATAGAAATATCAGCTGTTCCTCCTCATTCCCACCCCCAGTTCTGTTTTTTGACAAGTTAAAGTGAGGCCATAACTTATTCTGCTTTGTTCGACAGGGCTAATCACACGTGACTCTAATCACTCATGATGTTTTATTGATTTTAAGCACATTTAATCAGAAATTGGCTCGGAGTTAGATTCCTGCTAATTACTGAGAAGCAGCATTTTGAATGACTTCACAATTGGACTGCAGATTAGAATGGACAATATGTACTAAAATAATGATTCATGCATTCAGCTCCCTGGATTTATTTTGTTTATATTGGATTTTTTAATCTTTAAAGACATAATTCTGCATATGGGCAAGCAGCATTTAAAACCCTTAACAAAATGGGTTTCATTTAACAGGCCAGGCTTTCACCAGAGATGGGATATGGGGGAAACAGTTTGTCCCCAACTAATGCAGTTATTTCTCTGAAGGTCACTGGACATGCCTTGCCCCAAGGTGACACCACACACAGGTGGTGGTGGTGGCACTGCCAGGATGGGGGAGGCCACTTCTGGGGGCTCCTTAGCATCCCCACCAAATCCATCACTTTTGCTCTGAAGCCAGGTGGGATATCCTCTGTCAGTCCCTGCACAGTCCCTATTTCCAATCCCAAACCCCACATGCAAATGGTTTATTAAGGGAAAGGCATCCAGCTCCAAGAGCTGCTCGTGATGAGCTGAGTTCTGCCACCACCTCACCCCTTCTGCTGCCCAAATCTCTCCACAACACAGGGTTAAACAGTTTGCATTTCCATATTTCTTGAGCTAAAAGTCATCTTCTCATGGAAAATCAGATTGTTGCTGATCACAGCCTGGAAACAGATTTTTCTTTTTCAACAGCTGCAGGTGTCTCATCTCCACCAGTGTCCAGGAGATCCCTGGCAATGTGGCTGCAAATGCTCCAGTGACATTGTCCATGCTCACAGAGAGCTGTGGCCAAGCACAGACTTTTCTCAGCTCTGCAAAGCTTCCTCTGCCTCCTGGGAAACACTGATCCATGAGCAACAGGGAAACTGGAGGCTGGCAGAGAGGCTAGACTAGAGGCTACCAGCTATTTGAACTGGTAGGAAAGGAAAATTTCCTTCTGATTGAAAACAGAAACTTTCCACTTCCATCTCTGCTATTTTATTTTTGTTGGAAAACAAGAAGTCACACTGGGGAAGGCTCTCACAGTTTTCAGCTAAAATTTTCAAGTTTTGAGTTATAAAGTCAAAATTTTCCATTAAGAAAAGGAATCTTTTTTCCCTCAACACAACTCCACTGGGAATACTTACAGCAATCTTGCCAGCCAATTGCTTTCATACAAAAACAAGCCTAAATTCAGAATGATACACAGAATGCTCTGCAATAACCAGTGTCTAAAATGTGACAGCTCCAAAGTCTCCTGTTCTGCTCCCACTCCTTTCCATGGGCCTGTGACACCTCAATTCAGTGGTTGGAATTTGCTCATGAATGATGTGAAACCTCAGTTTCACAGGAAGTTGGCAAATTCACCCCAGAATCACCACTGGCCTCCCAAGGAACCAGCCTGCAAATCTGTGCTAATTCATCCTACATGGAGAAGTGGTGGGATTTTCACTCTTCAAGCACTGTTATACTCTGTAAGAGTTATACTCTGTAAGCCTTCATGTAGGACTCAAACTGTAGTAATTCCAGAGTGTACCTGACTCCTGCATCCTTCCCTTCATCCTCACAACCCTCTCCATTCCCCACTGTCACTGCAGAACAAGATTTACAGGCAAAGGGAATTCTCACCCTGGGTGTAACTTCACAAGTTATAAAAAGGAAATATCTCTTTGAGTTGGACTCCTTTAATATTTTTTCTTGCCTCCTTTATTTCTTAATTTCTTAATTAATTCTTTCTTATGTTCTTTGAGTTGTCCTTTATTCTTTCTTTCCTTTTTACTTTCCCAGGAGTTGGATTCCTAGAATCCTGTGAGTCCTTTCTGATCATGATATTCTAGAACTCTATAAACTCACTGCATTCAGCACTACTGGGTGTAGGTGTTCACAGCCCTGAGGAGTGTTGTTTTAGTAGTTTTCTGAATGGTCATGAGTGACAAAACAGCAAATCTGTGTTCTTCCACTCACTGGTTGACTCCAACTTCAGAGTCTTCAGTGAGAAGTACAGGCCTGAAATTATTCTGAAGTTACAGCACCTACAAGAATTTTACCAGATGGAAACCTGAAAAAAGATTGCTGATTACTTCTCAGATGCATTGCTCATTTGTTCAGAGTAATTACTAGATGCAAAACCAAAAATAGACCCTTTTCCTTTGATCCTCTCCAGTTGGAGTCTGCACATGACAACGCAGAGCACGTATCTGGATGTTCTGTACTGAAGCTGCCACAGTTTTCATTCAAAACCCAGCCAGTGTTTCTCATCTCACCTATGAAAATGCAAATGAAGATAAAACCTGTCAAAGGACACTGGCAAGAATCAACCTGTCCCAGCTCCTCACAGTTTTCATCCTCCTGGGGGGGAAGAAATCACTTACAGAACTTGGAGTGGCTCAGTGATGACACTGTGCTGTTCTCTGCTTATTTAATCATTTGTTAAAAAATCCACCCTGAAGCCAGCAGCCAAGGTCTTTGTAGGTCCAGCTTTGGGATTAGCCCTTTATATACAGCCTAGGGCAAAGGGTGAGGAAGAAGAGTGGTTTCCAGGAGGTGTGGACCAAGGGCAGAGCAGATGAGGCCAGGGCAGATCTTGGCATCCTTCTGTGTGTGAGAGCCAGGGAAAGCTGGCAGCAGGAGGAGCTCAGGGGTGCTCAGGAATACTCAATGCTACCAAAATGACCCAAAAGACACAGGCCAGTTGATTGCTCCAGAGAAGGAGGTGATTCTCTCACAGTGCAAAGCTGGCTGAGCACACACAGGCTGGCCATCCTGCTCCAACATTCCCGAGCAGGAGCTGCCTCACGCCCCTCTGAGGAGCTCCAGCACCTTGACATGGGCACCTGACTCCCAGGGAGGGGCTGGGAGGGGATAAACAGTGCATGAAATTTTCTCTGCAGGTTTTCTAGCAAGGCTATATTAAAGGAAGATTATGTGGATCTGTTGCTCATCAATGCCTGTAGAGACTTGTCCTCCTTGGATGACTTTGGTAATGTGGCACCAAGAACTGGACTGGCTACATGGCCAGGAGTGAAATGGAGGGTGGAGAAGCTGGAACTCCTGCTGCTGTAGCATTCTTTTGGCTTGTAGCAAAGCTTCAGCATGATAATACAGTCCCAAATTCAGCCATCAGCAAATGATTCCTCTCCCCCAGCAGCAGCACTGAGGCTGCTCAGTGAGTGATGGGACTGTGGTCAATTTTCCAGCTGTACGTTCAACAAACCTCATTCTTTATGCTGGGCATTAGTCTTGATATCCTGAATTAGAGATTAGGCTATACTACACATTATTTCCAGCCAGGGATTAATTAAATCTCAACATTTCTGAGAGGCTGGTATAAAGGAAGCCATTCATTTCAGCAAGGTCCAAAGGAACAAGCTCCTCATTTGTTTCTAGGCTGGCTCCATGGTGGAGTGAAAAGTAACCTGGGAACTACCTCTTGCAAATGCTTTTAAATGCCTAATAATAATGTATATAGGTACCCTCCAGAGGTTTTTTGTGCCAACCACTGCTCCTTCCTCCTGAGGTCCTGAAACTGCCTTTTCTCTGCCCTAAGAGTAGGTCCCAAATGTGGCAGCAATGTTCCTTTCAGTAAACTGCCCAAATTATCTCTGCAGTCCTTTCTTCCTGATGTTCCTTGGGCTGGAGAGAAGCAGCACAAAGCCCCTGGCACCATGCTGGAAAAGAAGGAAAACCCTGTTTGTGTCTTAACTCAAGGGCAAAGGGGGATAGGACTGTGTGTTTTGCTCCAACTGGTTGCAAACAGGGAATGTGAAGGAGACCCAGCAGGGGTGAAGATGAGGCAGCAGAGCTGATGTGCACTAGAGATTGAAGTGGGAGTCCACCAGCCAAAATCTTCAGGGGGATTATTCCTAGAAAAAATGGGAAATCTGCCATCAAATAGCCCCAAAGCTGAGCAAAACACTAACTTCATTAGAACTCTTCACTGACAAAACTGCTCACAGATTTACTCATTGTCCTCTCTTGTCCGTGGTGCTCATGGCTATGGAGAGACCTGGGGATGTCCATGCCATTCCCCACAACAGGGCATTTTCCATGGTTTCTTGGCTTTTTGTGGGGCAGTGAAACAGCTGGGGCTGCCCACAGCTGCTCCTTTTGCTTTCTCAAAATCTGCTGTTACTTGTTTGGGCTTATTTGAACTCGCTTTCTTCCTGTTCACTTTTATTCTGGTTTTCTTCATCAAAGACCTGCTTGGGCTGAGGAGGGACTTTGAGACCGGGAGGGTTTCCATGGGTCTGGCTTGTATTAGAGGGGGGCAATTTCCCAACCACCGGCTGAGTTTCAACATTCCCTCCCTCCCTGCCTTACTGAGGAAAACCAGGGGCACACATGAAGCCTCCTGCAAGGACTCCTTTTCCAGCAGGATGAAATCAAGGTGAGGGAATTTTGACAAGTTCAATAGAGTGGGCTGGGCTGGAGAGCTGCTGCTGGCATGCTTGGAGTTGAGATTTTTCAGACTGATGTTAGTTTCTGCAGCTCTTCCTCCATCCTCCTCCCTCCCAGCAATCATGACCCCATGATCACAGCAATCCCCCTTTGCAATCTGCACAGGGGGCTTTGCACAGGTTGAAGTAAATGGCATTCCCAAAACAGTGCCAATGCCATGATAATATTATAAAAACCATCATAAATCTGGATTTCCTCTTCATTGTTTCAGTGCAGCTCAAGCTAGTCAAAGTAACATGTTGTAAAAATCAATGAAATAATAAGAAAAATAATTTCTTAGACATAAGATATTCCACCCCTGGAAACATTTAAGGTCAGGTTGGATGAGGCTTGGAACAGTCAGGTCCAGTTAAAAATGTCCCTGTTCACTGCAGGGGGGTTGGACTAGAGGAAGTCCCTTCCAAACCAAATTTTCTATGATAAGCATGCCAGCTATTCCACTCTAAATAACAGCTTTGGTGTCTTCATAATTTGGAGGAGAGTTTTCTCCTAGTCCTTCTCATGGATTAAATTCCATTCCATACCCACCAGAAAACCCCCAAATCCACTGGGCAACCATCTCAGTGTAACAAGGACAGTGTGTGGCTGCTTAAAGCCATGTGAGTTCCTGAGTGTTGGAACTGAAGCCCCCATTTCCCCCTCCAAACTCCCCTGTTGCAGGCCCAGCCACACAATATTCATTTTAGTCCCCCTGCGCCTCATGTCCAGTGGATGTTGTGTTTTAAAAGGGGCCTTCGTGCAATTCAGCATCAGCAACGCGAGACCTTCTGCAGAGCCAGCAGTTTTTGCAGAGAACCACGAGATGGCGATGGAATAGAAATTTCCATCCAGAGGAAAAGCAGTTCTGGGTTATGGAGAAAGGACTGAACCTCCTGCATGCTGAGCCCTCTGCCAGAAAGTGAAAAGCAGGGAGGTGTTGAAATTTTACATTATTTTACACCTTTTTTTTTTTTTTTTTGGGCAGAGCACGTACTGGCTCTGTATTTATAGATTATCAAATATCTGAAGCATAGCCCAGTTTTTGGTTTGTTTTTTTTTTTTTTTAAGTTAGTATATGCTTTAAAATCTCATGGATTAGAGCAGAAACTTAATCCTGCTATGACCAAAAAATTCACCATGAAGGGGCAGTAAACTGCAGCCTTTTAGAGTTTGCTGCATAAGAATAATTAAAAAAAGGTATCTTGCATTTCTCCAATTCCATTTCCCAAGAGATATATCCATCATTGATCAGCCCACTGAAGGGAATTTTACCACAAAATGAAAAATTAATTAATTAAGATTTTTAATTAAAACACAGAGAGGCATGGGAAATGGGAAGCAGGTAGTTGCAATCCCTTCATCCTCTGAGCTCACCCCTTCTCACAGGATGGTGTGACTGGGATTTGGAAGGTGGGATGAATAAGTGTCACTGGAGTTTACAGCCTGGCTGTTAAGAAGGGTCTGAATATTGTCACTTAACCCCCCCCACTTTATCACCTTATTTTGCTTATAGTCTTTCCCCCCTGCTGGAAATGTATCCATAAGGCAAAGGTGCAGTCCTTTTTCTTTAATGAATGAATATTCATAAAATTATTTGGGTTGGAGGGGACCTTAAAGCTCATTCAGTTCCACCCCTGCCATGGCCAGGGACACTTTCCACTACCCCAGGTTTCTCCAAGCCCTGTCCAACCTGGCCTTGGACACTTCCAAGGATCCAGGAGCAGCCACAGTTTTTCTGATCAATGTTTCCCAGTCTGTGACACCCTCACAAGGCCCCGTAGTAATTTCTGTTATTATTCTCAGCATCAAGGAGTAATGTTGGCAGTTTTATATAAAGGGAACCAAATCAACAAAAACTGAACTGCTTTCAAATGCTTGCAAAGCAGAAAAAAATCCATGTCCAGCATCTCCATCCTCCCTCTAAAAACACTCAGTGAAGAAGTACTCAAATCCTAAAGTCATCAATTCTTTTTTTTTTTTAAATGTGACTTTTAAAGGCAACCCCATTAAAAAACAGTGTGCCTTTTCTCTGGATCTCTGTCCCCTCAGCTGTCACAGTGCAGGGCATGGGAGCAGCACCCACTTCCCACCAGCCCCTTCGACACCACACGGAGAGGGTGGCAGTTTTCACCTTCCTTCTCCAGGGTAACAATATTTCTACTGCCAAACCCAAATCTGGGGACCTGTTAAACTGAATGAGGATAAAGGTCCAGATTTTGAGCCCATAATTCAATTAAGACTTGCACAAATGCAGCTTCAAAGTGCCCTCATGAAGATTTGCCCTGCAAATTTAAACTTCACTTTGCAAATCTGCCCTTTAGGTTCCTGCTCGAGAAGGAGATGGGAGACAGCTTGAGGAGATTCATTTTTCCTCTAGTTTATATATAACTTGCTAAGCTTTTTATTTTTTCAAATGAGCTTACTATGTCCAATTTAAGTCAAAATTTAATGATCCCTGCAGTAATTCATTTAAGGATACAGCTTCCATAAACGGCGTAGCATAAGTCAGGGAATAACTGTCCTTGTCCTCAGCGCAATCATTAATCAACTTTATTAAAATCAGGATTGGCTGAGGAGGTTTGCATAATAAAAGAAGACTCAGAGCCTTTTCCAGGACTAAAATGGACCTGAGACCAAACTTTGGGTATTTCCTCCCCACTTCCCCAGGACTTTGCTCCATGTAACTTGGGAGCATCCAAGTCCAGAGTTCACAGTTGGGCTCCTGTGTGGAATTGGATGGGGTGATAGTGGTCCTAAAAAGGGTTAAAAAAGTCCAATAGTCCCTAACATATACAGACATGTTGCTTTGCACTTAGGGCAGGAAGGGGATGTGGGAAACTTCGTATTTCTGGCAATTTTAGTGGGGTTTCTCAGTGCTTTGGTGTAGGGATGCTTTCTGGATGAGGCATTAACCTCAGAGCAAGTACCTGGAGTTTTTTTTTATATTATTTTACATTATTAAATATTATTTTACATCTTTGTCTTCCCCTCAGGTTGGACAAGGCCCTGAATGTCTGCTCTGCTTAGTGATGGTGCTGTGAGTGGCTGAGCCCCTTGGCAGGTCAGGGGAGGCAGGAGCAGCCCAGGGTGCCACCACGAGGGACCAATTAGATCTCTGGATGCAATTAGCAGTAGCTGTGATTTGTGTGCAGCCCCTCTGTACATATGGCTACGCTGAACTTTCCCTCTGCTTCAAATGTCCTCATGGAGCGCGGGCGAAACGAGAGGAAGGAACATTTGTCTGGGTTTTTTTTTTGAAAGCCTTTATCATGATGGACGAGGAACCTTTTACATCATTCTCCAACTTGCAAACAAATGAGGTACCTTCATCACCTTCCCCTGATAGTGGAGCTGGCAAGTGACAGCGCAGTGAGCTGCTGGGGACAGGGTAAGGGGTATGCAAGTGTTTCATTGGACATCATCAACCAAGTTTGCTGGAAATAAAATATAAGTGAAGTCAGATGCTGAGGGCTTAAGTGTCCATGCATTAACCAAGATGGTTTCCATCTCGTGGAGCAATTTGGGCTCTGGCCATTTAGGGCAGGACAGGAATTGTTACTCATTTTAATGGATGCTGGGCATCCAAATCCCTTTGGTGGCATTGAAACATCTCATCCCTAATTTCTATGTGTTTCAGTCCCTCGCATGCAGCCAACTCCTGCAGGGCACTCCAGGAAGCC
This sequence comes from Passer domesticus, assembly GCF_036417665.1. Lineage (NCBI taxonomy): Eukaryota > Metazoa > Chordata > Aves > Passeriformes > Passeridae > Passer > Passer domesticus. The sequence goes on from NC_087480.1 coordinate 59,437,436, forward strand.
TGATGAAAGTGTTGCTGGTATTACCCATAATGATCTTCTGTTTCATTGAATGATCAGACCAAGAAAAAGAGAAAGGTCCAGGTCTGTTGACAAAATGTCAGAGAGATGAATAGAGCTGGTTCCTTCATCCCCATCAGTGGTTTCAGCCCAGAAACAGAAGATCCCATCACCTGCAGCCCACCAGCAGCCCCTAGCTCATGGTTTCACAGGCAATGAGGCAGCAGCAAGGCTGGCAGCAAAAAGGGACAATGCAGGGCAGGGAGGGTCCTGCTGCTGCTAACCATCCTGGTAAGGGATGCTGCCAGCCCTGGGGAGCAAGGCTGTCATGAATGACTGGGAGCTCTGCAGCACAGCCCAGGGGTGGTCAGGTCTGTCCCTCTCTCCTCCATCCAGAGGGATGTTAATGGCTGGATTTCCTTCCTGGCAGGAGGTGCTGATAATGGGGTGGATCACCAACTTCAGCGCAAAAAAAACACTTTACAGGATGCTTAAAAAAAACCCCAAACATCTATCTGGAAAGTCTCTGTTAGAAAACAAGCAGTGTTGGAGAAAAAAACCCCTGCAGACATTTGTAGCCTTGACAGAATTGTTTAGGGTAGGGTAGCAGGAAACAAGGCCCCAGATTTTTTCCTAAATGAGCTCTTTTACACAGCAGCTGGCTGTCAGTCAGCTCCTAGAGATGAGTGTGGGGAAAGGTTGTAAGCAAGTTAGGGGAGCAGCAAAGGGGGCTGAAGGTTGCATGACATCACTTCAGGTCAGAGTGTCTGAAAAAACTCAAAATAGTTTCTCCCTATTTGACTGAAATGTGAAGGGGGCAGTTCCCCATCCCTTCTCTTACAGGTGGTTCAATTTGTCTTTCCTTGGTGGGGAGCAGGCAAAGTTGGGCAACGTTATCTCTAGAGGGGAAGGATAAAGTGGGTGATGTTTTCCAGAAGTGGAAAATCTAGCAGAATTAAATTTGATCCTTGGAAAAAGATAAACATCTTTAAATGCCCAGCCCAAATGCTGAAGTCACCGTAGCTGACCCACAGAGAGGAAGAATGGTTTTGTGGTTAAGGCACTGAAAAATCTGGGTTTGATTCCATTAGCCACAACCTCCCTGTGTGCTCACAGACAAATCTCTTCCTATCTTTTTGCCCAGATCACTATTTATAAAACAGGATTGAGAACTCTTCTTTTCTTACCGACAGTGCTGCCCATGGGGAGTTTGCAGCCATGGTGAAGTCCACACATTGTGGACTGAAGCAACAAGTTTCAGGAGTGTGTCTCCTCGATAATGATTTTATCTGTTCTTCTTCATGGAAGGAGCTGAATTCCCCACTTGAAAGCAGAATATTATAGCCACAATCCACTCCAATTCACGGGTCAGGATTTGAAACCAATTCTTGTATTAAAAAAGATGAATCACAGCACAAAAATGACTTAATTAGCTGTGCAGACAGCCAGTGTGAGCACAGAATACCCCGAGCGAGGGTCCTCTCCAGCCAAACATCGTCCTTTAGGGAACTTGGCATTCCTTCCAGGCTGTGTGTCAAGGAGACTGAGCAACTTTACATCAACACAACATGGATTTTCCTTCTACCAAACTACTCTGCAATCTGTAATTTTTAACCTCACAAGTTTGAGATTGTACCTTAACATTTGCAGGAAGCAGATGGCTTCTGCATACTGCCAACCTGTTGTTACAAAAGCATCTTCCAAGAATTGTTTTCTACCCACAGTCGCTAACCATAATTAACCTTTCATATGATTTAATAAACAGCAAAAAATATTTGCCATCTCATATTAATAAAGAGAGCTTTTCAGGACATTTTTTCCCCCCTCTTCAAGAACGTAGAAGCTGCGGTAATTTTTGCGTGTGCTTATTTTTATTGCCTTTCAAATTATTTAGGGATGCACTTTACCTATGCTGATTAAAGCTGAGAAAGACAGCAGAACAGTGGATGAGCAGAGCATCTTCTGGCATGGCACAAAGTGACCTTTTATTTCAGGGAAAAAACGAAGTTTGGGTGAGAAGCATGACTGCTAAGCGTGGGGCAGCGAGGGAGTGCGGAACCCATTGACAGACACAGTTATATCAAGTTGTATTTTCCAGCTTTCTCACACTCATTATTTTAATGCTTCATGGAGTTTTAAGTGATAATAATAGTCCTGTAGTACTTTGACCTTTTTTATATTGTGAAACTTCACTGACTGGTCATTTTTGGGCAGAGTGCTTTCTCTCTATATACACACATACCATGGTGACAGACATCTCCAAAGTGCCTGGGAGACAGCTAAGTGAAAAGTGGGATATTACCATGATTTCATTAATGAATGAAAATGAAGATATTGGCTAAGACTTACCCCCATATTACAGGGGAAATGAAATGGCAGACATAAGTAAAAAGCTGGCATGAGGGACCAAAGTACATCTTTCTGTTTCTGATGGGCAGAACTGCTGCTGCTTTGGCTTAGGATATCAAAGGCTTTCTGAAGAGCTGGAACTATAAAGGAAATATTCTCTCGGTTTAACCAATTTCCATAATGGGGGCTAGGGAACACTGTCCCTGTTAGGACAGGAGAACTTCTTTAATTAATATTTCTTGTGACTGTTGAGTGCTCATCCATTAGTATGGTAATGTACCTTTGAAATTACAAATACAATTATGATGATAACTACTTGGCTATAAAAAATAAAATAAAACGATATACATACGAAGATTGAATTGTAGCCCAGGAACAGATTCCAGGAGATGGCCCCAGGTTTTCTGCTTTTTCCCTGGTTTTGCTGGTAGATTGGAATTTGCCAAATGGTGTTTGGTTCCTGTTTATTATCAACGTGCTGCCAAGATTGAAATGGATCAGCTTCAATTAAGATGAATGCACATCAAATTAATGCAAGCCCAAGGAGGCTGATTTTGTAGCTGAAAACAAAATATAGTGAAATAATTAAAAAAGAATTTGCTTTCTGAATCTAGAAATTAGACAAGGGAAATCAAAGATCTCAAGGAGACAACATTTTTTTTTTAATATTAAGGATAAAACTTCTGGTTTTTATAAATAGAATATATTCCTGAAACCAACCAAGCAGTTGCAATGTTTTCTTTGCATCACATTTCAGAGGTTGACTCATATATTTGCCTGCCTGGAATACAGCAGAAAAGCACCATTTTGTTGAAGTTGCCATTTCTTTAAATATTTCTGGTAGCCTTTTCCAGTAATTAATGCTTCAGTTATGCCAGACTGTGGGTACACTCCTTATTCTGCTCCATTTTGAGATAATTTTGTCCTAGTCTTGCTCTAGAGATTTTTTTTTTTAGTGCTAGATTTTATCTAGTTTAGAACATTTTAAAAAAATATATTCCCACTAAAAATTATTTTCCTGTGGAGACAAAACATTTATCATTATATAGACAAAAGTTTCAAACATGCAAATGTGGTTTTTACTTTTGTAGAGCTCAGTGAAATACAGGATAGAAGAAACACAGAATCAGTAATCTTTTATACAATCCTTTTCCTCTTTGCCTGGTACCCCAAGGTGCCCTCTCTGACTATGAAAATTCAGAGTTTGTTGCTGCTGTTGTCCTTGGAAACTTTTTTTTTAAGTCCAGTTTACAAGGTCTAACCAACTGAATTAAATTTGCTTTCCTTTGCAATTTAGTTTAAAATTCAGGTAGAGGTTTAGCCTTTGACCTTCTGAATTTTCTTTTTCCTGTCCAATGTATTATATTATTATTATTATTATTATTATTATTATTATTATTATTATTATTATTATTATTATGTGTTTTATTGCTGTTGTTTCTGTTTTGGGGTTTTTTTGTTTATTTAGCCTGCTGGGGTTTTTTTTCCCCTTTTTTCCAACAGGATGGGTTAAAGAGTCACTCCCAGGACTTTTTGGATTCATTGGATCCAGCTCAAATCCACGGGACAAACATTTTGTTGTCACAAGAGCCCCGAGGATCTATAATCTGCAGTTCTTTTCAGTCCCCTGGCAGCAGTTTCCAGCCAGGACGTGTTTTTAGGTTTTTTGGAAGAACACGTTTTCATTCAAGAGATGTTACAGCAAAATTCAAGCAAGGTCTGCAGTGGTCTGTATCCGAAGGCAACAAAGCCAGCTTTCTCTTCGGGTTTGGGTTTCTTTTCAGCACTTACCAACTTTGTCTCACAACACCCTTGAGGAGGCAAAAGCACTTTTTGTTCCTTTATTAACAGGCGAGGGAAGCGGGACATTAAAATCCCGGTGGTGCAGCAGGAGGCAGCCCTGGGGACGCCTTGGCGGGGCTTTGGGGTGATTCTTTGGGTACCCCCTGGCCCCTGCTCACCTTACCCACACTCACCTCCTCTCACAAATTTATTCCCTCAAAATTCAGAGCCACAAAGCTCTGGGAGAGCTGCTTTGGTGGGAAGGCAGAGGATTTATTTGCCGCTAACCTCTTTGGGGAGTTATTTTTTGTCCCTCTCCAGCCTGCACATGGTCCTGCCATCGCTGCCACCCCTCGCCAGTTTTAAGGCATTTGTACACAGATCCCTGTGGAGGAAATGGGCTCCTTTTGTCCCGTATTGCAGATGGCAGCTATGAGAGAGGAAGATTTATGTCACTTGCCCAACTTCGCCCTGGAAGTCTTTGGCAGAGATTCGCACCCCGGTCTCCAACCTCACGCTACAATTTGTGACCATCGCTCCTGGCTCCACTTCAGCCTCTCCTCTCTCAAAGCAGGGATAAGGACAATTTCCATCTTTCACCTTTTATAACAAATCTCATTATAATTTATTAATATTCTTTTAAAACCCTCTCTTTGAAATGGTTTGAAACGGTGGAAAACTCCACTTTCATTAAAAGGAAAATTAAAGTTATGGACAAAAAGGCTGAAGCAGAAAGACTAGAAACTGTAATCTAACAGAAAAAATTCAACATTAAAACAACAGTCTGCTGCTCCAAGGGTCATCCTGTGATTTACATGGAGTAATTCATGATTTTCCAGCACAGTTGCTGGGCAGACCTTAAAGATTGATGCCTCTGAGGGAATACTAATTTTAAAAAGTATTCATCTCCTCATCAGATGTTGAGGAGTATGGCACGCTTTCATTTCTCCCTGCACATTAGCCAAATTAAATCAAAATAAATATCAATGAAAATATTGCACAGGACATAAAACACCATCCATTTGTGCTCTATCCATATGCTGCTTTACGAGACGCTGGGTTTCGCTCCTGCTCCGCTCTCCGCTGCCAGCCCCGAGCGCGCAGCAAGGCGCGGAGTCCCCGATGTGCTTTAGGCATTCATCCCTCCAATACTGCACCCCGGGGCCTGCCTGCAGTTTTGTTCTCACCCTGTATCTTCGCCAGGCTTGTTTGTGCCCACGGGCAGCAGCAGTGGCCTGACCAACGCCTGCCAGGCCGGCTCCAGTCCCGGCCACCGGCTCAGACTGCGCTGCCGGCACTGCAGGACCAGCCGCAAGGTGCATTCCTGCCAGCAAAAAGTACAGTTGCTAAAAGGTGCTTTGTTCATTAATTATCTTAGGGTGGTTTGGACAAAGCAAACATTTCCATGTCCAGGAAGTTGTTTCTGAGGGATGCTGGTGCATTCGCACCCCGCGGGGTCCCTCGTTGTGCATCTGCACCGAGGCGCCGCGCAACCTGCAAAGCACGGAGTGCCTGCGACAGAAATCATAAACCACAACTCGGGGTTTGGAAATGCAACCAATTTGTGCCAGCTCAGGAGCAAGAGCAGCGATTTCTGCTTTTAAAACCGGTGCAGTTTTTAGGGTAATGTGATTAGAGATTCAACATTTCCCCCTCTCATTATTATTTAGCTCCCTCATTTGAATGCTCAGGTTTGAGGAAAGGGGGATTGCTTGGAAATTACAGACGCAGCCAAATTTCTTCCTTCCCCTTTGACAGGGCAGCGCTGATGGTTATTGTTCTTTTCTAGCTGCATTACGCTGTCCTTGATTTTTGTTTCAAGCAGTCTAATGGCATGATGTCAAATCCTGCTAATTGGTTTAGGATTAAAATGCAGGGCCACATCACTCTCTTGATTAACCAGCAGCAAAACTGCTTTTGTCTAACGATCGTTTCAGAGGAGAAAGAAAATAAAGCATATAAAGGAAGCGTCAGGCTTTTGTCAGTAAAAATACGTAGGAAACTGCTTTTTTTTTAAGGAAAAAAAATTGCCACTGTGAGGCCCACTAAGTTTTGACTTGTAGCAGTTCAAAAGCAGCTCTGTGGGGAAAGATCGCTTCCTGAGGAGCAGGGACTGTGCTTTTATCCAGCATCCAGCCACTCGCTGCGCTGCAGCGGAGCATCCGTGCCTGGACCTGCTTGCATTTAACACACCAGCAACAAAAAATCAACGGGAACATCTTGGCCCCATTTCTGGCCTCTCTGACACCCAAACAACCCCAGTCCCAGCTGAGTTTGTACCGGGATAAATAACCCAGGACTGAGCAAAGGCTGTGGTGGGCAGCGCAGCACCAGGGAGGTGCTGGGAGCTGCAGGCTCCAGCAGGGATCTGAGCAGGATGTGGGATGCCTGGGGCCATGGGAATGGGCTCTGCGTCTGCAGCATCCCCCTCCACTCATTCCAAGGACTCAGAAATTAGTTCTGCATCCTGAAACGTGGTTGTGCTTGCTGGGACAGAGCTCACCTCTAGGGTAATGAGCATAAAGATGTAGTTTTTCATGGGGATTATTGGGAGAGGAAGAGTGGAATCCATGGTTCAAATTAAAATAGTGGAAGCAACACCAAACCACTATTTTGTTACCCCTCTGCTATTAAAAATAATACCTCAACAAACTCACAAGAACACCCCCAACAACCCTCAAAGATTCTCTCTACTGCACTGTTTAATCTCTTTGGCTCCTGTTTTCCCTGACCAGCTGAGGGATTTAATTTCCAGGGAATTAGACGTCCAATTCAGGCCATTGTTTTGGGAAATGTGCACACGATTTACCACACACAGTCCTGAAAGTCACCGTCAGACCCAGCACTCCCAGCACGCTCCAGTCCCATCCCTGCTCTGCCGGGAGGTGAAAGGGGCTTTATTGGGAAGGTTTTGATGCATTTGGCATGTCTTTGAACCTGGCTCCCCCAAAGGGAGAGAATGAACTCAGGCGGAGAAAGAAAAAAGGAAATAAAAGGGCCCTTCCCATCTGCCCGGCTGCATTCAATGGGGAGCTTTTTAAAAGGTATAATAGAGGTTTGTGTGTTCCTGCTGAGATTTGTTCTGGTCAACTTCTCCAGGGTGCTCAGACAGGGCGGTGTGGTGTGCCCGCCCTCCCCCAGCACCCTCAGAAAGAAAATACAGTCAGTTTCTTTTTTTTCTACTCATTTTTTTCTGCTGCAAAAAGTGTATGCCCTGCACACACATTGCTCTTGCACAAAAGCAACTCGAGCCAGCCCTGCTGAAAACTAATGTGGGTGTTTCTCTGGGTTTTTACCAGCAGTGCAATAAAGCCTGGTGTTCCCAAGCATGGCACTGAGGCATCCAACCCCCAAAAATCCCTACAGGATCCAGCCCAGGTTTTCCTAGAGAGCATCTCTGGGACAGTGGGGATGGGGAGCACCCGAGGGCTCAGCCCGGTTTTCCAGCATCCCGTTGTGGAGGTAAATCAACAGCACATTGGCCGTACTCCAGAAGTTGTCTTGCTCTTTATTGTGCTCTGTGACTTGTTGGTGTGATTATTAAAAGCCAGGTCGGCTGCAAAACTGATTTTTTAAATGCACTCCTGGCCCCAGAGCAGACGAGATGACATTTAACAACACCAAGCGCTCAAGAAGGGGCCCTGTGTCAGCACCCAACAGGTACAGAAACGCCTGAGAAGTTCTTGGCTGTCGTGAGCAGCTTTCTGCTTTGCAAACTATGATAGAAAGAGTGGAAATATGCTTTGTGTGCTTTTCTCTGACTCCGGGACTCCAAAGCAGGAAGATGAGAACATCCTGCACACATGTTAATTAGTCATTCCTTAAAACCAAATGTCACAGCGCTCATATTTAATTCCAAGAACAGACTGATGAATATGTACGTATAGTTATATTTCATTTACATACTCTGGGATTTGTTAAGAGACGCCTAATAAAACCATCTAAAATGAATTAGATGTTCTCTTAACAACATTTATTTTGAATTCATGTATATCAGAGAAACGTTCCCAATACTCTAATAGGGGATTTTCATAGATATAAAATACATATATTGCATTTCATAAATGAAGATCGGGAGTTAAAGCAGCCACCCTCTAAATGGGATTCGATTCTTGAAGTAGTAAACACACAAAACAGGGCTTGAGGGTCGGGGGAGGCAGTGATTGGGTTTGTAGGAGCCCAAAGAGAATGGAGCTCAGCACCCAGGCTGCTGTAAGAAAGTGTCCACATGAGGAAAATATTAAAGAAAATTAATTTGCTCCTCAAAGCCAGCAAGAAGAGAAAATCCCCCTGAGACATTTTCAGCCCCTTATTTTCAATTTCCCAGTTCTATATCTAATAATTTTTGAAATTTATTTTTTTATTTACTCGGAGTCCCTGCCCTTGGAGTGGAGTCCATCCAGGTAGCTGCACTCAAAAATGCCATTCCAGCCCAAGAGGCCCTTCGGGGATTTTTTCCCTTTTCAAACCAAACGAGTTTATAGGAAAACCCCTGTGGTTTTGGTTTTGTGTTTTGTTCTTCCCCCTCTAACTGCCCTGCACCCTGTGAGCTCCCGGGGAGCACAAAAGCGTGTCCCGGCAGGCACATCATCGGCTCGGCAGGTCGTGCCGCGGGAATTCAGCTCACACTCCCGCGGATGTGTGAGTCTGGAACAAATCTGGCTCACCCGCCTGCCTTGGCCGGCCTCCGTAGGGCTAAGAGGGGTGGAAGGCAGTAAAATCTCCTTCCAGTCTATAAAAACCTGCAGAGATATTTGGAATGTGCAGAGGGAGCAGATCTCCTGGGTAAAGCGGAGCAATGATTAAAATAGTCACTTTTCTGACCGTAATCGCAATTTAAATACTGCAGCTTTTGTTTGCAGAATGGCTTTGGTTTATATTCTAGTGACAGTCACACAACTCCAGGGGTTGTTTTTGGAGTTAGTGGCAAAAACATGTGGTTTGAATTTAAAGTCTTAAAGTTAGAGGATCAACGTTTCTCCAGCAATGATATTGCCAGTGTCTCTATGAGTCATAATTTTAAATCATCAGGAACCTGAACACTCCTCATTAAATGATTAAAGGGAACAGTAATGAAAAAGCTAAAAGAAAGGATAAATATACAGCTATAGAAACAGGAACATCTATTTTCAAAGCAGAAAAAAATACTACCATCCTGACAAAGGGCAATAAACTTATCAAACAAACTCACTTTTTTTTTTTCTTTCAGTTGAGAATGTAATCTTAATAAAGAAACAGATTTCAGATGGCAGGGTAAGATTACAGCTCTTCTAGACTAGGACTAGAGTTTTCCCATAAACAGGCTATTGCTGTGGGTTCTGGTCATAATTAACTCTGTATTTATGCCCCACTTTCTGAGAACAAAATGATCCCTGAAACCAAGTGCTTGATAGTGAAGTTTCCTGTTGGGGTATCAAGCTTGTTTCCCTCTACAAGCTCCATGTTAATGTTTTCTCCAATAATCATGGCCTCAGCTCAGCCCTCCTACACTTGAGCTCATTCCCTTCTCCCCTCCCAAAACAGAGAGTGGGACATGCAGACCAGAGCAGAGCTGGGTTTTGCAGACCAGCATCTGTATGCAAGACAGAGGAGCAAAGATAACCCCACTCTATGTAAAAACATACCTCAGCTGAGCTGCTTTTTCCTTCCTCAGAAAGAGCAGGGGCTGTCCAGTTCTCCAAAACCATTCTGACCAGTTTCAGTAAGGTATGGAATGGGAATGATTATGGTTACTAGAGCTGGTGCTTGTTGGAAACCTTGGCACATTGTGTTTACAGGAATTGCATTGGGTGGGTTGCAGTTTTGCTCTTTCAGTGCCTGTTTTGAAGAAAATATGTGAAAAAAACAAATAAACAAAATATATAAAAAAATAGGTAAGTGTATTGACTGAGGCATTACGTAGCATAAATAAATATAAATACATGAGGCTCACTGCCTGACTGTATCGATACATTGGCAAGAATTCAAGGGTTATATTTGAGATGCAGAAAATAATCCAGTGAGTCATCTTCCCCACGCTTTGGCTTGCCATCCTCTCCCATTTTCGCTTTGACCCGGGAGGGCACAGCACACAGCCTGAAAATAGGCAGTGGGATGATGTGGCGTGGCTGCACCGCTCCGCTCCGCGCGGGAAGCGCCCAATCCCATCCGCAGGCAAACAGGAAGGATGCACAGGAAAAGTCTGAAAAATGCTGCTGCCATAGGCATTCTCATGCTTTTCTTTAAACTGCATTCCACCAGCCAAGAGAAATAAGCATATAAGGAGAATCCCCCCAAAATAGGTGATAACAATAATAATAGTGATGATGACGATGATGATAATAAAATAATGATGCATAGAAACACAACGCCCAAAGTTGCTGCATTTTTACTCCACAGGTCTATGCACTTAAAACTGAATCACAAACAAAATCAGAACAGGAAACTGGAGGCACACAGTTTAAATACAAAAATGAAATTTTGGATCGTAACATTTGCAAATGTAAAAAATAGGATTCAGCCTTAGGCTCCATTACAGATGACTCCACCATGGCAGCTTGGAAAACTGAATCAGTGATTTACCTCCCCAAAACAGCTCTTTTCTAGCAGATTTCCAGGGCCAGGCAAGTGGCAAGTGGTTGTGGTTTGGCTGAAAGAGCCTTAATGCAAATGGCCAAGGTGGACACCTGAGAGCAGAGGTGGTTCCAACTCCTGGGTCATCAGACTCTTTCCTGATGACATTCCAGGGCTCTGCTCTCCCACTTGCATTAGATGCTGCTTTTAGAGGGGACAGGACTTTTCCATAGCATCCCCCTGATCACTGAGTGGTGTGGCAGGTGCTGCATAATCCCCAAATTTGGACCTGGGCACTTAAGTCCTCTGCAGGGACCTTGTGCAACCCAGCTGGAGATGTCCCCAAACATGGAATGCAATCCCCAGGAGAGAGCCTGTGCTCATGTTTAACCTGCTGCTTTCCTGGAGAAGGAATCTGACAGTCCTGATCCACCCTGTTCTGGTCCTCCACTACTGAGCACCAAATCCCGACTCACATGAGCATGAGCTGTTGGTCAGGTTAAAGGAACTTTGAAGTTATATATATTAAAAAAATAATAACAAATATATACATGTACACACATATAATATACAGACACAGATGAACAAGACTGTAAGCAAAAGTTACCTAAACTCCTGTGATTCTAATCATAGTAATACACAGTACTAGTAATACATTGATATTTTATTTCTAAGGACCCAAGGCATAATTTAAAGACTCTTAAGAGGACAGTACCTGGCTTATAAACAGGTAATTTCCTTTCATCCCTCTATTCTCCAGTCCTTACCCAAGCCTTGCTACTTCATATAAGCTGTAGAACCCTTCATAAACTACCAACATACTGTGTTTCTATTTAAGATATTGGCTATACTCAGTTTTTATGCAGCTTTTGATCCCCAGTCCTAAAGCATCCATATGAAAGGCCTTAAAAACAGGTGGGTATGTTTGCAAGAGCAAGTTTTCTCCCCCTTCCTGCCATCTCTCATCTTGCCATCTTTCATCTTGCATCATGGATTTTTCCATTAAAAGAATAAAGCATTTTAAAAAAATTGAAGTCTTAAGACCTATGTATTAAGATACTTTTTTTTTCTTTTTCTTTTGCACATTGGAAGGAGTTATCTCAGAGATGCATCAAATGTGGCTGTCTCTTATTTTATCTTCTCAGTCCAACAGCCTGGCAGAGTCACACACAGGACACAGTGACCAGTGGCTTGGTTAAGGACATAGGAGAACATTCTCTGTTCTCTCTGCATCTATCCACACACAACATGGGTGCCTGCTAAGCAGTGGATTCAGCACATTCACTAAAGAGATTGTTTTCTTAATAATTCCTCCAAGTGTGGGAAAAAACTGAGCGCTCAGTCCAGAGGCATCCCCAGGGCCAATGTGGTTTTGTTCTGTCCTGTCCTTGGAATATTTGTGCTTTGCAAGTCCCTGGAAAGAGGGATGCTCGTGAAGCAGCATAAACCCTTTTGGTGTGCTACCACGTGCCTTCCCTTGGACAATTTGTATTACAGAGGAGCTACAAAGAGGCAATATGTTTGGAATGGCAGATAGAGGAATTGCTCATATAGGCAAAACATAACATTTTTAATCCCATCCTCATTTAATTTTTTAAGCAAAATAAATGATCCCTGTATCTTGGCATATGCATCACATTGAAATGGAGCCATTACTCTGGGCAGCTTTTTCACAATGTCTTGCATAATGTGGTATGAAAATCATGTACAGCTCCTGTGTTTGTATCTCAGAAGGAAAATAAAAGGCAGTTAAATTACAATGCAAGAATTAAGCTATGAATGGATGTTGCACTCAAGAAGTCTAATGCTTAAGAGGGGGAAATGACAAGATTTTTTTTCCTCTTCTAGATATTTTATCTTTGCAACAAGCTCAACCGTCAAATGTTTCGAGAGAGGTCAAAACTAGTCTATCTGTCTTTTTTATGTGAGTTTGTGAAAGGAATCTCTCCGCGTGGAGTTGTACAGGAATTGACACGATAAACCTAAATGGCTCCTTTACAACTGTTAGGGTTTTCTGTAAACACATGCTGTCCTGCCAGCCAACCAGCTTCAAACCCGGGTGCTGAGCACAGCAGATGGTCTATCCTGCCGATACACACGCTACTAATTCATATTTCAATACACAGCTTTGCTGCCTAAACGAAGCCACTGCCTCTTGAAAAGTTTTAAAACTCCCCATAACTGGTAATCTTGGGGAGGTTAATTGTGAAGACAGGGGAAGGCTGCGAAGAGAAGGCCACTGGCTGTCACGGGAATGGACGTTTTGGAGGTGCTTGTTGCAGAGTTGCAGACATGAGTCCTGCTATGCAGTGCCTCCTGCCAAAGGGAAACTATGGCATGGCTGTGCTGCATTAATAGAGCAATAAATAAACCCAGAGAAATCGGCCCTGCAGAACAGAAAAGGTAAGTGGCAATGAAAAATAGAGCTGCTGGCAGCATAGTGGTCACAACACCCTGCTATGGGCATGGCCATGTCAGAGAAGGATTTTTAGAGAAAGGCAGGCTTTTGGGAGGGATGCAGGGTAATGCAGCAATTTAAATAGCTGCCTTGACCCTTACTGCACCAGCTCTGCTACTGCTGCTATGTGCAGGAATATATTTTGGCATCAACACTTGATGTAAAAACCCTGGACTAAATAAGTTTCCTTTCTCATCTCCTGCAACAACCAGCTGTCTCCTCACAGGTTTGGGTATGATGGTGCAGTACAAGACCATTGTCTTCCCACTGGGCTGCCAGAGCAGGATGTGAAGGGGAAATTGTTATTTCACCTTGAAAAAGAGAGGAACAGGGGAAAATGCAGGTTCTTGGGGGTTTTATGACTTTATGATGCACGGTGGCAGGTTTACAAAGCTGAAGGTACCATGGACATCGTAGTGTGCAGAACCTTGGGTTTGTCACCATGTTCTGTTGCCAGGGCATTCTAGTGTCACCAACCAGTGACTCTGAGGATGAACTAGGAGCATCCACTGGTGAGCCATGGACCACTGCTGTTCCTGATGGAGGAAGACACAGGAGACACATCCTAAACACTTCCACAAGTGCCTGAAGACAGATGTTCCATGCATTTGGCCTGGAGCCCCCAGTGTTGTATTTACTTCTCTCCATTGCTGACAACTGCTTACACCAGAAAAAAAAAAAAAAAAAAAAAAGCTAAACCCCCAAAGGAGCAGTGATCTTTGGCATTAATAACCCCTCTCCTTGCAAGGGGATTGCTGCTTGAATTCCCTTTGCTGAGGTTTTATCAAATGCTGCACCTCCTCCACTGAGCCATGATCAGCTGGGCAACTTCATCGAGTTCAACACTAAGTAGGAGCAGAACCTCCTTCTAAAATTCATTTAATCTCTCTCCCAAAGGAGAAATGCAAATTAATATTAATTTTCTCTTTTTATTTCAATTTACTTACTTCTCTTCCAGAGACTAAACTATAGAGGTGTTCCCAAATCCACATTTTTTTTTCCTCTGGCTGTAACAGAGAATAAACAGTTCTGATAAATTTGTTAGAGGGGAAAACAGAATGAAAGTGTCTCTAAGAGGGGGAGAACATCCATTGTTTTCATACACTACTTTGGTTTTCCTTGGTTAAAGAGTCTCAGATGTATAATTGGTTTTATTCTTAAAACAAACCCCCCCTCCCCCCAAACCCCCAGTTTTGAAATCTTGTGTATTGTTAAAGAATAGAAAACTAAAATCAGGAATTGCTGCAGAAGTCACTCACACTGTAAATAAGGAGAACATAAATCAGCAGAGAGACAGAGTTGTACCACTTAATGACTAATTAAAAAATACTAGTATGCAATTAAGAAGTGTCCTTTGATAAACATGCTGTACTACATGAGTTAGCTCTATGCAGACACACAGCATTGCAATAATTTATTATTTTTATATCCTACGCATAAATGCATGGCATATGTGCCTGTGTATTATATTGATGCAAGGTAATGCGCAGGGATCTGTGTGTTGCCATTTGAAATGAAAAATCTACTTACTGTAAATCAGATAACCCCCTTCCATTCAGATTTAAACCTTCTCCTTAGCACACCTACTGCCAAGCTGTGGGCAAAAGGCATGGGAAGCATTTCCAGAGGGAAAAGTGGAAGTTAATGAGAAGCATCCATGTGTCTGTGCCTTTTTGTGAGGATCTGCAGGGCTCCTGTCCATGGGATAGGAGTCATTGCAAAGGGCAGTGGCACTATTTCTGATGGATATGGGGATCTTGCTTCTCCAACTTGCTTTTGGTCACCTGAACCACTTTGAAAGTCCTCTAAATGAGACTTATTCCCATCACACACATCAGCTGCAAACCAAATTCTGCCACTTGCAGCTCCAAAAGTCTTTCCCAACATCCAACTCCTGATTCTCTCAGTGCCTTGACTGAAGGCAGTTGACAGACACAGCACTACTCACATTTCAGGTTCCTGAGACCAGGATACTCAACCCCATGAATGGCATGAACCATGTTGCTGAAGAAGACCTAGAACAGAGCAGGTGGATGATAATAAGCTGGATTGACCAGACAAAAGATGAGCAGCAAAGCAACACAAGCTCAACATGCCATGCCCCTCAAAGCTTGTCTCATTTCTTCTGCAACCAGGCTGTTTAGATCAGGAATACATTTTCTAAAACTCTCCTCCTTTCTTCCTTTCTGGAAGATCCTCCCAGAAATTCTTGGCTCTCTGCAAGCCATGGGGGGGTCTCGGGGTGCTGCTCGGGTGGACAAGTGGCTGCGCTCCTGCCTGGAGGCAGAAACCACAGCAGCAAAAAAACAGATTTCACGAGAAGAGCAGGGGAGGGAGGGGATGAACAAAAAAAAATGGGAATGTGTTAGTTAACTTCGTGTGGTTGTTCGAGCCACTTCCTGACACCCGAGCGAGTCATCTGAATTTAACACATTTCTCTTTTGCATTTTGCAGCTCACCTTTAAGAGAGCACAAGGCGGAGGAGGTGGGAATATATGGACTTCAGCCCTTCCCATCCGTTTCCCCCTGTTACTTTCAAAGATTTTCTATTTAGAAAGGAAGGCTTTTTTTTTTCCTGCTGTTCATACATTACACATACTTCCCAGCCAAAATATCTTGCTTGTATATTTTTTTAATTTAACCTACATTACTCAAAATTGCTCCAAGAATAATTAAAGAGAATTACTTTACCCATCTCTTTGATTTACCTGAGATTTTATTTCTGAAGAGTGTTTTAAGAAAAACCATTAAAAAAATGGAGAGATTAACAATTACAGAAAAAAACAATCCCACATCCTCCTTCTTGTCTGAATCTAATGAAAATGTTTAAACTGCATGGATATTTATCCTTATGAAAAACATATGAACAAAACAAAACCCCCAGTATTCTGGTGAGATTCTGTAAACAGGACAAAACGTTAACTGCGGAAATATATCATTTAAGACCTTTATTTCCTTCTAGCTCTTTCCAGGCACCAAACGAGCTTTGCATGCAGATTTCGTTTCAGCTGGGTGGAATCATTCTCATAACTATTCTCCAAAGCCCAAGCTCTGAGGTCAGCCCCGCTCTTTCTGCAATGGGATAAATATTAACAAGTGTGACTAACCCATTCCTTGCGCCCTTCTTAAATTTTCCAGAGTGTGTCAGCAAGCATGAAAGCCAGAGATCAAAAAAGGCAAGGGTTTTATTGTTGGAACCGGATGGGAACAGGGATGCAATATAGGCGAAGTCCCAGCACCTCGCAGAGGTTAGTTTATAACAACACCAATAAAAAAATGAAGGAATTACTGGGCTGCAAGAAAATGACCTTGTTCTCCTGCTCAAAAATGAGTCAGTTTTCACTTGACCCCTGCAATAATGTTTTACAAGGGCTGGACCAGCGCCCCAGGAGCAAACCTGGCCTTACCCTGTGGGTCCCAAAGGACCCAGGAGGGGACAGAGGTGGTGGAGAAGGTGTAATATAGCTCGTGCCCCCTGGGCAGAGGCGACAGGGCTGTGGTGGCCTCAAGGGCTCAGGCTCGCTCCTGTTTTTCTCTGCACAGCGTCTGCTTATGAAGTTTCATGGACAATCTTCCCTCCTCCCAAGCAGTGCATTCTGCTGTGACCCAGCTTGTCCCCCATGATGGAGTTTGTGAGACCAACACATGTCTGGTTATATCACCCAGATGTGATATATATATATATTATATATATATAAAATAAGCATCTCGAGGTGTTAAAGCACCTTGAGATGCTTATTACAAGTGCAGTTTGATTTGTGCAGCAGCAGCAATGCAGAGCCCAGTTTGGAGAGGAATTGGGACACAGGAGCCAAATAGTTTCATACATAATCAGTGTAGTGACAAGGGAGATGTCGATTGCACTTCTGGTGAGCAGGGCATTGGGAATGGAGGGAAAGAAACCAGGCAGGGTTGGGAATTTAAAGTCATTTATCACACAGCTTCCCAAAACTGGACAAATCCTGTAGACATGAGGAAAGTATGGGGCCTCTGTACACACTGCTCATACCAAAAACTTGTCAAAACCAGATTACAGCCTTGAGAATATTCCTGCTCAAAGTCAGATCTAGCCCTGACAAAGCCAAGGAAAATTAAAAGCCAACTGAAAAAAACCCAAACCACCAGAAATGATGAGCAGAGGTATTAAATCCTGGAAGAGGTTTTATTCACATGAACAACCAAAACCTGGGCCCATATGATTCAGAGTTGTTCCCTCATAATGCACAGGCCTCTTGCTTTCCAGAACATGTTTAATTCTCCTACGCATTCCCTCAAATGAAAGGTATGCCCCACATTTCAGCACCTCTGTTGCATCTACTCCACTGAGCCCGCAAAAAATCATCTCACTCACTTTGTTTCCACACCTGGCTTTCCTCTCCTCCAGGATGTCAAACTGTAGAACAGAACACACCCAAGAATATACACTTTCTCCCTCCATCTCCTGAAGCACTTTAGCTTGAAAAGAAGCAATTTTTGAGGTTACTGGGTTTGCAGATTATAAGAAGAAAAAGAAGGTACCTGAATTGTGGTCCTGACTTAGATCCTGTTCCACAGTCTTGTTCCACCCTGGTGGAATGACAGCCAGAGCTTCCAAAGGCATGAAGGGAGCTTGAAAAGAAAGAAGAAAAAGGCAACATTTAGTGACCCCTTATCTCATAGCCTGTGATATTTGCCATGACAAAACATGTGAAAATCTCCTGCAGACACTGTACAGGAGAGGTGGACCTGTCCAGAGGTGACACTAATGAAAGCAAGCCTCATATCCAAACCCCAGATCAAAAGAAAGCCCTTATGTTTTTCCAGCATAGGAAATATTTGGATTTGGGGTTTTTTTTACTCAGTGTCTCCTGATGTCCTAAAAATTCCTGTGTGTAAATGCCAGACACCCAGCTGAGTCCAAGGAGAATCACGAAGGAGCCACCTGCAAATCAGTGCCCACTGCTCTGCCCAGGTCACCATCTCCATGGCACAGCAGTGACATTCCCTGCAGGAACGCCAACTGAGCTGTGTGGGAGAGGCCATAAGGAAAAGTCCCAGGAAACTTTGTAACTTGCATAACTTCTAAACTCTGCCCAATTAAACTGTGGTTCCATTAAACTTTCCTTAAGCTGGCAAAGGACTGGCTGAGTTATTATGGGGAACAGCCCCAGGCAATTAAAAGCAAGAGCAACATTACAAATCTACAATTTGGTAGACAAAAACCCCTTGCAAAAGATACAGAGTTATAGCTTACCCAAATGGAGAAAACCAAATTAAATGAAAAAACATATTGTATATTATCTTAATTTATATATGAGATTTTAGACAGTTCCAGATTTCTGGATTAAATACAATACCATGTGGCTCCATTAAGCCTCACTGGCCTTTTAGAATATTATTGAAAGAAATAATATATAACAGTTTGAAAGGTTTTTGGATGCTTGGTGGCATCGTTATGCAATTTATTAATATGTGGGCAGAGTGACTAATGCCTCTGAGGATGTATTTTTAGTTTCAAAAATAAAATATATAAAAAAGAAAAGTGTGCTGGGAGGGCCAAGAAGGAAAAGCAGCTACAACTGGGTTTGTGCTGGAGGCATGTGATGGCATCCTTCATTCTGTCTGTCCCTCCACACACCCCGTGCCCGGAACAGCCCTTCTCCTTTCACTTATGCCATTCCCAAAGGGGCCCAGAGGCTCCAGCTATTGCAGTTTGGTAGAATTTGGATATTTAGCTCCTTTTCTGGCATCTTTCCTCCATTTTTAAGGCTGAAAGGGACAATTCAGATCATCTAGTTTAACGCTCAATATAAATCCCCAAGAAAATAATTTCACACATTCACTCGCTAATTGAGCCTACTACTATATGTTTCACCAGTCATCTGGGCTGGTCTCCAGTTCTGATTTCAAGATGCAAAAGGATGACAAATCCCCTGCCCCCTTCAACAGTCTGCCCCCTCTCCCTTCCCAATCTCTCAATTTTGCCTGTCTTAAATTTCCAGCCATTGCATCTCATTATGTTTTTCCCCCGTTAGACTACAAAGCCCTTTTGTACATGGTATTTTTTCCTCCAAAAGCATTTTCTGCCCAGAGTCAGGGCAGTGCCTGATCTGCTTTTTTTGCTAAGTTCACCAAATGGAGCACCTTAAGCCTCTCTCCACAAGATTTCTTTTTCCAACTCTCAAATCATCCCTGTAAAACGGAACCATAGGCTGAGAGTTTACAGCCTTCATCATGAAGCTGAGTCCCTGAATCTCAGGTTAATAAACTCTCTATTTTTTAATAAGGCTTCTGTGAAATGACCAGAAATAGTCCCGCAGGATGTGTTATTTGGAGGTAACTATTTCCACATGGGCTGGAGGTACAGCTCTGGGAGCAAAGCCTGGGCAGAGCAGTAGGAGAGCTCTTTACCCTTTGCTGCAGCCATTTTTAGCACTCTTCCAAGTTGCATTTCAAAATCCAGGATTTTTCTTGAAGGGCCCATCCTCGTGGACATTTCCTAGACCACTAGGAAGAAGCTGAACAATTTTATCTCCCAATGCACACACAGCATCCAGCTCATGAGAAAGCTGCTTCTCCCAGCACAAAACCTTTCCTGTGCTCAACAGCACTGGGAGCCCCATCTCCATCACAAGCAGAGGTCTTGACACATCTCACTTCTCAAACCACTCCTTCCTCAGGCTCAAAGAGATATCTAGAAAATCTCTGAGACATCACCAGAGCCCCTCCTTCTCTAAAATTAATAAGATTAAGAAAAAATACTGGGGTTTTTCTTTCCTATTTTTTTTCCAGTGTTGTTGTCCATGCTTTGGAGCTGCTTCTTCCCATTATTAATTGGTTTATTTGCTGCTTGTTAAATGACAGTGTAGTTTCACAGGAAGCTTGGCTCTAGATCATTGGAGAAAACTTTCCAATATTGCCAAAAATACAGTGAAATGACAAGACATGGTGAGTTCTAGACAGTCTCCTCAGGCGCCGGAGCTACAGCTCACTGTTCCACAGAATCTGGATGACATAATACTCCATTTTTTCATCCGTCCTGTTTGACTTGGATGTGAGATTACACACCAAATGAGGAGTTTGAAAGAAGTGCCAGCTCAGTTCCATTTGGCCTGGCCTTTATACACCCCACAGGGACAAACTTGCTGTTCTGAACTGAGACCAAAAATTTCAGAGTCAATCATAAGTGATAAAATATCTGAGCGAGGTCAGTGCCACTTTTAAACTTGTTCTCCTTGCTTGATTTGTTTGACTCTCTGTTGCTCAGCTTTACTCCCAATGCTAGTGATTAAAATCCTTCAAGACAGGCCATTCACTTCAGGCCATTTTCTATTTCCCAAAGTTGCCTGCACATGTTGTGAAATCTTCCTGTGACTTAAGAGCTCCCCTAACCTACTTTAACTATTTGGTTTCAAATAAACCTTTTGTTCCCCTCTCTGATGAAAGACCACCAATTTAAATGCAAATGTGAGTAGGCATTACAACTAGAGCAAACCAGCTAATAAACTCTCCAAACCAGCTAACATGGCCCTCCTTTCCAGCTGTGAATTGTCCACAAAGAACATATGGAACATCTGGACTAGAAGAACATGCCATTGATTAGTGACTCGGCATCCCAGTACTGGTATTACACCCAAAAAGTAATGCAGGCTTGTGCATGCAGCCTGCAAAATCTATTAGATTTACAGGTGATTTTGAATTCTGATGTAAAATTAAAAATTTCCATATGGCAAGCAGAATTGCTCAAGTATTCTCAAAAATATCTGTGGTAGGGAAAGCCTAAAAGTCTGGTTTTATTGTGGAAGCAGGCAAGAACGGGTCAAATAATCTTTGAAAGGAAAGAACATTAGTGGATGTTTCCTAATGGTCACCATTCACCCTGGTCATTTTTTGCACTCCACTTGCCAAAGGCATAAGGTTTTAATTTATAGTCAATGTAATGTTTGCAGTTTCATCTACTTGAATGATTCTTTGGGGAATGGTTGCAATAGCTATATTCTGGGTTTAAATTGCATTTATTTTTTTTTAAACTAGAACAGAATCTTACCAAGGAGTGAAACTGGAAAGGATAAAATTAGATTCCTGAACCTTCATCTCTTTTTAGAAACAGACATGAAAAAAACTGCATCCAGTTTTGTTAAATATTTTTTCCACATCTGGTGTTCAGTCAAAACCATAAGAAAAGTGCTGGAAATCTCACAAGAAGGCTTGTACTCTTGTGATTTCCAGTCCAATTTTTGCAGCCACAGGAGATCTGTATAGTTCAGATAAGAATCTGAAGCAGAAGCCAAACCCAAACTGTGAACCTCCTGAGGCTCACCCCACCCACAACAGCTTATGTCTTTACCCATCATTTGCAGCAGATGTTCTCCCAAATTCTCCAGTGAGATAAATTCCATTAAAAGTTTCAGGAGAAAGATTATAAGATACATACAATACCAAATAAAAGTGTCCAGAGGAGCTCATCATGGCCCATTAAACTATTGTTAAAGACCTTCATCCAGCAACATCTATTGATTAGAGCAGTTTGCTTCTCCTCAGGACTCATTTTTCCATGCTGAGCTTTGGGGGCTTTTTGATCTAAAGGCCACTGACGTCAATGAGAGCATTTCCATTGTCTTCAGCGGGCTCCAGATCAAGCCCTTGACAAGCTGGTTCCCCCATAGGTCAGTCTGGAGAGTGGGTTTCTGCCAGCAGATTGTCCCTAGAACATTTCACTGTAGATTTACAATCTTTATAAAATTTTTAAATGAAGTTCTATAGTTAGATTCATATGGTAAATCATAAATTACAGCAGACTCTGCAAGTTTGGGTTTGAGGGTTGGGATTTTATTTTTTTCATTTTGCTCTCGGGAAACATATAGCTTTTTTCCATAGGAACTTTTCTCCAAATGCTAATTTTACCTGTTTTCTTCCTTTTTTTTTTCCTCAACATGTGCTTTTTCACTGCCAAACTCCTCTGAGGAAGGTTGTGCCTGTGGCAGTGTTGGCAATGTGGGCAGGCAGGGACTCACCATCCTCTGTCTTGATGTTTGTTGGAAGGGCAGGAGGTGTTTTTGGGCTCTGCCTGGTACCAGACTAGGGAAAAAGGAAAGCAAGCCAAGAGTTTCAGAGTACTGTTCCTTTTTAAGGTGTATTTAAAGTTAGAGGAACATCCAACTCTTCCATCCAACCCTTGAGGGATAAATCCCTGGAGCAAGGGATGATCATGATGCAGAGCCTTGCATACATGAACAGTGATGCTAACTGGGACCTCAAGGATCTCAACACTTCCAAAGTCACCAGGTCATATGAGAGCAGAACACAAGGGATTATCCTTGGACAGTTGAGTCCTAATTCAGATCCCCCCTCTCCAGAGCCTAAATTTAAGAATTCAAGCAGCATTTACCAGGCCCATCTGCAAAGTGAGAGCAATAATCCCACAATACCTTCACAGAAACACTGTGAGGCCACGAACTCTCTCTGCACAGAGTAGTACTGTTCAGTAGTAAATGAAATCTGTTTTCACTTCCAAGGCTATGGCATAAATTACTATAGGCAGAAATCCAGCCTAGCAGGCAATGAACTGGATGGGGCCCACTCAGTTTCTTCCATCTTTAGCTTTGATTTTCATTGTTCTGTTTCATTAATAGAATTTCCTTTTTTTTCTTTTTTCCCTCCCCCCGCTGTAATTTTTCTAAGCTGTTAATTTGCCAGCAGAAAGAACAGCCTCAAAATTGTATACCAGCTCCTCCAAAGCACCCACAAGAATCTGAACAGTTTTTAGCAGACTCAGCGTTTTCCTCTTTACTTCACAGCCCTGGTATATATAGAAAAAGAGGCTGAAGAAAGTCTGTTGTTGTGTTTGCACTGGGGGACCATAATCTGGCCACTTGTTTTTTGCTTAAAATACATTGCATTCTGCAGAGATTGTCCTTAAAATCAGGGTTATCCTCCCAAGTCAGTGGGGCTGTTACAATTTTGGCACCACAGGTTTCAAAGGACATAAATATCACCCCAAACCAGGCGTCAGCTGAGAATGCCTTAATTCAATCTATTGTCTCATTCATTCCTTTTAATTTTAAGGAGAGAAATTCTGCTCAGATCATCTCTGCAGGAAGGAGAATGAGGGACATGCTCAGGAAAACTGAAAGGAACAACAAAATCATCTAGAGATTTTTCCAACTCTCTTCTTTGCTTTCCCATGTTCCCAGCCCCTAAATCCTACCAGGGACCAGCTCCACTGCTGGCCCCTTCTCTGATTAGTGGTGTCAAAGGCTGTGGATGAACAGGCATTTCATCACCTCTAGCTGCCCCTTCTGATTCATGATGTCTATGAAAGGAATTAACAGCAATAAATTTGATTCAAATCCTATTTTTTCCCCAATAGCAGAGTTTGTGAGTGCATACAAGTGCTCCCTCTGGAAAGAGGACTGGAAAGCTAAAAATAAATAAGATGAATGAGGGATTACAGGATAAAATGATGGCCACTTGCAGCCAAACAGGATTCGCTGCTGGAGGCTGATAAGTCTCTTCTGATGTTGAGAGCAGTAGAGAACCTGTTCCATAATTTTTGTTCAACCAAGCTCTCCTGGAAGTTCTACCTGACCATCTACTCTTTCCTTGGGGCACTGGCAGGAAGGATTTTTGATGTCAGCCTCTGCATGTCCTGATTGATGAGCTCAGTCGGAGTGCTGGGGTCTATGGGGATGGCTGAGCCAGGTTTTAGGGACTGAGGTGAGAAGGGTGGTGTGGAAACCATCACCTAATGCAACTCTTGCCAAACTTACCTCCTTCCAACCACAATTAAATCCTCACCAAGGAGGTTTCGGCAGGCAGTTAGGAAAGGACACACAGCAGGACATTATCCACCCATATTTGAATTTGGGGTTTCCATTGTAGTTTGGCTTTGCCTATCAAAAAGCCCTTGCTTTACCTCCACTTTTGAGATACAAACTCTCAGGCACATAAAGGTTAAGAATGAGCCCAAGTCTCAGAGCCAGAAATAAAACTCATTAGTTCTTCGTCCGCAGGGAGCCCTTTGCTTCCGTCTCATCCGAACTGCCGTACAAGCACCACTGTCAAAGGCACCTCAAAGGAGCAGATCAATTTTATAGTGGTTTTACTCTTTGAAAGCATGAACAGGCTCTCCATTAGGAGCTATAATTTATCTGTCTGTGACCACTGACTGCAGGTCTATGAAATGTATCTAAATGGATTGCATGGAGCCAGAAAACTCAACCCAAGTACGTATAGCACACATATAACAAAGCTCTGCAAGGCTGAAAGTGCAGAATATCAGCAAGTGCTCTGGTTTCTGGATTGATTTGGGAGGTAGGTAGGCTTAGCTGAGGGCTGTGGTTTCTAAATTGGACATGGTTACCTAAAACTATTGGAAATTTGAATTGCATGTCAGATGTCTGGAATAAATGGACTCAAGAGACATAAGAAAAAACATGTGGCCCAGTATTTTTCTCTTTTTTTAAAATGTCTTTTGGAAACTGTTTAAGTCTCATCTGGGGCTTGTATAGTTTCTTTGTTTAGTAATTCAGAATTGAAATTCTTTATAAAGCTTTGCTAATCAAAGGTAAAAACTTGATTGTTGCACACAGAGCCCTTCATCCTGAAAGATGCCTGTACACTTTCCAAAAACATACTCTCCTTTCCAGAAAAGTAAATGATCCTTTGCAAACTAGGCAGTGCAGTTATTTTATTTACTTCAAGTAGACCAAATTTGAATTCCAAGCTGGGCCCTCATGGCCTGACCCTGTTTCTAACTCTGCCAAGAGCTGTTGTAGCTGGGCTGCTCCCCCCAGCTTCCTGGTGCAAGGCAGACTTTGGGCTGCACATCTTTAGCAAGACCATCCAATACAATGATGGAGATTTCAAGCCATAGATTTCCTGTGGATTGCAGTCACCTCACCACTGTATCACCTTGCCATGTCAAGGGCTGTACTGTCCCCCTGTGACACTGAAAGGGCTACAAGAAAACACCTTTCTGTAGGCAGAGTGGCCTAACCTGAACCAAGGAGGCAGAGCTTGGGATGAAATGTTTCCCATCAAGGTGTGGCTGTGTTTCATAAAAAAGAAAAGGGAATTTTTCAGCCTTACCACATCTTGGAGATGGCACATGGCTTCCTGCACTCACTTTGGGTTCTCCTATCTCTCTTTTTCTCAACCTTCATTGTTTGCTTGGTCAACCAATCAACCAACCCGCTCTTCTTCTGCTTTTCCCACATTCTTTACCTGGTGGATCTTTCCAGTTCTGATGTTCTCTTGGAAGTTCCCAGAACAATGCAGATGTTTTATAAAGCTTTTCTACTTCTTATTTCTTATAGCATGCCCAAGCTGAACAAGACATCTTACTCTTTTCACCTGATGTGATGCAAATGCTCAGGCCTAGAAAATGCTGGGAATGACATAAGGACATAAAAACATCACTTTTTGTTCTGGGATACCTCTTCCTCTCCAGGATTTTGAATACAAAGAAAAATGGCAGACAATCTGTGTAGGAGTCCAGACAAAATTTGCAGCTCCTCTCAGCAGAAACCTACAGTAGTTATTTAATGTTTTCTAAAAGCCTTAAACTACACCAGCTAAAGCAGAGTTAATGGCAGCATATAAATGTCATTGGAAAGAATTACTGCTGTTTTATTTGCTGCTTTTGCGGACATTCAGGGATCTCCATCCAGGCTCTGTTTTGGATATATGGATATTCTGATCTGCACAGTCTTGGCAGGGTTAAACTGACAGGGATAAGAAAGGACAGAAGCTCTTGGAAGGATTTGACACCCCTCTCTTTCCCACTCCCAGCATTCAGGTGTGCCAAGACGTTATGGTTTCTTTTAGATCTGCATAATTAAATGAGTGATGAGGATTTTCTCACCAACATAAAACTAAATTATTTGTTGCTTAAAATAGAGCTGTACCCTCTCCAGGTTGTCAGCTGGTGTCAATTAGCCTGTTCTGGGACACTTCTTGGGAATAACACCACGAAAATCAGGACAGCACAGTGCAAACCCAGCACCAGGATTGGGAAGAGGGCATTAGAGTGACCAGAAGAGAAGCAATTCTTGAAACACTTTTTTTTTGGAGGTGTTTTAGTGTTTGAACAGGAATTCTCACTCCGGGGGGTGGCTTGTGGAGCTATGGAGGACACGGAAAATTGCTGAGGGGGAAGCCCACGCCGTTTCCCCCTCGGTTTAACAGACAGCCCGGGTTCATAGTTGCCAAATTTTGCGAGCAGGCAGGAGATTTACGAGCCCCAGGAGCGCACCCGGCTCCGGCTGCGGAGCTGCGCGGCCGCGGAGCCGGGGGACCGCGGCGGGGCAGGAGCCGCTGCTCCTCGCTGAGCTGCAGGGCCGAAACCCAGTATAAATTGGGGAAAACAACTATAAAAAGCGGGGGGAAAGCAAAGAGGAACAAAAAGGAATTGGGGAAATTCGGTCTCATCCCCATAGTCAGCACTTTTAAGGCGATGGGATTACGCCGGTCCCTGAGCATCGCGGGGCTCGCAGCGGCAACACCTGGGCTGGGAAAGGAGGAGAGTTGGGACAGGAAAACTCTGGGGAGGGGGAATAAAGAGGCAGACGAAAAGGATCCGGCGAGAAATCCTGTAAGGTTACGAAAAAGAGTAACTTGTCCACAGGGTGTCACTCTTGACCCACATTTGGGCCAGCACCCGGCCTGGTCTGTGGCCCCAGGAAATTGGAGATTTTTAGCTCCCCAAGAAGCCTCTAAAAAGGCAAAAGTCTCAAAAAAGGTCAGACTGGCACCTCTGGGTGTGTTGGCCTGGACAGTCACCTGCCAGGCTGCTCCTGACCCTGCTTGCCCACCTGGCTGCCCTCCTTGCCCATGTTGCACCTTGCCTTGCCCTGTCCACATAACACAGTTTGAACTGTGTCTTCCTTAGTCTAGGCTCACAACTCACCATGGAAAAGGGGATGAAGAATGGAAGAAACCACTCTTCCCCACAGCCAAACTCCTTCTCACCATTCTTGCACAAACTCCTGCCATTCCCTTTCAATGTTTCAGGAGTGTTTTAGCTTCGCCTGAAATTCCCCCATCATCCCATACTGTTAGTCTGCTCCTTCCCCGCAGGAAACTTCATGTTTCTCAGGCACTTCCTCATGGCAGATGCTGCAATACAGCTTTATAGTGAGCCCCAAACCAGGATAAATCAAGTTCTGATAATCCCTTGCTTTTGGTAGCTGTAACTCAGAAGAGATTAAAGGGGTTCTTAGGTTAAGGAAAAATCCTATGAGTTCCCACCTTGTTTTCTTCATGGAGCTGTAGGCTTTTGCAGCCCTGAGGGCAAAGCTGGGGGTTGTCTGAAAGCAGGGAGAGCCCTGACCTTTGGTGGGATGTGGTGCAGAGGCCAAGCAAGGCAGGACTGCCTGCCTGCATTGCCTGTGCCAGCTGAAGGGTCAGTTGGTGCATTAGCCTTCCCAGGACAGGCACAGGGAACTGTGGTCATCCGCCAGGCATGGAGGGGCTGCAGGCTGACATGGATGCTGGGGTCAGCAGCACAGCAGCCAAAGTACAGGCTGCAACTTTTATAAAGCATCAGCAGAGCATGAATTATGGTGTGTCCTCCTGGCAAGGTTCCTGGAGCAGAGGACACACCAGCAAGAGTGCTATCTCCTCTTCCAGGGCTGGTTGGGACAGGATTTGTGTGTAGTGTGTACAGCACATAATTCATCAGGCTATCACTTACAGAGCATGAGCTCAGCACTGCAGCACTCTCGGACATTTTGAAATATTCTGCTGGGGGCCCAGCAGTTTACTGGGAGCATTGCACAAGATACATCCCAAAAGGGATGCTGTCCTTCTCCTGCACAACTAAACCCTCTGTAGGGAGATGTGCCCCTGAAAATTCCACATCCATTAATTCTACCTTTTTGTGCTCCCTTGTTCGTGCAGTGACTTCATTCTTCTGCCCCAGGATGATATTTTAAAGTGTGCTCAGTAACATTTTAAGAACTTCTTCATTTTCTTTCAGGCCATGCTGAATGTGTCTACCCTGAGCTTTTATGGAAACACCTGCAATATGTAAACGCAAATGTATAAATCTCTGTAATGCGAAAAAACAGCTTCATGAAGCTGCACAAGAATGCAGCCATATGACTGCAAAACTTCATTTATAAGTATCTAAATATAGATCATAGCAAGCAGCAAACCCAGCCTTCAATTTTAAAAGCGAGGGCATAGGGGAGAGCGCAGAGTCAGCACTTCTTAAATAAGAAGTTCTTCTTGTACTAATTCATTTACAGCGGCATCTTCCTTTGACACAGCAAATTTGCATCACCGAATCCTGATCACAGAGACATAAAGATTTTTATGGGAGTCGGAAATAGCCTCCATGCAGGCGCTGCTGTGGGAGCACTGCACCACCACCGACCTCTGCGCCCAGACAAGGGCATGCTGCAGTTTTTGCACCAAGTGCTGCACAGGCTTTGCTCCTCCAGGTGCTTTGATCACATCCCATTCCTGTCCCCTGGTTCCAGTTTGCTCAAGTTATTTCCCAGCACCAGGGGCTGTGATTGCCCATGATCCCATGCACAGAATGTGCAGGCTGAGTGGAGAATGCTGGACACATCCTCTGTTACACCTGCACACACCTGCAGCTCAACTGTTTAGGATGATGGGGATATCATAGTCTGGATTACATTCCTTCATTACGAATTATAGTGACAGGATAAGGGGGAATGTCTTCAAACTGAAAGAGGGAAGGTTTAGGTGAGATGTTAGGAAGAAATTCTTCCCTGTGAGGATAGAGAGGCCCAGGCAAAGTAGCCCAGAGAAGTGGATGTGCAGATGACACATCCCTGGAAATGTACAAGGCCAGGCTGGTTCAGGCTTGGAGCAACCAGTTCTCATAGAAAGTTTTCCCCCTAGAAGATCTTTAAGGTTCTTTCCAACCCAAACCATGTGAGGATCCTATGATTCTATATCCCACACATCGTGTGGCTGTCTACTGCCATTATCTGGGCTGCCATTAGGTATGAAACTTTCTCAAATCATTCTTCTAGCCTTCCAGTTTCCATAGAAATACATTTTAAATTTAGAAAAAGTCAACTGTCCTTTGAAAATCATTGAAGACTCTGCAGAGAGACAGTGGCAAGCGTCCTACCCAACTTCTCCCAGTCAAACAGTGGGGCAGTTTTGTAGGATTCAATGATTCTCCATGTTTGCACAAGGAATAACCTCACAAACTCACCTGCCAGGGTTTGAGTAGAGAGCAGAGTGAGAAACTAAGCTTTGAGAGCCAAAACTCTAATAACCTGAAATTAGCCTTGCTCTGGGTTTACAGGAACCACTTCCTAAACCATGAGGACTGTGTCCAACTCACAGCCAAGACTGGATCCAGCTGCAGGGAACAGAAGATGTTTGGGGAAATTACTCCCTCCCCCTGGACATCTACCCCAGTGCAGTTGTGGTTGTGAGAAAAGCTTGAAACAGACCCAACAGGGTCTGTTTTCCAACCTGAATCCTCACCTGGGAAAGTGCTGCTGTTTAGGAATGGGATTTAGGTCTTACAGCATCAACAGGACCTAAGCAGATGCTTGAATGAATCCCTACATCTAAATCACCACAGAGACTGCTCTGCAAATTCCTAAACATTTTCCACTGGAATAATCAGAAGATCACACATTTTCTAAATATTGCATAAGTTGGCTAGTTGCTTGAATTTAAAATTTTGGGGCAAGGATCTGTGTCATTATCAACAAAATCTGAAATTATTATAGAACATTTTTCACACTCTCTTTCTTACTCACTGATTTCCTATTTAATAAACATAAAGAACATTAACTGGTATTTGTTTTCAGCCAAATGTTGAAGCACTGAGATTTTCTTACAGAAGAAAAATCAAGTCACAACTGTTTATGTTGGATGGGACATACAATGGAACACTGTGATGTTCTCAGATCAGGACATCCAGCTGAAGCTGCTGGACTTTGGCACATTGGTGTGATCCCAGAACACACTGCTGCATTTTGATTACCCCCATAGGATTTTTCCATAGCAAATTTGAGATTTTCACATGAAAACTTCCTTTTTCTTCAATTAAAAAACCCCAAACACCCAGAAATCTGCTCTATACATCATGCACTAGGCTGAAGAGCCAGTACATGACCAAAAGAACACCCACCACAACCATTCTGCATTTCATCTATTAAAAATACATCTGTATTAGCAGCAGTTTTTATGTGCTCATGCCTGTGCTTCCTAGTGCTGCCTAATGTGTTTAAGAGCACTTTCTGCCATGGTGTTTGGCCAAAATCCCAGCAGGACAACCACAACTGCCCCACTCATACAGTCATGGGGCAGGCAAGAAGCAAAGGTTCCATCAGATGCAAGGAGATGACACAGGTCTGCCAAGAACTGGCCAGGCAACAAAGGCAGGGGACAAAGCAGTTCTTCCTCCCAACCAAAAAGTGTGAGCAGAGGCTGTTACACCCCCTGAACTCCAGCAATGAAGGAGGCTGCAGCTAATTCATGCCCCAAAGCCCAGCTTCTCACAGCCACCCAGCACACAGAGGGAACACATTCATTATAAATACATATATATCTCCAAGAATGACCTGGTAACTGTAAAAAAGTACCTATATTATAATATTTTACTACTGCTTGTGTTGGACTCACTCTGCAGTTACAAAGTGGTTGCTAAGGAAAACCAATCTCTTGGTTTTGCCACGAGCAATTTAACTCAGGTTACCAACATGATAGTTACACAGGGCCAAGGCTAACACTTGGCACCCAACCATATTATCCATCTCTCAGTTGTGGCTCCCCAATAATGAATGCTCTGCCTCATGTTACACAGCCACAAGTTCAGGGAACAAATGGCACCAGAAACCCAACTGTGCTACAGGAAGGAAAACCCCAGGAGCAGATACCTCGTGTGGGTTGTGGTTCCTTTCTTCTGATTCCTGGTTTTGATAAAAAGGCAGAGCTGGCTCTCCTCTTGCTCCATGGGGAATGTTTGTGGATGAGTATCTTTGCCACCCATAGGGTTTGTGTACACCTTGCTTTTCTCACCCCTCAGATTTGGTTTTCTTGTGGCTGCTCAACACCCCACTGCAGCACTGCAACAGTCTTGGGTACCAGAAAGTCTGGAACAAGAATCCACTGACAACTTTGGAATCACATTTTAGGCTGCAGGATTTAATCCATGGTACACAGGAGGATCTCCTTGCCATGGGACTGTGTTCGGTGCTCTCTGCCATTTGACTCACCCATCTCTGATATACAGAAAACACAAACTGTGGTTATTTACAACACTAGAAATGATGGGGCAGATCATGGGTCACTTGCTCCTCATCTGAGGCACAAAAACACAGGAAAATCTCCTTAGTGTTTTCATCTGTCCCACTACTGCATGTTAAAAACACTGTCAGGAAACCATATTTAACACTGTGCTGTTTTCTCAAAGTAGGAGAAAGACAATTACAGGGAATTTGGAACATTTAGACCACATCTAAAACAAGGTAAGAAATAACAGCAGGAGAATCTGCCATTGCCATTCTTTTCCAACATATTTGGCCTAGAGATTCCCACATCCTCCCACTGGAGCAATCACCATGACATTCCAGTCATGAGGCCAGCACAACTAGATGACTGTAGGAGCATAGGAGTTCCAGTGCCAGTGGTGGCCCCCAGGGAACTGGTTTAGACTGGTGAGAAACAGAAATAAATCTGTGGTCCCTGTCAGCCTAGAACACAAGGAAATGTCTTTTTCAGGTTTTTTTTCCATCCTGCTCAGGGACATGAATAGGAGCAATATTTGTATTTTATTGCCTATTCTGGGTTACAAAAGCACAACTAAGGACTTCAAAATTGCAAGCTACTTCTCAAAATTGCAGCCTGTATGGTGCCAGTGTTAGGAATGGTTTTCATTGTCCTTGCCTGGAAAAGTGGTCACACTCTCTTGCCTCTTCCTGCCTTTCCCATGCTGGGAGGTGCTAACACTTGTCAGGATAGGGATACTTACCCAAAAAACTCAGCAAGGCTGGATCCCAGTGGAAAACAATGGGTAAATTCTGGTGGTGGGTCATCTGCACTGTCTTACTCTAGAAGGAGCAACAACAATCTGTAGCCCTGCAGGTGAATCTTAGCCAGCTCCAGATGAACCTTCTTGCCCCTTAAAAACAAAGCAAGGCTCATTAGCATAAATTAGAGCCATCAACCAGACATTTAGGCTTCAGATCATTAAGAGGTGCTAATGGCAGCCTGCAGGCATCCTCCATCCAAACCTGTCTCATATCCTACCTTGATGCTGGTGTGAATGATGGCTCCACACTCTCACCTGTCTTTGCCACCTGTGACAAAACTTTCACAAGCATGATCAAAAGTTCTGTGCAAATCAGTTCTGGACAGTTTTGTTTCAAGTCTGAAAAAAAAATCAAAACAAAAGGGAGCTTCAATAATAAAATAACATTTTTTTGCTACAGCTGAGGCAGCTCCTGGCCATTGCTGCCTTCTGTGATGTCACAAAGATGTCCCATCCTCTGAGCAAGGAGGATCTACCCCAAAACCACCCCACAACCATGAGAATGCACTAAAGCTGTGTTGCTTCATTTCACATTAAAATTACAGATTTAACTGTATCATAGTTTACCACACTTGATTCTTCAGCATCCACTCTTTTCCTTATTTTCAACATCCCCACATTTTTCATTTTCTTTCCCCATCACATATTCATTGGATGCTGTACAAACAAGTGTAGATTTAAAGTGTCCCTGTAACATTTTACTTATTCCATGACTTAATAATAAAAAGAGCACTGAATAGAAAGGCTAGAGTTCAATTTCTGGGTTCTATTGCCACTTGCAAGCTGCACTCTCCCACAGCTCCTCGCCTGAAATACAGCCACCCATTCAGCTTTATGCTGTCTCTGGAGCAATAAAACTACACTTTGCTGGAAGAATTTTAAATCGTTCTACACCAATGCAGAATCTTTAAAAAAGAAATCTAAAAATGTAAAAAGTGAGGGTCAAAGCAAAACTCTGGATTTTACCAAGTGGGTAAACTTTCCAAGAAAATTTTCCTTTGCTTTCAGAAGTTAAAAGGGACTTTTTTTTTAATGGGAATTTTTATTTAAAAAGGCCCCAGCAATGTAAAACTTGTAGAATGAGAATTAAAGAAAAACAAAAATCTATCTTATGTAAAAATCTCCATCATATTGATGCAATTTAGACTGCAGGAGCCTATAACCCAGACTCTGCTGCTGGGGTGGGTTCATGAGGGATGTGTGGGTAGTTCTGCTCCAAACCAAAGGGAACAACATCACGTCTGTGCATCTTGCCTGGTGCAGGAGGGTCATTATTTGAAAAGTGTCACAGTGCAATGAGCAGGGCAGGAAGGGGACATTCCCATGTCCTGTTGCCTGTGGCTTGGCATTTCTCTGCCAGGTGCTTGTTTTTCTCCATGTTTTCTTTGTCTGCCTTGGATTGAGTGTCCCTGGAGGAGAGCTCACTTCTGCGCAGTGCAAAGCCAGGAGGCCTGGCTGCACCTGGCTTTCTAGGAGGGAAATTAAGCAATTGCAAATTGTTACTCTTATTTTTTGGCAATTTCAATGCCAAAGTTCTGTTTTTCTTCAAAGCTAAAGGTCAATGAGTAATCGAAAACTTCTATTTTCCCCAAAATTATGGACTAGGGAAATAATACAGAGGCAGTGAGCCCAATTCCACTCTGCTTTTTATCTTTGTAAAGCTGAAATAGCTCACTCTGTTTGTACCAAGTCTCTGCCTTCTGATTTCTTCTGGCCTGTTCCAGAGCTGTTCTGGGGGCTGACTTTCTATGAATCCAGGTCCTCCCACGACCCATGTATGCAGTGCCCTCCCACTTGGGCCAGTTAAGCTGGACACCAGCTCTCCACAGCCTTGGAAGCATCTTATCTGGGGTTCAAAAGTCCTTTCAATGCAGGGGTTGATGATGTACGTGGTGACAGATGATGTGATTCTTTGGGATGTCCTGTGTAGGGCCAGGAATTGGACTTGATGATCCTTGTGGGCACCTTCCAAATCAGGATATCCTGTGATTTCATGTATGAGATGACATGCTGATTTAAACTTTCCTGCATTAAGTTGTTGAACCTGTGAGAGATCACAAAAAATTTAGTAGAGAACAGATTTAAAAATCCATTATGGACATTGCTGTGTTTTCATTATTAATGTGTCTTGAAAAATAAGATGTTTAGCTAAGCTTACTAATTCCTTGAAACTCAAATCATTTAAGCTGTCTAACCTTGTTCAGGATAATTATTTCTATCCATTATCCATCATGTTAAAAATGACAGCTCTGGGACAAGGAAGCTTTTCAAGCAAATGTTTTAAGACAGTGTTTTAGGTTGCAGGCACTAGCAAATGTTAATTAAATTAGATAAACAATGACTCAGAGTAGCTGTGCAACACTAGAAAGAAAGATGGGAGGTAATGGGGGAAGGAATTTGGCAGCTCAAAGGTCAAAGCAGCTTTTTTGGAACCAAGAATCTGTCCCTCAAGTAAGTACCTTGCCTGAATTCAACAGGATGGAAGGAACTGGTGTCTTTTTACTTTTACAGCTCCAGACAGCATTTGTGTGGGCTTGCTGAGTGTCGTTCTGCCAGGGCATGTGGTCCACACTACCTGTGCAAGGCATCCTCCAGATTGTCTGCCAGCCTTGCTGATATGATCATAATGTCCTCCAACATCCTTTCCCCTGGGTTTGGTCAGTCCTGAAACTGTGGGTCCAGGCTGAGCACTGGATTGTTGCATTTGGTAGTAGTCTGCTGCACTGAATCAAGCCCTTGCTGGAGCAAGGCTCAAAAATGACCTCCAGGTCTGGGAATTTCCTGATAATTCCTGTGACATGACCATTCTTAATCTGTACAGCAAGAGAGCTAAATACTTCTAATACATAATGCATCAATCTTGTGTGACTCTTCTTGCAGTGTACCATAACATTTGGAAATCAAAGCACCAAAAGAAGATTTTCTCCTGAGGACTTGTTGCACTAAAGATCCCAAATCAAATACCTGGGTTTGAGCTTACCCTAAGAGAAGGGGCAAGAACTGAGATCCTCATTTTTGCTGAGAAAGAGAGTGACTTGCTAATGTGAGGGGTTCCTGGTGTCCCACACTGACCCACACCCAGGTCCCACAGGGGAATGGGGCTCATCCTTTGGAGGAGTTTTGGAGAGGATTTGTTTCACTGCTGCACCTGTGGAGTTTGAATAGGAAGACAATTCCATAAGTGAAGCAGGGGTGCACCTGTATTGGGACGGGATAAAGGGAAAAGGGAAGAATGTCACACAGCACTTTTAAAACAATTAGTGTTAAAGGAGTATATGGGAAACTTGTAAGTGTTAAGTCTTTTACATCTTGTAGTGCACAAGAGAGGTTCTTATGTTTGTTCCTGTTTTGCTCCCAGCTGCATTGGGGGCAATGGTTCCTCTGCTCTGCTGGCTCAATCACCATCACCTGCCTGAAGGGAGTGCAGAAGGGAGTGAAGGGTGGCCTGTCTGGTGCCCACAGAGAATGACCAATGCCGACTCCCGCTGTGACCGGGAAGCAAAAGTTTTGGGAATGAGTTGGCAAATAAACCAGGGAGCTACAGCTCTCCCAGATGGAACCACAAACTGCTCAACTATTCTAATCCCTGCACACCTCAGGTCATGCTCCTCCAAGCGTTGAGCTGACTTGCCTTTCTCTCTGGAAGCAGCGGTACTGCAGTCCCCCACCATGCATATCCCCAAGGAGGACCCGTGGTGCCCTTGCCCTCAGCATCCCTGTGAATTCAGCCAAGTGTTGGGTTTTATACCACAGAGATACTGATCTGTCCAAACTTTCTTCACCTGCTCTGATCACTTCAGCTCCTTGGGGACACACACCTCCATGCCACTGCCCAACAAATTAGTTGCTTCACTGGCTGCATTCTACAATCCTTCAGTGATGGGTCCCCATCTGACATCTTATGACAACTGATTAGTAAAGTAGGCCACGAGTTTAAGAAATATGTAATTTGGGCACCACTTGCTATTAACTGTTTGCATGCTCTTGTTTGTTTTCTTGTTTTTAAGAAATTGTTACCCTTCAATGTAAATATCAAGGGAGGAGAAGAAGTTTGTGATGTGGCAATTTTACAAAACAAGATGTGGTGAATCTTAAGATCATTTCAATAACAAGCCCTGCAGAGGCAATAAGGGAATATATATCCTTACTGCAACACTATATATTATAGTGTTGCAGTATATTATAGAAGTCTAGATACCAAGGCAAGATCAAAAATTGCTGTCTGTTCTGTAATCTTGGGCCAGAACAAGATGCAAGCTAATTAATTAACTAGAATTAAGTCAAAACATCCTGTCTTCACCCCAAGTTTCTCCTGCCAACAAAGCAGAAAAGAAACAATAAATAAAATTGAAGCTTTAAGTGTGCTGAACACTCCTCTCCAGGTTAAAAGGATGTCAGCAAGCTACAGCACCACAGTGGTTAAATGTCGTTGAAGATTTGACTGCCTTTGGTCTGGGATTTGCTCTCGCTTCAGAGCTGGTCAAACCAATCTTTCCAAAACACTGACTTCTGAACTTTTGCCAGAGGTGCCTCTCTCCGGTGACCAGGCAAACGACATGTTAAACCTGTCAGCTCAGAATAAGCAGAAAAGTGTGCACGGCCATAGGGAGGGCATTTAAAGGCACAGGGCTTCCTTTGCTGAGTGAGGTGGAGGCCTTGCTTACATACCTGGAGGCTTAGGAACATTTGGGGAGAGTGGTGGGACTCCATTACCAGTAGGCTTTCTCCATCCCAGTGGGGTGGAGAGAGCTACCCCAACTTTAAAATTCATCTTTTCTAAAAGACAGAGCCCTGCTCTTGCAGGATGACGTACAATCTGATTTCAGGGAAGCCCAAAAGACAAAGAGTGGGAAAGAATAAAAAACAAGCTGCTACCAAAAAGAAATGAGAGGCAAAAACCTTACAGGTTGTTGTTTTTTTTTTTTTGTTTTTTTTTTTTTCACATACAGACCACCTCTAGGTAAGGATCTCAAGTAATTTCTGGTCTAAGCTACTCTTGACAACATGTTCAGCCTTCCTGATAATTTTGAGGGAACTGCAACCACTGGTGACACAGTTCGTGATCACATTACTGCAGTAGGTAGTCCAGAATTCATAAGACACAAGCAGTCAACAGAAACCACCAATGATCCTGGTTTTAGCACCATGGTTTAGAGGCAGAATCACAGACAACTTGTGCTCCTCTTGAACCAAACAGTCCCAATGGAATACAGCAAAGGAGTCTTTCTTTGCTCCTTTGAACAGACACTTCTAAAGAATTTCCCTCTATTATACATTAATAAACACATATCTGCATGAGCCTCTGGTGTCAGATCAGGAGAGCTGGACTGCTCTAGCTGGGAAGCTGAACATTTGTTTTGCTGTGACCTGTGGTCCAGCCTAACACAAACTAGACTCACAGCAGATCCACAGCTGAAATGGTTCTGCTGCCACCAACCTGAGGTCTCATCCCATCCATGGCAAAGATGATCCACTCTCATCCATCCATCCATCCATCCATCCATCCATCCATCCATCCATCCATCCATCCATCCATCCTCTTTATTCAAAGTCACTTAGATTGGCATTGCCATCTCACCTGCAAGAAGCAACATGGGTCCAGAGCAAAGTCTGAGCCTGTGTCTTCACCCTGGGGCATAAAATCAGCCAAGATGTATCTCCAGCTCTTTCAATATTTATATACAGCTGGGGGTAAGTGGTCTCAGTGCTGGCAAGGCACAGAAAACAAACATCTCTATTTTTCACCATACACAGTCATGCCAGCACCAGGATGAGATTCCAATGCTGAGTCAAGACATCCTGATAGGTTCACCACAGGTAGGAGAAGTTGAACTCAAGTATGAGATGTCAGTGTGCAGAGAAGAGAATTTGGAGTAGGTGGCCAAAGCACGCATTCACGTTTGAGCTTCTATTAACAAAAAAAAAAAAAAAAAAAAAAAAAAAAAAAAAAAAAAAAAAAAAAAAAAAAAAAATTCAGCTCTCTCATGGCAGCAATTATCACTTTCAACCATCCCCAGTTGGCTGGGAGACTGCATCCCATCCTGGCAGATACTGACCTGGCCTTAGTTTTTCACACCTTGGTCACTTGGCTGTATTACAGCAAACCGATATACCTGGGCATGAAGCCTGCAACACTTAGGAAAGTCCAAACAGTACAAAATGTTACAGAAAACCTCTTCAGTGACACTTTCTGCCACAAATACATCACAGCTATCCTCAGCTGTCTACAATAGCTTCACAATTTTAATTTGGAGACATGTTCAAGTTTTTAAACCTTTTCTTTCTGATGCTCCTTGGCCTGAAGTTAGGATATATAAAAAATGATGTGAAAGTATTGGATAAAAACCATGGACAAGAAACATGCTTCTTTATTGCAGTGCAAACCTCTACAGCAGGTGTAAAGCTTGTCTAAGTGGGAGACTGAACTTTTGCATGAGCATGGTATGAACTTGCTTAATCATAGATGATTGTGTGTGCTGTAAACAGGAGTCATCCCCCTCTCTCAGCCAAGAACACTTGTAATTGCTTGATGAATATGTAGCATAAAAATAAATAAATCAGAAAAGCTCTGGAGGAAGGCACTGAGCTCTCCTCCAGCATGGGTTCAGTTGCAGGTATTGCTCTTATTGGTGTTCCTGGCTCACACAGACCTTCCCCTCACTCAAAACAGATACAAGTAAGCAAATAAATGAGTTGCAGGCTGCTGAGACAGTCAGCAAGATGCTATCAAAGGGAGTTCCCAAATGATCTGTTCTCTGCATCTCTTCTCATTTGTAACCAGAATCTACAGTGAGTCAATTTTTAGTTATTCGAGATGAATAACAACTACACTGCTACAGTTGTTTAAACCCATTAGGGGTGGTTACATCTCATCGCATTCAGATTTCTCTCCTCCCAGAGCTAAAGGGTTTGAGCAAAAATCAAACAATCCTGTATATAATGTCAGGAAAACTATGGATATTAGCAAGATAGTAGGTGACTCATAAAGTAGGTGACACTAAAAAGCACCCTTGTGATTACATTTGAGTTCTTGATTTGTCTGAATAACGCCAATAAAAAAGAGAAACCTTCACCTTAGATTTCCAAGACTTGGCTGACACAAAGAGGAGGTGAATACTTTTTTCCTAGTCAGTCTGGCAGACTCTTATAGAGGAAGTGCAATTTTTCAGAGAAAGTTGCTTTTATTTAGTGGTAAATGTATGTTTGGTCAGAGATTTGGCAAACAACTCCAGCTACTTTTTGTCCTATGTAAGCCTTTTACATCATGCCTTAGAAGAAACAACAGCTGCTAATTATTTATCAGCTGATGAGCACTGGCCTGTTAATTGTAAAACATTATAAAATAGATTAGTCAGAAAAGCTTGATATGTATGCAAGCAGGGGATTTTGTTCTGCTTTGTATGTGACTTGATTAAATAAGCAATTTTATGACTCTGCTTCGTTTACAAGAAACACCTTCTCCAGTGACTTGATCTCAGAAACTCTAACCGGCCCACAGTCTTCAGGAAAGTTTACTAAAAATTAGAAGGTTTTTCAGACACCTAGCTCTTTGTGCCCCTATCACAACTGTAATCCATAGGGAAGAAGAGACCTCTCCAATCTCCAGTATATGCTGCTTTGACCCAGAATGATTAGAGTTCCTTCAGAAGGGGAAGAGTTAATGAGCAAGGAGAAGACCACAGGATCCAATCTTCTGCCTGCTCAGTCTTAGTCTCAACATCATATTCTTGTCATTCAATACTATTTAGTGTTACATGAGAAGACCACTGTACACAGAAGACCACTGCATTACAGGTCCTACTGGCTTCTTTTTTGGTCTGCTGAAAAGAAAACCTCAATTGACTTTGTACCAATGGAATAAAAGTTTCCAATTTTCCAACCGCATCGCTTGTGCCAATGGAGAGTTTCATCCTATTAAATTGGCCCCAGTGTACAACAGTGTCTTTCATATACAAATGGATACACCAGGGCAAGGAGAAAATATAAACAAAAGGGTTTTTGAGAGGCTGTGCCAGGTGAAGGACCTCTGGGCAGGATTCCCATGCCATTGTTCAGTGCAGGCACTTGGATATGTGTGAGCATGAGTGGTCTGATATTAGCATTGAAACAATCTGTTCCAGTTGCCATCACTGCTTCATACCAATCACCTTGCCCCATCATTTTGGTGGCCTTCAAACAGCACAGATTTGGGGGATGACAAAGAGAATTTGTTTTTTTCACTCCAATCTCTGATGCATTGTCTCCTTCCCTTTTTAAGAAGAAAGGCGGTTTTCTGTGACAAACTCAAACATCCCAAGAGACCAGCACTGACACATGAGGTGGATCTTAAACCAGTGCACATTTGAGTAGGTTAATTGGATTAAACAGAGCCTCGCTGATTCACACCAGTTGAGAAGAGACTAGAGGAAGGGATTTGAGAGGATTTAGGAGCTGTCCCAACTGTGAAATACTTCA
Organism: Passer domesticus; assembly: GCF_036417665.1. Lineage (NCBI taxonomy): Eukaryota > Metazoa > Chordata > Aves > Passeriformes > Passeridae > Passer > Passer domesticus. The sequence continues at coordinate 59,478,040 of NC_087480.1, forward strand.
AAGTTTGGTTCATAGACCAGTAAAGGAGAGAACAGACTGGTGCTATGTGCATCGAGATTAAAAACAGCCCTAAAGGTGGTGAGACACTTCCACCAGGATTTTGTCCTGTTTGCTGGACTTTTTGTGCCAGTTACAAACCACTCCATATTCCAGCATCCAAACTGCTAGAAACAGCAAGAGATCTCATGCTCTGACCAGCATCTTTCAGTGCTCACCAGAGAAACTTCCCTCACTTCCATTGAATTTTGGTACTACAACACTTTGGGTCAGCAACTTCCAAAGAAAACCTTTTAAGCTGTTCTGAAAGTCATACCAAGCCATACCCAGCTCCAAAGAAAACAAGAAAAATGCAAACCAGATGCATACAAACTTGGTCTTAAGAAACAGGGAAGGGTGGGGACAGTGTGCTTGTTGCTTTTTATTCTAAATAGCAACAGGAAGCACTACAAACCCTGAATTAAAGAGGAAATAAACTTTCAGCGCAGGCTATGGGACCAACAGTTTACACAGGAAGGCAATATTCATGTTTAACAGTCTGAAAATGAGGCAGGTTTACACCACACAGAAAATAAACTAAATCCTTGGAACAACCATCCAGGAAGGTTTCAGCTCCAAGTCAGACCAACATTTCAGTGTACAATGAAGGTGTGACTGCAGGGAGGCCAAAGATCCTCCAGCTGGGACCCAAGGGCTGGGAAACAGGGGCCAAGTCCATCCCTCTCACCACGAAGCCAAGGTCAGTTTTGACTGAACAAAGGATGCTGGAAGGGGGCCATAATTCACAAAATCATTTAAATGGTTAAATGGGCTACACATGTGGGAGAGTGCTCCTGGAGTGACAAATTTAGAGTGCTGTATGCTGTTTAAATAATAAATGATGTATTTTTTCTTTATTTTTTCTTCTTCTTTTTTTTTTTTTTAAACAAGACTTGTACAGCCTGTAAAGTGTCTTCAAGTATAGAAAATTCCCAATTGCTCTAAGTCTCAAATCACCCTGACCACTGGGCTTTGGCCAGCTAAACCAGAGCAGAACTGGGACAAAAATGAAAGTGCATTTACGAAAATATCAACCACCTTCACCAATATCCACCATTCAGGTACCCCTAAACTCGTTCCTAATGGCATCTGATCTAAGAGGGGCTTGAACTCTGGTTTCATAGGTACTGCTTGGATCTCTGAATGCTCCTCATGTTCTTAATCACGTCTGCTCCAGAGATGAGGCTATGAATAATTAACTATGCTCCAACATTACAGTCATAGATTATGGTGGTGGTGACTTGTGGACTGCCATGCGCAGCATAAACCATTTAGGAAACTCTGTTATCCACTTTCCCTTTATATTTGTCTTGCAATCACTTACCGCTTAAAAGGGTAAATCTTTCATAGCTTTAATTAAAGCATTTAAAATAATTTACACTGAAATTGTATGTGCTTGGGTCTGTCAAAATTGATGCTTTAATAACATGTCATCCCTTTTTTCGATTGCCCTGAAATCTGTTAAAATTACCACTAATCTAATTGGGAACAAAGTTGTCAAATGCATGCAGCTCTGACAGTTTGTCTTTCTGCAAACTGCCGACAGATTGCAAGTTACGCATGTGTTGAGCAGATGGGTAAGTTAAAAGGAACACAAAAAAAAGCAATTTATTAAATCACCTGGAACCAGCAGCTCCATTCCAAAAATAGTGAGAATGAAATATAGCAAGAGCTAGGAGAGTTGGCACTGGAATATGCCAGAAGGTACCAGTTACAAAACAAGATAAACATTTTGAGAAGCCTCAGCTGTGTTGCAGAATAATGAGGCGTTATTTAACCCGATATAGATTACCAGCAGAAATTAATTTAGGGTGCAGGGTTTTGTGAGAGTGTGTGAGTGTGTGAGTGTGTGTGAGTGTGGGGTTTTTTTTAAAAGGTTTTTTTTTTTTAATCCCTGTGTTTTAACTCCTTCATGTCTGAAAGAGAAGTCCCCCATCTCTTTTCCTGAATTCCAGTCTTCCTGCAGAGCTCTTGGACCCACTGTACACTCCTGTGGTGGAGGCAACCAGTGGGTGCCCTCTCCTTTGGCTTCATCTTACATCCTCCCTTTCACAGGCATCTCCTTCATATCTGAGAGAGGCCAAGGTTGCTTGATCCTCAGACACAACTTGGCCACTGACACCCTTGGGCTACACAGTTCCTTACCCCTGCCCAAAAATTCCATTTTTGGGAAGAAATTGTGAAGAGGAGAGAGGCAGAGATGGCACCCTGCAGGGACAACTGACCCATCCACTCAAGTTCTACCCTTCACAGTCCATTCCTTGGTCCTGCTGCTGCTCCTCTGCTCTCTGCCCATTTCCAATGCCCCCAGCTCTCTGCCCCCACCAGCAGCAGAAAATGGAGACACACTCTGTGGTCATCACATGGGTCCAGCCCTCCCCACACATGTCCCTCTGCCCTGGGGACACACACTGGGCTGTGTTTATACAGAAAAAACAGACTTCATTCTTGGCTGCTCTGTAAGCACTACTCTGTTCAGCAGCATTTATTATTCAAGAACAAGACCAAGATTAAAACCAGCGCAAAAGCACTGGATAAGCACGATGCACCCACTGAGACCACCACAGAGGACACTGGGATGAAGATGCTTGTGTGCTTCCCCTGTTTCAGTGCCAGCTCAGAGGGAGGAATGAGAGCACGAGGCTTCCCTGGTTCACAGTGATTTTTGGTGGAAGCCCTGTGATTTGGGATGTTGTGAACAGGGACAAACTGCTGTGCCTTGGGACCCTGCACTCCCATGCACAGCTTTGCCAAAAGACCCGAACCAAATCGTGCCCACGGCAGCCAGGTGGGCAAAAGAGAGAGAGGACAAACAAGTTCTGAGACACAACACCAGCTTGAGTTAATGGAATATTTCCCAGTGCCGCAAAAAAAAAAAAAAGAGATGAGCTCCCATGACCACAAAGTACATTAGGAAAGAGACTCTCCTCAGCAACTTTATGAACTAACTTTATAAGCCACAGTTTAAATGGCTACAGCATCATTTCAGCAAATGGAGATATCCTGATTTAAACCAGCTGAAAAAACAGCCCATAACACAAGGCAATAGGTACCCCTTCCCAGTGAGCTGGGGCCATTTCATAATGTGTTCAGGGAGGAGAGAAGATCATAAAAAGAATTGCAAACGGGAGGTTACAACCAGAATTGCTTCTCCCTTCCCTTTTTATTTTTTTCTTTTAACTAAGGAATAAGCATTTTGACCCCTTCTTTCCCATAGAAAACTCAAGGAGGAAAGTCTACCCAATTTCTACAGTTTAAAGATGTCCTAACATATAGGTGTGAAGATGGATGAGCCACTCTTCTGCAAAAGTGATGGTATTCCTTGTATAAAATTAAAATTTTTAAGTCTCAATGAGCAAGAAAGATGGAAATCTAGCCCTAGGTAACATTACTGCACTCAACATGACACCAGACAAAGTACGATCCTTAATGCAAGATTAAAAGGATGTAACATAAACCAGCTAAGAAGCACTAAGGGCCTGGTGCTGGAATGGTCTCCAAGTAGTTTAAATTGTCACTAACCCTACGAAGACAAATGAAAAAAATAAAATATCAAAGAGGAGTGAAAATATTTGAGATATTTTGAGCAAGGCTGGGTCAGCCCCTGCATTCCTGAGCTCCTGCGCAGAGCAGGGATGGAGGCAGAAGGTGCTGTTAAACAACATTTCTGCCTAAACATCCAAAAACCAGAGCTTTTCTGATCCCTGCTTGGCTGCCTCCCCACAGCTGGTCTGGGGTAACCATCACAAGGAAACCACATCTCTGCCTTGTCTCAGGGTCCTTCTGTGGAGCTCCTTCCCTCTCTTGTGCCCCCCTCCTTGTGCAGTGTGTGGGGGCCACAGATGTTGGCCCTCACTTTCCTTTTTCCTTTCACTGCAATTTAAATGGACATTTTTTTCCCCCTCTCATATCCAAGCGGGTCATCATTTAGAGTCTGTGATTTATTTAATGGTGGTTTTAACCCCACTTAGAAATAGGCTGCTTTCATGATTTATTGATTCCTTCTTCCCCTTGTTAATTTGACTCATTTCTTAGGAAATTATTCATAGTTAATCATGGTAAGAATAAAATTAGTTATAGTGCCCACTTTGCTGCAAAGGGAGCGTAAATAACTTTTAAAGCAAATCGGAAAGAAAAACATGTTAAAGAAAAAAAAGAAGAAGAAAAAAGAAGAAGCCAGAAGAATATAAAAAAAATGATGATCATCCAAAGGGGCCAGTAAATTAAACCTCTCCACTGTTACTGGTTGGAGGAAGGCACAAATTTACATTCCACAGGAGCACGGCTTTTACAGCAGGCTCTCCTCAATTGAATTTGCCATGTCTTCTGGGAAACACACCATTTGGAAGATAAAATCTCCCACCACTCCACCACCACTGCCACCATTCAGAAGATTAAAAAACCCCGCCAACTCTGTTGTGTGCCTTTTGTGCCCACTAGAGGAATGTAAAACCATTATATTTAAGTATCATAATGGCCAACATATGCTTTTTCTTAGAAATGACACCACCATCTGGATTAAGTTCTCCTGATCATTTCAGACAATGTTACGATTATTATTTTTTTTTTCCCCTTCAGGAGAACGAACTGCCCAGAAAGCAACAACAGTCACAGATGGGGAATTCTTGCTTTTCCTTTTCCACCGCTGGCATCTTCGAGAAACGTGGTAAATTCTTTATATGTACTTAAATCGTTTGATTTCACTTGCTAATTGGTACGAAAGCCTACCTGGTTACACCCCATTCCTAAGCCTGTGAGACTCCTATTGCCTTTGGCCATACAACTTCACCATTACAGTTAATAAAGTATGTAATTGCTGTAATGATAAAATTACATCGTGTTACTGTTTGCAGCAGTCTCTTCCCCACAACCACATCACTCATTAAATACTGCACCAACTGGTACGGGAGAAGGAGAGGCAGATTTAACCCTTCTCTGGATGAGGGATTTCAGCACACTGGTGTGCAAAGGGGAGGTGTTCTCACCTGAGTGCCTCCTTACCAGCCCCATGGCTATTGTCGTGGACGTCGGAGACCTTCTGGGCCACCACATCCAACTGGCTGTAACTGGAAATGGGCACGCCGGGATAATTGATGTGCTCAATCTGACCATGCACAGGTGGCAGGGAGACGGCATACAGCAGCTTCTCGGGTTTGCTAGTGCCATCTGTTGCCACAGGAACATCTGTCGTCAAGGTCACCCTGTCACCCTCTGTTAAAGTTACAGGTTTGGCGAGTAGAACAATGTCACCTAAAAAAATGAAACCGGTAAAAGGGGAAACCAACATGAGAGAAATTTGAAAAGGGGAATATTCCTTTTTACATCCCAGACCAGGAGAGAATAGGGTAAAAGTGAGCCCTTCTGTTCAGGGTAGGGAGAAGAATGTTATCAGAATAGGCTGGGAAAATATTTTTGCTTTAGGTTTAGAGACAGACAGGACATTTACAACAGAAAAAGCTCCAGAGCCATCTCATTTGTTTTCAAATATGCCCCACAGAGAGTCTCACTTAAGGGCTGATGCTAAATAGAATCACAAGATTTTAATCTAACCTCAGCCTGGGTGAGTTTATAGAGGAGCCCATGTTTTTATCTGGCTGTGTGATTTGTCCAAAATGTCGAAGCCAGCTTTGATTTTCTGTTTGGGCAGAGAGAATGACCCAGTTGTTTAGAAAGAACAATTATGTTAATAGATCCAAACGAGCCAATGGACAGGGCGCGTTAATGAACTAAGCATTAAGCACAAACACTGTGTTTTAAGCCGATAGTGGTGCTGTAACCTCAGCAACAGAGGTTCCAGCTCCATTGGATTTATTTATGAGGAGCTCCACTGCATCGGCCAAGGGCCAGGGCAATTCTCACTTGTACAAAGGAGTAGCCCCAGAAAATTGAGGTTGCTGGAAAGATGAACTGGTCTTCTCAGAAGAGGAGTAGCAGTGATTTACCTCGTCATATCCACTTCATCCTTTTCTATCATAGCCTCACTTGTTTTTAAAAACATATCTAAATCAGTGTGTCAGCACAGGGGTTGATCTGCCAAAGGCAGAAGCAGAGACAAGTTTTTATCAGAGGATATTCTCTTGCAAGAGCAAGAGAATAACGTCAATCAGTTTCCATTGCTGTCAGTCAACCTGCTGATGACAATATACAATAGTGGCATTTCTAGCCTGGGCTCCAAGGGAGCTTTTTTTCTGTTTCTTGTCTATTATGTTGCCAACTGAGTTTTAAAAACAACAGGTTCCTTATTAAGTGGAGAAGGTTGCCAGCAACATTTGAGTATAGTGATTGTCAGGGCTTGGGGGGATTTAAAATTTTATTTCCACAACAAAATGTGCATCAATTTCCATGCTTTTGGCCCCATTTGATGGCTCATCTTTGCTATTAACTCATTTAACTCCACTTCTCCCATGCAGCTAGCAGGGCAAATGAAAAGTGTGGCTGAGACTTGACACATTCAAGAAGTGACTGTTATCTGAGGAAATTAGTCTAAAACATCTGAGTAATTCAAAATATAAATACAATTAGCTAGATTACCTTCATATAACAAAAACTGTAATTCTGTTTGAGAAAAAGCAACAAAAGGAAAATAACCAACCCCTTTGCCATCACAAGCAACATTATCAGAGCTCACCAGTCTTGTAGCATTTAGAGAAATTGTTCGTGCTGTGTTGGAGAAGAAATGGGGTGTTTTTTACTTTTTGGTTGCACCTTTGAACTACCCTAAATTTGTATGAAATCTCACTGAATGGCGACTCCTTTTCAGACTGTTTCCAAAAGTAATCTGAGATCAAGGAGTGCAGAGAGAGGACCTGAGAAGGCAAAGAACAGGACGACATTGCAGGAAGCAGCCCGAAATGCAGGACATTGACTTGCTTGCAATCTGCTCAAGGGTTTCAGAAGTCCACAGTCAAGCCTAGGATGATTAAGTAGATGCAGTGCTCACACTGACTCATTTTCTTTACAAGAAATCCAAACAAATAAGATTAAATAAAGAGGCAACAGTGAAATAGGCAAGTGCAGGTGATTCAAATTATCTTTGCCCAGATGGAAAAAAGGGCTAGGTTTTCCATAGCAGCTTGAAAGTGTTTTTGCCACAAGCCCCATGATATATAGAAGATCCTCCTGATCAGTCCTTTGACCAGGCAGTCATACACTCCCTTTGCTTAACATTGTGGGAAGAATCAGGTTCCTTATGTCCCTAATTATGAGCCTAAGGATGAGGCTTTCAAGCCCTTTCTTAAGTCACAGTGATCCAAGTACAAACCCAAACTGGGATGTCAGCCATCAACTAGTACACTTTGGTTACCGTGAAGTAGATAATATTTAAAACAATCACAGATTCTTAGAATAATTTGGGTGGGAAGGGGCTTTAAAGACCACCTTCTTCCAACTCCCTGCCATAGGCAGGGACACCTTTCACTCTCCCAGGTTGTTCCAAGCCCTGTCCAACCTGACCTTGGACACTTCCAGGGATGGAACATCCACAGCTTCTCAGGGCAACATGAGCCAGGGCCTCACCACTCTCACAGCGCAGAATTTCTTCCTAATATCTAACCCTTCCCTCTGTCAGTGTGAAGCCATTCTCCCTTTAGCTGTCACTCCATGCCTTTGTCAAAATTCCCTCTCCAGCTCTCCTGTAGCTCCTTTAGGTACTGGAAGGCTGCTATAAATAACTTTTAAAAAAGTTTCCCAGTTTATATCAATAATTTAAAGAATAAATAAATGCTCATCTTCTGGGAAGCCTGATTTTCTTCTTTCTTTCTTTTACCAGCCCAATACACATCATGGTCAGGTCAAACCCCTCTAAGCCTATGTGACGCATGACAAGAAGACACGTACATCTGAAGTTGTTCATCTAGCAGCAACATTTGGCCTTAATATGTTCATTTTTTTATAGACTCTAGAAAAAAAGCCAAGAAGCACTTTCAGATATAAAGGAAAAAAAACAGACTGCAACTGCTAGGAAGGGTGAAGCCCCATGACCTCAGCAGCTCGAGCGGTCAGCAGCATCCCCCGCACGCTCCTCGGGGCCACGCCAGCTCCCTGCCTTGCAAGGCTGGTGAAGCCACTTGGATTTTTTTTTAATTCACTTGCTTAAATGTCGTAGGCTTGAAAGTTTGACTTGAAATATAACATTAGTGGGTTTGTGGTAAAAGCAGCAGAGAGGATAGGATGACAGGCGGGGCAGAGGGGACTGATTGAAAGCAGGTGTGGAGGAGGAAGATGGGAGGAGGAGAAAGAGGAAAACATGACTGAGTAAGTAAATTCAATGTTATACATATTGAAAAAGAGCACCCATATATAGAGCACCCACCTGTGCTCACTTCTTCTGAACATTGTTTTTTTAACATAAAACAAGAGACAGGCTTTAAAACTGAGCGACCAAAACAAGGCACAGCGTGGCACGCGCTGCTCCCACAGAGGTGGCCGTGGCAGGAGTGCAGGGCAGGTGCTCTCCATGGTGTTTAACTCCCCACTGGAATGTTCTGGGATCCTATGGGAAGAAGAGCCCATACAGACTTGAAAGTGGGCTTGGTTTCTGGCTCCAGGGGGTATCTTGTATTTATGTCTGTAAACACACATGCAGAGAGAATAAAATACAGTAGAGATCAATCACAGAATCATAGAATATTCTGAGGTGGAAGGGACTCACCAGGATCATCATCATCCAACTCCTGGTCTCACACAGGACAGCCCTAAGATCACACCATGTGCCTGAGAGCATTGTCTGAATGTTTCTTGAGCTCTGGCACACTTGATGCTGTGCCCACTGTCCTAAGGAGCCTGTCCCATCCTCTGAGTGAAAAACATTTTCCTAATATCCAGCCTAAACAACCTCCCCTGACCCAGCTTCATGCCCTTGGGTCCTGTCACTGGGTACCAGAGAGTAGATCAGTGCCTGCCCCTGTGCCTCCTCTCATGAGGAAGTTGTGATCAGCTATAAGCTCTCCCCTCTATGCTTCACCTGGTTTGGCCTCTTGAGTACCCTCATCACATTCATTTGACCACTACACACAGTACAGCCTTGTTCCCCTTAACTAAACACATCCTCAAGCAAAATAAAAATTCCCCCTTGTAAGGGGAGGGGAATTCCCAGGAAGGAAAATTAAGAATTATGGGACATTATTGACCATATGAAGCTTTAGGGAGGCTGGTGAACCTCTTCCTCTCTCCACACATGCACACACCATCCCAATTCCAGACAGTTTTACCTATTCTTTTACTGCATTTGTACTTGATTATACATATTATTGTCTCATTAACTGCAAACCTTTCCAGAGCACTGAAAAGGAGAGAGCATTAAAATACACTGAAAAGTCCTGCAGCTCAATTAACACACACCAGGGGGTTCAAGGGGAGGGGAAGGGGGGATGGGGGTCAGCTCCAATTATAAAAGGCAAACTTATCTTTTTCTTTTTTTTTCTTTCTTTTTTTTTTTTTTTTTTGGTAATATCAGCTAATTAGACTTTGACAACCAATTAGCAGATTTTTAGCTTTGCTGAGAATGAAGTTAGCACCGAGAAATGAGAAGGCAAGTAAACCAAACAGGCAAAATGCTCCTCTTGTACCACAAACAGGCTGTCCTAAAGAAAAAAGCATGCCCAGGGCCAGATTCTGCTCCTGGATTTATGGCCCTTTCAGCTGGCTGTCACGCCAGTTACTCGCAGGTGTAAATTGAGTGTAGGACTTGGCCTGCAAACTTAAGCTTACCATAACTCATGCAAGCCCACAGCAGAGAAGCACTCTCCAGCCTCCTTGCAAGGTTACATTTTAACTTTTAATAACCTTTTTTTTTTCAATTTTTTTTTTCCCACTACGAACCATGAAGTACCCAGATGATTATTTAGGATTAATGGATTATCAAAAGTGCCAGTTGGCACACTTCTGCTAAAGAGAAAAAAAGGGGGGGGGGGGGAGAGAGAAGTGTAACAAATGCAGCTGTTTACTAATAAATAAAGCCTCAGCTGTAACAGAAATAAATTAGATGCATTTAATTGGTCGACTGCAAACCTCCTCTCTTTATTACAATGCTGCTTCTTGTTATTTTATGATGTCAGGGTAGATGGCAGACTGACAGAGTGTTTATGAATCACAGTTTGCAGATGGCACTCCTGGTTTTTCGGCAGTTATGAGCACAAGTAGCATGAGGACTCAATAGAGGGTTTTTGCCAGGGAGGACCCCCTGAGAATTAGCCGCCTTCATTTCTCTGGTGCCAATCTCCCCCTGACAGGAGCACTATTTCACAAAACCTACATTCAATAAATTATACTCGCCTGGCAAGAACTTGGAAATATTTAACACTCGGAGGATACCAGCGTCTCAATTTAATTTCCATTCATTTCCAGAGGACGCCAGGCACTACTTGGAACAGCCCTGGTTTGTGTGCATGCGCATGTGTTTTCCCCCTCCCCAGCTAAAAAGAAAATATAAAAATATAATGGTGTCTGCAGCCAGGAATATCTCACCCTGCCTTCAAAATGACTTCAAGTCTCCTGAGGACAGTTTACGGTCTCGTGCCCTGGTCCTCCCAAGTTGCCCTGCCTAATGACAGCTTTGTAATCCAGTTGGGAAATAATCTCACATGGCTGCACTCGGAGCTCATGAGCTGTAAAACTTCTGGATTGAACTCCTTCACCTGGTCACTTCAGTGAGCTACAAGCAAATGCAATGAGGGATGTGGTCATAATTGTCAACAGATTTGTAAATTTGTGTCATTAGTTATGCGCATAATGGATTTTATTCTAATGAGCTTGTTCATAAGAATGCCAGGAGGACTTGGCCCCTTTGGAGGAAATAAACTACAAACTTTGCCTATGCATTTTAAAACACATCAGTGCCACATAAAGGGGAAAAAGAAATGTTTCCTCTCCTTTGAGTGCACTGCAGTTTTCACTTAGTTTAACCTGATGCAATAAGCTATGGCTCCTTTTACTGCTGTAAACTCATTTCCTACCTTCCCTGGGATTTCTCAGGGAAACATAGACATTTTCAGATGGGGACATGTTTTTTTCTATTCATTGAATAAAACTGGAAACTATCGTGACTCTTTGGGCTCAAGATACCAGTGTGGAAATACAAAAGGCAGCCCTTGTCCATACTCTCAAAAACAAAATTAATTCCAGGGCACAACATCGTCAAAGCTGCCTCCAAACCCAGCTAGAAATGCTGTGGTGCTCAGGGGGTCAATCAACAGCACCTGATACACATGGAAGAACAGTAAAACTAAGTATTATTAAATCAGGGGTTTATTATATCTATTACTATTAAATGTATTCTTATTAAATCTAGTTATAGCATAAGCCTTGTTCTCCAGAGACAAAGAATGAAGCTTCTAGGCTTGCTTTTTTTGGGAAATATACTCCTGCTTTTCTTTGAAACAACCTGGATATTTTTATTGAATGCATGAGCTGAGCAAAGAAGCAGACAAGCCCATGGAAACCTACTGGCACCTTTGCCAAAATGATGTTCTCCGCGTGCCCAGCGGAGCCCTCTTCCCCTGCTCTCCCTCCTCTCTCTCTCTGATCCTGCTTTTCAGCCAACCACACATAAAAATCTCCGGCATGTGCCAAGTACTACAGATGGGTCCATTGTAGCACACCCTAATGTTCATAGCTGACACCCAGGTGTTACAGTTTGTACTTGCTCGCTAGCCAGACGGTGGCTGTGTGCCAAGGGGAAGGCACAAAGCACTTGGATTCCGTGCTGAAAAGCTATATAAGAGAGACTTTAAGAGACAGAAGAGCAGGTATGAGGCTAAGAAAAAGCAAGAAGAGACCCATCCACCAGCAAACACCTCCCTCTGCTGCGCATCCAGTCTCCTGTCCCGTCCCCATAAAGCTCTGATTTATTATTGGATTCTATCCAAGCATTCCTGTTCCCCTGACCTTATCCACTGTCACACCAGCTCATTTCAAACCTACTGCTGATCTGCAAGTTATTTCAGGTCTGGCTAACAATGAAGTGACTTATTTAAAAGATGTGGGCAGAGGGAGAATGGGCTGCCATTTCTGATGCGCTCATCCAACCTGGGTTATGAACACTGCCTGCACAGGATCTGAATGTGTAAGGAGCAGAGCTCCTGAAATCACACCAACCCTCTGTCTGCATGTATTTGAGTGACCTGGAGAGTATTTATGAGCCCTTTCTATTTAATAGCAGTAGCTGGAAAGGGTTAACACCAGTATCCTATTCTCTCTTCCATTTTCCCCTCCCAGGAGCCTACTCCCCTTCCAGCCTAATTTCCTTCAGTTTAATTAATTTTCAGTAATCACAAGTCTAGACACCACAAGCAGCAGCTTCACACCCCAGGTGACACGGTAACGCTCGCAGCGGATGGGCAAAGGGACGCGATATGGTTTCATGCACCAGCCCCCCGCACGGAGCCAGAGATGCCCACGTCTCAGCTAAGCCCTTTTTGCAGAACAAACAATTTTTTGGAGAACAAATGCTTTTAAGGATTCAGGTGCAGAGAGCTTTTCGACCATCTGGCTGGCGGGGGCTCCCCAGCTGTCTGCAGCGGGTGCGTTCGGAGCAGCACGTACGAGCAGGGTCCAACTCTTCGGAGACGTGCCAAACCTGCGACACATGTGGAGAGCAACTGTGCAGCGCTGGCTCACTCCAGAAAGCCTTGGCTCAGTGGTGTGTGGGCTATAAAGCCATGCACCATGCATATGCTGTGGCCCGGGCAGGGTTTCTGGAGGGATGGCAGTGCTTGCAGACAGTCAGAGGTGCTGGGCCGACACGCACCTGCTGTGTGACCCCATACCTTTCTACTCAGGGTAAATCCAGAGGTTCTCATTTCTTGGATAAAATTTTGAAAAGGAAAAAGAGAAAAGGGCAAGAGCAACTCTGATGACCCTGAGGAGGTCACCCTTTATTGACCATTTGTATTTGCTACCCATGGCAAAGCAAGAAAAATTATGAGATATCAGGAAGGCAATTTAGGAAATAGTAGCAATATCTTGGAAACACACAGAGATGGATCACTTGAGACATACACAGGAAGAGCAGGACAGAAGAACAGGAGCATGGTGTCAGTAGAGCATGGAGGAGCAGAAGTGAACAAGACATTGCTTTGTGCATAAAAAACTGCACCTTTTTCAACCCAGAATTATTCAACAAAAGATTGGATGTGGTAGTTAGTGCTGTGGTCTAGTTGGCAAGGTGGTGATAAGTCAAGGTTTTGAACTCAATGATCTCAGAGGTCCTTTTCCAACCTGAATAATCCTATGATTTATAAATCCCCAGGCTGAAGCACCTCCTAGAGTTGCCACCATGTATTGGTTTTCCATGGATTAATATGGATTATTTTGCATCCTGACACTAGCAGTCACTGATTACAGTCACTTGCACTATTCCCCACTCATGAGCACTCATGAGCTCCAGAAACACTTTGTGGTGTTTGAGGGACTTACACATATTGGAAAGTAATCCCACAGCATATGAGAATGAATTTGGGATCCAAAGAAAGAGCTAACACCCACCAGCCCTAGTAGCTGCTGCTTACACAGAGGCTCCGGACCAATTTTTAGCCCTATAAAAAGCACACATTTTAAAACACACAAAATTGGACCAACTGATAGCCAGCCAACTTTTGGTATAATCTCTCTTTCAATCTAACGCCAGTAAAGGAAGAAAAAGAATACTAATGAAGACGCTTGACAGAAAGGACAGTTAGTTCATGCATGCATTAGTGAACAGCTATGGTGTGTGAAAAAAAACCTTCCTATCCTTTGGTTGCAGAATATCACTGCTAAAATATTTCCCCACCCTCAGCCCAGTCTGAGATTTAGTACTGGTATTTATTGATCACAGTCCAGAGGACTCTCTTTCTTAGCCCCTTCTGAAGATTTCCACCTTCACCAGGACCAAGCAGGATGAGAGCCAGCCCTTGCCTGGCCCTCCCTATAAAGCCTGGTCCTTATTAGAGATCATTGCTCACAGATTGCTGGCTTGCAGCAGGGCAATGCTCTGCTGCATCCCCAGCCCTCACAGCTCGTATTTAACTCCCACACAACCTGCGTATTCAGGTTGGGAGCACAAAGCCTCCCTCAGAGGGTCACTTCCTTCCTCTTCTGAAATGAATGACTCCACAGATCTGTTGGCTGGGCACAGACATTCCTATGGAGAGAAAGTAAATATTTCACCCTGTTTATGAAGACTGGGAATAATGCCCTGGGCTTCATCGAGCTGGGATCAGCAGCATCCAAGACACTTGCAGCACTGTATCATGACCCAGGATGAATAACACCATCCTCATCCACCCCAAAGTCACAGAATCACAGAATGGCTTGGTTTAGATGAGACATTAAATTAATCTAGTTTCAACTCCCCTGCCATGGGGAGGGACACCTCCCCCTAGATCAGGCTGCTTCAAGCCCCATGCAACCTGGCCTTGGACACTTTCAGGAATGGGGCATCCACAGTTTCTCTGGGCAATGTGTCCCTGTACCTCACCTCCTCACAGGGAAGAATTTCTTCCATATATCTAACCTAAATTTCCATCCATGACTCCTGGTCCTATCCTCAAAGTTCCTGATGAAGAGTCCCTTTCTGACTTCCTTGTAATATTTTCTGGCTTCTGATTATTATGTTGTAGTTACTGAAACAAGACCACCTGACTCCTGAAAGGTTGTGTGTGTGTGTGTGTTCCCAGCAAGCAAAGCAAAACAAAATAAATTGAATTCACAGGACAGAGCACATTAAAGTCTATTTGGCTGTAATGAGCTAGATTTACTAATGCACTCAGGATGCCCAAAAAAATGGCAGTTCACTTTTCCAGTCACCTTTCTCTCCTCTCATGCACCCCCCCCACCCCTTCCTTTCAGTAGATTATGTGAGACTCATTACTTTTTATAGCTCTGAACAAAAAAACATAATCTTACTGTTTCTTACTAATATTAGGCAATGACATAATGCCATTTGCAGAGGTGTCACTGACTTTTACTGGCTTCTGATGGCAGGGCTCTCCACTTTATATTCTGTTTTATGTAAGCCTCCTCAGAATTTATTGACCTCAAAGGATTTCTCAAGTTGCTTAATTATAAAAGGAAGAAGACAGCACAGTGGCTTAGTGAACCAACATAAAAGTCAGCTAAAATGTGTCATTACAGAGAAGGATGGTGGAGGGAGATGTGCATCAAGAAGTTTCTAGGGTCTGAGCCCAAGAGGCAAAGCTTTCTCTCTGAGTTATTCCCCAGCTGGAATGCTGCAAGGTGAGGCTGAGGATGGCTTCCAGCTTGCCCTGGTGTTCCATAGGTGTGTTGTGTTCACTCCAAGTGGGATAGGGACAGAAGCCATGAGCATCTGGAGGCAAAGACAAGGAGGAAACAAGAAAGAAATCTTGCACAAGACCTTCCAGATCCATCTCAACACAGGAAAAAATGTCAGATAAAAACCTGTGTTTGGTCTCACTGCTTACCCTATCAACCAAACCAAGTCATGGACTAAATTACTACCAGAACAAGCCTACTGCTGCAGGAGCTGGCTGGGGATTTCACTCATCCCCAGGAAAAAGGAGGAATAAAATCCCTAAAGCTACTGCTGCCTCCAGCTGCAGATCTGGGCATATGGGGACATCCCCTGAAGCATCTTTGGTGTCTGCTTGTGACCCAGTACTGGAAATGGCTTTTTGTCAGCTGCTTCAGCTTCCAAGCCCATATTCCTGGGGAGAAAAAAAAATAAAGTAAAGAAAGAAACAGGAAGTGAGGCACTGCTGAAAAAACAAACCAGCAGCAGTCACTGCCCATTTAGCAAGGGGGATTTAATGACTTGAGGCAGGCTTCCTTGAGCTCAGCGTTGCACAGCAGTTACTTGCTTCACACAACCTCTTGTCCAAACTCAAAGCAACATTTCCAATGCCACCCTTTCTCCCCTGGAAGGGAACTAAGAGATTTCTCAAGGTTACTGTGGGAAAAGCAGCTTACTAAGGAGAGAGACTGGGAAAAAATTAGTTAAGTTCACAAATCTGGTTAAAAATAATTAAAATACATGCATGTGCTGCAAGAAAGGCCACTGGCTTCTCTGCATGACCTGCAGCAGGAAGAGCACTGATGTGTTGGTACAACACCCAGCACAGGGCGACAGGCAGCAGCCCCTTCTGGGGCTTCTTATTTCTTAGTTACTTCTAATTTCACAGTAGTGGAAGAGGCAGCTCAGATTGTTTAAAGATGTTATTTTGGTCTCTCCTGCACCGCTTGGTACACGGCCCATGACTGTGTCCAAAAGAGGCAGATTTGGCTGGAAAGACTGAATGCTGCTTAGTATTTTCCCTGTTATATTTTCACATCTTGGGGAAAACTGTGGCAGCGAGGGATCTGTACCTAAGCTTTTCTAATTCGTGTGGCCATCACTTACTCGGCACGACACCACAGGTCTCACGTCTCTTGGCAGCAGTACAGGGCTCACACTTTCATATGGATGAAGTATTTGTGAGCAATTTCTCCGATTTATTAAGCATGAACAGGCTCCTCTTAGCATGGAGCAGATAGAATTTTTAAAAAACATTTCAACAAATCTGCTCCTGTGGGACTGGGACAGAAAGCTTTGCCACGTATGCACATGTGACTTTTTTTCTTATGTTGCCCTTCAGCCTCACGGGTTTTGACGAAACTAAGAATTGGATTTATGGCTTTGTGCAGAAGAAGAGTGCACTTCCAGCTCCATGGCTTCGTGGAAAATGGTAATATGGGCACATTTCCTTCCCTTATGAGAGGGCTCCACTTGATCCATGGACTGGGAATATATAAACAAGACCTGAGATATTAAGCTCACCTCTGACAGACTAGAAAACGACGTGGAAATTAAAAGACTAAATAAGGGGTGTCTCCATGGGGTTGCTCACAGTAATGACAGACATAATGCCAAGGACAGAACATACAGATCCAGGAAAGCTGTTTCCCGTGTGTGAAAATAGAAATGGCAGCAAGGAACCATCCTCAGAGAGTGAAATTGGAAGAAATGGGGGAAAGGAGGTAAAGACATGAAGCATAAGCAAAGCAGACTGAGGGAGTAGGCAAAAAGCAGGATGAAGGAGATGACAGAGCTGCAGATCACACCTCGCAGGACCTGGCTGGAGAGGGAAGGGAGAGGCTGGCAGTGTTCCCCCCAAGCAAAGGGGCTTGATGGCTCCTCACCCACAAGCTCCTAAATAAATGCTGGTAGGAAGGAGAGGCACGTGTCCATTTTATAACTTCATGTTGTTTACTACTTCTATGAAATTTTTCAAAATATACACATGATGCTCTGGGAAAGAAGCCAAAGCTGTTTCAAGCTTTGATGCCCCTCTGTGCATGCCATGGGTGCTGCTCCCCTCCAGAGAGGGGCAACCAAAGTGGATTTTTCTGCTTTTCCCTGCAAAAAAAGTGACCCCAGGCATCCAGGCAGAGCAACATGAGATTTCATATGTTCACTGATTTCTGCCTCAGAAAGAAGGCTTGTACTTTTTTCACAACTAGAGTTCACCAGGTATTTTATGATCCAACAAGTTTCTTGAGACCTGAAAAAGGGGATTCAAACCTTGCTAGTGGGAAGGGTTGGACCTGGATAAAAATTTGAGACAAAAGGTTTGTTTGGCAAGTCCTAAATATTCTTTTGGCATAAGAATAGAAATTATTTTTACCTCTACAAACTATTTTTGTGAGTCAAGAAAATGTAATACCATCACCATTCAATGAAGTTTTAGCCTTGCTGGTGCTTCTTTCCCTACAGCCCGTGGAGGTCTTTAAAGGGTCTACATAACACAAGTAGCAAAACCAGTATTTTATTCTTCTTTTTACAGACTGGAACTGGCATTTCTGGAAGGATTCAGCAGGTGCACATAATTTATTTTTCTACTTGTGAATTCTTAAAAGTAGAACCCAAATTAGGCCAAAACATGTGTTACTGCCATGAAGTGAATGAAACCACATCACCTGCATCCCAGTCTTACAAAACACCAGGTTTCTTCCTCATTCTTCTGCAGACCAATAACAAAATGCTCATGATAGGGTTTAGACCTGGCATGCCACTCAAAAACCTGATGAGAAACTATTTTATGGTGAAAGGATGTCAGAAGGACTTCACTGCTGGCAAAGAGAGACAATTAATGAATATTACTCTCCCTTCCACCTCTCTGAAGCTTTATTCCCAGAGATGGCACTCTGGCTCTCTTGAAAGGTGTGTGAGCATTAACACTGCCTTCAACTGGTTTTGGACCTTAAATATTAAAAAAACCCCAAACCATACCATGTTCTTCCCAAGAAGATTCACTGTTAAAAATAGATTAAAGAGAATGGAGAAAACACACAGAAGGGAATAAAGAAAGTGGGAGACAGACATAGAGTGTGAAAAAGAGCAACTCTGGCTTAACTGAAGACAACCAGAGTTTTGCCACTAACTTAAATATAAACAAGCCTTTGCTCAGAGACCAGAAACCAGCTTTTTCTGCATGAATGGTTTTTGCTGGATTGCATTGTGTGGCTTGTCACAGTCCTGTACCAGGCAGCAGAGTGCACAGCCTTGTTATGAATCAGCTTTCAGGGACAACCCATGCAATGGAAGCCAGATCTCCTCTGTAATGTGGGTGGGCTTGGAGATGCTGGTGTTGAGATGAGTTCCTCTCATTTCTTTATTTCTTTTTTTTCTTTGTAAGTCTTTATGCACCGAATGTCACTTAGATAGCTAACCTGGAAAGATGAGGGATTTCATCGTTGACTGGCATGATGTAGATGTAAAGTGTCCCTTGGACTGTGCGCTTGCCATCTGTCAGCTGCATGGTAAAACTATCCTCTAGGCTTTCTGTGTCATTATGCATGTACAGCAGCATCAGTCCTACAGGAAAAAGGAGAAAATTAAAATAGAAATCCTGGATTCTCTAAAAACTTAGATCATAGCTATCATATTATTAAAAAAAAAGTTACACAACTCTCTGGAATTTAAGACATCAGTTTTAATCTTTAAACACTACAGAAAACCCATCCTGCTTCCATTGAAAGAAATCCTTGTTGCTGCTGTGATGCTAATGCCCATGTAAGCTCATACAACCCACAGCCCAAGTAGCACTCAAACGAGGTGCTGCTCCTCTGTCAGTGTTCCCCCACTGCTGAGCTTTCTGAGGCTTTCATATTTCTCATCTCTGGTCTCCTGTCTTGCCTCGTAGCTCGGACCCCTCCCAAGGGGTTAAGACTGTGTTTAGCAGCCCTGGGTGGAGGCTTTATTCTTGCTGTGATTCCTGCAAATGCAAGAGCAGAAGCAGCACAGCAGGGCTCTGGAACTCATTCCCAGCTAACTTACAGAGCAGAGAGTGAGCCAAGCTCAGCACGCTTTGGAGCAGTCCCCATGGGAGGCCTCAACTGCTAGTGAGATACTGGCAGTATCTTCAGTAAATTTTGGGGGCACTTAAAAGAGATTCATACATGATGTGTTCTTCAACACATCTGCTTTTCAGGGCTAGAGAGCTCCCTAAAATCCTTATTCTCTGGGCACAAACACAGCCCTTGTCACCACAGTATCCAAATGCTTCACACTCGGTCCATGGCCCTGGTTTGCCAGGGGCTTGCCGCTCACTGTGGCAGGAAAACACAGCCAAGCACAAGCCAAATTTAACAAGTAACCTGGAAAGTCAGTGGCTGCAAGAAGACTGGAAACAATGCTCCTGGAGACCTGGTGCTGCTTCCTACCATGTGTGGTTTTTCAACCCATATTGGGGCAAGGAAATGGGAAAACACGGAATCAAAGTGTTCATGGAATGGGCTTAACTAGCAGTGTATGCAGGTGAATACATACAGCGTGTGCTTGAATATACTGCGGGGGGGAATAATGAAATGTTTTTTGAATTAAAAAGACTACATTAAACGCAAAAAATCATTCCGTGCAATACCGGAGCAAGGCTCCGCTGTGGGGCCGGCTGCAGTGAGCGGCCGCCCCCGGCAGGGGCCCCCCGCGGCCCGCGCAGCCCGCGCTCCCCGCGCGGCCGGGCCCTGAGGGGACAGGCCCGGGCCCGCTGCCCGTCACACCACAGCCCTGCAAACAGACCCATTTACTTGGGAAAAACCCTCCAAGATCACCGAATCCGACTGTTCCCCCAGTGCTGCCAAGGCCACTACTAAACCATGTCCCCAAATGCCACATCTACACGACTTTTAAATGCCTCTAGTGATGGGGACTCTGCCACTGTCCTGGGCATCAGGGCAGCCCTTTCCTGAGGAAATTTGCCCGAATATTCAGTCTAAACTTTCCTTGGCACAGCTTGAGGCTCTTTCCTCTTGTCCTGTTGCTTGTTATTTGGGAGGAGAGCGTGAGCCCCACCAGGCTGTCCCCTCCTGTCAGGGAGTTGTGCAGATCCTGGAGGTCCCTCCCGAGCCTCCTTTTCTCCAGGCTGAATCCCTTTTCCAGCTCCTGCAGCTCTTCCTCATCACATTTGTGCTCCAGCCCAAAGCTGCGCCAAAAGCAGCTAAATAATACAAGGAAAGCTGAAGTGCCATCTCTCACATCTTGCTGGAGCTCAGCTGGAGAAAAGTCAGCAAATCATAGAATCCTAGAATGGTTTGGGTCAGAAGAAACTTTAAAGTCCGTTGCATTCTACCCTCTGCAATGTGTGGGAACGGCTTCCACTAGACCAGGTTGCTCCAAGCCCTGTCCAGCCTTGCCTTTAACACTTCCAGGGATGGGTCATCCACAGCTTTTCTGGGCAGCCTGTTCCAGTGCCACACCCCAGTAAGGCACACCAGCATCTCCATGAGCTGGTGGAGGCTGATGATGGGATACTCAGTGTCCATGGTGATGGCAAAGTCTTCGGTATTCAGCATGGGTATCCTGTAACACTCTGTACACCTTCTCCAACCTGCTGCAAGGAAAAGGTCAGAGGAGAGGAAATACAGCTAGGGCAATCATCAAGATCTATGAAAAAAAGTTAAAGAAAAACTTTTAAAATATAATTATGTGTACATGGGTGACATTGGACCAAAAATCTATCCCAGCAGACCCCTCTGCCTTTTTCTTAGAAATATTCTAACTTCCTGTGGATGCAAGTGTCTGCCTTTTGTTTTCAAAAATCACTTTCTGGAGGCCAGATGCGTAGAGAGGGACTCATTCTGCATCCAAACCTGCTGACCCTGCCCTGCCTTTACCAGAAGACACGAGGGGATCCTGAGAAGGAAGAACAGATCCCATCGTTGCCCTCAGCACATGCTCTGCCACATGGGTACAAGGCTGCAAAGCCTACAGGTGCTCCCAGATTTGCTTTCTCTCCCTTCACCCAGGGACTGCCACATATCATCGCTAATGAAACCTCCGTTTACATTACTCGGTCCTTTCCCACTCGCAGCATATGCTCACTGGAAAAAAAAAAAAAGACTAAAAAAAAAATTACTGCTGGTAGCCCCACTGCAGGATCTTTTTTTTTGCACTTCAATGTAGTCTATAATGTACGATGGAGCGCCAACGCTTTCATTGACATATAGCTTGTTCACTTGGATGTCATGAGAGAGCACACGAGTGAATCTAAACAGCGCAGCAAGCTAGTTAGATGGCTAATCTGGTGGGTTGCTTTGATTTCATAAATAAATTAGTTTAGTCTTCTGAACAGGGAGAGAAACACGAACCAGTGATCTCAGCAGCACTGCTGCCCTTCATTACCGAGAGGGCCTTGCTCAATTAGAAATGCCATTTGTTTTGATTATGAGGTTTTATGTGAGTAGAACCAAATTTTACCCTAATACATTGAATAAGGACTTGTATAAAGAACCACAGCCAGAGCTGTTTTCCAGCTGAAATACTGGACACAGGCTGTATGTTAAGGGATGCAGGTAAGGGACTGAGGGCTGGGGGTGCAGAGCAGCACCCCCAAGGGTGTCCTGTATTCAGGTTGTGTTAGCACTAATTGCTGCCAGCTCACCGCTGACGGCGTACCAGACACCAGCATGAGTTTTTCTTGGGAATGAACCACAGGATTTTTTTTTCCTCCCTCCCTTCTGGATGGAAATAGCTCATTAAATATTTAATTTTTCAATTAAAGAGTCACTTTGAAAAAACAAAAGTTAATATTCATCCTTTTAACATGTGGCAGGTTCAGAGCAGCCATGCTCTTTGTACACATTAGAACCAGAGCTCAGACATGAGCAGAAACTGTTTAAAATGCATCTGAACTGCATGATGCACAAAAAAGGCAAAAAAAAGAGGAGTGCTTAAAATCAAAATAAATACAAATCCCACAAAACTTGAACAAAAAAGTAGTGGATAAAATAGTAATTTTTTTAAGTGTTTAAAGTGAAGTATTTCAGGTGGTATTTTAAATCATATTTCAACTAAAAGTATCATAAAGCAATTAGGCAAGATGGTAAATGCAATCTTTAGATTCCACAGAAACATTTTTGCCATTGAATTTGGTCAGCAAGAGATTGGCAAAAGATTTTCAATCTGATTTTACAAAAAGTCCTTCAAATTTTGACTGTTGTGGTGCAGCCCATTTGCTCTATTGCAGAAGGACAAGTTAGTGATTAGCTCAGTGCTTTGAAATTTCAATTTCAATGCACCATACCTGAGCCAACTCACACAAATCTTTAACCTCTTTACATGCCACTTCTTTCTCTGTGGCAGGAGGTGGTGACACTTCTCTTCCTACAACATTTTAGGGGGACAAATGAAGATTCTGGTGCAAAGGTGACGGGACCACACAGCTCTGTGCCCTTTATTGTGATCCCAACCCCATGGAACTGGAAGTACAAAATGAAACCACTCTATTATGGGCAGATTAGAACTCCAGAGTTTTGCTGCACATTTTCTGTAGAGCCAGGTTATAGATGCACAAGCAGGAGATCCTTCCACCCATGTGAGTCATTTCCTTGGGTCATAACATTCCTATTTATGGAACCTATTTTAGCACTTCTTAAAAATTGCCTACAATTAATGCAACTAAAATTGCGTG
Source organism: Passer domesticus (assembly GCF_036417665.1). Taxonomy (NCBI): domain Eukaryota; kingdom Metazoa; phylum Chordata; class Aves; order Passeriformes; family Passeridae; genus Passer; species Passer domesticus. The sequence continues at coordinate 59,500,977 of NC_087480.1, forward strand.
TTCAGCAGGAGGGAAAGCTGTGCCTCGACACAGCTTTGGAGAACTAGAGCCAGCTGAAAGGAATGTAATCTCACCTTGAACTTTGCGTAAAACAAAGACACTTCTTCTAGTGATGGAAAAATTCATTGGAAAAAGCTGATGTGAGTGGCAGAGAGATGGGTGGGCTTCTTAGCAGATACAAGTGTGCTTTGAAGCACTGTAGATTTTTAAGATCTATCAGCTAAGATAGCCAGACCCATGCAGGGTCATAAATAAATAATTTTTTTCCAATCATTGCTCTGTTAACCCTGCTAACTTGTATTTCACAATGGCATTTCTTCAAGTAAAACCTACATAATTCTGTGTCACTTGTGTACTAATCTGGGAAGAGTTGTTCCAACTTCAAAACAAAATGGAATTTTGTGTTCATTTGGAGTATGACACAATGGAAGAGGAGGTACCTAGGCTGCATAATCTCACTGTAATGAAATATGACTAAGAGTCAGTAAAGTGGGCAAATACGACTCAGAGTTCCAGAGCATTTGGGTGAATTTTAGGAAGTGACTCAGCAGAGTTTTCTTATATGGACAGTTGTATGGAGGGACCAATTTCAAGCATCCTTTGTCTAGAGTCAGGATGCCCTGGCAACATTTCTACTCCAGATAGAGATATTTATTTGGGAATATGCTCCCAAAACTTTGTCACAGACGACTGAAAGAGTGGCGCAAAGGGATGATCATGCTCTTTGTGATCACAGGGCACTTGTCCTCAAAATAATCTGGAAACAAAACTTGTATGGGTACAGCAGAGAAAAAACAGTGAAATTTCCTTTTTTTGTTATCTAGATAACAGTAGTGGCAAAGTGGCTGAGACAGAGGGGAATGCCAGAGTGGGAAGCTCTGTAAAGGAACAGAGCAGATACTCTGGCCTAACACTTGCAAGTTTTCCTTATCTCCTCCTCCAGCCTGAGCTGTTGCTGTCCAGGTACCTGTGGCTTCCACCAGCCCTGTTGTGGCACATGAGGCATAAAATGCCCATAGAGGGAGGGATGGATACGCAAGTGCTTATTTTGTGCAACAAATCAAGGAAAACAGTTGAAATTTTGATCATAAGACAATGAACATTTGGTAGCGTCCTTGACTGAACTATAGATTTTATACTTAAGAAAACTCTGCCAAATCAGTTTAAAGAAAAAAGTCATGAATTTCTGGCTCCTGTCCTCTTGTTCAAGGACAACCCCAGTTGTCCTTGTGATAAATACAAATAATGTTACAGAAATAACATAAGGCTTAAAAATTCTCAGTCAAGTTCCTCGGTATACTTCAGCAAGGTCGAATCCATGGGGGTAACATATTTTCATTACCTCTTTTGCTGGTGGCCTCTGTTGCTGCAAAGCACTCCAGCATTCTTCCCAGCGTCGAGCGCTACCGTTTCAAAGGACACGGCTTGTTCGGGACCAAAATACACGGCAGTTGTTGCCCTTTCCATTTAGGCCTTAAGCCCTGAATCAACGGTAAGAATCCTGGACATGGGAAAATACAGTGCTGACAAATACGTAATTCAATTAAATGGGCTGGCATTGTTTAAGCAATAGGCCTTTCCTCTGATCCATCTCTTTCAGAGCTCTGTGTCTTAATATTATGGCCTACTTGAAACACTCGAGCTCATGAATGGATTAAAGAGGGTTTCATTTGTTTTATTTATTATTTTACTGCTTTGCTTGGCTTTTTGCAAACAGGGGAGGCACAGGCCTCATTTAGAATTCACTGTAACATGCACATTCTTCCCTCCTCTGTCGAGAGGAGAAGGGGGAAAGAAAACAACAACAAAAAGATCGCAACTGTTTGTAAAGTACCAAAACTCTTGGGTAATTCATCATCAGCATTGACTGATTAACAAAAGTGGCTTTAGAGCACAATCATCTCAAAACATGGATAGCATATACTGCCACAGTAATTTGACAGATATTAAAAAGGGGGAAGTTTTTACCCAATTTTTTTGTTCAGAGTTACATTGGATTATTGAATATTTGTCTTTTTAATTTCAGTCTTTGATTTTAAAGAGCAAATCCCTTTATACTCCCAAATGTATTCTCAGTATTGTAGTATCTCACTGTGATAGCTGTCTATCCCTTGAAATGCATCGATGTTGCATTACATCAACAAGGACTCAAGCTTCCATTTATCTTCAAAAATTTCACAATCCGCTGCAGTATAGTCTCAGTTGCAATTTCTGCTTTCAAGTTTGGCCACCATGTGCATAGCATTAATTTCTCTGTTCACATGTAATTCATTCAGGGACTTACACCAGCTGAGAACCACATATGGAGGCCCAGATTTACAGAGCTTTTATTTTGTGCCATGGAAGCCTACAAGAAACAATTTTCTATTTGAATATTGAGTGTTTACAGAGGTCTTGTTGTTCACTAGAGACAGGGGATTATGAAATCATATTCTGCAAGAATCCTATCCAAAAAAACCTGACTGTAACATTTATTAACTCCTCTTTGTTTGAGTGCTCACAGAGTTCTTACAGGGTGATTGAAAATTGCTTTTCCTCTCTCAAAGTTTGTTGTTTGTTACTATTATTTACTGCTTTTTAAAAATGGTTGGTTGAGCTTCAGCCAGTTTCTGTTTTGTCTGACATTGCAAGTTAAAATGACCAAGACATGGCAGCAGAGACAGGTGAGGAGTGGGGGATGTAGGTCTCAAGAAGACCCATACCACTGCTCTAGAGCTTGGCACAGTTTTGCAGTCAGAAAATTGTATGAAGGGTATTTACACCATACAACTCCCCAGTGCTGGTGTCTGCACCAGTCAGTGTTTAGTTTTGAGAATACACTCCTGTTCTACCACATTTGGGGGAGCTCCAAACGCAGATCTCTAAGACCCTTGTGTGGTCATTTAGGCTTGTTTTGAGACAATAATGACACATATTGAATGACTAATGTCCCACATAATTAATTCTGTAGCTCCGTATTTATCAAAATTTCAAAGGGGGAGCATTTTGATGGAAAGTAAGAAATTAGCAGTTAAACCTAACATAGAGAAAAACCTTTGGAGAGATGCTCCAGGGTTCAGACTACCTAAGACAGCTGGAGGTGTCCCTGGGCTCTCCTGGTTTTTTGGGAGGGGAGCTGAGGTGGAGGTTAAGCATCCCCAGCATTCCACAGGCCTCTCCCCTGTCCCCTGAAGTCCCTCCTTCTTGAATGCTACTAGGGGGAGCAGAGCTGGGTGGACATGAGCTCTGGTCTGGAAAGCCCTGCCAGCCTCCCTGGCAAAGGACAGAAAGTGTAAATTGATTTTAATTAGGGATCACTCATGTGGCCTCTGAAGTATCAGTTTAAATCAAACATTAGCAACTGTCAATTTCTTCTTTCACCCAAGACCCAAATCCTGTAAACACAAGGACCGTAACAAATCCCTGAAGCAGGCTTTAGTGCACATATATGGAAAACATACTAAACTATAAATACTCTATACCATATGGCAGCAAGATTATCTAATTTCACTTCATAACTGGTGATAAAATGACCAATCAACTGACGTGCAGAATGAAATGCCCAGCCAAGGATTCAGATAGCCTTAAGATGGCTCTGAGGTTTCATTGTATCCCCCCGTATCCCACTGCATTCCTAAAAGTAAGCACGTACCTGTTTCACTGACATGAGTGTGGACGCTGTGGGAATACGTGCAAGGCTGGGTCTGCCTTCAGAGCCAGAGTTTGTCCTCATTTCTCTGCAGCTAAATTAAAGGTGGGGAAGCTGGACTGGGAGGACACCAGCAGTGTCAGAGAAGAAATTTTGAACTGTCCGTTTCTTTCTTTATACTAAAGAAGTGCTTGGGGCAAGTAACATTCATTCCTCAGCTTCTGCTGAGCCCAGAGGCTCATCATTAAGACTTACAAGCTGTACTGCAATACAGAAAAACAGTGTGAACAATATTTACAAGCAACAGAACTTCATTGTGTACGTGTTACTAACACACCCTCATCAATTTCTTTCCTCACTACTAAAAACATGTAATCATTGCGCAGGCCACAGCTCTACTGTTCTGCTCCTCACAACGGTACAGGGCTCCTACTTCAGCAGTGAGATATCAGTTCTCAGAAATAAAGGATCAACTCTTTTAAGACCAAATTCAAAGTTATTGATATGTTCCTGAGTTAGAAGGAAAGGGATTTCATTGTTTGCTGAATTCATGGTGACAGACAGGAACCACCAGGGAACTATTGAAGGCTGTCTCTAATAGAATTCACAAAGTGATCTGCAATGATGCCTGAACATACATGTTTGGAGAGAACATAGTGGGTATAACCTTCTAGGCACTGGAAGTTAGATGAATCTTGGAGTAATGCAAGAGTTTTAACCCACACCAAGCTTTAAAAAATAGACTATATCTGAAATCAGTTTGTTTCAAAGTTAAACCACCAATGTCATCAGCTCAGATTTTGTGGGGGCTTAGCCCCAGAAGCAGAAAGATCCATCAGTCCACAGATTCATTTCCCAGGAGAGTGGTGGAAAATGGCTTTGTTGGCTCATTTAAAATTAGCTTGGGTACAGCAGTTATGAATATACTGTGCAGAAAATTGTGCACTGAATTATAAGCAAATAGGTTGCTATGATTTGATGCTATTTTAATAGCTGGTGATTAACCAAATGAATGCTATTTGGTCTGGCCTGATTTGCCAAATGGTTCCTCTCTTCCACCATCCAGCCAGCTGTAAAGTAGTGCCCCGTACAACCAGGCACTATTACCATATTAAACTCTAATAAAATATTTTTTAGAGGAATAGTAGCATATTGTGGGGTATATACCTATAAATTTCAGCATTGATCTTCTTTAGCCAGCTGGGGAAAGAGCATTTTCTAGCAAGCTGTGCTCAGGTTTGCCTGTGATGTGAAGATCCTTAAGGTCTTCTTCAGAAACACTGAGATATTTCAATTGGATACATGTTTAATGTTCCTCATACACCCCAAAAGCACCTGCTGAGACAAACCCATCTAAATATGCCTCTAGTGTGGACAAACCTCTTCCCTGCCTCATTTATCAAGAACGTGCCATCTGACAAAGCCAGGAGTTTGCCCATACTCCCATTGCATCTTGGTTTTCTGTGCAGTGGTTTTCAGCTGAAGGACTGTTGTGTTTGGGGATTTGTATTATTAAATTATTTGAAACTGAGCACCTACAAAGGACAAAACACTGCTAATCTTTAGCTAGAAAATAGGAATTTCTGGTTTCTTGCCCAGTCCAAAAGAGGTTTGTTTTGTGCCCACCATCAGTATAGGCAGAGATCCTTTCCCAGACACCTCCATGCTCGCTGCAGTGGTGGCCCTGAGAGGTTTGTCTTTGCTCTCCAGTGGAGTTTGCTCCAAGGTGAAGGAAGTGAGAGCTGGCAGGTCTCAGAGCAGCTGGGGTAAATGAGCTTAGCAAAGATGCTGCTGCCCAACCCAGCAACAAAACTTCTGCATTTCCATAACAGCAGCTACAACAGAGCTCATCCTGCCTTGTTATTAACAAACTGGGGAGATGCATTACTAAATCCACTTGATAATTTTATGGCTAAATCTTGTTTTATCCATATTACTTGGATTTTTGCCTTTTTGTTATTTTTTTAACATGGGTTATTTTTATGAGAGAACAGTAATTGGCACCTTAGTGCTGACAGAAGTGTGTCTCAGGTGTACAGGGCCAATGCCTCGTTGTGTCCCCTCAGGGTGCATTAATTAGCACTGCTGCACTGGCTCCTGTCACTGCCCAGTTCTAGCTAATGCCAGAGGTTAAACTGTCCCCTGCCTGTGTCACCAATTTAGACTCAGAATAGCTCTTCATATGCACATGCACATTAGTATTGCTCTAATCAGGGTGCTGATACTGAACAGATTAATTTCTGAGTGATATTTCAGAGGTTTGCCTTTGTTCCAGCATTAGTTTTCTTTTACTTTACTATTATTTAACTAGTCATTTACTGCTTACTAGACCTCCACAAAAAAGTCTCCCAAAAAAACTAACATTTAAAGGAAAAATTTCTACATCCTTGAAAAATGAATCTTGAAATAAAAAATGTTTAAAACAGTTTCTGAATCAGTAATTTTCATATTTGTGGTTAAATTTCTCCAAGTCCTTTACAAATTACTCAGACCCATGTAAATAATGCCTTAGCACGTATATTGATTGTTCTGTGAAGACAGCTCAGCAACTTCTTGTGTACCTTAAAAAAAAAGTCCAGGTTAAAATGCTTTGCTGAATTGCACAAAACAGGAGAGTAATTTTTGTCCCTTTTCTATAAAAGATGGAATGGGGTCATGGAAGGTTTAATGTTGATGTTATCAGAGGACAACCCAAATTGTAGTTTCTTCCGGTTTTTGGGACTGAATGGCAGAGGCAGTGGTCAATACCACCTTTTTCTGCTCCTGCAGCCAGGCAGTGCTTCCTGCTCCCCCAGACAAGCCCCGTTCCTGCCTTATCAGAGCAATTTGCATTTCATTTCTCTGTTACACGAGATACTGCATTGTGTGGCTGCACAGAGAGGGGCTTTGTCTCCTCACCGAAGGCAGGGAAATAACCAGCTACTGAAACTGGAAAGGAAAGGCATAACGTGACGAAATGCCACGTTGCTGGAATGCTCCTGCTCAGGAGTGTGCTGGCACAGATGGAGCAGAGCCTTGTCACCAGTGACCTTGCTCGCTCTTCCGCACCAGTTGCATTTTTCCTACTGCAGCTCTGGACCTTCCCTTCTCTGAGGTATTGCAATTTGCCAGCACTCATCTCTGAAAGGGAAGCCTTGAGCAAATCATTTAAAAGGAAACAAAACGTATCACAGAGGTAAATTGTAGCATGTTGATGTGCCAAATCAAGCTATCTCTGTGTTGTGGCAGCATGGTTATATCACCTGCCCTGCAAAGATTGGCAATTTCACCTGTCTCATCGTTGCAGACAGATTCTCCAGTGCTACCAAACTGCAATATTGAATCACCTTACTCTCTAGCAATAAAATCAGCCATTCATAACAGGATTTTAAAAATGCCATCTTTGTCAGAAATTGGGATTAGTTAACTATTTCATAATTTTTGAATCATTAACTACAATAAACACAAATCCAAATGATAAAACAGATAATGACACACGGACCATGTTTTGTGACATCTCCCAAAATCTCAGACACAGGAGCTAAGGGAGCTGCTGGGACCTGCACTGGCAGAGGAGACACAGTAAATGAGCTGACCAAGGTGGATGCATTTTCTGCTCATTAGCCTGTACTGATGCTTACGCTGCCTCAACATTATCTGTGTTGACATTTGCAGCCTCACCTGACTCACACTGCAACACTTAGTGCTTGCGCTGATAAATCCTTTTGGTCCATTTCTATTCTCCTGTACATCCTCTCCCTTCTCTTCCATCATGCTTGGTGTCTGGGATCTGACAGCAAGCCTGGATGATATTTCTTCCCATTGCAGCAGGGAAAGGGTGAGATGCTATCACAGAGGGGTTTGTGACAAGTCCTCAGTTATGAGCACACCAGCAGAGGAAGGGGCTGCAGCCCATGACCCCATCAGCTCTGGCACGCTCCAGTGCTACTGAGCCACCATTCATAATCACCTGTGCTCACCAGGGCACTTCCAGGGCTGCCCTACATCCCTGCGCTGTGCCTCACCTCTGGCAGGTAGCAATGAATACAAATAGCTCTGAATACACGGACTGAGCAGCCTTACAGCAGGAGAGCATCTGCACGGGGAGCTCAGCACTCGGCCCCCTGCGCCCTGCCCAGCGAGGCAGGAGACACAACATGTCACACCAGGTCCCCAGTATGCCTCATTTTTGCTCCAAAAGCCTCTTCAAAAGTTAGATTTAAAAGCATCAAGACAGGGGAATTATTCTCTGACATCAAGCCCGTTCTTCACCAGGTAAACTACTTCAGCCTGCAGCATAATCAGAGGCCGTGGGATCACACAAATTGTAATTAACTTGCTGAAGTAGGTCAGGACTGTGTGTATTGCAGTGCAGGGGTACTCTGGCTTTAATGATTTCAAATATTTTGAGAAGCAAACTGAAAACACTTAGTCAAATTAAGTGTTTTCTTTAAGCTGTCAGCATTGCGAGCACTGCCAAGATGAACAGGATAAATTGGATTAGATGCAGTCTATATGCTTCGAATCCTAATGGCAAGGGATCCAGAATATAAAGTAGTGCACAAAGGCAAAGCAAATATTACATTATTGTCTGTAAAGCAGCAGATCTCAGTTTACTGATTAACCAGATAGTTTGAAAATAGTATGACTCATCTCCAGAGGAGCTGAGGGTTGCTGCTGGCTCCCATGCAACCCAGCTTGTGACAGCGTGACAGTCTCTGCCTGCTAAATGATGGGTCTTACAACAGGACCAACAGCACGATTTTGGTTCTTCCCAGGGTAAATCCTGTCACTGCAGTCTGGCCTGAAACAATTCAGACTTAAACACAAGCTTAAAAAATTGCATGCAGGTGGTAATTTAGGTTAAATTTAAAGGTGAAATCTTGTTACACAAGGTGCCCTTGTGAGTCTTGAGCTACTGGTTATCAACAGGCAGGGATGCAGCTTTCAGGTCACAAACTGGGAGAGCAGTAGGAGGTGGTAGAGGTGGATGATGACCTTTATAAAAACAGCCACTGCACCCGTCCCTTTGTCAGAGACAGTGTGGAGGTGTCTGCACAGGATGTGCCTGAGGGAGGAGCAGAGAGCACCAACCCAAAAAATCACACTCAGGTGAACATACAAACTGATTCAGGAGCTGGAAACAGAGCTAGAAACTAATGCATTGTGAGGGGTTTATTGCTGTGGGAGGAATATTCCCAGTGAAGGGATGGGAGCACCCAGAACTGCTCAGAATACTTTTCCTCTGCTGGATGGAAACCGTTCTTTAATTGCTGGCCTGAATTTTCTCATGGTGGTCTCAGTCTTTTTGGGGTTTTTGCCAATATTCCCTATTAGCGTAAATAATTTAAGTTTTATTTACCCCCTGTGTTTATTCCCTCAAGATACTTGGGGATAACTTATCTCCATCTCAGGCTTTGTTTTGCTGAGCTCAATAAGCCAAACTCTTGATCTCCAAGGACAGACCCTCCATTCTTCTGATGATGCTGTTATTTTATCTCTATGCTTGGTTTGGTTTGATTTTGTCTTTCTGGATATTCTTGCATGATTTCTACAATGAGGGTGGTGAGATCCTGACACAGGTTGCCCAGAGAACCTGCCCCAGCTCTGGAAGTGTTCAAGGCCAAGTTAGATGTGGCTCTGGGCCACCTGGGCTAGTGGAAGATGTCTCCACTCATTGCAGAGGTGTTGGATTAGATGACCTTTAAAGGTCCCTTCCAACCCAAACTGTTCTGTGACTCCATGTCCACATGTCTGCCCAGTACTCTGCAACAGGTAGGACTTAATTCATACTGGAAATTCATGATTGATTGGAGATATGAGCACTAAGAACCTCAGAGTTAAGGTTAAAGGGTCTCCAGGTTGCCTTGCTTACTCCATTCCTCATCCACCAGTTCCTAAAATAAAGCAGAAAAAACCTGGCCAATATCTTGGAAGATGAGTCTATGGCAAAATCAGGAATAAATCCCAAATAAGCCATTTACTTCAACCATATGAACACAAATATCAAACAAGAGTATCTAAAACATCAACAAATTATGATAAGTAGCTAAAACACAGCAGTTGTCATCACCATGTCTGGACAGAATTTTGACAAGTCCTCAGATAAATCTTCTCCATCTCCCTTTTCCACGGTATGTTGGTATTTTGAACAGAAATTCTCAAGTCAAAAGACATACATCAATTTTTAGTTTGAGCAAAAAAAAAAAAACAACACTAAACTAGATATACAAAGCAGATGCTTTTCACTAAAGCTTTTTTACATTAAAGTCTATTCTCTTATCACAAAGTTGGTTAAAAATTTTTCTGAACAGCTCTAAACAGTAGCACTATAAATGGTTCCCAGTGGAGATAGACTACAGGTGCATGTTACATCTGTTCATCTGACAGTATACAAATCCTTTAAAAATCATGAAAATCTTTTGTTTAGTTAGGGAAGGCCACCAAGTATTAGAGAGGATCAGCTTCAAAGTTCAGCTTTAAAAATGTACTGTAGTAAAATGAGAAATACCAGTTATGTAAGGAAAGATGTTTGCATGTAGGGTTCAATCCTATAAACTCAACAGGTCTTGGTGCTGTACCAAAGTGACTTTTTGTCATGTCCCAATTCAACTCCGTCTCCAAGAAAATAATAATAAAAATTGCTGTAAAAAAGCAAAGGGATCTCATGGGATACATTTTAGAGGATCCAAAGGGGAAACACCCAACTTCCAGAAATGTTCACTGCAGCACTTCTCAAGGTAGATTTACATTATTCATCAGCAATTAGGAGGCATCCAGTTATAGAAGATCTGGCAATAGGAGGAGTATTCAGAGGGAAATACAACACTGGCAGTGATTAAAAAGTCCACTCTGCCTACAAGATGAGCAACTTCTTCTGGGAGAAAGAGCAAACCAGCAAGGAAAATGTTTTCCTGTCTCAGAAGATGAGACTACTGGAGGTGGAGGGGAAAAATTGGTGGAGAAGGAGAAAAGCAGGAGTTGAACTTGACAAAAGATTGATATGTTGAAGTAGAGGTCTTGTCTATGCCAGTGACTTGAACAATGATCTAAGTTTGACAATAAATTTGATAACTGTGCTACAGCTGAGTAGTTGCTGTGATAAAGAACTGAATGATCAAAGGTCTGTGCATGGAGACATCTCCTAATACATCTCCAAAGACATCTCCAGAATACCAGCAAAAAAGTTGTTCCTTTTTTTCCTCCCTTGTATAATGAATTCATTTTACAAGATGATTCTCTTTTAATGATCTTTCATTTCTCCAAGCATGCATGAGAAGAGGAGCAGGGAGAAATTGTGTCATGTTCCCCTGTGTATTTTATCATGAAGTAAAGCCAGGAAAGTTGCAGAGCAAAGAAATTGCCCAGAAAAAAATGTAATATTTAAATAGTGGGACCACCTAAGAAAGATAATTGGGCAACCTGAGTTGAAATAACTTATTCCAGGTAATTCAGTGCAGCAGAGGGCTCTAGAGTGTAGCACCAGAAATGTAAATGGTTTGAAATCCGTCCCCAGAACAGATTATTTAGTATCTATTTAGAACATTTGTGCCATAAGTGGTGGCATTATGTCATTGCACAGTTGTGTGTGCAAGCCCAGCAAAATCAAGGTGAGAAAATGCAACCACTCGACTCCCAGACAGGAGTGCTTCTGCAACACAAACTCATGAGTTAAAAGTCTCAGACTAAAACAATACTTATTATGTTTTTAAATTACTGTGAGACTACTAAATGCTGTTTGTAGTAATGATCAAGGAAAAAAAAGGATTAACATTTAAAAAGATCAGCTTGTATTCTGAATTTCCATTCTAAATGGGTGCCAAAAGTCACAACTGAAATTAAGACAATCTTTCATTAAACTTACTTTAATAAATTTTTTAAAATAGTATTAAAGCAGTAAGTTTAGGCTAAACTTTTATAGAAAGACCAGTTATTGAATAGGATTATGTGACCCAAAATACTGGTCTTTGAAGGGATAAAAATCAGCTTTTGACAGCCATAGCTGCTTCTGCAGCTGCAGGGAGAACATTTTCTTCATGTCAATTTATATTTCATTTCCTTCAGCTCAATAGCTGATTCATTCAAGTTCAGACATTGATGAGGAGTTGAGACACAGGAATGTTTATTTTCTCTCTTGCAAATGATGAGAGCAGACCAGCACTAAAGCACGATCCACTACATCTAAATCCTCCAGGGACAAATGGTGGAAAAAACATCAGATTGATTAACTCAGGGCATTTTTCCTTTCTTAATAATTTATCAGGTTTTGAAAAACAAGATATTTACCTTTATTTTCTGATACATCCAGCAAACTTCACACAGTTTGAGCTAGCAAATAAAATGCCTTCATAAAACATGTGTTTGTGATTTTCCTTGAATTACAATTTTCATCCAAAGCACTCTGTCATGAATCACAAATTAAAAACATCACCACTTTAATTGGAAAGACCGAGCAGCAAATCCTGAGATGATGCAGGGCACACAGGAACATGTAGAAGTCCTGATGACAATGGGGAAGGAACAGAGGCTCTCCAGCTTACAGAGGTACCAGTGATTTAAATTGCAATCCTTTGCTCAATGCTCTTGGGTTGAACTGGAGTTTGAGTATTTGGAGTAAAGTGTGAGATGATTTATCAAAGGGAATCTTTTGCTGCCCAGTATCTTTTCTACAAACCTAGAGAGCTTCTTAATATGTATTAAGGTCTATTATTATGTGTAAATGCAGTGCTTTACCCACCTGTTTCTCACAAATGGGTACCAAATGTGCTGTCCTGCTGGTGAAAACTGAGACTGAACCTTTCTCAAGCAACACAACTCTGTGCTACAAATGCAGAACAAGTTTTAAAAGGCACTATTTAAATCAAATCTGAGACACCTGAAAATCTAAGTCATTTTTGATTTAACTAATTCTTATAAGCAAGGAAGGGAAAAAAAAAACCAAAAAACAAAAACAGAGAAGGAGGGTTCAGACATTGCCAGTAAGAAGAAAAGTCCATCCTACCAGTTTGCACATGGGAGAAATATCTCCAGATTGGGAAATGGAGGCACTATGACTCATGTCCTTTGTGTCACCTCTCGAGTCAGTGCCTGGGGAGCCGCATTCCTCAGCTCCGTGCGACACCTTCAGCTTCCACTGCACGGAGATGCTCGGGGTGATCCTGGCTGATCCTCCCTGCACACACCCATCCCTGCCTGCACTCCTGCTGCAGCTCTGGGCTCTCTGCTCACCCATGGGAAGGGAAGGGAAGGGAAGGGAAGGGAAGGGAAGGGAAGGGAAGGGAAGGGAAGGGAAGGGAAGGGAAGGGAAGGGAAGGGAAGGGAAGGGAAGGGAAGGGAAGGGAAGGGAAGGGAAGGGAAGGGAAGGGAAGGGAAGGGAAGGGAAGGGAAGGGAAGGGAAGGGAAGGGAAGGGAAGGGAAGGGAAGGGAAGGGAAGGGAGAGTTTATTTCAAGGTGTAAGTGAAAATTAAAAAGAAACACTACTTATCTTTACAGTCTGGCAACAAGCTCCCCCCTCCCCACAAGAGCAGTGTGGGACCTGAGTTACAAACCACTCATCTCAACTGGAGACACCATATTCAGAGCCATTTATACTCACAGCTTTATTTGATTACCATGGTCAATCGATCAGTACCTGTTTGTATCTCTGTGGAGTACAAAAGCCTGTCAGGAAGTAGACAGCACACTCATTTCACATCATTAAACACGCTCACCTGTGGTTTCTAGTCATGCTCAATTTTATTTCCAGTCATGTTGAATTTTATTGCGCGATCTTTTTTTTCTTATCAGCCAAGATGAAGATACTGTATTGTCAAGTGAGAGTCAATTTTCTAGAGAGAATTCCAGTTTTTCATTACATTTTCAGGGTTCATGGACAGCTAAAAACCCAAATAGCTCACCAAAAGACCGCAACATTTGAGCAAAGTATTTTGTGGGACTTAAAACTTAGGTGTTGAATGCTTATGTTGTTGTTTACAACAGTCCATCTGGTCAGTACATGGTCATCATGGAACATCATGGCTGTGCACTAGAACCAGGGAAAGAAAACTTCATAAGGGAATCAGTGGAGTTACAGCCTCACCAAATGCCTGAACCCACAGAAAAGAATGTGAACATAAACCATCCACAAAAAAATATATATAAAATAATAATGTTTCTGTTGTCACCAAAACCCTGTTTTATATTCCTGGTCTAAAATAGATTTTTGCATGAGCTGGAATTGTGCCCTACCACACTCCCCATTCCCTGAGTCCCCAGGTGGCACATTGGAGCAGGGACCACTTTGCGATCCTACAAATGATATCCTAGTTATAAATAGCATTAATTAAAGAATCAGAGTCATGGCATGCATCATCATCAGGCATCACTGATTACTCTGGTCCTGCATGGTCTGCTCAGAGCAAAAACCCCCCTGAATAATCCAGGCTTCAAATACAACCTCACTGAAGAAGTGCATTAAAAAAATCCCAGCAGGTTGACAGGGTTTATGGGAACAAGAGCAGACATTTCTTGCATGCAGATAATTCAAAAAAGTCTGTACTTAAAGAAAATAATGAGGAATGGTACCCCCCCTGCACCCCCCCATTTTGTCTACATTCTAACTCCCAATCCTGCAAAGGCTTAGACTCGTGGTTCAGTTCTATAAGTGTAGCTTTTCAAATTGCTGCGTTGTGCCCCAAATCCTGCAGGCAGCCATTCCTGCTGGCAGATTTCCAGCAGCCCCCATGAAGGGAAGGGTCTGGGCTTTACCACTGACTGGTCACCAGCTGAAGCTTGGGCCATATGAATGGGAGCCCCTCTGACAGCCTTATTAACACAAATTATTTTTATTCTGCATGCCTGGGTAAGCCATGGGCACATGCCTGCAAGATCAAGGCTTCAGTCATTAATAATTTGGGCAATCACTTCACCTAAAGCCACACTCTCTGTCTGCACAGAAATCTTTCCGGGAATCTGGTAAAAGATTGATGAAAATTAAACATCTACTTAGTGAAGCTGAAGTAACCAATATATGATTAATACTTTCCAATTATATTTCAGTACAGTACATTGCTGAGTTTGTTATTACCTGCACTCTTAACACTCCATCTGCAGTGTTAAATCCATCTGTTGCTGAAAATATGACTATATCTTCAAGGGTTTCTGAATCATCACACTGGTACCTTTTAACATAATTATAATGAAAAGTGATATTCATTATCCAGCGGAAATTAGAAACCTATAAATATGAGGGGAGGGGAGCAAGGGAAGAGCTGAGGTCCAGCACTGCCCACTATCTCAATTGATCATGTTGGCTTCTCTCACTTGAAGTATTGCTCTGGGCTCTGGATTTATCACCACCAGTCCCACTGGTTTCACTGATGTTTTGTTAACACCTCTCATGGGGATCTGGTCCCTCAGCTTTTTCTGCCAGGTGGGGGTGGGCAAGAGAACTGACTTCAAGACTGGCATCCACATCAGGCTGTGGAGACCTAAGGGTGTGTCCCATGGCCAAAGCTTCTGGTGGGGCAGGATGTCAAACCTTGGGAATTGCTTGCCTGTCTGAGGAGGAATGGCTGTGGTGGACCCTTGGCACTGGGCTGTCACCTGCTGAAATGGCAAGAGAAATGTTCTGGTCATTCCTCCCTTTGAGAAGGATCTAAAGCAGAGGGTGCTATTTCTAAATACTCAGTTAAATTGTCAGAATAAATATATCATATTTTTGTGCATATATCTTAGATGTTAAAGAAACCCCCTTTTTAATACAGCAGCAGCTGGTTTAAATGTGCCTGCAGGTAACAGAAGGCAAAGCTTATGCCACAGTCTTCCCTGAACTCTGCTCCCTCCACTTCCTTCCTTCTGCCCTGTTAGGATTTATCCTTACAAAACCACGAGTCTCCTTTTAAACCATTAAAATAAAAATATGAATTTTCAGACACCATTACACAGTTATGGATAAGATATAGGCTTCACTTCCCCCCAGATCCCACAGCAGAGGGTCCATTTTTGAAACTCTGGGTAGTAACCAGCTATGAAGAATTACACAGGAAGAACTCAAACTAACTTACTCTAAAAGCCCACAAACTAAGTTATTCTAAAAGCCCTCCTTCCAACTTGGCAAGTCCATGCAGATGGAGAGGAGGTTTATTAACTATAAAACTATAAAAACTTTCAGATCCTCATGGGAACATGAAGCAAGGTTTTCCTTTGCTGCATCCAGGGGGGACTGTACAAGGACCAACCATTCCACCAGGGCACCTGCCCACAGTTTGGGCCTGGAAGGGTTCTCTGGTGCTCAGCAGGTGTGCCTGTCCTGTTGGAATAGGATCAATCTTGTCACTTGGCGTGAGAGATGGACAAAAAATACAAGAAAAACAGGTACCTGTCTGTCTAAGACTGTTGAGGTAGAAGTGAAGCTGCTGTGCCTTCTCAGGAAGAGACTACAGAGATGCTTTCCTCTGTGCCATCAGAAACAGGGGATAAGTGGGGTATCACCCCACTGTGGTGGTTTTTGAGGCTCATGGATTTCTGGAATCAATCTTTCTCCTATCTGAATGAAATCCACAGGGTTAATAGCTAGAGGCACACAGCTAAAATTTGATTTTGAGAAAAACAAGAACAAGACGACACAGTATTTATACAGAAGAGAAAATGGGCTCGGAGTTTTAAAAATATCCTTCAGAAAAAAACATAGAAATTAAAAGTACTGAGCTGACTGGAGAAGATTCAGTATTTCTTTCCTCTCACCACTGCTATTCTTTGGAATGTAATTGGTGATAATTTTCTACTTGGAGTCTGACACAAATATTACAAGCTACTAAAGGTACTTGGAAAACAAAAGAATTGGTTGTTTTATTTCTCTTCCTAAACAATTAGCTGTTGGAAACAGTGAAGTCTCTTGAACGACTCCAAGACTTCAACTGCTCGTTTTAATTTCTCAAATAATCCTTTCCTATGGTTGTATTTTCTTCACTACAAGTAACTCTCACTTCTTTTCTGCTTTCCCACTGTTCTGGGCAAATTGGTCTTAGGGCAGAGTTTAACCATTTAGCTGAAGAATATAGTCTTGAGCATTATAAGCTTTACACAGCATACTCAAAATTCACCTTCCACAAATATTCATTTAATACTGCCAGGAATTTTGCTGATCCCCTTGACCTGCCTGGTATTTTACTATTTGCTAGGACACTTAACAAAGAATACATGAACACATAGAAACCCCAGATGGAATAAATTTGATGAATAATTCGCATTTGTGGAGAAAATGCTTGCCTGGCTCCTTTCAAGGAATGCAGGCACCTTGAATAAGCTGTATGCTCTGACTTTAGCAGGGGCTTGCTTACTCAATGGTACAATACAAATACATTCCAAAACTATAGGAGGAAGTCAGGCAATAAATGTGTGGAAGAATCTTCAGGGTTATCATTCAGCAAAGGAATTTCCTAACCTGGATATTTTGAGCAATGACATGAAAAGATAGAAAGGTAGAAAACACTTGAGTGCGCTTTCCTTCCAGATGTGTCAAAGTGCTGGCAGGGAACAGAAACACCAGCAGTGGG
This sequence comes from Passer domesticus, assembly GCF_036417665.1. NCBI lineage: Eukaryota > Metazoa > Chordata > Aves > Passeriformes > Passeridae > Passer > Passer domesticus. Next base: position 59,518,119 of record NC_087480.1, read on the forward strand.
TACAGCTCACCATTTTCATTTTTTATTGTGTGAAATCAGAGATGGGGTTTGACTGGTTTGGCACAGAAACTGCCAAACTCTTACTCTGCAGAGATTCAGAAGTGAGCACAGCTCCTGCTGTTTGCCATGGAGAACCCAGGAGCTTGTGCAGGTCTTTGAAATACGAGGCTTGTCCATTATCAAAAAAGAAAGTGCTGGAAAGCACTGGAGTCCTCACTGGACAGATTTCAGTGAAATACTAAGTAAATCACTGATTTTGGTCCCTTTTTTGCAAGAATCATGGAGGAATTCTCCAGTTTCTGCACTGATGTGGAATGTTGTTCTCTGCAGTAAGGCTGCACTATCTTCAACAGTCAGAAATAGGATTGAGAAGGTGATGCTAGGCTTCTGCCTTTTTTCTACTTTTTTGCTTATTTGTTGTATTTTAACTTAAAAATTTAGATTCCAATAAACATCATTTGTTGTCATGCCTCTCTCAGCATCTTTTTATGAAAGCAGAACTTAAAAAAAAAATAGTAATAATACTTGCAAATTATGTCAAAAGTTTTTCTTGTTTACCTGAAAGATGTCAGGTCTGAAGCAGCAGGACATGTTTTGTTTGGTTGGCTTTTAGGCTGCAAAAATTAGCTTCCACACACTGTAAAAATTTGTAAAAGGGAAAAAGAAATGTTAGATCTTTTCCCTATCACCTTATAAAGTGTAATTCAGCTTGACAGCTTCATATACATGGGAGAAGTGAGAGAAACAAAGCATTAACAGCACACACGAGTTGATTGTCTGGAGATTTGGTCTCTGGAGAGCAAAGCTGACGCCTTGTGATGGTGCAAGTTTCTTTGACGAGTTGTGTGTAGTTCCAGGCTCCCTCTGGCTCATGTAACATGAAGGAACAACAGTCTAAGAGATGGCTGAAAAATGTGGAAATCCAGACTGATCCCACTCTACTGGCACCAGATCAGCTCTCAGCTCATCAGTTCATAAAAATTCTCTTTCAAGCATTGTTTTTTAACATTGTCTTGACATTTCTATTAATTTTCTATATTTGTTAAAGTGTTGCAAGGAATGAATTGAAACAGCATACCTAAAGAAAAGAAAAGAAGAAAAATAAAAATCCAACTGGTCCTTTTGCTTTCACATGTTTTAATACTGGTGAAGATCCAGAGCAAGTCTTGATTTTAATCAAGTAATTTGTGTAAAACAGAAGCATTGTATTCTTACAGAAGAGTAGCTTCAACCTTCTCATTCCTGCACAATTTCCTATTATACAATATTTCTCTGCATGGCTTTCAAATATTTTGAATGCTATGTCATTAAAAAAAAGGGCATACTTACATGAGCATCAAAGATTAGGCAATTCTTGATTATCAGATAAAATGAAGTCATGAAAAGACCTCTTCTTCAAAATGGTGATGGTAGACAAACCTGTAGAAGAGATTGCAAGCACATTGACACAGGGATATCTTAAAAATACAAGATCCTCACAGATCCTTTTAGGCACTCGTCTGCTGTTTTTCTTTTCTCCTTTTACTCCTGTATTAATGCAAGCCCCAGATAACCCCATCCATCACACCAGGGGACCAACAGCAGTTATGCATTTTCAGCCATGTGGACAGCTCAGTCCTGCACTCCCAAACATTTGTCAATGAATCACGGGATCACAGCAGCTGGAAAAGGTCTTTAAGATCAAGCCCAGCCATGAGCCCAGCACTGCCAAGCCCAGCACTATTCACTCCATCACAGAGCAGTACTAGGGGACCTCCCCAGGCTGCAGCACCTACTTGGCCCATCTACAGTGGATTCCTTGATAACCTCCACAGTTGGCTCGGTTGTTTCAGTGAGAATATAATAATCACTAAATTAAACCCACGAATAAGACATCAATATAGGTATATCAGGAAGAACCATCTTCCCTTTTGCAAGCTTGAAGGTGACATTGCTCACCAGGTTGTCATCTGTTGGTGGGATGGCAGTGGGACACCATTGCCTGAGGGAAGCCTGTGCCTAATGCTTTGCCTTCCATCAAATAGTCTTAGAGCAGCCCAGTCCTTTGCTGTGTCTCTCTCATCATGCTGGAAATAGGCAACTGCATCCTCAATGTTTTCAAACTCGAAGCTTTTGCCTCCTGTTATATAAATGCAGAAAGAAAGTTACCATGTGCTCTTTCTATCAACACAAATTACCAATAACATTTTCAAATTTAAGTAGATGAGACACACGTCTTCTGTTCCCTGTGTAAAGGCTGGATCCACTCAAAACCAACAGGAGCCTTTTCATTCACTTCAGTGAACTTTAGATCACGTTCCAAAGAAGTGACATGATTATTTTTTCACCCTCAAATATACATTGGGCTGTTCTTAGTAACGAGCCTGAACTCTGCAGACTCTCTGCAGAAATTTCAAAAGATGTGAAAATCTTATGTTTCTTTCAGAAGAATTTCTATTAATTTTTCTGAGACGCATGCAAAAAAGTCTAACCTTGCCTAGGCAGATTATGGGGGTAGGTTTAACAACATAAAGTGTGCCTATATTCTGTAGGTGTTGCATTGCATCCCATAGTTGAACCCAGATCTGACACAGCACCTCACACTGATCCATCCATGCTGGGGACCTTCCACTATCAGGAGCTGGACAGCATTCAGGTAATCTGGAGCAGAAATCTGTAGAGGATCAGAGGATCACAGAATCACCAAGGCTGGAAAAGACTCCAAGGTCATCAAGTCCAACCGTCAGCCAAGTACCACCTTGTCAGCTAAACCACACCATGAATTGCTATGAATTGGCTCTCATTTTTTGAACACTTCCACTTTTGGATGGTGATCCCACCTCTTCCCTGGGAGCCTGTTCCAGTGTTTACCCACCCTTTCAGTGAAGAATTGTTTGCTAATATCCAATCTAAACTCTCCCCTGGCACAACTGGAGGCCATTTCCTCTTGTCCTGCGTATCCTACATAGCAGAGCACTACTCCACAGCCCAGCCCTGTGACACACATTTATATAAAACTGAGGGCTGATAATAAGCATTTGCACTGCTCTTCACAAAGAGCCACACAGCAAAATCCAAGATGCCAAATCCTCTCTTGTATCCACTTTAAATGATTCATTTGGGGAAGGGAGTTTTATAATGTTTATTTGAGCCTGGAGGAACTATCCTGTTAGCACACCAATAAATGTTGAGTGTAATACCACAACACTTTCCTGTACCAAGGGAATTCTCGCAGCGCTTGTGTCTGCAGCAGGCAAGGAAAAGCAACAGCTTTCCCCCCTGAGCCAGCCTGCCTGCCGTGTGCCAGGCCTGCACGAGCCCAGGGTCCTTCCAGAACAATATGTTAACCAGGAAATTGGAACTTTGGAGTAGAAACTTAATCCAAAACCAGAAAGAAACATGAAAATGTGTACAAACAGCTCTCCAACTGGTGTATTTAAAAACACACATCTCTTTTTTTCTTTTTTTCTTTTTTTTTCAGTTTTGCCTTTTTTTTATTGTGAGCAGGAAAAGGTGCAAGATTAGGGCAACAGTAAAAGAGAGGAAAATTTCCAAAAAATTAAGGGCAGAAAAGAGAAAAACACCTAGTTATTACTCTTCTTTCTCCACCCAAAACCTTCTTGAAGTATATTCCCACTTAAAATTTAAGCAGGTGGTATATATATTGATCAAAAATGCACTTAAAAAATACTGTTGTGTGTAGCACTACCTCTGGAGTACTCTTAGCAGAATAGATTTTATGTAAAACATTGACTCTCAGCAAAAGTTTGTAGAAGTATGTGCACATCTAATATCTTCGGGATTTGTCTTATCCCAACACCATAAAAATTGTCATTTTGTAACAGATTCACTGCCCAGCCACATTCTTTCAGACTATGTAAGCAGGCTAAAAGACCTCAAGATCACAGTGCATCCTTCTGTTCTCACTCTGGGAGCTAAAATTCTCTTCACTTGTGAAAATGTTGCAAGATTTTTATTTTGCAAGTCATCAAAGAGCACAGAGTATCTTAAAATAAAAACCACCAAAAAAGTCCAGAAAATGTTCTGCGCATACGAGAGTCTCCATACTTGAGTTTTCCACATCCTGAAATTTATTTGTGTGCCTAAATTCCTTTTTCTTAGAAGAGCTAAATGCAAAAAGGCTTGGAAGGATGGACCTTTAAGTGAGAGCTGTAACTTCAGTGTTGCAGCTGGACAGCAGCAGCACAGCAGGGACAAGTGGGAACAAGCCAGGCACACTGCCATTTACCTCCTGAAATTCCAGGCATTTCAACACTTAAAACCCTGTGACCTGTAAAATGTTTGTCTTATCTAACCCTCAGAAGCCTCCAGAGTTTCTCCTTCAGCAGTCAGAAGGTTTGGCTATTGCTCAGCAAACAAAAGTACATCTCATGTGTAGTGAGATAACTCCACAAGCAGAATTAGCACTAAGAGAGAAGAACCAAGTCCAAGGTATATTTTTAAAACACTCATCAGACTTCAGAGCCACAACTCCACTGTCCCAAATGTACCTGCAGATGTATTAACATGCACTCAAAAGCACTGTGAGCTCACACAGTGAAGCAAGACCATATATAACCCTTCCAACCCATGTTCCACCCAACCTTGGGAGCTTTGGCCTTCACACCTCCTTTTGAAAAATGGGCTGCAACAGGAGAACTGGTCATGAGCACATTATCAGTTGCTTGAAACTCAGCCTAGCAAAACAAGCAAAACAAACACTCCCTGAAAGATTAATGCAGCATTTTCTGACTGGCAAGCTTGCTTTGGATGTAGTACAGCAGTGCTGACTGCAGACAGCCAGGCTCCATTACTTCATAGACCTGTCTCGCAGCAGGAGACACATCGGGTGGCAGGTACCAATTCTCAGATCACAGAGATCCTGCCGAGTGAGGGATGTCATGGGCTGTGCACAGCCCTCCAAACGGGTGAGCCACCCCTGCAGCAGGGGGTTAGCAATGTGCAACGTTACTTTTTCCCTTTGCTGTTTCTGCATCTTCAGCATCTTGGACCACGGCCATCAGTGTGCAAGGGTGAGCTGCTGAACTTCTGAGATGAACATAGACACAAAGGCAGATTCACATTGTGTTTGTAATATCTCTCTTTGTCAGGACATAAGTCCAAACATTTTCTGTTTGCAAATAAGAAAGCCCAGTGAATCTTTGCACTCACATTAGCAAGGGCGAGGGAATTCCCAAAGGCAGGCGAGTGCACATGCGTGGGTGTGTGTATATATAGACATCAAGAACTCTTGGATGCATCAACAAGTTACTGGGATAATGCTAGAGAATTAACAGTTAAACATAGCAATTACCTTCTAAGCCTTCCCTCAGACAGTCAATAATCTTGTCCCAGTTAATGCAGCTGGCAAAATTCCCATTCAAAAGGGCAGGATTTTCTAGTAGACTCTTGAACAATTGCACAAAGAAAGGTGATGCACAGGTTAGCATAGATGCGCAGAGCAATCCAGTCATAGATTTCCCAGATTTTGGCACTTGTTTTTTATTCGTTGTGTCAGCTAAGTGTAGGAAGGCGTGGCATAGATGATAAGCCCTGGAAAACTTCAAAAGTCCAGTTTGTGCTCTTTAATCTGGACAACTGGAATTCTGCATGGAAATGATGCATACACTCTCCACAGGGGAAAGAAACCCATAGGGTTTTCAAATTCACAAAAGTGACTCTGTGTGTAATTGCAGCCATAGCTACTTCTGATCAAGTCCCAGCTAGACAAAAAAGCCCCATTAGCAAGCTAGCCCTTGTCTACTTTTTATAAATAAAGTTAATTCTATTCAGACAGGTAATCACAGGTATGTTTTTAGCTAAAAATGGACAGGGGTTATGATAGACCACTATTTCCTTCCTATATAATTTATTCATGGCAAGGCACTGACAAGACACTGACAAGATTAATTACAATATCACAGAAAATGATTAGGTGTCCGGGTACCAGAAAGCCACAACTTTATTTTCTTTCAAGATCCATTAAACTCTTCCACATCAGTTTTTCTTTTGTTTTACCACTACTCAGTAAAAACACCTTCAAGATACAAACCAAAGCTAGATGAGTTGCAAGCTAAGATAAATCCTTGTTAAAAATCTAGGCAATGCTTCTACAACAAACGCTTTTAAGTCCAAAAATAAGCTTATCCCAACACTGTTTGTTTTCAAATCTTTCCTTCTAGCTACATTTTTTCAAGTGTTCAGGTAGATGCCCCTTCTCCCCTGCCACTACTTGAGCTGAAGCAGGGAGCAGTATCTCCAAAGCCATGCTCCATGCAGGCAGACTACAGGAAATGAAGGCTGGGATTCTTCTGCCTGCTCTGTCAGATGTGCCAAGCAATTAGTGGAATTCCAGAGGCATTTGTCCAACAGGAGGAATACTTGACTCCAGCTTCCTGGTCTGTACATGAGGAACAAGTATTTCTATGATAGTCTCCAGTTCAGCAGACCTGAAAGCAGAGGATTTATTACACACAAGATCAAGAAGCCTCTCCTTTGATCATTTAAACAGTGAATGAAGGCATTCAGAGCCCAGCTCCAGCACACTCTGAAATATTCCTGGACACAGCCAAGAACAATAACTAAGCATTGGTTGGAGAGCAGAACCTTTGCTGGGGGACATCACAGCAACTTGGTTGGCTTTGGTGGGGAAACAACAGTTTACACAAGCTAAAAATGTAATCTTTTTGCACATGGAGTTCTTCTTTGTAAACCATGCTTTGATACACATCTGGGAGCCAGATAATAAACACTTCAGATAAATCACTGGAAGATTAGAGATTTACATGCTCTCTCAGACTTTCAGTTGAAGAGCAGAGGCCAGAACTCAGCACTGATTACACCTCAGTAGCAACTAACCATTATAAATATCAAAGTTGCACTCATTTGGACAATTTCTTGGAGCTTTCTGTTCTGTTTCTGAAGAGCTCTCTTCAGACTTCTGCATCTTTTATTCTGTGGTATTTAGATACTTACACGCCATGCTTGGTAGGGCTGGATATCCCACTGAGCCTTGAAATATCAAAAAAGGACTGCCAGAACATTTCTTTCTCCTGTAAATCAAACAGCTTCATGATGCCCACAGCAAGTTTTCCCCATGACTCAACCCCTCATTCAGCCATGGCCTGTCCCAGAACTGGGACAGCACCTGCAAGTTATTGTCACCTTGGAAGGAATCATTCACACAGCCCAAGCACTTGGGGTTTTAAGGTGTAGGGAAGTCCCAGACAGCTGGAGCTACCCAAGGAGATCAATATTTGTCAAGAAGTTTTCTTTGACACTTGGCTGAGGTGAAGTGATCTTCTTGCAGGAGTTACCACAGCTCTTAATTAACAACAGAGATTTTTCAGAACGACATAAAAAATGAGGTGGTGAACAGCTTCCAACAGGATGAGCTTTGGAAAACCCTAGGTGGCAAAAAAATGCAAGAGCAATAATCACACCCAACTCAGTATTGAAACACAAAAGAGGGCACTCCCTTAAAATTTAAGGCACATTTATCACAACTGAGTTCCCACCTCTAAGTTCTCAGACTCATGCTATTTTCTTCCCAAAACTGGTCAGCCATTGTCAGTATTCTCAACTTCTTAGGGGCAATCAACATTTTTGTTAAGATAAATGGTATTAACAAATTGGTAAGGAGAAAAAACATCATTATTTGACCAGCCAAATCCAACAGTGTTGTCTCAGGAGGCACCTGAAATTTTGCTTACATAAATGCTATAGGCTTGAGCTCATGCTAATACAATCTCAACAACATTTTAAGCTTTAGTAGAATAACTTTCATGTCATAACTTCAGTCATTAAGACAGCAACAATTTAAGATAGGAAATAGAGAGGGAAAAATTGTCTTTGCACAAGTTATTCTATGAAGGACTGGAATATTAATGTTATTGGGTACATGAAACCCTGTGCAACCATGGAAACCATGGCATTGGATCCATTCAGCCTCCAAAGCTGAGCTGGGGCCTATGGTTGCTATGAGAGGATATAGCACACACCTCTCAGCAGTTCTGCTTAGAAAGTTCTATTGTGTGTTTGTCTACACTTCATCTCAGCATAAAGCTATTTGTGGAACCGAGGTTAAGGAGAGGGTTCTGAAATCTGAAAACGTACCTTACAGATTAATTTAGGAAATCAGTTGCTCTTTCACAACAGTTTGGGGCTTATTTGTGACAATTTAACTGATATCTTCTCTTGTTCTGAAAGGATAAAAAAAGGATAAAGTGAATTTGACTTGGAGAAGTTAGAGATTAATTTATATTCCAGGAGCATATACGTATCCTTTTCAAGCTCATCCTCAGCCCAGACATCCTACAGACAGCCTGCAGGAGTTGGTATAGAAACATGCTGCTGGTTTATGGGTTTTTTTAAAATTTAATTGCAAAATTTTAAGGAAAAATATAAATGTAGATCTTTTGAAACACAATAAACTCAAAACTGTAGCTATTATTTAATCAATTATCTTTTCTAATTGCAAGAGCAATTATACTGGGAACAATAACATGGCAAATAAAACCATCTTGATGTACAATAATAAAGCCTAAAATTCAAATAGAAGTTTTCTATAAAGGTTTGCGAACTTTCAATTCAGGGAATGACATCTGTAGCAGGGTGGGGTGGGAGAAAACTTTCCCTGTGAAAAGCGCGGAATTCACCTAAACCAACAGCACACTTTTGTTTAAAGTCACCTATTAAGCCTTCAAAGCAGGTGATGATCTCTGCACCAGCTCCTCTGACAGCAGCTCCCCCCACACCAATTTTCCATGCTCAAGGCGCTGTCCTCAGACCACCCAAGCCATTCATATTCCAACTTTCTGTGTCACTGTCTCAGTTAAAGCCACTTTTCCTACCTTGCAGGACCTGCTCTCTCTGGGAAGATGGAGCCGTAGTTTGGTCTCCGTAACGTTCACCATCTGTCCCCTCTCCGAGCTGGTGCCTCTGCTCCCCAAGACAAATTTTGCTGCTCCTACATATGCAGGATGCACCAGAAATACCAGAACATCCAACTTGAGAAAACAGAGCCTAGCTTTATGTTCTGAGTCCAGGTGCCTTCTTTAGTGTGGTTGAAGTGTTCAGTAGATGACAGTGCTTGTTCCTGGGAATAACAGTCAGGAGCAGCCTTTCTGCTCCAGAAAGGCTTGGAATTGCTTCCAGCTTTACCTCTGTCAGAAGAGGTTTTATTCCTCTTTCATTTTAAAGTCTATGAAAAAGCCACCCAGTTTCCTCCAAGCTGTTGCGGGCACATCTCACTAGGTGTCACTCAGTGGCCCGGTGGCCATGGCTGAGCAGCTCACAGGTGTTGCAGGTGTTGGATGGGTGGAGGTCAGTAGTTCACTTGAGGAGTGTTCAGCACATGTAGATGGCTCCCCTGGAGCTCAGGCTGAGGAACACCCTCCAGAGAAATACTCTACAATAACATCGGAGCAGGCAGAAGCTGTTTACCTGAAGGTGTTCAAAACCGTACACTCAGAACCAAAAATGCTTATTCGGTTGTGGCAGTAACCAAAAATTACAGAACACTGTAAATTCTTTACTTACATAGCAGATGGCAGAGCACTCTTCTTCCCTTTCTTTTTTTAGTGGACCATTATTTTGGAAGACCCAAATCCAAGGACAGTTTCCTGATCTATGCAAGACTCATGTGTCCTGCACAAGAAGCCAAAGTGGTTCAAATCTTTGCACCAGAAAGGGCAAGCATGGTTCACAGGGAGAGGTGCCACATCCATGGAGGATGTCACGTCTCCTTAGGAAAGTGTTCTCTAAAATTCCTCAGTGCCTCCTTTTTCATGTATGATTTTTCCAAATGTGATTGTAACACCTGCATCCTACTCCTGCATCACACTTTGCTCTTTACCAAGAAAAACTATTGGTGCTTAAATGCTTTCATAAAAGTGCTTTTGGAAAAGCCTATGTGAGAAATACCAGGCAAATGCTCAACTCCTGATTTACAAATGGTAGCAAATCCCTCAGCCTGAGCCTTTGCCATTAATTTACAAAATAAACATTCTTAGGAAGAGCAGAAGCTGTGAATGTGCTGGAGGCAGCAGGGAGGATGTCAGGGTTGGTGCCCTGGTTCAAACACCAGCAGAGTAATGAACCACTGAAGGACCAAGGGCCCTGATTTGGGCACATCTCTGTTGTTATCTCCAAGGATCTGGATTAAAGGGCTGCCAGGAATTATGAATCCTGACATCCACTATTGGTTTATGAGATGTCTTTTCTTTGGGATAAAGCACACAAGAATCCTCACTTTAAGGCAAGTACAGAAGCAGACAGGTGTCTTGTGGATGGCAAGGAGCACCAAGGATCACTCTGCTCATTCAGGATCAGCCTTATTTCAGAGACAGCTCAGAAGCTTCTGTTTGCAGCACGTTTGCAGCTATAACCTTAAGGTTTCAGTGTGTGAATTACTGTGGTGACATGATGAGGCAGAGAGAAATGGCAGTGACCTGCAAGCTACTGTTTGGAAGTGTGTTAACCCATTCCTACCCATAGCCATGAGCATTTCTCTTGGCTGAAAGCACATTGTACAAGTCATTGGGTGGCCCTGATTGAAGTAACTCTTTGGAATTTGGGCCCAACGAGACACACAAGAAATATTTTAAAGGAGTAAAAATCAGGAACATAAAATTTAAACCAAGGGCTATTTTAATTATTCAAGTAGTTGTAGTAATAGAGCCCTTCTCTTACTTTCTACCTAAACCATGTTTCACACAAAACAGAGTAGCTCTCAAAAACTGCACTCATCTGTCAATAAAGCGAGAGAAGCTGCCATGTCTAGAGGAAGAACAAAGCTTAGGATGTCTACATTAGTGCTTAAGCCATATCAGAATCTCTCTTGGCTTTCTGATTTACTCACTAAAATTCAGCAGACTTCCTCACAGCAGGAAGTAAATCTCCATTCTGGATGGCAAGATCTCCACTCTGCTGAAGTCAAAGTAACTTTTCCCTATGATATAGAAACTGAAAGAGGATTTAATCTACTTCCAGCATTAGGATTTTGCATCTAGTTGGGATTTGGCCATGTATTTGTATTTTAATGACTTCTTGGAAATCATGCATGTTCCAAACTTCCAATCAGTACGTAGGAATGCCAATTGTAATATCTGGCCTAGGTTCAGATACTCCAAACTCTTATCCCTATTATGCCTTATACATATCTTTAGGCCCTCAGAGCTACGTAGGCAATATGGAATATTAGTGAAAGTGACTTAGAATTTAGGCCAACACAATCTTGGCCTATGTTACATCTTATAAATGTGATATATTTACATGTGATAGTTTGATGTAATATATAAAACACATTAGCTCTTACTGTATTTAATAAATGCTGAGAGCTAGCAATATCAAGATAGATTTATGATTTCCCCATCCATTGTTTTACCAGTGATAATCAAAAAGGACTACTTGATTTAGACCATTTAGTTGACTTTTTTTTGTCGTTTTGTAGTTAATGTATATTTTAGTATATTTTCCCTTACTTTGAACAAACTTGCATAGGTGCAGACTCACACACAAATCAAAAAGTTACCTGACTGTTTATTGCATCTTTTTAGGAACATGTTGGTATATCTCTATTCTAGAAAACATTTCACAGTTCAGTGATGGAAAATAGTTTGCACTTCATTTGTGCATGTACTAATTTTAGATTAAGCAGGACCACATAAATCCTGCTGAAAAATGATGCAATTAAGCCAGACCTATTTGTAAAAAGGACAACATGTGGCTGTAATTATAATGGCAAAGCATTCAGTAGCACATTGACTTATTAGCACACTAAGAGGAGTTTGTGCAACATGCTGAGTAAGTCTTTACAGGAATAAATCTTAATATTCCCCCTAAAGCCATTAAAAACCATCCTCTGTTGCATTTCTGATCAACTTCCAGGGTGATTTGCTTTTCCAAAATGGTCACTTTTGTTGTAAGAGTTGCACTTGGTGTGTGCTGCGCCTCCTGCTACAGTGGAAGTAGCTGAAGTTGCTCCATTTGTCTTTTTTCAGAGCAAAACTCTTGCCTAAGAGTGACTGGCTGACTGGCACAAGCACCAAAGCTCTCAAGCCTATCTATTTAGGTGACCAATAATCTGTAAAGATTTATAGAGCTCATACTTCACAATGCTGTTGCAGTTTAAATGAGGATTTTGATTTCTCAGCACATTTCTAAACCCTTGGCAGCCCCCGAGAGCCATCAGTGCCTTCACCAACACAACCTGTGGTAAAAACTGACAATACTTCTTGTCCTGGGACAGGTACCAGCAGTGATACAAAAGCCCCTGCAAGCTCAGCTCCACAAAGAGTGGACTGAAGGTGAGTTAGGGCTCAAATCCAGGCTCAGGTCTTCATATGAAGTGCAATACACACATACCAAAACCCCTGTACGGGGCTTTTTGGACAGTGGTCCTTCTATCACCTCCTCCACATTCAAATGTTCATGTGAGGTGGGTGCAGAAGGAGATGTGAGACTCTCAGGACCCCATGCCACCAGGCTGGCCAGCAATGGGAAGGCTCTTTCTGGCCCAGACATGGAAGTCTGGCTGCCACATGTGAGAAAGAATTAATTTACTGTTAATCTTTCTTTCTCAAATTCTTCTCAAGGATGCTGCAGATGATAATCTGGGAGAATGATATAGCTTTGCCCGTCACATGTGGTGCATTTAAAGGTAAAAAAAAAATATAAATCAGTGTAAATATTCTTTTACTTCCAATCTCCAGTCTTTCTGATTTGCTGCTTTATACTTCAACATAGCAGGAAAGGCTTATTTTCATAGTTGCATGCCTTGCCCTGAAGTAGATCAGAAAGCCCCTCTCATCTCCAAAGGGCTAATTTCCTTCAGAATTAAGACACTGAGTCAGTTGTTTCTTCAGTTTCAGTGACCTTTCTTCCCCTACTAGCTGGGGGGCTTGGTTCTTTCACAGGAGAACACGTAATATAAACATAATCAGCCCTTTCACATCATGGAACTCTTACTTCAGCAGGAGATTCCTTCTCTGATGTATTTTTTCCTGATATGCTCCAGCTAAAGTAAGACCCATAGGAAGGAAAAAAAAATATGAAGGGACCTTAAATGCTAACATCCATTGAAACATCACATAAAGTGCACCTGTGTCTTGTCATTTCAAAATTAATATAAGGCAAGTTATGTGATCCCTTTTGGTAATTAATTCAGCCCTCTCAGATTCCCCTTTCCCCTCACGTATATTAGCACAGAAAATCCTCATGCAGACAAACAGACAAAATAGCCACAGGACTCCTGTGTGGAGCAAAGCACTTGGAGGAGGGGAAAGGGGCAAAGCTCTGCCTTGGTGATTAAAACACCTGAGTGCCTAAAGCATTCAGGTGTGGGGAAAATGTTGCTGAAGTGATGCAAGCTTTTAAAAATGCCATCACAGTTTGCCTGGAAATTCAAAATCCTCATTAGTTGTATGAATAATTTATCAGCTGCTCCACCAGGCAGGGAAGGGACACTTGTGTTGTGTACTCAACTAGCAAAGAGGTTGGTTACCAGAAGCAAAAAGTTTCTGAGAAATGGAAATTTGCTCACAAAGTGTGGTCATTCCTTGCCAGAACTTTTACAAATATATCATAAAGAGACCAGTCACAGAGGCACAGGGTACCCCTTCCAAGGACTGCTCAAAGTAGTTAATGCACTTTAAAGAATTGCACTGACTTTAATCCACCTCTTATTTGGTTTAAATAACAGGTATGGCATGTGCAAAATTAAAAAAAAAAAAAGTTTAGAAAAAATCCAGTATTAGTAGTTAAGCATCCTCAAAAATGTCTTTTAAATTAACTTGAGGAAGTTTGAAAGTACTGTAAGGAATAAATGTTGCTTTTAATCTTTCAAAGCCCAAACTGTAGCATTCCTGTTATCTGCTCCTGCCAAGTGTAAGAAGCACACAGGTCTTTAGGCACCCAACAGTGATTCTTGGAAGGGCAATGAAAGAGGGAATGGCAAAAGCCTGCCAAAAGGAAAATCAAAGCCATACCTGCAAGCTGCAGTAGAGTTCTAGGAATCCCTTCTGACTTTTCCTTTTCATGTGTTTGAAAGTGAAACTTTTCAAAATGTTGGCAAGGTTCTTTAAAATAATTTTACTTTCTGAAAAACCTAAACAACTTGGAGGGACGGGGGAGAGGAAGAAAGAGGAGGCGGAGATGGGGTTAACCAACAAAAAATAAATGGGAAGAAAAAGGGAAGAAGCAGCATTAAATGGAACTGAATTGTCCCAAAGCAGCCTCTTCAGAGGAAAGGAGCCCTAAAATGCAGGAAATCTGTCTAACCCTCTAACTATTCCCACTCAAGCTGCCCTGAAGTCACAGATGTTACTGATTCAGTTAGATAGCAATTCCAAGCTCCCAAAACAGATTCCAAGTGAGAAAATAGGAAAAGTCCTTGGTTGCTATTAGATACGCATTCTGAAGTAAAAAGAAGTATGAGCAGGGAGGAATTTGTGGCCTGGATTAGAGGTTCCACAGTAATTAAAAAGCAATGACAAATGGGGTCTGGGCTGACCTATTGAACAGGAAGCCACAGGGCTGGGAGCTCATGCAGCAGAGAAAATTCCTAGGGAAACGTGTCAGGGTTTTTTCCTGCTGTGATTTACTGACATGTTTAACAGGAATGAAACCCATATAGGTCTCTGCAAATGTAACGAGGGCCTACAGAGATTAGATGAAAAAGTGGAGAATTTAGAAGGGCATGCTAAAAGCCTTGTAAATGATGTTTTTAACTGTGCAATTAAATTCTATGTCGGGTAATAATTTATGGCATTGTTGCTAAAAACCTGGAGGAAAGTTATCTCTTACTAAAAGACTAAGGACATATCCCTCCAATGTGCCGAGCAGCCTTCAAAATTTTAACAATTACATTAACAAAGTGGGAAGGAAAAAAGGCACTGCCTGTAACCTGTGAGAATAAGAGTGAAAATAAATATAATGCTAAGTTCTGCCACTAAGGGCTCCAAATGAAGGAATGAGCAGGTCCCCAGTTGAGTGATGCAGGTATTGCAAAATTCTTCTTGTGATAGCCATCAGAAGCTGTCCCCACCCCACACTGCTCACCTGGGGAGAGCAGGTGGATGAAGAGGAAATGTTAAACAAAGCCAGGAAGAAGGGGGCTGGATGAGCTGATGACAAAATCTGGAATCCTGCCAGTCCTGAGGGACACAGGCCTTGGTCTGCTGCTGGCTGGGCAGCATAACATGAGTAGTGACCCCATCCCATCCCATCCCATCCCATCCCATCCCATCCCATCCCATCCCATCCCATCCCATCCCATCCCATCCCATCCCATCCCATCCCATCCCTTCAGCTGCTTCTGTCTCTGCTTCACTCCTCTCCCTGCAGGGGAATTACTGAACTCCTCTCTTGGGAAGCAGAGATGAGCATCCTCTCTGGACACAGCCCTGAGACAAGTCCTACCTGTCCTTTGAGGGCCAAAGCTCTGCTCCAGGATGTGCTGCTGGGTCCACAGCCCCAGCCTGCCCTAAATTTCTTTCCCATTCCTCCCCACTCAATAGCTGAAGAGGTTTTCTTTTAAAGACATTTTGTGTTGTTTTGTACATCAAGTTTTTGTTTTGTTTTCATGAAAGGTTGTTCCCAAGCTCTGGGTGCCTGCCCTGGCAATTAGCTAGATCCACTGTCCAACTGGAATAAACACCTGGCAACATAATGATCCTCCCTCACAATAAAGCAAATTAATATGACCAGCCAATAAATCAAGTGGCAGAATCAAGCCCCTTCCACCCAGCTCCCAATCCCGTGCCATCAGGCCTCCTCCAAAGCTGTTGCATGCAGATGGTTTTTTACATCAGGCTGGAAGGGTCACTAATGTTTGGGCTGTTTGACACCACTGGGGCTGGGGAAGGGCTCCAGAGCCAGCAGGCATCTGCAAAATGTGCTGTTGGCAGCTCTCACCATCCACAGTCAGGGTCTCCTAACTGGAGTGAGCCCAGCCCTGCATCACCAAATGGTGATGCAGCACTTGCAACTCCTTCAAAGTGGTGGAGGGTGGTTTCAGGGAAGCTGGAGGATCACAAGGACACAGACATGAGCCCACACCATGCTCCAACTTCAGCACCTCTTTAGCCATCTCTAAGCTGGTTTAACTTTTCCTGATTATTTCTCAGGTATGTTTAAAATGGAGAGTTCAAAATCTTGCATACAAATAGTTCCCTGAGTATCAAAACCAGCACCACTTCTCTTCCTGAGATTATTTTTATCAGATGATATTTGATGTTCAGAAACATCAAAACAAGGCAACTGCATTTGTAGCAATAATATCAACAATATTGCTGTATTAGTAACAATAATAGCTCAACCACACCAAAACCCAGTAAAAACCTGTACAGTAATTGCTTGGAATAAAAATGGCATTAATCAAAATGATGTCTAGTGAACCAAAAGGCTCTGTATATTTTTAGATAGCTGTGGTTAGAAAGCTTAGCTGAACTCAGCTAAACTGAACTTAGCCAGGTTGGGCAGGGCTTTGAGTAATCTTGTCTAGTGAGAGGTGTCGCTACCCAAGGCAAGGGGTTGGAAAAAATTATCTCTAAGGTCTCTTCCAACACAAACCATTCCAGGATCCTATAATTCCTTTGAGGAGAAAGCGGGACTGAACTGACATGTCTTTCCTGCACCACTGAGGCAACAGGCTGGGGGTCAGGGAAGGAAATTTCTGTGTGACTGATCCTGCAGCAGATAAGGCATGATTCCCTTGATAAATAAAGAGTTAACTTCTGCTTAGGAAAAGTAGGTTGGATTACAGATAGGTAGGGGCTGAGTTTCAGGCTGCATCACCAGGAGATGAACAGCACCAGAGCGAAATAATCCTGGACACTTTCTGTGGGCAAGGCAGCCTCTGGAATGTATTGTTTCCTTGAAGGCAGCAAAGCTGAGGTGACAAAAGGAAGAAGAATGGGTGGAAAATGAAGCAAATATCCTTGACTAATGAAAGACATGAGGGCTAGCAAACTTCAAATGATTCATAGTTGGGGATGTGAGAACCCACCCAATATTAATGCATTTTAAAAAAAAAGTCTGACCAAAATATTCCATGTGCTTGAATTGAGCCTTATGCTACCTTCCTCTCTCTCATCAAATTCCCAGTTTTCAGGTTGGGGATTGTAAAGACAGATCTTCCATCAGGGGTGTGCCATCCCCTGCCATCCCATGGACATGTGACTCCATGGTTATGGGAAACAGTTTTATCCTAATTCCAGGTGAGTTTCTTCCCTTGTCCTTAGGCACAGCAGATATCTGACAGATCCTTGAGTATCAGTAACACCTTTTTAAAAATTTATGTGCAATAAGAGTTGGATTTCTGGAGGGGGAAGTGGTGCCAGAATAATCAGTTTGAATCCCTCTAATTGAAAGCTCAGTGCAAAATTCAAGCAAAGGCAAGCAGAGTCCACAGCACATGGACACCCATTAACATAATGAGAGGAAACACGGAGGCTGCAGAGGACATGGAGAGAAATAATCTGGACCTAAGATACATTGAGTGCACACATCTATGGAACTGCTCTTCACTGGCAAAGGAGAAATTCATTTTCATAGAATTATGGAATGATTTGGTTGGGAAGGGACCAAGCTCATCTTGTTCCAACCCCTTGCTATGGGCAGAGACATCTTCCACTATTCCAAATTTCTCCAAGCCCCATCCAACCTGGCTTTGAATTTTTCCAGGGATGGGTCATCCATCCACAGATTCTCTGGGCAATCTGTGGCAGGTCCTCACCACCCTCACAGGGAAGAATTTCTTCCTACTGTTTTATCCAACTCTACTCTCTGTCAATTTAATTTCAATAATTACATACATCTTTAGCACGTATCCATGATAGTGAGATTTTCAGATCTGTGCTCACTCCTCTGGAAAACTCAAAGGGTACTCAAAGTCAGGCTCAAGCAGTTAGTGAAATCCTGAGGCTGGAAAATGTCACTGGGATGTCCCAGAGCAAACTGGGATCTGCAATATCTTGTGGGATCCACAAGTGGAGGGCACAAAGTGGCTCCTCTGTCCCTTTAGGTGAGGAAATTGACTGTGCAGTGAAGCAATGCAATGATGAAACTTTCCCACATATTACAAAGGGATTCAACATCTACTCACACACAGAGAAAAATGCAAGTTTCTGAACATAGAGCTTGAAACTTGACATGATTTTTGGCCCTTTTTGCCAAACAGGCTGGTTCAAGTTGTGAGTCAGGTATTGTTAATTCAGGAAATATTACTGGATGTATTTTATGTCAATTTAATAACTTATTAATAACTATTGGGTGACCTGTCATAAATTAGTTAGCACTGCCCCAGAAGATAGTTCGGGATGTACAGAGTGATTTACATAACAGATCTTGTCATGTCTCTGTCTTCTCTGCTTCTTTTCATTTATTCATGTGTAGAGCCAGGCAGATAATGGAAAAACTAATTAATAGATTTGGCTTGAAAAATGTTTTGATATCAGTGTATATTTTATTAATACAAACTATCTGTCCAAACTCCAGGAGCTGGATGAATAGTCAGCAGAGAAAACTTTGCTTACTGCAGGTACAGCATGAAATTTATTGCATCAATCTTCTGACAGTTACCTTTTAACCAGATTTAGCAAGGTAGAGAAACCAAATGAAATACAGGAGAAAAAAATAATAAGAAGGCAAACATACCTGACTCCTTGCTTTCACAAAAAGAGCAGACTGCTGCTAGAAAGCCAAATTCCCAGCTGGAGAATGATCCCTGGCTGGGGACCAGGTCAGCCACACAGATAGGGAAGAGACGAGACACAGCAAGGTTGGCTGGGAGTTCCCTGATGGCAGCAGTGATTTACCTGCAGTCCTGCAGGTATCAGGATGGCCTGAGGCACCAATTCCACAGACTTGCACAGGAAGCAGGAGTCAGCAGGGAGAGCTGGCTGTGGCTTGTGCCTTTCCAACCAGGTCATTTGTCCTGTGGAACAAAGAGACTCGGAATACAGAATAAGGGAATAAATAGGAGGAAGCTGACACTGTTAGTGGTTATTTATTACCTATTTACTAGCAGGCAATGTCTGACTTGCAGGCTACACTAAAGAAATATTCTCAGCTAACTCCTAAATTACCAATGGCTTCTACTCCTGCCACCAAACTCCAAAAATCTCTGCCTGGGAGTCAGGTTAGCTTCTTGGCTGCTGCTGAGGAAGTCACCGTGTCTGATGACAATAAGTTATGAAACCAGAAAATGCATCCATAAATATGATGGGCTGCCTGAACATCTTGAGTCCCTGCATCATATAATTGGGGTTCATGTACCCAGCAAAAGAGACACATTACTATTTTAGAACAATCCTTTAAAACAAGCAAAGATACTGTCACTTGATGATTACAGATTTATGGGAATATCAAAAATACAATAGTCTTGGAAGAGCCTCTCTTTGGGCTGGCAGTTGTTGTCCAATGTCCTGCTCAGAGACATTTGGAATTCTCCTTGTCACGTAATGAAAGGGCTGGTGAGGTGCATCAGGTCCTGGTTACATTGACTTTTACCCTGGTGCCCTTGTGACTGCCAACTTTCTTCATAGAATCATCGATTAGCTTGGGTTGGAAGGGATGTTTTGAGTTCATCTAGTCTAATTCCCTGCCATGGCCAGGGACATCTTCCACTAGACCAGATTGCTCCAAGACCTATCCAACCTGACCGACTTTCAGGGATGGGGCAGCCACAGCTTCTCTGGAAAACCACTTCCAATGCCTCACCATCCTCGTTGTAAAAACATCTTCCTTATGCCTGATTTAAACTCTCTTCTAGGTTAAAACCATCCCCCTTATCCTATTGACAAGGTCTCCTCTTCTCCCCGCTCCTTTCCAAAACTGTCCTTCCCTAAGCAAATCTGTGTTTTTCAAGACCCCAGGCTGTTTTCCTGGGGTGTCTGTATATCCTGAGCTACACAAACGGAAAGAGAGCTCATTTGATCTAAACCAGAGCACAAGGGAGTGTGACAAACAAGCAGCAGGACAAGATGCAGACTGTGAACCCAAAGCAAATAAAATAAGGTCACATAGCTGCATAACTGAGCTGGTCCCTGTTTCCAAATCTTATCAAGGGTCTACTTCCTGATGTTATTACAGGGAATTGCAGCTAGTGAAGCCAACCTACACACCACAGCTATAGGCACAGCAGAAACCTGGTCATGGAGAGGTCCCTGGAAGAGGACAGGAGGTGACTAGAGGATTTCTGGACCCAGGCTTCAAAGTAGCATATGAATGCTGTGTCTGATTTGCTACTTGAAGCAGAGTTGGATCAGGTCTGCAGGGGCACATCTGAAGGACTCCATCTCTTAGGAAAAAACACCTTTTGATAAGGTCCTCAAACTGTCAGCTGTCTTGTAAACTCTTCAGGTTCCAAGTTTTCAGCAGTTCTGCTTCCTGGGCTATGTACATATTAAGAGAGATGCTGTTCAGGGAAGAAAGGGAAGTGGTGATCTGCAGGTAATCTCTCCACATGAGCACTGTAGATGAACCCTGGGAAAATATCTACAGACAGCATGAGACAGGTCAAATTCTGCTGATAAATGATCACAACAAATACAAGGATCATTTTTCATGACAACTAGGGGCTGTTTTGCAAGGGAAAAGGTCTTTTGAGATCCATTGCAGAACTTCACAGAGCAACTTATTTGTTCTTACCGGAGTGATTCCATTTTTTGTAGTGTGTTGCTGATTCAAGGCCAGAGCTTTACTAACCCTAAGTGTAGTATGATTAATAACCTCTTACTCCAACAAATTGCTGGTTTGTACTCTTCAATAAACCCCTCCTTTTGCAAACCTCGATCTAATGTTTACTGCAGAGCTTCGTAGTTTGCATAGGATTCTGCTTCAGGGAAATTGCATTTCAGGCTTCTAAATCATTTCAATAAAACCAAAAGAGAAAATCTGATTTTCTTTTAATTTAACATAGATCACATTTCAAGTATCACCAAGAAAGAAACCTCCTGCAACTCAGTTTGTGATTTATGACTACCCCTTTCAGAACAATTACTATTTATACATTCATTTATTGTGTCTTTTGGTGTCATATCTTTGGCAAAGTCATTGGACAGTGTAGTGTGTCCCAATTCTTCCTCCATCAGAAAACATTTAGCAGAACTGCCTTTTAATAATGATACTGCCTTTTAATTTTTCAAAATGAGAATGCGGATTGTACCACTTTACTCAACTTTTCCTTTGATTAATGGGAACATACTTCTGAATACTGAGACCAGGGCAGCAAGCTTGCTGGCCTGAAACACTTCCAACAGAATTTTCCAGATATTAAAAAAAAAGAAGGAGCTTGAAATCTATTGTTTTAAGGTAGATTCAGGGTGAATTGAAAGATAAGACAATGGAAAGGTACAGGAATAAATTCTGTTGGAAACAAGGATGTTTACAAGAACCAAGTCAGTGCCTGGACATACTTATTGCTTGGATAGGAAGAGATGAAAAGAAATAGTCTGCTGATAATTATAATAGATGATCCTGCTTCCCTGCTGTCTTCCATCATAAACAAATGACATAAGCCAACAGTTAAGCATCATATATTTTAATTAGTGTTTAAAGCACTTAGTTATCTATGAACTGAGTAACTCCAACAAAACTTTTTCAGGCTGGAATGCAAAGGGGGGAGTTTAGCAAGGAAAAGCAATCTGATCTGTGCTCAGTGCTGTGGCCTCCCTTCAGATACCTAAACCCTTACATGCCAAATTCCAGCTGACATTTCCAAAGGAAAAATAAAGTGAATGGAGAACAAAAACAACTGATGTGAAGTAAATAACTTCTTGGTCCTTGACTTTTCAATAATATATTCATGGGGCAAGCAGAGCTGCACACTGGCACTAGAGCTGAGCCTGCACTACTGCTCTAGTCAAGGAATACATGAACTGATTGCTAAATGCTGACAAACTTCTCCAGCACATTCATTGTGCAAAGTATGAGGTATTTAGACACTTATATATATATATTTTTAAACCATTGCCTATTTGTGAAACATTTGTTAGCATCATCAGTATCCAAGTATTCCAGTTATGATTTTTTGGGGGGTGTGGTTTAGGATTATAATGACCTCTTGTTGCCTATGAGCTTAACTTGGTCATAAATGCTTGCAATACCTGGTGAATACCACTGGTGTGAAATAAGCTCTGCTTGACAGCAACACAACTGTCAATCCACTACATTTCAAGATTATTAGGAAGGTGGCTTTTGGCCCAAAATGTGCCCTAACTGTGATGGTTTGGAAAATGAGCCCAGTGCGCTGCATGGTGGTGGGGGCTCATTGACCGACAGTGATTGTAAAGAGTGTAAGATTAGTGTTTCCTGGAAACTGAACCCATAATATTGAGGAATTGAGACGTTTGATTAACAACCAAACTAGAAAGTCAACCTGACTTCATGAAGATAAAGTGAAGTTTTAGTAGAACTGAAGCCAAGAGGGAGCTCACCAGTTGTGACTGCTGACGCAGGATTCATCTCCACAAGCTCTGTAAGGGAAGAAATCCAGTGGCATTTATAGTCCCCTCATCCTTTAATCTCCTTGAGATCCAAGCAAACAACTGTGTGCATGGCTTAAAGGGGTAAATTGGAACAGGGTCCTATGGCATTTCCTATGGGAATCAAAGAAAATGAAAAAATCTGAGGGATTTTTGCTTTCTGAAAGCAAAACCAACAATTAATGATATGCTATAATTAACACAGCTTCCTAAAGTTTAGAGTCATGTGAAAAGAACATGAAAAGAAGAATGTGAAATTGGATCTCTGGATAAAGGATGCTTAATTTGCTGTCTGTTCTGGGGGAGCATACATGTACACTGTCCCTAGAACATGCCATGTTCTAGGGACAGTGTACATGCCAAAGAAAGGTGATTTAGGGACACTCAGCTACAGTGCTGCCCTTTAATTGAAGCTCAGCTTCCCCTTTGTCTTCTGGGGGGTGGACATGAACCACAGCCAAGCACAGAGTCATCTCTGCTCTCCTCCAGGCTCCCCCAGAGTGGGTGCACTCCCCTTCTTGAAGAGAAAACTTCCCAAATGCTTCCAACACCAACAGCCTACAGGGAGGCATTCAATGCACTCCCAGGAGCCAGCATCCTCTTCCTCACACCCACTGCTCTGGGTCTGGGCACACACCCTGCATTCCTCATGCTTGGGACTCCAGTGGGGCACGGTGGTGCTCCCAGCCAT
Organism: Passer domesticus; assembly: GCF_036417665.1. Taxonomy (NCBI): domain Eukaryota; kingdom Metazoa; phylum Chordata; class Aves; order Passeriformes; family Passeridae; genus Passer; species Passer domesticus. The sequence goes on from NC_087480.1 coordinate 59,541,276, forward strand.
GCCCCATGGCTCTGCAAGGTCGCTGCTGGGAATTGCCTTTGAGGGTGGATGATTCCATTCTCACCAGTTTGCCCACCTCTGCTGGCCATGGGGAGCTTCCCTAACTAACAGCCACGTTTCCAACGAGCCTGGAAAAAGCTTGAACTGCACTTCTGGGTGCAAGGCTGCTCTGAACAGCTTGCCCAGTTGTAGAGTTATTGAAAACATTTACACATGTAATTTTATTGCAGGAACAGACACGACTGTGACTTTATTGATTGCTTTCCTAGTTATGGAAATGTTTCACTGCTTTAAACCCCGCAGCTCACCCTGCAACCTCCCCAGCTCAATCATGCCCCATTTAGTTCTGTTCTAATATTAGCAGACCTTTGTTTCCACAACCTGGATTTTCCATATTTTCATCCCTACGACCAAAAAAGCTCATGGCCAAACAACAATGAGCTCATCTCAAATGCTTAAGTAGCCAGTGCCAGGTGAACAAATTGTCTATTATTAGACTCTTTCATGCTCTAAGAGCTTTTGTTCCCTACTTGCCTGCCTTAACACCTGCTGTTGCAATGTATATCAACTTTCAGAACATCATTCTCAGTAACAACAGAATGTAAAAATGTATTCGGGGATTGCTCAAACAGAAAGTGATTAAGTTTTGTAGAGGGAGCTTTGTCAAGCACAAAAACATAAAAAAATAAGGCATGTGGTGATGGGACTGGAATAATTATGAATACAAATCAAAAATCTTCACTGAATCAACACAATAAAAAGTTAGAGATTGAATTGCAGGGAATTCATTCAGCAGCATTCAGGAAAACACTAATAGTTGTGAGAAATGAATTTGTATTAGTAGTAGTAGTAATAGGAATTTTTTTCCTTCAGTGAGTTTCACACAAATATAGAGTGTTTGACTGGTGTGTGAAAGCGTTGATGGGATTGTGTGGGTTGGGCATATGGAAAAGGTGTAACCCAAACCCAGCAGCTTAAAAAACACATATATAGATATTTAAAAATATTTTGTAGTGTGATCCAAATGTTAGAGAAGGAAATCATAATTAACAGGTTATAAGGTATGTTATGAGGAGGTCTGGCTTTTACCGGAGCAAGAACAGTCATAGTTCATGGTACAGAAATGGACTACTGTTCATATGTGGGATGGTTTTTTTTTTCTTTGTACATTTTTCTTCTGTTCAGAAAATCAAACTTAAATGGTTGCTTTTACAGGCATGAAATAGAACTTGAGAGAGCAGCATGACCTGGGAGAGGAGGCTCAGCAACCACCTGGAGTGGGCAAAATTCTTGCCCACGGCTGAATGGGTTCCCCCTCTCACCAAATGAGATGTCCATTTATAACAAAATTCCCCATTATCCCCTTCTCACCTGCCACATCTATTTAGATTGTAAATGTTCCAGGCCAGGAACTGTCTCTCACCGTGTGTTCATCCCTTGCACAGCACGGGGGGGGCTCCAGGCTATGTTGGGCTGTCACAGGATTGTGCTGCACACGGTAAACAACACAGAGATCCACGAACAGTGAAACCCCAAAAGCATTTGTTACCTCATTTTACTCTGCAATAAATTCTGACCTTGGTTTAGTATTGCTATTGAAAAGAGCTTAAGGCCAGTTCCCAGAAAAGCATAGTCCGGGCATTGTATCACTTATTAAATATTCAAATAGCAAGTAACAAATAACCCCCAAAATATTTCCTATACAGAAGGCAGTTTTCCTTACAAATCTTGCTTCTCTCTTCCTTCCAAAACACACAGTAGAAGCAGCTGCATGCACTGCACCTCCATGGGACACAGCTATGTACCATGATACTTGCACAGAAAAACTGCTGTGGTTCTGGTTGCATTTGGATTTTATAATTTTCAAATCAGAATAGAACAAATAGAGGATTATTGACTTTTCTTGCTGCTTATTTAATACATATGATCTGTCCCCACCAGTTAAAAATTCTGAAAAATATTACTTACAAGAAAGAGGAGGACACAGAGCAGTCTCTGCTAAAGAAAGAATTGCTCTGCAGAAGTAGTTAGTCAAAATACATCTGTTAAAACAGGAAAAAAATCATCAGCAAAGTTACTTAAACATGTGCACCACATTCAAATTCGAGGAAAAACGTTATTTTTGGACCGTAACTATGGTAAGGGTACATTAGATCCTCTGCTACAGTGCTAATAATGAATAAGAAATCTGGAGGCAGAAAGTGAAGTGTTCATCAGAGTTGTTTTAACTTGCTGTGTGATACCCACAGCTATCCCTGTGCACGAGCCTTGGCTGTCCCTTGTGTCCCTGGGCAGACCCAGCCATGGCTTTGAGGGGGAAATAGGTCAAAACCATCCCCTTTCTTTAGAACTGAGCAAAGATTAGTACACAAAGAAATCTCCAGAGCAGGAAAATGCTCTGCTCTGCTTTCACAAAAGGCTACTCAAAATATTGTATTTTAATTTCAATAAAGATGCATAATCATGGAAACATTAAGGTTGGAAAAGACCTCTCAGGTCATCAAGTACAATTGTTACCCCAACCTTTTCTTTTGCCAGTTATGGCCACATGTCTTAGAAAGGCAAACATTGAAACACCAAAATTCCCTGAATAATAAAAATCCACAATACTAAGGAACAAAACAAAGCAGTAGGACTCAAATAGGGGAAAAGCAAAAGGAAGAAGTTTCACTTAGACAGCCCAATGTCTTCCTGATCTATGATGTTTATTTGAGAGCTCTCACAATATAAACATAAAAAAATTTGGGAAACACAATCAGCCGTATGAAAATCTGGTGAGTACACAACACAAAGCCTGGCTGTAAGACATAATACTCCTTATTTCATATGCAAGATTTATTCTGAACATTTGTTATTACACCTCTGAACATAAACATAAAACACATATGAAAGATAACAGGCAGGACAATTCACTCATATAGATCATCCAGAACACATCTGACATGATCTCTTGTGTCAGATGGCCAAGCACATCTCTCTTAGAAGATCTTCTGTATCCATCAGCATAAAAGAGACATTTCTGCCTCTGGTGTTGCACGCTGGTATCACAGGGCCGCTGTAAAATAGGTTCAGGGGGCTCATGAATCTGCCTCAGCCACCAAAGATAAACAAATCTGGAACTCATTAGTCTTCACACGGCAGTGTTTTGGCACACAGAGGAAAAGGAGTTATCAAGACTAAATTCAGAAAGGTTGATATATGTATCTACATCTCAAAATGTCTGTTAAACTGCCAACATGCTTCACATAGTCCCTGTGAGGTTTGTATTTTTTCCTGCATTGTTTAAGCTGTCAAATGTTAATGTGTTTCTGGCTTAATTTATTACACTGATATGACAAGTTATGAGCAAATGTATTCTTGTTTACTACTGTTAATATTTTGGTTATACTCATTAAGAGCAGTTTTAAGATTAGTCTTTTTTGTTATTTTGCATAGTGGAAAAGAAGCAAAAGTCTTCAGTGAGGACTGCATCCCACTGCTGCTTGCAGCACAAGCTCCAAACTGGAGTGCTCCAATTGACTATTAAATCATCACCACAGATCAGGACAAATCCTAATGGAAGCGTGTCCCAGAGCCTGCCTGATGGATCAACTGCCCTGCTGCTTATGAGATCTCTCCTGGATGTGAGAGATGGACATTTCCACTAAGTGAAATTCCAAAATATGCCCCAAAACAAGTAGAGTGCTTTTCTTCACTAAAAGGAAGCAAAGATACATATAATTTTCTTTAATTCTAGCAGGGTCCCCCTCTCTAACTTCAGGCATGGCACAAAGTATTTCCCAGACTGTCTTCTGCGGATTCCAGTAAGTTTTTGTCATATTTAAGCTTCTTTAGCTCTTGAGCTTCCTAAGTGAGAGCCAGTTTCATTGGAAAGGCGATGGAGCAGTGATGGTACAAGTACCATGCTCTGATGAAAATGTGAGAGAAACAACTGGCTGGGGTACACAGCACAGGGTCAGTGCATTCCCTAGGAACACCTGGAGATGAGCTACAATCAACTTGATACTTAAAAGGCACTGTGATGAGCATGCACAACGTCAGGCTGCTATTCTCACACAGCCTGATGCAACATGACACAGCTCAGTCCCAAACCCTATTGTGACACAAATTTAGAAGCAGACTTGGATGGAGATATGGAATTCTGGCACGGGAATTGTTTTAATATTCTGGAGTTTGTTTTCATTCTGATTTGGAAGAAGAAGAAGGAAATCTAGAAGGTTTGAAAAATTATCAGGCAATTTGGATAAGTCTCCAATTAAAATTCCACTTGGTTGCATAATACAGAGACAGGAACTTGGAAGTCCCAGATGAATGGGAGTCTCAGTGCCTGGGAGCCAATGCTCCTGGCTTTCCATGAATGCACAGAGCCCAGAGCTGCAGCAATCTGCTCAATGGGCTGTCAAGTTGCCCATCAGCTGAAACTCCAACGCCTCTTCCACTCTACATTTAAGCAGCTACAAATACTGCTTGGATCCTCACAAGACAGTAACTTTCCAGGAAGTAACTTTCTAGGAAGTCCACATCTGTCTGGGCAGGAGCAAGGTCCTTGACAAATATGATCTCCCTAACTTGAGGGTGTGTATTTATGTCCAGGAAAAAAAAAAAAGTACAGAATTTCATTATAATTTTCAGTGATTAAAGCACATTCAAAACAACAGGAGCATTTTTGTTACCTTCAGTTGCCTTTGGGCATAGACTCTACATCTACGGCACCTTGCAGTATTTGCTACATGTTGCAAAATTCATTGCAATAGAGGTAAATTGCCTACAAAGTCTTAGCTCAGAAATATTTGCTTATCTGGCAGGGGGTTTTAGTAGTCAAGTTGAGATTTTTCTCTTTCAATAGCTGAATGAGGCAGATGGTTTGATTCACTGTGGCTACAGAAAGAGAGCCAAGGCAATTCTGGGGCTATGTGTGCAAAGCCTTCACATCAGGGTTCAAGAACAAAGCTGCTGCAACATTCAGTGATGAAGAATGTGGCAAGGAGCAAGCATCAAGCGATTATTGGAATGACTTCTGCAGAGACAGCTCACCTGGACCTGCTGGCCTGGTGGGTTCTGTCCGTCCATACCTCACATGGTTCGTGGGGGTACAGAGAGGAGGGCTCTGAACTTGGCCACTTCTCTTGCATTATCAGGAATGTGTGTAAATGTGTGGGCTTTAATAACATGTAATGCCTTGTGGTTGTGTTCCTGCAGAATATCTCTGGGTATACTTATCCCTAGCACACCAAGAATGGCATAGCAGGATTTTTTTATAGCATTTCCTCAGGTGAAGAACAGCAGATGAACTCCAGGCCTTGCTCCTGTCCATATGTGACACAGGAATAATGAGAACATTGTTTTGATTGAAGGGACTTATATTTCACAGGCTGTGGTCCCCTTTTGAAAACACACAAGCAAGAACTCCATTCTGACCTATCGTTACACTCTTACATCTTTCGCTATTCTAGCACTGCCTGTATATTTCATTACATTTCACCGTGTCAGCAATCCTAGATATACTTTTCTTATCACTTATCAGATGCAGATAATATATATATATATTTATTTATTTTCTGGCATGTAGTCTAAAACAGAATCAAATTTCTTGTTGCTACAAGCCAATCCAGGCACCCTGAGAAAACATGCCAATTGACAGAGGTAATTTCTATTCAGTTTGCAATGGATACACAAATTTGATCTCCTTCAGATATATTTGCCTGGAAGCAAAGAGGTATCCCAATGTTCAGGTAACCCAGATTTCCAGATTAGGATGATGAGACAACCAGGCTATAGATCTTTGCTTGCTTAACCTTGGGAGGCACCACTCTCTTCTCAGTATTTTACAGTGAATACTTGGTACAGCTTTCATTCATTTTCACTTCACCACCATTGTGCAAGCTGGCTTCCAATGCTGACATTCTTTCTGCCTTAGCGTGCTTTCTCCCTTTATTTTTTGTTGTTATGCTTCCTGACATTTCTATTTTCTGGGTCATACCCCACTCCACTACATATCACGAGCAAAGCAATAAAATTAGTCACATAAAGCCCCTGCAAGAGCTGGACCCGTTGCTTTCATCAGTGAGCTCCCCTCATGTTTGATTGTTCAGATCTGAATAGCCGGAATATGTTTTAAGGCACAAAAGCACATTGTTTCATATGCTCAGGGAAGTTGGTGATGATGGGTAGATCTCAGGCTGCGTTGGAAATGCAGTACCTCTCTAACAAGTTGTCAATCTCAATTAAGACATCAACATGTCGAATTAGGAAGGTACTGCTGCACAGCCTATTGTTGAACTGTGTGTCAGGTGAAATAAGCACTAATTATACACTTAGCCAAATATGTCTGTTCAATATTACTTCGAAACTAAGGTCACTGAGTTATTGTGAAGTGGTAGTTTACACTATTTTGGATCCCACCAAATGGCAGGTGGCCATACAAATATGCAACTCAGCATGTTCTGCTTGGTCCCCACAGCTGTGCTGCCAATCAGTTAAGGATGGCTGCAAGTAAATGCTAATTAGCTTCTGTTGATCTGCATATTCCAGCAGCCTCCCAGGATTCCCATTTTGATATGCAAGATTGCCAGTTGGGTATGTGATTGAATTAAGAACCAGAAAAGATTTTATCTTCCATGCAGGAAAATGTGGGTCTGAATCCCCAGTAGAGGCTGTTATCACTCTGATTTATGTTTGGCAGTGCCTGTCATTGGAGTGGTAGCAAAGGCTCAGTGCTAGAGGGTGCTACCTCCCTTCTTTTGGAGGATAAAAACTCTCCTCGTTAAGAGCAAACACTCACCATCTGGGGCCTGACCCCCTCCTGGCTTTTACATTTGCAAGGATTCCACATGTCTGCTTCTCCACGAAGGGTCCAGCAGATGCTCTTCTGTAGGTTTACTGGTCCTCAAAAAATAAATAGAAATAAAAAAAAAATAGAGAGAGTAAGGAAATGAAAGAGCAGAAAGATTTTGAGAGATAGGTTTGGGGTTTTGTATTAATAGGGTTGCAAGGGGCAAAAAAGAAAAAAAAAAAAAGAAAAAAAAGAGATTTCCCAGGGTTGTCAATAGCCTATTAATAGCTGGCTGGTTACATTTGCAAGGACCACTTAAGAAAGAAAGGGCTGCAAAGTTGCACTTCTGGGAGCAAAGTGCTTAGATTTTGCACCTGTACTTCATAAGGGAAAAAAATATGATCTCATTATGTAAACATTACAATAACAATTTTCAGAAATTTTGCTTGGCTCTGCTATTAGTGAGCACTGGTTCCCTGCAGTGAGAAAATGATATTTCTCAGAAACCACTCAGTGCATATGAAGACAAAATAAAATTTGTCTCATCTTTGTGATTTGTCATCTTATGGCTTGATTGGACATTGGAAGAAAAATTATTATTTAATTACCCTGACAAGTTTCTGTAGGTTGTTATCATATTGTTTCTTGTCTTGAAAATAACCCAAAGAAAAGGTTGGCTTCAGGGTGATGGAACATTGTATGCTGCCTTAAAATGCTGGGAAACTGTTCTTCCTTAGGGATTTGAAGCTATTTTCTTTTTTTAATTATGTTCTCCCATTCATAAAGCTTGTCATCACTCTGCTGTAAACAAGACACCTAAGTATGTGAGCAATAATCCAGTTCAATAAAGTTTATAGGAGAAAGTCATAGGTAAGAATTCACTGCAAATTTCAGTTGGCATATTTAATGTACAAAACTCTAAAAGCAAAACTACAATCACTGTTTTAAAAGGTCCTTGTGTACCCTGACACAGTTGAAAACATTCTCTTCTAAAGGATATTAAAAAAATAGATGGATTAAGATGTAACATTTAAATGAGTCCCAAGCATTTTCAAAATTCTTCTGTTTCTGTGGTTTAATGAATAAAATGAAGAAATAGTGGGAAAATACTTAAAAGAAAGAAATAACTGCAAAGAATTCTAATTCAAACAAGATTTGCTATCCCCTTTATTACATGTACTATTATAAATTCAAAAGGGGTCTTGACGTGGCTGCAGGAATAACCTACATTTATATATATTATATATAAATATACACAGATGTATATTTTATATATATATATCTGTGGGATCAAAAGCAAGCTTCAATAAGGAGAGAAACAGAATTATTTCATCAGATGCAAATTCATCCTATGGCCAAAACTCCTTAAGTTTTTATGTGTTAATGTTTGTATACTTTTATATGTTTATATGAAAGTGGAATTATTTATAAATGAAACTGAACACTATTAAAACCTTGTAATCCCATGCTTTTGCCAGGTCATTTTTTAATAAGTTGTGCTTTACCACTAAATATATGGCCCCAATTCCACAAGGCAATGAAGCACACAGTTAACTTTAAGCATCCTTGAATCAAAGAGACTTATTTGCTTTGATAAATTCGGGCCCTAGGCTTCTTGAGATATTAAATAATATATCATATTTCTCTCCATTAAGCAAACTGCAGGGACCAGAAAGTTTGGGAGGTGTTTTGTTTTAACATTTTTGCAATGACACTCTCAAAATAAGTATCCTTGTCCTCCAATGCATATGGGCAAGAGTACCTTTATGCCCTCACATATTGCACAGGCTCCAAGGAGCTCAGAAAGTAACATTGAGAATGGCTGTCAGAAAATGTCGGTAAAAATGCAGTTCAATCTATTTTTATAGTTTTATTATCTTTTTGGCATTGACACGTTTCAGAAGGTTCTGAAGTGCTCTGTGGCCCCAGTTTGTCAGATCACAGAGAGTTACGTCACTTGTCCAAGCTTGGCCAAAACAGACAAGGACTTTCCAGTCTGGAAAGGAGTCCAGGAGAAAAGAATAAATATTGCATTACATAAAAACTAAACTAATGGGAAAAAAAAAAAGAAGAAAAGAAAAAAATCTGATAGACTTTGTATGTTTCACAAAACTGCAGTTAAAGGCTCTAAACAAGTTATCTGGCAGCTAGTTTAAACAAAAAAATGTAAAATGCTTCTTTATTTTTAATATGCATATGTGATAGATGAGGTGATAATGGGTAATAAACAATACACTTGGATGTGCTAAGAAACTCATGAAAAGTCTGTTGTTAAACAAATTCAATCTAAGAAAAAAGAAACAAGCTTAGACTATTATATTTTGGAATAAATGATCTATTCATCCATTTTTTACTATCAAGTGAATTCCTGAAATAGTGTGAATACTGCTTTGCAGGACCAAACAGAGAAAATATGTATTCAAACAATACATCAGTGTATTATTCTTTACATCAAAATAGTAAAAGATTTTTGTCCACTTATCTCTAACATTCACGCTCCAGTTTGTCTGTAAATACCTAACAAGGAGGAAGAGTCTGCTTCTCAAGCTAACTCCACAGAAGTAAATACCAGAAAATGACAGTTAGGATACATATGAAGGAAAAAAAAGTCATCTTAATCAGAATTATTAACTCTTGCACCTGTCTCCCACGGGAAAAGGTTATTCTGTTGAGTTCTTATTGTCCTGTTAGTTTAATTGCAGGATAAAATCTTACCTCAGCAGTGAGAAGTGAAGCAAGGACAAAGATTCCTGTGTATGAACTGGAAACACTGAGGATTGAAAACAGAAGAACTACTAGAAGGAAAAAGCATAAATCTGAATAATCTCAATATAGCCATATCAAAGTTAAAAGCTATTCAAATTAATTTCTGGGAAGGTAGAACTAGACAAGCTTCAAGCAGGAAACTCCTTAATTTTTTGGGTGTGAAGAAATATGATTCTTTTTCCTGGTTCTGTGGAGACTGAACTAAAAGATAAGCCTGCAAATATGATGGGGATAAAGATGGGGATAATCTTCCTGAGGTGACTTCAGTGTTCCAGGAGCTCTACACAGGCAATATATGACATCTGCTCTTGTCAAGTCACCAGAAGTGGTTGCTTGACAACAAACCAAAGAAATTAATACACTGGTTTACACCTAAATAAATGTCCCAATCTTACTTCTTTTTTTTTTCAATTTTACCTTTTTCATGAGCATCAGCCATTGAAACTGACCAGTTGAGATCCCAGCTTCCCTGAACTTGAAAAGCTTGTAGGAAGTTTGCTCCAAAGCCACATATCTCTCAATGAGAACAATGAGGGAGGACACTCAGCTTGACAGCTAGGGCATAAAACTCCCATTCTTTCCTTAAACACAAAAATGATGAAAACATTTATTATGAAACATATTTTCCATTACTGTATTGTAGAATGTAAACAAGTTCTCATGACATATGGGGCCATGTGTTTCCTTAAAGAGGTGTTATGTATGTCAGAAGCAGCATATGTACCGTGTGATACAGCTACCACCATGGTAAGCATTTGTTATTGCCTAGTGAACAGGTGCATAAAATCCCCATGTAAACAGATGTCATAGCTGCACTGACATCTCTTACTCATGTCTACTCCTGCAGGAAAATGAGGGGGTTTGTTTCCCCCTCTTAGATGTTTAATGTGGATGGCCCAGACTTGTGTGTCTGCATCTTCCCACTTTGACGAATCTCCTTCTTGACTACACAGTGGCTTTTAGGAGGAATAATCACCCAAAGAAGAACCTTTTTCTAGAAGAGGTTCCACAGTCATGCTCTTTCCAGAGGTCCCTATATAGATACTGTTGACAGGCACAACCAGTTTCATTAAGAAGCTAATCTAATATTGAGAATCCTGAAAGGCGCAACCAGATTTTCTACTGATTTTTCTTTTAGCGCCTAGAAGATGGCTTTTCTCCATGAAATTTTTTTTAAAAATTGGACAATTGAAGTGAATCCCATTAGAAAAAAGATAAAATGTGCAGAAACACTGCTCCTTGCTGTCTCACTTTGCAAGGTGGCGCTTGGAGGTGGACTAACATGGCCAGGTGAAGCACAGCAGATCTCACTGGAAGTCTCTGCATGGCCGGCCACAAGTCCCTGCAGTGGAACCAACCCAAACTCAGTGTACCCACGTGAGAAAATTTTCCTTCCTCACTAGAAATCTCAGAGATACCTGCACATCTCATGAACTCCAGGTGCTGTTAGATTTACATATTGTAATTAGTGCACCCTCAGTTATCAGGTCATTTTGGTGAGAATGAACCAGAAGCTCACAGAACCCTTTGTACCAACTCCCTGAACCCTTTGGAGACTGAGTAACGTAAGGAGTAAACATAAATATGTCATTTCCTTTTATCAAACATATGCATTCAAATCAGGCAAAAAGTCTCAAAAGCTAAGTGTGGTACAGCTTCACACAAACATGAAGGGGCTGGTGTGCCAGATCTGGCTCTTCCCTTCTCACACCTTCTTTTAAACTGAGATATTTGCCAGAACTTTTCAATGTAAGCCAAGGCTGTGGCTCTCTGCTGTTCTCAGACGTGGTCACATTTGTGCTTGTCCTTGCCTGGTACATATTAAAATAATATTTTTTCTTCCTTTCACCCTTCCAGAGCAAAGTAGTCTGTTTCTGCTCATATACTAAATTTTTAATGCAGTTTTCATTTTAAATTCCTTTAGCACAGTTTCTGTGGTTCTTTTTGCCTTCCTTTTTTCCCCACTCCTCTCCACTATGGCTTGTTGCACAAAAGAAAAAGCCATTCTCGCAAAATTATGAAAAGAGACAGTATATTAGGAACATGAATCTGGGCTTGATCCAAAGCCCACTGGAGTCAAGGCTATTCTTCACATTTATTTCAACAGGCTTTGGATCAGTCACTCCCTCAACAAAAGTCTCTCAGCGTAGATCATTTACGTTATTAACCATGGCATGTTTCTTTCCAGTGAAATGCAGCACAAATGGCACCAGATAACCCACTGCAAAAAATGTACATGGCAAATCTGAGCATGCTCAGCACTTTATTTATGGCAACTCCTGATAGAGCAGTCAGGCTAAATAATATTCATAAATTCTGTGTAAAGGGAGGTGTTGTGTGCACTGGCAACAGCATGGCTGCAACTTGTGGCCCTATTCAGGTGTCTGAGGTTGTAGCATTTCTTGGCTTTCTTGGGGTTTCTAGGAGTTGGTGATGACAAATCACGGTGGGAACCTATCCTTTATAGAAAATGTCCTTCAAGACTCATCCTGCTGACAGAGATGAGGTGATACAGCGATAGCAGTGAAGCACAAGTCAAGGAGATTGAAGGTAAATCTGCTGAAGACCACCTGGGAGAAATGAACCTTTCATGAACAGACAAGCATATAGGAAGGAAGAGAAAAAGTTCAGTGTGGTTGGCATCCCGCACACCACAGACTGCCAGCAGGCATCACTGGTTTGGGTGCAGGTGTGGAGCCAGAGGTGGCAGAAAGGTCTCTTCCCTTGCCAGGGGATCCCACCCAACCCCAGCCAACTGCCCTCAGTCACCTCTCTTCTGGAAACAGCATAGCTTTGGGGTTTTATTCAGGAACATCTCTCTGCCATCTCTCCCTGTTCTGACTCAGCTGAGCTGCAGATCAGACAAGCTCACAGCCTAGAGCCAGTGGTACAGCTGCAGGCTGTAGCAGGATCCATGGTACACCCTGGGATTAAGGAATCATCCTCCTTTCTCCCCTACTTCTTGTGGTGCCTTTCCAAGAGGAGATGGCACAGAGAAAACACAGCATGCTGGTTTATGATATGAACAATGATATTTACATTTCAAGTATTTAAATACCAGTAAGAGATGCTCTGCAGCCATTTTCCAAGGAAGTTTTCCACAGCCTCTTACTTCTGAGCAAAGGAGCAAGTTAATTTTCAAATTAAATGAGAAAACTAACCATCACATCCATACACCCCATCTTTCTCTTCATTACCTGATCATTCATTAAGCTGATTCATTTAGCTGATACCAGGAAATTCATACCAGAGTATTTTAAGACAGTGCTTTTTAGATCTGTATCAAACCAGAATGCTGGATCTGAAATAAAATATTGGAAATTCCCCTCTGACCTTAATAATTGAGTGTGTATATTTTTCCTGGGCTGTCCTCACCTCTCTCACCCCTCTGGGACCCCTCTGGGAACCTTTCTACTGTGAAATAGATAACTCCACTTTTTTTTTTTTTTTTTTTTTTTTTTTTGGTGGCAGAAAAGATCTTTGGAATATCAGTGGCTAGGTCAAATTAAGGGATTCATCCCAAGATTTATTCTGTTTTCCATCCCTCATCTGTTTAGATCTCAACCAGAACTGTGCAGCAAGGGTGGGACAGGTAAATGCAGAGTGGCATTGGTAACCTGTTGTTTCCCAACTTCAGGTACTAAGGCAGCAAAAAGAAAATATATTCTTTCAGAGAGAAGCAAAATAACTTTGTGTCAAGCATTCATTCAGATTGTACACTTTAAGATACAATTGTAAACTTTTATTAGAATTACTAAAGAAAAATTATGAAAATAATGCCTTTTAGGATCCAAAATCTTGACCCTTGTTAACAGAGGTTTTGTCAACCTTAGTGACACATAGCTCTGAGTCTGCTTGAGGCCTTAGCCAAGACATAGTAGAAACAATAGCAAAAATATAAATAAGCAAGAGAGCAGATGATCTGCAACTGTTTTGTCATCATAAAGTAAAAAAGTAAATGGGATCAATAGGAAAATGTGTTGGAAATTGTAACGCTCGTAAACTTAAAATGATTGGGGAAGATGGAAGGATAGAAAGCCAGACAACCTCCCCATTGTTTAAGAGGTGGATTTCTAGAGGGAATTAAGTATTATGGTATATGCTAAACCATGTTGTATCACCCAAGGTCTATTAAAATGTCATTCTAGGGTCCAGATTTTATCTTCCCCTATCACTGCTGGTGTTTGTTTTCGTAGAGTCTTGACTTGCTCCTTAATGCCATTACTGAGTAGGTTCCCTTGAGAAACTCCAATCCTCTATTTTATTTTTATAGTTTTCAGTGCTGATTAATTCCTGAAAACATATTTCAACCTTTCAGTTTCTAGCACATATCTCATTTCACATGTCATGGGAAGCAAAAAAGTATTGCTTATTTTGAGGGGGGTCTTACTTCCCCTCCCTTCCACCCTCCACATTTGATTTAATAATTTCATTTTCAGCTGAGCAGAATCACAGAAAGGTGTTGGTGTGTTGCCACAGTTTTTAAGCTTGGTAAGTCTTGGATACCACAGACCAGGCTGACAGCTGCAATGACCACAGCAGGGCTTCACAGTACTTCTCCCAAACAATGAATGATCCAGTATCCCTGTATTTCCTGATACCAGCATTACCTACTTAGCTTTGGCTGGGGTAGGTTGACAGAAGACTGGAGAAAGCGTGTTCTACTTCAGGTTTTTGATAGTTGATTTGGACCCCATGCTGTGATGAAGTGCTGGATGCTGATATGCATCAAATCAAACAGCTCAGAGGTAAAGCTGCATGACAGCTTAGAAAAAAAAAAGTAGGAAAAATAAAAGAGAAATAAGTGATCCTTCATTTCCAAGGACTTCCGTGTCTTATCTTTCCAGCAGATTGCTACAGCTAGCTCAATTATTACTTTCCTGGGATGTCTTGTTTGCTTCCACCAGACGGAAGTAATATAAAATTATGTAAATCAGCTTTCTTGAAGTAAAGAATCATGGACCAGTCAATAATGTTTATGCATTAAGAAAGGGCAGCTCCTCCTGGAAGAAATAACACAGGGAGCCGATCATAAGCAAACATTTCCAAACAGACAAAGGGCTGGTCCCTGCAGCACAATATATTATCATATTTCCACATAATTAGTTTGTTTTCCACTTGAAATCAGAAAACGATTCGACATTGCATTCTGTGCCTCAGGATGGTGCATACAGTACAATTCTCATGTGCAGGTTCATATGTTGAATAATTAGTAAGAATTAATCTGTTGAAATTAAAGTTTGGAATATTATAGAACTCATGAATAGTGCATGGAACCATCAAGTAAATTAAACCAGAAACAGAATTTAGGAAGCCAGACAATAGCAGATGACTGCTGGCAATCTGTTTTTTAATCAGTGCGTTACAAGCCAGAGGGATGAATATTGTTACTGACTTTGGAAAATAGTGTAAAACGTTAGCAGGCACAATAAAGAAGACTTAGGAAGTGAGCACATTTTTACTATGTTTGTTAAAGAAAGGCACTTCAAATGGACCTGGTCACTCAGATGTGTATCTGTTCTCCACAATGCTCAGATCGGAAAAGATTGGACTTACGGAGGGTCCTGTACTTCTGGTCTGCACTGCAAGTGCACTAAGAACTTCCAAGAGCTCCATCCCTGTCTATTTTAAAGTTGTATTTGCCTACCTGAAGCCAAAAATGTGTAAGTTTCTTTTTAGTTTCTTTAAAATTAGCAATTGAATTGACTGTAAGTCTCGGGCAGCATGAGACCAGTGTGACAATTTCTCATTTTAAGAATTCAGAACATCTATGCTTTAGTTCAGTTTTATTTTAAATTAATTTAACCATAATAAAGATTTTAGGGTTTTGCTTGCTTTACTGTGAAGAAAGCACTGGTCATGTCTTAGAAAAAAAAAAATTGAGAGCAGTCAGAAATCCTGTGAGGACTACGTTGATTCATGCTGAAATGCATATATTCCTTCCCTTGAAGGGAAGAGCTTTAAATCTACTAGCACACTTGACTTTTTCTGTTCTGTATGATCCTGTTAAATTGGAAGAGGTTTCCAGATCTATTTGAAAAATGGCCACTACAGTTAGCTGAAACTTCAATCTTGAAAATGAATGAATGGAGCTGGTCCAGTACATTGGCTCTGGACCAGTCTTTAAAATACAGCAGAACAATGAATAACTGAATTCACAGCCAGCTGGTATCATAGTTGGGCAGTGAAAGTGTCAAAATATTAGTGACTTTTTTACATTTGTCAAAATCATTGCCAATATGGGAAGCATGGGCAGCTTGCAAATGCGAATCTTACACCAAAATAGTTTTAAAATCTTGCCTTAAGAATGTGAGTGCAGCTCCTGATTTTATCTCACCCATCACGGAAAAGATGGAAGAGAACAAAATATCTTTTACTTAGAAGATAAAAGCTATTATTGATTTATCATCAAACATCAACTACTAATGTGGTTGAGTGGTGCTATATGCCCTGAAGGAATAATGGATCAACCGGCATTTCTGTGTCTTATTTTCTGGAGTCTAATAAGTCCATTCTAATAACTCCATCACTGGATTAATTTCTAGAATTTAACATGTAAAATCTCCATGAAAAGTAAGTATAAAATTTATATCTATCTATACATACTCACACAACGTAAAGGAGAAGGAAACAGAGTTTGGCCATGCTTCAGTTCCAGGAGAGAAAAAGAAAAATAAACATATGTTAGTGGTGTCTGACACATCTTTCTGCTCCAATAATTTGAAAAATGTTTGTTTTATTTTTAAAACAAAATTTCACTGGCATTCACTGGATGCTGCAGTTGAGACTGTTTCGCTCTTTTTGGAAAGAATAAAAAAGCATCTCTATGACCGAGTTACTCCAGCGCAGCAATGCAGAAAGTGCCTGTGCTCGTGTACTCAGTTTGTCCTCCAGGAAGATGCTGGGGAATTTTCAGTGCCTACATTGTGAGTGCTTCCTTACCCCCATGGACAAAGATCCTTTTGGGTGTCAGCACTCCAGAGGGCTCACATCAATTATCCTTGTGATGAGGTACACAGCAGCCCAGCACTGCTCAAACCAAGACCCATCTCTCATGGAACACAATGGATTATCACAGAGAGTTTTGGTGACCTGAATCTGCTGACAACTTATTGATGATCTCCAAAGGCCTGATGTGCAAAAATGAGTGAACAATTAACTCTTGTGACCAGTTATATTAGGATCTATGGAAGCAATCACGGAGCTAATGAACTTGGGAGCTGCAGCACTCCATCAGGAGCAGGTAGATTTGTGGGAGGACAGTGCAAAACTCCCACTGATGCATATTGGACACAAATCAAAACTCAGCTTTTAAAGAACAGGACATACCTCCTCATTTTTTTTTTTCCACTTTAAAAGGCTAATTTCAAAATCAAACACGTACATAGCTAGAGCTATACTTTATATAGTCAAATTCACTGCAGTGATTAAGAGAATCTTTTTACTGTCTCTGTGCCCAAATTTCTGATCGATTCCGGTTTTTTCCCCCTTTGAAATTCATTAGTTAAGTGAATAATCTCTTTATGTTCCTTTATTAGTTATAAACTGAGAACCAGGAACCTGTGCTATTTTCCCCTTCTCCTCTGCAGTGTTCTTATTTCAGCAAAGTAAGGTTTGAGCTGGAAACTTTCCCTGAGAAGATTTTCATTTCTCATCTTGTCTGATGCAAAGTAAAGAGTATGCCAAGTGCCACTGACCTTAACTCTCCTGAATCAAAAATATCTGATGTGATATATAGAAAACTTTGATGTGTAGATATGCTAATCAGCAGAGAAATGTCAAATTTGCATACATTTCAAGTGACCCAACAATATTTACCTTAGAGCTAAGTTTCATATTTTTCTGACAATTGCAGCATTGAACAAGTGACTCATTTAGCATATCTAAGCAGCATTATGTCACAGGGATTTACCTCAGAGTTGTTTGAAAGCATCAAAAAGATGAACATCACTGTCTGAAATTAACAACAAGCCTAATTTGATTTGACAAATGATGTTGATTTAGATAGGGTCACTAGCTATTGAAGATGCGGAGGACAAATAGTGCCTTGAAGCCTTGATAAAACTGAATATTTAAACAGTTCATTATGCAAATTTGCCCTCTACCTGTCAGTAGTGACTAAAGTATAGGGTTAGAGTGCTGCAGAGGCTTGGTGCTGAGGAGATGACTACTCTGTGTGTACCTGGATCTGTTTAAAACAACAACTCCGCAGACATTTACAAAGTGGATGTACATCAGCCCATCCTCCCCAGGTTTGCCAGTGACAGAACCAACAAAGGCTTGATTCTGAAAACTTTCAGCATCAGTGCAGAAAACTTCACTTTGCCAAGGGAGCAGGTAAACAGGGACATTTTCCTGTTGCATATTCAAAGACCTGTTCTCCAAACCTTCCTCACAAGATGCACTTTCTGCAAGCCTGGTGGAGCCACCTGCATCACCACTGGTGCTGCTCACATGAGGATGCTGGACAGGAGCCCTGAAGTGTAGGCAGGTGGGAAAAGATTTCCAAAATCACTAAGTCCATCCCTTGGCCAAATACCACCATGCCCACTAAATCATAAGAACTTATGCATAAGGACCTGGGAAACTCAAAGACCCAGGTTATTCACAGCTGTGTACTACACCTACATATAAACCTCCACTATTGCTCCTATCTTGGCCAACTGGTATCCATTAGTAGAAGAAAGAGAAAATCCCATCTGACATAAGACCTTGGGGTTTGAAAAAATACCTTGGGATATCATTGCCCATTCAAAACAGATGGCTTTGGCTCTTTAGGGTCCATTCTAAAAAACTAAACATATTTAAATGCACCAGTTCTGGATGAGAACACATATTGTACCAAAGGAACAAAATGTGTAGCAACTTCGAGTGGATATATAAGTGTTCAGGAATAATTAACAATATTTACAAGTTCCTAATCTGCAGTACTAATAAATCCTTATTTTGAAAGGAAGTGCTGCAGAGTAATTAATCTATACAGCATACAGCAGTAACTCCTTAACATTATTTTCTTGGGTTTGTTTTGTTTTTTGGTTTTTTGGGTTTTTTTTTTCCATTTTTTGCTATGTACATGCACACAAACTATAGTTTTAATATTTTGTATACTTCAATTTACCACCCCACTGTATGGCCACAGGTCAGCAGCTTTTAAGACACTACATAATGTCTGGGTAATGTTACTCTTTACAAGTTAACTTTTTGTAAGACTCTTTCCACCACATTTTTCTCAGAGTTCAGAAAAGCCTATTGTTGTAAGCCAGGCTGAATTCTGGTGCAGTGCATTTAGAGAACTGTATGAAAATGTCAGTTTAAGTATTGGCAAGTAGATTACATTGCAATAGCAGACAGAAGCTATTTAATTAAAGAAGTATGGAGAGCAAGAACAGTACAGAGGGAATATCTGCTCTGATCCCAGGAAAGCCTTGTCTGGGGTGAGCTGTGCCCCCATGGGCCAGGGTGCATCAGGGGAAGGATGCAGTGTGAGCAGAGGGGCTTGGACCAGCCCTGCCCCACAGCCAGAGCTCCTGGCGATGCTGGTGCAGAGGCCAAGCCAGACATGACTCAGGAGCAGCACTGCTCTTGCTCACAGCCCTGTGCATGAATGCAGCATACTCACAAGAAATGGGATTTCTTAGGGCTAAAGAGCCAGGGAAATGTTTATACCACATGTGGTAGACTTGGGCTAAGGTATAGAGCAGCACATTGTGCAGACTTCCCAGCTCAGGAGCTCGTTAGCACCCAGGAATGTAAGCCAAAAGCATCATGAACCTTTTGCATTTTGTGCTTTTTATCATGCAATCTTATTGATTCATTTCCATGTGTTTTGGAGTATTTGTGTTTTCTTTATCCAGGTTTATCCCATCTCCCCCTTGCTGGTCAGACTAATTGGGAGATGGCTGTATTTACCATTTCACCGGATCTGAGAAAACATGCCTTGTGAGCAACCTTGATTTGTTTATAAACTACTCCTCTAACTCTGCTGAGCTTGTAAGTTCTTGGCTAATTGCTCTCATGTCCATGAAATGGGAGAAACCCAAGTCAGAAATACATGGAAACAATTAGGGCAGGAAAAAAAAAAAAAAGGCTTTCCCTGTAAACAGATGTCTGTGCCAAGATACCCTACCTAGAGCAACTGGCACGTGGTATGTTTGCAGATGGATCCACAGTAGGATCTAGCCACTTATATTTAGCATGCAGTGTTATTTGTTTTAGCTTGCCAGTGAGCAGTGGGCAGGAGTTAGAATGGGAAACCATCATTTTTGTGCAGAAGTGCACCAGTACCACCCCAATCACATACTTGAACTCTTAATTATTACAAATGCAGCAGCCATTACAGGAATATCTGCCTTTTTTTCCTCCAAAGTTGTCTTAGAAGAGCATAGGTAAGATGATTTGTAATGTGCTATCTCGTTACATAGTTCGAGATAACATTTTGTTCTTTACAAGTGGAAAAATAAAAAGCAATACAGCAAAGTGTTCCAGCCTGTTTCATTATGTTGGTAATTTCCACTGCATGGATTTACTGTAAACTCTGGTTAGCATGCATGAAGTAATTCAGCAGTCTGAAGGCCAGGAGGGATCATTTGTGCATCTAGTCAGATCCTCCTCCATAAACTGTGTCACAAAATTTCTCTATCTTCATGCACTATCTGTACTCTGCCTTCTTAGTGAGCTAAAATAAAAGAAAATCCTTTTGAAGGTTTGAAGCCTAAAATTATGAGAAAAGCTATTATCGTTTTTCTACATATACTGTTCAAAGGTCAAAATTAGTCACTGTACTTTCTATTTTTTTCCCCATTCAAATGCATTGATTACAAAATCAGAGCTGTCTTTGGACTGGACATAATTTTAAGCTGATGCAGGACTCCTGAAGCAAAAAGTTATTATTTTTTATGAGACGAAAAATCACTTGAAGGGAATGAGAGCACTGAAATGTCAGACAGACATGGTCTTTGGGCTTACATCCAAAAGGAATGGCTACATTTCCATGACTCACAAAGCAGGCATAGATGGTCATATTGACCCTTTCTGCCATAAAATAACCAAAAAGTTTACAAACTAATACCTTGGAGGGGTTCCTTTAGCAAAATCTTGCTAGTGTTTGATTCCTAGCAGTTTACATATGATAACATTAAGGTTTCTTTCCTACAGGAAGGTGTTCCAAACACTGATGATCATCAATATATTTTTGTCTTTATGAAATCATAAGTTAAAATACATTTTCTGGTAAGAGGAGGGGGACTGAAGCAACAGTTTTGATGGAAAAACTAAAAGCCTGGTCATTTATGTATATATTTAGATGCAGAGTTCATTCTCTCTTGTTCTGCTGAACAAGCACCTCTGCAATCTCTGTATGAAAATGAAAAGGCTGCTTTAAAACATCTCAATATTTCTGAGTTATTGCAAATGCCACAATCCAGAAATCAATAATTGAACCAACTTCAAGAGTGCTGATTTTGTTAAGAACCCAATTCTCTTTTTTCCAAGCATTGTTATTCAAATATCATTAAATTAATGACTCAAAGTGACTATGGATTTATTTTTATAAATCATTGTATCTTCAAAGCAGATTAAATGGTTTTGACTCCTCTTTTGCCACGGGACAGATTCTTCAAGTTCTGCTAAATATACCCAGTGTTCCCTAGTGCACATTCTACCATTGAAGTTGTTTCTGAAACATTTCAGGGTGCTTTATGCTGCAGCTGCTCTAATACTTACACCTCCAAGAATAGACAGGATAGGTAAGCAACCACTTATTCAGATTTGAATATCAGAAAAATATGGTCCTTTATTTTTTCTGGAGCTCTCCAGAAAATTAAGTTTTTCTCTAGAGAAATGCCAGTAATGGTAGCAATTGAGTATTTTGTAAGGGATAAAGATCGAAATATATCATCACACTCTGGCTTTATAGCCTCCTTGCTTTGTGAAGCTTTAAAGGTCTGTGATGGCTAGTGAATAAATACAGATAAATAAATAGGTTTTCTCATTAGACTTTATTTCTTCTTACTAGAGGAAATCGAGATGACACATACTTTTTAAATTAAAAAAAAAAAAAAAGAAAAAAAATAAAGGATGTCTCAATTGTGAAAAGAACATGCAACTGACAAATACCAGGAGGGTGAACAGCAAGCAGTGGTCTTCAGAATATTCCTGGAATGAATATCATTCTGGTGACTGGATTTCTGCCAAGACTTTTTATTCTGTTTTAAAAAATGCATAGACTAGTAGAGTCATAAAAGAATGTTTTGTCTCTGGAATATGCTGGAACAAAAGCCAGATATGCTTAGGCTTTGACATGGACATTCATCATGTCCCAAGCTGAATCAGTTATTAATTCTGAAAGTATTATATATGAAATGGGCTGAGTGTCTAACAAGTCTGCCATGTTGTTCAGTTATAACTAAACTGTGGTTGAATTTTGAGAAATATCCTCCTGTATATTAAGTTGTGTGAACTCAACCAAGCAGCCCCTCCAGTCCCAGTCTCCATGGGGACCTCCATCACTTTGCCTTAACAGGGTGAAGCTGAAGCCCAGGATTACTTTCATTGGCATAGAAAGGCTTTCCACACACAGAGCACAAGCTCCACAAAAAATTCATATAAGCTTCTCATTCTGAAATCTTGCTCTGCACTGGCTCCTTCCTGCTGGCCAAATTGACATCTTCCCATGAAGGCTGCTGCAATCAGATTGGAGCAATATCACAAGGGTTCAAGACATCCTCCACCTTTGCAGTTACTCCTCTCTAGCTCTTCAGACCACGTGCAGGGACACACATACAATTATTTCTGCTATTTAATTACACTATTCAGCAAGTTACTGGCTTACCAGTAGCATTATTTTATCTTACAGTGCTTAGAAACCCACTGATGTTTATTGCAATGGTTGTGTGAGCAGCACTGCTGTGAAATTCTGAAGTTTCAGCATCAAGCCACTTCCATTAAATCTGTATTTAAGTGCCATTTCATTTTTCATTGTTATGTTTGTGCTGCATTAAAGAGAAAAGCAGAACTCTCCTCCAGCTGTTCATCAGCACCATTGCTTATCACCAAGAGGAGCTTCTTGGGTGGGGGAAGGCTACAACTATAACTCATGGAGGATACAAGAATCCTTAAGGATATTCACCATACTAACAAAATAATTCAGTATTTTTTAGTCCAAAATGAAGAAAAGTCCTCACATTCAAGTAAAAAACACACTTTTACAGGTTAAATATTTTTAAATGTGGATTCCTGCACTCTAGTTTTCACCATAAATGTATATCCCACAAAAAAAAAATATTCCTAGACAGACAAAAGCTGAATGCTTTCTAAAGCTCTCAACTTAGACTGTCTTCAGACGCTAAAAACAGAAGGGGAAAAAAAACCCAGCCACAAATCAAGTTAAACCTTGATTAAGAGCTGATCAAGAGGCTCTGTTAGGATCTCTCAGAATGTGCTTCTCCATTTTCTAATCAATTTTTTAAAGTGATGGCAATAGCAGTAGCAATAAATATTAATATTAGTGCTGAGCAAAGTCACCACTGGAATCCATTGTACTGTGCACTACAGGAGCAGAGAAGGGACAGTTCATGTGCAGAAAGACTTCCATGTGAAAGCCATCTCTAGGCAAAGGAATTACAAAGCATAGGAACTAAAAAATAGGACTGTGCCCAAGGGTCCTGGCTCCACCATTCTATGGACATGCCAGGATTTGACATGATTTTTTTAACAGTTTTGCTTTGATGACAGTACAAGGCTTCCTGTATTGTTTTTTCTTCCTCACTTGTAGGAAAATCTCCACACCAAAGGAGTGTCCTTCTCCTTCCTCCTGTCCCACTTCCTCCTACCAGAAGTATTTTCTTAGAATGGGAAAAGCTATACATATTAACACTGCTTCAGACTGTGTAACCAGAGGAAAGTGCCTTTTGAACCATGAATTCCTGATACTGAAGATCATCCAGCAGAAAAAGCCTTCAGCTTTACCTCTGACATTCAAAGCTTTTGTTTATTCCACTAAGTGTGCATGTAATTTTTTAACTCAGAGAAATAGAAGACAAATGTTGTCTGATGCCTACCCAAGGAAATAAAGATGATGGGAGAGGATAAAAGGATGTTTGTGCTGTTCTGTGTTAAATTGAAATGAGATTTCTGATATTTCCTCTCAGTTTTAGCACCATGATAGCAATAACATAGCTGGAGCCTCAGTATTTCTCCTCTCTCCAGTTTGGGGCTGTGGCTGCACACAGTCTGTAGCGTTTTAGCTGCTCAAAACAATCTGTAAAAACAGTTTGTCTAAATCCCACTCCTTTTGTGTCCTGCCCCTCACCTGTATGATCAGAAGCTTGTTTTATTTAGCCCATTATATACCAGACCTGTTCAGCAGAGGGGATGCTCTACACGAAGCAGGAGTCCTCACAGAATTTCTGCATAAACTCTGATTTATTGTCAGTATAGGCTGAAATAAGTCACCCTCAAGCCAGATATGAGCAATTACATACAAATAAGAAATACTCTAACCCAGTTAAGTTAAAAATCTCTCTTTATCAAACCAGTGCAAGTTTGCTTCTAGACAAGGCCTACTAAAATTTGCTACGCTGTTTTAAAACTATTTTTTAATACTTTTAGGCAAGCAGCTTATACATCCAGTGTGTGGCTAATATTAATGGCAGAGCTGTAAATCCCTCACAAGGGAGTTTGTGGAAGTGCTGATATGTCCATTACCAGCACAGAAAAGTGCTGCCAGGCTCTTCTGTAATTACAGCTTCTTCAAAGGCAGAGTACATCATTTGGTCTGCAGAGAGAAGCAGCAAAAGCCAACATGAGAAGAGACTGACTGATTTCAGAAGTCCTGCTGCCAAGGGCATGAATACTTTGGTACCCAGACATCCTCACCCAGGTCCCACTGCAGCAGAGAAGGGCAAAGTCCTACCTTCTCCACCACTTTCCTGCTCTTCTTCCTCCTTCATTACACCCACTTGTTCTTTTGCAACCCATGTTTCCCCAACACCCATCAACACAACAGTCATGCCATCCCTCTATATAGCATTTCCATCTGTAACTCTCCGAGTGTTTTGCAAAAGGCAATAAACAAGCTGCTTCCTCCACCCAAGGTCACCCAGAAGGTCAGTGCTGAGCCCAGGAACTGACCCCAACCTCTCAGGACCCGCACCAAGGATGGGACAGGCTGTACCACTCACAGCCACCTGTTAGGGAACACCACAGCCTGAGGAAGAGCTGAGCTCTTACAGGGTGCTTGACACTACTTCTAATCATGTAAAAATAATGAAAACTATTTTCTGTCCATTTGAGGCACTTGCAAATTACCATTCACTGTCATATCTAAGTGCCAAACACTATCAGGCATACTGACAGGCTTTGAAGGCTTCCAAGATGAGGTGGTATTAATACAAGCCTGTTTCACTACAGTACCACAAGAATTATATAGTGGATATTGAAATGTTGGGCTCTGTGAGTATAATTTGGTTCCTTGCAATTGGAAGGAACAGAGCCTTGGAATGGAGCAAGACTGCTGTGACAGGATAATTCAGCTCAGCATCATCACACCCCTCTGGGGTCACCCACAATGAAGATGTTTTGGTCATGTCCCACAGCTCGAGGGCAGTGGTACCCCACAACATCCCCAGGAGTAAGTGGCTGTTCCCAAATAAATATCTGGCTTTCTGCTAACATGAAATTGAGATGATTCTTGGTATTACAGACCAGATAAAAACATTGTGCCTATCTTGACTCTGCACTGCAAATAGCCAAGGAAGAAAAGCTTCCTGCTTCACATGCATGAGAAAATGGTCTCACACACTTCTGGTCACTGCCCATGGTACCAAAGTTCATAAAACTGCATCACAAAATTTCTAATTATGCAGGCAGACATCAAGGGGAAATCAATACCAGAGGATGGGAACCTGGGACCTGCAGTGGCTGTGTTTTCACTGCTGCATGATGGCATCTGAAAAAGAAATTAGGAGGAAAAAAGAAAGATAAGGAGAACCCTTTATTGTGAAAGAAAGTTCCACATTTTGCCATCTTGGCTCTTACTCAGATATGGAATCCCTGTTCATGTAGTGCTGAGTCTTAAGAGGATTCAAGGAGCTTGGACTCATTTTGAGCACATTACACTTGCTTTTGTGCAAGACAACATTTTCCACTTTATTTCAGATATGCCCAGCTATTGTTGGGAGAGAACTACTTTGGACTGGGATACAGGAGTAAAAAATGCTATTTTATTTTCTGATAAGGTCAGCAAAACTCAGGTTATAAATCAGTCAAATTCTTTGCATTTTTTATTGGCTCGTTAGCTGAGCAATTTCAGTGATTCCCTGCTTAAAGGATATGTGATTCTTTCTCTAGCTTGTGACAAAATTCTGCCAGCAAGCAAGCAGAATCAAAAATCTCCTAGACATTGTCAGTTACTGGAAATTTAAACCTGTGACTGGTATGGAGATAAGTCACTACACATCAGAAAGAGTCCTTTATGAAAACTCAATGTGTGTGTGATAGAAGTTAAGGAGAAGCAAATACTTCTCAAAGAACAATGAAAACATAGTTTTGGATTTTTTTCACCAGACTTAAATGATTTTAATGCTTGTTCTCTCTTAAGGCTAAATCTGACCAACGGTTTATTGCCAGCAGAGGCACAAAGGGTGATTAAATTATATAAAATAGGGGAAAATAATCCAAAAATACAGTTACTCAGTGCTTTTCTCCTGCAAAAATAACTGATCAACCATCCTACCTGACTTCATCTCTAACATTTCTAATTCCTTTTCTATTTCAAAGCCATGGATTGGAAGTGATTTTTCCAGCAACATTTGGAGCACCCCATAGGTCTAAAAAGCATAAACCTGCAACCCTACTACAACATGTAGTTGCCTAAAAACATGCAAAGTAGGTAAAAACATCACCAGCACAGTGTAGTTATATAATTACTGTATTTTGGACAAATTACTGAGTACAGGATGAAAGGCAGTGTATCAGCACACTCTCCCACCTAAATCAGATCTTAGTTAGAAATGAAGAATTTTTTTCAGGTTTTAGGGGTTTTTTGTGATTTCCTTTTTTTCCTATCCTTTAATCCAGAGAGCTATCTTCAGACATGGCCATCTAATGCAGACATAGTCAAACTACTATTTTAAGTTACAGAATATCTAATGAAACTAAACAGGACATTGAGCAATTAATTTCTACTCAGTTTGTAGTGGACAGCTCTCTCCAAGATGAGCATCACTGTTTGCACTACTCAACAATTCAGGCAGATTAAGCAAGGATTGAACACACCTCCACACAACCAAAAACTGCTTTTGAGACCATGCTTAAGTCTCAATTGCTCCAATACTACTGTTGGCCGCTTTTATTTTCTGCCAATGAACTTGGGCCAGGAGCTGGAAGCCTGTCAGGTTTTAGAAAGCAGAAGCAAAACATGTCCAGGCTGGGCAGTTGCAATTGATTCTCTTGTGACTCTTCCCAAAGATGACTCACACATTTCAGTTTGTTCATGCTTTGACAGAGCACAGCATGATGAGCAAAATCCTCCTGGTGATCCACGAGCTGACCTGCTGTGTGCTGCTGGTTCTCATTCTCCCAATAAAACCTCCTGTGGGCTGGAGCAGGGCTTTGTGAGGATCACTTCTTTCCCTGCACACCATCACAACACCCAGGCTCAGAACTCAATGCATCTGCTGGCAATGCAACTGGCTGCATGTTCAGGGAATGAGGCTTTAAGCAAGGGGTCACCAGATGGCCATTCCTTGTAGCTTCACTTGACCTTCAGAGAGCACTGCTGTGTCCTACGCCGCGCGGCACCGCGGAGCTCCGAGGCACAGTGTAAGATGCATTAGTAGGTCAAACACTTTCTTGGCTGGAGACCATTGTGGAACTATTTATTATGGCCAATTGGGGCAGATTGCACTGGGCAGGGACGTGCTATAATAAGCACATTAATGCTAAGTGTCACATGCCAAGATCTGACAAAGAGGGGTGAAGAACATCAGTTCATACTTCACTCATCTGTTTTTCCTGGGTAGCTGCACAAGAGGATTAGAGAGCTTCTGTCCATTCTACATCTAACCTGCTGAAAAAGAATCAGAAACCTCAATTTTCCAGGCCAAAACTCACTCCAAATCCACCCAATCTGATTCAGTTGCAGTCAGAAAAAAATCTTGACTGAACTACATAGGGTTAAGCACTGGCCAAAATATCAGCAGAAGCAGGAGGCTTGGGCGCTTTGAAACTCTGTTCAACATATGTCTGAAGGATTTTTGGGACTGCACAAAACTGTAGTAAAAGAAAAGATTGGCAAGGCAGATGTTCGTTGTTTACTGACCCCTGATGAAACCTGCCCTTTCCTTTACCCATTTGAGATGTTCAATAGATACGTTGGTGCTGATTTTTAAACCATGTGCTGCCAAAAATCTGGTGTATTTCTACGTCCCTGAGAGTTTGAAAACAAGAAGTACACTAGACTAGTGTGAAAACACACTTCCTTATGGCAGGTTTATAAGCTGATCACTGGAAACGAATTTCTTGCAAAGTAACATGTTGAAAACCATGACAGGCTCATTGACAACAAGCAAAGCCCTCACATTTCTATCTCAGGAAGAGGGTCAGTTTGCAGAGCAGGCACCAAGCGATTGTTTATTGGAGCTTTTGCAGAAAAAAAAAGGAAATTTTGCCTTCCGGGTATTTATGTGGAAAAAGCTGATACTGTCGCAAACACAAATAACACAAAAACAGGACTGTGAGAACTCCCAAGCACACTCAAGCTTTCCTTTCCACGCCATTTTTCTATATGGCTAACATGGCAACCTTGGAATCTCAGCCAACATGGTAACACTTCCGACTTTGGAAGAGACCAGCACTTTGCTTGATTTTTCCCCACCTGTCAGGCATGTCTTGTCCAAGAATATTTCCCAAGCAGCTGAAGGGATGGAGGTGCAGACATGACAAACACAATAATGAACATACTTTCTAGAGCAGCTTCCTAGAATTGCTGGGGCAGCAGCAAGCAATAACCCTTGGGACTCTCATTCATGGGAAGCCAACACCATGGTGGTCCCAGATGGAGTAACTCAGCATTTCTGAAGTCACAGGCACTATTTCTATCACACATTCACACCCTGCTTTCATAGTCACACTTGTCCTAGCTTTCACTTATATTTCCAGGTCTTGTGAATGCCAGAAAATAATCCCCACACAGGTAGCTTGTAAAGCTGCTGTAAATGGGGCACAGCCTGAGATCTAAAAACCTGCAGAGCAAACTGGTATTAAGTGACATCCCATCAGGGAAACCTCCAATGCATCCTGGAATCAGCCTGCTCATGGGAGTACACATATCAACAGCTCAGGTCTCATGCTACGGGACATGCATGACTCAACTTCAGAACACACCTAAGTGTCTGAGTAGCATATCAAGCTCCACAAAGGACCACCAACATTGTTAAACATTATACACAGTGTTCTAAGTGCTGCATGGTGCAGACAAAGTAGCTTTCTTCGATAATACTAACTAGATTAAATCAACTATCATTCCATACATAATGGAACAACAGAAATTGATGAAGAGTGGGTTTCAAAAGCCAGGGTGGGTTATTATACAACCAACAAACTCTTCAGCAGGAAAAGGTGTTAAACAAAGTTATGGACAAATACAGGGCAAATATGCATGGAATACTGAAGAGCAGAGGAAATGAGATGGTCAGCATCCCTGGAGTAATCTGGCAAAATCATAGGGTGAGAAAGGAAGCGGGAGTTCAGAGAAAGCAATTTGTCAGTCACCATCACTGTTAATACATCTTGCAGTCTTCAGAGGAAGCTCAGATGATGCCCTTTGCCATATTTTTAACAGAATACACATGTCATTAATACTCTGTATTCAATAACATGGATATCACAGACCAATGAGAGGCTTCTTCAGCATGCTGAGGTGACAGGGAGGAGAGGAGCCAGGGGAAGCCTCCACATACAACAGAGCTCAGAGGAAACCCAGTGCAGCAGAGATGACTTTGCACAACAGCAGAGCTGGTTGCTCATTCCTACAAGATTTGCTACTGCATCTTCATCAGCAAACTCTAAACTCGTCTCTTCATGAAAACCAGAGAGAAACTTGGCTTCAGTAGGAATCAAGGACCCTGACTCCATCCTGCGACTTGAAATCACCGTTCTTCAAGAAAAAAATCCTTGCTTGGCCCAGTGTGGCCAGGATCACAACCTCCAGCAAGTTTCTCTTTCCAGAGGGGCAGACTAACAAAGGAAGACTGCAGATACTCCGTGATCCTGAGCACAGACCTTGGAGACACCAAGTGCCTCAGACAAACCTGGCAGAGGGGTGGTTGTCACAGGCAAGGACTCCACCCAAGGCAGCAGACCCACTTCACAATACTGATGAGACAGCAGAATAATGCAGGACAAATTAAATTAAAGAATCTATACCAACAATAATGTTTACAGTAGTCTCACCTCAATATAGCAAGCACAAGCCCCAGCAGGAAATTACTTGGGGGAACAGCAAGAAGCAGCAGGGAGACTTTCCCCCATTCCAATCTCAACAGGTTCATCCCTCAGACAAGCAGGGGAGCTCCCTGGTTTTTACTGGATCAGCAGACAGCTCCAATACCCAGCCCGCTGCTGTCACATGCATGAAGGTTAATTGTAATTACACAAGTGAAGTTTCCTGATGAATGTATCTGGGGATCTGCCATTTGGCTCGTGCTCTTTCTATTTTACAGGTAAAGCTAATGAGTACACAATTAAGCACTTGAGAAACAGATCACTGACAAAGTCCACACCAGGTTCACTGGAGAGTGACATGAGCAAGTTCAGGGAATATTCCCTATTCTCTCATATCATCTTTCCTGCTCTTCAACAAATGTGAAGGAAATAAGCTACCAAACACCTTTAGCTGTTGTTTTCGTGTCATTAATGCATTCCTACTGCCATTTTCAGCTCCTAGTCAATGTCTTTGATAGCTGACACATCGTTTCTATCACATCTTATTTTGCTGAAGGCATTTTCCAACTCCCTTAAGCCTTTCCATTCCCAACGACAGCACATACTTTCGAGCTAATATTAATTTAAATGACCTTTTTTCCCCTAGATCTGCTTTTTGAATTTAATGAGATCCCACAGTTATACCTGTACCTACCAACACCTACAGGGGTTCAGTTCCTTATGGACAGATTTGTACCAGCTGAACTAAGGAATGTAACAAGGAAAGAAGATTTACAGGAAGCCTAAGTTCACATGGGGGCCATGTTCCCACTTCCCCTCCAGGAGCAACCATTAAGTTCAGACTCCCTGTTTATATTTTGGCTTTCTGGCACAGCTGGTGATGGAGAGAAAAGGGAAACTACTGGGCCTGAAACTTCACCCAGTAAACACCTCTTCTTTTCTTAATGAGTTATCCCCAAAACCTGGAAGGTCATACATCCAGCATCAGGGCCAAACATATGGGACTTGTAAGTTCAGTCTCCTAGCTGGAAACCAGGGATCCCACATCCACCTTCTCTTTCAGATTCCAAGCCAGCATGGAACAAGCAATGGACCAAGCCTTCCCACCCCTCCCAGCTCCACCAGCCTTCCTTGGCAGGCTTGCCTCCCACAGCTTGCTTCTCCAACACCTCCCCACCTACAACTCCTATTCCTGCTGGGCTGCAGCCTTTTATAGCAGCTGTTTTTTGATTGGCATTTTTTCACAGATGGGGGAGGCAAATAGGTCCTTCATTAACCCTTTGCAGGTTGCTGCCAAATGTGTGTGGGGGTTATATGTCATTTTTTTTAATGAAGTGCCTTCTGGAATTGAACCCCACTCTCCTTAACTGTGGTTCAGCACATCTAACTAGAAAGTACAAACAATATCTATTCTTAATCTTATTTATTGTCAGCAAATGAGGCAGTGAAGTGGTTGGGTGAAAAGCCAGAATTCTGAACAAACAGTTCCCTTTAGCCAAGATAAAATTTTAAGATTAGCAGACTTTGGAAAACCACGCAAGTATTTTGTCTCCATAGTTCTGTTTGATTTTTATTTTGCTAAATGAAGTCTAGGATAAACAGGAGTGAAGGAAAGAAACAGCTTGCTTCTCCACTTTCTCCTTCCATGTCCAAGGATCCCTAGCCTGTTTGGATCTCTAAGGTAGCACTTAACATCTGTTTGCAGGTACTGCATGCTGGTGGTGTGGGACAGAACTCAGCAGCACATGTGAGCTGCCTGGCTGACTGACCCATGTCTTGGTTTGCTGTCTTTTTGTGTCCTTGCTTTACACACGCTCCTGGCCTCATGCCCCACAGAAGAAATCAATTTGAGAAGGTTTATTAAAATGAAAAGTTCTCTGCCTCACAAAGAGGTTTGTGGAATTTTGCTGTTGGTGAAACATGAGTAAGGTTATAGACAAAAGTTATTAAAAGTGAAATTTACGTGATTTAAACTAGAAGGATCTACAAACAGTATTTGCTCAGTTTTCTTATTTGTACTGTGGTTGTAAGTAGCTAACATATCCTACATCCTCACCACGTCTCAGGCTCAGATACTTTCTTTTCCATTCCTCTCTCAAACGTGAGGAACAAAGCCAGGTGGCAAATAGGATGGGAACAGGACAAGGTATTCTAACTACTGCTTAGGACAGGGAAAGGTGGAGGAGAAATCATCAATAGTGGCTGGAAAAAATTTCCTGTCTCTTCTCAGAACAACAATCTTAGACAATCTGCAACCATGAAAAAAGGCTAATTGCTTTACTTACACCTTGAATGAGCTCTGTGTCTTCTTCTAAAAGGACACTTGCTTTGCACTGATATAATTCAAGTATATTGAACAAGTAGTTCATTCCACCCAGGTTTGGAGAGAAAACACAGAAAAATGCATTGAATAAAATATATTAGATGTCTTCTGCATGATGATATAATACATCAAAAATCTGATTTTAAACTTTTTGACAAGTTGCCCCAGGCTTTATATCAAAATTAGCCTTGTGGTTCTGCTGCTGAAAGGAAGGAGGAGGGGGGACAGCAGAACACCACGCATTAAGGAAATAAGCAACTACTTGAAAAAGGTGTTTGAAGAGTAACCAACCCCAGTACTCCAATGGTTCCAGGGATTTATGTGACGTACGGTGAAAAGGCACAAGCTCAATCTGTCCCCTTTCCAAAGTGGTCAAAGCCTTGCGGTTAACACCATGCCAAGACCAAATGGGAAAGCCCTGCCAGGGCCTAAATATACTGTCCTGGACTTGGTGCCGTGTTGACTCAGCCACATGGAATATGGACAAACTGGAACACAGACAGAGTGAGGCTGTGTTTGCTGATGATGTACTGGCAAATGAACTTTATGTTCATCCACAAGATCCAACAAAGGGGCTTCCTGCACCATGTCATTAAGGAAAACATGCAAGACACCCTTTCCAAATTTCTCCATTAAATGGAATGGGCAGGCTAGAGCTTCCTGCAAGCAAGGACACATGGGATGTGTGTTTGGACAGGCTTCTGAATGGCTGAAGTTTTGCCTTTTCTAGAGTGCATTTAGTGTAAACTCTGTGCACTATCTCATAGGCATATACAAAAATGTCTCTCCTGGGGGTATCCAGAGGTTTTCACTTTAAAGGTGAAATTACACCAGCAGGCTCCAGTGCCAGCATCCTTGATGATCATGGAAAATGCAACAGCTGCACAGAAGAAACCAGCACTCGTTCCCTGTTAATGCTGTTCTTACTTGTGTTTAAAATCCTGCTTGTTTTGATGCCTCATGCAGAATAATAAAAAGAACCACTAAGCTACTGACTCTGTGCAACTCTATAACCACAGCTTAGGGGTTTAGGGAATGAATATTCTTTCAGTTATGACATTGTCTTACACTGATGAACCTTGAATTGGTAGTGTTTTTTTTTAAAATTAAGCTCTGCAGATTGGTAGTGGGAGAAGCACTCACTTCTCCAACAACCTGCACTATAAAGTCTCAAAAAATGGCTTGATTTCCCTCCCTTTATTTCATTTACTGTCCCAATGTAATGTCACATTTCCTGGTTTAATCAGGAATAGAAGAACAAACATCCTGTGAAAGAGCTTGTTCTCTTGAGGCTGCTTTACCTCAGCTTGGTTTATTCAAATGGCTTTGAATAAACACTGGAACAGCCGAGTGCTTTATCCCATCTTAACATTTAACACCCATCTCTAGTAGTGGAGTGGACCATAGTGGAATTAGATCCAAAAAGAATTTATCTGCATTCATGAGTGCCGTGTTCAGTGAAACTTCACATCCATAGACAAAATCCACAAATTGTCACTGTGCCCAGACAAGTTACTTGTCATTATGATGATCTGCAAGGCATCCATAGAAAGAAATCATTTTGACTGAGCTTCGTTCCTCAAGGACAACGCCAAGGTTAATTTATTTGTTTTTCACTTTGAGTTGGGGGTGGACAGTCCCTGGAAGAGTAGCAGTGTTTGCCAAATGCATTTCTGGGAGTATTTGCTCAACAACTACTCTTCTATTCCACACCTTCCCAAACGTCTCCAGGAATGTAGGCTGTGTCCATAAGCTCAGTTCATTCTCAAGGTTTCACTCCATCCAAGTGGTCCCTGGATGAATTGGATGAATTTCTCAGGATTTGCAAAAGTGAAAATGAGCATAACTAAATGTCAGTGATCAGTGACATGAGAAAGAGACTAAGAAATAATAGGTACAATATTAGAGAGAAATGCAAACCATAGAGTTGGGAAACAAAAAACGAGATCAAACACTAGAACTAAAAAAAAACCCATTTTGTTCAGAATGTAGAATCACATTGAAGGAAGAAGAAAGTCCGTCCCCCTTCAAGAACTGCTCTCTGGTATAAAGGCGATATATTTTCTCTTTTTTTTCTTTTTTTTTTTTTTTCTTTTTTTTCTTTTTTTTTTTTTTTTTTGTTATGTGAGGTGGTATCTCGTTGTCTGCATAGTCTGCGTAGAAATTTCTTGAGGTCTCCTCGTCTTTTTCAGGACTGTCTAAGCTTTCAAGATAAAATCTAGAGGTCCATATTGAAATTTAGAGCCTGTTGAGATTTCCAGAACTCTACACCGTATTTCTGTAAGCAACTCTCACTATATTTTCAGTTTAGCTTTCCAGGTTCAGAGACATGGCCATGGGCATATAATAAACAGCCCCAACTGGACCTTTGGAATCAAGCCTTTCTCACAGAACCACATCCACAGACACTTTTGGCTCTCAGTAAACACCAGGATTAATAAACTCATTTCCTACAGATTATTTCCAAACCAGAGAAGAAAAAAAAACCCCACACTTATTTGAGGAAAGCTGAATTGTAGAAACACTGACTGCACTTTGAACACACTTGTGAATGTCACTGTAAAAATAAAAAGTAAAGGTCCTTCTTAGCAAAATTCAATTTTTTGGGGCCGCAGTTTGGCAGTTAGAGACAAGTCAGTGGTTGGGGGAAATTTTTTTCTAGTTCTGACTCAGACTTAAATGGTTTAATGAAGATTGACCAGTAACTTCTGGAGGATAGCCTGGTTCGGACATTACGTCTACAATGACAGAAGAAGAAAACCCCGCCCCCAAAATAGTAGATAAAACAGAAAATTAGATGCAAATGCAAATGATTTTGTTTAAAAAACCAAGATATTTTATGCACATTTAATAAAAAAACTGATATATTTGCTGGGATTGGGTGCTTGTAATCCAAAACAACAATGTCAAAATTCAGCCTCACATGAGATATCCATGCCCCATATATTTGAGCAAATGTGGACTTGAACCCAAATCTGTTCTTAGAACTCTGCATGTATGTTTAGTGGTAAAATGACTTCTTATTTTCAATGTGTGTCACATCCATTTGCATCCTGGCCAGTCCTTCACTATTGAGAACCATATGGCTGTTGTTTTAAACAGGTTGAACTCTTTTCAGAATCCATTATAGGGAGCGTGCTAAACACCAGCTTTCTGAAATGAACAGAGCATTTATTCAGTCCTGTCTACATCAGAACTTACACATGTGTAGGGAGTTCATGGAACTTCCACCTTCATCAATAACAGTGAATGTTATTCACAGGACACAAAAGGTGTATTTAATACATTAAGAATATAGAGAATACAGAGAGTTCAGATTGAAATTAAAAGTTTTAATTTAGTATCTATTAAAAATGCCTGATTAAGCAAAAGGAAACAGATTTAGGATGGAGATGTGACCCAAGCTACATGACTTGAAAGTAATACACATCCCAGTGTTTTTCAGATAAGTGAACTTCATTATGGCCTGTGCCTACAATGTCCCATTCAATAGCAATAATAATTACTATTGTTATTTATTGTAATAAACCACACATAGCTAACAGTGATCTCTGATGTCCAAAGTGGGTCTCTCAAAGAGGAGAATTCCTCAGATGACATTCCCTCTGCCCCAGACATCTTTTGTGTGTGCTGAGTCACATGAGTTCCCAGCATATCTGGCTGAGAATAGGGAACCTTGCAGCCTCCCCGATAATTTCTTAATATATTTCTAGCGTCACACATTCCTGTCCCATTCCTGAAAAGCTAATACGCTACTCCCAGTGTATTACAACTGTCTGTAATAATCTTTAAAATGATCACTAAATACTGCATCTCTCACTACTTAATCCTGGGTTCAGAGATAGGACTGTCTTATCAAAATCCTGTTGATATCAAGGAGATTGTTTTACTTAGGGTGAGTGCAGAATTTGGCCACTATTCATTATTATAATACATAAGTGATAAGGTGATTATTTCCAAACTCTCACTCAGCATGTGGCCAGGTGACTCAGCTATTTGCTTTATTTACTTACATCCTTCTGCAGTTAATTATAAATTTTTGGCCCCAAATCACAACCACAGAAAGAAACAACTACTGCAGCCACAAGGGTAGGAAATCAAGTTTTGCAAGGCACCCAAAGAGCTGGAAATTCAAGTTTTCTCTCTCCAAACAGTGACAGGCATAAAGAAGAAAACAAACTCATGCAAACCAGAGAAAATGCATCTTGGGGAAGCCCTGACTTCTTGCACCAGGTTACTTTGTGCAATACCTTGATGTTAACCTGACACAGCATATAACAGGAGAACTCAAGTTAAATAAATGAAATCAGCTGTCTGACTTCTTTAAGATAAATGATATTATTACAGCATAATTGTATAACCCCATATAGCTTACAGCAGCAAAAGGATGTGTATTTCACATGCCCTACTATAATTACATTCCCATTATAATTTTGCAGTTAGTTGCTATGAGCTCTGGTCATGAAAACATGCCAATTTTGTATGGGATTGAAGTCTGCCTAATTTTAGCAAATTGAGAGCTGCACAAAAGAAAAGAGATAAATACTATGTTGTTATTTTTCATTAGAGAATTGCTATATTAAGAGGCTGTGATCCAGCTGTGTTTGTTTAAATAAAAGTGTGATTTGAATACCTCCTACAGCTATGTTCCTGCCAATGAATAAAAGATAAAATGCGGCTCTCGTTGGATGTTAGTCTCCGAGTTCTAGCTGACTCAGATTTATTGTTTAACATAAGGAAGTGAAAAGCATGTAGAGCAGACCACACACAGGGCTCTTTTGTGTATTGTTTCAAGCCATACCACTAATAGATTTGTTCCACCAAGGCTCGCAGCAATTCAGCTGTGCTAAAATGCTCCACTTAACTGTGAAAAAAATAATAATAAAATAGTAATTATGTCTCGATGGCAAATGCAGCTTAGACCAACACCACGAGTAGTGTAAACAGGAACTAATACCATTCAAAGCTGTATGTTATCATCATTATGATAATGAAATTAAGCTTTTATTTCCAAAAAACAAGCCCTTAACATACTACTCAGTGTCTGTATAAACACACTGACTTCCTCTCATAGCCTGATATGACTCTGTAGCTGCTGAGCTAATATCCTTCTAACAATACTTATAAATAAATCTACATATAAATACATACACAAAATGTACAGTGCACTCCAGCAGCCTGAAACTTATCACAGACAACTTGGAGCTCCTTGTGTGTTGGAAGAGCCTTTTACAGTGCAAATAAAAGGATGCATATAAATAGTCTTGCTTTGTAGCTGCTTGTTTTGTAGGTTCCTTCATGGTAATCTTAGATGGAAGCACATCATTTTCCAGGAGCTGATATGTTTGAATGGATTTCATTATGGGCAAGTGCAGCAGTGAGTGGCTGTGTGCCAGTCACAGCCGACTACCGAAGGGCTTGGGTTGTCAAAGGACTCGCTTGGGCTGTCGGAGTTCATTTAAATAACACAGCATTCTCCAGTTTGGGAAAAGAAAAAACTGGAAAATCCAAAAAGGAAAAAAAGGAAAGGAAAGCCGGACTTTTTCAACTGTTATATTTACATTGGATTTACACCTATAATGGATTGATAAATTACATTGTGTACATACAGATTTGTGCAGCTATCAGTAACTATATTGCAGATTTGCAATAATCTCAATTACAGGCTAACAAGGAGGCACCATGTTCCTGGAATAAAACAGGGCAGAGTGCAGAGTATCCATAGCTGAAAAGACCATGCGTTGTCAGCCTGAGACTTGAACTGTGTGTTTGGATAAAAATCTTGAATCTGAATCTTGCATTTTACATGAGAAAATGGGACTTTGTGCCCAAAATTTATCTATTCTAGGGCAGAAGAAAAGCAAGGAGAAAGGCCAGAAACCTGATTCTATTCAGAATTTGCCCTTTGGGCAAACAGCACAGTCAGCATGTGCACAGGAGACCCAGCAACTCTTGGTGCAGGCAAATGCTCCATTCTCCTCTTCTCACATCCCCACGGAGGCAGAGGGTGAGCCAGAATTCAGCCCTGAGCTGGAGTCACGCATTGCCTGGAGCAGAGCAACATTCACTGCTCTTTGCCCCAGCCTGCGCCCTAAGAACTGCCCAGAGCCTCCGAGCATGTTGAAGCTGTAAGATGTGTGTTTTGAAGATACAATCTCAGCTTGTTCTACAGGACTTCATGCTTCAAACTCTCAAGACTCTTAATAATAATATCCTGTCTGCTTTTTATGTAGCACCTGTCAACCCGGAGGGACCAAAAGCACTTCAAAAACTCTATGTGGTTGTTGCGTTAAAAAACTCAGGAATCACTCCTTGAGTTGCCTGCAGGAGGCTGAAATGTAGGATATTTAGCATTAAAGAAGAGCAAATAATTAGCTATGAATAATTTATCCCCTCAAATCAGCTTCTTTTTGACTTTATTAAACATCTGCAAATAGGTCTCAGTCTTACTCTTAACGTTATTTGATAGTTTCAGTTCACTTTTTCTTTTTTACATCACTGCATATTTTCCTGAACCATCATCTATCTAAAAACATGGGAGAGAAAAGAAGAGCAAAATTTAAATTACCTTACTATAAACACAGTAGAAGCCACTAATGAATAATGAGGAGAGACAGAAATTTTAAGTACAATTATGGACAAAAAAAGCATCAAGTAAAAGGTTGGAAAGAGAGGAGCAAGAACACAAGAGGATGAATTTTCAGGACACAGCTGGACAGACATTTTATTGAGATATTTTAGAGCAATAGCATTTTGGAACTCTAGGCTGAAAGGAAGAGAGGCTCCGGGCAAAACTGAAATAAATTTGGTTGTTTGGATATGCATGTCTGGGAGCAGACATCCCAAGGGAAGCTATAATCATCAGTATGAAAGGAGAAGAAGGTATGAGTAAAATTTGGGGAGGGAGACAAGACATCAAACCTGTAGCACGACAGAAGCCATTTCTGAAGCTATGATTAATTCACAGCTTAAAATGCATTAATTTAGACTTTCTTCTTCCTGCTCAGAACTTTTCTGTCAACACATTTAGTTTATTTGAAATTGTTGAAAAGTTTTCTGAAAATCTGTTTCATTTAGAGGTTGATGATGAGATATTTGGTTTCACGTGTTTTCAGTTAGACAGTGTCCACAGCATGGAATGGGATGCCCCAGCCATGTGAAACAGATGCTTTTCTAAGCAGGAGGAGGGAAACCACAGCTTACTGTGTGAGTTCTTTCTACTACACATAACCTATGCTGGAGTGAAATTCTATTTATATATAGGTATATATTATGCAGGGTAATTGCAGTGAAGAATTGGTTGGATGCCTTTTTTAAATTGATGCACATAAGGTTTTGTCTCGGGATAAAATTCAGAATTGCTCAAGACAAGGTGAAGCAGATATGGAATGATAACTTGAATAAATGCTCCAAGCAAAGAGGCAGAAGAAAGAATAGTTCTTGACTTCTCTGACTTTCTAACAAACGTCTTCCTCCTGGGATTTGCTTGTGACAGAGAACTGCCCCATAGTCCAAAAGCCTTCTAAGATTTGCTGTTCCTGGCTGTTTAACATTATTGGTTTTACTTTTTGCTGGTTTTCTAGGGATCTACCAGCACAGTAATGCTGACGTTTCATTATTTTCTAGGCTTTACTGTTTGAACCCTTCACCTTTTCCCTTCTTTTTATTGCTGGCAAGATTTACTTGCAGTTGCAAAAATACCGACGAACTGATTTTCTAGCTGTGACTGAACTTAAATAAACTGAAAGGAGCAGAACTATTGTAGGATTAAAGCAGTTCAACAGCTTACAATGTGAAATGATTTAAGTTTTGACACATTTCCTATCTTTCCTTATCGAAATATACCACAAATAACAGCTCAGCATGGTAGTGCTGACAGAAGTCACTGCCTGCTGAAGGTTCGAGCACCCAGTGCAGGGATCCCAATGACTGAGCAGCATCTGCCAGGAGCAGGAGATGGCAATGAGACCTGCTAGGAAAGACTTCATCCCTCCAATGCCTCCAAGCCTTTGGAGCTGTGGACAACCCCAGCACCGGCACTGGAGCCAGAACAGACAGCAGGTCACCTATTTCACATGGAACAAAATGCATCCCAACCAAAGGCAGGTTCTTTGCTGTAGAAGAATGGAAAGCTATCAACCATAACTGGGAACAGGACGCTCTCCATATTCCAAGAGCTGAGCCATACAGCTAAACCTACCAGTCAATCCAGGAAATTAAGATCATAGTATCATAGGATCATTAAGATTGGAAAACACCTCCAAGGTCATAAAGTCCAACTTTGACCAAGTCCCATCATGCCCACTAAACCATATAATGAAGTGCCACATTCACTCTGTTTTTGAACACTTCCAGGAATGGTGACTCCTCTGGTTCCAATAGGATCCTATTCTAGTACTCAACCACTCTTTCAGAGAAGAAATTTTTCCTAATATCCAACCCAGACCTCCCCTGGCACAACTTGATCTTATTTCCCCTTATCCTTCCCCTTGTTCCCTGGGAGCAGAGCATGATTCCCCCCGATGCCCTCTCCTGCCAGGGAGTTGTAGAGAGCAAGAAGGTCCTCCCTGACCCTCCTTTTTTCCAGGCTGAACTCCCCCAGCTCCCTCAGCCCCTCCTCATAGGACTTACATTCCAAACCCTTCACCAGTTTTGTTGTTCTTCTTCTGACTGCTCCAGCCCAAGATGCATCATGGGAAACAGGAAAACATCTTTAGATAATGCACTTCTATCTGCAGCTGTCCTAATATGTACTGCCTCTTGTACCTAGCCAGCTCCTATCACGTCAGAGGAAAATAGAAGCTCTAAAGCTTGGAATTAGTTAAACACTAACACAAACACAACAGAACTTGTTCAAATCTCTTTTCACCACTCTTTTGTGATTAATGAATCAACAAACCAAAACAGCCCAGATAACATGATCAAAAACAGTGGTTTCAAGATTGCCATTATTCTGTTTTAGACTCTCATTCATTAATTCATTAAAGTTGCTCCTGAAACTAGATCCTTTGGTGAGGCCATTCCAAAACTTCTGGCAGCTACAAACTGTCTTCTAATTCCTGGTCTAAAAATATTGAGAACAATATATATTCATTTGATATTGTACCAGCTTCATGTTACCTCTTGTTAGGCAGCTAAATTAAATATTCTGATGTTCCAACACAGTGTTAGGAAGTTCACATGTATTACAGCTGCTTCTCAGCAACTTTTGTGGTAATGTAGGAGAATGGGACTTCATTGTGCCGGGTGCAGCAGAAATAAATAGAAAGAAACAGCTCCTGCTATTCAGAATAGAAATGGCACATAGATCTTGGGGAGATAGGGGAGTAGTATAATGGTGTATACATTTTTAATGTGCT
Source organism: Passer domesticus (assembly GCF_036417665.1). Lineage (NCBI taxonomy): Eukaryota > Metazoa > Chordata > Aves > Passeriformes > Passeridae > Passer > Passer domesticus. Next base: position 59,582,938 of record NC_087480.1, read on the forward strand.
TTAAAAATATGGGCATTATTAATCTCTCCTCCCTCTCCAGGTGACTTTCACTGATTGACTTTATTTTGTTTTTATCACAGAGGTGTGATTTGAGAACCAAAAGAAAAATAATCTTCACTGATGCCATTTGTTTGGACCAGCTGAGAGAGCTGGAGTTCTTTAGGCTGGAAAAAGAAGATCAGGGGAATTTCCTCACTCTCCAAAACTCCCTGACAGGAGGGTGCAGCCAGGGGGGATTGGATTCTGCTCCCAGGAAAAAAGTTGCACGACAAGAGGAAGCAGCCTCATGTCCCACCAGGGGAGGTTTGGGTTGGGTATTAGGGAAAATTTCTTCACCTAAAGGGTTGTCCAGACCTCTCTGACTGCACAGAGCAGTGGTGGAGTCCTCATCCCTGGAGGAATTTAAAAGCCATATAGATGTCATGCTTGGGAACGTGGGTTAGTGGTGGCCTGGGCAGTGCTGGGTTAGTGGTTGGACTCAATAAACTCCTAGGGCATTTCTGGCCTCAGTGACTCTATGGTTCTATGGCCAAACTGATGACAAGGTAGATGAGAGAATGGGATTATTTCCTTGTTTTCTGGGTCAGAGACTGAAATGGATCAAACCTGACCACTGCAGGTTGCAGACCTGAGCTGCAAGGGAAGAGTGGTGCAGCCAAGGATCATAAGTAGCAAAGAAGATGAGGGAAATATTAAGGATATGTTAGGAGTTCTGCTGTAAAGCATTTCAGTTCTGGCAAAATATGCAGGAAAATACATCCATATTCTGAGATGTGTGTTCAGAAACAGTTCAGAAGCAGAATTTCAGAAAACAGTGGGTGTAAAGACAACAGGTGAACGTGCTGAATGGCGAGGTTAAAAAAATGAGCAAGAGGTATGAAGAAAAGAGAGGAAAGCACAAATAAAAGGAGCTTTGGAGCACTCTTATTTGGAGGCAGAAAAAAATGACAAAACGATATTTAAGGAATAAAAGAAAGAAATCCTGAATGTTTCCTCTTAGAAAAGAAATGCTAGCCTAATTTCCACTCTCCATTGTTTTATTTCAATTTTTCACAGAGATAAAGATGTTCCCCTTTTTTTTTTTTTTTGTTCTATTTGGTTTTATAATGTTACCTGATATATTCCACAAAAGTGATGAATGTTTTTAAAAAGTGCTTACTGTACTGTATGTATCACTTGATTAAATGCATGAGTGTTAGGGATGAGAGATACTGCTCAACAAAGATCTGTTATTAATGTTCTTGGACCATCAGTGCAGAACACAATAATCATTTTCATTGTAAGTTTTTATCTCTGCTCTCCTTCCACAGAAGTGGTAAAGTTTCTCATGCAAGAGCCACAAAGCAGGTTCAGGAGGGAGCCTGGCTACAAGTACGTATGGATTTTGGATACAGTTTTGTTATGCCTTACTTCAGCAGAATATCCAAGGCAACAAAGAGAAAGGAAATGTGAAACCGTCCAAAGCACTGGCTGAGCTGTAGCGCCAGGGGGGGAAGAAAGCACAGAGAGACAGAGAATGCCTGAAATGTCTGCAAAATGTAACTCAATTATCAGAGATCAGCCATAACAAGGAAAAAAAATCACATAAGGCTGTAAGAGCTATAAGTATCAAATAGTTACGTTTACTGCATTTATAAACAGATATCTTTTGGCAGGAGACTCAAAGAGGCCTCCACAAGGCACGAGAATCTGGGCTTGAATCCATTCACTCTGTGAATTAATTGACTTGGTTTGAACTCTACTGTTTTCAGTTGGAGAATTCACTGTGAACATGTTGTACATATCTCAGATATCAAATAGCAAATGTACTGAAGCCAGATACTGAACTGGAGCCAGAAATTTTTCATTAATCAGTATTGTATGCTTTCTGTGAATAGGAAATAGAACAACAACAAAAAGCAGACAAGAATGGGGAAAATATTTTTCTCTCTCTCCCTGTTTCTACACCCCCACATATGCTATTATTATTACTCAGTATTTACATTGCAGTCACACCCAGTGGTTCCAACCAAGCAGGAGCCCTGCAGCGCTAGGTACTGTACAAAATAAATAGACTTGAAGAGACAATGGCTGCTCTCAAGAGCTTAAAGTCCAAACAGATGGGACAGATGAGAGAGAGGTGTAGAAAGGTGACTGAGGTGGCCAGAGGTCAGACAGTGAGTCTGTGTAAAAGCTCAGAATCCTTTTCTAGGGGGAAATCCTGAAATAATTGCCAAAACCTGTAAGTTTTAGCGGAGAAAACAGTTCATCCCACACCACCAATAACCATTACCCACCAGGCTCCAGCAGCTCCCCAGTGCTGCAGCTCAAAATTCACTTCCAGGCAGAAAGGGTAGCTGAAAATCACAATAACACATTATAATATCACACTCACAGGCTTTTGTGAAAGGGCAGATTTAGCAGGGAGCTGAGAGTACAGTAGCCCTCACCACCATCTGACAGAAAAGAGGCTGCCCCCCCTCCATGTGCTCCCTTAATTAATCCATTAATTTCCTCATGATTTACGCCATCCAAGAGGTCAGACCCAATATCTTCACAACCCAGGAAAGAATGATAGGTTAGATTTCCATTTCTTCACAGTTCTCCTTGGCAAAGAACCACACAACTGGCAGCCGTCACAAACAAAAGCCACCCCTCCTTTTGGGCAGCCAGAGAGAATACAGACATTTTGCAAAGCACCTTCATTTGCTCAGTAAACCCAGTGGTTCCCATATTTGCAGTGCCCAAGTGAGGTGGGGACAGAGCCTGCATTTACTGTGCATTGTGTCCTCTGCTTCAGTCTCATCTCCCACATAACCTGTCCTGAATAAAACTTCATCACTCTGTGTTTAGATTGTGATGTGCCATGGCCAAAAATATTTATTTGGAAAAAACCTGCAAGAATATATTCTAAACACATGAGGATTCTGCTGGAATTTGATCATGGCTTCTCTGTCTTGTCTCAGCTTTTTAAGCCACCTATTTGCAAGCCAAATATATACATAAAAGGGAAAGCACATTACACAGTTGCTAGAGGGAAGGATATTCCTACTTATACAAATGAGCAGGGGGAAATGGAGACAGAGGGAAGAAGACCATAACCAGGAAAATAAATGAGCAGATGGAGAAAACAACAAATGAGGAAATAACACCAGGCAGAGTCATGGCTGTGATTCCAGACGGCCCACCTGCACATGTTTTATGGAGAGCATGCATAAGAAGAATATTTCCATTGGCCATCCCAGTGTTTGCTTCCCATTACTGGCACATCCTATTTGCCCTAAATCCTGCTGAATGCTGGAAAGAACACAGAAACAAGCAAAAATAACAACACAAAGGGTTTATTAATGTCTCTGGGACTTACAAGTCTGCTGGCAGCAAACTGGGGAATCCTCTCAGGGAACCCACTGACCCAGAGCTCTTCCCACTTCATTCCCCCTGAATTCTGACCCCAACCATCCCATTAACTTCATTTCCAGCTCTTTTGGAAATCAGAAAAAACTCACAAAATAATTTGACTCATTAAACCACTGACCTTTGAAATTACATTCATACTTTAAAGGCCCAGTCCAGAATAGCCTACTGTGAACATAAAGACACACACTGTATATTTAACCCATGAATCAGAACAATAGTGGGGTACATATAGATTCCATACATGTTACCTAGCTAACTGCCAGGTATAAGCCCATTATTAACCCCAAACACACAATGCATGTGAGACTACTGCTTTGTCTTCAGCAGGAATTTAACATGGTTTAGCTCAGACTAGCTGAAAAATTACTTTTTTTTCCTCATGAAGATATATACAGCATTTGAGCAATTGTTTGGAGAAATCTCTCTATACTGTTCCACAGAGCTCCTTGCCTGAGATTTATTAAAGATTGGTGATCCTACCTCATCTGGTCAAGAAGCACAGTTTGCTTCTTACTCTTGAATTTTTATGGTTTACATACAGTGCTCAGAACAGTTCCAGCCATGTGCACTCCAACTTCCTGAGCAAGAAAATGTACATCAGCTCCCAGCCCATTTACCTAGTAGCCCTTTTTTTTTTTTTTTTTTTTTCAGATTTCAGAAAGTGGACAAACACCAAGGAAACACAAAAAGAAAACATGAACACTTTTCCCCCTCAATGGCCCTGTATTTGCACAATTAATTGGAACAGAAAGGAAAGAAAGTATAATTTTCCTGAATTTCAAAGCAGAATCCTTAAGTCTCTCCCATAGCTAGAATTCACCCCTCCTCCATGCATATGAAACTCCTGTTTATGTATAATGATGAAAATTTTGGACAAATGAAAATGCAGCTTACCAGTTCAATAATATAAGGAAAAGGTCTTTGTTACTTTGGGGAGTAGATTTCTATTTCATTCATATTTTTTTACTGTTTTGTTTGATTTTTTTTCAAAAGGTTCCCCAAATCACTAAGCTTCCTCTGGCAAAAGGTATACAACTCACTAAGAATTGACCTCCAAAAGCAGTAAGAGACCCTGACACAGCTATCTATGCTCATAAAGTATGCAAAGTGTATTCTTCCTTCCAGTACCCGTTTAGTCTGTTCCAGAATAAATATATTTGCTGGTAGCCAAGTCTGAAGAAAGCTCAGTCAATAGACAGATGTGTTATATGTTTGGGTAAGAGAGTCCATTTCCTCTCCACGCCACCTCCCATTTCTGGTAGTTCTATACTCTAAATAAAGAATGACTAAAATCCCTTATTTGGCATGGGAGATTGCCAGCTGTTGAATCCAAAGCTTTTCAATTTAATCTAGACGACCACTGTCTGGTTTAAATGAAATATGAATATTTATTGTTACTAAATACATGAATTATTTACATTATTTATTATAGCCAGAAAAAGAGTTGCAAGCATCTTTAAAACAAGAGATGGCTATGCTGCTGACTATGAAGAGTCAGAACTATAAAAATATTCTTAAAATATTTTTGAGCATATAAAATTTGCATACAATCTACTCTTGGGTATATATATAAGAATATACATATATATACATACATACATATATATATATAGTTATATTGAGATATATATACATAGGTATATCTGAATAGGGCAGAAACTGAGAGAAGGGCAATGTTCTGATCCTTAGGGGATCACAGTCTTGTAGGATGAAAGCCAGGCAAAGCCAACTTTGGGGAGATGATAATAAGCAAGAAACTGGGACTGGGAAAAAGCCTACAGTGTAAGTGTCCATAGGAAAGGGAAGAGAGTGGTAAAAAAGGGAGACTTTAGGAGGACATTTAGGGAGAAGTCACAGAACCTGGAAAGAAGTGAAGAGCAATTCACTGAAGTGCGGTAAAATAAAAAACAGGGAAGAAATTCAAAGCTGAGAAACTTGTTATAGGTGGTGATCCTGAGAAAGGGGAGCCTTTCCATTTGGTCTCTGTAGCAGGCAGACAACTGCTGCTAACAGCCTGTCTACAATTTGAAGGGAGGAGCAGGGGTTGTGGGAGTGAAGACACCCAAGGATTCAGCCTGAATGAGAATGGCTGGAGCGCCGGCTGCAGTCCCAGCTCAGTGCTAACCAGTGCTCCTGCTAAAAAATCCACCTCCTTTCAGAAATGTGGAGCCTTCTTGTGTTATTATGCAGCACTCTGCATGTGCAGAAGTGTCTGGGGTCAGCCGTGTGGCACTCACAGCACGGAGCAGAGGGATGCTACAGGAAGATGAAGCAGCATGGTGGAAACAGAGCAAACAGGACAGTGCTTGGATGGCTGGGAAAGCTGGACAGGCTTTGAACAAGGGGAGGAAAAGGATTTATCTGCACTGCCACCCATTTATTTTGACATTTGGACAGAATTTGATGCAGAAATATGGAGTAGCAGGACTACTTCAGCTAACAGCTAGGAATATCCAATGGGGATGAAATATTTCTCCACATATTGTTGAGGTTTGCTCTCAGAGGGCACCTTGGACTGCAACTGACCAATAAATACCCTCCAAGAGATCATGACCTTTGAGAGGTGTGAACAGAGGCAGCACTGAGTGTACTGGCCTGGCTGTAAAGGTCTGCACTTGACCCAAATCAAAGAAAATGGGATTTTGCTTTGGAATCTTTAGTTTTTCTGAGAAAAAAAAAATTCTAATTTAATAGAGACATAGAATCATAGAATGATTTGGGTTGGAAGGGACCTTAAAGATCATCTAGTTTTACTGGGGATCAAAATGTTAATATTAAATGATCATGGAGAAAGTGAGGTAAAAGTTTTATTGCTAGGCAAATAAGAAGGACAACTGCTGTTAAATAACACAGGAAATATCCAGAATATTTTAAATATGAAAAAAGTCCAATCACTGACTCAATAGTTGTAAAAATTGTTTGTGAATAGAACATTCCTTAAAAGCCTTTTACGGAGTACCCTGCATTTGTTTTAGGACTGACTATACTTACGTTATTTTGACCTAGGTTTGGATCTGAATTTTGAAAGCAAAGCCATTTTTGAGCAATCCCATGCTAGGCAAGCCACAGTCACATACTCACATAGCTATCTTACCACATAAAATAGCATTGCTGTGTGATCATATTAGGTGCTGGGCAAATCCAAAATGCTAATGGGTCCCTGCTCAGGAGCAGAGACCAGCACAGGACTGGGACTGCCTTGCTGAAACCCTCCAATATCCTGCTGTAACTGTTTCTGCACTTTCTCATGCTGATCAGCAGTCTGGTGACTGAAATAATTAATCTCTAAAGCATAATGCCCATAATGCCCATAGAACAAGCCCTCTGCACTTTCCTGACCTACCAAGGTGTATGAGAGGGTTGGGAAGGAAGACGGAGTTGTTCCTCCTCCCTGCCTTGAATCAAGGAGATGCTGAGAACAGCCCCAGCAAATCCACATTTGCCTGCTCTTAGCCAGAGCGTGACCTCTTCAGTGAAAACATACAACACATTATGTAGCTGCTATTAGTAACAGCACTGTAGCCCAGAAACTAAAAAGGTCAGATTAATATTAATTGTCTTATAGGTATCAAGTTATATGCCATATATATTCCTACTAAAGGTCAATATGGCCTTCCCTTATTTTATATCCATCTGCTTCATTAGGTAAGAAAAAGTAAGGTAGATATAATGGATTTTTTGGTAGTTTTAATCAACAATTTCATCAAAAGCACATTTTTCACCAGTACTAACAACATAATGGAAAACTAGATCAATACATTAATTATACCCACTGCTTTCTAAACTCTATTTTTAAATGAATTATGGTAAGTGTTATAGAAATAGGAAAGAAAAAACCTACACAACCAGAAGACATTTACTTTCAGTGTCAGGCAAATAGTCTTGAAAATATGTCTGCCTATTTTTATTTTTCAAATAGTTTCATTATTGTTCCACATAAAAGATCAGAAATTAGCAAGCCTTTAATTTTAATGTCCATCCAATGGAAAACAAGCAGCAGAACTGATTTTGGTAGCACATTACAACACAGAGCAGGGTGAAATAACAGCAGACTGCTAATGGTAGAAATGGCAATTGTAATATTACTCTGGGGAAAATCCAAAATGTTTATTTGTGGGACCACCTCCTCAGACCAGGATGTGGAATTCTTATAAGCCTAGAAAGTAGGAAAGAGCCACAAATCAGCTGAAATTTCTGCACACACCTCAGCAGGCTTTGAAAAACATTTGTTCTCTAGGGAAAGTAGGAGCTGCAGCTCTCTCCAGTTTCCAGCCTTAATAACTCTATCCACACCCAAAGCTCATCACATATCTCGCATGCTCTTCATTGTACAACAGAGAACAATGCAGAGAGCCCAAGCAGGCACCGTTTTGGGCCAGAAAGTCTCTACACAACACAACTGATTTACACAGCACAAATCCACAACCAGCTCTGCCTTGGAGACAGAGCTTATTAATTTGGATGTAAACCTGCAGAAGTGTGGCTGTGCAGATTCAGATCCAGCTCATGGAGAGGGAGGGGGATTTTTCCCTTCTTGCCTCAGTGATTCCAGTTCCAGAGTCAGCTGTGACATTTTTAACCTGCAATCTAAGTCAGCTCTACACATGTACAGTAACTACTCAGCATCTGCTCCAGTTTCCTTACCCCAAAAGACACTTCTTTCATTGGCTTGTTTTCCACCTGTGGGGAATATTGAGAAGACTGAAGACAGAGCAAGAGATGGATTAATCTAAAAAGGAAAAAGATAATTTTAAACCAGCAACTCTTCCATACCAAGGCCTATTCAGCATCATGCTGTGCTATTGCTCCCATTTCTTCTCTCCATTCTCCCCAAAACAACGCTTCTTTAACTCTTATTTCCTAATTTGTTAATATATTTTAAGTACCCCCTTAAAAAGGAGAGTTGAGTCCTATATCATTTTCTTCTTCTTCTTGCAGGCTAATTCTCAAAGACATCTTGCTTCCAGGTATTCTCTGAAGCTTCCTGATGCAAAAGTCTGCACTATTTGGGGAGCTTTAATTACATAGCCTACGATCACATGATCCTGATCCTCTGACCCACAGGACAGGTCAAATTAAAAAACATCTGGGTCTAAATTCTTCACTGCTTGTGGGGAAAGGGGAAAATTCTAATCTTCTGACTGGGAAGTGAAGGGAGACCTCTGCAAATATTAAGCAAGTAATTGTGTGAGGATTGGAATGAATTAAGTCTGTTTCTTTATGAATTTGAGGTGCATAAAAGCATGACCTTGGACTGAAGCTTTTCTGTATAGCTGTGTTATTTACTGCAGCTCTCACCTCCTTGAATTCTCTGGAGCCTCATAAGATGGAAGTTCATGCTGCAGCTTTCCCTCAGCTGGGCAACATCAACATCTTTTGTTCGTCTATCTGGCCCCATATTTTTAGGAAATTTGTTAGAATCCAGATACTTCGAAAATTCTGTCATTTCATCACAGTTGATTGGAAAAGGCCACTAGATTCAAAAATTATTAGGGGGTACACAAGGACAGATACATGCACAGAGACAGCCTGATCACAGATGCCTTGTTTCCATAGGAAACCAAACTAAAAATAGACAGTTTCTTAAGTGTTAAAGATGGAATTTTTATTTGTTTTTGCAGTTGGGAACCAAACAGACCCACTATTCACATGGCTGTAGCACATGAGAAATATTAAAGAAAAGTAATCTTACTTCTTTCTGATAGATACCTCAATAAGTGTAACTGAGTGACCAGTGATACAACAGCCAAGTGTCCAAAGGCTGAAATACAGTGGGCTGGATCAAAGGTTGTCTATGGGACAGTAACTATGAGCTTTTTTTTCATTTAGCACTATCACTAAAATAATTTGGTAAGTTGTTTGCTACTAATGCAACACACGATGACATAAAATCTGTGTAAATCTTATTGTTTTGAATGATCTGTGCACAACTAAGGTCTCTGTTTGGTTTTTCGTTCATCAAAAAATGATAAACAGATGTTAGCAACTCATTTTTCCCCCCATCAGTTGCTAAGTATCAACCTCAAATTGACATGCAGCAGCAAATGATAGTTAGGCATACCACAAGTGAGAAGGCACAGCTTTATTTATAATCAGAATAATATGGGCATTATAGCCTGCATATGAGCTGTGCAGGGCAACCTTTGCCTGCATTCTCATAGAAGCAGGCATCTTACATCCAGATGTCTTTAGTGTATTCGAGGTGTTTGAGCTGAACCCCTTGGGGATATTGTATAAAGATGTCTATAGGAGTGAGGTGAGGCTCTTGAACAATGGATAGGAGAGATGGAGAGAGTGACTGACAATTCAGGCTATCTGTGTATCATCCAGCTAAACACATAGGGATCATAGGACCACAAGAACTATAAAAATACAGATAATCTGAGAACACCAAAGGATCTTGAAACAGAAGGTTATTTTTAAGGTGTAGTAATAACACGGAAAGAACTTCCATGGCGTTTTATATGGCAGTATGAGAGATTGTTGTGTGAAAACAACATTTTAAACCCAGTTTTGTTGAGACAGAAGCTGCAGGTAGGTCAGGCTGGTTGTGCCTATTGTTACTACCACACTTCAGGTGAGATCTAGTAGTCAATATCTTAAGAGGCTGAGCACATCATTTTAGCTGTATAAATGTGGATTCCTGGGCCACTACCAGCAAATAGTGGATGCAGCTGCAGATTTCCCAGGAAGCAGTGCCATGGCATCAATTTATTTGCCTTCATGCAACAACAGACAGCCATGTAAGCTGCTGTGAAGGTCTGTGTCTCCAACTCCTGTGCAACCCAGCTCCTGCTGGGCCTCAGCTTTACTTTGAGCTCTTTCTACTTCCTACCTCAGAAACATAAAATCATGGAGTCATTGAGACAGAAAAAGCACTCAGACCATCACATCCAAATGTTCTCTCGGCAATGCTGAGGCCGCCACTAAACCATGTCCCCGAGTATCTTTTTTAAATCCATCCTGGGATGGCGATTCCCCTGCTCTTCTGGGCAGTCTGTGCCACAGCTGGACAACACTTCCCATGAAGAAATTTTCCCTAACATCCAATCTAAACTTTACCTTGAGGTGCAACTTGAGGTCGTTTTGTCTTGCAGGAGTAACTAACAACCTTGTGGTTAAGTAGCGTGACCATAGCCCCCTCATGCAGCTCGCGGGCTACAGCAGGGTGCGTGACAGTGAAGGCCGCCATGTTACGACAAGATTCCTCATCTTCCCGCCAAAATGTTCCTCATCTTCCCGCCACTGCCTTGCTTCAGGAAACAGAGACGTGTTCTGGAGAAAGTAAGTGGGAATGTGGAGTAGGTGCAAGACCCCAGGTGAGGGGTGAACAGGGAGCTGCGGACGGGTATTTGTGCTGAACAGTGAGGCGGGAGGGAGGGCCGAGAGTCTGTGAGGGAGCCCGGCTGAGGCGGCCGCCATGATGGCGGTCTGAGGGAGGGAGCCGGCCGCTAGTCCGTGAACAAGTTAAAAGTCATATCTGAAAACCTTTCCACACCGCAGCTTGGATGCTGGGTAGAGAAAAGGTAGCGAAAAGGTAGAGAAAAGGTAGAGAAAAGGTGAGGTGGGAAGGAGGGCCAAGAGTCTGTGAGGGAGCGCGGCTGAGGCAGCCGCCCTGATGGCGGTCTGAGGGAGGGAGCCGGCCGCTGTCCATGAACAAGTTAAAAGTCACATCTGAAAACTTTTTCCACACCGCAGCTTGGATGCTGGGTAGAGAAAAGGTTAGGAAGTGCTAGCTTAAATCCAGGATGGAGTTTTTCAAGGATAGGTTGTTACACACAGATTGATGCCACACTGTTGTCAACATGCCAGGGGTAGTTTTAGCTGTCAGCTCTGTCAGAGTCTGCCAACCAACTTTAACTTGTTTTCTGACTTTTCCAAATGTTTTCCAAGTTTTTGCTTGCTGTGCTGAGGATAAATTGTCCCTCAGTTTCTGTAAAACCACATTTGTTTACTTGTTTCCTTTTCATCTCTATTTCTTTCTGTGGTTTTCCCTTTTTAGGGGAAAAAAGTGCACAAAACTTGCACCTTTGCCCAACCATAATATAAACACAGTTCACCAAAGCTGCCTCATAAACTATAAGAGTTTGCTCACCCGTATTTGTGCAATGCACACTTGCCTCCCTCATGGGCTGGATGAGTTCTACCATAGCCCTGCCCAAGGTAAGGGATTGGGCAGCACATCCCAGAATAAACTCAGGAATAAACTGTCACTGTGGTTCTTTTCTGCATTTTCCTACAGGTGAAGACTTCTTTCTTCTGGAATGAAAGATTTTGAGGGAAAATCTTCAGTTTGGTCAGAATTATCTGACCATATGTGCAAGGGATTTGAGCAGGTAAGCCACAGCCCTCTCTCCTTTCCCAGAGCCTCACTGGACTGATAGCGAATAACTCCATTTGGGAAAACAAATATCTCATTACAAACACAGTAATTACAGCGAAATAACATTTAAGGAATGTTAAAAGGACTGGGGACTTCAAAGACTGAAACGTTAGAAAGCTGAAATTAAGACTGCACAAGTTCTGTGTATGCATTATGCTGCGTTTACTTGACTGTGTGGGTTTTTATTCACATATAAGATAGATGAGACAGAAAAACTTCTGTTTTTCCTCACAGTTCAATGTGTGGTCCCAGGCCTTGTTTACTGCCCTGAGTTATTAATTTCGTCTTCAGCTTTTTACAGTCACATTTACGTATGTTACCAACAAGATTTAATTTATTTTTTTTATACCACCAGAAGGTGAAGGAAAATGATGTACAGAAAGCAGAAAAAACCCCCTAATTTTATAATAATTTTAGAATACTTATCAGTAGTTCCTCATATTAATACACTAATTCAGGGTTAACTACAGAAAATATGTTCTTATGACTATTATTTTTTTAAAATTCAGCAAATTAAAAATCTGCAGCAATTCGATCACCTGAGTGACATTAGTGAGTTGTTAAATTCAATAATTTTTTTCCTTGGAATCCACTGAATTCACAGTAATAATATGTATAAAAGAGAATTTTTTTTTCAGGCTACTTTCTATTTTCACTTTATCTAAAAAAATTCCATCTTTTCCATATACTCATGCTTCTTTTTTACTGATACTTGAGTTTACTATAAATGTTTAGTATATGTTGAGTTACCATAAATGTTTACAGGAATACCAAGTTAAACTTTATATGTTCCTGGCATGGCCCTTTATGTCCTCAGCTTCAGCTGGTTCAGCACTTCAGTATTTCTAACCCCGGAGTATCAGTTTGGGCCCTCTGAAATGAGACACATGTAAGTGACCATACATCTCTGACTACATGATGACTTTAGTAATGGCACTTGGAGAGTCCAGACCTCAGTTGTAAGTGGATTTAACTTTCTATAACTCCCAAGAATCTCTACTTCATTTATTAGCTCTAGTTTCTCAATATGTGGAGATCCAGATCAGTCTACTTCACTATTTAACTCTGGTTCATCCCAGCATAGGTCAGAAGTATGCAATGAATAAGGCAAGAGTCTTGTAGAAAAAATAGCACACAATTATGTTATTAAGGATATAATGCATATGAACAGAGAGAATTCAATTTCAGCTGAAGGAATGACATCGATTCTGTAATCTCTTTTCCCATAAGTCCTTGGCATTAAAAGACATATAATTTCAGTATAGTCTCTGCCTGTCATCTTTCTAAAAGGATCATAAACAAAATGGAAAATAGATCTTCCATCACAATGACATCCCTGAGGGTCACTCCTGAGTCTGGGACCTTTTGTACCATAACTTGGACCACTCTACCTGAGCTATCAGAACAGTTAACAGCAGCTTCTACACATGGTGTCCTTACTGGCTTCCAGCTGCAGGTTTCTCCACTTACACCCTTTCCATAGCCAGCTCTAGTCCTTTTTTCCCTTGCTAATTTGTCAGATTTGCCTTTTTTATAACCTGTAAGTGTCTCTGGGACAGAATTTGTTCAGCAAAAGGCTACGGAAAAGACCTATGAAAGGCTGCTGAACCCTTCTCTCTATCACAGTACAGAAAGTTAGGCTTGTCCTCTCGGGTGTGTCCTGGAAAATTAATCAGGATGAATTTTTATAATGGATTCGTGTAAATTGATTGATGGAGGGTAGAGGCATATGAAAAAAACATTACAGCATAGATTTGAGGATGAAGTTGGTGTGCATGAGCTGCTCTGTAGTAACTGCATGTGTGCTTGTTATTACTCCACTGTAAATTCAATATAACATAGCCTTCTGTAAAATAAACTATTTCACATTTACCTCTACAGGCTTGCTTGCATGCTTGCTTGGCAGCAATTATGGTTTATATACTGCAAATTCACATTCAAGTTAGGTCACTGTCATTTATTTCTAGACCTGTGTGAGAATGAAGTGGCCCTACATCGTGTGAGTTGCACTTTGCAGCAAGGTTGCCGTCATTCTGCAACCACCAAGTGTTTTGTGAAGGGCAACAGATCCACTATGAATTCACATTTCTATTGACTCAGATTTTCATACATAGCACCAAGTAAACAAACATTTTTCCACCTCTTTCAGAGTCATCATCCTGGGAGGAAATTGTCATGTTGTGATTAAGTTCTGCGAGTGGACCAGTCTTTGTGGTAAGTCCAAGGCAGAACTATCAGGGTTTCTCACTCCAAGTCGTGTAAAGCATAACAGTAAAACATGCAAGAGGAGGTTGTACATGATATATCACAAAATGTGGTTTGGCACCCAGCACAGTAACAGTTTAGGGAACAGGCTGTTCTTTAAATAATATGCTTTTGTTTTCATGTTTTAATTCTTCATGCTGCTGATTTAGAGCAAAGGCTTTTTCCTTAAAAAAAGATCCTTATCTAATGCATCAAAACAGAAAAGTATGTGGTTTCTTTGTCAAACATTTCAATAAAGGATTCAGCTTTCTCAAGGGGCCTTTGTAGAATTCACATCAGAACAGGATTCTGGGTGGGTGTTTTTCATTCTAACCATGGGCTGGGATTTCATTTGTTGATGCCTGCAGATGTACATGCACAAATTCACATGCCTGACTTCGAAAATCTGATCTCAAAAACAGAGCAGGTGAGTGAATGATGTGGGGGGACTGAAGAAAACTTCATTGTTCCCCTAAAAATATCTAAAGAACCATGACCTGAGAAGTGCCTGTCACCAGGTTTTCAATTCCATCGCAAAATAAATACTAAAAAAAAATTGTGTACTGCATCGTTTGAATTTAACATTCAAATGTAGATTGAATTTTTTTTCCTTATTTATATTACGTAAAAATTTTTGGGAGTCTTGTCTTCTTACAGGTTTAGGTAAAATTTTTAATGACAGATACTTGGTTCTGAGGGGAAATTTTACAGTATTCATAACCAAACAAAGACAGATTTCCTGAAATCAGACATTTTTATTTTGAAAAGGACCAGAAGAAAAATAATTTGCCATTTATATTTTCTGCATATTTTTTCCAAAGTATTGACCAAATCTGTTCTAAAAGAAGAAAAAAAAAATTCTTCAAAACTGTCAAAAAAAGCCCATTGATCCTATTTTGCACATTCCACTTATGATGAAAAATAATATAGAACAATTTCTGATTTTTTTATTTAATATCAGAAAATTAAAAGAGAAAAGGCAAAAGTAAAATGTTATTTCACAAGATGGAGCATTTGAAACCAATGTCTCCTCTGTCTTTGTGTAAATAACTTATTTTTCACTAAAATGTGGTGATATATAGCCAAGGCATCTGGTCTTCAGCAGTTCCCGGGATATTATTGGGTGAACTTACAAATATGGGGCTTGCAGCAAAGACTAAAGGGGAAACAAGAGGGAAAGTTCCTAATTTGGTGGGCTAAAAGCAGTGAACAACCACACAGATTGTTAAGCCAAGTGTAGACTGAACATGAAGAGAGGGGAAACATTAAAATGCTAAAAACCACTGTGTCAGTTTCAATGTGAGTTCTCTCTTGCTGAAGCCCCTCGTGTTGATAAGCCCTGCTTATAAATCTCCATCACAATGCTGATTGTTGTGTCGAGGCCCACGTGAAATCCTGGCACTGCTGACATCACTACCAGTTCTGCCTTTGGTCTGAACTGGGCTGGGTTCAGCCCAAATGAAAGCAGTGGCCTTGCTGACAAGCGGTCACTGGTCAAAGGGAGGCCCAGCACTGAGTTCATCTGTCCCATGGGTC
Source organism: Passer domesticus (assembly GCF_036417665.1). NCBI lineage: Eukaryota > Metazoa > Chordata > Aves > Passeriformes > Passeridae > Passer > Passer domesticus. The sequence continues at coordinate 59,598,497 of NC_087480.1, forward strand.
ATATTCAACAAAGGTCAATAAGATGGAAGGTCTTGGATTTAGATCCCTTGGAAGATAAGCATGCCAGGCTGAAATCCAGAGAAATCAAGGGACAGCATTATTTGGCTATTTGCTGTATGGCTTGCTGGGGAATTTTAAAAATGTACTTTACCCATATTGAAAACCAGTTTAAATGAAAGTAGAAGAATATGAACTCTGTGGGAAGAAGTCACAGAAACAATATCTGTGCACCTGCCTACAGATCTATGAAAGCATTTTCAAAACACACATTTTAGAAAGAGGCAGCTACTGCTAATCTATTATTGTTTCCGTGCAGATATTTATATAAATCCTCTTCTTGTAAAATGTTACATACCCTGCTTAGTTTTGCACTTAGGCAGAAGAAGCACAAGTTCAGCCTATATAAATAAAATTTAAAACTGAGATGGCTTAGAAATCTGGGCTTAATAGATGCAACTGTGTAAGAATTAGGTATTAATTATAAAATCATTAGATTAAATGGATAGTAACTTTTAAAAATTACTTTTAAACATTTTCCGCTTGATTGTATTTCCTTTAGGAAAATCTAAAAATGCAGTCTTAATAGTAACCATAACCCTATCCTATCCATCAACTGTACCTGTTAATTCAAGACACAATCACTTGAACACAGTGGGATAACACACACTGTAATGCTGTGTGTGCCAGTGCACACACATGTGTTTATCCCTACTTGCCTTTTTTAATTTTCTTCCTGAGACCAGCACGCTTTGGAATGATATTTTAATTTATTATTATGAAAGGAATGGCAACTGGTTTTTAATGGTTACAGAATGGTGACTCACAACACTGTCCCAGATGCTGTCACCGTCGCTATGAGAGCAGATTTGCAACATCTTGTCATGGGCACACATCAGTGCTCATGCCTGCTGCCTTCATCCCAGAGGACAGCCTAACACCTGCTGCTGGCAGCGTGCCGGCCCTTCGGGGAACAAATGTTCCATTGCTGCTGGGTGATAGGACAGGACAGACTCGAGATTCCAAGTGAACTGGCTAAAGGCACCCTAGGGCTCGGTGCACCCACCCCAGCACCCAGATGGTTGCTGTTTCTGTAGGAATATTAGAGAGTCAGTGGTGTGCCTGTAGCTGTCCCCTATAAATAAAGGAAAAGAGAAAAAATCAACAGCATGCTGGATGATTAGATTTCTAGCATTTGCTGCTGTTTCTTATGAAAACCCCCTCAATAATATTTTTCCAGTCATTGTCATACTGCGAGAGTATATTGTGCCTATTATATTCATTTAAAGAACTTAGAAGAGTCTGTAAAATATAATGTTTTAATAGGAAAATACAAGGGCAAATCCACTTCCATAAGGATAATGTGCTTTTTCCCTGTAGGGTATTCTTAATCTTAGACAATTTACAAATCCTGGACAAAATAGACATGATTTTTATATTTCACGTAATGTTTAGCTGCCATACCTTTATGTTACTAGAGGTACTACATTTAGATGTAAGAACAAAACAAACAAAAAAAGAGTAAATATATTTTGTGTCTTTTAAATGTATTTTTCAGTGCACCTATCCTAGAGTTGTAAAAATAAAGAATACTGTGCACTAGCTCTGGGGAGCCCAGATTTCTCACTGAGGTCAAGGAGAGCTAAAAGGACTCCTGGCTTGGAATAAGAAGCTCAGTGCAATTCAGGATCAGGTCTCTCGGACAGCAAGTAATGTGTTTCTTTCCATTTATTCCCACTCCACTTACAGTGGGGTGATAATAGCAGCGTTACAATGTCTTCACTTCATGTGGATTGAATAGCAGGCTAATAAAGATGAGGGTGGTGCTTTTTTCAGCTGTTATACTCAAATTTCAAATAAGACCATTTTTATTCTCTGTTTTTGAAAAGGCTTTTTGTCCACATTATTCCCCAAAGCTTAGATCAAAACCATGTCATGTGTCTGAGGGAGGTACAGTCCAGGACACAGTGCATTAGTATTTCAGCTACTGTAATATAGTTTTGATACTCCTTTGCATTTCAGCTTTTGCACAGGAATTTACTCCCATGAAAATGAAATGCCTTAAAAATAAAAAGATTGATCATATATTTATAGAAGGGTGGCTTGATCAGAAGCCACTAGATTGTTGTAGTTTATCTCTGTGTGGTTTAAATCAATGTGCAGTGGAGGTGATATTTCACATTCCCTGCAGTGTGCTGCACTTCTCTGCAAAAAAATCAATCAAATCTACATCACAGTACACTGAGAAACACTGAACTGCCAACAAGAGAATTCTGGATGGCTTTCACTGGTTAAAATGTCCCCTTTTTTCTCTTGTTAGTTTAAGGACTGGGATATATCCATAATTCTTAGGGGAAAGCATATCATACACACAGTGTCCACGCTCTGTGTAGTTCTTTGAACACGTATTCCTATGTTGTTCTTTCTGATGATCTCTAAATGAAGTTCCCAGGTAATGCCAATTTACAATAATCTCTCTGCTTGTGATCCAACTAGTTGCCCTGGGCAAATCTCATTGTTTTTCTTTGTCCCCTGACTGCTTCTGTAAAATTATGCTAATAATAGACACACCAGAGAGATGCTGGGTAAATTTGTGTGCCTGCAGAGGACTTTGAAGATGAAAAGGCTTATTTAAATGTTATATATTGCCACAAGTATTATTATTAAAGCTTAAGAGTGCATTCTGCCCTTGGACGGACACACGCAGCTGCTGCTGTCCCCACTGTCTGTGTTTGCACATGCAATGGGGCAGAGCTGTACAGATCTAGAGACTGTAAGTTCAGCAAGTCAGCTTTGCTGGAGCAAAGACAGGGTTTCTGTGCAGATGGCAGGCATGCAAATTTGGTATGATCACAATTTAGAGGTGCTTGTAAAGCATTTGCGTCGGATGAACTCTTTGCTGCTTCTATTTCTACAAAGCTCTTAACTACAGGGAGAAAGAATAGAGTGGAACAGCAAGAAAAAAATATTTATCATCAACTTCTGGATAAATCTCCTAATCAAAACTGAGCAAAGCTAGGGCAGTCTTGGTGACAAAGACCAGGCTGTGATTCTGAGGTCAGGTTGAACTCTCATGTCACATTTGGGTGACAATTCTGCATGAATTGTCTGCAAGGCTTCCTTGTAACCTTCAAGTGTCCTGGGTCATACTGCAGGAAATGAGCTCCAAAGGTCTGATGAATCTTAAAGTGCCTTTGTAGTCCAGAATTTCTGTTCAGACTGAAAAACTTATGAAGATCCTTTTATTGGTCAACCATTGCACTCTGTTCTGCCACTGTTAAAACTATTTTGTACACTGTCCTGCAAATAGTATTTACAGAGGATTTACAAACTAATCTTTCTAACTGTGCCATGTCACACTTGTGGAATTCAATTGCAGTTCTACAATCATACTGTCTTTGATTAACTTGCCAGGTGTAATGACAGTAAAATTTGGCCTAATAAGAGGAAACTTAGCCTTGTTCTCAAATAAAAATCAAAGGAGACTCTCCCCAAACAGATTGTCATATTCCACTTTACAATGTAGGCTTCTTTGTTTTAACTCCCCCTTTTCTGGCTTAATCAGAACGCTTGCAAAATAAAGATAATCTCAATTCAGTAACAAGATAAAGAACACTGCCACTGCTGTTTTATAGACTGCGTCAGCAAAGAGCAGAGATGCTCCTTTTACCAGCAAAAGCAGGTAAAAACATTTATTGCTTTATGTTCAGAACATTCTGAGAAGGGAGCAGAAATGAGGCTGATCCATGCATGAACCAGGGTTTCAGAAGTCAAATAAACAAGTTCCTGCAGTTAGTGGTGCCTTCCAATACACTTTTTAAGGTCAAGAACAAGTAAATCATGAACAGGAGATATATGTATCTTCAAAATCCAATCTCCCAGACCTGTTGTGTTTTTTTTTAATAAAAACATCAAAAGTGGATTAGGGTTTTGAGTACTCAACATTACTATTAGAGAGTTTGGAATTAAGATAAGGGAAGTCAGAGAGTGTGGGCCAAGCTGACTGACAGAGCAAGCTACTGTCTGGGCAGCTGCCTAAATGCTAAGAGGGCTCTCCTTCCCTTTTAAAGTTTAGGACAAAAACAGGGGGAAAAGAAAATCTTTCATTAAAGCTCTGTTGCCCTGGATAACCAAGGACAGATTCTGGGTGGTCTCCATAAAGTTTCTTTTTAACTTGATAGCCAAACTCATGGGTATTTTCCAACATTTGTAGGGGATGAAATAACACTGAATTAATTCCCTTTTTTAAAATAAAAGGAATGAAAGGAACAGCTAGATGTCTGTACAACCACCTTTGAAATCATCACTATTTGGGCTTGTCTGCATGTTCCATGCAATTCTATGAATTCACATGGTCTGGCCCTCCTTCAAGCTAAACAACTGATCTTGGTAACTTCACTGGGGCACAGCAGCTCACTTGGGCTGGTGAGTGTTCAGGAAGGTTATTAAGGTTATTTAGTGGTAAAATTCATGCCCTGCTCACCAGGCTTCTTAAAAAAGTGTAACCATCCACCACCTCCAAATCATGTTCTCCTGTACTGTAGGAACCTCATGCACAGGATATAAAATTTTTAAGATGACAGTTGCTAAAACCATTGATGTATTTGGCCATCTTATATGAGGTTCCCAAATAACTAAAATATTTGTCAAAACAGTAAACAAGAAATCTTTACAATCAAGAGAGGATTTTAGCTGCTCCTCTTGCTCCATGTGTCTCTGTAGCAAAGGGCTGCAAAGAACAGTGAGCCTTGATCTGCTGAACCTGAGGTTATGTCCCAGTCACCCTTACATAATTAGAGTCAACGCTCTTGGAAATGGGGAGAGCCAAATTCTGATATTACCATTTTGATTTTACCATTACACAAACAGCCATAGAATAATAAAATCATGGTCTTATCTGGAAGCTCAATCTCAGGTAAGTGGAAAGGTGCAATGAACACAAGGCAAATGAACATAACCAAGAAGAAAAAAGGAAATATCTGTTAGAACATCTTAATCTGAAATTTGAGTTAAGAGACAATTCCATTTTTAAGAATTAGAAAGAACGTACCTTTGATAAGGGACACAGACATCCTCAGAAAATATTTTTAATTTGTAAATTCTATTTAAGGGAAGAATTTATATTCTCTTGCAATCAAATTTCCAACTGTTCACATTCTGGCTTGGCTTTCCCAGATGTTCCTTCTCAGGTTGTCAAAAAAGTGAAGTAAATTTCTGTAGTTTGCAGGTGTTAAGATGCAAGTACATAATTTCATTTTCAAAGATAAAATTCAATAAGGAGAAATAAGATTCTTGGAAGATAAATGTAGTCTTGTGTCTATTTATTTGCATTCCTATCACCTCTTTCTTACTTATATTAATAGCAATAAAAATCAAGGAAGAGGTGTGAGGTAGATTGATGGTTTCCCAAAATATAATTTCTAAATAGAATCACACATGTATCCAAGAATACAAATGCTAATTAGACAGAAACTTGATTCTGCATTCACCTGCACAGACATTAAAAGCCTTCATGTGGCCAACAATGAGTATTCCATGGATTGAGATAGTTTAAGGACACTTCCCAGCCCACTCAGTCTTCAGCCAGGAGATGTCTGGGAGAAATCACAATCTCATCGCAGAAAGATTCCAGTCAGGAAAGTGAAATCAAAGCAAGCCAAGGGATCATGACATATTTTTTTAGTTCTAGATGGCAATCAAAGCAAGAAAGACCAAGTATTTAAACAGGCATGAAACCAGCTCATATTATTTGTCCTCTGAGAAGTGCTGGAGGCACGTTGGTGGCCTCCTGGCTCCCCCCACTGTGCCTGCTGCAAGAGCAGCTAAAGGACTTCAGCTTTTGAGCCAAGGCCATTTCGCTCACTAAAAGTGGTTCGATTTTTCGGGTGTTTTTTTGTTTGGTTGGTGGTTTTCTCTTTTACAAAAGCAATATTTTTTTATAAAAACTCCCAGGGTTTAGAGCAAGGGGAAATTAGGTGACAAATTTACCAAAGTAGTGCTTTTCCTTGAGAGAACATTGCTTACTCAAAGATGTAATTCCTATCTCCATCTTTTCCCTTGCCTCAAATGTCACATGTTTATGGCTCCCACCTTCAGTTTTGTACCATGCTCATCATTTCAGATCCTGGATATCTTCCAACAGTGGCTATTCTGGATGCAAAGATAGGTCACATATTGTTTGTTCCCTTGTTCTCAGGCAAATTATTTTGGTAAAGGAAGCATTTGAAGAGGATTGGATAGGGCTTAAGTAAACATCTAGAAAAATTATTTTCATTGCAAAGGCTTATGGAATATTTTTGGTCTTTTTTTTTTCTTTTTTTTTTTTTTTTTATTTTCTAGCAGAAAAGACTGCTTAGGAAATTCTGGTTAGCACTGTTCATAAGAACATAAATAAGCCTTCCTGCATGTTTGATTCATCTAACCTAACATCCTCCCTACTAAAGGAATCAGAAGTGAATTCCAGGGCTACTTTCCGTGTAAAATCATTCTGTCTTTCAACAATCAGTAGTTAAAAGACCCAGGACTGCAGCTAGATCATCCATCTAATGGATATCAGTAGTTATAGTCCCCATAAATTTGTTTAACTCCTTTTTTTGTATCATCAGATTTATTGTTCTCCATATCAGTGCCAGGGCTTCGGATTGGATCATTGCGAGAGTATACTATACATTATTTATATTCAAAATATTTAATGTCTGCCTCAACAATATAGCTTTACTTGTTCTAAGATTATATATGAGGTTGATAGTGCTGCTTGAATAAACATACACTGACAAGTTAATAGAAACAACATTTTAACTGCTTGAGTGCAATGTTCCAGTGACCCATAAGATCAGTTCTAGGCTCTTTGCAGTCTTAAGCTCAGCATGAGTTTAACCTCCATCCATGGGTCCACAGCAGCCATTGAACAACTGATGAATTCCCCTAAAAGAAGAGAGAAAAAAAACTGCAAACATCAATTTAAATGACTGCATGAAAAAAAGCAAAATTTGCCTTTAAACTACAGCAGGCTGAAATGAGAGCTGAGAATGACAGAGAGGGCAGGTACTGACCCCCATACTAAAAGATGTACAACAAAGGCATTTGCTCTAAGTTCTCATGGAAAGCCTTTTAGACAAATTAATTAAGCAATAAGACATGACAGGGTGTGAATCGCTTGGTAATGATTTACGCCTATTGTGTTGTTAGGCAGAAGGCCAAAGGCCGAGTGCTGTCAAATCACCTAGGTGTAAATTATCATTTGATAATTTGAGCCCTGGAGTGCGTTATTGTAATTAGAAGGTGTTCTATCATAAGTTTTCTACTTAATTCCATTTTTTTTTCCATTCTCAGCTCCATTTTGATACTTAGAATGCTATCATTAAAAATTAAACCTTTTCTTGCAAGATTATTTCAGACAACTAATAGCCTGAGAGACTTTACACAACAAACTCTGTCATATACCACAGTGCATAGCAGATAAGTCAATGCAGGCATGTCATCACTGTAATTTAATCACCGTGCCTTCATTCATAAAGCCAGTTACAGACAAAGGGAGGTATTAGGGTTATAGGGGAATGTGCAATCAAAACATGAATTCTTCCAAGCTGCAGCATCCAGACAGCTGCAGAAACCACAGAAAGCCCCTGCATAACTTGAGTATTCAAACTGAGAGAATTAAAGTCTAGCAAGGGCTGTTCAGTGCAAAGATGTGAACACCATCTCTAGCTCTGGAAATTCATAAAATGCAGTTTACTGGGAGAAGGTTATCACTGCCTACTTGTCTATTTGTTCTGTTCTTCTGTGTTGCTGGAGATGGGATGTTTAAGTAGCAGGAACTCCAATTTGATCCAATTTGCCATTCATAAGTACCTGGGGTCATTGATCACATGTACTGAGCAGAAGAAAGGTATTTTCAAGTCTGGCATAGAAATGAATGTCGTGACAGCCTCTTTTTGCCTCTTGCCTCATCTGTGGCTCCAACACAGGGAAAAATATTTTGTCAAATCCAGCTATTGTTTCCTAAACATTAACCAAGATCACAGTTATATGCAATAGACCATCCTTAATGTTCTTGCATGACAACAGCCTTCACTGGAGATTTCCTAAGACCAAAATGTTCCCACTGAAAAGAAGCAGTCCCACGATGGCAGTACCAGGGTGAAATGTTAAGGTCAATCAAGAGAACATTTTTCTGAGTATCAGACACACTCAGAAAATGAGAGTTTTATCACTGGTCAGCCATGATTTCAAAACCTGCAAGAAATCATCTTGTAAGTGATATAACTGTAAAAACAGAACAGGTCAAATTTGTTCTGAAAAATGACAGGCCTTCAAATTATTTTTCTGGAGTTTACTTTTGATGTTTGCTTATCAGTGGCATATGCTCCTTTTTTTTTTTTTTTGTCATGATTCTTTTTGCATCTATTTTCTTCCATACATTTTTCTGTTGTCACAAAAGCTGCCACACATCCACATTGCATTTATTTAATCAGAAGAATTCAGAGAGCGTGATACTTGGTTTTACCACCCGTCTAGCATATTATTAGTAGGTTAGGGCTTGGAAAACTGACAGAGAAACAGATGTTGGGATTATTTTATGTAGCTTGAATACCATAATGATATACAGTTGTCAGAAGCATCTATTTTCTTATTTTAGGAAGATGATTATTTTATGGAGGAAATGGCTCAACTTTTTATAACCCAGAGGGGAGAGGAAAATAAAATGAAGGACCTGAAGAAAATATCTAAGGAAGGAGTGATGGATGTTTAGTCTGTGCCTAAAAGTCTGTGCAGAACATGTGCAATTTATGAAATTGTTCTAAGGGAATAATCCTGGCTGTGCCTGTTTCCCTCACAGATACCTATTTAATGAAATAAGGTAAAATAAATCTATAGTCTCATGATTTGCATGTCCTTTCTCTGCTGTAAAACGTGACAGGAAGGAGACACTACATTTGTTAGTTGCAGCTTAATAATGTAATATGCAGAGGTTACTCCCTTTCTCAGAAGGAAACAGAAGGTTTGGAAATGAAGAATTTGGATATGTTTGGCGTGGCTTCATTCCCTTTTTTCTGTGCTTATCTGTCACAGTGGGGAAAAAAGATCTAGCTGGTGTCCAAAGGACAAAGGTCAAAAAAACTTAATTTCCATTTTTTCCTATTTTTAGTGTCTTAGGTTTGGACTTTTAGATATGAAATAATGGGACCAAGTTTTCTTTTACTTGCTCATGAGTTTGCTTGCTTTCTTTTCTGGCCACCAGCTCAAATGACATTTTTAGGAAGAAACTGAAGGACAGTGGAAATACTGTGAAAAGGACATAGCTCCCAGAGCACTGGTACATACTTTTAGGAATGAATATCCATTTCTACCTTTCTTTACCTCTAATTCCTCTTTTCCTGCCTATTTCATCACTTCATGTTAATGCCAGATGTGGAAAGAATTCAATATCTGGTAAGACAATTACATTTAGTTCCCATCACTATAATTTAAGTCTAAATAGTGCAGGAACTCAGCTACTTCTGGAAATAAGTCTCAAAAATTAGTTCCTTGAGCAGCGGGGAAGCCAATATATGTATATTTTTCATCCAGCATTCATGAGTAGGGCTTGATACCTCTACCACAGATATCTGTGGAAACATTCTGGGGGAAAAAAATTGAGAAAACAGAGTTGTGCGTGGATTGGTGTGGCTCTGAGTCCAAAGTGGGGAGAAACATGCACATTCACGTGCAGACACACATGCACGGAGATGTTCTATGACTTCTGAAATCTATTTAACAAAATAGAAAAGATGAATTATCAGTCTTCAAAAAGCACATGAAATTTGGGATGAATAGAGTAACTGCACAGGATGATATAGTCAAGTAAAACCCTAGGAAATTTGTGAAGATCTTTATTATTAATATCAAATATTCTCTTTTCTTGTTAAATGCATAAATCTCTATGATGAAAGAGATCCATCATCTCTGGATTTATATACTTAGTAGGGGTTTAGATATTTATTTAGATAATTTATTTAGAGATTTATTTATATATTGATGGATGCCTCCCAAAAAACCTAAGAGGTAATAAATAAGTACTGATCTATTAAAGTCAACAGGTAGTTGATGCAATATTTGAGTTTAGACTTCATTTTTTAATTATAAGGTTGCAATCTGTAATATACCAAACTGCCTCTGGACATTCATCAAAAGTGTCTCCTTTTGGTTCACTTGTCTAGCCATTGGTTTCTATCTAGTATTACTCAATTCACAGCCAACTGGGAAGGGATGTATCTGTTAATAAAGCTATTTTCATTAAGTTATTTAAGAAGCAGAGCATGCATTTTTCCATGCAGTTTTAATCAAAAAAGCGCTGTTCATTGTGCTTTAAAGCAACAGTGGTTATTGCCAGTATTACCATAAAATTATTAGATTAATCTACTGATCATATTATTTATTCTTTTTTCTCTCTCCTTTTATTTACTTTAAAATATGAATTTCATGGGTGCTATTGATGGTGAAGAACAAAGAAAAGAAAGTCAGCTGAGTCTCCACTGCTCCAGTGCTCCAATTCTGTTCTCACAGGAACAAGTTTTTAGTATTTGGCTATGCCCAGCCATTCTTTGAAGTGAAAAAAAATGCAGATATCAGCAAAAGGTTTAGACAAAAAATCTGGATCAAAGCATTCTTAGTCCTAGGGAACTCTTGTTTAAATTCTGTACTTCTTTGTCACAGCCTAGTCCCATGCTCTGAATTCAGATTAATCCGTAATATTGAAGTAACTGTGATCTGAGCCTTAACTTTGTAATTATGGTCCATCCAGTGACTCCGTAACATCCAAGTGCTACTATAAGTGACCAACTTGGAAATGCAAATAAAGTCCTGCAAGGTCTGTCAGGAAAGCTTCTCGGATTTGCAAATCATTATTACATAAGGCAAACCAGAAAAAAATGTGTATTTGAAATATTTGAGAAGTGTTTGTGTAGTTTTATGTGATTAAACTGCACACCAAAAGAATGGGAAAAATTACCTGTCAAAGATAGCAGACAGGGACTAAAGCTATAGAGGAATGAATTGGGACCACTTCAAACAGATTATTTTATCCTTAAGGTAGATGTGTAGGAGAACTGTATTCCAAGATTATTCTTTTCCTTGGAGAACTAACCAGAATAATGTGATAGTCTTTACAGCCTTCAGTTTAACATATCCAGGATCAGTAATTTAGCATTTTTATATATTGAACAGATCTGCACTGGGAAACGCTAACGACAGCAACCAGCATGATACAGATTGTTCTGTAGCTTTGACCTACAAGTACATTTTATAGCTGAGCTGGTGTCAGGATTCTGTCTGGCTGCTGCACCAGCCTCAAAACACAGCCCAGCTCCCTCATACTACTTGCAAGCAATTCAGACACAGAATATTTTGGGGATCGTAAATGAGCAACATCTATTCCCAGGGTAAGGCAAGTCTATTTCACAAGTTACTTTATGGACCATATGGTTATACTTGGTTACGTTCAGTCACATAACATCACATAAAGCAACTTAATCCAGTATATTCAGATCCATGCAATGCAAATGGAGCATCATTTCCAAGCTTTAAAGGAGCCTTGTCTTTTCCCCTAGGGAACATGGTGTAGACCATAGTTTTAAATCAAACTTCTCATAAACTTTTAACACTCAAATCTTAACAGAAATCATGTCATCCTCCAACTTGGTGTGATGCAACTTATTATCTGTATGTCTGAGCATAAAAAAAGCACTCTGGTGTTCATACTAAAATTATGCTGAAAATAGGAAATGAAATTGCAACCAGTAAAGAGGAGAAGTCAGAATTGCTCCAGGATTTTAGTACAGTCCTTGCCAAAACCAGCAAAGCATCCCTGAGGCCTCCTTATCCGGTGTGCTGAGCTGAAGCCTTCTGGAAATAGCGGGCTTAAAGGTTGCTAAGCCAGACACTTTCTTAGATAATTTCAAGGCTTATAACTAGGACATTTTAGTACTGTACAGGGAAATAGTTCTCAGCCTCAAATATGGCAGATATTGGATGTAATTATGGGGTGAGCAAGACAGAAAGCATTGCTCAAGAGGCAAGGAAGGAGTTAAGTATTATGCACTCAAAGGTAGGATTCCATCCCAGGCTAACAGCCCTCCAACACAACTTCCCATTGTTCACAGGTCTAGTGAGTTCCTGGGGTAAAGTACTTTTTTGGCTGTTGATGTCAGGAATGCTATCACTTTTGTGATATAATTTGGTTTTCTGTGTAATTACATCCTGGCAAGAGCATATTTCTAATAGCACAGGTAGGATTTTCTGTTTAAAATGCTCTGTTTAAATTGTTGATTTTCTGCTGGAATGCTGTATTTGGTTACATTCCACCCTCATTCTAGAGCTCCCTGTACATCCCAGAGCACAATAGCGTCATTATGCACTACCTTGGCCTCCAGGTCATGAACTACAATTATCTCTTTACATGGCAACAATCTTTATAACCTAGAAACTACTCCCAGGGACAACATTATAAAGAAGGATTGGCATATGCATAAATAAAGATGAATAGATATTGGCACTCCTCAGGGTTTTTGCCATTGATTATGGAATGTTGATTAATGCCATAATCACTACCTCCCCTCGAAAGCGATAGCGGCATTTTGTTCTGGCTTCACTTTTCTGTCTTCACATCTGCTGCTTTCTCTCCAGTCCCTGGCTCTTGTCACCCATCTGATTCATCCTCGTAGCACGATGACAAAAGTCACAATGTTTGGTTGCCAGCGAGAAAATTTCAGAGGAACAATTTTGAATCTGATTGTTCTCGACTAACATGCTGCTCCAACGGATTATAGCACTTTTATATGCAGTTGCTTTTTGCTAGGTCCATCTGTCTGCACTCCAAGCTGTGCTCCTAAGATTTGACATTTCAGGCAGTTCTGATTCTGTTTTCTCTCATTCAGTTTCAGTTTTTAAGAACAGAAATCCAGTCATGAAGGTTATTTGGGGAGCAGCAAGCAAAAAGCATGATTATTATTAGCACTCTTCAAGCTATTAACCACAATGCTTTGTATTTACTTGTTAAAAAATATCTACAACTCATCTACAAGGCAGATGAGTAAATAGCACCTGCACTGCATGTAAGTAACTCAAATCCAGAAATCAGACATTCTGTAATCCACAGAAGGAGCTTATCCAACCTAACAGCTACTCCCAAAGCAGTAATTACTACAATATTCCCCATCCTCATTAGATCAATTATTTGAAAGTTCATCTTTGCTTCATATAGGATGCTCACCTGCAATAACAGGTAATGAATGACTTGTGAGATGCAGCTGCATTTTAACAGACTGGCCTCACAGATTCACAAAACATGATCAGAATCATGACTGATAGAGATTGCTTTGCAGGAAGAGGCTACGCTAGAAATTTATGTCAGAGTCAAATAATTAATTTACATGCATTGTCATTTTATGCAACATATGTTCATTTTTTAAATACTTGCCTTGCCAGAAGCTAAGGAGCCAGCCATAAAGATAAACTAAAGCAGACAATGTCTGATAAAGTTTAGAGTAAAAATTGCTCCAAGTCGTACTGCACTGGTCTAGATGTCCTCCTGTAGACTTTAAAATAGATGGTCACATCACGTTGATTAGGTTAGTCCAAACATGCTTGATGAAAATTACTTGGTTTTGATATCAGGGAAGTCTTCTGGTTGCATGAGAAGAAAATGCCTGAGGGGAGTTGTTAGCCAACACCAGAAGAGGTTTTATCTATGGGAATGTTTAGAGAGGCTTATGCATATCTATATATTTTGCGTATCTGGTTTATGTGGGACAAGTAGGAAAAAGAACTTTGTCCCTTTGGTCCCTCTGTTGTGGGCCAGGTGTCCAAAATAAAATTGGGGTATCCCTAAATGCCAAAGGTTTGCTCTCGCAATACAGAAGCTAGCAGCAAGAAAGGAGTAAAATACATAGGTAAATGGCATAAAAATATATCAAAGCCAGGAAAAATTAAACTGAAAGTTTGTTCAGTTGTACAGGGCAGAATAGAGAAAGCTGGGCATCATGGGTTTCCAAATTATAACAACATTTAAAGACTAGAATTTCATTTTCTACATCAGAAGATTGAACATTTTTGTTGTTTTGTAAAAACATCATACTATTTAATAGCAGCTTAATGAAAGAACTAATGAAATCTTTAGGAGACAAGGAATTTCCTGAAAGAAGTAGAGGTTGTACAGATATTGTTTCCTTTTATTCAGGAGCTGGCAGAAGAAAGAAAAAAGATGTTGCAAGCCAGCAGTTCTCTAAAGATACCTGGGTGAGCAGTTGCTACTCTGCTGGTCCTAGCACAATAATGTGGCATATGGATAATGAATCCAAGTTTTACATCTCCTTTTTCCAAAAATCTTATAGACCTGTGTTAATGCACTGCCTGTATGAAGCGGCCCATTGCTGTCAGCCCCCAGAATGTTCAAGCCAGTTCATTTCTAAGATGGGAAGTCAACCTCCATAACATTTGCTCAAAGATTTGGCTGCACGCACATTCAGGGAGGGGAGGAAGAAAAAAAAAAAGCAACAACAAAAAACCAAGAAAAATCTTCAAGGTGTGTTCAATTATGTGTTAGCACAGGGAATTAGTCATACTGAACAGGACTCCCATAGGGTGGATGTAGAGCAAATCCTTTTAACATTTGCTCCTGCAATCCAGAGGGGTCAGTGAACAGCAAATGTGTTCTCTCCACAGTAAGATGAGAGCAGCAGAATGGAATGGTAAGTAATATCCTACTTTCTGTACAAAGTACAGAAACAGAGTAACTGCTTTGAAGAATTCCTCAAAAACTGTAAAATAATGAAGAGTTTATTTGGATATATGAAAGGGGTGAAATGCAGAAAAGGATCTGCACAGCAGGAAAAACAAGTCTGTCCAGTACAGCATTATGTGCTCCCACCATTTGACAAATGAGCCAGGAGCTGCTCTGTCCTCATGCCTTTCCATTTTTATAACTGCAAATCCACAGTGAATACAGTTTTATGCAGAAGGAACTGCTTCTGACAGATACAAAATTACTTAAACACCAAATAATAAACATAGTTTATTACCAGCTCCTTTACTGATTTACACACAAGCCAAACTCCAGTTCCCAGCAATGTCTGCTGTCCCTTTAAAGAATTCAGGTGTAATGCCTGAAGTTCATTGACTCTTTATCTGTTGCATGATCTTCACTGAAAAAATAATGTATGAACTGAGCAGACTTGAATACATTTATGTCTGTGGAAAATCAGGAATTCCTCCCTTATTCCTGGATAAAAGTAGAAAATAATTATATCCCTGCTTTTCAGTCTGTCTCTTATGGACAAATACCATCTAAAAGGAGCCCAAAGTATTCCCATTCAGCCTGGTGACAGACTATGTAGGTAGTCTGGAACCAAACTGAGCCCTGTCTGTCTGTCTGTGTGGCAGCAGAGGTGACAGGAGAACACCATTTGCAGCGAGGCAGCCAAAGAGCAACGACAGCAGGGATGATGGTAGTTGCAAAGTGCCAGCAGACTCAGCTTTGGAACAGATTTGCCAAGACTGCTGCACCATGTGATGACACAGATTCCATGCTGAATGCACAGTGACATGGAAAATGTCTCCTAGTGGTGTCCAGGCATCACCAGTTAACTCCTCTAATAGCTGCTCTCCCCTGACTTTGTCCTGTTTCACCAGCTGTTGCGAATCTCCTGTTCAGGAGGAGACACTGGCACAGTGGAAGAATCATTAGGGAAATGCAACAACATATGGATGTGAGAGAGAGCTTCAATAATGAGTTTCTGTGTGTCTGTGTTCAGTACATGCACAGGGAGCACCATCTCATTTACTTGAGCTCGATTTGCTGTTTGTATCTTCCTGTACCAAGGAGCTTCTGGAAGCTCAGAGCATTCTGGAGGTTACAAGAGCAAATCACCAAGCACAGAGTCAGTTCAAGGAGGCAATGCAAAGAAATTCTAGAGTGGAAAAAAATCCTGTTTGGTGAAAAGCCTGTTCAGCAATCCAGCTCAATATCCTTCACTCCTGGTTGTCTTCCAGGGCTGAGGACATTCACCTGGTGCCACTATGATCTATGACTGCTGAACAGCCCCTTGAAGTTTGTGGAATCCAGCAAGAACTGCCTTGGGAAGCCTCAAGAGCAGAGACTTGAAGCAACCTATTCCATGAGAATTAGAGCTAATGAAGCCTGGGCTTCTCTGTGAATTTAGGTCTTACTGTAAGTCTTTGGATGCAGGGTCAAACTGAGGTTTTTGGAATGCTAGGTAGGAGCAATTCTCTGAGGATTCTCTGAGATCTAATACTGTCAGCTTTGTGAAAAATGCTTCCTTAGAGTATACATAGGTTCATTCAATGGGTCAGCTCTTCTAAATACAGATTTTTACCCAACCTGGAGAAGCTTAGCTGTCCTTAGGATATGTTAACAAAATATTAAAGGCTGCAATGCAGCAATGTAGCATGTGCCCCCTAAATCCATGTCCTCATTCTGCAGGTCTTGCCTCTGTGAAAGGTAGTTAAAATAAATTAAAATTTTTTTCACATTTTCTTGTCTGATTTTGCCTGGTTGATCAACAGCCTGGCTGGAGCATGTGAATCCTGGCACTCCTTGTTCTGCAGGTCATGAAGCCCTCAGGAAGGCATTGGGGCAATGAAGACTGACAAAGTGATTGCATCATCTTTTGCCTTTCCTAGAACCTGTGGCATGTTCAGTGTCTCCAGGTGTCTTGGGGCAAAATTCCTAAGTTTTTGAGGGTTTTTGATCTCTTCAGTTCACACATCCAAGCAGCACACAATTTATTAAGGCCACACTTAATTAAAGGCTTTTAACAGTTTATAACCATTTCTTCCAAGCTTTCCGTTTATGACTGAGATAAGGATGTTTCCTACATTCTACCTCACACCTGCCTATTATGTGTTTCATTATTAAAAGCTTTTATTCGTTAAATCTCCCACGAGATGCATACCTTAGAGACTAACTCAAATCAGACAGTCACAACCTGTCCCATTTAATGTTTCATAAGAAGGAAGCTTTAGGATTCCATCTGGCATAGTAAAAAATCACCAGATATACCACCATAAAAATGCATCGGAAAAATAATAATTAAAATTATTTTTCTGTGTGCTGGGGGCCACTCATTCAACTCTCCCGTTGCCCAGAGAAGCTGTGGCTGCCCCATCCATGGGAGTGTCTAAGGACAGGTTGGATGGGGCTTGGAGCAACCAGATCTAATGCCTAGGATTCCTGCCCATGGTAGGGGCTTTGGAGCTGGATGATCTTTAAGGTCCCTTCCACCTCAAACCATTGTGTGATTCAAAGCTTCAGTCTTCGGAAACAAGGCCCAGTGTGGCAGAGCCCACACTGACTGTGGTGGTTCTTTATTCACGTGTCCAGAAATGGCAGAAGGGGGGATAAGAAGAGAAAAAAGAAAGCAAGTTGGGTCATTCTGAGAAAGGAGATTATGATATGGTGATTGTAATAGATTCCCTAGCCTGCACATTTTTTGACAACTCATTTGTTTTAGGCTTATCTGCATTCAGATCACATTAATTCAAAGGGCAGTGGATCCAATTTTCTGTTGCCTGGCACTTTGTATAACATTTGCCTCTTCTCCAAATGAAAGGAAAAATGGATGTAAAATGCTGCTTAGAATCTGGGCTTTGTTTTCATCTCCCACTAGTTTAGCAGAAATGCCTCTGTGTTGTTATTTTTCCTCAGTTACCCTCGCATGACAGCAGTGGAACAATATGACCTTTTTTTGTCCTTGCTCTACTTACATGTAGCTTATGTTCTTATCAAGCCGACCCCAAGCCTGTTCTTTGCCTGTAACTGCAGGTCAAAACATCAATTTTGGCAATTCGGCTGCCCCCTCTGCCATTTGGAAGGAGCAAGGTGGAGACAGCTGGCAGTTAGGGGAGCACTAGGAAGCATATGGTAGCTCTGTGCAGTGTTGTCCAAGGGCTCATAGGACAATCACTCACTTGCTTCACTGATTTCCAAAATGCACATCTCTTTTTTGGGTCTTTTCTCATAAGCCCCCAGGATAGCCATTGTTTCAGCAAAGGTCATTTTAGGAGAAACTCCATATTTTGATATTATTTGGTTCTTTCCATGAAAGAAAATCTGCTTAAAAATTATCCTGATAACCATAAATGACCACAGAGAAAACAGACTGACAGATAAATAAAAGTAACTGGGTAGAGACCGGGGCAATAAAATATTAGAAGAGACCATCCTAAATTTAAGGAATTATGTAGCTGGGCATTTGCAACTTGTGATTTTAGCATGGCAGCTGGTCGGAGGGTTAAGAAAATATGTGGCCATGCAATGTTGGCTGAGATCCTGTCTGATCTTGAGAGTTACACACAGCCAAGCCCTGTAGTGTTGGATGGGAAACCGCCAAGGAAAATCCAGTGATTCAGTAAGTGGCATCCTTCCTGCATGATTACAGCAACCCAAGTGCCAGCATGGTGCTCGGGGATAGTTTTGTTGGTGGCAGTGATATTTTAATATGAGATATAAACTTGTTGAAGGATCTAGTGATGATTTGCACAAAGATAAGGAAGTTTTAATAATCACTCCCTTGTAATTCCATTCTTTGCTTTCTGTTTCATGGAGCTTTCTTCCTGTTTTATTCTGTTGGTTGATCATGATCACCACTACAATAAAAGTGGATTCTTCCAAGACGGTGGCTGCATTTTGATAAATTCTG
The DNA here is from genome assembly GCF_036417665.1 of Passer domesticus. NCBI lineage: Eukaryota > Metazoa > Chordata > Aves > Passeriformes > Passeridae > Passer > Passer domesticus. Next base: position 59,617,189 of record NC_087480.1, read on the forward strand.
TTTATATGTACTGCCTCCAGAACATGTACAGCATTTGGTGAGGTGTAGGACCAGAAGTTTGTGCCTGTATAGAGATGTTTTAAATGCTCTCCAGCAGTAGAAAATACCTTGGGAAGCTTGTAATAAACAATTTCTCTCCCTTTACTGCTGTTGTTGATTTCAGCTCCTGAGCTACAATATTTTTGTTGATGCAACTGTGTTTTCTAAACCAGATCAGTGTGTTGGTTTGCAAAAAAAACCCTCTAAAAGCAGACATTGTTCAACTTGTAGAAATTCTGATGAAGTTTGAAGTGCAGCCATTTAATCAGGCTGTGGAGGCAGTAAATCCCAATGCAGACCTAGATGAGGGGGAAGCAAGGAGGCAGGAAACACCTTCATGTGGTTTTTACACCCGAAGAAACAGTCTGACACATTTTTACCACTGCCAGAAGAGTAATGCCTATTTTAAGTTTTGAAGTTTACCTACTAGACATCAATATCCAATCTTTGTGCAGTTAATTTTCAATTATATAAGGAAAAGTTTGGAGTTTATAAAGGATATACAAAGTAGTTTCGATCCTTGGGTTATAATTGTGTCCTGTAATACTGTATATAATGCACAAGTAGGAGTGGCTAGATGAACATTTTTGCAGAGGTCAAGCTGTAATTTTTGTTATTTCACTTCACAATTTCCATTTGAAATAAGATTCCCTGACACATCTAAATGATTATACACAAGAGTCTATTCTAATGGTAGTAGGCTCATAAAAAATAACAAGACCAAATGATAACTGTCTCCTGACCCATACATGTATTTACAATAGAAGTACTTTAATAAAGGTAGCTACATCCTCTAGATCCCCAGACCTTTATTTGAACTCTCTGTAGCATAATTGACAGACAGAATTGCAGTGTATATTAAGACCTGGAACTGAACTTTTTCCATAGGCTCAGCTTCACTTACATCACTCATAATATTAGAAAGAGTCTGTGACAATCATATTAAAATGATGCCACCCTGACACAGATTAACAGAGTATGCAATTATATTTAAATGCTGTAATTGGAACTTGTTGTTAAGTGCCTACTGTCACTTCTCAATTCCCCTCAAGGCAAGTAAACCACTTCTTCCTTTGCTCTCTGAATTTAATGCCATATTCTGCACATAGTAAGAGCTGGTATTTCATCAAGAGCATTTTGTTTGCCTCAAATGCTGTGAAAACACAGGCCTTGTAAACACTGCAGGATATAAATCCATCCTGGAAAACGACTCTGTTAAAAAAAAAAAAAAGGCATTTTGCCATTTCATGCTTATGGGGACAACCTGGGTCTTTGCATTTGATTAGTTTCTTCACCTGAAAGCCATTTCCAGCTCAGTCTTTTGTAGACAGCATTATTAGGTGTAAAGATCCTGAGGGCAGGCCCAGGTGAGCCTGAATCATACCCAGCTGATCTTTTTAAACCCCAGGGGATGCAGATGCACCCAGGTGTTTCTGATAGCCTCACCTTGGTGGTAGAGCAGGTTTTGCTCCTGGTGGTGCATGACAAGGGAGAGCTCTGTGGCATCTTCTTGGCAGAGAAGGAGCTGCAAGTAGGGTAGGTGGGAAAAGAGAACTGTTTATGCTATTAAAGTAATGTTTTATGGGAAGGTTTTAGAAAAATAATGATGGGAATGTCTTGTATGGCTTTTAGGAAATATCCTCCTCTGAGTGCTTCCTCAGTTCTCTATGAATGTGACAGTGTTGCCTGTTGGTTATCAGTCAGTTCCTTACATCTTTTCCTAGGTTTAGTCAGAATTGCATGTACCCCAGGTTTTGGTATGATTCCTCATTTGGACTGTGCTAGTCCACATCTAACATGTCTAGCTGTGTAAAGGGCAAAGTGTTAAAGTTTGGATGAGAGTCTTGTCCTTCTCATAGTCCCAAACTGACTGAAGCTGGACTTCTATTTTTCCAGCACAGCCAGGAACAACACTGCTTTTCCTTCATATCTGCTGCCAAAATGACCTAGACTTGAACTCTCCCCAGGATGGGAATGTGATTTTGTGTAGTCTCCATACTGGAGCAGTCCTGGGGATCTCAGCTAATAGGTGTGATAGCCCAGTGTGTGTTACATTGGTAATGCAGAAATCTGCAGTGTTGACTCATGCTCACTGGAAACTTAATCTAAGGCAAGTAAGTCCTTTCTCAAACCTAGCAGTTAAATAGTATCCTTTTGGAGGCGCTTTGAGAATGGCTGACTGGAAAGGGTAGGAAGGAAAAGGTAGGATTTTTTTTTAATTGTTATGACTGACTATAGCTTTACTGTGGAAATTGGTATTATCCAGACTGGGGTGCAATTAGATACGCATTCTTAGTGGTGTTGCTTTTCTGCATTCTGTACTTGTGCTAATTCTACATGATGTCTACAGGCCTGTGGATGTTTTGAAAGCAGTGACTATAAAGCTGTACATTGATGGCTTTGATAAATGCATAGGGGACTCAAATCTGAGCCTGGGCATTGATCTGCATTGTACAAAAATCCCTCTATTAATCCCTTTCCATTTTCTGTCTTGAAACCATGTATTTTTCTCTGAGCAATGAACTAGAAACCAGCACACCCAGATGCTACAGAGGGCCTTTGGCTCCTTCACAAAATTTGGTCTTAAATAATGTTTTTGCAATGTGGCAAGTGCTAGAACCCCACATGGTGACCTACATGGCGTTGGCTAGAGCTTTTCTTGTGAATCTAATCCAACAAAAGCAGCTGTCTCTAAACCAGTAGAGCTGCAAAAGCACTCATGTTTTAGCACTGTGGCCATTCTTCAGGGTACCTGGTAGCAAATGTGAATATTTCAAACGGGATACAACATTCTCAGTAAAACACTAGCACGCACGTTTTCCTGTAAAATTATTTGTTTGCTTGTGGGTTTTTTGTTTGTGGGGTTTTTTTTTTGTCTTCACACTATATTTACACACAAGCTGCTCCCTGCCTAAACTGGTGGAAGGTAAAAATGCAACTGAAAACTTTCTTACATAGAGTTTATGCTGCATTTCATTGGCATTATTGTATGTTTATGGCCTCATTAGAGAGTAATAAATACAATGGAAATAGTAATATGAAAACACACAATTCCTGCTGATTCTAAGTCTGTGTGTTTTCATCATGCCTTTGTGTCAAGGCAAGAGTTCAATTCACAGGGAGTCCCAAGAATCTTTCAATCATCCCTTGTAAAAGTTTCCCTTTATTTTGTTGGAGTCCAACAGCATTGTTAATTCAAGGGATTTTTCAATGTACTTTGAGCATTATCCTATAATAGTAATTCACTATTGTTTGATCAGAGTTTGTGGCATTGGCTGCTGCTTTCTCAGCCACCATAGCAAGATTCTGTAGGTCAGGTCCTGCCCTACATTATCTGAGCCACAATCTCCATTATTAAGACAACTGAGGATATTTCAAGGCTGTGTTTGAACCACTGCACTTGTTAATCTACTTTGTATATTAAGTTATTTCTCTCAGGATTCCCTGTAAAATATGTAGAGTAAAACTCTGGCTCCATTCAAGCTAGTGGCAAAACTCCCATTGATTTCAATGATCTGAGACTTCATCCTTAAATCCAGACTGGAAGAGATACAGGCCAACAGGCTGCAAAAATACTAATAGAGTCATTTTCAATCCAGCACCCTGACTGAGGCTTATATTTTGGAAGTGAGAAGTTTAATCCCAATAGTAGGCGACAATACATCTCTCTAAGGAACCAGTGGAAGGGCTGGTGAGGCTTAGAGGTTGTGACAGGCCTGCTGTCCTAATTAATAACTTGTCAATCATAGGATGGAGTTAGGCTATTTCATCAGCCCAGGACTCCAACCTGGGGATATGCAAAGGCAGGGTTAAATGAAGCACTGCTCTAGTTTAAAATATCACAGAGTTTGGGGGGATTGAAGGATCTGGATTAAACTTCTGATATGCAGTGATACTTCATTAACTTCAGGATATATTTCTAGCAAACAGCATCATAGTATAAAATAAACTGGAGTTTCATAATTTTGTTCCATACTACCAAAGATAAATGCAAAGGAGTGGCTATATCTCAAAATATTTTGTATTTAGTAATAGAAAAAAAAACTTCCTGGGTTTTTGTGGTTGGGAGTATAAAGGTGCAGATATCCTAAAACATTTGTTGTGTTGGGGAAAGTGTCAGGGACAATAAACAGAAGAGGAAAGACAGCATAAAACAATTGCATGACTCTTTTGAGAAAATAAAACCAGTATTTGAATACAATGGCCTGAAAAAGAAACAATAGCAACTGGCCAAATTTTGCATCAGTTTAGTTCCAACATTTTCCTTTTCAGACCCTGACAACCTCAGAGGGTAACTTTTTTCATGCCTTTACATGGAGATGGAAGCAATTGGAAAGGAAAAAAAAAACAAAAAAAGGTGTGGCAAAGACTGTAGGACCCACTAAGAATTTTGAGCCTGTAATCCCTATATTTTATGCCAGTCTTCTAAAAAAGTAAATGCAACAAATTTGCAGAACCGCCTGCACAGAGATACTTTTTCAAACTGTGTCCTGTTTGAAAAGTATACTTGGTATTCAATGGCTTTTTGGGAGACAATATTCATCAGTCAACTGAGGCCTATTGTTTTGAATCATGAATATCTCTGCAGCCAGAGAATAATTTAAAATATTGAAGGAGTCTTCCTGCAATAGCCATGTGGTCATTCCCCTCTGCAACATATGGATCTGTGAATCCTGGAACACCAGTTAGCTATCCCAAATCCACCATCCCTGGCAGTCACTGGATTCCTTTGAGGAAGGAAACTTGGATTTATTGTCTCATTCTAGCAGGCAGCCAGAAGGGGGGGATGACAGCAAAGTTGTTTAAGACTTAGAGGGCCAAATTATTCTTAACTCCACTAATCACCTCTAGGATGAATAGAGAGGTTTTGCTATCCATTCTATTGATTGGGAAAAGCAGACTTACAATGAAAAGAAGTGAGGTATGAATGGAAATAAGGGAAGAGAATGCTTGAAAACCTTGGGAGGCCACAAGGATATTGATTTTGGGCGAGCGTAGTTTCTGCCTGCCCCCAAGGGGAGCAGGAAAGGTGCCTGTGTGGAGGAGTTTGCACTAAAGGACTGTGTGTTGTGTAAACAGATCATGTTACATTCACCTTGTCATTGGCAGCTGTCAGGTCTGATGGTTATAATATCACCTGTACTCCTATAAAATTAAATTATTTTTCCATTCAGGCTACTAAATGTCAATTCTGTATTCAGCAGCAAGGTGTAAGGGGAGTAAAAAGTCAAATGCATTTAGTCCATTAAAACGAGAAGTAAGAACCTATGAAATTCAGGAAAATATTGTATATGCATGAAGAGTCTTGTGCCTTGCAAGTGCTGCTTCTCTTCCTGCTGACATTTTGGATTGCTGACTGTTTTTCAGCTGAGATTTTCTGTGTTACCCTGGTAAAATCATAGTGTTTGATAATAAAGTTGGGAAGGAACAGTAGCCTAACATGGGACTTATCTAATGCTGAAAGTGGTTATTTGTAAACAGATGCTGCTACTAAGTGCTTAAATTAGATAATAAATGGTACCTATCTCATGAATTCCTTCCCTCCATTTACTGTGGTGTGCAGTCTGGGATTTTTTTTTCTGCTTTTAAGATGTTTTAGGGATGCAATTTGCTTGTGAATCTTGCGTAACTGTCACTGGTTCAATACAGACTTAAAGGGATTAATTCTTTTCTAGAGGGTCCCAAGTGGATTTTTTATTAACCTTTTGGGTAATAAACATTTATCTCATTTTTACAGCAGCGTTTAACACTATCTATTTATGGCCAAATATCTCTAAATCCATTACATGAGCTGAAAATGCACCTGCTTCAGAGAAAACCTCTCTGGAGAACCTGGAGCAGGCACTGATAATTGTAAACAAAACAAAACAAGAGCCTATAAAATAAAAATAAAAGTATTACCTTGAGTATCATGTCTTACAGAATGGTTGCTTTGAATAAAAACCTAATTATTATCAAAGCATGTCTATTTAAAAAAAGAAAGAATGAAGAGGATTGATGGAGTCGGTGTGAAGCTGGGGTGGGTTCTTGTGTTCCCAAGCCACAAGAGCAGCATCTGGGATGTTGTATGTGTATTGATTGAGAGCATGACACTGTGATCTATGAGCCCACCCTCTGCCTCGTTGCTTACAAATTTATAGCCTCCAGAACTGTATTGAAAGCTCTGTATGAAGAAATAATAATATGAGCTAGTGGTAGGAGCAACCCAGGTAAATCCCACATTTGCTGCTGTCTCTTCTCCTCAAAACCTGGGAGAAACAACCCAAGTTTTACAGGAGTAAGGATGAGAAAAAAATGGAGGGAAATACTACCTTGCCATCCAAAGAACATCTCTGCATGCTCTGAGCACAGGTAACACAGAGAGGGTGCACACCTGAAATCTGCAACAGCATTCTCAGGGGGAACAGATTGTAATCACATGTTGATTTAAGTGTCATCTTACTTTCCTAAAGTTAGGCATATGCTTGAGAGCTTTGAATTGGAATTGCAGTAACAGACAGTCCCATTAAAATAAGAATCAAAAAGTATCCTAGAAAATGTAATTGAGTATTAGGGCACAATATCATTCTTCTTGCAGGTCTATTGGACTTTTCATTACCTCAAAATCTTTAAGGTTAAGCTAGCTTCAAGTTTGGACAAGAATTGGGATTTAATCAGAGCTGCATTTCTCCTTACCAGTTACTAATGAACTGCTAATATTGTACATGTACATCAACTTTTCCTAAAAGGTCATAATTTTCTTGTTATGAAGCATACACTTTTTCATAGTTTCCATGTTTTCCAAAAGTTACACAGTTCAGTTTCCTGCAAACATATTTATCTGGAGCAACAAGACAGAAGGTGTAAATGTTGATGGCATTGAGGCAACCTGAAAATTTGCCATTTTAGAAATAAGTATTTTCACTTACTGAAGGAATTATTCTGTAAATATAACTGCTCATAATGCAGTAGTGACTATTTCAAAATATGTGAACCTCTTTCATCTAAAAGGTAGAAATAGGGGTCAAAGAAATTGCATCATTGCAGCATGAAAGAAAGAAGCACTCTTTTTGCTGGGCTGATCAAATTAATTATGCTAAATAGCTGAAAATAGAGGAAAATGAAACCGAATTAGCCCTTCAAAGGATGCTTAAGGCAAAGCCAGAAATGAGCCCACTTCAGAGTGGTCTAGTGATATTTACAACCGGGGATCTTATGCAGTGCCCTCTGGCTCTGGCTGACAGCAGTTCAAGGTACTGGTGCAGGTTCCTGTGGCAGAACCGTGCCATAGGAGAGCAGAGGACAAGAGCTGTGAAGTTCTGGGATGGCACTATCACTAAACATGCAGGTTTTTAGAGACTTTTTAGCAATTAGTAACTGCTGAATTTTGATTTGCCATTTACATAATGTGATTTTTCTTTTTCTGTAAGTGGAAGCTAAGAGCTTTCCGAGAAGTTGTGTGTTTGGAGGGAAAAGGTAAATGTGCATCAAGCCAAATTTCTGTAGCATGTACACCTGTGCGGCCCAGAGGGAGCAATGGAATCAAACAAATTTAACAGAAGAACAGGGAGTGGGGGGAAAACTGTTATGAGTTTTCACTTATATATCAAAATAAATGATAACAGTGTTTATTCCCAATACTGAGTCTGTTCACAAGGTGATTTTGACTTAATTTAATGAGTAGTCTTCCTGCTGCTGCAGTGCTCTGAAAATTATTTATTGTGCTGAATTCCCAACATAAAAGCAGTTTGCTAGTACTATCAATTTAATCATAGCTGCATTTTGGTTAAAATGCTTGTCCTATTGATATCAGTATTTATTTCCTTCCTTACCTGAGTTAACAATGTAATCAAATTACCAGATGTACCAGAATCTCTACATGCTTTGTAGAGATTTTCTTAATATTCACTACCGTGCACGTAATCTCAAGCAAAAATAGAAGACAAGATATTGCATAGTCAAGGAACAGATCAGGAGCATTTGCTTTGGTTTTGGGTTTTGTTTTGCTCTGGTTTTGATAAATAAAAGGCAAAACTTTCTTCTGTAGAAGTTGTGGTATATCCATTTCACACCAGCAATGGGCTTAAGTCTTCCCCTCTATCAGTCAGGAAATGTGGGAATAAGTAGAAACTGTTCCAAATAGTTCTCATAATTCAGTGAAGGTCACTGATTTTCTGGTACTCAACCAGAAAAGACTTAACACAAGAAATTAAACAATGGCTTTACTGAAGGTTAAAAGTCTTTTGTACTAGGAAATATTCCACTGTATAGGGAATAATAAATGGAACAAGGTTTGTAAGACCACTATTTAAAATCTAAAATCCCATCTATTTCTTTACATTTGCATATATATGTTACATATTATTATATCCACTTTCTAAATAGAGAGCCTTAGTCTCAGGAATATTTCATACCTGGGTCATGTAGTGTATCCACAGAGGAATTAAAAGTACTGAATTGTCCTTCTCCTGTCTGAATCTGACTGCATAGTAACCACTACCCAGCACTGGGTAAATAAAAGGCTGATGAGAGCTTTGCAGAGGCCTTAAAAGCTCTTTCTATTGTGAGAAATTAACCCTTGGAGAATGAACTGTTACTTGTTGAAGTAGAGAGCAAGAAATTTACTGCAGTAAAGTTATTAGGAAATATTCTTGAGACAAGATGAAATGCTTCCCTGGGTGGAAGTACTTAGCCAACAAGGTTGTTAGGATTATATAGTGGTAGGGGTTCCTCCATAAATAATATATATGTAAACCCCTTGAGAGCTGTGTATTACTTAATAGAATATTCTGCATACTGAAAATGATAACTGCAGAAAAGACTAAATGTACAGAGCACTATCAGCATTGCTAGGACTTATATTATGCTTCTTCACACCAAAAAAACCCCCAACCTTTATGAGAAGATGTTACTTGCTGATGGTCTGAAGCATGTAATTTAAATCTGAATGGTTTCAAAACTTGAATTAGAAACTTGAGCGACTCATCCAATTCAACATAAAGAAACATGAAGTAATGAGATTGGAGGGGAAGGTAATGAAGAGAAAATTTTACTGTTATTTCTTATAGGTTATGGGGATATGAACAAAAGAAAGATGTGGTACTGATTTGAAATGAGCCCTCTGAAGTAATGAAATAATTTTCAATAGCAATAACAAAACCTTAGGAGCAAGGAAAAGTTTTAATGTTAGGGACCTCCTTTATTACACCAAGAAATGCCATAGTAAACAAACCAATGGGGTGAAAGGTTATTCCTCTGGGGGTGTTCTGTGACACATTAACACTACAAATCCAAGCCTGAGAAAATAAAAGAAGCTCCTGAGCTCTTTTGCAGGATACGTGTGACTTCAGAAGTGATTTGTGTATATATTAGGAAAAAGAAAACATGGAAATAAAGCTTGTTACCAGATTCCAGTGGCCCATGACTTGTGAACACAGGGGTTTTGTACTTTCACCATCTCAGCTTCCAAATGATTTAGGTATATTGGAAACAGAGTTGTGGCTTTGGCTTTTCTGTTGTAGTCACCAATACTGAGATTAGACAGGTGCCTAAAATCCTGCACTTGTGCTCTCTGAACCAAGCCTGCAGTACCTGCTTTCCTTGGAGAGGTGCTTTGATAGGAAACAGAGAAATGCTAGTAGAGCTTCTTATTTGCCAAGATAAGAATTTCCTGAACTTGAGCCCAAAACTGAGCTAATACTTGATTTGAATTGCTACAATGGGTAATTACATTCAGATTGAAGAAAAATGGTTGAAAGACTCTTGGATTCTTCAGTTACGTGCAGAGTCCTCATTCTCTTAAAAACACGTTGAGAGATTACTCTTTCTGTTAAGAAATCTTTCAGATAAATTACGTTTGGGGATTCTCAGTTGTATTCTCTGGCATTTCAACAAAATGAGTTGGAGAAGGACACATTATGGATAATAGGACTGCTGGGACATAGGTGAAGAACCATGGAGTCAAATGAGCATTGCTGAAAATTGAGGGCAAAGCAAGAAGCACGTTCACGTTGCTGTGCTCAGTGCAGGCCCCAGTCTCGATGCAGTGAGCTGTTCTCTCATCCAAACACTCGAATGTTTTAGAGGACAGAGCTGACGTAAGAAGAGATGCAATTCTGTAAGTGATTGTTTAATGTGATGTCAGTGGACAGCAGGCAGAGCTGTTGAGAACAGCTAAACTGCAAAAATACAAATAACTGAAGTACCTGAAAAAATAGTTTTAATCAAACAAGAAAGTGGCGGGGGGGAGGGGGGAATACTTAATTTCTTGTGGGGGTTACAGATCATTGGTTAACCTCTAATACTGCAGGAGTTGTAATTTGCCATAGTATTTTCCAGAACTAGTACTAAACTGGCAGTACCAAAAATAAATAAATCACGTTGAGAGGTTTTTTCCTACTGTGGTTTTGATCTACCTAGAAGCCACTCAAGGAAAGCCATTTCTTGCTGTGTTTCTGTCTTATTTTTATGTATTGCTTGTTGATTTGACCAAACACTCAAGCTTCTGAATTGATTCAGCCTTTGCCCACATTTAGAGGTGTCAAATCACAAGTGAAAGCTGGAGGAGCACTCATTTTTCTCTTTCCCATTCACAGCTGCCAAGCTCCTGTGTTTTAGCACCTGCCCAAATTAGCATGTTCTGCTCCAGCCGAGGACTGACTCCCAGCCATCTCTTATGGGCTAAACCAGAGATGACAATTGGCTTCAGAAATGCCAGCTCTTCTTGTGGTCTCTGGCTTTCTTTGTGCCTCATCCAACCAGAGCCAGGATGTATTCCTAGCTGCTGAAAATTGATTTGAACACACAAAAGCCAAGGATGCTTTAGTGGTTTACATCTAGCAACTGTCTGACCTATCTTTGAACTTTGCATAGGCTGATGCTGTTTTTTCCCAAATATTTTTTTAAGAGTATGGTGAGCCTCATCCAAGCTTTAATTTACGGAGTATCACTTCTCTGTGGGCATAAAACTGAGTTTACCTTTGCCACTTCATCAAATAGCCAGTTGAAGTCTACTCAGGCAAACCAAATCTTATGCAAAACATCCTTCACGGCCTAGCCCTTCTATGAGAAGCACAATTTCAGGACAGAGCCATCACTGTAGCTTCAAGTTTTGATTAATACCATGATGTGTAGCTGCTGGGGACTGCCATGTGGGGAATTAGTGCCCAGGGATAAATCCTGACTGTGAGTGAGGGAATTTAAACTAATGACAGTGGACACACACCAAGCCTTTTACAACTTGGTTGAAAAAAAAAAAAAAGACTGGGAAACTTTTGTTTAATTTGAAGATAGTTTAGCTAAATGCTTTGCAGAGAAACCTTCCTGGTGGTTTTGTATGGTGCTTGGGGTGTCTTTGTAATAAACTTGGGGTAACAAGGTCACAGTACTGAGCTGCCTGCATTTCTCCTGTGAGCACCACGCTGGATGTGGCCCCTGTGTGAGTTCAATGCCAAAAAACAGCCTCTGCCATCACTAATGTACCGAAGCATCAGTGGGACCACTCACCTCTCCTTTTACATGCTGAGCCCTAAAGTGGTTATTATTTATCAAGCAATTCTTTCTGCAAATATGCTCAGCAGGTTTTCTCATTCTCTTTTCCTTCCCTCACTGATCAACTAGGGTGTACTATCTTCCCCTTGTACGGCACAGCAATTAACAGCAGACACTGCACAAGAAAAAGAAACAAAAACAAAACAAAAACAAACAAACAAAAAAAACCCAAAAGCAAATATATTTCAATATGGGGAAATATTAGTAAATACTCATATCATAATTCTAACTTCAGTGATCCTTGACAGTCCCTTCCAACTCAGGAGATTCTGTGATTCTAACTGAATTTTAATCTGTCATTTCTCTGGAAATAGCTAGAAAAATTGTGTACCTGACAGAGTAGAAAGTTATCTTTCACAAATTTTTTGATAACTGAAATTATATAATGTTTTAATTTTTGTAAGTTTTTAATAATTTTTTAGAAAAATCCTTTCAACTGGGAACCCTCAATTCTGTTTCAAAATACTTTTTCTTTGCAAAAATGTTATCATTCTATAATTTCAAACAGATGCAATAATGTAAGTTTGCATTATTTTGTATTTTATGAAATTTTGGAGTATTGCTCTGGTTTCCTACAGTTTACTGTGAAGGCCATGCCATATTTTTTGTGTGTTGCTATATTCAGCTGTATTGCAGAATACCTTAACAAATACATGCACAGAGATTGTCCCAGGCATTATCTGAACAATCTCTGATTGGAGTGGGCAAAGGAAGCAGCAGCAGCGAAATGTGAAGAGGGGCAGAGCTAAGGCTGCCTTTTTTTGCTTGATGAGACAAGGTGGCAAATCCAACAGAGGAAAAACTGCTGGGAGTCAAAGCCAACTTCTCCCAGCTGTGGGGCACGAGGCTCTTCCCGTTGGAAGCAGTTCTGCTTTTTTCAAGGCCACGGGAGCCTGGGGGAATGGTTCTTGGGCTTTTGCTTGCCCACATCTTCCCTTTTTCTGCCAGCAGCCCTGGCCCCGCTCCCATTTCAGTGACGGCCCTGTGAACGAGTCTGTAACCTTGGTGGAGAAGCAGGAAAGTGGTGTTAATAATAAAAGGGCTAATTGTGCACCCCATCTGCCTTGGAAATGATGGAGTTCAAAGGCACTGTCCTTGCATAAAGCAAACAGTCCTCCTCCAGAAAACATGGAGCAGTATCTTTTAAATGGCTGCTGCAGAGGAATATCTGTGCAGTATATCAGCGTGCATATGAGATGCTCTTACACTTGTGACTCTAAAAAACCTGATTTAGTAGGTATCCAATCTTTATGATATTTTTTTTCTTTGAGGTATTTTATATGGCACTTATAGGAGGTGACAGAGCTGAAGGGTTTTTTAAATGGAGAGAGAAAAAATGCTTTAAATGTGGTTTGAGTGGCAGGACCTTGTGAGGCAGGGGGTTCCCTTTGTCCAAACTCCTTTCTGTGTTAAATATTTTATATTATAAAGACATATTCCCTTAGCACTTTGCAATGTCCACAATGTCAGTACTGAGGGGGAATGGGATGTAAATCTGCTGGAGTTAACCCCTGCACCCTCACACACACCATTTTTAATCTTCCAACATCAGACACAACACGTGTGATTGTGATCTCATTTATAGTACTACAAAATGGAGATTAATTCTGTCTAAATCACACACCAAGTCAAGTTTTGGAAGTGTACCTTTAAGAAGCATATGGCAGAACACAAATGTATTAAAGTCATCAATATTTATGGAGCAGGTAAAATGCATATTAGACAGGCTAGATGCCATCTGTCAAAATAATCTTGATTCCAACTTGCTATCCAAAAAGATGAAGACTATTTCTAGGGCCAGCTCCTTAAGTCAGGTTAAAAGACAACATATTCCTGTGCCAACAAAAGTGAGGTTATCACATAAATGAATATGAAAGGATATCCTTATGTATTGAGTCACTGTCAATTCCAGACATGTACCAAAAATGTCGGACTCTGAACACGTCATGGAGCAGCCCCTAGGCACAACTTTGTCAAACTAATTTTGTCCTTCAGACCAGAGTGCTAATTGTTCAGAAGTATTCCGGGCAAATTTAGCCAAAAGTAAATTAACTGGTGACTCCATATCCCATTTCCTAAATCATCTATGAGAAGAGTGGACCATAGAAGCACATTGGTGGAATAGATTATTTTAGGTAAGGAACAGGCTGAAATTTTCCCCTTTCTAGATTAATTTCAGGAAGTGTTGGGATTTAAATATTTAACTGTCTAATCCTGCATCAACTTATGTTAATAAAACTGTCATTAAACCCTGGAGGAAGAAATTTCAGACTCTGGAAGTTAAATTTATTTTAATCCTGTTACACAGGGCTGTTTAATGTTCTCCACAGAAATCCCCAAAATAAGGCAAAAGTGACTTGGTTTCCTGATTTGGGGGGATTTTTGTTTCACACGCACCAACTTGAAGCTCTGACCACGTTTGCCAATTTGGCTAGAATTCTGACTAAACTTAGGAAAAAAAACAAACCTAAGTTTTAGCAGGGGTTTCATGTGGGTTACAGTTTCAACCCAAATAACTTTTAGAATTTTTTGAGTTTCATTCAGAATAAAACAAAGCAGACACTAAGTTGAAGGGAAGGGGATGTGAATGGTGGTGCAGCCCAAGCAGGTTGGTTGTGTAAGAGTAGAGAGAGGCCCTTCCACTGGTCATTATCAGGCTAAGTGCAAAATCCCCTTTTTCAATGTTAAAATAAGTATTTAAAATTCTGTTAGCTAACATAGTGTCAGCTGCTGCTTTTTTCCCCTCATTCTTAAGAAACTCCAAAAATAGACAATTTCTGTGTATTTAGAAGAGTTTTTTAAAATACCAGGAAATGTGTCATGTTCAGTAACCAACAGACACTTCATTAGCAAAGCTGTTATGAAGCGACACACAGCCAAAGTCTGCTGAAATCAAAGGGGAACTTTCCATTTGCACCTTAAACCAGACCTTTAAATGCAAGCCAGGTAGTAAAAAATGAGGCCTAATTATTAGATTTATTTTTTATTAAATGCTTATATCCTCTGCTATATTATTAAATGCAGACTGCCTGACCAAGGGTATTTTTCCCCAAAATGGACTCCCCAAGTCTATTTTACATCATAGCAAATACCTACAAAATGTTTCATTTGCTCATTAATGCCTTCATTAAATATAAGTTAAATTTATAAGATGAAAGCAACTTTTTAGTGAGGGTTTTTTTTTTCCTCCTCCTACCAGCTCCATTTTTCATCAGTGATGTGAATCACAGAATCTGACAATGGTCTGGGTCTGAAGGGACCTTAAAGATCATCTACTTCCAAATCCCCTGCTGTGGACAAGGACACCTTCCCCTAGACCAGGTTGCTTGGAGCTCCATCCAACCTGGCCTTAAACTCTTCCAGGGATGAAGAATGAGTGGTTTGCTGTTGGTGACACAAAAGAACTTGCAGTCTTCTCATTTTTCTCTCAAAACTTCTTATTAGGACAATACACTGAGGTATTAAGTGCAGTGGAGTTTGTTTGTTTTCCCCACCTTCAAAAGGTGTTTATGAAAGAGTAGAAAATGGCACAATTTAATATTCCAGCTCAGAGGTAGAAAGGAAAAAAAAAAAAAAAAAAAAAGTAAGGCCATTGAAAACAGGGCATATTTTTTCTGTACAAGTAGAGGCTTGCGTTCTCATTTTGATTCTTTGACTTGAGCCCATCCTGCAAAATGTCTTCAAGTATGCTCTTCACTGTGAGTGGATGCTGCTGAGCTCCATCTCTAACCCAGGTCTCATATAAAACATTCAAGGAAGACTAAGTCTAATTTAATCCATTACATGATTGTGCAAAATTGCTTAACCGCATCAAAGAAGCGAAGGCATCTACCCTGGGACAGACATTGTCAGAGAGCTTTCAAATGCAAAATACAATCTTACAGGTGATTTAGTCGTGGGAATGCAGCACTGAGTGTGTGCTTCACTTCTGCCTCTCCAATCAAAACAATGGAGCCATTATCAGAGAAAGAAATATTAGAACCATTTTCCTTATTAACTTTTCTTATTAGAGGACATTTAGCTGTCTATTCATCTTTTCTTTTTCTTCATTTAATCAAGGCAGTTTTTTTTAAATAATAAAACTTCCAGGGGTGAGGAGACATTTTATTTCTTTTTCTTAAGTAATAAATTTAAATATTGGTTTAAAAAAGGATGAGGGGGGAGAATTCTGAATTAAGTGAATCAAATTCAATTCTGAATGCAGTTTCTTTCTGCAAAATCCAGTAATTCTTGCAAAAGTAATATTTCTTCCACAACTGGTTCTTGCTTGTTAATCACTGAATGTCGTTTACTGGTTGAATAAAAAAAAAAAAAAGGTGTTTTGTTATTTGGTTTCTGCACCAAGTAGTTTAAGTACATGTTTATATCTCATTCTGTGGTTAAGCTGGTAAAGTGCCCTGACAAAACCCCCAAGAGTTTTTTGGTGATTTGGTCAGTCTCACTTTAGGCACACATTACTATGAAAATTACCTTACTTCAGTGAAACTCTACCCCATTTTTCATTATTTTAGTCTGATATTGCACCTTTAGCAGAGGAGTGGAATAGCTGACACAAACCTGAGAAGTTTGGCTCGAGGGTACCTCACCTCTTGTCCTTAGCAGGCCTTAGATTTTGGGGCCATTTACATTTACCGTCAGAGCACAAAGGGGATGTTATGGGTAATAACAAGACCTGGAAGAAGCCCAGCCATGACCCTTCCCCAGGCACATCCTGGAGAGTGATGGCACAGACCTATTCCTCTCACCTGCCTCTGATCACCCCCTGGAACAGATTGATGTTGTCACATAACCAGGCTCATTTTGGATACCAAGAATCTTTATGAGCCATTAATTACTGAGGGTCCAGCTCGCTGACATCCATCCCACACCATCTGAATTGCCTGGATCCTCCTCCATAGCTTCATTTGGAGGCGAGCTGAAGCATAGCCAACCCCCCAAGGCTGGCAGTGATTGAAGGGGGCAGAGTGCCCGGGAGCAGGGAATTATCCTTTGCAGCAGAGTGGGAGTGCCTCTGCACCCTGTGCCTCCTGCCTTGCTCACAACCACAGAGCATTCAAAACATAAACCGGGGCAGACAGGGAGAGCCAGGATTGATGTTACCTGAGGACTCCTGTACCCTCAGTCCAGTTCCTGTGTGCTGTAGTGGCAGGAAGGAGGCAGGCAGAGCAGCCCACATGTATTTTTCTGAAGCACTAAATCTTTGCTCAGAGCATAGAAAAGTCTAGAAGTCCCCCCTCTGAAATAAAGGTGAAACTGAACAGAAGAAAGAACACAATGAAGGTATTTGTGGGATTTCAGCACTCTTGCTCTATGAGGAACATTTGAAGGCAGAAACATGCTGGTTTCAAGGTCCAGTAAATGCTCATATAGACCGCCAATATGCTTTTGATTGCAACAGAAATTGTTTGTGCTAAGCAGTGGCAGAGCAATTGTCAGCTTTATGGGACTTCTCTTAATAGCCTGCTCATTCCTTGACTGGATACAGAACATGTAACTATTCTTAGTAGATTTACACATTTATTTTAAAATAACAATGTCCAGAAAAGGCTACAAAAGCCTCTTACTGGTTATTAGCAGGTGGCATGTGCTGTGTAGCTTTTAAAGATTGCATGTAGTAGAGCAGTAGTTATGTGCTCTCGTGTACAGTTATATGCTCAGGTATGAAGCTGTTTCTGTTGTGCACAGACAAACTGCACAACTCCAAATGCCAGCACTCCCTGGAGATGGAATTTCTTTATCCCAGACAATGTGGTGGCCTGGAAACAAGAGCGGGCACAGCAGTGCAGGTGCAGAGGGAGGTGTGGCTGCACAACACCTGCACTGCTGCTGCACAGGTTCAGTTGTGCTTCTGCCAGGAACACCTGGACAATCTCACCTGCCTGTTGTGATCAGGTTTTGGCTCCAGTGTGAATTAACACCAGGGCTTCAGCAAATATGCTACAATTACAGCACAATGCTTCTGCAGCAGAATCAAGCTGGGTGCAAGCAAGTTGTGAATTTATCAGTGGATGAAATTGATGTAACATTGTCCATATTGAATTGCATTTAAAAACAGAAATCCTTCCCCATTCTTTGCTAATTGGAGGAAGCAGATTATAGCTGACAAAACCACAAGTCAAATGCCAATAATTTAAAGCACAAAGTAACTGAAGTAACAGACACGCTAACCTAGATATTAGAAAAATTGTGTAGGATGTGTTTTCCAGTTCTATTTTAAGCCATATAAAATTAACACTTCATTAAAATCCCTGAAACATCAGCTTCAGGGCTAAATTTAGCTGCACCGCAAAAATCCAAATCACCTCTCATAAAGCAATAATTTTACATAGATATAACCAAAGTCTAATTTTGTCACTTTTGAAAGTGCAACCTTGTAGCCATAGAGATGGCAGCAGAATTGTGAATTTGGCCTTTTAATAGCAAAGCTCTTCCATTCGTCACTAAGTATGCAAGCTGCCCATCTACCTTAATGTAGAGAGGCAATGCAGAGAGAATAAGAATTAAATTTAGGGGAACCTGATTCTGAAGAGTTTTAGCAAATATTAGTAAATACTGTACTTGGTAACCTTCTGAATTAATCAGCCTCTGGAGCACAGTTCCACAGCTTGTTTCCTCAAGCAGTTTCATTTGCTGTCAAGTTCCCTTTATTTCCACTTCATGAGCTAGGTGCTGATGAAACACCCTGCCATGGTATACTCAACACTAAGATGTTTACTCTTTCCAGAAAGTACTTAGTCTGGACATTTGGTCTTGGGTGCATTGGAAATCCTGCTGGAAAATAAATACAAATACAGGCTGTGAAGTCTCTCTGCTCTTCAAAGAGCAGACTGTTGTTCCCCCTATCACCCACAAAAGCACATCAAAGTATTGTATCCTCCTTATGTTCTTCCTGGTGATCCTCCAAGGATTTTGTTGTTTAACATAGACCCTTATTCAGAGTTGGGATCTAAAAGCCACTGTTGACTGGTGTGTTTGACAGCAAGCAAAAATCTTTATATGCATTTTGAACTCTCCTGTGGGGCCTTAAGCATAAACTTTCTGCTAGGTAGTCTGGAAAACCCGTGAGAGAATATTGGCTTTCCTTTCCTTAGGTATTTCTGGTGTAGTTCTGCTTTCTCCCTTGTAATCCAGGGGATTCTTTTCATAAAGATTTAAAGTTTCAGCAATAGCAATCTTGGCTGATTGGTCGTGCCAAAAGTTTCTACTGGAAATCTTGCAGAGAACCTGCTTAAAGGATTTACACAAGATCTTCTGCTCTTTTTTTTTTGTTGTTTGTTTGTTTTTGCTGTTGTTGTTATTGTTACAGATTGTACATTTATTGCTGAACAAAAAATCTTCATGGGTAGAAGGTGCACACTTCTTATGTGAACAGCTTTGGCTATTCAGTGCATTTGGGTAGTCTGAGGAACAGGAGGAGTACATGAGATGGTGCAGAAGCCCCAGCACTTGCTTCCTGGAGCATATGGTGCTTCTGGTCTGCGGACACGTGTCTGTGTCTGTAAGAACTGAGCTACGAAATGTAGCCAGTCACTCTGCATATGCTGCTGCTTACGAGTCCTTGCAGTGGTTAAAGATGGTTTAATTGGCTGCAGGAAGTATAACCCTCTGTCTCATACAGGAAGAAAAAATCCTTTATGCTTAACAAGCCTTAAATCTTTTATTTCGAGTTGTAGCTGCTACATTATCTGAGTGCATGCAGCCACTGAAACCAGACAGAACACAGTGAGTAAAGTATCCATTGTGGGGAAAACGTGGGGAGATGTGATGTGTTCTTCAAGCTCCAAATTTGCCAAACTGTTTTCCCATAACATGTAAGTTACAGTGCACTAACTGACAAACAAAAAAAGCTTTTATCAGTATTTGTGTGGTGTGGGAACCAAACAAACCAATTTTGCAATTTGTGACTGCTTAATTATGTGATTGGAGGCCAGGCCTGTTGCAGATAGCAAAACAATTTTAATTCTGTCCCACAGTGGAAGGTTTAAAAGTATTTTAAAAGGTTTTACAGCATTAAAAATGCACTAAATATTTTGTTTATTGCTGGACACAATTAATGACATGCATTCTGCATTGCATATCTTCTCAAACAGCAAAGTTTTGGACACAAAGTTGGTGGACACGTGGAGAGAGGAAAAGATCCATGCCCCGTTGCCCAGAGTGCATTTCATAGCAGCTCCTTATCCCAAACCATGTGTCTTCCCGTGACTGTTTCTGTATGTAGTGGGAGTAATATCTTTCACCTACTGACCAGGCTGCTGCTCCTGAGCCATTACACATCCACAGTTTGGCTGTCCGGGGAATTTGGAGGGGGAGAGGAGGAAGTAGGAGGCAGTGGCTTTGCTGTGGCTGCCTCACTGATCAGAGGTGGGATCAGAAAGTATCATCTTGGAGCAGATCCTCTGCCTGATTTCCCTCCAGAGGCAGCTGCCAATTGCTGCTTTTTCCCCAGAGGTAGAAAGATGTGATTTTACTAAGAGTTTTCTCAAGGTGAGGTGCTTGAATAGCAGTTGTCTGTTCCTTTGGCCAAAGGATAACTGGAGCTGCAGGCTGGGGTTTGTCTGTTGTAATGGAGTTGTAGCTATGCTGTGAATCAGTCTCTGATTCTTTCTGGATTCATTATGAATATGTCAGAGTTTGGGCTGGAGAAATCAGCTTGTTCGGTGTACTGGGGAGCTGAGCTGATTCCCTGTGGATTCCTAAAGAAAATGATGAAAGAAGGAAGCTCAGTGAAGTTTTCAGGAAGGACAGATAAGATGCAGGCAAAGCTTTTTTGTCACTGCCACTATGGCATCTGCTGACCCAAATGCCCACTGTCACACAAGGGAGCAAACTATTATTGGAGAGTAATTACTGCTGTGATGTCATGCAATTAACTTGATTCACTTGTACTGGCTGGAAGGTGGGAAGGGAGGTAGAGACATGAAACCTTTCTTCCTTGTACTGCTGTTTTACAGACTTGTAATACATGAGGAGAGAAAGCAATTAAATCAAATTTAGACCCACAGCACATGTAAATTTTATGTTTAATACAGAAACATGCACCACTGTGAATGTCATGTTCAAACTCTATGCTAAACCCTAAGGAGTGCTCCTGTATGTCATAGACAGCACCAAGGGTCAAGTGTTTAAATAACAGTCTGCAGAAATATGATTTTTAAGTTACAGAAGAAATAATAATCTTATCAGTCCTGAAACTGAAGGAAAATTTCTATCAATAACCACAAAGAGACAGTTTCTCAACTCCAGTTAGGAAAAAAAAAAAATCGGAGGCTGCCAACCTATAAATTCAGGGGCTCTGGATATTTTCTCCTTCACGAGGACAACTTCCAGCTCTGGAGTGCCCAGCCAGAGTAAACACGCAGCCTCCAGCCCACCTTTCCAGGTGATCCCATCTGCCCCACGGGGCTCCCAGTCCCTGAGCCAGCACAAACAGCCTTTGCTTCCAGTCCCAGCCCAGCTCCGGATCAGGCAGCCACCAAGGGGAATTCTTGGGATATGCATCACTGAGCTGCCACAGTGATACTGTTCAGATCCAGGGACCTCCCCTAGACCCCTCTTACCTTGCTCTCCTCACATTTTAAAATTTCTACTCCAAAAGTGCCCAAGAAATATTTTGAGAAAAGATCCTACTGCCCTCCTTGCAGAGCAGGATCTCCAAAGCTGTGCTTACTCTTAGCCATGGTTTACTATAAAATGCTCCACTATTTTCCCAGAGCTGGGCACAGTGGAAATGAGCAATAATTAGGAGCAGAGCAGATGACCTTCTTTTGAACTTAATGATTCCTTTAAATTTTGATGAAAACTTATCTTTAACCTTTATCTCTATTTCTTCTTTTGGAGAGGGAGTGAAGTTTTGAGCTTTTTTTTTTCTATCCCTTGTCATTCTTTGCTGAGGGAGAGAGTACAAAATTGTCTGAGAAAGGAATTTTATTCTCCAGCTTTTAAAGAGGGCAAGGGCATTGCAAGCAATGGAGATTTAAAAAAAAGAAAATGAAACTATAAAGAAGTACTTGACAGTGTCTCTTCTGCACTTATTGGAATATGCTGCTCAAGCTAAAAGAGAGGGCAAGAGGTAATCTGCTCTGCTATTTGCTTTTAATATGATCATGTTTTTGGCTCCCACTACATCTAATGCTGCTTGTACCATTCAAAAACACACCTCATTATCTCCTGGTAAATGTTGAGCTGCTGCAAAACCAATTTTAGTGGGTAGAGTGCCTCTGAGGTCAGGGTGTACATGAAATATGTAAGCTCAAAACATGTTTGCAATCAGTGACAATACTGCCTGCTAATGTGTTATTGCACCATTTGTCTTGCTCTTGGTCATAAATATTTTGTTTCTTAAGCTTTAAGGCAGCTCTATATCAGAGACTAAGTTTCATGTAACTGGTTTAGTCATTGTTGCTCTGACATTTATCTTGGATGCACCAACTTGTGTGTAGTCTGCTAAAATCAATACATAAAACATGTAAACTTAGTTGGAGAAGAGTGGGTGTCTTTTAAGCTTTTTTTCATATGGTAAGTAGAGGGCTGATATGAAAATCCTGCAGCTAATTTAAACAAGGGTGGGGGAGAAATTAGATTTTGCTCTCTGAGCCTCATTTTCAAGGAATAAAAAGCTCAGTCCAGGTTCAATGCAGCATTCTCGGAGCATTGAACAGAATCAGTCTTTGTTCTTCAGTGAAACTTATCTGTGGAGAAGCTGCATAACTTCCTGTGAAACTCAGCCCTGCAGATGTGCTGCGCTCGTTGTCCCTCTGCTTTTGCTTCCTTTGGTCAAGGAGTCAAGAATGGACACTTTGTGCTGGAGTGAAAATGATGCTGCCTGCTTTGCCCTCTGATGAGCTGGAGCCCTGCTCACCAAAGGGACATGACTTCCTGCCAGTTACTCTGCTGTTTGTTTATTTGTCAAGTGGAATGGGATAGCCCTCAGTGAAACCAAAGCCTCCCTCCTCCAAACCTCAGAAAAAGAGGCAGCAGGTTCTCGAGCAAGTGCAAACAACCTGAACTGATGCTGTAAATCCATAAATGTAGGCAATAAGCAAGTGGGGAGAGTGGATGTGGTAGACAGTAATTAAATAGTTTAGCTCTAGCAGGCATATGACTGGAGTTCAGGAGGTAGCTGATCCACTTTAACGAGTCAGAATATCAGAAAGTGAATTGTAGCAAATTAAGACTTTAAGTGGTTGGGCTATAAACCAGAACAGAAATTGATTTTCTAATAGTCTTGCATACTCCAAATATCCTTAAGTGCTTTATGTTTTAAATAGAGTAAATGCATAGCAAAATGAATTGGCTATTATGCACCAAATAGTACATTTGTTATTAAATCCTAGAACAAGATAGATTTTACCAGTATCTTTTCTCTAGGGATTTATTTAGCATAAAATTTACTTTCTGGAATGAAATTGTCCAGAAATGTGGCCCCTATGTGTTAGCTGCAGTAGAAATAGAGTTAATAAGATCCCTGCTCCAAATAATCTGGGTTGTTAAAAGGCAAAAAGCACAGGGGTTAGTGAACACATCTGGCTTTCTCTGTTTGTCTCTATACATATTTGTGTTATATTTTCCCAGCTAAGAAGGATGAATCAAGCATTTTCTGACTTATAGATTGCCACAGAGGTGGGTGTGGCAATGACCAGAGAACTCTAGTGGGGCAGGGCAAGGGAGTTACAGAAAGAAGTGGGAGGAAAAAGAAACCAGAAATACATTGAGAATGAAAAGAGGCCAGTTGTGGAGCAAGAGAGGTCTGAGCAGAAGCGTGGCTATGGGAATACCTATGGGATAAGTTTGTGCTGCTGCTGAGTGCAGCTAAGACTGCTGAGCAAGGTGATCCAGACTGGGGAAACTGATGACTGCAGGTCTGAGAAATAATGAAGTGCAGAAAGAGTAGGACAAGGGGATGTGCAGAGGTGAGAGGATGGGACTTGCAGTGTGTCCCATCCCCAGGGAGGATGGAAACATGTGACTGCTGTCAGGGAGAGGCTGGCAGAGGCATGAGTGGAGAATGTGAGTGCAGAGCCACTGGGTTCCTGTGGAGCTATCAGAATAATGCAATCTGACGAGACACTGAAGAGGGACAGAGTTTCATTTTCTTTTTTTTTTTTTTTACTTGGTTTAAAATAATATAAAAGCAGTTAGAGTGATGTATGTTCATAGTCTGGGCAAGTGTTTTGCATTGTTTAATACATAATTCTTGCCCATTTTCTCTAATTTTACAGTGGTCCAGGCAGCTTTCCCAGGCTCATATTTGTGGTGTGACATTTTGATAAGTATTGTCTGGGTTAATCCACTGTGGAATAATGGTTTGGATGATGCACCAGAGCACTGGTTTCCCAACACAAATAAGCTGTAGTGAACGTTGTTTCCCTTTAGGAAGGGGATCACTAGATTCTTAGGTGAAGCAGTTACAAGGAAGAACCTGATTTGGTGTTTATTTTAAAGACAAAATGAGACATTTTAAGCAAATTACTGTCCATTTCTGACTGGAGGGGCTGGGGCTGTGCATAAAGATGCTGAGCTCTCTTGCCTCTCTCTCTTTCTGTCTCATTTGGAACATATTGAGGTACTGTAGGTTTGGAAGCCCAACTCATGATGAGGTTTACATAAACTGCTCAGTAAAAAGGGGATTATGTACCTTCCAAGAATATGCAAGTCATATTTGTACCCCTGTATTCCTTTCTTAGCAAACAGTTTTTTAGTCTTGGTGAAATACAAGTTACTCACAATAAGCTGAGCCTCTGTGCAAAGGTTAGAGCCTGAAATATGCTCTTACCCACTACATGGTGCTGTTTGTCTGTGTTATCTCATGCAAACAAGAACTTCTTTCTCCTGCTTCTTATTGATTCCAGTAGGTGAAGGAAGAAACACCTGATTTATTAGTCATTGGTCCCTTTTCCTGAGGACTCAGCATCTGAAATAAATTGAATGGGGTTAAGAATGTACTTAGACCCAGACACAATTGTTTGTGTGCCTTGTCTTTACAATAAGAAAAAACTCAGAAGCAAATTCAAAGTGTCATTAGTGTCATGCTATAAATAAACAAAATGCTGTGCAGATAAGAGAATACCACATTTTCCATCTTGGAAATAGCTTACAAGCCATTAGGTGCAGGATAAGATATAGAACCACAGATTCAGAAAGGAAAAGTAAAGACAGATAAGTGCTGAGGAGCAGAACAAAAAAGCAATCTGTGACTGTGATATTTGGATTTTCCATCCTGACATGAAACTCTTCGCTCTAGAAACATGAGGAGACACCAGTATTACTTGGTAAGATGTTGTGCCTTGTTCTGTCTGCCTCTGAAAAGCATTCTCAAGGAATGGGAAGCTGACCTCAGCTGATCTGATGACATTTCTCCCATCATGGAGAGCCCCATTGACAATTCTGGGTCCTCTGTTTCTCTCCAGGACCAGCAGGAGTGAAGTGTCAGGAGGTTGGATGGGAAGCATTACAGCACACTGTATTTGGTGTATGTCATGGCCTGATGCATATCTGTGGAGTCAGATATAACAAAGAACTGCTCCTTCTGCATCTCAGACATCTCAGGAATCAGGGAGGTGTAACACATTATTTTTGTGCTTTTCCTCTTTTTTTTTTTTCTTTTTTTTTTCTATTTTGCTGCACACAGCAGGCAAAGAAACTCCCTCTGTCTGGGCTGTCTGCAGCCCAGTAGATAAGAGAGCAAACACCTCCCATAGTGACAGGGACTCGTTCCAACCATTTGTTTTGAGTTGAATGGTAGATCTTGGAAAACATGTTTTCCATTCATAAAAAGGAAAAAAAAACCCCTACTCTCAATACTTTCTAATGCCATCCTCTGGAGGCTTGAGGGCCATGTGTCTCACACCCTTACTTTGGAGGTCTTGCTTTTATAGACTTTGTTTTTCACTCCCAGAGATTTATTGTCCCAGTGCAGAAACAGTCTGGCTATGCCTCGGCAGTGGAAATGCAGCCATCTATTTGCTAAGAACAAGCTTGTGGTTTACCAGAATATTTCTGTTTCCTTCTGAGGTTTCCAGCTAATGAAGGGGAATTTATCCAGTACATTTATTGACATTAAAATAAGAGTTGCAGTCCATAAATAATCCCATTGTTGTTTTAGTTTGCAGTTTAAAACATTTTGTCAGCAGCATTGTCGTCCACTGTGACTCAGCTTGTGTTTGTGCTTGTAGTATTAGAGCTGGTAACACAGACACACATTCCAGCTGTTCCCACCAGGAAAGCTTCAAAGTACATTTTGAAATCATTCCTGAGCTTTTCAGCACTGAGCATCTTTGATCCCAAGCATGGAGACAAGTTCACAGCTACTCCTCAAGTGACATCTATGAAGATAAAAGCAGGCCCCAGATTCATTTCTGGGTTTGTGCAAGTTCCTGCCAGCACAGAGAAGCAAGAAATCCGGTAAGGGACAGGTGAGGTGGCAGGAAAAGAGCCACCTCCCGTTTTACCCACTCACAGGAATGCTCCTGGCCCTGAACCCCCTCTAAAAGCATTCATAGGCAGAAGTGTCACCTTCTCTGTGCTGGATCCCTGCATTAGGAAAAGATGGAGGTTCATCAAGGGATACTCTGCAATTCCTGCATCCTTCTATTTCTGTTTTCTAGAATGTCAACCAGTTCTTTCATATCTGTCAGCCAGCTTTGCAAAAAAAATCCTTTAGCACAAGGAAAAAGTCAGGTCTTCAGAATTAAGGCCATAAAGAATTATGTTTGTTATATTGTCTTCTTTTTATGGGAATTCCAGTGGATGCAAGAAAAAATATAAAATAATTTCTACATAACGTCCTCTTTGCAGGCAATGCACCATGTGCTGAATAAGACTCGATTTTCAAATGCAAAGTAATCAAGTTTCATAAATTTTAAACTCATGGCAAATTTTCAACTTGGTTGAAAAATTTTTGCTCTTCTTTGTGTGTTGATTTTATTATCAGCTAAGATTCCTGCAGAATTTTAAAACATATTTCAGAAAATATAAGGAATCACACCAGAAGACACACATGCTACAGACTTCATCTCCAAAATCCCTTTGTCTCTATGATCAGTTTACTGGAGGAAAAAAACCAAAAGGGTATTTAGAGTGATGTGTTTTGAATGAACTTCATTCAGTTTTCTTTTCCAAGATGTGATGTCCAGTGCCACAGATTACACAGGAGTGTAAATATGTCTTTACAGTCACAAAAGTGTTATCTTACTGTTAAATATTCAGTAATCCGGAGCCACTTCAACAGATTATGCTTGACTTGCTTGTAAAATTTGCTTACACAGAGCTCAGTCCTGCCAAAGCACTTCTCTAGGTATTTACCTGCAGTGCTCAGCCCGCTGGCTGCCAGTCAGCTGGTATTAGCAGGAGGACAAGTGTGACACTCAAGAGGTAAAGCAAAGAAATTGGCAGGTATTTAAATCGATGTGTGAGCCAGCAAAAAGGAGTGTTTTTAATATTAGTAGCATTTTAATCTTGTTCTCTAAACAAAAGAGGATTTACTTATTCATGGCTCAAGAATTACAAATTAATGTGTGGAACTGGAGTTAGAACTGAGGGCACTGGAAATTCCTATGATTCAGTGTATTTATTGTTTTAATTGTTCATATTTCCTTTGCTTTGGGGGATTTGGTCTTTGAGAGTAACATGATGGTCACTGCCACATCTGTCTTGGATTCCTTATTCCCTAAGAATAGCCCTAAGCAGAGAGTGTTACAGAAGTCTCTCATTAGGAAGGAGTAGTCTCAGTCTTTCATGTAGCTGTAGATGATAAAAGGCACTGATTTAGCACTGCTGCCTGAAATTCCACCAGCACTGCTGAACTCAGTAGGTCTTGTCCAAGAAAGCTATTTCCAGGGAGATTTGAAGACTTGTCTGTCCCTGCTGGTTAACTATGAGTCACCTTATCAAAAAACTGAAGAGTAGGTAAAAGCAAAAGGAAAAGTTCAGAGATTAGTTTCCTAGAGCATGTGAGGCTTCAATCTTTGAATCCAAAAGAAGTCCTGTGGCATTATCTACAAACTGGCAAGTGACCCTTGCCTGTGCCTGCACAAATAGCCATAAGCTCAGCAAGCACTGGCACTCAGCATCCTGTGTCTGACAAAGTTCATGACAGAAATGTGCAGAGTTTCTGCATTTTCACCTGCTGGCCTCACTCTCTTCCCATTCCCTGTAGCTCTCAAATATTAAAGCTGGCTGGAGTAATTCCTACAGTTCCCACTTAAGTTCTTTGGGTCCTTCTGCATCCCTCCCTTCCTGACCTACATGGAAGCAATCTTGCATGGAGAGATTCTGAAAGGTTATTTCTCACAGCACCAGGCAGCCTGAAATACATTTTATTCATGGCAAAACAAGGCATCCTAAAGTTGGGCAACATGTGCAGCTATAGCAGATGTTTCTGGATACACAGAAAATTTGGAATGAGTTTATGATTTGTGTTAATATCAGCTTAGCCATAGCTCAACAGAGATTATCAGTGTCCAGTTGCACCTCTGAAGATACAGAGAAAAAATAAAACCCAAAGAGGGGGTCATCTCATAACCAGGTTTCAGGTGACTCAACAGTTGCATTTTATGTGTTATATCATCCACCCATTAAAATAGTTTTAGACCTGTAAAAACAGATTGAAAGGGACTAAGAAAATGAATGGAACAAGCTATTCTGGATTTTCATTTAGAATGGGATTACTTTAGAATTAATAAATGCTTTTGGGATGGGATAGTGAATCATTATGGCAATGTTCAGCAATTGTGCCCTTCCTAAGCAAAGTCTTAAATACTGGTCCACTTCTTTTGCTATGTCAGGGATCTTTTTCCTGATGATAACTTACTTCATTAATTATCCACAATTGATTTGCCTAAGTCATATAGAGATTATCATATAACATGAAAACTATCAAACATTGTTAATTTAAAAAAATTTTATATCAGCCAATCTTAAGCCGAGTAGCTATCATATAGAATTCAATAGGAAAACAAAAATTCTGTCCTCCTGAATAAGATTTTTTCCAATTGGCTGGCACACGGAATGAGTTCATCATATAGATGCCAATTTACAAATATGTCCAATAATAGTAGGGGGAGCAACTGTTCCACAGCTCTGCCAGTGTTCATCAGACACACTGACAGTAGCCACATCATTAATCTCATGGTATATTAGAAATAAAGTCACCGGAATGGAATGGTGTCAAAGGATAAATGTTTCCCCCTTTGAAAATAAACTTCTCAGTTTCACCTCATTGTGTAGCCTTTTTTTTTTTTCCTTTCCCCCTCCCCCTTTTCACCCGCCCTCCTATAAATCCTTTGGTTTCACCTGGCATTTAGGTAACAGTAGGAGACCAATATCCTGTGTCAGAGCTCATTCTACAGTTATCAGTTTAGCATACCCTTAAATCCCCACGATTGCTGTGCCAAGACCAATCCTTCCTCTGCGAGGTTAAACATATGCATTACATATTGAAACAATGTAAGTAGCATGTAATTAGCGCTGTTTATGCATTCGCACTTTAAATTATACTTCTAAACCTATGATGTTTTTCAAGGCACTTCATGTTAGAGAGACTTAAATGAGCATTCATCTTGTCATTTTTAACTTTATTCATAAATAACCCTCTAAATATATTTGAATGGTTTATTACATTAGAGCCCATGAACTGACATACACATTCTTCCCTAAGAGAATATAGTTCTTAATAAAACATCCTTTAAAATTATAAAACCCGTGAACATGGCAATTAAATTTACAAACAGTGTCATCAACAACTTTGACAAAAGATGTTTGAAGAGGGGGGAGTGTTGGGGGCCTTTTTTCTGTCCTTTTTTTATTTCTTTTTTTTTCCCCTCCTCTTTTTTTCCCTTTTTTTAAAGCCTTGTTCCATAAGGATTATAGCTCCCCCGCTGTTTGGAAAAGATAATTTCACTTGTAACACTAATAACTTGAGCAGGGAGAAGGCTGGCTGGGTGAATGGAATGCACTTCACTGCACATCTTGGCTTCGCTAGAAATCGGAAACAGATGGTCCTTGCGGCTGGCTTCCCACTCGGGCCCGCTCAGTGCCAGCCTGTGGTCGTTGGCTGGTTGCTGCTGGCACTGTGTGACTTGAACATAGTAGGACAGTGGCAAAAGAAATCAAATCTTTTTCATTGAGCACCAAACTGTAATGAAATTTGACAGATCTGACATTCTATACCCAACATCTAGTTAGAATATATTAACCTTTTAGTTTTCTTGAGCTTCTCTCCTACTAGTTATGAATCTCCTTATTAAGGGGTTGCAGTGGTTCTGGAGATGGCAGGAAAGCAGTATCTTCTGCATGCCCTCTAATGCTGGAACCCAAAATGCATAATTCAAATAGTAAAGGAATTGTGGGTCTTTTAACCCCTCCCAAATTCATCTACAAAAACCCCTATGCTACTAATAGAAATAGTGGTTAGGCTCTTTTGTTAATATTTAATTCTAAGGACAAAAAGAAAATAATAGTAAAGTATTCCATCCCTGTGCACTCAGTATTTTGTGTGTATCCCCACCCCACTGAGGCAATACCTTTGACCCAGCTGCATCCAAACTGACTTTGTGATTTCAAAGAATACTTTCATTTCAAATTCTATGAATTTGCATTTACTTAGATGGTACAGATTAGTCCAGGGCAGGGTTCCTCCTTTCCCTCTAAAGGCTTCTCTCAATATATGCTTGATATTGAGTT
This sequence comes from Passer domesticus, assembly GCF_036417665.1. NCBI lineage: Eukaryota > Metazoa > Chordata > Aves > Passeriformes > Passeridae > Passer > Passer domesticus. Next base: position 59,647,438 of record NC_087480.1, read on the forward strand.
TTTTTAAGACCCTGCTCAGTCCTTCTTGAGGTCATGTTGGCTGTCACACGAGCCTTGAGCCAGCCAAGTGTGTGCTCCTGGGGGACATGGACCTCTCATGGATGAAGAGCACGTTGAAATGTTGTACTGAGTTATGGTCACAGATTAAGAAATAGTTGGTTATATTTAGACTTAAAAATAAATCTGTTTTATGTTCCTTTGCATTTTGGGTTGATAGAGAAGAATTTTTACTTATTTTTTAAAAATGTTTGTATGTGTCATTCTTTTGCCTTCAGTCCTTTCATCTGTTCCTCCTGTTTCTTTCAGACATGAAGTCACAGCACTGTCTGTGATGTCAGTGTGTTTCCATATTGACAGACCGTTCTGTCAGAAACAAGATCTTGATGCTTGTTTCAGATGAGGGAAAAGGGGAATACAGATGGTAGGAAGAAAATCAGAGGAGTGAGAGGGGAGCAGGGAGAAACACACACAACAGAGCTACAGGGGAAAATGCAGAGTCCAAACCCAACTTTTCCTGCAGAGGGCAAAGGACTACTTTCCCTGCCTTCAGGAAGAGCTTCCAAAATGTGTGTGTAACATTGAGCAAGCAGTAGAAGCTTTACCATTGCACTGGTTTTGGCTCAGGAGTCCTTGAAGGTGCAGCAGCAGTGGTCACATGCTGCTCCTCTCCTTGTTTACGCCTTCAGCAACAGCAGATCCTCTTGATTGAAGCCAGGATTATAGGATTTCCAAAAGCTAGAGCATACTCGTTGTTAGCAACTTTGCATCAGTTCAGAGGCTGCCTAAAAATCAACTGCCTGCTCTCACGTGGCTCTTGAACTAATTGTCGCTGCTCGAGATAAGGAAATCCTCCTTGTAACTCATAGAAGTTGAGGCTTCCCAAGGAAAACGCCTCCAAAATTAGGAACAGATCTAAATCACACTGTTGCAATGAGCTGAAAAGGTTCTGAGCGATTGCAACTGGAGAAATAGGGGAGGCAAAAGGAACAAAGAGAGGGTTAATGGGCAATGGGCACTGTGCAAGTAATAGATAATCTAATAACGAGGTCTAAGATCCCAAAGATGTGTCTGGCACTGGGAACTGCCCTCAGTTCTACCGCATTTCTTTCACCGATGTGAACAGTAGAAGCCAACATTTGGAGAAACCACCCACCATGCCAACATTTCTAATGCTCTCATGCGTTCGGTTTCCAGTAGACTGTAAAATGCCAGCTTGATACAGTCATCTGAATCAATATACTTTATTAGCCTTTTTTTAGCGTTCTTTCCTGTTTCCTTGCACTTGATAGGAACAACAATATCCTCATCCAAACTTGCAGCTATAGGAAGATAGAGGGGCCTGCTCGTGCTGTGTGAGCTGCAGCAGGTAACTCTGCTCAACAACTGAGCAAATTATTTGTGGGTAGTTGGCCACTTCTCCAGTAGGAAGTTGGAAAGAAACTGGCAAGTGCTTCAATCCATTGCTTGAGGCCTAAAGCTGTCAGAAGACAAATCTCCTGTAGCCCACAACACACACACCTAACTTATTTCCAACTTGAAATACCACTCTATACTGCAAGCATTTTTATTTTGCAGCTGTATCTGCACAAATGTCGATGCCACACGAAGGCTTTTTCTTTCTTCAGATCTGATTTAGAAGCAAATATCTTTGTTGCTTATTAGTCTTTGGAAGGCATCGTTTTGTCCCAGTACTATTCACAGGGAGTGTTGTGCAGAATGCTGATTGACAAGAGTTAAATTCAAAACATGTAGCCATTTTCTGGTGTGTGGTTTTTTTCCTGATTGAAGGAAAACTACTTAGATGTTTGTTTCCAAAACGGCATCTGTCAGCAATCAAAGGGGAAAAATTGCATAAAACAAATGCAATTGTTTGGAGTAGCATTTCCTGGATCATGTTAAATGCTTGATTTGCTCCCCATTATGCTCACCAAATAATTTTATTTTCCACAATAATTGCAATATTTAACATGTTGTATTTAATCTTGTTTTAATGCTATTAACAACAGCCGCTTATGAAAGGAGTAATTGCTCTACGGGTAAGAACCCACCATCCCCAGCATCAGAAAGAACAATGGCAAAGTTAACTGCACCTAATTGTTCTGAATTTAAAATGCTGTTAACCAAGAGCACTCCTAATTTCTTTGCACATAACCACTCCACTGTCAGGAAGGAAATGGTTTCATGCTTCTGTCATCCATAATCTGAAAAGTGTATGTTCTAAAAAAAATATTTAGCTGGTGTGTTTACAATTAATATTGGGAGGTAAAATCATATGTTGGTTTAGGAAGAAGTGGTTAATACAGCATTCCACAGAAAGTTTGTCAGTAGATCTCTAACTACACCCAGTGCTAAAACCCCATATAGAATACAGATTTATCAGAACTTGCCTGGAATGACATGCAGCACAACTGGGTATGAAATACTAAATAAATAATAAGCAGGGCGGGTAAGATGATGGATTTGAGAGGTAGGAGCAGAAAGAGCAGCAGAAAATTGAATCTGACACCAATTCAAGGGCTGATTGTTACTACGAGTTTTCCTTTATATTTTGTGTGAATATTTGGAGAGGGAGTTTTTTTTCCCAATAAGCAGTGAGCCTGAAAGGACAGGTAGTGTTAGCAAACCTGCAGTAACAGAAGACAATAAATACTTTGGCTAGCCAGAGCAAGGACAGTTCCTGGCACAGTGTCCATTTTTTTTTTTCTGGACTCAAAATAAAACTTAACACTTCCCATGCTAGTCAGACCCTTTTCTGTAAATAGCAGTGGGATTGTACCTGTTGTCTGGAGCTAAACATACAAACTGGGATGCTGTAGTCGCATAGATCATTCACTGATGTTTAGACCATACATATTGTAAGATTTGGGGCAGAAAAACCCCAAACCCCTGCATATTACATTAGCAGTTCATGCTTGCACTATATCATTTGCTTATCATCTCACACATCACAGAAATGCAAGGGTATTATTGAAGCTCAGTACAAGTTAGTTCTGTTCTGTACTGAATGGCAGTTCTGTAATCTGTGCAGCCCAGAATTACAATTTTGCTGTAGCCAAATAGTTAAACAACAGTTAATACACAAAATAATCCAAATAAGAATTGTGCACCCACGAGCTCCTCTTGCTGATACAAACAAAAACTGATATTGTTTAAAATTGAGTAGATGTTTTTAATACATTTTCCTCTCGTGTCCAAATCACAAAAAGATTTGCAGAATGTAGCTGTTTCTGAGTGAGCAAGTTGTATCAGCCATAGCTCCTCAACCCTAAGAAATATTCCTGGCAAGAGTGTGTTTGCCAGTTCAGAAGTTCATTTTTTCGAGCACTTGAGGAAAGGCTCTACTGTATAGGCTGGAGTGCCCTGTCAGGGACTGTGGTGGTCACAGCCGAGCAACCGTCGCTCCGTGTGACACAGCGGGGTGATTTAAATGGAAAGCATTCACTGCCTGCTTAATAGTCAGCTGTCACAAAAGTAGTACTTCAGTTGGGTTTACAGTGCACCAGGAGAAGTGGGAAAATGAGATGAGAAAATCTATGATTATCTCTGGCTTTGCTAGGCAGGAAAAGATTTTAATATCAGACAATAACATGATTTCATAACTTTTCAAAGCAGTTTGTTTTGGGGCTGTCTTTTCCCAACTTGTCTGTCAATTCCTCACGTAAATTTTGAGTGTGGCAGAGAAGTTTTGCAGGAAGGAGAAACAAACCTCTGTGAGTTTGGCAGCTGTCACCTGATGGGATTAAGAAATGTAACATTAAATACCACATTTTAAAAAATATTCTAGCAAAATGATATTTTACAAATAAATAAAAAGGGAATTGTTCAGTTCTTAGAGGGCATTTTGAACCTTCATATGAAAAGTCATTCATTTAAACAATATGATCTGATATCTAAAATCAAGAAGCAATAAATAGCCAAAACTTGAGCGTCTCGAAAAACCACAAATCATTTGATTCATTCAGAAAGCGTCTATCACTTGATGGAGAAATTAACTTGGACAGTTTACACTTTTGTTTTGCCTTTCACTGCTTAAATTATTACATGCACAATTATGAAAGAAAGGAAGAAAAACGCTATTTTTTTTCTTTTTTTGCTCAGCCTTTTCCCCCCCAGTCACGTACATGAGAAAAGTAGCTGCGATAAACAGATACTGAATCAGACTGAAAGTCTTTTTAAAAAAAAACACCCAAAACATTGCATGATAGTCTCTAAGCAGTTCCATCTGTCAAGCAGAAATTTTAGGCTAATAGCCTGTGGCGATCTCCCTCCACAGTCCACTACCTGCCTTTGTCCTATTAAATCTCTTTATTCTTCTTAAAAAATAAAAAAGAGGAAAGAAAAACCTTGCAGACCAAAATCATCTGAGTGATGAAGCCCTAATTTTGACCGCCTCTCTTTGATGTTGAGCAGTGGGTTCTTATTTAAAAAAAAAAAAAGGAGTGAGTGAGAGGGGGGGAGAGAGGGAGAGAGAGAGAGGGAGAGAGAGAGAGGAGAAGACAGTGCTAGGAGCAGATGACTTTTCATCTCCACTTCACCTTGCCACTGGGTCTGTGAGAGATTGGTTCATTGTCAAGGAGATTTTTTTTTTTTACCCATGATTCCATATGGTATGGACCGGGCTACATGTTGCCCAACATGCCAGTGCAAATGTTTTCTCAATTAGGTGTCTTATCTCCCGTGAGTTAGCATCAGATGAAGCTTGCTGACAGCATAATGGCAGGGAAAACCTCCGACGGCTCCATCAAATGGCAGCTCTGCTACGACATCTCGGCCAGAACTTGGTGGATGGTGAGTTGGCAGCAGGGCTGCTTTTTTTTTTCTCCCTTTTCTACTTTCCCTCCCTCTTTGACAAAATGTCCCAGACCTCACATTTATCAAATTAACATTTGATTTTTTTCACACTCTTCAGTAGAGCAGCCTCACACTTGTCCCACTTGTGTGCTTTCCCCTGTGTAACAGGAGACTGTTAATGTGCACTACAGTTTCCAGAGGGAAGCTTTTTCAATTCTCCTTAAAGGAAAAAAAAAAAAAAAGTATGCAAAGAAGTAGTTTGAAAAAGCCTTGTTGTGCAGAGAAACTTGTCTCAGTCGGCTGCCTAACGCTCAGTTTGTTTTATTTTATCTGCTGCTTTCCAGCGTCCGTGTGCGCGTGCATTTTTCACTATGCAGTATTTTGTAAAAAGGGAAGGTGGAAAGTTCAGTCCGTTACAAAGCGAGTCGATCCCTGTAAAAGCCTGGAACGGTGCGGTCGTGGCGTGGTGCAAAATCACCACGTGTGAGAGGAGCGCGGTTTGCGAGGTGCTGCCGTTCATCCGAGACCCCGATCTAACTTTTCCCTCCGCTTGTTTGCGTTAGAACAGGTTCCCGGGCTGTGCTGACCTGGAGCCATGTGTTACAGATCCCACATAGTCTGGCTCTAGCTGCTTTTGGGCACAATTAAAGTTTCAATAAAGTCCCAACGTGCTCCGTAGAACGAGTTAACTAGCATGTCATGGTCAGCCGGGCCAGACAACCTTTGACATCTTGAATCTATAAGAGGTATAGTGAGTTAGGAGGATGCACAATAGCCCATTGTAGCAGAAGATGCAAGTCCTGTTGCGAGGAAGAGAGTCCTCAAATCATTACTGCCCTCGTTAGCGTGTTGTCCGTTAGGGATTAATTCGTTAGCAGCGCATTTTTAGTTTTCTGTAATTATTATTCTTGTGGCAAGCGTGAATTCTTCCAGTGAGAGGAAAAGTTTGCTGCCAGGACAATGAATGTATTATCCGCTCCTAACTGGACCGTGAACCTCAGCTCATTTCACATAGATATCAGTTAAAAAAGGACTGGCGAGTGGAATTACAAAACAAGGCATGATCACTTTCATTGTATGATACGCTGAAACAAGTCGGGGGCTTTCCCTCCCCCTCGCCGCCCCGGACCAATTTTGGTATCATTTGGAAAGTTTAAGACCTCAGAGGACTTGAAAGACTTTTAAAAGTGAGATCCGGAAGGTTTTTATTCTGCAGCTTGGTGGTAGCCATTGTGTATATCATGTGGCTTGTATTTAAAGGTGTTTGGGCTCGGGGTTTTCCTTTTTTTTTTTTTTTCTAAACTCTTAATTTTTTAAGTGTCTATTAGAAGTTTGCCAGCGGTTGCCAGTGAAATGTAACATGCAGTGTTTGGTTAATGGGAATAGGGAAGGCTAACCACTTTACTTATAGTACTGATTTTCCAATTAGACTTTCTGCCAGGAGAAGTTGGAGGGGGAAGGGGTATTTGCATGCACATAAACTGTTGATTATTCATGTGACTTTTTTTTTTTTTAGCTTGTTAAACCCCTGTAAATAAGGCTATTGATTTTTACTTATCATTTTCAAAACAAAGTTTTTCAAGTACCTGTTTTAGCCACAAGATTTATATCTTGCTGTGATTTTGCCTTATTCCAAGCCATTTGTATATTTTATTACCACTCTCTTTTATTGTCTATCGGCTTCTTTTATTATGAGCTATGTCCGTGTTTATTATTTAATAAGTATCCTCAAATGTTACTAGGCAGTTATTAGCACTCTAGAGAAAGTGTCCAAGGAAGTTTCATTTCAGTCACATCTATTTCACAGATGTTTCAGTGCTGTGAATATAATATGTAAAAATCCTGGAAACATTTAGTAATGCACTTGCCTAAAAATAAACAGTTTTATAACCACACATGCTGTTGTTTAGATTAAACATTGCAGAAAGTTCTCCTTAAACTTGAACGTCACACCATTTATTTTCTAACAGAAAAAAAATCACTTAAATAGCCTTTTTTTGGTAAAAGTTGTGGTAGATAAGAGATGTTATTTTTAGCTGAAGTGAATAATTCAAGATCTTTACAATAGATGTGTTAATTGCAAATAATTTTCATACAAAGTTTCAATTATTGATGGAGTAATAAGCAGTTTTTCATGCATTATGAATCTAAAACACACAGCAAAAATAGATTTTTTTCACCACCCCCCCCCCAAACCTCATCCCATTTGCCACATTCTTTTCATCAAAAGTAAGCTAGAGAGCAGATTTTAATGTTTTAAAGACAAATAAAGCTTTGAAAATTACCTCATGCATCGTCTGGCTGCACAAAATCTCAGCTGCACAGTGCTAAACTTCGGTTTGGTACTGCCAGCATACAAAGAGATGAGTGAATACCCCTTGCACCCATATAGACTCAGCTGCCAGCACTGGGATATGCAATTTTGCTTTTTAATGAATCGTAAACAATTTGTGTGTCAAGCGAGGGAGTTTGGGTTTTTTTTTCTGGAGCAGGTTCTAAATCCATTTGAAGCTATAGCTGGGTACTGTACTGGAGCATTATGCCCAAATTTAAAGGTTCTGTGTCAGTGGGATGAAAAGACCTGTTATAATGAAAGAAACGGCTTTATAAAAGGCTGGGTGTAGTAATCTCTCTCTCTTTCTTTCTTGCTTTCTTGCTTTCTTTCTTTCCCTCTCTCTGTCTCTCAACCTCACACTCTCCCTCTTTCACCCCAGTCTATAGCATGTTTATAGCCAGCTCTGGAGATAATGGAGATTGGTTGATTGCATGATTAGTAAAATGAATGGATTTTAGCATAGGGCAAAGCAGCTTGCAATTTTGAAAGGTGGCTTTAAAATGCAGAGTTCTAATTTTGACCTTATTTTCTTTCATAGATAATCTTTATTAATGCTCCTTTAATTCGTTTTTCCTCATCACAGCTAGTTTTTCTCCACAGCCATCTGATGGAATGGCTAATATATTTTATCTTACTTGCCAAAACAGCAAGAGGTCAAAGTAAAAGAAAAAATGTTATTTCTCTTTCTTGTAGACAGTTGTAAATGTTTCAAACTATTTCAGCAGAAGCTGCAGGGTTTGTACATTTCAGTAATAATTGCATTTGTCTCCGCTGTTTTAAGGCACTCTTACACCTAATCTACTTTTTTTATGCTTTAGTCAAGTAAATGCAGAAACAATTATTATTCTGTCTATATTGTAATGTGACATTTTAGCATAAAATTTCCCCCAAATGCTGTGAATTTGTGTAAGAAGGAGTTACATTTATTATATATATAAATATATATATATAAAATAGCAAATAATTTAACCAATATGGGAGCCTGAAGATAAAAGGTGAATTTGTTGGAAAAATGATCATTATTTTGTTTTTATTGGCACTTTCAATTGAAATTTGCTAGTGTTATAGAGACACTAAAGGGTTAGTCATAGAAAAGTTTCAGTACTCTGTCTTGCATTTGTAACAAATATGTGCAGCTGTGCTACTTTTATAAACATTTATTTCAAGCTGATTATTTTTTTTAATTATTTGCTCTAGCAAGCCAGTATGATGTGACCATAATATGTTTAATAAGGGATTGTCTGCAAAATTCCTTTGCACGGGGTTATTGAAATAGATGTGCAGCAAAGGTATATACTGGAGGGAAAATCCTCCTTGGCAAAACAAAACTAAAGAGCCCAAATTGGGCCAAATTCTGCTCAAGGTTTACACTGCCACCAGCCTGAAGTTGCTGCCTTGGGAGGAGTGGAGCGACTCCAGGTTTGCTCACCTGAGTGACTGAGTTCCAATCTGGACCCATAATTTGAGTTATCTCCATCCAAACAGGTTCAAACCCCCAAACTGTGCTCTTTGTGAAACATGTGAAGGGAAAAAAAGCCTCATTAATAAGTAAGAAGCCATTTCAAATGACTCTATGTATGAGCAAACTGCTGTTATTGAATGCGACAGTTAAAGCACATCTTCCAGTCATTTCCAAAATAATTATTTTCTAATTTTATTATCCCACTCTAGATCCACAGTTCAGTGTGAATGTCTTTATTTTCTGTCAAAGCCATGAGTGAAACCAGAATTTATTAAAAATAGTCAGCCTAGACTTAAAATGGTCATTTAGTTACTTTAAAGGTTCTTAACATCTTTTTTTCACTGAAGCTTTTGGTGACTACTTTTCTTCCACACCTCTGTTTTTTTCAGAGGAATAGCTGGAATTGCACAGGTAATTAATGCAATTTTTAAAAAAATGAAAATATCAAAATGTTGTTAGTATTTCCATCAATTAAGAATTAATAGAATCCTCACTATAAATCTCATTGCAAATGAAAATAAAAATGATGGCGCATCTAATAGATACTTAATTTCATCATATGGAAAGTTAATTGGCACTGCCAAAATACTCAAAAAAGTATTTTTTATTTAAATCACTGAGCGTATCTGTACACACTTCCAGTCCAAGTTTATCATGGTAATCCCCACATGCTGAACCGTCCGTGGCTTTGCTGATTTGTGCTTCTTACTTATGATTTACGGTATATCAAAAGGCGTACATGTAGCAATAATTATCCTGCTCCTGCCCTGTAAAAATAACAAAGTGTGAACAGTGTAACATTGCAGCATGGATTTCCTTTCTTTTATACAGTAACTCTTGTATGTTCATACGTTGTTCAGCTGCTGTATAAATATTTTTAATAAAATTATTCCTTCTCTATCAGAGTTGCTAAATTCTCTGTATAGCTTAAACACTTCAGTGAATCATTATACATATTTTATATTGTCTTCATTTTCTGTAAGTGGCCTCCTCTTGCTTACAAGTATTTGTCTTAGTTGTTTTCTACTCTTTTTCCTTCACCTGTCCTGAATATTGCCATGAATGTTTCTAATTTAAAGCCAGAGGAGTCAGTGGCTGATTAGAAGACAGGAAATTGGAGGATTAAACTGTCTGGTTGAACTTCCTTTACTTATCAGTACTGTGTAACTCACACTGGATTATAAACTCATTGGGACAATTTCTACAGTGTATCACTACTTCCGTTTTTCTTAGTCTTATTTTTGTGGAGAAAGTACAGAAAATGGGGAAAATGGGCAATTTTCAGGTAAAGCCAAATACTTTTTAATAACACTGAAGCACTGGAAGTTTAAATTAAATTTGTACACATGTCTTCAGGTATGAGAATTCATTCAATTTTAAGTCACGCAGGTCTATAATATAGATTTTAAATTCAGTATGTAAACAACCAAGCAACAGATACTTTCGGGGAGGGGGAGGGAAATGACATCATTTTAGTAAGAGGAGAATGCGCCATGTTAACCCTTGTTCAACCCTCCTCCCCTCAGAAACTTCCATATCTGTTGTGACATGACGGTGTAGCTGTGGGACAGTCTGAGGAAAGGCTGGAGAGAAAAGCCTGTTTATCAAAAAAAAACTTTGTCTGGGCTCCCAGTGCTGCCCACTGAGCCAGGAGCTGGAGACGTGACGTCCTTGCTCGGCGCTGGCCGGGAGGAGGACGTTGTGTAGGTATCTGTGTCACCAGGAGGAAGGGCACAGCTTTGTCCCCTTAAGGGCCAGCTCATTCTTGCTAGTGATCCCCATGTCTGATTTCCAGAGCTCTTCATGCCTCTGGTTGTGAAATCATTGTGATAGTTGGGAAAGCCCGTAACAGCACGACCTGGAGGGTCTGTGTTGTGAAGGATGAACAGGAGAAATTCCAAGCTGAGTCTGAGCTGTACCTGAGGGGTCTCTGTGCTACCACTCACCATCATTTAATTTTACACACTGAACTGAGATTGGAAGGTGCCAAAACTCTGTTTAAAACCAGAGAAGATAGACACTCCCTGAAAGGTCTAACATCTCGATTTGAACCTTAGAATGTACTCTAGTTTAAACATCAGCACTGGGTCTTTAAATGTACTGGGATGCTTGTGATGGTTTCTGGCAGTCTGGCCTTTATACTTTTGGCAAGTCCCCCACTATACTGGGAGTATAGTGAAAATGGAGATGAAAATAAAAGAATATTCAGAAACTTTTTGCTGCAAATGTCCCAGTAGTCTCCATACAAACAATCTGAAACTTTTTACAAATAAGGAAATAGATATTTGCTTTCCTTAACTTCATATGAGAGAAAAAAGGTAACATTTTTTGTTTATTAAAAGGTTCCCATGCTTTATTCCCAGAGTGAAAAGAATCTCGCTGTGTTGCTTGAAGCATCCTCTGCCTCAGATGTGGTCACTCACACTGATTAATATTTAAAGATTATTTTAGGATGAATAGAGTTGTTTCTTCATTGACATTTGAAGACAAATATTCTGGTTCATAACAGCATGGTTTAGACTGATAATATCTTTGTTATTTCCATGAGTGTCACTAGGAATCTCTTTCACAAGTGCTGCAGGTAATAACTACAGAGTTCATTTTGGGTGCTCGAATTCTTTGTACGTGTTCAAACACACACTTTGCACATGGAATACACTCATACTCTATTCACCCTCAAAAGCAGAGGCCCTGCCATACTCCAAATAAATTCAACTGATCTTGGAGCACGAGAAGCCAGTGTGAGTGAGGATCAGGTGCTGCACAAACCTGCAGTAGCTCTTTTACACAAAGGTTTTAGCCCTTACATTCACCTCAATGGAGATTTCTGGATCTATTTTCCATAGAGGAGATTAATGAAGAGTAATTCTCAGTAAGATAAAAATCATTAGAACAGATTAAATAGATGTGTTGACTAGTGGAGTGAGATTCAAAATATTTTGCCTGTATAAGCGTATCTGTTGTTCTTTGGTGGTTTGTTTTTTTTTTTTTCAGAGGCTGTGAAACACAAAGTTAGCAATACAAGTAGGGATGGGTGGAAGTGTTGCATAGTACAGATGGCACTATAAGCTTGTAGGCTCTTACTACCCATAATTGCAATGCCCTTGCTTTCAAAGGAGTGCAGGTTGCCCTTGATGTACGCAAACAGCCATATTAATTTCACAACCCAATTGGAGTCGCACACACGGATTGAGGTTGTCAATAGGAGCAGTGTGGAAATTAAGAGCACAAACAGTGCTCTCAAATAGGCCTTTCTGCTCTAAACACGAATAACTCAAAAGACACAGGGTGTACATGGTCACTGACAGGATATTTCCATAACTGAGAGTCTGTGAGTAAATTAGAGGGGAGTTTTTCCTTTTTTTTTTTTTTTTTTTAAATCCAGAATTCTATTAGTCTGAACCTGATTCCACATGGAAATATACTGGTAAAGAAAATGGAAAGTGGAGCATGTCTTATTGGTTTCTGTCAAGAGAATATAAAGAGTATTCCAAAGTGACCCAAGTTAACCTTTTTTGTAAAACAAGAAAAGCAAAAATCTGTGTCATTTGTTCAGTCAATATTTATATTTACTTTCAGGAACAAATAGAGACAACTGGCATGTGCACTTCTCTTTACCAGGGTTTTTACTAGAAATTTTCTTTTGTGATTTTATTTGAAAGAGGGTAGGTTAAGAAGAATGGGTTAAATGGATTATTTAGGGCAGTGACTGAAAGGTGAATCACCAGGGTTTTACAAGAGCACAAACGGGACAAGTTTTCAAGGACTGTAAGCAAACACAAGTAAAACTCAACTTTACTCATGATCTGCCGCTAATGAGTTTAGACAAATTAGGACTTGTTGCTTCCTCTCCTTTTACCTTGGTTTCTGAAGGAAATCAGCTCTCTGTCTGCCATGTGCATGGAGTGAAATTAGCATAAGGCACTATTTGATACACACAAGGGCTTCCCTCTTCTTCAAAAATCAATGAATAATGCTCAAACAATTTAAAAGAAAATAGTTACTTCTTTTACAAATTATAACTGTCTCACCTGATTTTAGGATGCAACTTTTTCATTATGGAGATATGTAGAGTTGTTGAAATTTGTTATTTTTCTATGGGCACCCATTCTTTTTGTTCTTAATGAAGTTTTCCAAGTATTCCACAGACAAATGGGAGAAATACCTTCCAGGGAAATATGAGGGCATGTAGGAAGAGGCTTATAATGGTGGGAAACCCTTGGTGAGGGCCTGGCTCCTGGAAAGCATTGACTTTTGGTAATTTCTAACACAATTTCTGTCAAGAGCTGAAAGTGTAAAGAATAGAAGGAAGAGGATAGACCAAAAAGTGGGTGCTCAGTACCAGCTCTGTAAAGGAGACGGAAGGGAGGGCAGGCTGTGATCTGAGAATGTTCCCTGGCATTAGGAAGAGATCACACCTGAGCAGAGAAAGTGAACCACAGGATGGGGTTCTTTTTCCTTCTTCAATCACTCCTTGAAGTTGTTTCTTTTCCATTACTTAAAATCCCATTCAGTAACATATGGGCCACCAACTGCTCAGGTTCCCAGTAACTGGACCACTGCACAGACAACTTTGCGGTTTATTTTCCTCTCTTTGGATGCGGATGCAGGGTTTGAATTGCAGAGCAGTTCCTCATTTGCTCAAACTCTTCTGCACTGAGGCAGCTCCACAGCAGGAAGCCAAAGAGACACAGGACAGCAGCAGAGGCTGAACAGAGCAAGGCTCTGTGGCAGCTCCACGAGATGTCCCCCATGACCAGCAGTGCAAGCACTTCTGATTGCGTCTGCTCCATTCCAGAATTTTAAGGAATGTTTTAGGGAACTTTGCTGTAAACTCTGTCCGGTGGTAACTGAGAAAACAAGGGGGGGAAAAAATGTGAAAACCAGGCTGACAGTGTGCCCTTATGGCACAGGGACTCAGAAAAGCCTGATGCTCCACTGGTCATGTCCCACAGCTCTGCATCCTGGCGTCTCCCACTTGCAGATTGACAAAGTGTGGTTTCACAGCACCTCATCCTCCCTCCTGGAACCAGCTGTCCTCACCTCTGAATGGTGCAGTCCACCTTTCTCTTACTTGCCCCAGTTTTTGAATCTACTCCTTGATCATGGAACTGATACTTCATAAACCCCCAGATCTTTGCAATAATGAAATGCAGAGGGACAGGGAAGAGCACAAAGCCCTAAGGAAAAAAATGTTTTATCTAGCCAAAAAGTGAGTTATTGTCTGCCTAAGAACAGAGGGATAGATGGGCTGGGGACTTTTATTTTCCCTTGCAACAGGATAAGGGGCTAGAGCCAAAACACATGGAAGTTGTACCCTGAAAAGCAGTGTGAGACAAGGCCTTCTGGAATATGAGAAATACAGACTGATAAGGGTGGAACAGCAGAGCTGCAGAGTTTTGAGGATGGTGACAATTTCAATATGATGCAAACATCTGTTCATGTTCTTTGGATTGAAACACTCAAACACCTGCACTCCCATATACATGTTCATGGCTGCAGATTCCTTTGTTCTAACAAGTTTTCTGGGACGGGTGTCCATGAGCTTGGTGTGGAATTGTTTGTATGCTGAAGCTATTTGCACCTGAAAAATGCAGGTGCCTGCTTTAAGTGTGTGTTCTCACAAGCAGATGTGCAATGTGTTTCCCTCGGTTTCTGTACAGGTCTGCCAAAACTATCACTTTAATTCCTTTATGTCTCATCATCCCCTTGTATGGAATAGAATAAAAAAAAACTCACCTCAGAAAGGGTGTTAGGTGGTAATTAATACGTTTTTAAAAATTAGCTGTAGATGCTATAATTTAAGTACTTGCCTTTTTTAAAATAAAAGTTATTTGTGAATATAAGGGTTTGCAGAATTAGGGAACTAAAGACAGGAAAGACTGTGAGTCTTTCCATCTCCCAGCAGTCTGTTTTTTACTGTTTATTTATTGCTGACTTTTATTTTGCCTTTAAGCCAAACACTATGGGTTACTCATATAGCATATGCTTCTTCACTCTGCACACAAGTAAAAGCAGTGATCTCCAAATCAAGATAATATTTTAATAAATCTTGACTGAGGATGCCTGAAGTGGTACGAATGCTCACACTGTGTAAGACTCAGGCATCTCCGTGCATGCCACTGTTTCATATTAAGTAGGAGTTTGGTAAATTGGGTGGATTACTGGGATTTCATTAAAAATTAAATGTACAATTATTTAGATGAATTTTTCACATATGCTTGTGGGCAAACAATTTTTGATTAGTTGTTGACATATAGTACACACAGTGCGTGTGTGTGTGCGTGTGCACATGTATATTTACATGCACGATATATAAATAAAATACAGACAGTAATGCAGTGTTAGGAAAGTCCACTAGTAGTCATTAATTTGACAAGACTTGTATAGGATGAGAAGAATGATCTTCCTCAGAGTGAAAAATTGTTTTCACCACATCACATTAAGACATTTATCCAACGAGCTGTGTAAGAGCTCAGGACCAAGCACAGCTCATCTCAGCTTGCTTTACCCACCTCTTTGTAGAAGTTCCTCTTCCAAATGATGCCGTGGAAGAAAAAATGTGTAATGCCTGTTACTGGCCTGGGGTTGCAGGATTTGCATCAGTGGAAGGAACTCTCTCCGTTTAATTTTAATTAGAAATCAGGTGGTAAAGCTGGGGAAAAAAATTGTAAAGATCTGAAGTGTCTGAAGAGGAGGGGCTTGAATAACACTGTATTAGTCATGAGGCGAGGAAGGAAGAATGTTGTCGTGATTTGAAAGTAACATTGTTCAGTAAACGAAGATGTGTGAAGCACTTGCTAAACTAAATTAGTTCCGAGGTTTGGTGCACGTTCATGTAACTCTGTTCATTGAAGCTTTGAACAATTGTGAAGGAGAAAACAGAAATTCATTTATTAAGTAAAAAAGATGCTTGAATTCTCTTCTGGTGGTGTTTATCTGCAGTGATTCAGTTGCAATTTTTCATATTTCAGACAGAACCATTAATTAGCACAAATAAATAAGCACAATACTGTGTAAGCCTCTGAATTTTATTTTGAGCTGCCAATATAACAAAGACTTTGCTTTCTTTCACACAAACAGAAGTTGTAGATAAGTTTTAGGACCCTCTGCTCCTAATTTTTCTAAAGAAACTGTTCCTTAACAGATGACCTTTTTCTAATTCAAGAAGGGTAAATCTTGCAGTCTGAGCATTCTCTGTAGAATGTAATTGAATAATTGCTGCCATATACTTCATATTGTATTATCTTGTGATTAATTTTTCTAAGAGCTGGTCCTCCAACCTCTTCGTGGAAAGCGGGGACAGGATCTGCACTCTCAGGTCACATTCTCAGCTCCTTTTATGGCACCCCTGACACTCACCCATCTACCCGGGATCTTTACCTTTGTGCCACTACACTTGTTGCTGTCTTACTCAGTTAAGAAGTACAAATAGCCCCAGCATTGCCAGCTGCAGTCCCAGGCTGGATCATTACTCCAGATTTGAGGTTAATCAACTGCAAATTCCATTAGCTTCATACAGAGTGAAAATAAAGAACAGACGGTCTCGCATGTGAGCCAGAAGTCAGGTGCAGCACAATACGGCCAGCCTTCAGGTAGAGGGATTTTTTTCCCTTTGGCCAACACCTCTGAGATCAGACCAAAGGAGCAGATCAAAAAAGATTTTCATGAAAGTTTTATAGACTCACTTTTTTTTTTTTCCTTCCCTTTTCTCTCCATTTCCAATTGCAAACGTTAGTTCTTCACTTGGCTCTGGTGGCATTTTTACTTTTTTTCTGCTAAACACTATGGAAAGTTGTTGTTAGGAGTTATATTCTTGGCACCTTATGTTCTTTGCCTACTTGTTGATTGTGTGATTTGTTTTATTACTTGAGGAAGAGCTGGGTGAAGTTTGGGTGGGATAGGGGGGCAGTTCACTGTTGAAAATGCACTTACTGAGATTCAAGTGCTGACAGGCACATGCACCTTGTGAGCTCTGCCACGGATTTCAATGAGACTCACACTAGCAAAGCTGGACACACGGGAGAGCCGAGGCAGGAACCAGGCCTAGACACTTCCCTGCTGCTTTTATTCCATGCTCTGTCTCCCCCCACTCCCCTGAGGTTTGTTTGTCATTGGTGATTTTCTCATTGGTCTATTTAAAATGTTTAACTACTTATTTTTGCATGTGCTACAAGGGTCAGTACTTACAGAATTTTTTTTAAAAATTAATCTGCAGCTGAATGCAAAAATAATAATCTGAATATTCTAAAACGAAAACTTTCCCATAGAGCACAAAAAACTGCAGGAAAGTCAGGTCTGTGGGCAGAAGTTGAGATGCTGCTGCACTCAGAGTGCTCTGCACTTTCCAGGCTGAATTCTCAAAATGTACATTAGCATAGTGGCTGCCAAACAAAGTGAATTTTGTGTGCTTTGGTTTTTCTGTGCATGTTTCTCTCTTCACCCAGTTTTGATGGGGAAGGGAGGTGCCTCTGTATGTGTGTGTATATCTCCCTATATACATATGTTAGATTATCACTGGCACACCACTACAAAAGGTTAGGGAAAATATTGCTGCCAACAGAACTAAAGATTAAATAATCCAATCTCTGGGAACTGTAAACTAACAATCACTATCACAAACGGGCCCTTTCTAATCATAGTTTGTGGTGGAATGAAAGATGCAATTGTCTGGAATTGATGAATATGGGATCCATGCTGGCTTCAGGGTCAAAGGTGACTTCATGCAAAGGTCCCTTTCTCTCTGGCACTGCTGCCTTTGTATAGCATAGCTTGGCAGCTATCTCTTTGCACTTCGGCTACCTGCCAATGCAGCTGGTACTGTGCAACTGTCTGGTACAGACTACAAAGCATCACTCAGCAACCAGCAGCTCCGCATGGGGCCCCTTTTCTAGGATGACAAAGAAAGATGGGCTATACATTCTGCCATCTATGCCCATTAAAAAGACTCTTAAATTGCATTACTACAAGTTATTGTTAATTATGTAGTAGTCACTGGATCTGTATGATCCTTTGAGGGCTTGATAATCTTTACTGTATGCTGGCAATGTGAGTAATCAAGAGGGAAAAATCAGTATTTTGTTGTGTAAAAAGTAAGTACTTGTGTGGTGAGTTGCTTGTGTGTAGCCATATGAATGAAACCTTCACTTGGACAGGTTTCTGGCATGTGCAGAAACAAAACTGATTCAACTAGACAAACTATTTGTGAAGTTGTGTCCTTACAGTTTCAATATTCTTTGAATATTGCAGTTAGACTTGGGAAGTGCTTTTGTTGGTAAGCGTTTATCCTGAAAGCTTACTGGTTGTTAAAATGTGCCTTGAGCAGAAATGGGGATGGAATAAAACAAAGTTCCTGAGTATATTCGAATAAAAAATTTCAATTTAGAAATCATAAAACTAACCCGTATTTAGAGGAGGGGATTCTGATAATGGAAGTAGCATCACTGTCAGACTGATGAGACACTGAATATCCTGAATACTTTTTTGCCTCAGTAGTGCATTTCCTTCCTGTTCTTAAGAAACTGTTTGTAGTGTAGTCAACAAAAGGAAAATGTTTGTCCCCCCTAAAGCTGAGGTCCTGGTTGTCTCCTGGGGAATGACTGAGCTACTTCTGTCTAGGCATGATGAATTGCATTGCAACTAAATCTGCAGGCCTGATTCCAATGGGTATTTTCCAACTCCTGTAAGTCTATCAGTGTTAATATAAAACTGGAATCGCTAATCTGGGCAAGCAAGTTTGGATTCACCTTCAGCAGGATGTATAGATGACTTGCTCCATAGATCCAAGTTATTTCAACTTAAATATCTTGAGCCAAGTGCCCCTGTCAGCTGGCACAGCTCCCCTGAGGTTAATGGAGATGTACCAGTTTACCTCTCCTGAACTTTCTGGCACTTGTTTTTCCTAAGATTTCAAGGAAAAATCTGTAAGGAAAATGGTGGGACTTTTTTACTTGTGACTGAGGTTTTTCCCCCTTTTCTTTTTTCCTGCTTTCCTTGCACTATTTATGATCTTGCACTTGCCTCCTGTAGAGCTGGCAGGCAGCCTAAGATATACACCAAATTCTGGGAAGGAAGCAACACCATTTCTGTATAGTACCACTGTGAGAGCTAGTCTGTTGGACCACTTTTATTTCCTCTTTTGTTCAAATTACACAAAAATCTGAGAGACACGAGATACGACAGGAGATGAAAACCCTCAGTCTTCAGTTTCTCTCTTTCCTCCTTGCATCTAATATTCCTTTTCTAGCCTTGTTCTGGTATCGGCTATTTGAAATAGTTATATATAATTTAACATTATACAAAAGTATTGTCATATCAAACATAGTGAAACGGATTCCAAAAACACCATCTGGTATTTGGGAATGCACTGTGAGTTGGGAACGTGAGAAGAGATATTCTTTGCCACTTTGCTTGGGACCCAGCCATTAGCAGTGTAATTGCCAAGAAAAGGTGACAGGCTTCAGGCTTAATGCAAGTGGTTGGGTTTTTTTCCTCTCTCTCTCTCTCCCAGTCTGTTAACTCTATGAGTCCTAAACTAAAAGCAAAAGGCACTGTAAGGACAACACCAGGAAAAAAAAAAAAAAAAAAAAAAAGGCTCCCTTAAATTTAAAGGCATGGCAGAAAATGAAAACAGTCTCTGGGCTCCTATAAGAAGGCTGGAATAAGTGAAAGCAAAATAAGCTTGTTGAGAGGAGGAAAGCAAATAGGAGATGTATGCTTTAAATCTGCAGTGTGCTACATGGAATTGTTCTCTTAAGTAGTGGATTTGTAATGATTAGAGTTTACCAAGCTTTATCCAAAAGCTCATTTCAAAGCCATCATTAGTTTCCTCTAATCCACCCAAAATTGCAAAACGCATATTGTGAAGGTCATCTGTGACTATTCAAAACCTGCTTTATTTGATGTTATCTCGCTTCTTCCTCCATATCTGCATCTACCCCTTTAAGGTGGGGGGGAAAGAGAGGGTTTAATAAATTAAAATCTCAGATTGATTTCTGTGGGAATATTATTTTGCTGTGTAAGACTCCAAAGGGCACGCACAGTACAGTTTATATAATTTCATGTTGCTGCCATTGGCAGGTGTAATTCTAACAAGTTCTGCCAATAATTCTCACCTGAGAACCAGATCAAACATGAGGGACATAAAAAATCAGAGATATTTGAACAAGGATCAAAGTCTCTGCATTGCATGCAGGAAGGCAAATAAACTTTGCAGCAGAGGATGAAAATAAGTGAATAACACAGAAAGATTTTCATCTTTATTGATTTCCATCTAACATTTGAAATACAGCCTTGTATTAATTCTCAGCTTTAAAAAAAGACCACATTGATTTGTTTCGGCATGTCAGAAACTGCGATGCTACAATAGATCTGCTATTAAATTACACAAAATAAAATGATTTCTGGTGGGTGTAGCTAATGCTTGCCAAATTAGATGAAATGAAAGCTAACCCTCTTAGTCTAGCTGTTGTTTTTAAATATTTATGTCTTTAACAGACATTTGTGTGTGCCATGAGGGGGACTAGAAACTCCTTTGCTATCAGTCAGTTGATGTAGACATGCAAAATTCTTACAATCTCAGTACCAGACTCACATGAAACGTTTGTCACTGCAAGTTCTTTGAATTTCTTTGAAATTCTTCCGCCGATTCACCACGCTGCTGGTTTGGCTCCCGCTACTTATTTATTTACTGCGACTGCATTTCCCTGCAAACGGGTTCTGTATGCAAAATTTAGGCTACAAGGTGTAGCGCAGATTTTTGGAGCTGAACCTCTCAGTGCAGAAAAGGTGGTGGCAGCCCCACGGCTGCCAGATTGCTCGAGGGACTGCGAGAGAAGCTGCGAGCCCAGAGCTCGCCCTCTCTGCCGGCGACCAGCCGGCGCGAAACTTTGCCCTGAAACAAACACCGCCACGCATCCGAGTGGGAAAGAGAGTCAAACATCACAAAGGAATCTCTCTGTTCTTCCTGAGACTTTTATGGGGTGCAATTATATCCTGGTTGTGCTCGGCCTGACCTCCAGTGCTGTTTGCTTTCTAAAAGGCAGTGATGGTCCCTGATATGGCGCTCATTTAGTACCAGGTTTTTGGCTTTGAACTGTGTCGATACAAGGCAGTCTCCAAAGCCCCGGTGTCCCAAACCCTCTGACTCAGAACCCAATCCAGGCAGCCCAGAAGAAAGATAATGTTCTGATTTCTATCTCACAAAAACAAACACTCTTTTCAGGTAAAGCCACTCTCCAACAGTGTTGTATTCCTGGCCTTGTTCAGTACCCGCTGCTCCAACAGCTCTGTTTGGGATGGAGCACTGAGGGATCTGGCACCTCCAAGTACAGATATTTCTTGCTTTGATCAGTTCTGTAAAACAGGGACAGACCACATGTAGGATTCCCAATTGTCACTCAAGGAATCAAGAAAAACACAACCAAAAATTTAATTTCTGAAGGGGTGTATTCACCTTTGAAAACTTTTAGATACAAGAGGGAAAGCCCTTCAACACAAGTGAAATGTGGTAATACTTTCTGCATTACAGTTCCTCCAGTAACAGAATTTGCACAAATTCTCTCCTTTTGGCTGTGCCTTTTTTATTATTATTTTTGCCTATTAAATAATCTACTTTTAAAATACATGTATTTTATTTAACAGTTTTAATCAACAACTACAGTAACAAAACTTTGTTTAATCTTCATTCAGTAACTTAATATTAAGTGTGTTTTTAGTCTCTGTTGAGCACTTGCAGCCTCTGTGACCCAAAAACTGCTGCTGTGGTTAACAGCAGCAATATCTCGATTCAGTACCATTTCTCCCCATTTTTTACTCCCCATTCATCCCTACCACACAGAGTAGGGCACCTCGGGGACACCCTGGATGTGAGCAGGCTGCAGCATCCTGTCCCCAGCTCCATCTGGGTTGTGGGCACACTGATGCTTTCCCAAGGTGGTAAACTGCCAACTCCAGCAGTTTTAGCTTTTTACCACCTTAACAGGAACGTGCCACCCACGGCAGTGTGGAAATACTGGATCTTTCCCCTCATTTTTTCCCTTCTGCATAAAGGGCTTTGCCTGTTTCTCCCTTCCCAGCCTGTGCCAGGCTGGGGTTTTGTTTTGCTCTCCGGAGACATGATGACAAACTGCAAATGAATAATCAGAAGTACTTAGAATGAAAATGGCAAAAATATTATTAGTTGCTGCCCCCCACCCCTACTCCCGCTCTGCTCTCCCATTTTCCCCTCCCTCCTCTTTTGACGGCAGGCAGAAAATGCAGATGCCAAGGCAGCGGAAGATATTTTTAAGCAGGAGCATCTGGCTCCTTGGCAGACTTCACAGGCAGTTGGTTTGGTTGTTTTGGAGTTGCCTCTGGGTCTGTCACATGTTTTGGCATCTGACTGATTGTCTGGGCTGCCTCCTCTTATTGGACATATTTTTTGTTTGACTCACCTTTGATTCTGAATTGTCTCTTTATTTTCATTTGCCAGTGAACAACAACTTCAGCTGATCCTGGGCTTGTTTATGTAGAAATAGTCCCTGTCGTTCGTTCCCTGCCTGTGGCTCACGGGAGCCTCCTGCCTGCCCTCTCTGTGCTACCAAAGGTGCTTTCTGCTGCTTCCTCAGGATTCGGGTTAGGCTCTGAGCACTCCCTGGGAAGGAAACTATTCCATGGGGAAGGGTTTTTCTGCAGCCAAAAGCTGGACAGACACTGTTCCAAATATATGCTGTATTTCTGTGTGTGGTTTGGGATTTTTAAAATATATACATATAAGATTATTATATTGGGGAGAAGGTTTATCTTTTACTACTTTTGCAGGGTGTAAAAATCTACTTAAAATTTTGTCTGTTCCCGTCTTTTAAAGTTAGATGCTTAGCAGCATTTGCTTCTCTGTTTTCTCAGCATGGTAAATCACAGCCAAAGCTATTTTTTGACTCAAAAGAACTTTTTCCCCCTCAAACATCGCGTCGAGGCAGTCTGGAAGGCGGTCCCCGCGACCCGCCCCAGCCTGCGGAGCCAGCCCCGGGATTTTCCGAGTGCCAGGGCAGCGAGGCTGGCAGAAACAGGTGGGCTCACGGCAGGGAGCAGCAGCCCAAGCCCCGCCACAAGTTCTGCTGGGATTTTTTTTAGGTGGTTAAACTAAATCTAATTAAACCAGAGCATGTTGAAATGAGCTTCATTTAAACGTGCACTTTGTGTAGGTCCTCTACTAATAACAGCAGCTCTTGCTTTTATTATTAGTGCTATCACTTTTCTGTCTTTTCTGATCTTCCCAGGGAGTGAATGGATTATTTCTCAGAAGGACTGGGTTTATATTTCTAAAATGCTGGTTTGGATCTCTCCTCTGAACTAGTCCTTGCTGTGCTCGGGAGGCACCACAGAGACTCAGACATGAGATAGAAATCTGTGTTTTCAAGCTAAAAAGAGACCCTATTCCATAAAGTGTTTTCATTTAAGGAGCCTGCAAGTAGAAGAGAGAAGAAATGCTGGTTTCTAAATGCATTTGTAGTGTTTTGAAAGCAACCTTGTCAAAGACTGTTTTTCACTGATCTGACGTAAAGAAGGCATCATGTAACTTATATGTTGCTTGGGATCTTTTCTTAATTGGACCAAATTGAATTAAACTTTTCCAGGGAAAAACATAATATGGCATTTTAAAACAAAAGCCCCCAGTATGTGATTTTCATTGTAGTTAAAATATTGCCTCGTCTTTCACTGGCCTGTTATTATGGCCTCATTCAGGTTCATGTTTGGAAGGTTCATCTCTATTATCCCTGTAAATAGCAAGGATATCAAGACCAGGGAACTGGCACATATGGAATAAAGGTATTTAATCCCAAGGCAGGACATTGTGGACTGCTAAGATCCGTCTTTGTCTTTTCTTCTACCTGTACACAGGAGGGAACTGCAGAGTAACTCTCCTGGTACTTGGAGGTCACAAACACAAAAAATATTACTAAACAGATTTTAAAATCTGAAATTGTATCTGCAGTTATTTTTTTGTGTGTGTGTGGAAAGGAAAATTTTATTTTCAAAGAAATTGTAGTTCCTAAACCAGTGACTGAGGGAAAAGGCAGAAAAAGCCCCACAGATGTGAATGCAGACACACTTGCATGCACACACTCCTTACACAAAATTACTTTTACCATCCAATCACAAGACTTGGCTTGTCTGATTCCAGGCAAAAACCAGACCCCAGATCTGTACAGGAATATTAGTAAACATTTGCACTGAACACAGTATCACATACAAATTAAAGTGAGTTTCCAGCTCTGTGTTTGCAGAAGGAAGCCTGTTTGTACAGTGAAGGCCTGTGTTCTGAAGTCTGAAAAAGAAAATTACTATAAAACCAGCAAAGCCCCCAGTCTACACTGT
Source organism: Passer domesticus (assembly GCF_036417665.1). Classification (NCBI taxonomy): domain Eukaryota; kingdom Metazoa; phylum Chordata; class Aves; order Passeriformes; family Passeridae; genus Passer; species Passer domesticus. Next base: position 59,671,383 of record NC_087480.1, read on the forward strand.
GTTTTAAAAGTCATCTTGGTATTCTAGAGTATGTGCACCATAAATTTTGAATAGATGGGATTAGCAATATCATGATGGGGAATCCCAAAGGAACCATCTCCAACAAGGAAGGAATCTTGTAAAAGGCATTCACAATAAATCCTTTCACAGGCCTTGGCACTTGGATGTAACTCTGTGTATTCCCTGTTAGGTTTTCCCTGTGAGAGAAAAACCACAGGTCCTTTTGGGCTTTCGATTCTGTGAGTCGGTTTTGTGATCTGAGAGCACCATATGGGTGCTTTCACCTTTGTTTTTCAGCACCTGCAGCACTTGGCAGATCCATGGCAAAGCAGAAGCAGCAGCACAAAACAGAATATTATTGGGAGAGGGAGATGCAATTCTGAATTCTCTATCCTCTTGGGGCAAGCAAATAGCAGAAAGCAGCTACAGCAGCGTGCCAAAGTGGTCCTGGGGGATGATGTGGTTACAATAACTAATCTTGAGAATAGCCTTGTTCCTGCTACTCCAAGTCTGTGCAGCCTTGTCCAACAGGAAACTTGATTTTCAAGGGCACAGCTCTAGGAGCATGAGATTGCAATCTCTGAACGAGAGTTACAGGTTTTGGACAGCAAAAAGTACAGGGGTTTTTCTGTCCTGCCCTTAAAACTCCTTAGATCTGTAAATACTGTGGACAGTGCTGCAGCTGGACAGACACCCTTCTCAAGGGAACAGAGGCATCTTTAGCACTTCTGGCTACTCAGGTCAGCTCACATGTCCCACCAAGGGTAACTGACTGTACTTCTTGTTGTAAAAAAACTTCAGCCAAAGTCAAGTTCTGACAAATCCTCTACTACCTAGCTGCACTTTTAGGCTTTCAGGAACCTTAAAAACAAGTCCATGTGTCTTACTGTGTCCTTTTCTGTGATCTCTTTTATGGCCACAATGGGCTTTGTATGTCTACAAGACTTAATGAAAGAAGGTTTCAAAAATATTGGGAAAATAATAAAGTGAGATTATTCTACTTGGCAGGGAATGGCAGTCTTCTGTTTAGCAGTAGAGAAAAAGGGGTTAATTGACTCTATGATTGTTGAACACTGTCCTGTACAAGGCCAAAAGTCACTCCATCACCACATCAACCCTGATGTAAACTCTGCAAACACATTGTAAAAGATGAATGATGAGCTTGACTTCTCTTCCTGCTTTACCAAGATCCTCGGTGTCATGAACTTCAGTGATTTGAGAAAGGTGGTTCTGTTGTCTTTGTAGCTGAACTAGGAAAGAAATTCATCTGGTTTCTCTCAACTGAAATGAGTAGCAAGGGAAAATATAAAACTGTTCAGAAATCATTTGTCATCAGGACACAAAGATCTGGCTAAGGTCAGAGCTAAGACTGAATATTATCCCTTAAATCCCCTAGAAGCTGTGGGTGGTTACACTGGTGTCACCAAGAGGCTCTGAGCATCTTGCTACCGCAAGTTCTGTAAACCTTTTTTCCACTTCAAATTGAAAGGTGCTGCTGTTACCAATCAGACTTCCAAAAACAGGGACATGGCTTGGCCACTGTTGAGATGGATTTAGTCTCCCAGAAAAGTTGTTTTCTCTGTCACCATCTGACACAGGTGGAGCTTGTGCCAATGCAGCAAGCGCAAATTACAGCCAATGTGATGCAGAATATTTTGTGCACGGACCTGTGTAGCTGTGTAATTGCTTGGCATGTCTTTGGCCCTTCACTTGTCCCAAGTGATAGGTGTGTGAATGGGTTTATAAGAATAATAATTTCTGAACTTACAGCCAACTCTTTTCCTCTCTCCATTACCCTGCTGCAAAAGATTTCACAGGCATTTGTGTTGGTTGCAGAAGCCCGCGGAAGACGTGAATTTAATCAAAACTTTGGCTGTCACTCTGCTCCTAGCAGAGATTTTTTTGAGCTGTGTTTTCATGTTCAGAGCAATATAGTTTTCCTCATAGTTAAAATGATACAAAAGTCATGATCCATGACAATGAGAAAACAATGGCCTAAGATCTAGATCATCTGGAACCTAAACCAATCCATGGATCAAAAAAAAAAAAAAAAAAAAAAAATTTGAAATCACATCTGGACCAGGAATAATTGTTTAAACGAGTGTTTAAACATAACTCAGGAACACAAAAGAAAGTTTAACTGTAAAATTTGAGAATGAGAATGCTCTCCTGATGCACCACCTGCTCATCACCGGAACATCAATCACTTTTGCTCTGCCTTCTTCAGGAAATAGATAATATTTCCCTTTCTCACTCAGTGTTTTTACTGGGGATTTGTACCTCAGCATTCTCCCAAAATACTGGGAGCCCCTTACAGCAAGAAGGGAGTGCTGTGCTCCCTTTGTGATTGCCCTGGGACAAGGCTCAGCTCAAGTGAGATGTGAGCTCTGCAAGCCCAAACATTGCTCTGTGGGTTTGGGTTTGTGGGTTTGTGCCTGATCTATGAACTTTACATCACTTTATGGTAGATTCTCCCTGTGGTTTAGTGCAAACAGCCAAGGGTTGAATTCATACTGTGTTCTCACAGGTGAAACTTTGCTGACTTGTGCCAAGCAATATATTCTGCATGTTCCCAGTTTACACATTAAATCTATGGGGTAGAAGTGGGCAAAAAGTAGGAAATCTCCTATTACTTATGTAGGGTGAGAAATAACATTTGGTGGGTGGATACAGTTTCTTGAGGAAATGAGCTGTCTCTGCTTTGAAGGAGCTTTTCGATAGGAGGGAATAGTTTGAAGCATTAACCGAAGTAGAAAAATTCTCTTCCTTCTTTATTCCAGTAAATATCAGTGATATTCCCCAGAGAGGACAAGAATATATCATTGAGTTGAAATCCTTTGCACACATAGATTTTAACCTCATTGGAGAGAAGAATTTGCAGTGAATCATTTGTTCACAGAGATGAGAGAAAATAATTGAGGGTTTATTTCTGGGTGGAGAAAGTGCTTTGTAAACAACCAAGACAAGTGTTTTGAAAGAGGAAGGTGAGAATGAGCAGGGAGTTGTCACTATTGAGATACCATAGTGTAATTTATAAACAATGCTTTTATTGCAGCTCATTATGGTTTAGTATGTGGAAATATACTAATTTTTTCATTTTGTGATGTTTCAGTGCACACAGCCCCTACCCAGCATCACTAAATGAAGGGAGTTTTCTTTATCTTGTGTTTCTATAGCACTGATCTCAGTAAGCTTCTGGTCCATTCCTCAGGCCCCTAAATGCTGTTACAGTAAATAAACTCAACATCCCTGAATTTCAACAAGACCTGCAGAAGTATTTCCTCTTCCTGAGGAAAGATTTGGACTTGTTTGGATCTAAAGAACTAAGTTTGTATTTCTAGAAAGCAAACCAAGTGGAAAAGACAGCCTGCTTGTGGAGAGCCCCGTTGACCCCTGTAAGACTGCAGGTAGTTAATTTTTGGCATAAAGCAAAATACATTGTTGGTGTGTTAATGTTCCATATAGGAAGCCAAAAAAATGAATGTGTGGGCACTAGAGAGGTAGTTAGAAACGTCTTCAATAAACACCTTCCTTGGGAATTTATGGTAAAAGTGAAAGGAGGGCAAACTGGGGAGACTGTGCTTTTTTTACCACTGCTCTGGTTCATATGAGTTTGATTCTTGCCTTTCACAGAGACTCTGGGGTACTCATTCAGTTGTTTGCTCCTCATTTTCCCCACATTTAAAACAGCAGAGGTAACACACCATTGCTCTGTAATGACCCTGGGAAGGTAAAACCACAGGACACCTCAGCAGATAAACACAGTGGTGGGGCAGGTCACCTCTGGCTGGTGTGCACTGATGTATGTCAGACCAAAAATGCAAGTGGGGCAGGTGGCAAGCTGCATATTTGTATAATTGAGTTAAACTGAGACTGTCAATAAATTATATAGATGCTGTGCAATGTCTTGGTGAAATCAGCTGAAATTCAGCTCAACAGCTGGAATAGAAAGTTGGGATTTCACATTTTCTTTGCATGAAGTAGCTACGAAGGACTTAGAAACCAGTCAGACAAGACTGAAAAGATTGTCCTTTGTAATGGACTGTCCTAAAATCATGTTATCCTGTAACAGGATTATCCACAGTAAGATAGAGAATTGATACCTTCATCCTATAAAATGATGGTCTTAAAATAATCTCCTCTTGTTAACCTGCTAGTCAGCTTTAGGGCAAAGAAGTGACGACTCAGCTGCTTCACAAATTTCTGTAGGTTTATAGGAGAAAGCACAGGCAAGACCCGGTGTGATGAGTCGTAACACACCTTTGTTTTCCTAGACCGTTTTCTAGCTCCTTCTGTAAAAATTTGTTCTCCTTTAAAGGCAGGAGAGCCCAGGCAGCCCAGCCCTGCCAGCACTATGGAAGTGGCTGTGTCACTCCAGCTATGCCGTGCCTGCAGTCTGTGCTCCGGTGATTGATGGATCCTCGAGATCCATCGTGACCTTGCTATTCCCATCAATGGGCATCCTGTCGGGAGCCCCAGGGCTTCTGTCACACTGACACCTTCACAAGCCCATCACAAGTTTCATGTTGCAAGTGCTTTCCTTTGAAGCTGCAGCTCCTTTATTTAGCCTGCCCCAGTACAGTTGTTTTGTCCACCTTTGGAGTTACATCAGCAAATGAGAAGCTCTGTGGTCTCAGTTGTTGCCACACCACAAAGCAGTGGAAAAAGAGGGCTTTGCTGATCAGCAAATCAGTGTTTCTGATCTCTCTTATCTGTTGTTGTTTTATTTCTGACCTTGGTTACTACAAGTTTATCTACAAAATACTCCCAAGCCTGTCTTAAGCTTGGTTTAGGGAAGCAGGAGATTCACTCACAGAGTTTCTGTGAGTCTGTCCAGAGTCTGAACTCTGGACACAGGACAGCATGACTTGATGCAGTAAGTGCAGAGCACCCCATAGAGAGTTCAGGACACTGCAGAGCAAATGTGAGCTGGTGTCCTAAGCACAGGCTCAGAATTAGGGCTTTAAAGTAGGTTATGCCACCAACAACCATGAAGAGAAAGAGTTTTCTCAACCATGAGAAAAACTCAGGTGGAACAAGTACTGACACAGAAACATAAATTATTTCTGGCTGGGCTAGCTGGGGGCCTGAGACACCAGGCTTCCAAGGACAGTTTGCCAGTGACCCCAGAGTGTTTCCATCACACACCCCCATCACTGTCCCAGCCTCTCTGCTCCCCTCTCTTGGCGGCAATCCAGGTGAACTTGTTCATTCTTCCCTCTCACCACTGATAAATGCAGAGAAGCATTTTATTTCATTTTTGAATGGTTTCAGCACAGGGAATGGTATCAATAAAACAATAAAGCTCCTACTAGATATGACATAATGATTCTTGGAGGTCACATCATTCCCTTCCTAGATAGCAGAGCTGTTCTGGGGCTGTCAGCCCATTAGTCTGATAGGATTGTCATGATAACCAGAAAAATGCAGTCAGGCCGAGCTGAGAGAAAAATTCTTTTCTCTTGCAAAAGCAAAGCTCTCAATTTCTATGTGCCCTGAGATGCAAGAGGAGGTGACTGAAGCCAACAAGGTTTCTACAAATAGAAATCTTTATCGTTGTAAATCAACTCAGTGAGTAGCAATCGACTTCTTTGTCTCTAGAGACATTTAATAAAGTACCCTGCAGCCTCTTTGTCATCCATTAGTCACCAGATATTGGACATTCCATTTTAAAAGCACCATTTCTTCTTTTAAATATATAGCCTATGAAAGATCTATATTTTACTTATTTTTGGATGGACATATTAAAAGGATATTCTTACTTCCCACTCTGGACTGAAAGTGCTAAGAAAGTCCTGTTGTAAATGAAGAAAATGTAAGTGCACATTTAGCAGGGATTTTGCTTACCTTTTTTTTATTGATAGTAAGTCGCACACTTCCAGCCTGCTCTGGAGACCAGAGCATCCTCCAGAAGAGTTACTGAAATCCAGCCTGGCCAAGGTTTTAGGGAGAAATGGCATTATGGAAAATAGGGAGAACTGTTGTTAACCTTTGTATAGTATTTAACAAAATAAAAAAAATAAAATATAGAACAAATTCATCAGCTACTCAAATTTATTAGTGTGCACATCTTGAGGAGTAAGGATGTTCTCTTCACAGAATCCCAGAATTATTTAGGTTGGGAGGCACCTTAAAGATCATCCCATTCCACCCCCTGCCATGGGCAGGGACATCTCCCACTATCCCAGGTTGCTCCAATTTCTGTTCAACCTGGCCTTGGACACTTGCAGGAATGCAGCAGACACAGATTTTCTGGGCAACCTGTGACAGGGCCTCTCCACCCTCACAGTAAAAAATTTCTCCCATATTTTTTTCCTGTGTTTCTTCCTCCTGCTTTTACCTGATTTGCCACCAACCTCTGTTTCTGCCCGTTCTGCAAGTCCTGATTGTAACGGACTTCAATCTGTTCAAGGGCAGGAACTGCTGGAGGTTGAACATGCCACTAATCTGAGCTTTGGCACAAAATAAAACACAATCCAGTTCTTCATGAAGACAGAGCAAAGCTTGACAATCCAAACCCTAGAAGGTCCAAAAATGTCAAGTAACAAATATAAAGGGCATATCTTTAGTTTCTTCTGTTTAGTCTCCTGATTTTCTAGTCAATGTCATGATGTTTGTGGGGTCTGGTGCATGATTTTGACATTGATGATGCCACTGTTCTCACCACAGGGTGCTGCTCAAATGGGCACTGAATTGTAGGACATCTTGTACCAGTGTGTAACTGGACCCCAGCTCCCTGGGAAGTTTTCCATTTTTAGCTGTTCCCTCGGCAGGCTGATGACACCAGCATTTTCCTACTGGACCAACGTCTTTCCGCATCCTTCCTCTGCATCCCAGAGTAAGACTTCAAAGCTCTGCTTCCATGGCGAGGCAGGTGAAGACCTTGCTGACACTTTGCAATCAGTGAAGTGTGGGCTTGGCTGCAGTTACTAATTTTGTAAAACAATGAACATAGGCAGGACTCAAGTAAATGGCTGAGCAGTGAGAAATGCTGCAGTTGATATCTGCACTTTTCAGTAAATCGCTTGATATTCACTGTGACAGAGTCCCATTTCCCTGGAGTGCTTTATTGCATGTCTTTTATTGGCTTTTTGAGTTCAGATTCTGTGACTGGTATATTAATTTTATTTTTTTATTATATTTCCTCCTTTTATATTCTGCAATTACATTAACTCAGCCTTTCACAATCAATAATTGCTGCAAACAATTTGCCTTTCACTGCACATACAAAATCTGTAAAAATAGTCGTCAAGCCTTTATAGATTCTTTACTGGTCTTAAATTTATTATACCTTATTAGCATAGGAAAAAGGGCCAGTAAATGACCTGCTGCAGATGTAGGTGAGTACCAGACTCTACTTCTTGCAAAAAAAAGTAGTCTAGGAAAAAAAAAGAAAAAAAAACACCATATTTTTTCTCAACAAATTTGTAGCAGAGCTGCAATTGCCAGCATAAATTCTCTGTGGTAGCTTTTAAATCCGTGCTAGCTCTGCTTAACTTCATGAGCATGTTGTTGGTTCCTCAGCCCCTTTCAGTGGTGGATGAGGTCAAATGGGATTATCATAATGGTCCTTTCTGGCCTTGAAAACCAAAGCCAGTGCTGGAAGGGTTTGTCTGTCTCCAGCCCTGATTGGAACATGCAGAGGAAGGCAAGTGTGGTAACCTCTGTCCTGCTGCTCCCTCCTCTCTGCTCCTCTGGTCTTTAGTTAAGTCTCAGAGGAGGAATCCCAGGAGGATCCCAGTGGTGCTTCCCTCCTCCAGCAAAACAACTGGGAAGAGACAGAGCCCAGGGCAGAGGTGTCTGGGAATGGCCAAAGACCCTGCAGCAACAGCAGCAGCAGCAGCAGCAACAGCAGCAGCAAGATGCCAGGGAAGCAGGAGCCCCACGAGAGCTGGGATGAAGGCACTGACACTTGGGGCAGCCAGCACGGTGCATCCTGCCCCATGGGCTGTGCAGGGACAGGGCAAGCCAAGGAATGCTTGGACTCTACTCCCTGGGGGGAAGAAAGATTGTTCATATTATCTTCTCTAGACTTCAGGCTAAATCTTACTCATTTTATTTACAGAAACTGTTGCAATCCATTGACTAAAGCAACACTACTCATATGGGTAAAGAAAAGAAGAACTTGGCCTTGTGACAACTTTAAAGTCCTAGGATTTATGTTCCTTGCATCCCTCAGATATATTTGCAAATGTTGACGCATACTCCTAGATTTTCACTCATAAAAATGCTGCTTGTGTTTTGGAGTTTCTTAGAAAAATATTTTTAAATCACTTTCCACCCTTAAGGGCCATTTGAAATTCACACTCCCAAGGCTGTAAAACAACACTCCAGGTTTGGTTTTAACAGGGAAAAGGCAGGAAGCTGGGGTTTAGTACACTGCTCTCAGAACAGTAGGTGATTCTGAAGACAGCTTTGGTGTCAGCTCAGAATATCCCATCTTACAGTGGTCCAAGCAAGGCCAACATATCTCGTTTTTTGCTTTGGCTTTCCAACATTTAATTTTATTAGCTGGGGCAAAAAAAAACTGGACATAAACTTTTAATGGGAGTGCATGACAACTGACATATCAGGAGCAATTACAAATACAAGCTGTGTAACATAAATCTACAGGCACTCTTTATAAACCAGAGGCTTTGGTTCCATGCATTTTAATGACCTCAAACATTCTTGCCTGTCAGTAAAAAATCGAACATTCTTGTCTGTCAGTATAAAACCAAACACTTTGTCATCAGCGTGATGTGTACCTAGGAAATATTTTTTAGTGTGACTCTGACTAGGGATCAAACCCAGCACCTCCCTCTCTGAAGGCACAATCTGCAGTTTGAATTTTGTAGCTGCTGCCTTGTCCCATGGAGATCCCCACTCCAAGGTGAGTGACCTGTCACTCAGGGCTCTGGCAGGAGCACAGCTCTGCTGCTGCAGTGCAGGTCATCCTGGGAAGGAGGAGATCAGTCCACAGAATCAAAGAACCACAAAATGGTTTTGGTTAGGAGGGACCTTAAATCTCATCTCATTCCAACCTCCTTCCACTATCCCAGGTTGCTCCAAGCCCTGTTCAGTCTGGTCTTGGACCCTTTCAGGGATGGGGCAGCCACAGCTTCTCTGAGCAACCTGTGCCAGGGCCTCACCACCCTCACAGGGAAGCATTTTCTCCTAATATTTAATCTAAACCTGCTCTCTGTCAGAGGGAAGCCATTCCCCCTTGTCCTTCAGGGCCTTTCAGGTACTGCAAGGCCACAATTGGGTAATCCCAAAGCTTCTCTTCTCTAAATAATACGAAGCTTGTGGACCCCAGCAAGCTGAGTGCAGATTTGTGAGTGAAGGGTTGAGTGAGGCAGCACTGCTTTAGGTCAAAAGTCCAAAACCCCCCACCCTTTCCAAGGGGCACACTAATACCCAGATGGATTTGGTTGCTTCCGTTTACTTTTCCCAGTACTTAGGCTGACTTCTGTTGTTATAAGTAGTACTAATTAAGATCACCATGATTGCAATGAAACCTGATTCTGCATGAGTGCCATATGTTCCCAGGGGATTAGGTGTGGGTGCTGCCACAGCTCCTGGGACTGCAGTGCTGTGTCCTGCCCTCCACGGAGCTGCACTGGGATCTCAGCCCCCCTGACTCTCCATCTGAGAGGGGGAATGGAGGACCCTCAGGGCTTTGCCACACGAGCACCAGGGAGATGGATAAGCTGGAGCAGGGTCAGGCTTCTTTTTCTCTTTGGCAGCTGGGGGTAATGTAAGGATGTGAATAAGACATGCTGGTCCCAAACCTCCTTGGGCTAGGCTGGGTGGGTAGGAAGGAGAGGAGTGTCCATTGCCACAACCACCAGCCTGCACTGCATCTTTCAGCTTGACTTCCCTCTCAGAGGACCACAGCAGGGAAATAAGGAATTAATGAACCCCTGCTCCACATGCTGCCATGCCCCACAGCTTCCTCTGCCACCCTTGGAGCCTCTGTGGAGCTGTGGCACTTTCAACATGTAGGTTTCATGAAGGACTCAACTGATTGTTCCTGGCACCTGTTATAACACACATTGTTGCCATTTTTCAAAGTGAAGAGTCTCTGGCATTTTGCAGACGCCTCCCAGGTGGTATCCCAGTCTTTCCATCCAAGGAGAGTCTTTCCATTCATTGTACTTTGTCCTGTAAAACTGCAATTAAGGGAGACAAAATGGTGAACATCATATTGTGCAGCTTCTGTTTTAGCCACAGCTGACAACAGGACTGGGAGAAGGGAATTGGATCCTGATTTCCTATAGGATGGAGCAGCACTGCTGTAGCCCTTCTGAGCTCAGGGATGTAATTACAAAATGGGTCTATAAACAAAAATTCACCATTATGGAGCAAATAAAACCAAAGGGTAGTTAATCCAGGGATATATCACACATCAAATTAAATCTCACTTTGCCTGCAGTAATAACAGAAATAATTCATTAAGATAAACCTCTAGATTATGCACAGCATCTGGAGATAGAATTAAGACCTTAGCTGTGAGTGCCTGTGCACGCACACTCCCTTCCTCCCCCCTCCAAAAAATGATGCCAGCATAAAAGGCAGTTTAGAGTTCACTGTTGAGATTTTCCCATCCATTTCTCTCCAGCACTTACAGAGAAAACAAATGTGATTTCAAAGGAGAGCTGTCTCTGGAAGGGTAAAAAATTCCCACATCCTTTACCCTGCAAAGGAATGTAACATGATGGAGGGGCCCCTGTGCAGAGTCAGGAGTGCTCAGAAAAATGTTGACGTGCAGCCTTGGAACTTGATCTAACTTCTTTTATGGAGGCAGTGTGAGTTTTTCCATGTATTTCAACAGAAGTTGAAGGAGGCCCTTCCATCCTTTCTGCTTCACCTGTTTGGTGGAAATAATGCTGCTGGTGAAACAGTTCGTGGGCTGTGTGAAATGTTTGTTATTTCAATGCTGACCACGGGATGACAAGATCTGTCTGAAGAAGCTGGGTGTGCTAATAGAGCTAGAACCAAATCTGCATCCACATTCAGTCTGAAGCTATCCCAGGATCACACCAAACTGGCATTCCTGGTCCTGTCATGGACCAAGGAAGAGCAGTGCATTGCTCTGCAGCTCACATTTAGCATTTTTCAATGAAATCTGTAATTTTAAAACATTTTCTTCCTATAATCATGAACAATATTAACACTGGACAAACTGACTTGAGGTAAATAAAATCAGATCACAAAGCCTAAGAAAACCTCAAGCCAAAATGGATACAAAACTCCTTTACCATTTCTGTGAGCTTTTTGGGACAGAAATTCTCTCTTCCACATCTGTTTTCATAACTCTGGTGCAAGCCCACTCCTAGTACTCTGCACCAGCTCTTACAGCTGTCAGGAATGTGCCCCTGGAAGCTCTCAAATACTTTGACTCTCCACTGGATGTTATCGCTGCTCCTGTTCTTTTTCCAGACCTTGCAGAAAAAAAAAAAACTCCTTAGGACATGCCCAGGCCACTGTTACAGATCATGCTAAAGAATATGCTCGACAAATCTCTGCCAGGAACAAGCCAGTTTTTGGACAGAGGCTCTCACAGGGGATTTCTCCAGGTCCAGACCAGCCCTGTTTTCATGAACCCATCAGCAAACCGTATGTTAAAAATTCTTACTGGCAGGAATTATAATTATATAATTGGTAGAGCGGAGATAAATCAGCCCTCATTCATTCCTGAAGGCACTCTGTTACATTCAGACAGTTCATTTTCTTCTGGACCTTTCTAGAAATGCCCTGACACCTTGTTTCCCATCCGTGCCCTGCAACAGCTGTTACAGCAAATGGATTTTTCTATGGCTCATAGTGAGTAATGGGGGGCTATCAATTAGTGCATGCTTGGGAGCTCCCAAGGAATAGCAGCCATCATCTAATTACATTTCTAATTAAGGTTACAGGAAGACTAAGACCAGTAAAGAATAAATGTGTGGACTTGCAGCAAAATATGTATTTGGAGAATACCATCAGGGCTGCCCCACATGTGTTAGAGAGCACAAGACAAATCGAGGCGGTCTGAAGGCCTCAGTGAAAGATGAGCGTACACAAAGGAACTGACAGCAAAGCCCTGGGAAAGGACAGCAATGTGCTGGAGATGCAGGCACGAATCCAAAACACAGAAAAGGCCCAGCAACGAGGGCCTGAGAGAGCAGGTCAAGAAGACAGGATCAGAGGGAGTGGGAAAGCCACAACAAAAGCCAAGGCTGGGAACTACCAGGCCACAGTATCTGCTACAGCAGGGCTTTAAAATCTCAGTCAGTGCGAACAGGCACTAGCTACTAACTCAAAAGCAAGACTCTATAGAATGGGCTTAATTTTTTTTTTCCTCTCCAGAAGAGAGTCCTCTGCAAAATCTGGTGGCAAATATCACAGGATTCTAGTTTCCAGGGAAAAAAGAGACTTGGTTAGGTCCACTGCTCTGGAAGGTCCCTGCCAGTCTAAGCCACTTTCAGGCAGAATGTTAACAACAGCCTCCACATTAACTCAAAAGTAAAATCCAATCTTTACAATAAGGCTGAAGCCTGTTGTTTAAGCATAGAAACTCCTACAGAAGTAGAGTTCAGACTTTGGTTCTAGAATGACCCTGCTGGCTTCCAGGTGTGGAATTCAAACCACCAGCCAGAACTCGATGTCCAGACTTGCAGTCTGATCCAAGCTGACACACATCATATCACTTCAGTTTGAAAAACAAGTGAGAAATTTCTTAACAGGCTTCTCAGTCAGACCCCTGTTAGGTTTTACTGCATCTAGGACAGAAAAAGATCTACATAGCCAGATTTTTTCAGTGTTATTTTTTGTTTCCTCTTCAGTTTGTGAGCAAATTCAATTCACTTCCATCAAGTGGGAAAAGCAATTTAAAGAAGCAGGGTCTTGTTTGACACATGGGTTTGATTCATTCCGAGTGTCAGCAAGAGACAAGAGATACAAGTGAACAGGGACAGAGGAAATCTCCAAATCTTTGGAAAAGGAGGAAGGTGTGTTAGTTGTGTCACTTGAAAGGTAAAATGAGGAAAGATCATTTGGGCTCTTTGCTTTTCTGCTTCTCAGCTGGAGAGGGCCAGGCTTTGCAGCACTGATTTGCCTTCCATGTTCTCCAGCAGGTTCATTTATCCTTTTTACCCTGCCCTCGGAGGATGTCTTATGGACTTCTGGTGGAAGGTACCCTGCTCATTGAGGGAGTTGGAACTGGATGACCTTTAAGGTGCCTTCCAACTCAAACCAGCCAATGACTCTATGACCATCACTGGTCAGCAAGCCCACAGGAACGAGAAAAACCACGTGCAGGTTTCTTTCCCAAGCCCAGAATCAGAAACTTTAGTGATTTGTCTCTTCCCTCACAGAAACCTTATAGGATTTGAGATACCCCTGCATCCCAGCCCTGGACTGAATTTAAGAAAAGGTACTTGTTCATTGCCTTCTGCAAACAAATACTCCTTCCTCTTCTTTTTTTTTTTTTTTTTTTTCCCCCAGTTTCCTGTGTGTGCTGATGCATTCAAATACCAGCTTATTCCTCAAACAGTTCTCATTTGTTTATTTGTCCATTCCTATAACTGACTTGTGTCTCTCAGGCTTTTCTGACCATACCTTTCCATGTGATCATTCCCTCCATGGCAATGCCAGAGCCAGGGTAGGGGTATTTCAGCCTCTGCAAGGTAACTGAGCTCCCACACTGAGCACTGACACTTGGAGTTTTGAAACTATCACTTGCTTAATAACTCTACATCCGTCATTCTTGGATGAAATCCATGGCAAACAGAATGTGAGAAAGTGAAAACTAATGAGCGTCTTCAAGAAAGGATAGGGAGCTTCTGTTATTTCATTTAGTCCTAAGAGTTTAACTTCTGCCACCTCCGTCACATTTCCAAATGGTAACTAAAGGTTGTTACTTTTTCAAGTTGTGCTGTGTAGCACATTTCATCAATTAAAATGCACCCTCAATGTAAAATCACAACAGGGCCAGCCTGGCATGAAGGATGCTATCATGTCATGGTTTTTTTCTGCTTTTAAAGGATACTTTTGTCTCAAATTGCTGAGATCTTTATAGAGCAGATTTAAATTAAAGAAAACACAGATTTAAATATAACCATGGAAAGAATACAACATGCCTTCATCTTGGAGTACTATGCAATTTACACTCTGAGTGGAGAGAACTCTGCTTTGTGTGCTCTCGTTTCATGCTGTTTCTAATGGTGATTATTAACTGGCTTTGTACTGAGAGGACATAAATATCTCCTTTATTATGTGGGGTGTTACGCAATGACCCCATGTGGGTCTGAAGCTTCCATAGCAGTGTTATCAGATTGCACTTTGCAGGCAGTTGAGGAGGTTTGGATGATAGAATCAGCATTGCACAGCAGCTAGAGGGGAGGGTGAGGATTAGAGCACTGAGGGTCTGCTCCCAGATCTCTGCTGGCTCCTACAGCACCTCTGGTACAGCCTGTGCTCCACTGCCCAAGGTTCTTGCTGTTTCCCAGCCTCTTCCACATACCTGGGATTAATAATGTTTGGGGCAGATGTCTTGTGCAGTGCAGTAGTGTTTTCACCCCATTGTCTGGTGTTCTGGCTGCACCTGCACAGCTGCTCATCCAGTTCTGCACTGGCACACCTGAGGCTGCTCAGCAGACCTGAACCAACCTCTGTTCCCTGTCTTCCTCGGTTCTGTTTCACCCCCTGGGTTTGTGTTCATGAAAGCTGAAGAAGGGTAGAACTGGTGAAGGATGAAAGCAGAAAAATGCAGTTTGATATGTGAGTTCCTAAAGTTACCAGAACTTCAGTCAAGTGACAAAAATTCACATTGCAAGGGTTCCAGTTTAGCCATTTTTACAAGTGGACAGAAATGAAAACCGTAGTCCTTTCCCTATTAGAAGACAGCAACTGGTCTCTTTGCAGGTCCTTGTTAATTAGACAATGCCTAAAAATCCCAAATTGAACAGAAATTAAGTCAAGCACCTTGCCCATGCACAACCAGCATTCCAGGTTTTCCCTTTCATTTGCTCAGGCTGAACTTCGAGCATTTTTGCTGCAGTTGGTATCAGGTAACAATCTCCTATAAAAGTCTGTACCTAATGAAAATTATAAACATCCCCTGGCAGAGAAGGCAGGTGTGTTACTGGGTACCCAAATTAGACTAGTTTGAGTCAGGCATCAGAAGGAGACATTTAGGCAACCCGTACCTCTTCCCAAGGGTACATCTTCAATCAATCCTGCTATGGCACTGGCTCAGCTGTCTGATCCCTAAGTGACATTAGGACCAAGGGCACCGATGGAAAAGACTTGTCCCACTATCCAAAGTGCATCTTCCCTGTCCTGGAGCAGAAATGCAAAGCTGAAATTATCTTCAAACCCCAAAACATTCAAAGCTCTGAGTTATTTAGCAGTGTGCTGAAAGCAAACTGAATAATTATCTGTGGTTTTGTTTAAAGTTAACATTTAATTTGTTCTCTTTCGCATCAGACAAAACTATACATTGAAGATTTCAGCTGCAGTGATCAATAGGAGAGGTGGGTCAGCCAGGTAAATAAATGCAAGCCTTGCTGATCTACATGGTAATTGTTATATAGCTGCTCTGCACTAGCTTATGCTAGCTAAGAATATGGCCTTTCGTTTCTATTTTAGTAAAGTTCAGCAAAGTTTCAGGTAGTAATTTTTGTGCTGAGTTTCACCCTCTCTTTGAGTGAAGACTGACCCTCCACAGAAACCTGAAGCTGTTCCAAAGCTGATTTACACAAAAAGTGCATTGATTTTGCTAGAGGAACAATTTTTCACGACCTCAAAGTCCCTGAATTTCCCAAGTGTGGATGGTACAAGTAAATACAGAACTCGATCTCCTCGGAGTCTATCAGCAATGCCTGGAATCATTTGTATTCACAACAGTCTTCCAGGCTGAATGCAGGACCAGGATTTAGGTCCGATGGAACGAGGTAGGGACAAAAGTAGGTCAGGCTTGGAATCCTGCTTTACCAGCCTGCACGCCTCAGGACGAGTGCAGATCCCCAGTGTCTGCAGGGCCAGAGATGATTCCCATCTGAATCACTACTTTAGATTCCATCAGCAAAATGATGCACTGGCTCTATTTTCACAAGTCTGCTCAAGTGCTTATGAAATAGATTTTTGGTTTTATCTGTGT
This sequence comes from Passer domesticus, assembly GCF_036417665.1. NCBI lineage: Eukaryota > Metazoa > Chordata > Aves > Passeriformes > Passeridae > Passer > Passer domesticus. Next base: position 59,687,509 of record NC_087480.1, read on the forward strand.
GTCCTTCTTACTGCAAATACTGTGCGCTCAGAAAGAGAAAGAGCAATTTTTCCTATTGATGGAGCGAGTGAACAGCCATTCATTTACAGAGTATCTGTGTGTTCTGTACAATTCAAATGCTGCCTATTCAGCCAGTCAGATATCTTTGTTCTATGTCCAAGTAGGCATTTATTCATCACTACATCGCCCTGCCATTCAAAGGCTCAGATGTTTAAGGATATATATAGGCAATATTTGGCTGGCACTGGCATCCCTGAATGGCTTGGACAGCCAAGTCCCATCGGACGTCTAAGTCCTCTTGTTAAAGGCAAACAGAAACCCAGGCTCTCGGGGCTGACTTCAGGCACCTACACCACTTGGACTGTATCTCCGAGATGTTTAAAGTGTCTGTTTTCTCAGACTGTAATGAGCACATATAGCATGGACAGATGTATGCATGTCATGGGATGGGCGTATCCAGTGACCTGTCCTGCATCCTGAAATTCACTGGTATAAAACTAGAATACTTAATCCTCACATAGAAGTTGACTAAGAAGCCACAGCTGGTGTGCTGCAGTTGATGCTTATTAAACACATAATCATTTCAGTCTTACCTGGTGCTTCCCCATCTGTCTCTATCTTCTCTGTATCTCAGCTTCCACCCAGACAGGAGCTCCTGGGGATGGGGAATGTTTTTCACTGAGTTTATACAGACTCAAGTACCACACAGCTCCAAACCTGCACTAAGGCTGAGACAATGGCACTCACTAAGGAAACTTCCCATGTTGTAGAATGGGATTATTTTCAACACCTCCATATGATGGGTTTGCTTGGAGAGTTACTTGGAAGTCAAGTATTTAGGACCAGAGTTTTTGATTTCCTAGTCTGACCTCCTGTATACCAGAGTTGTAGACATTTATCGTTTTATTCCCAGTGGAAGCAGAGTGATATATGTGTGACTGGAGGTTTACTCCTGGAAAGGCATCCAGCCTTGTTGGGATGAGATCAAAGGGAAAAAAATTAGGTGTTCTTATCTCTGCAATAGTTTCTCCCAGTGATCCACTGTTACCACAGCTGAAAGTCTTGTGCCTGTTCCCAGTTCTGGTGAATTCTTATGGATGTGCTTTTCTCAGCTGGACAGTTATGTCTTAGAGAGGTTGAATAATAAGAGTAGCGGTAATGAATAAGCACCTCATAACTATTTACATGACATTTGCATCCAGTGAGGCACCATTCCAAGTGTCACAGGTGTTGATATCAAATTGAGAGTGGCTCAGGCTCTCTTGGCAATAATAAAAAAGCTGCCAGTCTTCTTCCTTCACCAACATCTACTGTCACCTCTAGAAAACCACAAGTTTCCTTTGCTTTTACTTTGGTTTACAAATAAACAGAGAAGATCTCAACCTTACCTAGTTCTGCAAGTTGTGTGACACCCATGCAGGAATACCTTTGTATCCTGTAGTGCAATTTCCCATTTTAACTTCCTGAGTTTGTTCGGCGTCCAGAGAAGCTCCCTTCTCATGGAGCACCTTTAGAGATCACAGTGCCAGCTGAGCACCGAGGTCTCTTGTCCTTCTAGTCCCTTTTTTCCCCCTCAAAGGTGGCTTTGCCCATGGGAGGTGCAGGAGCACAGACACACACACAGCACCATCTTCCATCTCCAGCTCGTTGTTGTGCGTGTGTGGCTTTTTGGAACCAGCTCAACATATGTGAAAGAGAGTTTAACCAGAAAAGGAAATATAAGCAAAGTGGTTGCATCCTTTTGCAATCAAGTATTTTCAAGGCTGGCCGTCATGTGCTTAATGAGCAGACTTTTTCCAGTTACCAATGAATAGTTTTATTTTACGTAATTGCAACCATTTCAGCATGGCAATTAAGATAGAATGTTACCTTTGGGATGGGATCAATTAAAGGTTTGAAAATTGAATTTGGGATCGTGATTAGTCTCTTATACATTGCTTTAGTATTCTAAAATATATAATTGTATCATTCAATCCTTTTTCATACATATAGTAAATATAACCTTTCAAGGTTTCTTTTTAAGCAGAAACAGATTTTTAGAGGCCTACTGGTAACTAAAACCATAGCAAAATAGGGGAAAAGGGCTTCCCCTATTTGATTAGAGGAGATTTTAAACTTATCATACATGAAAATGTTGAATTTAGTATAATTGGTTGTTGGATTTCTTCAAAATTGAAATCATTATGCCCTGGCCACATTCCAGGACATCTTTATTTTATTCTCTCTTTTCCCTTTTTTTTCCTAAGTTACAATTCAAACCAATGTGTAACACACTATAATGTTGTTGGTCATGTAATGTCACCAAAGCCAACTTCAGTATACAGACAAAGGACTTCATGTACCCCAGTGCTCCACCAGTGGAAAATTGATAGCAGCATGAGATATGCTATTACAAGGGTTTTTTTCTACCTCCAAATTTGTGCTGACTACAGTGCTTTTGTGCCTGCATGGGGGGGAAAAATCTGTCTAGAAGAGGCTGGAAGCTTAAAACAAATGTGGCATGGAGGGCATAGATTCTTAAGCAGGACTGTGTGAATTTAGCTGGAGCTCACTAAATAACAACCCAAGTGCTTTATTTTTGTCAATTACTATTTCCTGAAAGGACATGAATCACAGGGAAAATGATCAAGCAGCAAAGAATAAAATTCTTTCCAAGACAAAAAAAAAAGCAAAATGAAATAGAAGAATTAAGCAGTGTTTCCTAACTCTTGTCAGTCCGGAGTGGAGTTATTGCCAGGTTTGTACACACCACAATCTATTCAAGCATTACTGAGAGATAGGAGCCAGAGATGCACTTTGAATGCCAATTAAGTGTGCACTTTCTTCCAAAGCAGCTTGGAAAAGTCAGCGTGACCATGGATATACGCCCCCTTCCTCCACCCTCCTTCTGAACATAAATAAATCAGTCAAACAGTACCAGCGCCACTGCCCCCACACCCAAACTGGAGAGAAAAGGCCAAAATAAACATTGTTAGCCATGAACATTTCACCTCATCTTCTGTGGCAATATTGGTGTGGTGTCTCAGGGACCAGACAGTGAATAGCAAAAGGCTTTTGCCACTGCATGTGTTTTGGGTGACTTTGCAGATCCCTGGACAGTTAAGTTGCCCTTGGAGAGCCATGATGGCCATAGTCCCTCCTTTACTACAAACAATGCCTTTGGGAATTTGAGGAATGAAACTGGGGGCCGTTTCTGTTCCCATTTCAAGGCACCACGGGCAGGCAGCCCTGAGGAACTGGCCCTTCCTTGCAAGACCAGCTGCAGTATTGTGAGACCTCTACCTTGCCTGCTCTGCTCCACAGAGCATTTTCTCCTCTTCCTGGCTCTCTCTGATGTCACACGCTCATTTTCCTTCCCACTTCAAATTAAATGTGTTCTCTCTCCATTCATTTCCCTCTAGCCCTGGGCAGAATGCACTCCGTGTCCCTGTGCAGTACACAACCCCAGCACTGCCTGAACAAGCAAATCCCTTTTTTCCTTAAACACAAGGCTGGGCTCTCCCTCTGACCTGCCAGGGCTTGGCTTTGAATTTTCATGTGAATCGCAAGGTACAAGGTTAGCTGGTTCCAGACAAGGTCGCTTCCATGCACGGCAGCGACAGTGGGAATGAGTAACCTCCTATCCCTCCACAGCTCCTGCTCCTATTTATCTATAGTTTTATTGAAGAATTCTTCTCCTCCACACAGATAAATTGAGCTGACATCCTGAGAGGTAACTAAATAGCAGTTACAAAACAAATGGACCAATAGTCTATTTAGCCGAGTCAGTGTGATCAGAATATATCCTTCAAAATAAAACACCAGTGGATGGGGTATGGGAGTCCTCCAGATGGCCGAGTGGATAGCTTTCTAGGGTCAGCATGAATATTTAAACAGCATTTTCTACAGTGCAAGCATTAAAGGCACAAAGTTGGAGTTGCTCGTGGTATCCATGGAACCCAGACTGTAAGTAAGAATACCTCTTTACCAAAGAAAAAGGAAAAACAGCCAGGCTTTTTGATTACTGAAGTATATAGGAAATACATTTATTTATTTATTTATGTGTTTTAATCATGCAGGGTTTTCAGTGATGGAGATTTTCATGCTGGCTTTGTGCTGGTTGGCATCAGTACCAGAGACTTGCCACGTTTGGAATCAGTGTTGGGGAGAGATCAGTGATAGCAAAAGTGTTAAAATCAGATTACAGATGGTTACAGCGGTTTCAAGGAATGGCAGTTCCTTCCAGAGAGGCTGGGCCAGGCTGTGCTGGAGCTTTTGCAGACTCCTCAGTTGAATTTAGCTGACCCTGCTTAGCAGAGACACACAGAACCCGGGGGCATCACCTTGTGCAAACAAAGCATTCCCAGGCTGTTTCATACCGTGCCAAGTGCTCACTTTTCCCCCAGAAAGATGCATGTGCAGGGGTGGCACTGAAGCTGGGAACCCATATTTACTCCCTGGACTTTTTACTCTGCTTTCCCAAATAAGAAGTGGTTTTCACTTACAAGCTCCATTTCTTTCCTGCCAGGATGGCAGTCCTGCATTCCCTAGAATCCTGATCCTGTACCCCAACTCTCAACAACTCTTTCACCAGCAAGCACATTCTTGCTGTCCCAAGAAAACCCAAAGAACCCCCTTCCGAAAATGATCCTGCTTCCATTAATCCCTCTCTTTAAAAAAAAATACAAAGAGAGATGAGTTAATGCTACCACAAATCCAATAACCACACCACCATCCTAATATTATACAGCCATGGCCTCTGAGATTAAATCACCCAAGGGTTCTCAGACTACTCCTAAAAAGTCCATGAAAAAACACTGGTAAAGCAAACTTGCTCTCCATGGCCTTAAATTCCTATGCATGGATCCTCACCTCCAGTGGGGGTTAGCAAAGTGAGGAAGGACTGAAATCCATCTTCCAGCTCTGTGCAAAGTCTGAATTCATACAGAATTATAACCTAAATACACAGCATCATTCTAAAGGCCTTCAAAAAAGCTCTGGGTTTGTTGGTGTTCACCTATATTCTGTAATGGGATCATGCCCATGTCTTAGCCTTGTTCTGAGGTGTTCCCAGTCCAGATCTGAATTTTGGAAGTGTAAGCTACAGATCAGCAGGTTGTTCTGTACCACCTTGTTGATGTTAGTCTTGGAGCCAAATGTTTTGAACAATGTGATTTCAGTTTTCTTAAAAGGTAGGTGACTAGACTGAGATAAAGGGAGCTGTGAGCCAAGTTTTCTCAGCACATAGCACTACTTACATAAAAAGAGAAAATATTATCTAACAATGATCACTACAATCTACATGTTGTTTCTTTGATATTTCAAATAATGCTTTGCTAAACAGACCTCTTGTGACTTCTTTTCTTTTGTTTTTCCATCTGTTTTGCTGAGACTAAGCCTCACAACAAGTACAGTACCCAGAGTGTTTTCCACTGTGAGGTTTATTCTAGAACTTAGTACCCAGGGTTACTGCAAGGTAACCAGGAAATTGATCTTTCTTGCTTCCTTTCCTACCTTCTTTCTCCTCATAACTGTAGCAAAGACATGACAAATACAATGAATTTAAAGTCATTTTTTAAGCCTATCTCAGACCGCTGTTTTTAAAAAGTCAAGCCAGCTATACAAACACACCTGGTGTATACCTGCACAAGTACCTGTCCCCTCAGACATTTGGCATGTGGTGATACCTCTCTGATACACAGCTCTCTCCTGGCTCCAGGATGCAGTGATGAGGCAGGGGATTGCACAGGTTCATCCTGGGTCGTGCCAGCTCAGCCCAGGGCACCAAGGAGAGAGGGGGCACAGACCCCTGCTCAGACACCACACATCAAGTAAAAGACTTTCCTTCTGCTCCCAAGACCCTGCTCCTACTTATTTCAACTCTGTCCTTCGCCAAGGAGAAAGGAAGCCAGCAGGATTTGCTTTCAAAGCTCCATCCTTTCCCTGATCCCGCTCTGCCCAGCTGCAGTCCCAGGACATTTCCTTTGGCTGGGGGCTAGGCAAACAGTTTTCTCCTCAACCAACAGACATCACTCTGCTTCCTGAGCCAGCCTTGGGTGCTACTCTGTGATTGGGACCATCTCTCCCATTCCAGACACCAGTGAGCTACATCTGGGTTAGATTTAAATCTTCCTCTTGGCCAAAATCTTTCCTTTGTTATTTGAAATAACTGTTTCCATCCCAGACTCCTGCCCATCTTCCCCTTCTGTCCGTGACAGAAAATAAAAACAGAAACAGCACTAAAACACATCTCTAAAAGTTGTCAGAGGGTGAATTAACACATTTTAGTTGGTAAATATGATTACTTGTGGGGATTGTGCCTTTGAAACCAAATCAACAGGAGGAAGGGGCTGAGTTCTTCTGCCTGGTGCTCAGCCAATGAGTACCTAAGTCAGGTTGTCGGTGCCCCCCTTTGCAATCTGTGGCAAAAAACAGACCCATAAAGAAAACTAAATTGCATTCAGGATGGGAGTATTCCTCTCCACTGGCTGGTAAAGGATATTACTATGATCAAAATCCTCGGGTAGGTGTCTTGTTTAAGTATCTCCTCTTAGGTAAGATGACTGAACCCCAAAAAAGCCAAAAGCCTTGCAGTGCATGCTACCAGGCCGGACACAGGGATGAAACAGGCTGCAGTTACCCACTGAAACCTGATTTCCAAACCAGCTGTACTGCAGGCTTTGTTTTCTCACACAGGATGGTATCACCAGTCACAGATCAATACTGGTGCTAAACAAAGTCGTGTTGAGTTTCTGAGGCAGTGCTGTGTCTGGCGTAGCTTCCTTGCAGCTCACAACACTGGGGCCAGAAGTGTGGTGGCAAGTCTTCTGTTCCAAGCAGGAAAAATGGGGAGGTGATGAAATGAGGATCTGCCCAAGGCTCTGGAAAACTGGAGACAGATGATGGTACACTGTATTAGGCAGGCACATGCTGATGAGTGCAAGAGCAAGAGCAAGCAGTGATGGATCCCAGCAGCAGGGACACTTGCTTCCCTACAGATTGTGGGAATAGCTGGTTGGAGTCTTTATACACCAGAGTGCCTATAAAAACAACATGTAGGAAATGTTTTGGAGTGGCTACTTTTAATAAGCTGAAGGGAGCAGTTGCCCTCCTGAAAATCAGGCACCTCCTGACCTACTTCTTAATAGGAGCTGAAATCAAAGACCCTTTATGCTGCTGAAAGTCTGAAACTGGAAAGCTGTTCCAGCAAGGAAGAAGTCCTGAGGCACTTCTCCTTGTCCCTTATATGTTCTTTCTAGCCTTTGGCTACTCATGGAAAGAAATGCCTTTCTACTTAAACATAGTTTGACTAATTAATCTATTCCATCTGTTCCTTCCTCCCAAAATGTAACCATGACACTGAAGTTTCCGAAACAGATTTGGTTCTCATATTGATAAACAGGTCACAGAAAAACAGGAGTGTGGGGAAGGGGATGAAGGGAAATGTCGGGATTTTAGCTTTTATTTCATCCTGACCAGCTTCTGATGCTTTCATGCAGATGGTGATTTATACAGGTGCTGTGTACATGCAGGCAGTCAACAAACACACTGAGATTGTTCAGGAAAGCCCATCAGTGCTGGCAGAAAGGCTCTGAAAGAGTAGTGTGTTAAAACTGGGAAGGGGTATGGCGGGGGGACTGTAAAATTTCAGCAGAATTAAGTCATTCCTTTGGGTTTTTTAGGTGATTTTCCTCTTGAAACAACTACCCAGAATCTGGTGTCACCCAGAGAGACTAGTAAATAAGGGTATAGTTTGATCTTTTTCTTAAAACATTTTAAAAAAGAGCCAGATGGGTTAATTTTTAACAGTTCCAAGTGCACCTGAGCTGCTTTGACACTCCCCAGTTCACACTGCTGCAGAGTTGAGAGCAGCCCTGTGCCATGTGCAAGTTTGCTTCTAACAAGTTAGCCCTGCTCATGGAGATCAAACGCCCTTTATCTGAACCGACAGCAGGTAACTGATCAAATATTACTGAGTTTGCCTTTAAATTTTAACCTCCAAGACTTACACTGCATCCTGTCGGATTTTATGTTTCGTGACACAGTGTGCCAGAACCAGGCAGTACAGCACAGCATAATGCAACGTGACAGCTAAATTCAAAGGAAAAGACAGTTCTCCTGCAACAATTAACCACTCTGGATACTTGGAGTGCTTTGGAGTTACAGCAGCCACCAAGGAGTCCCCATGGCAGGAATGTCAGCTGCAGGGATGCCCATCTTTTTTGAAGGCTCAAAGCCAGACTGCTGGTGCTGGTTTCCGAAACTTTGTTGGGTTTGGGATAAAAAGAACTTTGAATGGGGTAGTTTTTTCTTTGTGTTCTGATTAGTTTCTCTTCTTGGCAATAGATCGTCCATGTTACTGCCTCAGTGCAGAAGTATAATATTATTATTTCCAAACTTGAAGAGAAAATAGTAAAAAATACATTCTCTAATGAGATAAGTGTGCTCCGTCCAGACTGTATGTAATTTGGATAACCTTGACAACTAACACAATAAACAGTGCCATGATTTTAAGTGGGGATGAGCTAGCATGTTACAATCTCCCTGCCAAATCTAATACAGGCGCCAAGCCTTCCAGGTGTTTCATTGTGTTATCACACAGAACTAACATAATTTTTTCTTTCAGTTCTGAAGAGGTGGTCCAAAATGTTTAAACTACAGTAGTTGCAACATGTCAAAGAGGGAATTTATTATCTCAGCCCCAATAGGTCTTAATAAGCCTTACACAACTGTTTAGGCATTTATTCTATTAACGGCTGTTCATTCCAGTGGCTTCACCTGAATATTCATGATCTTACTATTCCCAGTGCTTCAGTGTAGCAGCTGTTTGAAATCCACAGCAAATGTTCAAGAGAGTTCCACAAATATAAACACCCTCACAGCTGAATGTTTGGGGCCTGTGCATCGCAGAGGAGAGACATGAAACATTTATGTGGAGTGATTTTTGGAGGACGGCATTTACAAAGCTTAAATAGTCCTCGCACATTTGGGAGCACTTCAGTGTGATTGGGACATTACCATGGAGGACAAAGAGTCTGGAAGAGCCCACATCCCACAAAGATGTTACGCTTGCCTCTGTGCAATAATTCAGCGTAACAGAGGATTCCTGCTAAATTCCAGATTTGGAATCAAACCTAGGCAACTAGAATCGATGGTGGGGTGTTCTGGGTTTTTTTTTTCCTTGCCTCATCAACATGGGATTGAATGAGGATGGAAATGGCACACACAGAAAGGAGGGAACATGAAAGTGAAAAGAAGCAAAGTGTTCAATTAAATTAAACTAAACAGAGAAGGAAACAGGTCATTATAAATAAATCCTAAAAATATTTAAATCACCTCATTTGTGTATGAACTGAGTGTCTAACTCAGGTCTCTACTGATGTAAACCATTTGTCTCATATTAAGTAGAAAACAAGTTATGATGGAGTCTAACCAGATAAGACACTTTAATTAGCAGGCACATGGAGGACATAAAGAATTCAAGCTCTCTCAGAGGAGTGGGGATGGGAAGTGAGTGCTCTACCTGTGGTTCCATCTGTTCTGCCACTGCCCGTGTCACTGGCATCTAGAAATTGTCACGGGTGCAGGATTATTTAGGAAAAAAATTTTGCTTGTGAGGATGGTGAGGCTCTGGCACAGATTGCCCAGTGAAGCTGTGACTGCCTCATCCCTGGAAGTGTCCAAGGCCAGGTTGGACAGGGCTTGGAGCAACCTGGGATATTGAAAGGTGTCCCTGCCTATGGCAGGGTGTAGAATGAGATGAGCTTTAAAGTCCCTTTGTAGCCAAACCATTCTGATGGTTCTGTTGCTATTGGTGGTCCCTGCTGAAGTTACTGGAAGGATTTAGCCCACTTCTCACAGGCCAGGTGCTCTCCTAATTGAAAATACTTGGAGTACATGAGAGGATGTTTTGCTCTGAGAAGATGGAGCAGAGGTGCTGGCTGGGATTAGGATTTGGTAATGCTGCTGTCTGCATGAGGGCAGGAAGGGGAAGCAGGAATAGTTGTGCAGTTGAGGGCACTGTCCCAGGATCTGCAAGATTGAGGTTTCTGCCACATTTCATGGATTTCCGCAGTTGTGAGACCGCTGATGCTGGGGGTGGTTTTCACCACAGAAAGTGGCAAGTGGGGCAGAAACATGAGAGCAGGACTGTCTCCTACAGTGATTTGAAAACATTCCCTTTCCAGTTCATGAGGTGGGTCTCCTTTCCTGAGACCTCCCTGCTTCTTAAGTCAAGATCCACATGTGGACAGATGCACTTCTGATGGAAGAGGAAGAACAGAAAAATAAAAACTGGAAACACACCAGCCAAAAGTGTTCCCCACTTTCTGAACCAAATAGAAAAATGATGTCCAATTTTCCCTGGACTACTTTTAATACACTGAAAGATTTGACATGACAGCAACACTGAATTAAAGTTAATTAAATAGTTAAACTATAGTTACTGTTAATTAAATAGTTAAACTATAGTCAAATTACAATAAATGTCAGTCTAGATATTGCAAATATATACATATATTTCTATGTGTTGTACATGAAGTTAAGATCTTCATAAACTATTGAAAACAGCCATATTCAGCTTTTGTAGAATTCAGAGAAAAGGGATGGCCTTTCAAAGACTTTGCCACTATGCAGATCTCACAAAAAATAGACTTCTAGTGTTTAAAGGAAACCTTACAACAGCCCCGGGATTTTCAGTAATATACTGGGGGATGCATTGTTCATATACAGACCTGATCTCTGTGAACAGTAACGGTTCCAGGCTAATAATGAAATAATCCATTTTTAGTAGATGAAAGAAGGGGGATCAGAAAAGTAACTTGATCCGTGGGTAATAATGGTGCCAAAAGCTTATAATGGAAAATATCTAAAGAATCCGAGACTCTCTTTGAGAGATATGAATGATTTCTTTTTTCTTGCGAAAAGTGTATGAAGAACTTGAGAAGAAGTGCCTGAGTGAATTTTATGAGAAAAAGCTCTGTCTGGGGGAGAAAGGGGCAGTGTCAAGTTGCAGCCCAAACACAGCCCAGCCTTACGTAACAGGAGGCACAGCTGAAAGATGCTCTGATGCCTGCACTCGATGCACTTGCACTTTGATTTTTTTTTCTTTCTCCTTCTCCTTTCATTTACTGCTCTCCAAAAACCAAAGTTTATAAATCTGCAGGAAAAAGTCCCTGCATCCAATTTTCCATGTATTAACATGCTCCATGATTCATACTCTAATGATCATTCAGCAGCAAGAAAATATGGGGTACAATCACTAAAATCAACGCAGCACTTGCTGTTTATTTCAACACGGTCAGGGTTTTGCCATTCCTGCACAAATACTTTGATTGGGCAGTCAAACTAAATTTCATACAGATACACCACCAGCATGCACTGCTCGGCTTAGCTCACTTGTGCAAACAATCCTTACTCAGACAACCAGCCCTATTGACATCCCAGAACCTCTCCACAGAGGAAGGCTGGCAGGAGCCTCCCCTCCATCTGTGGAAGTTTTGAAACTACAGCATTGAATCCTGAAACATAGTCAGGATTTAGCCATAACCAATGCTCTTGTACAATAGTATTCTTTGAAGTTTTTACAGATAATCGACCTACCTATCCCTGTTTAATAGCTGGGGAAGATGAGGCACCAAGGGGCAAATGTTGCCCATGGTTACGCAGCAGATCTGTGCTCAGTGTGTTCTCAGCAATGCTTTGCTGTCTGTCTAGATGAGACAGACAGGGGAATGAGAAGGAAAATCAGGAAGCTGGGTTTAGAGCAGGTAAAATGGCCCTTTTGGCCATTCCTGTCATTAAAATCCTTTTATTTTCTGCAGTTTCCTCAATTGCATTGCAGGCATAACATCCAACTCCCATTCAGTCATCCTGGGCACATGGATACTGAGTACCAGCAACTAAATAATGACATTGTGGGTATTTCTCTGGCACAGTCATTTAATGTGTATTGCAAAATTCAGCCTTTCTCTCTCTACTTGTACACACATAAACCTCTCTACTCTGTGTGTGAGTGCATGTGTAATGTAGATAAATCATTGGATTTCAATGACTACTGGGCTGAGATTGAAATAAGAAATAGCTTGTTGATTACTAAGGCGATTAAAAGGATCATCTTATTGATTCCCACCCAGCCAGGCACAGACCTCAGTAATGAACATCGACTGGTTTAATAAGGGAAAAGGCAAGATTTACTGGATGCATGTGCTTTTCATTAGAGTGAGCTGAAAGGAAATAAAAAATGCTGACCTACCCAGTCATGGGCCACTGTGCCTCTTACTCTTACGAGTGCAGCTAGTACAGGAAAGTAATAGAAAGCAGTATGTGACTGCACAGGGGCAATACTAATAAAATTATTGAAACTAAAGTACCAGAAATTAAATTATTTTCTTCCATCTATCCCTCTTTTTGGTACTGATTTCCATTCCCTTTGCTTAGAGCACAAGAATTTGGATTTCCATTAAAAATGAAAGCTGACTGTGTTTAAAAATCAGAGGCAAGGTCTCCTTCCCGTGTAGATCTGTTGGGAGATATGAGATGCCTATAAGTAGCTCATCCATCTGGGTTCATATTAGGAGCAAATGAATCTCTGAAAGATAAGCCTAAGGTTAAAAAGGCATCAGCATGAATGTTTGTGTTATACAGGAGTTCAGACATCAGTCCTATTTGTTCTTGTAGCGATCGATGGCTCTGTGAATGTCCCCTTCAGAAAGACTTTCATTTCTCAGCCTGAATCAGGTACAACTGCAGGTACTTGGTACAGGTGATGGGTGAATTTCTCTTCCTCAGCAACAGCAAGACTAGCTGATTTTACAAGAAAACAAATAACCATATTTTTACATGTGTAAATCATACCTCAGAAAATTTACACCCCTGTCAGAGAACTCATACTTGAACCCAACTCCTACATCCATGTGTAACCTCCTCAACATCCAAGGCAGGGAGGTCAGTAGAGCACAGGAACTAGGCTGTGCAGGAAAGATCTTGTTTCTGGAAGAGGAAGCGGGTCTCTGAGAATTAGAGATGATGTGGGCTGCTGAGGGAGACAAGACTTTCAGATAAACATCCCTTCACATCACCCCCTGATTCACAGAGCCCACAGTGCTGCTGAATCACAGGGATTTTTACAAATAATCAAATACCTTGCATATCACATATATGAAACATGATGTTCTTACTTGGTAGCCCCAAGGAGAGTATTCCTTTCTAAAACAGCACAATGTGTGTTTTCTTTGCCTGCTTGCACAGTGAATGATGAGGAAATGACGAAATTCAGTATTGTGACCATTTTTTATTCTGCATGAGAAGTGCAGTTTTCCTGGAGCATTTAAAACCAGAGGGGCCAAAGTCTGCTTAGATCTGCAAAGTCTGCAGATCCAAGGTACCTCCACTATCCCTAGGAGTTTTGTGCAAGATCTGCCACTATGTCTCATTTTGAGGAAGGGGGAAGAGCCCCTGTGAGTTAATTTTCCTTTGACTTTAGGAATTGTTACAATACTCACAGCTACATCAGTGCCTCTATGAGTGGCTCCTTGTCACTGCATCCTTTCAACATCACAGGAACTGATCTTCTTTCAGTTTAATTTCTTTTTAGTATTGTAAATAACTGTGGGATGGTACCAAGGTGATGTCATTTTAGTAAAATCCCTTCCTGCCTATGTGTCCTATTAGAGTGGTCTTCTCTGCTCAGTCTTCCTGGTGAGCTCAGTTCTGCCTCCAGGGAGCACAGGCAGAGTCCCAGCTGGTTTGGGTATCTCGACTTGGTGGCCCAGGAATCAGCAGCCCTTTACAAGCGGAGTTCAAAGCACTGCATTCTCTCAGCTGAAAGCCTTTGGGTAACAGCTCAGCAGCAGTTAGGAGAATCAGCCTCCTAAAGAACCAAGATGCTGATAAGCGATATCCTGCCTCCAGGCAGATGCTCCCAGCTCCCAGGAATTGCTGAGCTCCAAATTCAGCAAGAACCGGTGACACTGACATGACATTCAGGTGAGAGAGGCCACAGTTGAGGGCATGAATTATGCCTCATAAGTAATATCTCCTCAGGAGCTGAGAGCCCTTGTCCTCGCAGGGACGTGTCCCTGAGGCCATCGCAGTGCCTGGCCTGGAGCCAGCCCTGCCAGTGCCACTCAAACCCAGAGCATCCAGTCCCTGTGCCGTGACCGCAACTCTGAACGTGGCTCCTCCAAGATCGGTTTCCCTCCCGGTTCCACCGCGTCCCCAGTTCTCCCCAACACAAGTTGATGGCTGGGTTGGATAAATGGCTGTAGCACAAGATGATGGACCAGTGGCATGAAAAGCTGTTTCAGGAGCTGTGAAATGCTGCCTGCACAGGAAGCCTCTGAGATGCTAATATTAAACAAGTCCAAGCGCTCTGAAGCCCTTTGTGAACACCTTTCTCTCTGCTTATGAGTGCCCTCTTTAAATCAAGCTCAGAATTGTCAGGTCAGAAATAAAATGCAGCTGAAGGGCTCCAGAAGCACTGAGAAAGGATTCCAACTCAAAAGAAATGGCTGAGCTTCCAGTCACACCAACCATCTGTCTGGTACCTGTGGCCAAAACCTACCAGAGCCCTGCCAGAAGGGACGGGGGTCTCTCACTTTGAGTCCTACCATCTTCATCCCTTTCCCAGAAAGCAAAGATGCCATTTCCAGTCCTGGATACAAACTACTGATTTAAGAAATGTTGTACATTATGCTGTAGACTGGAAAAAAGCCCACATTGTACAGGCAAATGTTTTCCTAGATCTGATTTCCCTCCCTCCTCTGTCTACTTCCAACAAAGAGGTGCCAGCAGTCAGAGCTTCCCCTTCCAAAGCTGGCGGTGCCAACTTCCAGCTGAGGTCAGAGTTAAGGTTTGTTCCTTTTGCAGAGGAATTTGGGCATGTGTTAGATTTCTTGGATGCTGGAAATGCAAAGAGTTTCTTGTGGAGGCTGTTTCTTGGTGTGATTGCTTGCTATAATGTGTGGGCACAAAGGGGTGTCCAAAGCTCTCCTTAGCCAAATATTTCCCTGCATTTTAAGATTTGCATGGGTGGGTTTTGTACTTAAGCAGCCTTTAATGTATTCAAAAAAAGGTTTGGTTGGTGGCTTACATAATCGTGTTGAATCTGACCCAGACGTGTTGTCACAGCACTGCTGTCAGAGAGAGTGAGCTGTCAGATTGAAATATTCACTTGTAATGTAGGTTATTGGGCCCCTTCTTTCCAAAGTGCACCTGGCAGAAAGGCAGGAGTGGTAAGAACTGGAATTACAGAGTTCTCCAGCAGGGTTAAATCTTCTCAAGTCAGTGCCTCATCATTTTCAGGTAAACTTTGTTCTGTTTCAGCACCAGATTCCAGCTGGTTGTTTTTTTCACTGTTCTTCACTGGAATCATGGTCAGAGGTTGTAACTTCACCTAGTGGTCTTTAATTCTAGGTGTTTACTGGAAATATGCCCAAATAAGAAGTAAAAGTATTCAAGGACTCAGGCTGTCTGCAGTGAGCCTTACAGCACAGAGCACTGCACCATCAGGCACCATCATTACATAGTTGATCTCTAATTAAAACCTTAAATATCAGAGACCATATAAAGGACTGACCTTTTCCACTAAGAAAAGACTCATTGTGCTTTGTTGCTAAAGATACATGAGATATCTTTAAAGATGTAACCTTCTTCATTCCAGAATACTTTTTAAAAAAGATTCTGCTCTAGTTATTGATAAGACAATCAAGTAGCTATAAAAAAAAGGAAAACATTTTATACCACATAACAGCGGTTACACACATTTGAAAACACTTTACTGTGTATTTCTTAGCAATTGGAACTTGAATTTTTATTATGTACCATCTCTTTTTTAAAATCAATTTGGGTATCAGAGACCAAAATGTTAAGTTTGTCTTGGAGGGTATTATTTCTCAGTCAAAGAATGCAATGACTTCCCAAGGATAAATCTTGCACTTGCCACCTGTAGTCTTTATAACACTTTATAACACTGCGGTGATCCCGCAGTGTTGTGACTGCTTGATACAGTATATCACATAATATATCTGCTACCTGGATTCTCATTACAGAGAGACAAGTGAGATTGGAAAGTGAGAGCAGAACCCTTCAGATCAAAGTAAAATGGAAAATAGTGGGGAGTAAAAAAAGACTGGAAAAGCCACATTATCAGGACCTTGAATTCTTCCCCGGTTCAAGTGACACAGGCAGAAAACCAGCTTGATTTCTGTCCTATCAAAAGACAGTCTTTTGATCAGAGGAGAGGGTGGTTAGGAAAGGAAGTTAGTTTGTTGGGAAGACAAGGCATCTGTGGAAGATATCAATCTGAACCAAAAAAATGTGTTGGTATCCTTGGCTGGACTGATGTCTGCAGCCTCATCTCCCCGGGGCTCCCGACTCCTCTGGCTGCATTTGAAGTGCTTTGCACCAACTCCAAGGCAGCTCCTCTCCCTTGCAGGCAGTGTGGAGCTCTCTCCCCTTGCACACACCACAAACACTGGCTGTTTGGAACAGTTTAGCTAAGCCAAAACTCTTCATTTGAAGCTTCATCCGCAGGGATAGCTCTGACAGCTCCACCAAAGGCAGAGAAAGGGTCCCAAACTTCCCACCACCAGTGAGTTGTACAGGCTCCAGGAGGTCCCTGATAGCCATCGCTTCTGGTTTGTGTTTGTACACATACAGCTGTCTGAGCTTTGTTTCCTTTTGGTACTACTTCTACTTCTGATAGATGGGGAATCTAACCCTGCCTGTAACAATGGGCTTGATTGCTTAATTGAGCTTTGTGCTGGTTTTGCTCGCACGCAAGCGAGTTCACAGGAATTCAACATGTGCTCCACTATTTCCTCCTTCTGCACAGAAGGAATAAAAGAAACTTTGCCTAAGCTGTTCAACAGCTTCTCTCTTTGCTGTCTTTCTCTGGTATTCTTCAGCCTTGACACCGCAGAGCTTGTTTTGCTGACCCAGCTGTATAGTTTTATTTCCAGGATGGAGAAAGATGAGGCACCAGCTTCAGTTCAGTTCTCTTCTCTGAAGCTGTCCCAGCTCACACCACTCAGTTCATTTTTACTCAGCACCTCACTTCTATGAAATCTGCTTCGAGTTAATCTGGGCAGTATATCCAATACTGGTCCTCACTTACTAATTCAGCGTCATTCTTTAAATTAAATACTGCAGGGCAGAACTGATTATAAATGGTTGAGGCCACTTGCATCAGATAATTGACTGGCAACTGAACAGTCTCTCCTAGGATTTGAATTCCATGGGCAATGGTGTGTTCTGTCATGAAAAGAAACATTTGCCAAAGCCTGATCTCAGTGCCCTTTGCATAGGCAGGATGTGGAATCGGCCATAACCCAGCAGGGACCAGGTCTCCTGCCCTGAGATGGGACATGGCAGTGTCTGAGCACAGCTGCTCCTCACTGAGGCTGGAGGGGGCTGGAGGAGCTGCCACCACTGCAGTGCTATTGATGGGCAGGAACCACTCCACAGTGTACTCACTGTCTTTGGGACATTACCAAAGAGAACCAAAAAAAAAAAACAAAAACAAGAAAGAAAGACATAGAAGGCTATAAATCCCCTAAACTGGGAAAGATAAATTTGTGTGAAAAGTCATGAGGAACCTGACAGGAAAGAGTTACTTTATGCCATTTAGTGGCGAGGAAAAACAGCCTTAGGTTTTCTATTGTCTGCAGGTTTTTCTCTGTGAGAACAGAAGGTTGGGCACAAGGTGAACTGTCAGGAGGAAAAATCGAGGGAATCATAGAGAAGATGGGCCTTGTACATAATTGATCTGACAGAGTGCTGCCCACTCCATCATTGTGGCTGAAATATGCTCGGCCTCCTGCGCAATAATGCATGCGAGTTTAGCAGCGCAAGACTTGGTCTATTAGGGAGTTTGTTTAATCAGGAATGCTCCCATCCCTGCCAGTGCTCAGTGTCGCTTGCAAAACACAAAATCTGCTCTCTGACTGGAAGAGAAAATTCTGCTGTGCTCAACACTTTCAGCAGCAGACATAAAAGCAGAAAGTGACTTTGAGTAAAATCAGGAGCTATTGGAAATAAGAGCAACACCTCTACTGCCTTCAACAGGGCCAGCACTAATCTTTGTTCCCTGAAGAATTCCCTCACTGCTTCCCCCCATCAGATTGCTCTCTCCTTTTTTGATCCACTTAGTGGAAGGCATTATCATCTCATTGAATTGTGTCACAACCGTCCCAGCAATACGAAAAATCAGAAGCTCGGTGGCCCTTTATAACTAATTGTAAGTGGCTTTCATGTGAGGGGCAAAAGATCCCTGAAGATTGGGGATTTCAAACCTGGAGTGTTATTGCAGCCACTAAATATCACGGCTTTGCTACTGCAAGATAAGGAGGCAAAGCTTAAAAGATGAAGATACACCATGCTTTGTGTGAGTTCTGATAAAAGCCGGTGATGGTCTTTTGAAGACTCCGGGTGGTCCAATCCTGCAGACTTTTTGGGAAGCCTCTGTCCTGCCTTGCTTTGAGACAAATGTGGATGAGTGGGCAAATGCTGCAAAGTGCCAGCAGTTCTCTGGGAGTGCAGAGCTCCTGGACCCCGAGGTGCTCAGTGGGACTCAGCTCCCCACTGGCTCAGGCTGCACAGGAGACGCAGATCCTGCTGGCTGTCCTCAAAAACACAGAGCTCGAGAGCTATGGAGGGACCACAGAAATGTCCCTGCACCATGACCTCTGTCACCTCCTGCTGAGGCCACAGAGTGAGTGCTGGATGTTGTCCCTTCCAGCCCATCCTATGGTGGATAAATCAAGCTAGCAGCACAGCAGTATTGCAGAAGGGTCACCACAAGCAATTTTCTAAAAACTGTGCTGACATCACCAGAAATTTTATTTAAATCCTTACTATTTCCAGCTAAAAAATCCATCATCATTATGAAAATGACTTGTACCAGACCCCAGAATAATCTTTCCAGAAAGGATGGCACCTGATGTTTAAACCGATTGTGATTTATTTTACCTCATAGATATTTCCTCTGGCTAATGTAGGCAAGAGCTGCAATCACCACCTCCAAATTCAGTAATTTTGCCTAAAAACATTTGACAAAAAAGGGGTTAATGATTTCCATGCAGGGTGAAGCTATCAGGAATTAGTGCTGCGGAGTGTAGAACATTCACTTTTACAGTAGGTGGTGTTCTTGTTACACTTTCATACATGGCAGGCTAATTAACTGTCTTAAAGACCACATCATTAAATTATTTCCCCTGCTTAAAACGCTGCAATGTTTAATGTACCCCAGCAATTCAATTATGTTTAAAACAATATCCTAAGGATGAACTACTATGGGATGGCATTTAGAGGAAATTTCACGCTTTACCTCAAAAGCAGGTAAAACACAAGAGCAAAAAGAGAATTTGAAATCCTAAATAGCTGTTCGAGAAAAATAAGATCTTCCACAAAAGCCTGTAAATGGAGCTAATTATTATAATGTTGATGATTCATTTTGCCTTTACTCTTTTTCATAAAAGTTCAAAGACTTGAAAGAGTTTTGGTTTTCCTTCAATCTTTGTTACAATATGCCTGTTCCATCTTATATTTCTAATTTTTGTTGCTTTACCTTCTTTCCCTGATGCACTTTCTATTATTTTAAGAAAAAAAGCATGTGGCTTCATTAAGTATAACATGTTGGAAGGGGGCTGAAGTCCTGACAGTGTATTTTAGACATTGTGCTAGGGAGGCCACACGCAGATGCCTCTGCTGCACCCCTAATCAAAGCAGCTCACGTTCATTTATGAGAAGAGAAGCGGCTGCATTCTGGCTCTGCCACCTTCCACACCAGCATCATTTCCAGGCACCAGCGATGCATCTCAGCGTGGCAGAAGGAGTGCAGGGTGAGCAGGCTCAGGAAGGACACACTGCCACCAGGAGCGCAAGGGAATGTCCTCTGCGCCGGGGGCCGGGAGCGCCCGGCTCAGCCGCAAGGGTAGGAGAGGATTCCACATCAGAAGCTTCTGTCATTCTGGACCCGTGTCAAATCAGGGCTCAAAGGAACAAGAAGAATACTTTGGAGAATACCTGAGCCCAAAACCAGCCCAAACCAGCCAGACTCTCCTCTATAATCTTTGCATAGTGTTTAAAAAATACTGATCCCTGATGTCAGGGAATCAAGCTGGAAAACACTTAAAAGCCTTGTTGATATTTGGGTAGGAAGCTGTGTACTACAACAGAGTTTGTTTGTTTGGGTTTTTTTCCATAAACTAATCAAATTAGTTTTTAAAACCTCAGTAGGCACACTTCAGGTCAATATACAGATATTGTTGTTAGAGTTGGGATAGCACTCAATTAAAGTGCAAACCATCAACCCAAAAATTTGAATTCCATTCACCTTCATCTTCTGTTCCTTCAATAGGAATGCCAGGCATCTGAATAGCTTTGGTACCACTCCATATGTGGGAGATGCCCCAACCCTACTCCATTTTCTAAAGCCTTGTGCCAAGCCACGTGAGGGTAAGCAGGATCTTATAGATAAAACTTGCTGAAGCCTAACTCAGGTAATAATCCAGTGAGGATGTGTGGGAACCACAAGCACATAGAGAACCCAGAACCCAGAGCTGCTTCTTACAATGGCTGAAGCTGGAGCTCTCACTTGCCCAAAACACTTGTATCCAGCACAATGTGGTAGTTTCTCTTTTCAATGAGTGAGAAAAGCGAGGTCAGGTGACTTGCTGCAGTGTAATCAGGCATGTGACAGAAAATGCAGTCAGCACCTGCCTGTACAATTTCACTTCTCTTTGTGTGACATTGTCATGTCACAGAGAGGGATCTGGCTGTGTCTTGTTGTGGACACTTCAGGTGATATGAGTTGGAAAATCAATGTGCTCATGAAAAATGGGGTCTGTAAACAAGCTGGGGCCACCAAGCAATTTATCCTCTTCTCACACTTGAGGTTCTTTCCCGGTGGACTGAATCCAGCCTTTAGGGAATAAACTGGCTGATGCCAATCTAAAGGAAATGAAAAGGAACTGCAGTGCCTACAGGAGACAATGAGTTTTTAATTTTAGTGTGGAAGTATTAAGTTGTTTGTATCAATTTGTTCCTATGCAACTGACAGTATACTACTGCAGCCTAGAACCTCACCAGTGAGAAACCTTCCCAGATTTTAAAGGTCTCAAATTAGAATGTATTTAGTGCCAAAGTCTGGGTTGATTTCTATTGTAAGGAATTCCCTCGCCGTGAGGGAAGAAATTATGCACCAGCAATTTCTACCAAACAATGGCTGCAAATCTCACAGGGTCTTGCTTACATGGCCAATATGGGCAGAGGAAGCTGCTTCTTTAGCAGCTTGGTGGTGGGTGAATGTTCTCCTCATGCAGGTCTGTAAGGAGGTCCATGACCCAGGTGAACACTGATACCTGGAGACTGCACAAGTATTTTCATGCACTTCTCCAGACTTCCAGAGCAGCTGAGAGAGAAGGAGCCCTGCTGTCACTCCCTCTTCATGCAGTGAACCCAGGCAAGGAAATGGCCTGTCAGAAAACCAGGCATTTCTTTTTTAAACCAGGTCAGTTTACACTGAGATCAGTTTTCTGATCTCTCACTGCATGGTCGGAGAAACACCTGTGCTGACACAGAGGGAGGGAGCACAAACAACCATCTGGAGAGCACGGGGGGACAGGAAACCCATTTTGGTTGCAGAACAGGCTTCTGCCAGCTTAACTAGGCATGGAGTGGTGGCGTTAATCAAGACCTTGAAACAAGCCTCGAGGCAAACATAGCATGGCATCTGAGGGATTAACCATGGGAGGAAATACATTACTGACCATATGATGACCCAGAAGTCCTAAAAACATGTACATCTACACTGAGGTACTTCAATGCTGGGCTGAGAATACCACCAATTTTATTGAGAGTTGCTCAGGAAATTCTGACTATGTTATGGTTGGAAATAAGTAGGTCTTTGATGTGTTAATTCACAGTAATGAAGTTAGTATAGAAATATACATTTTGAACATTAATAGGTATCTGTGTTGTTTCTAAAAGAGGTGGAGTGTAAGCCCTTTGTATCCTGCTTAAACCTGTGCAAAAGGTTTGGGGTTAGGTCCTTGCCCTGGTGAATTCTGCAGTAAAGTGCAGACATTGAAGCTGTCCTGACTCTATTTAAAGTCCAGGCACATCCATGCTATATATTGTGTTGCCTAGTTTTGCATTTGTTTCCTCCTTTTGAATTATTCTTCCCAATTTTAAATTGGCTTTAATGCATTTATTTTCCATAGATGTCCCTATGATTTATTTCTCTTTTTATTCCAATTTTTATGCCATCATAGACAAATATTTTTTTTAACCTTCAGTTTCTGCATCCGTTTTACAAATAAATTGCAAATGTCAAGATCATTTCCTTTCTCAAGCATTTCCTAAACCCTAACCAGCTCAACAAGTTGCATGTAACATAAAACATACAGCAGGAACTTAACATAAAGGAATGCATATAAGAATCTCTTTTTTTTCCCTAATGTAGTTATGCTTACTTAAGGTATTGATTTCCTTGAAGCAGTCAATAAAATACTTCAGGTAGTAAAATATACCCTGACAGTAATATTTTCCATTCAGTAGTTCTCTCTTTCCTTGCTGAAGATTCCAGTCATTATGAAGATCATAATTGTTATATATGTTTAAATGGTATCTCAGGATCTCAGCTAGACTCTGGTCTACTCATGGCCCAGGCATTATAGAGTTGGGCCATCCATAATGTGGATATTACTCAGAATTACTCAAACACTCACTTTCTTAGGAAGGAATTTGTTGCACTGATTTCAACCCCTACTTTTTGTAACTTAGCTGAACATACAAAATGAGATTTTAAGCTTTGGGAACCACTCTCTTAAAAAGGCTGTTAGAAAATACCTTTAACCAAAAGCAAAGCCCACAGAATTCTGAAAAGTAATTTCTCCAGAAAGAAATTACAGCCTGGATAGTGAGGCTGGCGTGGTACATTAGGCTCAGCCTGTCCCTGCATATCCACCTGCAATTAGAGAACCTCAGAGCAGCAACATTTTTGAGAAAAGATGAATCCTGTAACTATCAAACAAAACCACGATTCACCCAACTCAATGACCTTTGGCTTGTATGCCTCTGTTCTTATCCCCTTGCACTTTGCCCACCAAGCTCTGGGAAATGTTGGGTGAAGCCAAACTGATCCATAGAGGGCAATGGGAAAATGTCCCTCGATTCAGGCAGGTGTCACCCCTGAATGCCTTTTTCTCTAGGCCAGCATCACCCCTGGGAGCCAAGGGCATGGCACCCCCCAGGGCCAAAAGCTGTGCTAGGAAAGCCTGGTGTGACTAAGATCAGCCGTACTTTATTTGAGTTGTACATTTAAAGTTGCTGCAAATACCCTGGACTATTTAGTGCAGAAAATAGGTTTGCTGGGATTAGAAAAGGGCAGTAAATCAAGCATATACAGTGCTTGCTCCTACTAAACAAGCATCTCAGTTTCATGTCTGACTTGAACCTATACCAGAAGGTTACAATAGTTTTGCAACACTCATTTTATTTTAGATGCATATGAGGGAGATTTAAGAAGGTGCTGAACACCCCCATTCCTAATTTGCAGTTATAATTATTTTGCAAGAAACATAGTTCTGCAAAGAAGTCTGTGAGTGACAGAGCTGGAGACCGGAATTTTTCTTCTCTAAATGCACTAAAGGTGTAGGAAGGGACTGAGCAGGGATCCCACTCTGACCTCCTCTATCACCTTCACCTTACACCACAGGCCAGAAAGGTCCCTGTGCTGCAAGGGGCTCCTCTGTAGGAGCCATGGAATTTTCAGCTTCTCCTCTGTCATTTCCACATAGGACCAGAATTACAGCTTTGAAAATAGCAGAGGCAAGAAGCGCTTTTTAGGGCTCCAAGTTATTTCTTGCTCTTCTCCAAACCACTATCACATGGGGAAAATTCATCCCTAATAACCAGCAGCAACTGTCCTCTAGAATCAGCAAGGTAAAAGGCCACACATCCCAGCCACATTGCACTTGCTTTTGTGACAAATTTCCAACAGCAGATATTCAAAGCTAAATTCAGATTAGGAACTCTCAGTGCTCTGAGGGCAAAATCAATTTTTACTGATTGGCAAATTCATATATGAAGCAAATAACAGACTGGATCAGAAAGAGAGTTCTGAAATTTTATTTTCTGCCTCCTCTGTTTCTGTGAGCTCCCAGATCCTTGCCATGTAGGAAGATGATAGGAAGATGATAGGCTCAGTCTATCACAGAGCAGGAAGGATTTTCTTTGCTCTCCAAGTGATGCCTGCTGGGTCACTGTGCCCTGTGAGTTACACAGCCCTGTCACTTAGTGAGCTCAGCAAACCCATGTCTTCCTAATGACCCTGTCTCAGCCAATTCGTACAGCATCATCCAGAGGGTCTGGCTGCCATTTGTCACTGACTCCATGAGAGAATGGAATGGAGACAATTCCTACTGGGATCTGAGTCCAATTTGCCACTTGCTACTTGCCAATTTGCCAATGTGCTACTTCAGTTTTAAACAAGTGTCTCTCTAGCGCCTTCTTTGGAAGAAGATTCTTATTCAGAGGGTTAAAATATCTCAATAACCTTATGTTAGTGAAGAATTGACAGCCCTGCTGTATAGTAAAGTATTTTCTATTGCAAGGACCAGACACAGGTGCTGTATAGGTGAGGCAGTGCATGAGAAAAGCCCTTGTGGTGCAGGATGGCTGGGCGGTCTGGCAGCCAGGCAGGAGCAGTGGGGAGAGACCAGCCTGCTCTGTGCACCTCATTAAACATGCACAGCAAATGCACTCATCATTGTAATGAATAAAGTAAGTAGGTATATTTATCCATACACATCTTCGGCTCCAAAACCTCAGGTAGCAGAATTTCCACAGTTTTGTTTCAAACTACAACTATTACAAAAACCAGAATACTGTATGTTAAATTAACCTGACAATTCAACTCACAACCTGTTCATTTGTCACTGGGTGTCCTGAACATATCCCAGAGATCCAGGGCATTGCTTGAAAATGTTTAGCCCAGAAATTCCTCCTCTTATACCCTTTTCTACTCCTTTGCAGGCCCATTTAATGCACTGTGTCACAGAAACGTGACGCTGTGCTTTAGCAGTGCCAGCAGATTGCGTTACCCTGCCTGACTGTACCCAAGTCACACATTTCTCTCTGCCTGCAGTCCCAGAGGTCACAGCTAAGGTCAGCAGAGAACAGAAACGATGCTTTGTGATCCAGAATTCAGACAGTTACCAACTCATAAATCTTGGTTAGACTGTAACAACAAAGCATGGGACAGTACAGTCCTCACACACACAGAGATGTCTTCAAGAAAAAAAAGGCAGAATTATGCATCAGACAAAAATGACTGAATTTAGCATGTGGCAAAGCAGACATGCCTTCTTCAGCTATTTTTATTTTTCTATTTTCCTCTCCTCTTTTTTCTGCATTTCTAGGTGGGAATAGAAGACCGTGTCACCACTTCAAAGTATTTATAGCAGTTAGCTAAGGAGTAATGATCATAAGCAGAATCACTTAAAGAACAACACTGAAATGTTTTTCATACTGAAAATAAATGACTCACTCCTTTGTACTTGGCAGCTTGAAATGGGACCTCTTTCCTTAATGACATTCCTCTTTTGCAGTGTGCTTATAGTCACTTGCTGTTGTTCATTTGTTTGTAGTACCAGTAATCCTTGGCACTTACAGTCCGTACTGTACTTATAATTCAAAGATTTTTATGAATGTTAATTAATTAAACTGAACAGAATCCTTAGGAAGGTAATGGTTATATCAGTTTTCAGATCAGAAAAGTGAGAGGGATTAAGTTTCCTACCAAAAACCCAAACAGACAAAACAAACCTGCTGCAAGTTACAGGTGAATTCCAGAATTCAGAGGGGTTTTGCTCCTTCTCTCACCACCAGGACTGAGGGCAGCACAGCATGTGCCATGCAAGATTTCTACTACTTGAGACCAAGCCAGTTAACAAAGAAATGTTGGGAATTTTCGTCCTGGTTTGGTTTTGCACCCTTTTCATAGAACAGGAGGTAAGAAGGCTTTGGGGTAACCTAATTAGCAGCCTTCCAGTGCCTGAAGGGAACCTACAGGAAAGATTGACAGACACTACTTAATAGGGTCTGGAGTGACAGTGCAAGGGGGAATGGCTTCATACTAACAGAGAGTAGGATTAGATGGGGCATTGGGAAGGAATTCTTCCCTGGGAGGGTGGGGAGGCCCCAGCACAGGTTGTCCAGAGAAGCTGTGGCTGCCCCTAGATCTCTGGAAGCATCCAAGGCCAGGCTGGAAGGAGCTTGAAGCAACCTGCTGTAGTAGAAGGGCAGGGGGGTTGGAACTGAATGATCTTTGAGGTCTGTTCCAACCCAAACCACTCTCTGATTCTGTGAACTAATCTGGCTCCAGGTCCTTGTCTGCTTCTTCAGCTCACATGAGTATGGCATTTAAGCATTTCAAGTTGTGGATGCTCTCAAGGACAATCCTTCCCCATCTGGAACATCTGGTTCCATGAATGCTTCCCTCAAGCTCTCATCCAAACAGATACTGCAGCCACTGGGAACACCCTGGCTTTGCCTGCATTCATACAACTTCCTTGCTGGGCAATTTGATTTCTTATTCTCCTCTGATGAGTCCTTTTTGCTGGTGAAATGTATTACCAAGTTATGGACAGTACTGAATCAATCCCACTGCACTGGAAAAGTCCTAGAGAAATCTCTTGTTCAAGTTGCCAAGTAGCTTCTGCCTCTGAGGGAGTTTTCTCTCACCTTCTTTTGCAAAGAGCCCTTCACACTTGTTCTGACAGAGATGTACCACTTTGGGGTAATTCATTCAACAACAGTCAGATCTTTCCAACTGCTTTACAGTGTGTCCTCTCTGAGCATTCTTTCAGTAATCCCTATACCAAAGCTGAACCAAATGTGTGTTTATGTAAAACAGCCCATGCTATATGCAGCCTGTGCTTTTTGCATGACCTTTAGTGTAAAATGCAATATGTCTGGTCTCAGTTATGTTATTCTGTCAACATGTTCCAGTTTGGGCTAAGCTGGAAGCAGCACTCTGTACATCTGGCTCAGGAAGAGAGGACATCTGTGCAACTAGTCTAATAAACCAGAGCAATTCAATGAAATATTGTTCTAGTGTTAGGGAATGAAAAGAATTTTGCATTGCAAAACACAACAAATGCTGACTTCTACCAATAAGAGTGATGTCCACAAATCTGGGAGATAAATCAGTATGAGAGAAAGGCAAAAAAAAAAATCTAAATGAGGCTCTTATTTCAAGTGTAAACATCTTCCAAACATAAATTGTCTCATTTGATTTAAAGTGATTTAGTTCACATGGAGTTAGGTAATGTCCTCCTTTTAAAATACAACTTTGAAAATTTATGGATGGAAAGTGCTAATTTTGTATTTTTAAATGCATTTGATAATTTCACTGTGTGAATCCCTTAAGGACATTATGCTGTCTATAGATCCTCCCCTCTCTTACCATGGATTTTATGAAGAACACAATTGCTAATGCAGTCTAAATTAGACAAAGGCATTTTGTGAGGTCAGAATAGTATTTCTTGGAGGTTCCCATTTTATTTTCTTTGGCCATTTTGAAGAGGATAACACCTTATACTTATTCTAATAACTGCATGTAACTCTGAAGTTATTCATTCTGCAATTGTATTTAGCTGCCTTAAAGTTTGTGTGAGCCATATTTGTCCTTCTTTTCCCAGTCTCTCAAATAGTGAAGCAGTCCAAAGTGAAGTAAGCTCCTTCCATTCTTTTTTTAAATAACTCCACTTGTAAAAGTTACTGAGGGTCACTGACAACAGAGAAAAATCCCATTTTTTCTCTTACATACTGAATTCCATACTTTGCCTCACTTAGGGCAGAAAGAGCACAATTCTGTCAGATTTCTCATGCTGTACTTCACATTCATTGCCACTTCATGTAGCTATTGATCTTTCTCCTAGAGCTTCTCTACAAATCCCACTATCCATTCTGCCCATGTTTATTTCCTGTTGTCCCCCTATCCCAAAAAGATAATACTGCTCCTTTAGTTCAGAATTTGATCCAAGAGCCCATCAGGCTGATTTCCAGCTCTCTTGCAGTTTGCTGTCAGTAAACTTTCCTGCTTTAAAGCAATTCATCACCACAAAAACCCACCTAGAACTGAGTTCATCCTGTTCATCACCTTTGTAAAACTTCCATTTGTCCAATTCCCATTGATATCCTTTTTCCAAGGTGGGTGAAGAAGTAAACCCAGTTTGATGAGAATGATCTCCAGAGAGCAGGGGATACATCTCCATTTATTAAACAGCCTCTGCAGTGGCTGCTTGCAGTGTACACCAGATAGACAGCATCTCTGGAGAATCCAAAAAAACCCAATAGTCAGTGCAAGAAAACTGCAAACCCAGTAATATTTGCAAAATCTCTTTTCTTAAAAGATACTAAAAGTTCCCTTCAGGCAATTTGATTCTGGTCCAAGGGCTTTGAAGAAAACAAACCCATCCATATATCTTGATGCATTCTTCACTGTCCCAGGATATGCTCCTGACCCAAGGAACTGCATCAGTCATGGACAAGGCAACATCAGCTCTGGATCCCTGACAACACATGCTATGTTTGCCTACAGGAATTTGGGAAGGGAGGAGATGGTGGTGTTATATCTGACAGCCCTGGTGTATAATTGATGAATGTATTAATGTAGCAGCAATAATGGTCAAGGAGCCCCAGCCCTTGATGAAGAATCAAGTTCTCCTCTGAGCCTGTCCACATACCAGACATTGCATCCAGAGAAATCCTTTTGTCTTTCTGTACATCCTTTTCCCAAAGTATGCCTTGTTCTAAATTGCTGGGAATATATGATCTTGTGCATGTTTCCTGAGGCACATCAGTGCAGGACTAATGGCCTGGATTCTGGGAACCAAGTGGTGTCATTACAGTGAACCCCAGAAGTCTCATAAAGAGACTCATAACTTGTCTTTTTTCTTAAAAGAGGGGAAGAAAAAACTTTTCAGCTGTAGGAGTACAAAAAGTATCCAACTGAAAAAATGTAGGCAATTTTTCTAACTAAAAGAAGTAAGTGTAAGTTTGTATTTTTATTGTTTTTATTAATAACTTCCAGATGAATCTCTGTACTTTAAAATTTCATTTCAGAGTGAATTATATTGGCTGCCATAGAAATCCTCAGAAAAATTCTAATGGAAGTAAAGACTAGGCCAAACTCCCAGTCATTTTCCTAAATTCCAGGGAAATGTATATCTGACCCTACACTTCCCACTCCAGAAACATTTCCCCTCCTGGCTCCAGAGAGCATCCGGAGCTTAAACATATCTGAACTTTAGCAGCATTTAATGGCAAAATGCTGCTTTGTTTCTAGTAATACACATTTCTGCACATTTCAAAAGCCACCAGAAAGCTTCAGCTCTTGTCAAATACCTCATTCCAAATGACTTACCTCGAATGGGTCTGACTGGCTTGAACAGAGGTCAGGAAATACAGAATGCATATGGTATGGAAATGAAGGTGAGGAGCCCTGTGATGGTGAGAGTCAAGAAATGGCACGGTAACACAGTGTGGTGTTGTGCTTGAGCTGTAAGGACTGCAGAAACACACAAGTAAACATAGGCCTGCTTAAAATCCTGAAAACCCACATAACCTCTAGCCCTGTTACTATTCAAGTTAATAAAACAATACAGGAGAAAAGCAGTCCCCAGATTTTTTAGGATGTTTCCAGTATGTCGCCCTCCAGCACTGAGCCCCAGAAGCCTTCTTACCACCTCGGATTTCCCCTGATAAAATCTTCCACTTCCTTAAAATTGCTGAAAACAATCGCGCTTTAGCATCATCTACTGGGAGAGATGGGCAACTGACTGGGAGGCTCCAGGAGCGCACAGACGCTCCCACCGCATCCCCCTGCCTGCTCCCGGGCACTGCTCAAGCCACGCTCCAGCAACACAGGGAAAACTGGATATTTTTCTCTTCAGAAGCTGCATTTTAAGGAACAGAGCAAATGTTTTGGTGCTGATATAACAGAGACCAGCATTACTACCTGGGTGCTGCTTCCTGCCAGGCCTTTTGGCAGGAGGAGTAAGAAGCCAGGAGGAAGGGAGCAGCTGATCTCACAGACCAGTTGGTGCTAGGAATTTTGTCGCCGCAGTCGGAGGTTGGTGGTGGCGATGCTCGGCGCAGCGGGGCCCGGGGGCTGTGCTGTCTGCACTGCACCACGTGCAAGACAATCTGAAATTCATGACCAGCCTGCACTTTTTACCAGCAGCATCAGACACCCAAAGACCTCAGAGTGCTGGGGACAGTAATCCTGCCTGGCAGGTAAAGGCTATCCCTGTGCTGAAAACAGGGAAGTGGAGAGAGTTTTAAGAGACAGAATCCCAGCAGCGTTTAGATGTTTAAATGATTGACAGCAAGCTGGACGAATCACTTGAAACTGACACAATTTCTCACCTAAACACCCTGAAAAATCCTACTCAGGATTCCAATATTCACAGGCTCGGGGTGTGAGAGGTGCAGCATCCAGATCCTAAGAGTTATATTTTTTTTAATTACTGGTCTGTGCTTTAACCTTGTTTGTAGATCTCTGTTAAGCTCTTGCACCCAATGTGCATTCCGTGTACAGAGGCAGCATGTCTCATCTGGGCATGAAGGGTTAATTCACCTCCATTGCATTTTACTGCCCAGCATCTAGATGTCAACCCTGAAACAGGAGTTCAGCTGCTTTGGCAGTCAAGGAAGAGAGAGGCACTTCCAGGGAAGAGTCCCTCTTTCCCATCGCAGGATTTCTTCCTTGGGGTACAATGCAATCACCTGGCATTATCTCACCATCTCCAACTCAAGCTATCAGTTTGGAACAGGAGCTTTTTATCTCAATTGTTATTTTAGACACCTACATCTTGGCTGTGGACACCTATTAGTGTCTGTAACACCGAGCTGTACCATCTCTGATGGCTCAGTCTGGGTATCTTCCTGTACAAGTGGTAGAGCCTGGACTTGGCTCTATTGCAGGCCTGGAGCTCCAAGGAGCTCAGACCAGGCAGCCAGCTGCAAAACCTCACCCCCACAGGTTGTTACAGCATTACAACTGCTGCTATTCAGAAGAGCAGAGTAACAGCTCTAGTAATATTCCATGTGTATCCAAAAAAAAAAAAAAATTTTTACGTGTGTCTTGGAATTCAGTGGAGTGACCTTTTGACCAAAGATTGAATACATTAATTAATCAGATATCTGTAATCAAGGCCAGGGAGTTTAGGTGTGGGGTTTAAAAGCTCCTGAAGGTACTAAAATACATGGGTTGATTTTTCAGGTTCCTTATAACTCACATTATTCTTTTTAGGATTTCTAATTAAGATACCTTAAAACATCTTTTTTGCAGTTCCAAGTAGCTTATATTCATCTGTCCTTTAGAACTCTGCACATCTTCTCCAGCAGCTTTGGAGGCCAAGTAGCAAAATTCTCATAAAAGATTTATTGAAGTTTCAAAAAGTTGACTGAAAATAAATGCTGAATATTTGAGAATATACAACTCGTGTATTTCAGAAAATCTCTTAAGTCAGCTGCAGTGACTGCATATTTGATACACATCTCACTTTAGAGACAGAAAAGTCTTCTGTTTCTCTCAAACTGTGTTACTAACATGTGCAAAAATACTGCAGCTGTAAAACTGAGTCTGGACTTTCATTACTAACACTCCCAGCCTTCAGCTGCCTTCAGGAAATGTGTTGATTACTTATCACACCTGAAACACCATGCCTGGAGAACTAAGGAAGTCACCAGACAGTTGATTGAGATCAGCCATCCATTGGCTTCCTCGAGGCAAAGGGAAAGGTTCTTTGCCCAGTTTCACATTTTGGCAGGAGCAGAGTTCCCTGCCCAACAAGCCCTGCCAAGACAGGGTGGCTGTGTGTGTAAGGTGACTGCTCTGAGGGCAGGCAGGGCAGCCCCCTGTCTCTCCTCCTGCATAACACGCAGATTCCTCTCCCAAGATACTTCAGATTTTTTTGAGAAAAAGGAATACTGCCCAGCTGTGCACAGGCACAGAAAGACCCAGGCAGTGTTTTGCAGCTGTCAGTGGCTGGTGTGAGATGTGGTGGTGGGACCGACACCTCACAAAACCCCACCACAGCTCTCCAAGAGGCCCCAGAGTGAAGAGGCACTGGGACTGACCCATCCTGCTCCACACAGAGAGCACCTCTACAGACCCGTTCCCTGTAGGGATGGAATGATTTCAAAGCCTGAGTCTCCTATCTGTATGATTACTAACAGGATTATTTTTAAAGAAACACGAGAGCTCTCACTGGATGTCCTCCATTAGTTGGTGGGTACATTACCTGTCCCTTTGCCAGAGGAACTCCAGCACACCCCAACAGGTCAGAAACACCAAGGAGACACGAACTGCATTCTGATTGCCCATTTATTACCTAAAATAGGGAAGTATAATTTAGCACAGAATGTGAGAATGGCAGTGAACAGCTCACCCCACTTGCCATCTCTGCTTTCTGACAGTACATGGAAAGGGGGGGTGCCTCAGGGGAAGATGAAATAAGGAACAGGCCCACTCATGCAAATCTAGAAACTCTCCATTAACAAATATTGTGTGTCAGTTTGGCTCTGTTCATCTCTGTTCTGCATTGACCTGCCTCTGGGTGGGGGGTTGTGAGGACAAGGGTGGTCTTCTGCTCTGTCCCTGTTCTTGGATGGCAGCAAACCAGAGCCTTCCCAGTGATGAGCTGCTACCCTGATTCCCTTAAAGGCCTCAGTTGGATGTTGGGTAGATCTGGTATTTAAGCACCTCAGCCAGTCTTATCCCTTGAGTGCCTGAAACTCTGTGCAAGGTTTATCTTTGCACTTCTCCACAGTTTCCAGAGTCTACTTGACAATTCTGGGGCAGCCAAAAGCCAACACTGGGGAAAAAAACAACCAAGGAACCAAGCCTGATTACATGAGCAGACACTTAAACTACTTGTTTTCGTCTTGTGGGGGTTTTTTACAGAACTAACTTTAACTCTGTGTCAAAGTTTTTCCATCTGTAGAAAAGCCTCTTCTTGCAAAGCTCTGTAGAGATCTCTATTCTTAGTGCTGTTATGTCAATATGTAATTAATTTGCCCAATTCTGCTGTACCGTTCTGGAATACTTGGAGATTGAAGTGTAGACTTTTTGTGACTTGGTTAAAGAGAAAAACAAGATAAAAATAATGGAGTGTTGGATGCAAATTTATTCCCCAAGTTACTAACACATTCGCTCTCATGTGCACTACTAAAGATATATCTATCTGAGTACAAAGATGCCAAAACATGGCTTACTGAGGCAGCTAAAAAAAGAAAGGGTGACACGGCCAATGACAATTTAAATAGTTCAGACAACGATGTGCGACCTGATTTGTTGCTTCCTGAACAGGATGGTAATTTTTGCTGTGTGCGTTGGCTGGGTTTGGCTGGGTTTATTTACTTGCCATCCCATGTTTAGATGTTGCTACTACGAAGGGGCCAAACTGTGCTCCCTGGGCATGCAGCATCTCCCTCAGCACACAGGAGCTGCAGTGCTCATTGGGAGATCCCAGTGTGCTGCTCTCCATGTGCTCTGCCAGCTCCCTAAAACCCTGGCCAGATTCTGCTGGAGTCAACAGAGACACTCCCATGGACTTGGAGCTGGATTAGGTCACTGGCTGCCATGGGAGAGGAACACGGCCAGGTCCACTGGCTCAGACACACAGCAACTTCAGCCTGTGAGGTAGATGGAAATAGCAGGCTACAGCTTCTTAACAAACATTCAGAATAACTAACCAATGGTTACAGGATACCGTGTCCATGTAGGGATTATGCCGGACTACAGGTTAAGAGTTCTTAGCTGTGGGTTCCAAAGGGCTTTGGCCTCTTTCCCAGCACTGAGGAACCACAAATTCTCATCATACAGCCCAGCTCCTGCTCAGCAGTGAACCCCACCTGCTGGGGCTCTTCTCAGAGCTCTTCAAAGCTCAACCCATAAAAGACACAAGGGGTTTTTATTCTGTTGTGAAAAGAAGTTGATTTGGTTGTAACCAGCATGGTCTTCAAAAGAATTGCCTCCCCAGGTTTTGCTTCCATCCTAGTTGCCATGTGCTGCTGTGACTCACTTAAGGTGCTCTTGATGCTTATGGTTCTGTAAGTGAGCTGGCCAAAAGATTAACCAGTATTTTTAAGCCTTTCAGCCATCAACTCTCCCCATCATTATTTCACACTGATCTTTAGGAAAAAGGAGTGGCAGCACTTCACCTGGAGCATCTGCCCCTACAGCTCCTATCTGGAGGAAATAAATTCCTCTCCCCCAGCCACCATTGGGGAGAATCTTCTCTTTCAGCCTCTCCCACCAGCCTGTCCCACCACAGTGAAAAGGTCACTGCTTTTATCCTTTCTCTGAGAGGCTGGGCAGAGGGCACCTCTTCCCCTCCAACCCTGCAAATAACATCTGAACCTGAAACAGTGGTGAGCTTAATCAACAGACCTGTTTTACTGAACTTCCTCTGAAACACTGCATGTTTTTACAAAGCAGGTTTTGTGCTTAGAGTCTGCACTGAGTGCTGACGGGGGCAGGTGCTGTCCCATGCCTTGGCACCAGGCCTGAGCCTCAGGTTTAGGTGTCCTCTGAGTTTATTCAGTCACAGGAAATTCTCCCCTGCCTAAGCTGGTGTTTCAGAAATTGTGTGGATTTTAACTGTTTGCCAATACTGAAACAAATGTATAGGAAGGTCAGCCCTGGCTTCAGGAGTTTGGTCACATTTCCAAAAACAAACCTTACTGAACTTACTGGTTCATCTCCAGCCAGTCCTGGAAAGAGCTCCCAGAAGGGTGCCCACTTTCTGTCACTCCAGCCTGAGAGAGAGGCCAGACCCCTCTACCAGCTTCAGGAGCCCACTCTTTATCATCCAAGGAATTTTATTCTGCATAACTATATTTTAGTGGTACTACATTATATGTATTATATATATTTTAGTTATAACTATATTTTTAATGGGTAAACTAAAACCGCTCCTCTACAAAACCAATTGGAAGAGTTCAGCAGCTATGATCTACTTTGTGCCTGTGGAGAACTAGGGAAATGTACATGGGTACATACACATATAAAACTTATTCAAACATTCATGAGATTTCATGGAAAGCCTGGCCTTTGAAAAGTAGGGTTTATTTCATTTAATGGCCATACACACAAACAACATTTCAGAAGATGCCTGTATTCCTGCTACCTTGACCTACATCTCATTTATCCAAAAATCTCTGCAGCATTTATCCAAAAATCTCTGCAGCATTAACAATTGTTAACAATTGTTAACAATTTGGTAACAATTGTTACCAAAACAATTGTTTGGTACATAAAACAATTGTATCAAAGTATTGTATTAAATGACAGAAGTACCCAACTCAAAAGGTCTGTAGCACAGTTAAGCTTCAGAAAGAACTGAGATCTATGTCTTCGCATTTACTTTAAAAGTTTGTCCCCCTTAACCACAAGAAGCTCTGGAGATGTGGAAAGCATTTTAAGAGAAGCTTTTATATTTATTCCTGATTTAGACTTGATGAAGTACTCTTAAAGAACAGGTCTTATGTCTTGTCATTACTATTTTTGTTGTATCTACAGCGTGACAAGAAAATACTTGCCCAAACTACTAAAAGAGAAAAAACCTCTTGAGAGAGCCCTTTTTTGCAAGATTTTCCATCCCAATATTTATGAGCCCAAGAGGTCTAGATAAGCTTTGGATATGCATCAAAGCTCCCGGATGGTTACTCAAAACAAGCATAAACCCTGAACCTTTTGAAATTTGTCCGTCACTAGTTATCACATCCAATTCCTCCCCTTTTCACCAAGAATCAGAGTCTCCCTCTTCAGGAAGTTCTTATGCTCAGTGACTCTTGATTGTCCACAGAGGGATACATAGGATTTCACTAATGTCTATACCAGCCTTTTGAAAGAAGTCACACTGCTATTATTTTCAGCATTTAAGCGAATCTTTCTTATTTAAAACTTGAAAAAAACCTGAGCTTATACATCCAAGCATTACCTTGACAAAGCATCTGCAGCTCTTGCCAATGATGAGTTGAGAGTCTGTAGGTTCAGGGGTTCAGTGAGGCACAGACTTGGACTCTCCCCATTGGGACCGAGGCTGGAGTTCATCCATCCTGCACTCTGGAGTGAAATACGGGCAGCAGATTCTACTCAGTCCCTGGTGAACAGTAGCTCACACAATAAAACTATCATACCTAATTCAACTTTTGAGGGAAAGGCCTTGCCTGCAGGCTGATTTATGGGCTAACCCAGCAGAAGATACTCCCTATAGGTCAGGTGTGATGAGGTCATTGACAGGGCAATAGCAACAAAGTTTTTGACCGTAAATTTCCTTTATTTCAAAAAGCTCTAACAGACAACTATAAACAATTTGGATAAGGTTCCTCCATAACTCAAGGAAAATATTCTTGCTTTATGTACTTCACAAAGTATTGCTATATTGCCATTATCTTTTCTTCCCTTTTCCTTATGTATAAAGTAAGACTACCAGGATAAATTTATTCTCCACGTTGACATGACTATCTTCTGAGTACTTTCAAGTTCATTTACAAAATTCAGTGGAGATTGCTTCAATTAGGGTCATCTGGTCATGTATCCTTGATCCTTTGATCACCAAAGCAGAAATACCATGTTAGTAATCTCTGGGCTACCATTTGGGTTAATGAATCGGCTTGACTTTAATTCTAGCCCAGATGTAATCTTTTATAGCTTAATGATTTGTTCCAACATGAACTCCAATTGAATGTAAACAGTTTCTTTATTTAGAGAGAAAATTCTTTTTTATAACTTGTTTCTCTTCCTAATTAATTCTAGAGCAATTAAATCAAACCTTGATCTGTGGCAATCAAGATTAAATCATAGTATAGGTTAGGCTGTTAATATCGTCTTTGAGTTCATTATTATCAAGGCTAACAGTAATCAGCAGAGGAGGGAGAAACTGATGTAGCGAAAACTACAGATCTGAGGACTTGTTCTTATTTTTAATAGCTGATCTGATTTAATATATGATAATACTTTCACTTATTTAGTAACTGTTTTCCAAGGAGCTCAACATACTCTCCCAAAGTTAATTTATTCTCACAACACTGATGTGCGGGAGGTAAACATTATCTCCCAGGGACACTGAAAAGTTTTGAGGCACAGAAGAGTTGTGGGCTGTTTGCAAAGTCACAGATTGGGCCCAGATCTTAATGCCATTAACAAATCATTAGCTGAGGATCTTCTCCGTAAACTCTGGTTATGATAAGAGAGGAACAGCACCTCATCCATAAGCACTCACCGAGCATCCTGCTTAAGACGGATTTGTTGGCCACTGCATCCCGGCAGTCCGTGGAGTTAAAAGCTGCCAGTGCTGTGAGCTGGCTGCCTTCACAGACCTCCTTCCATCACACCTCCTCAAGAGGTCTTGCCAGGTAGTTCAGCCCTGCAGTTGCCAAGAGGGATTTGTGTTCCCAGAGGTAAAAAAATTCATTTGTAAGTTAACTGATGGATTTGACAGACATTGCAGTTCTGGGCCTTGTTTAAACAGTCTGGCCTGTCCACATTACCACAAAACTTCATTCTGAACCAAATCTAGATTTAAAGGACACTTTGCAGCCCTGACTGTCCTCAAATCAAGGCACTGATGTCTGAGAGGAGCCCCAGCTGAACCTGTTCTCTGCCTGGATTTCTGTTCATAATTATATTATCCCATGCTGTGGCTTATTAATCCCGACTGTGCAGGAAACTCCTTCCCATTTGGGTCATCCCTGCGAGGTACAGCAATTGTATGGAGAGGACCGAATCACCCCGGTTCAACTGCAAACAAGGGAAACACAAGAAAGCATCACAATGTTTGTACTCCAGTTCTATATTAGCTTCAAAAAAATTACAGCAGTGCCATTTTCAATTCAGTGTTATGCTGGAAAGGTTGCAAATTAATTAGAATTATGCCTTCTTTGTGCCAAGTGATAATTTACTGCAATTAATTATCAAAAGATCTACTGCTGTCAATTACGGTACTTGCTCTTTGGGGGGGAGAAGCTATTTACGTATAGCTAAATTCTGTAACAAAGTTCCATTTTACTTTTATTGTTTTCAATTAAACTATCATCATTTGCCTTCCCTCTGCCAAATACAATAAAGACTCGTTAAGAACTAATCATGCTACTGTGACCTTTTTTTTAATCCAAACATTAGCTAGACCTGCACTGAGTCAACACTCCTATTGTTACACCTGCAAATTGTACGTAGAGAGGAGCATACTTCAGAATTAATGAGCACAGCTGTGGTCTCTCTTACATTCAACACTTGTAAAATAGACCTCTTTAAAGTGCCATTATCACAATATTGATAGAGTTATTTATAGTACTGCAAACGTTCCCAGTCATAACAGAGTCCTTGTTATCCCCCACAGCAGTTCATGTTGTTGCCATCTCCTGGACTCATTCCACAGTTTGTGATAAGGCACCACGTGGACAATCCTTTACGAACAAACTATAAAAGACATTAGGAAAACTTCTACATAGGCAAGTTTTAAAGCTGGGAATAGGTCAAGCTGTCAAGACCCAGCCTGCACAAGACTTGTCATGTTCTTGTGCTTTGCAGTTTCCTGTAATTTCTGGGTGGGATGTGAAATGAAATTACAGGAAGCACAAGCTGCAGAGGATCTGGATGGCATTGTCCAAATGAGAGCTGCTTTTTGCAGTTAGTAAGACTGTTTTACCATAATTCAGTAAAACAGATGTAAGTTCAAACTCTTGGTGTCAGTCGCTGAAAACAAATACCACAGGTGCCAACTTTGGTTGCTAAGGGAATACAAGCTCCTTGGGCTTCCCACTACGTGTGCAAACAGCTAGAAATTGGCCAAGGCAGAGGTTCTGCTGTCAGCAGGAAGGGAGTTGCTTTTCTCAGGTGTCTTTCTCCTCAGCTTGATCTCCTGACACATTACTGAACTATCAGCCAATGTGATCAAGTTGAAGTCAGTAGGAGACATCATCCGTATGAGTCTCCCTATTTTCAGAACTGCAGCACCCGGCATTTGTTCGTGATATTAGTCTTATTGTAATATTTCACATTGAGTTTTGTCACACTTGGCTCTGTGTCCACTAAAGATCTGGATACAGCATTTGTGGGGATGCATTCATGGGAAGGTCTCCAGAGTCATCCTGCAGATCCAGCAAACCCAGGGCCCCCAACCCTTTCCCTCCCTCTCTCTGCTTGCAATGTTTTACTTCTTATAGGACAGGAAATTACTTTGCTTCTGATCCACTGTCCCTTATCTGAGGAAAATAGTTTTGTCATAATTCAGCCTTCATTTTGGAAGGAATTGCTGAAAAACCTCAATTCCCCCAAGAGTTAAAGTTCAACTAACACTTGGCTACTTATGAATTATTTCCCCAGATCCACCTATTTCGTATCTTAAGTGCTTTGTGGCTGAAAGTCAGATCTAAAATAACCTCACATTATATTCTCCTTCTGAATATAAGAGATTACTTCCATTGTACAGGTCAGCTCAGAGAACGAGCCAAGCCGCGTTTAGCTCACAGGTGTTGCTGGTTCAGATCTCCTGAAGGCAGAGTGGACTTGTATGGTGATTCCCAGCTGAAGGCTGGTTGGCTCCTGTGAAGTTATTTGTCAGCTGTTCCTGGCTCCCTGGGGAAGGGAGGAGGTGAACTCCTGTTTTCTCTGAGGCAATGGGGAGGTTCTCCAGCCCAGAGTTTGAAATCCCCAAATTCCCCCACTGAGCTGCACTTCTCAGGGAGGATTTGAATCTAGACATACTCTGTTATTCATAATGGTTTGGGAAATAACTGATTATGGCAAAAATATTTTTTTCCAGAAGTCTCTGAGTTGTTGGATTTGGTTTTTGTGCATTTTTTGTTTATTTTGTTCTTGTTGTTGCTGTTGGGATTTTTTTAGTTTTTTATTTTTTCTTTTCTTTTGGTTTTGGTTTGGGTTTTTTTACTTCTAAATAATTTCTATTGTCAGTTTGCTTACCTCTGTGTGTATGTACATTCTTACCATAATTTGGAGCACCCCTGATTTTGTTAGTGTATTTATCCTCAGCTATATCAGTATATTAGAATAAAAGCTGAATAGAGAATGGGAGAAGGAGGTGGTATCAAAACCTTCGAGTTACTTTGTCACTTGGGAGATGTTTACATTTTGAGTAGCTTTTCAGGGTTTTAGAAATGTTTCTGTTTCTCAACAAAAGGAAAGAAAGGGACAGAGTAGTTATGGAAACAAGAGGTTCTGTGGAAGTGAAGGAAAGGCAGAGAAGGCTGGAAACCAGGGCTGTCACCTGGAACTCTGCTCTGCCATTTTCCTCTGAGTGACCTTGCTCATCATAAGAAAGCTCTTCTGTAAGGAAACGCAGAGCTGGGCTGAAGTGAGGGACAGGGAGCAGTAGGGAGCTTTTTGTTTCCGTAAACTTAGTGAGGGATGGCACGCAACTTCAATGCACATGTGATTAAACTAATCTAGTTAAAATCAGAAAAGGATTTCTCATAATTCAATTGGAGTTGTTTTTAATGTTTGGACTTTGGTCAAGGACAGCTTTATTGATTGAATTTAATTGCTTATATTTTCCTGTCCATTTATTGAAGCCCATTTTTCAAGTCACTTGAGAGACTGCTAACATTTCAGAAAGGGGATATGCCAAAGCATTGCTTTAATTCATTATCTTTTTGGACATACAGTAGTTGCTACTTGGCCCAAATTAAATCCGTTAGAGAATGTGATAGCATAATTACTTACAGGTATCCAAAACTGCTTTTAACAGAATTCTCTAGGAGGTTATGCATAAGATTTGTTTTGCCCTTACATTGAACGCAAATGTCTGGGATTTCAATGATAAATAAATATTTCATCAACTGAGGACAGATTTTTCTCATTTCCATATGTTGCTGATGGACTAAAATTCTTGTGAGGTCTTTATTTTTCCTTTAAAGTAAAAGTCTTATAAATTAGCTCAGTCACTTTTTCTAAATGTGTAAACACAGTGACCCTTGAGGTAAAGAATAAACCACCTGTGATTCTGACTTGTTTTTTTTTCTTTCAAACTGCGCTCAACCCTGAAAGACTTGCTAGACAAAACTCCACATTAGCTTGATTGCTTCACGCTGTGTTCTGATGACATCAAGTCCGTGATTCTCTAAAAGTTATGTCAGCCTGATTCCAAATGGAGTGAAGGGCTGGATGTTCCCAGCCTGGAAAGATCTATGGGCTGGAAAACACCAATGGAAGGCCAACAGTGAGTTGCACTGCAAACACCAGTCACAGCCCTTGCACAGATCCCAGCTCCTGTAAGCTCTGTCCCTGCTTTCCTCCCTATCTGCTCCTATTTCCTTGTCCTCTGTTCCCAGTTGTGGCTTCCTGCCTTGAAGTTCTCAGTCTAGCAAAGAAAGGGGACATGAGCAGCTCTGTAAGGACTGAGGAGCATCTGCTGGCACTTGTGGACCCACCTGGTGTTGGGCTCAGCTCTCTGCCTCTGCACTGAGAGTACCTTGCATTATTTTGTGTTTTGTGAAAACTAAAGCTGCAGTGGTTGCAGTTTTTAAGATTGTATTTATTGATACGAGGTCTAGGCAGGAAATGTGAATCTACCTATAAAAACTGACATTCAGTGCTTTTCAGGCACCTGACTGTTTTGTCAGGGAGATGCATACAAAAGAATTTGGTTTAGTTTCAAAAACTTCAAATCAAACACAATCCAGACTTACATATTAAATTTTCTTATTTAAGAGAGCATAATGCTTCCTTGGAGTGAGACAAGGTTCTCACAAAGACCTCAGGATTTATCCTCTTGCAGTAGCTCTGTGGTTAACAAATGCAAGCTGAAATACCTGGTGTATGTAATACCTCTCCGCCCCCCAAAAAGCCAAACATTTAAATGTTGCCTAATTCACAAAAGTTTTGCTTTGGAATCCAGCGATCATATCTGATAAAAGGCACAAGGAAATCCTTTCACAAGGAACTGAACCACAGATGGTTGTGTGATTTGAGGGCCACTGAACATCAACAGTTTTACCAAGTGAATCAGAATTACAGAAACACCTGCATGACTGCATCTGCAGACTCAGCTAAATTACGCTTCCATCCAGCCACATGATATTTAATGTGTAATTCTTCTGCATTTTAATCAAATGCATTGTAATGACAGTACAAAATTTCAATATGAATGCACCTTAATGCAGGAGTAACTAATAGCTACCATCCATTAGTACCAGCTAAGAGACATACTTCCTCCTAAGCAATAGGGGCACGGTTATTTTAACTCATTACCTGCTTTGTAAATGACATTTAATTGCACATGAAGTGGGGATGTTCACAGGACAGTGCTGGGAATGCAAGACTGAGCACCCAGAAGTTTGCAAATATTTGAAAGAGTATGGTAGAAAGGTGTTCATGAACCCCTGCATGGCAAGACAGGCTCTGTGCACTCTTCCCAAATGGTGCCTCCTCCCTGTAAAACCTGCTCTGTCTTTAGCAGTTTAATGCTGTAAAATTTTTGCTGAGCACAAGCAAATGTGAAATTTGTAAAGGCTTTTGAGATTCAATGGATTTTTGAGACTTCCATAAAACATTCCTTGAGAAACAGATGATACAGGACAGTCTCCTAGTTGTTGCTTTCAAACCAAGATGTTATCAGTACTTTACAGGTCAAACTATGAGAACAGTAACACTGAAAAATATATTCTAGAACCTTTCTTAAGGACAGATGAATTAGTTTGGGTAAAAGTTTTCTAGAAAGAAATCAACCTGACAAAAAAAATAATTTTTTGGAAAATGTCTCCTAGTGGTTAATGCCAGGTAAAATTTTGAGCATCAAAAATCAACCTTTAAAAGAGAAAAGACTGGCCAACCTTGACTGACCAACCTTGGGAGATGGAAAACTGAGAGTTACTGTGTCCTGAAATTTCTCTCATTTGGCTTTATCCTGACATGTGCCCCCAGTTTAATCAGAGGTCAGTTCTGATGTCCACAGGAACTAAATGCAAGATTTCGGCCCTGGTACAAGGTTCTGGCCACAATGGAGCTGGGGGAATCAGGGCCAGTTCTCTGGGACACAGACACTGTTGTATCCTGGTACTCTGTTAGAGGTTTGTTCATGCTTCTAGTGGCAGTAGGGAAAATCTGAAAGCATGGAGTGAGATAGAAAGTGAAGATTTAAACTAAGCAAATTAATTCCTGAAGGGTTGGCTATTGAAACATTGTGCTTCCTGCTCATGTTTGACTTCAGTACATTGGTCCCTAGTGCACCCAGAATTATAGCTCAGTAAACTTCTCCAAGGATCATACATCTAAAAAAACCAACCATCCAAAATCTCAAAGTGCGGCTTAAAAGCAGGAAACCTCCTAGCAGAAAAGAGATTGAGAAAATACACCTTGACTTGGTCATTTCCTTTTTCAGATGTGGACACATTTTCATTACAAATTACTCAGAAATCAGAAATTATTTTCATATGGTTAACAAAAAATACGAGT
The DNA here is from genome assembly GCF_036417665.1 of Passer domesticus. NCBI lineage: Eukaryota > Metazoa > Chordata > Aves > Passeriformes > Passeridae > Passer > Passer domesticus. The sequence continues at coordinate 59,730,980 of NC_087480.1, forward strand.
CAACATTTGCATCTCCCTGAATTGCAGTGGAGTGGGATTACAAATGGCAGAGGTGCATCAGTTTTACAAAACATATTGAAGACTTGAACTTCATGATGGACAGTGTTCTGTCATTATTTGAATGGCACATGAATACCAGCAGAGTGGGGAGCCCACAGTTACCAAAAAAGATGCTAAAAACAGGTACATGGAAAAAAATTGTAAATGCTCAAAGTTAGCTCAGATTTCTATTTCTTTTCATAAGTAGTGAGTGTTAAAGCTGCAACCATCCTGCCTAGTTGGAGCCACAGACAGAGCCCAAACATCCAAGTCCCACTTAATTCCTTAAAATCCCTCCCCTTTCTTTAATGGAGTGACTTAACTGTTTCGTGGCAAACAGAAGGGAACACACAGAATAAAGCTACTTTATGCAATAGCCTTGGATTCCAGTTTGTGTCTAAGAAATATTTACCATGAGCCTGCAAAGTCCACCAAGCAGCTCCCATGTGGGAGAAGGAGAAGGAAAGGGAGGTTGCACTCGGTGGTCCTGTTAAGTGCAGTGATTTCTAATAACAGCCACGTTTGCTGTGAGTGATCTGGATCAACATCAAAAAAAAAATCCCCATCTAGTCAAGTGCCCAGCAAGGGGTCTATTCTCATGTCCATGCTCATATGTTAAGTCCCATTGACAAGCATTAGTGGGAACTGCATGCACATATGGATACGTGAATAGCCCCAATGGGATCTGCATAAAGCAGTGTTTGACTCTACAGAGATCGCTTCAACTGCCACGATAAAATAATAGAGGGGGAGAAGCCTTAAAGAGTGCTGTGAACAAGGCAAACAATTTAAAGAAATTCATAAATAATAGAGGTTAAAAATGAAACAGCAAAATTAAAACAGCATTGGAATCTATTGTTTGAAATAAATACAAAATAATAATTGTGTTTAAGAAATTAATCCTGGCCAAAATTTATAAAACAGCTCATAACTCCAAGTTCTCTAATTTTTAAACTTCTTTGTCTTCCCCTTACTCTATATCCTAAATAGAAACAATAAACACAGCAAAAAGCTCTTTCTGACAAGAGGTGAGTTAGGAAAATCACTGATAAGCATTGCTCTGCTGAAGAACACGGGACATGAAATGTGGCAGCTCTACAACAGGTCAATGCTAATGATGCTCCTGAGGTTATGCAACACCGACAGCCACTGTATAAATGTCAGAGCATTGCAGAAACTTCCTGGAAGAGGTTTCTTGCTACCTGAGAAGGCTCCACCAGCCAGTCTGATGGACACAAAAAAATCTCTAAAGAATTTGTTCTCTTTCTGCAGAAAATCTTCAGATTTTCCCCTGAAGCCTAATTCAAAATCCCATTTTGGAGATTTTGAGGATTTTTGAATGACATTTTAATGATTTGGAGAACTGTTCTTATGCTCAAATAGCTGAAACAACAAAACCCTTCCTGACAGACACACATAAATAGGTGCAATGAACAATGAAATCATCAATTAACAGAGCAGACAGCAATCACTGCTGTGATAAGTGCCCGTATTAAGAACCTAAATTGATGTGATATGGAATAGATGATAAGCAAATAACGTGTATAAATCAGGTCTAATTGTGCTCAAGATCACTGGTTTCTTACTCTGTTCTGATGCTCATAGTGGAATTCAACCACTGAATTGCAAGATTTTGCAGAGTCCTGCTTGTCTATGAAAGTCTCACTGGCTTGAGACCCAGGTCCAAACTGTTCCAGCAATGCTGCTTTGGAACATTCAGAGGTGAAGCAATCCATATGACTGACAGTGAAAGCTCTTATCATACAGGATGTCCTTTTCCAGTGGTCATTTAGACCAACAGCCAACCTATTAATCACAGTAAACCAAAGCTTGTTAGGTCCCTGCTGGCCAAAGCACTTGAGAAGACAAAAGACACCACGTTCCAGCTGACACCTGCAAGTAATTACACATGGTGATAGCAGTGCCTGAAAGTACAATTTGAGAACCAATGCTAAAAGGAAAGGTGCATTTCTTTTTTATAGACTAAACTATTTTCTGATCTCTTAAGTGCCTTAGGGTCTTAGAAATCAAAGGCAAATTAGGCAGGGTAAAGAAAATCAGTTGCCAGGTGTTTATCTGAAGAAATTATAGATCTCCAGTGATTTTCACCAGTTCTGAAAGCAAATTCCCCTTCTAAGATGACACTGTATTTTATTATAAGGTTGTTTAATCAGCGTAATGGCAGAGGGCAACTGCTCCATGGAGAACAGAATCTGGAGGCCCACTCTCCCAGAGTGCTTTCTCTACCTACCAACAGATTTTTCAGTCTGTCTCCCATGTCTTTGGATATCAGAACACATATGAGGCATGACAAAGACAGGCATGCATTTTTAGAACATCAAATATGATGGCTGATCCTTTCCTAAAAACCTCCTGGAGAGAAGAGGAGAGAAGAGGAGAGAAGAGGAGAGAAGAGGAGAGAAGATCAGAAGATGGCTCCTCCTCTGAAGAGCACCAAACGACCACAACCAGGTAGGAAAACTCTGAGTTATGTTCCTCTACAGTGAATATTTATCACATTGGCACTATTTGAATGTTACTGAATCTTGGTTAGAAAGGGAATGATGGGGAGATATTAAATTTAGGCAAGATTTGTTAATAATACTCAAGATGCATACTATGTTTTCAGTAATGAATTCCATTTTGATAAAACCCATAATCAGAAATTGTTTTTACTTTATCCATGCATTGATATAAGTATCTAGAAATCCTAAGCAGAAAATAATGTTGCAAGGAGCAGTAAAGATATATGATAACATATTTTGCCTTGTTTTCTAGATTCCCACTTCTGGAAAATAATCTACCCCCAGGTTCGACTTCGAAGACTTCTCCATATTGAAAGAGGAAGATGAATTTACATTCAGAGACTGAGAAATAAATCACCATCATGCCATACCACCACATCCTGGATCTATCAGATGTTTTAGAAAAAAACATCTGAGATAACATCCTCCCCAGTAACTAATTTCAGCTCATGTTTCATTTGAAACTGCTGAGTTGATTGGTGGGACAATTTTCTGCACTGAGTCGATCACCAGCATCACTGCAAACCAAAGGCAGGTCCACAGCCACTGCATCAATCTCTGCCTAAGTCTCTCAGACTGTTGAGCTGTTCAGGCTTTGCTATCACTGACAATTTTAATGTCCCTCAAACCTCTGGCTTTTAAGTTATCAATTAATAATGCTGCTCGGTGTCTTTTTTTGCTTTGATTTGTTATAGAGTTATCAGTTTCTCTTCCGTGGACAGAGTGTAGTAGTTATGGTGCAGATACATAGGCTGAAATACCATCAGTGACATTCTTCACTGACACGTGGGCAATGAATGAAATGCATGAATCCCATGGAGGTTTGTACTTAAATTTCCCTGAAGAGCAGAGCTCTTGGGAAAACCACCCAGGACCACCTGGAGGCACATGTTCCATGCAGCTGGTGGAGTGTGTGAGGGAAAGCTGTAACTCCAGCTAGCTACAGACAGTTGAGGGACTGCCTCAGGTAAATTAGGAGGTGCATACACAAAGAAGTGCAATCTCTTCATGTACCACGCATGCACTGTGAGCTCTGCTGAATGGAGTTACTTTGCAGGGCTTGACACAATCAACTTGAGCTAAAGTTTTACAGAGGATGCTTAGTATAGACTGAAAGTGTTTTAACTGTCAGGAATGGCATCTTCCCTTGAGCATTTTTCTCTAGGGGAAAACAGCCTGATCCTCACCAGCTGTAAATAGCAGTGCTGCTCCCACAGAGGAAAGGGCTGTCAACCCACAGCAGGGGTGGCTGGAAAGACCCCAGGGAACAATAAAGGAAACCTGAGCATTAAAGTATTTCATATCAGATCCAGTTACATCTGTCTGTAAAATTAGTAGCAACACAGACACCTGGTAGTTATGATTCATGGGCTAATAAATATGTTAAAAGGCAGAGAGGATTGTGCTGAGCCTTGCACAGAACTGTCTGTGCTATTCAATTTGATAGAGTTTAGCTCCTGGCTTTGGTCAGGGGCTAGGCTAAACTGTGCTCTGTCCAAACTTAGATGGGAGACCTCCAGGAATTGTGCCAGAGTTGAAGGAAATGGGATGAAGTCCCTACTTTCTCTTCTTTCTGCATTACATGGAGCTGTAATTGGAGGCACCATGCGGTGGTACTGTAGAGTCTTGAAATGATTACTGTCTGCTCATGTCTGTGACAGTTGTTGAGGGGTTTTGGGTATTGAGAGAGGAGCAAGTTTGTAGGATGCAAGCAACACATAGGGAACTGCTATGGTGGGTGTGTATGGCCAGAGCAGAAGGAAACTGTGTGAGCAGCAAAACAAGTGTTTGGCAGCATTTCTTACAGTAATCAATTACTGAGACAGAATTGTATCAGAAAAAGAGGCTTGGGGTGAAGCTTCAGGCTAATATTCTGCCTGTAATCCAGTCCCATCCAGGAATGTCTGATTCACACTGTGAATAAAACAGGCTTCAGGTAGAAAATGTCCAGAGATGGGATCACTGCTTCTTTACCACAGAGCAGAGGCACAGAGCTCTGAGGAATCAGCCATTTCATACCACGAGACAGAAAAGGAGTGAAAGATCTACTGGCTGGGGGCTGCTTTTTGGGGGGGTTGTGTAGCTCCAGCAGCACACAAACTGTCTCTTTTTAAAAAAGAATATGTTATTAGAGATATATGAATGTGTGATATCTGCACACCTGGCCTGGGTCTGGAGAGCCCATGAAATGTGTTAGACTAGTTATTACTTGATTATTCCATCGCACAGGTGTACGTTCCTGCTCCCAAATGCTTATGCAATGTCTCTGCTGATGTATACAGACTCACAGCACTGAAAGCCAGAGAAAGGCCCTTGATACATGACAACACACTGTGTTAAATGCACTCATTTGGTTTCAGTTACCACAGGTCTTCTGGTCTTGCTTAGAAAATAAAATTTTAAAGAAGACATTATCCACTTTGTGCCTTGAAAGTCAGCCTTCAGCTTCTCTGACTATTAAAGCCCCCTAAATTCTCTCTTGAGTTTGTTTGACTTCAACTTGCAGTTATCCATTTTTCTCTGAAAGATTAAAAACATTGTCAGTATCCAGCAGATATTTCCAGACACATCTCGTAGATACTTAAATACTTACACATTACACTCATGTCACGTCCCAGTCTTCTTTCCAGTAAGCGAGGCATATTAAGTGCTTTAAGTCTTTCACCATTAAGCACTTTCTTCAGCCCTAAAATCCTCTCTGTGGCTCTTTTCTGCACCCTCTCCAGTTTTCCAACAATTTTATAAAAGTGTGCGCACTAGAAACCGCATCTTATATTGTCTGTATTAAAAGCAATTGTGTTTGAATGGGCTCAGCTCATGAAGCAACTGAGATCACTTGGAGTGTCATTCTCATCGCTGTCTGTCACTCCACCAGTGTTCCTGTCACCCTCAGATTTATCAGCTGTGAATTTACAGTGTTTACATCCAAATCATTGAAGAAAACATTGACTAGCATCTGACCTGATGCTGATCCTGGTAAAACTCTCCCGTTTGGTAACAACTCCTGATTCATAGCTACTTTTTAACAGGCTGTTTGCCAATTCCTAATCTAATTAGTGCATGCTCTGCTGCTATTTCTAATGCTTTTTGATCGGAATATCACACAGTGTTAATTCTAATCTCCATAAAAAAATGAATATCACATCTCTTCATTGACCTTTATCATTCAGTCTTTACCTTCATCATATTATTTGATGCGCCTCATCAAAGAAAGAAATTGCGTTTGTCTGCTAAGGCTTATTTCTCCTAAAACTGTATTTACCATCATTAATTCTATTTCCATTCTTCATGGCACTTTTTCCAATACACAGTAACAGCTCAGGATGTGTTAGAGGCCTGGCTTTGAGGTCAGTACATTGTGTTATCAAACCAACCACAACGATTCAATTCTTAAACCCATGCTATGAAACCTGATACATTTCATTGTAGTGGCTTGATGCTTATTTACATTTATATATCATCAGGTGATTAAAAAGGACTACTTGCCACACTGCCTTAAGAATAGCCCATGGAAAAACTCCCAGTCCTAACCACTATTTTCCAAGTGTTTCCCAGTGACCACTGGTACAGAAACCAGTACAACCTTAAGCTTCCAGGGAGAGCTTTGCGCTTCCTGAGGCCTGCCTGAGAACACCACCATGAAAGGGATGATGATGAAATATCAGCTATCATGTAACTATCTATAAATGTTAGATTTCTACAAAGTGATTCCACTGAATTGTAATTAAGGGTTTGAAAGTCGAATGATTTTAAGTGCTAGTTTTAATTACCGCTTGGTGAACTTTAGTGTGTTAGAATTGTCACAACTTTCCTTTAGAATTAGTGTCAAGCCAGGCAATACAGTGGGAAATTATTAACTCATACTTTGGTTCAGCAATTATCTGCATTACAAGGTTTATGCAATTAGCTGTTTAAGATGTCATTATATTTTGCCATCTGGTACACAGGAGTTTATGCATATGAACAGGCACATGTTGAAGTGATTTTCACTATATGACACTTGATCTCAACCCAAATCATCACTATAATGAGTGGAAGACACAGTGTACAGTACATTAGTGGCAGGTGCATACTATCAACTTCATTTTAATAGAAGACTTTCATGTTTCCATTTTTAAAGTATTCTGCACAAGTGCTGAAGAATTAATTGCTCGTTTGCAATCTAGCAAAAACCGAGGACACGTTATTGCTAAATGCTAAGGAACATCAGCTTTCAGGAAAGCGGCCACTTATTTCTTTCCATCTGTAAATCCAGCCCAATTTCTGCTGCAGACAATAAGAAAGTCTCATCTAAGTTCAGCTTAAACTGTTCTCTGGGGAACATGCTGAATTACCTTTGGTAGGCTCACAGCACTGAAAGCCTCCTGAGGATGCCTGTGGTGCAGTCCATGTGTGACAACCTCCAGTGTCGCCAGTCTCTGCCAGTGCACAATGCATTGTCACCTGTGTCCTTGGCCTTACCTCTGCCTGACGTCACTTGTGCCTGTTGGCTCACGCTTGACACACAGATTCTAAATCTGGGGGGGAAAAGCATTGCTGTTGGCAGCCTCCCACCAGGAAATCCTCGCTTCCAGGCGGCACAAAATGTAAATATCGATAACGCCAGCACTGCATACTCAGATAATACCTGGTATTTCTGACACATACTGCGTCTGGTGTTCTAAAAATATTCACAGCCTTTAATTAATTAAATTGCACGCAGCTATTAACCTCATTTGACACCAGGAAGCCGGTCTCTGGAATGGTGAGAGACCTCCTCAGTCAAGGGAAGGCTGTGCAGAGCCTGAGAGTGAGCTGCCTACGGGGACTGTGCTCACTGAACTGCAGTGCAGGCAGCTAAAACTGGGCTGCAACTGCAGCACTGTCCTCTACCTGGGGCCGTGTTTGTGACAGGACATGTGTTTGTCACGGGAGAATGGACAGGACAGCTCCTGCCACATCCTTCTGTGAGCAGGCCTGAGTGTTGAGCACATGAGACACGGGGGTCTGCTGGAAAATCACACTTCTTAGGAACAGTCATTATTTTGGGTTCTGGTATTCCACTCGGGATATTCCCCGTGTCCTGGGGCAGTGCTGGTTGCCTCAGAGCAGGAGGAAGCAGCATTCCCAGACCTGCTTCCAGGCACAGCCTGGCTCCAAGCAGGGGATAGTGCTGCGCCTCCACGTGCAGTCGCTGCAAGTTCATTATTGAATTACATTAACAGGCCGCCCTCTAGTGTCATATTTTATTACTTGGGTAAAAAAAATGGGCCGGTCGGGTAAAAAATGTGTATTTTGTCTCAGTGAACACCAGCAAGAGAGGCAGCCACAGAAGCAGCCAAGAAACATTTCTGTGGAGCATGCTGGAAAGTTCTCTGTCAGGTTAAAATCCTTAAAGTTTGGAGTTTTCTCCTGAGGTTCTGGAATTCAATCACAGAAAGCCCAAGGAAAATATCACAAATCCTGTGCAGTTTTCCTTTAAAATCAATGCTAACATTTCTGTAGGTGGTTACAGTAACAATGTGGTATATATGTGTATCTGTACCTCTAATGTGAAGTATTTTGTCCTCTGGTATGTACATCAGTGTCATTCAGGGAGATAACAGGGAATGTCCTTCAAGGCAATGGTCCCAGTGCACAGGGATTGCTTTGCTGAAGCTGAAGACGGAAAGGTGATAGACAGAAACTCACAGGCAATTATTTTGGAGTCTGCAGCATTTTAGAGCTAGAATTTGAAAATACTAATGCTGAACAGACAATAAATGCTTTTATGTCCTGAAACCCTTACAGGCATTAGCATTGAGTGACCAGACCTGCCCTTACTGGGCTGGTTGGGAGCGGCAAAGGGGACAAAGCACCTCCAGGACCACTGGCAAGGCAGGTCAGGCCAACAGCTGGTGTGAATTAGCAGGTGAAGGCAGCGCACATCTACCAGCCAGAGACCCGTCCTTGTGTATTAATGTTCCCCCAGGCTGAAGCCACCTGCCCATCTTCCATTTTTCTGAGCACACCCGTCTCCCATGGGAGATCTGCTTGGTTGCGTGACAAAGCAACCTTTGGATAAATAACGGGAAGGATCTCAGCGCCAATTGCAGGGCACCGGGATCCCTGCTGGGGACCGGGATCTGCCCCACACAAGGGACACTGATGGTGTCCAGGAATGGATGGGCTGCTGGAAAGGTGGGAAATGGTTTCCCCCACGGGAGTGTAACATCTGCATCCTCTCCTCCTCCAAAGGAATTACGGAGGAAGGAGCAGGGGACACCGCACCTTCATGTCCCACACGCAGGTGTGGGACACAGAAAGCTTGACTCTGCTGACATCAATCACACGCACTGTGGCTGAGGGGAACCATGGCAAAGCAAGGCGAGGGTGCTCGGAGGCGTTAACCTGGACGCGTTTTTCCCCGCTTTTGCCGTATTTTTGCCGTATTTTTGCCGGTTTCGGCCTCAAGGGCTGCCCCGGCCGCGCGGCCCCCTCAGGCTCCCGGGCGCTTCCCGCCGGGAGGGGGCGCTGCGCCGCTGAGGCGGCGGGGGGGGCGCGCGGCGGGAGGGGCGGGGCGGCGCCGGGCGCGCGCGGCCGCCTCCAGGGGGCGCCGCGGGGCGGGCGCGGGGGCGCGCGGCGGCGGGGGCGCGCGCGGGCAGGTGCGCGCACGCCCCCAGGTGCGCGGGCACGCGAACATCGCCCCCCATTCCCCGCACCCCCGGCACCCCCCGAACCCCCTCTGTCACCAGGGAGGAGAGCAGGGGCCCCGGGATGCGGCCACCTCAACAAATCATCTGAGGAGGCTGTTGGGTGTTACCGTCCCGACCCCCCGATCTGCGCATTGCAACCGCCCAGGAACGCAACTGGGATTATTTATTATTGCTCCCTCTTATTAATTTAATTAAGTCTTGTTGGTGTAGCATTTTTTCGCCTCGTATTAAAGGAAATGAAGTCAACATCATTAAAAGGAGTGGAATAGGCGTATGCCAAAGTATTTGTAAGAGCACGTTAAAAATATTCTAATATGAATTCCAGCTGTCTCTCAGGCCTCTGGTAACTTTTCCGAAGAAATCCAGCGACGCCGCAGCCCCGCTGCTGTCGTCTGTGGGCTGAATGCAAATTTGTGGCAACAGGGGGAAGCAACCTTCGTTATTTCCTACAGTCACACTTTTTAAATCAAGTTAACTAGGAATTTTTAAAAGCCTTTGGCATTGCCTTTGGAGTAAGGCTCATGATGTTTGGGATTAAAGGGAAATTGTACCAACCTCACGTGCTTCAGGGAACTGCAAAGACACCGTGAGCCCACACCAGAGCCACACAGGGCATGGGGCATGGCAGGGGGCTGATGGGGTACCTGAGTTCCAGGGGCTGTGTTTTGGGGTATCCCTGTTCCAGTGCAGCCATGTGTGGGGTTCTGGTGTGCAGAGGGGTGTACTGGTGTGTCAGAGTGCTGGGGTACCTGTGGGCAGGGTACCTGTGGGCAGGTGTAGCAGCACATTGGGGTAACTCTGTGCTGGGGTACCCATGTGAAGGCGCCGTGCTGTGCTGGGGTGCCTGTGTGATGGGCACCTGGGAGGAGTATCCCACCCCCTCCCCAGCCTGCCTTCCCCAAGGTGTCATAAAACCATCCTAAGGATGAGCTGAAGAACGGGGGTCCCGGCAGGAACAAAGAGCCCCCCCTGCAAAAGGGGGTGTGTGGATGCTGCTTCCTTTGCATTCCCTGGCTGGAGGGCATTGGGAGCACCAGCACTGGTCCTTTCCCTGTTTTGAAACAACAGGAGACGTTCCTGGTGTCTCAAAAGCATTGGGATTGCAGCACTGCTGTGAGGAGGGAACAGCAGCTTCCCTGGACATGACCATGGTCAGTCCCTCCTACCACTCAGTGCTCAGTGTTTTCCTCTGCTCTATACATTTCTCCCTGGCTTTCTGATTTCCTAAACCATAGGGAAGGGTTTTCCATGGAGATTCAGTGCTGTCTCCGTGTTGCACATGCAGCAGGCCGGCCCACAGGTTCCCTTTGCCAAGCAGGGCAGAAGTCACTTGCACCAAAGTTTGGAGCTCAGCAATGCCGAAAATCTGGAGATATTTCTTGAATTTAAGGAGGAGGGCTGCGTGTAAGTCCGAGTCTGGTGCTGCAGTGCAGTGGCAGAGAACAGTTTCAGCCTCCTGCCCTGTGTGCTGCATTACTGCTGGGGGGTTTATCCCGGATTTTATTAGCCATGTAAGCATCTCCAGAGGCATGCGACCGTCCTGCTCTCAGGAGTGACTCCTCCCTCGCTCAGCAGTGCAAGTCTCAGGGACTTGCCTGTGCAGCTGCTGGGATTCAGGCATTCCTGAAACTTCTGTCCCCTGAAACCCTGCCCTGACCCTGGGCATGGCCAAGAGGACTCTGCATTGGGACAAAATTCCCAGGGACTGTGTCAACCCCTGAATTATAGTGATACCACCAACACTTTTCATAGTGATTTTCCTTTTTTCTTTACTCTTAAAGGATGCGATGGGAAAAACAGGCAAAGCCACTGCAGGGCCTAACAGAGATGGTGGGGGGAGGCCAAACTGCGGTCCCAAGCCACGATCCCCTAATTTCTCAGGACCAGGGGATCCTTGCCTTTAAGGATTTGATTCATGGGCAGTGGGAGCCGTGCTGGGACACCGGGGTACCGCAGTCGCTGCCGCAGGGCTGGGAGAGCCGGAGGCTGCCCGGGGCTTTGCATCCCACCGCCGCCGGGGCGGATGCTGCAGCTCCAGCCCGGGAGCCGAAACCCTCCCACAGCCGCATCCATGTGGGATAGGGATGTACGTGGATACGGGCGGGCTGCAGCGCTGGCAGGCAGGACCTCGGGGGTCCCCCCGCAGCCCCCGCCGCGGAGCCGGGCCCGGGAGGCGCCGCGGGGAGCGGCGGGGGCGGGCGCGGCGGCTGCCAGGTGCCCCCCTCCCTCCATCCCTCCCGCCCTCCGCGCCGCCCCCGCCACTTTTATTGAGACTTTATTTTGCAGCGGGGGTCGGGGGGCGCCGGCTCTTCCCTGGATTTCTCCCCCCCCCCTCACCTTTTTCTTTTCGTTATTTATATTTTTTAATTTTTTTTTTTAAGGGGGGGGGTGGGGAGCTGGCCAAAACCTTCCCGCTCTCCGCATGTGCGTGATTTAGAGTGACAGAATTGCGAGCCGGGGCTGGAGCAGCGATAAATCAGCTCCTCGCCGGCGCGGGTTGCCGGGACTCGCCCAGCGCCGGACGGAGACTGCGGCAAAAGAGAGGGGGAAAGGGAAAAAAAAAAAAAAAAAAAAGAAAAAAGAAAATTAAAAAAAAAAAAAAAAGGAAATGAAAGAAAAGAAAAGGAAAAAAAAAAAAAACGGGGTGTGGGGGAAGGAAAAAAACAAAAGGTGGGGGAATACAGGAAAAAACCCTCGGCAGCCGGCGGGCCGGTGCAGCGAGCGGCAGGGGTTACGCGGGTGCGGAGCGGCTGCAGCGGCCCCGGTCTGCGCCGCTCCGCGGGGTTTTCCTGTCTTGGCTCCTTTTTTTCGGGTCCTTTTTTCTTAAAGATTTTTCGTCTTTCTTTTTCCTTTTTTTCTTTCCTCCTCCCGTACCTTAGATGAAAATGGCTACCAGTGACTTGGCGAGCGTTGGGAAGGCAGAGCTGGCAGGTTGCGAGATTTATTTATTTATTCCCCCCCGCCACCCCTTTCCTCCAAATAATCCAGAGGCAGAACAAAATCAAACAGCGAACTTTAAAGGCTTCGCTTTAATTCTTTCCGCCCCGCACCTCTGTTTTCTCTCCCCCCAGCCCCGGTGCGGTGCCAAGGCTGTGCCGGAGGGGGGGCCCGGAGGACGGGCAGATGCGACGCCCATCACGGTCGCCCACGCCGGGCAGCGGCTGCTCGGGGAGCGGGCAGGAATCGGGCAAAACCGGGCAGAAATCGGGCAAAACCAGGCAGGATCCGCCGCGCTGCGAACTCCCTCGGCGAGTAAAAATGGTGCCGCGGAGCGGGCGGATGCTGCGGCGGACACTGCGCTCCCGCGTAGGGATTATCCACTTTTTTTTTCTTTTTTCTTTTTTTTTCTTATTTTTTTTTCAATTATTATTATTTATTTTTGTGTCATGCCACAGATCTACAACTGTACGTGCAAATAAAAGCGAGAGCTCACGGATACCGCTTTCCTTCCAGCGAGGACTGAGTAGTTAATCCAATAAGTATCTGTATTGTTTGGGGCGATGTGTGTGTGGTAGGGGGGAGGCAGTTAATCATGTATCGCAATGTATGGATAAAATAGATGAATATTAAAGTGACGTGGGGAAAGAGTGCCGGCGCGGGGGCTCCTTTCGGGGGAGAGGACAAAGAAGAAAGTGGAAACAATCTTTTAAAATATTTTCCATTCATAAAAATGGCAGAGGGCTTATCCTCCAGTCTATTTCTGCGTCTGACTGAACAGCTAATGCGTTATTGCCAGCTTCAAAAGATAATTGTAGTGTCGGTAGAGACCTAATAATACAGTAGCACATGTAATTTTAAACAACACCTCATTGTTTATTGGGATGTAACTTTCCCAAAGTTTATTTGTAGCATTAAGAGATTTTTAAGTGCAGGAACAAATTGCAAATGAGCAGCTGTGGGGCGATGCACGGTTTGTGTGGCTACAAGAGTTTCTATATTTAGTGACAATCTGAATCTGAAGAGGATAAAAAAAAATAGAATATTTTTAAGGAAATGCTTATTTCCTCCTGGAGGAGGGGGGAGCTGGGCTGGGGGATCTCCTGGCTCGGGTTTTTAGTTTTCTGAGGGAGAAATAATGCAGTCAGTGTGTGTTTGCCCATGAGCTTCACCGCCGTACGTACACCTGCTCCATAGGCTCAGAAATAATCTTTTCATGCAAGAAGTTGAGGAAGGGGTCGGGCATACGTACGTGGGGCGGTGTTGTGATTTATGTGCTTTTCCAGGAATCCAAATAAAACCAGAGCTTTGTAAGGGCCACCTGTGCATCGCGCCTGCTTGTTCCGGGGGTTACCCTGTGGAAATCTTCCCAGCCCAGTATAGAAGTTAACACAACAGTCGGGTGAGCAGAGGATGCTCTCACCTTCTCCCTGCTGTTAGGAGAGGAAAGCAGTGATTGTGACAGGCAGCCCACACGGATTGCACTTCCTTTTTTTCTTTTTTTTTTTTTTTAAAGAAAAACTCCCTTTCTGGAAAAGAAAAGAAAAGCAAACCAACAAAGCAGCTTCTCCAGAGAGATCCAGTACCAGCACAGGGTGCCCAGTGCAGGGATCTATATTGCCAGGGCTTACAATGCGGCAGGTCAGTGAATTACAGTAATAAAGACTTCAAAAAAAAAAAAAAAATTCAGGTGCTGAGACTAACACATTTCCTTCACTACTCCAAGGGAGCCATGGGCTCTGGGAAAAGGCAGAGCAAGGAAAAGGACCTGGGTGCATTTCACTCTGTTTTTTTTTACAAAATCTTTTAGGCAGAAGCATCGGGTCTCGTGAAGGTTTTTGAGTTTTTACAACCAACTTTTGCATGTGAGCTATGGCACAGCTTTTATGGCTCAGTCCTTGCACGTTATGAAGTTGTCTATAAAATTAGAGGAGGTAGAGAAGTAAAAAGTTACTAATCTCGGAGAAAGAGTATTACTTTCAATTCCCTATAATTTCATTTAGTTTGAAGTCTATGGGCTAAAAGTGCAGAGTACTAAACTATCTTGTGTCAGTGCCTGTCCTTCCTATGAAGAATAATACATCACCTTTTAAAGAATACATAATTTAGGGCTGAAAGAGGTATTTTAAATAGCAGAAAAGAGACGGAGTTAGGAAAACTTGTGATGGAAAACTTTCCTGCTCTATACCCACGAGGAAAGTGATCAGACTTCATGTGCTGTCTGGGCTAGCAGGGCTAAAACTATTTTTTAAAGAATAACTGCAGAAGAGAATTGTAGATAAATTTTGTGCTAGAAAAGCAGTAATAAACCTGCACCTGTTACTGTGCCCTTCTAACCAGCCTGTCTCTAACCTAGGCACAAAGTTGTCTGAGTTTGCGTCTGAACAGGACACTTATTTTTTTTCTTCCCAAAACTTTAGCATAGATAAGAAATGTGAAAAAAATATTTAGCAGTGAAGCAGATTGCTGATTTGAATTTTATTTATTTATTTATTTGGGGAAATAATGCCCATCTCATTGTGAAAGTTACAGACTACAGAGAAAAGCCTGCAGCAAAGGGCAGCAGGGAATGCATGTTAATGAGGGCTAAAAGACCACCACTGCTTCTAAGCAGCATAGGCTGATGTTTAATATTAGTATTAATATTCCTTTTTTCTCTTAGACATAACTTTTCTTTGTCACATAACTGTTTGTGCTATCTGAAACTTTACAAAGTCCAGTCAGCAATTCCTCAGGTTCATTTTTCACACCCTGTATTGAATCTCAGCTTTTATATTCCAAACGAACCCTGAATGTAAAACGTTCTTATGTAAAAGCAGGGACAAAAGACTTACTTTGCTTTTGAGAAATAGATTGCATAAATAAATACGACAACGCATGGATATATAATATACTAAAATAAATAGTGTGTGCATGGGTGTGGATGGGTATATAAACAATATTTGCCACACTATGTTTATATCACTCTTGCGCAAACTTTATCAAGTGAAATTTTCATGGAGGTGTGCGAGATTAGGACCAAAGTGTTTATGCCAAACTGCCTGATAAAACATTGGATTTCGGACAACAGCAGTGTCAGTTCTGCATGGTGTAATCACTCCGTATTGATGGAGAATGATTCTGTACCATTGTGAGAGGTGTCCCTCAGCTTCCAGCAGCGATAACACTGCGGGACTGTGTACAAATAAAATATATCTGAGGACAACTGCACCTATCTGCATCTTTCCTGGCTGTGAACAGGGAATTTATCCAGTTGGATGGTGGCATCAACATGGTAAGAAGGGAGTTTTAGGTTCCTGGTGACCCACAGTGGGGCCTGGCCCAATGGGCACTGCTTGAGTCCACTCGTAAACCAGAGCGAGCTTATTAAACTCCATTCACCTTCATAGGGAACTTTCACTTCAAGGCATATTTTGTTTTTTTCAAATAAGCCCTGCTTCCAAAGGGGTTTTTATCTTATAAACGTTACCACTTATTTTGCTCCCCATAAGAAGATCTCCAGCAAAACAAAAGGGGAAGCACTGCCTCTCCCGCCTCTGTCCGTTCTGTTGCTTCCTTTCTGCAGTCTGCACACTTTTGCTGGAAGTTATTTCCTCCGCAGTGCATTTCGCAATAGACTCGAGACCCTGTGGAAATGCATTTCAACTCTGCAGGCATTTCTGCGACGCGCTGGGCTCCGCAGCCAGCGCCCCACGTACGGCCGTGCCAGGCGGCGATGCCGCCAGCAGCTCACGGTCAGAGCAGGTCTTTTCACACAAAGATTGACCAATTTTTAGTGTACTTATTCCCACTCGCCCTTAGCACAGCTGCTTTAATTCCCCACATGAATGTGGCTTTGGCGATGCACCCATGGCCCAGACCCCAAATGGTGTAGCCGTTTTCATCTGCAGTGCTTCTTCATCACCCTGCTCTCCTGCTGGGAATCGTGGCAATGGACAGAAAATACTGCATGGAAAAACATTATAATTCACGTGTATTTAGTGGTGTAAGGTGAGAACTTCCATCAAACGTAGTACTCGGCTTATTTAAGCTACTCCCTGAAATTTGGAGCCTGGAAGTTGAAAGTTCTGCCCTGCTGTTTTAGGATGACATGGCGTTCACAAAACCGTGGTGTTTTTTGTAGATTCATAGAACGGCTTGGTTTGGAAGAGATAGATATCATCGAGTTCCAACAGTCCTGCTATGGGGAACTCTATTGCAGGATCTGGAGCCTTTAAACTAAGGAGGAAAACCCTGTTATGCCTAGTTCTTTGTGCACATGTGGAATAAAAAAGCAATCTCTTCCCCGGTGAGAGTCTTACAGAATACTCTCATTTTTGGTAGCTTCAGAATATTGTTGATTTCATGGCGGATGGTGGGACAAGGTTAGGCATGGCACTAAACTACTGCTTCTCCGTGAAGTTTCTGCTGGTATTTGTAGATCCATTGTGGGTTGTGAGACAACAGAGAAACGTCTGAGCATTGATTTCCATCCACCACACTGGCACTCAGGTCTCTCGGGCGTGTGAGTCAGCAGTGTGTGGCTCTAAGGTCTTGATGGAAAAGGAATCAGGATCAAGCCTGGTAATTTCAGGGGGCTTCTGGCTCTCAGCAGGGTGAAGCTGCTCCCAAGGCCGCCACAGTGGCTCTCCCAAAGCCACCAAGATCACTCAGGGCCCAGGAGAGCCCCGTTGTCTGTCTCAGGCCTTTAATGATCGCTGCTGTATGTTAACAGGCCATACCACATATAGCCCGGCTATTGTCAGCGCTGATCCTTGTCCAACTGACGGGCTATTCAAAGCGCTTCTCAAGCCTCTCCAAAATCCCAGCTTGTTCTACCCCGATGACAGCCATCCCTCCCATTCGGAGTTCTCTTTGTACGCTTGATAACATGGTGGAAATCCCTTATTATGCTTCTTTTAATAATGCTTTCACATGGCAAGGGGACATGATGTTTTAATTTATGCAGTGCACATCATCCTTCGACAATTTGCTAAGAGGAGCCCTCGCGACCTAAGCCTGCGCCGAATAACACAAGTTTATGCAAAACCAGTGGTTTCCAACCTGTGGTCTCCAGATCGCTGGGAACTGGCGGGCTCCTTCCGAGGGGTCACCAGGAGGTAACCAGGAAAGCAGAGCCGCTGCCGGGAGGTTCAAACGCGCACCGCCGCGCACGGAGCCGCGCTGTCACCGGTGCAGGTCTGGGGCTCCCAAACTGCAAGCTGAAAATCACTGTCTCAGGGGATTTCTTCCTCTTTTTTTGGGGGGTTTGTTTTTTAGGTTTTTTTTTGTTGTTGTTGTTTTGTTTGTTTGTTTTTTGGTTTTTTTTTTTGTCTCTGTACTCACTACGCTTCGGCTGCACCCTCTGTGTCATTAAATACCTGCTCAAGTCAATTAAAAGCAGTAAATTCAGAGGGGTAACCACACTGCTACTTATGAGTTGTGTGAGTTGAAGTCTCACTTTGTTGTCAAAAAATAGCAATTAACCTTCAGATCCACTTGCTCTCCCCCCCCCCCCCAAATTAATTTTGCAGTATTATCACGCATCTTGAGGCTTCCAGTTTTAAGCATATAATGCTTCTCCTGTTAATGAAGCGGGTATCCACGATCAAGGGGAGCTGAGAGCCACAGACAATTGTTTGTTTGCCTTTATTTCTCACGCCCTTTGAAGGTTTTTCTTTCTCCTCTGTGTTTTTTTTTTTGGTTGAGTTTTTTCTGGGCTTTTTTTTTTTTATTAAGTGACTTTAGCAGATTGTACCCTCAGAGCTGTGAATAATGGGGTTATTCTACAAAAATGGCCAAGGCTAGTTAAGACACACAAAGCCAGGAAATCCTTTCAGGGATGAAATCAGGACTATTTTAGGGGTGCCGTGTAAGTTGGAGACTTTGCAGCTTGGCTGCTGCATCGCTTGCCAGGCACGGCAGCGCTGCGGGGACCGACCGGTCCTCCCCCGCCGGGGGCTTGCCCGGCCGGGGGAGCCCCGCACCTTCACCGCACCGGGGGTGGCAAAGCCCGGGGGGGTTTGCAAAGCACGGGGGGGGCAAAGGTGGACGTGCAAAGGAGGATGGCGGGGTTTGCCAGCGCCCGGGAACTTTGCCCATGCAGCAAAGGAGCTTTGCTGGTGCAAGGGACGGGGGTTCCCCGCGCCGGGGGTGCGCATGGGGGGTTCCCGTGCAGAAGGGGGTCCCCCGTTCAGGAGGGGGTTTTACGCGTGCGGAAGGTTATCCATGCAGGATGGGGGTGTTATCCATGCAGGATGGGGGGTGTTATCCATGCAGGATGGGGGGGGTTACCCGTGCGAGGGGCAGGACCCCCGCGGCTGGGAAGGGGCTCGGCGGGGGCGGGACACTGCGGGTCCGCAGCGGGGCCGCCCGCCCGGCCGGGGGTGTGCGGGGGATGTCCGTGAGCCCCGCCGCCCCCCGGTGCGGGTCTCCTGTGCGAATCGCGGCGATTGCGGAAATACGCGGGGGCGGGGGGGAGGAGGAGGAGGTGGAGGAGAGGAGGAGGAGAAGAGGAGGAGGAGGTGGGCGGGAGGCTGCCGAATCGCTCGTAACTTCTGCAAAGTCCCGGGCACTGGGATCCCACCCGGCAGAGCGTGGAGAGGCGGCGGCAGCGCCCGGGTGCGCCCGCCCCGACCCCGGCTCGCCCCGCGCCGCAGCCACCAAAACCCCCAGATCAGCCCAAAAGCCACGGGAAGAAAAAAATCCCAACACATCCCACCTAAGAGCCGGCGGCAGTTGGCTGCGGCGGGTTTTCCCTTCCGGTTCCCAACGGCTGCGAGTCGATTTTAGCCATAAGAAATATAAAAAATTGCGAAGAGAGAAAAAAAAAAAAAGGAAAGTGCCGCCAGCCGCCAGAGCCCGCAAAGTTTCTCTGGCGCTGTTATCTGTGTTATCCCTGTTATCCCTGCCCGTGGGACGCGGCGCCGCTAAAACTCTTGTTTTTGTATTTTTAACCCGATTCCCACGCTTTCGCAGAGGGAATTCGCTATTGTCTGCGCGGGGTCTGGGCGCGGAGGGAGCGCGGGCGCGCAGGGCTGCGCCGCAGCTGCCCTTTTTTATTTTTTTTAATCTTTTTTTTTTTTTCTGGTCAGGGATTTGAGAAAACCGCTGAGCTTGACAGATTCCCCCGCTTTCCCCCCTCCCCGCCCGTACGTGCGCGCCGGCTCCGTGCGCGCCGTCTGGAGCGCCCGCGGCCGCGCACAAAGAAACGCGCCCGGGCGCGGGCTGTGACGGACCGCGGCGGGGACCAATGGGCGGGGCTGGGCCTTCTGACGTCACCAAGAGCTGCCCAATCAGCGGCGGGAGTGGGTGTTGCGACGTTTGAACTCCCCCGGGGGGAGGGGCGCGCCTTTTTTTTTCTTTTTTTTTCCCCTCTAGGTTTTTATTCTCCTTTTTTTTTTTTTCTCTCTCCTCTTTTTATTTTTTTCCTTTTTTTTTTTCCTCCTTTTTTTTTTTTTTTTTCCTTTTCCGCCGAAGTTGGCGGCGCCCTGCGGGGACGGGGCCGCTGGCGGGGCCGGAGCCTCGGAAACCTCCGGATTTAGCACCCAAAAAAAAAAAAAAAAAAAGGGGAGGAGAGAAGGAGAGAAGAAGAAAGAAAAAAACCCATTTTATTTAAAAAAAAACCCCACGTTTAAAAAATTATTTATTTTTTTAAAGCGTGCTTAGAAAAACGCTGAGTTGGGAAAAATGAGGATAACTTGCGCGCCCACCCGTTTAGCGCTCAAATATTCTGGGGTGGGGGAAGGTGCTTTCCTCTACCCGTATTTTTTTTTGGGGAAGGGGGGGTTGTCCGCGGCTGCGGAGGGGCTGCACTTGACCGTGGCCCCTGCCTAGAGGGCGCAACCAGCCGTCCCGCGGCCAAAAGTCTCCCGAAGGGCGCCAAAAGTTACTTAAAAGATAATGCTGGAAACCGCAAAAGGCTGGGAACGGTGCGGCACGGACGAGTGGGGGACACAACCCACTCCCTCTCCACCTCCGAAATAAGCTGCGGGAGGGGATTTTTCCTCCTTTTCCCCTATAAGATGGGATTTTTTCCTTGCCTGTGTCGCCGTCGTTGCCCCCCCCGCCCCCCCCCCCCCCAAAAAAAAAGAAAATCCTGTGACTACACGCAGGGACGCGGGGGTCACCTAAACTGCCTCCGGCATCAGTGGAAAACGCTATTCCCAAGCGGAAAGGGGGGGACACACCACCCGGGACACCCTGCGAGTCCCCAGGAGCGGGCTGGAGAGCATCCAAACCCCAAACCCAAACGCTGCCGGTGCCAAGACAATGCGCTCCAGAAGTGTCAGGAGGCGCGGGGGTATTTTTAATTTTAAGCGCTTCACTTTTAGATTTCATAAGTAAGAAAGAGGGGGGAGTGCGATGTGCCGATGAATTTATGTGTTGCTATTTTTTAGAAGAAAATCTTTATTTTTTTTAAAGTGGAATAAGCACCCTCGATTCTAAAGCGCTTGATTTAAAATGACAAGTGCCAAAGGGGATGGGGAAAGTTGTGGAAGGCAAAGCCGCTTCCCCCAGCCCCCCCCCCCCCCACCTCGCCCCATCCCTCCATGGTCAAGGGCCGAGCGGAGCCGCAGCCCCCGGGAAGAGCAAAACAAAACAAAACAATATAAATAAATAACAATTACAATAGAAAAATACACAACCTCCCCCCCGTAAAAAGAGGAAAACTTTGAGCCGAGCCCGGCTCGCCTCTCGGCTCCGCGGCTGGCCGCGCTGCGGGGCGGCGGGGCGGAGGGAGGCGGCGGCGCCGCAGCCCCCTCCCCGCCCCTCCCCGCCCCCGCGGGCGGGCGGCGCGGGGCGCGGGGCGGGCGGTGCGCGGCGCAGAGCGGAGGGGCGCGGAGCGGAGCGGAGGGGCGCGGAGCGGGGGCGGCGGAGGGGCGCGCAGCGAGCGCTATGCCTTTAACGGCGCGCGGGGCAGGCATGCCGAGCGCGTAGTGCGGGAAAGTCGAGGCGGGGTTAAAGTTCAGCTCATGGAGCGGCTCCGCGCTGGCTGCAGTTTGGCAGAGTTGGAAATGTGAAAGCAAGAAGCAGGCTCGGGGCTCCCCCTCCTCTCCTCTCTCTCTCTCTTTTTTCCCCTCCTCTCTCTCCCTCTCCCTCTGTCTCTCTCCCCCTCTCTCTCTCCCTCTCTCCCCGCACACGCACACCTCCAAACCGCAGCCCCCCGCAGCAGTCATGTATTCTCCGCTCTGTCTCACCCAGGTAAGCGGCCGCCGGGGCGCGGTGGGGCCGGCGCTGCGGGGGTGCGCGGCCGTGCGCGCCGGGGAAGGGGCACCACCGCCGCTCGCCGAAACTAACTTTGTTGCCTTTCGCTCGCATCCCCCCCCCCCTCCACCCCCTTCCCGCACGGCCATTTGTGTCGGCACATGGCTAATGGCGCCTACTTATTAATGCTTTAATTAACGGGGGGGGCCGCGCGGGCGCGGTGCTGCGGGACGACCCGCACGGCCCCGCCGTGCTTGGTCATCCGCGATCGATGCCGCCGATGCCGCCGCCCGCGCCGGAGCGCCTCGCACCGCCCCGCACCGCGGCCCCGGGGCAGCGCCGGAGCCGCTGCGCCGCTCCCCGCCCCGGGCACGGCGCGGCCCGCACCCCCCGGCACCGCGCTCGGCGCTCCGCGGGAGCGGCCCCGCCGGCTCCGCGCCCCCCCCCAGCGCCCCGGGCTCGGACCGGAGAGAGGGACCGTCCCCCGCACCTGGGCTCGCTCCCGCGGTGCGGCGCGGTGCGGCCGCCCCCGCGCAGAGCGCCCTCCGCACCCGCGGGGGCCGCCCCGGCCGGGGGAGCGTGCGTGTGTCCCCCCGCAGGGACACCCGCAAACTTGTCCCGCGCGTGTCGCGCGTCCCCCCCGCCGCCCTCCCGCCCGCGGATCGGGCCCCGCGGCACTCGGCGCAACTTTTGCGCCCTCCGCTCGCGGCGGGACGGGGCTGCGCGGGGAGCGGAGGCGGGGGCGTCGCTCCGCGGTGCCCCCCGGTTGCGCGGCCGCGGAACCCCCGGCCCCCCCTTTTCCCCGCGCGCTGCTGCAGGACGCTGAATTACACCCCTTCAATTAGCAGGATATAATGGTTTAACGAGGAAATGCTTTGTGGCGGACTCAAACCCCAGATTATTTCCTCCTGCAGGAGATTTTGACTACATTATTCTTATTAATTTAATTGGAATATTTTTTTTCTCCCGGTGAGAAAGCCTCTCCGGGCTCTTTCCGTCGAGAAAAAGGCAAGGAATTGCAGGGAGAGGGGCGGCAGCTTCCCAGGCAGCCCGAAGAGCTCTCAAAGTTTCGTCCCCTTCTCCAGTCGCGGTCCCCTCTCCTTCCCCAGCCTCCCCCAAATTTTGGGGTGCTGGCGAGAAAACACCAGGCCGGCGGGGGCACGAAACTCCAAACCGTACACTTGCTCAAAAGGCAGGAGGAAAACGTGAGCAGCGGGAGTTTGCAGAGGATGGGATGCAGCAACTCCGGGCTGTGCCTGGGCAAAGTTTGTGTCTTTAATTCAACTCTGAGAAATACCTGGTTTTTGTCAGCGCAGCGGCTGCAGGAGGGACCCCCGGACACTCCGTGCAGGGCCCGCAGCGCCGACGCTCTTGGCATCTCCACGTGGGGCTCCTGGGGCTCAGTAGGCCCAGTCGAGTATTAAGGACAGAAAATAAATCCATGGGCTGGTTGCTCCCTGGTCCAGTCGTGTCCTGTCCCTGTCGTTCCCCCACCCCCGTCACCCCCAGCTTTTTTTTTTTTTTTTTTTTTTTAAGTTTATCAAAAGAAAAGCAGAAAGCCAGGCATGTGCTTTGACTCCGTTAGGAAAATCTGGCATTCTTGCTGCACGTTTGGAAAAGTAATAGGAGGATTAGAGGCCTCCTGACAAACTCTTCCCTCCGAAGGATCAATTAGGTGATTCTGTCATTTTTCCATAGAAAAAGGGGGCGAGCCCTGAGCTATTGCAAATAATTTCCTATCTTGTCATTTCAAGAGCTTTTATTGATACAAGTTTTAGGAAATATTTAATTTTCTTTTTTTTTTTTCTTTTTTTTTTTTTTGGTCAAGTTTTTGTTCAGATTTAAAGGGAAGCTCTTGAAAGTGGGTTAGAAAAGGAAAACAAACAGAAATCCTGGTTCTGAGCATATTTATCCAAGCCCTGGAACCAAAATGGCACAAGCATTTTGTGTCATCTGTCAGAAAAAATCCAAACATCGTTCCATTTACATATCTGCTGAGGAGCTAGGAAATAGTTGGGGAACATATGCACGTCTCCTCATAGATTTACAAGCAAATGGATTGTAAAAATATTAGCAAGGGTCGCTGTAGTTGGCTTAATTTCAAAAAGATCTGCAGAAATACATTGTTTCAAAGCCTCCTTTGCAGGATTACATTATCGAAGGCGCCTTTGGGTTGGCGTTGGGGTTCTTTTGTCCTAGGGTTTTTGTTTTGTTTTTCTTAACACCTTTTTGGAGAGCGGAGGAGAATTTTGGGATAAACAGTACAGAACTGTGCAGCCCAAATTTTAGGTGCTGCTTAGAGATAGGCAGCTCTCGGAAGAGCTGTATCCTCAAACTTCGGAGAGGAGTGCAGTAAAGAAAAGCTCAACTTTTTATTATTGCTTTGCCAGCTTTCTGGCGTCTTTTATTTTTAGGTAACCCATCAAGCACTGAGGGGAGAAAGCAAATGGCTTTATCAAATACTTTTAAAGTTTCCCTTCAAGCTAACTTGTGGAAAGGGAAAGATCATTGCCTTTTCTACCAGTTCCTTAAAATCCTGCTATTTTGCAGCGAGGCTGCAGGCAAGTTGCACATCTGTTAGCACACTTGCACTGACACATTTCCAAAACTTTTTGGGTTTTCTGAGGGGGCTGTAGCACCACTGAAATAAGAAATTGTATTGTGCAGAAGCTGCTCCCCCCCCTCCGTCCCCGCGTCCAGCCCAGTTCTGTTTGATCAGTCCTGGCTGCTTTTATTTCCACTTGGACTTTGCTAATACCTCAGCGCCGAGATTGAAGCGGTGCGATTTTCCGGAGCAGCGTGTTTACCAAGACACTTTGAAAGTTGGTCTGTTTATGAGTCGTTAACCTTTTCTCCTCATACACCATTTTGAAAAGACACATTAGGGTGTAATAGGGACGTGCACACCTCGCGCCTGAGCAGCAGTGCTTCTCTTTTACTTCAGCCACAGACCCTGACTTAGCACCAAAAAGCATCTTGGTTTTTTCCCCCCCTCCCTTTAAAGTGGTTTAGTGTTTTTTTTAAAAGGGTTTTTTTTTGGGTGTTGTTTTTACCTCCCCTTTCAGGTTCACATCGTAGAAATCAGCTTTAGCGCAGGTTAAAGCAACTCTGTCTTGGATGTTATCCAACGCCGAGCCAAAAAAGTCCCGAGCACATGAGATCAGGCAGGACAAAGTGCTGCTTAAAGCAGAAAAGTTAAAATATTTCAGGATGTACCAAGACGTGTTTGGAAAGTGGGAAGGCTGGAAGCGCTGCCCTGGCTCGCTGTGGGCTGTCGAGCCTCTTTGCTCTGTGTACCTTCACAGATAAACTTCCACTTGACAAAAGGCCTTTTTTCCTTGACTCTCCCTGAGTGGGGAAAGGGAAGGACAGGAGGGATCAGGAGGGAGGGTTTATTATTTTTAATAGCTTGTAGAGACCTGTAGTTTTTATATTTTTCTTGTTTTTCCCCCCCTTCCTCCCCCCGCCGTGAGAGCTGTGTCTGGTGGGTGAGAGCAGCTCCATGTGCTGGGACTGTGCCTCCTCTCACTTTTTGAATCTGCCGACTGCAAACTCGCAGCAATCTTTTCTTTTTTTTTTTTTAAACTTTATTGAAATTTGAAACTATCATCTTTTCCCATAGAGGAGGGTAAAAAAAAAAAGAGGAATGTGCCAATCACCGGAGTGATTTATTTTGTTTTACCTGCTTTTATTTTAATAATAATTCATGGTACTTTGATTGCTGCCGCTCTGCTCTAATGAAATATATTGTGCTGCTAGGAAAGTTTTTAACAATCTGTGTTTAAAATAAAAATAAATGCAATGGTGCTACCTATAGATTTAAGTATCTATAATTCTGGGGCCACTCAGAATAAGTGCAATGAAAGCTCTGGAGGAGTCAGCAGAAGGTCTTGAATTATGACAGGATTTTGCTGATAGATATTTCTACTATTGATTTCTCAATTTTTCATAATTTCTGAAAAGAACAATGCAAATTAAAATAAAGTGTTGAAAAGAAGTAAGATGTCTGTTTTAATAACCATATTTGCATGACCCACAATGATTTGAGTAGAAAATGTACTCCATGGGATAATTAAAGAAAAAAAAAGTTACTTTGCTAATCTGAAAAATCCCCGATGTTTTCTCACACAGGGGTGGGTAGCGGGTGGCTTTTCCCATGCTGGGGAAAACGTTGCAGAGATTACTTTATTTTTCCCTCCTGGAGGGCCCAATCCTGAGAAAAGGAGGAACTGGAAGCAGGGACGTCCCCAGCACGCAGCGCTAGATCAGGCCCCGTAGGCTGGATACGTTTTTATGTGCAGCCTTGAGTTGGGTCATTCATTTATTCAGCGAAAAAACAAGAAGCGTGACCCCAGAATATTATAATATGTTTTGATCTCTTTGGCTGATTTATGTAATACTTAGTGAGGAGAAAAAAATATATAATTATTAAAAAAAAAATCAAGGGGTCTTCTCGCCTTTTTTTAGTGTCAGCATAATTTTAATTGCGATATTTTTTGTGCCAGGGGAGAGGGGCGATCTTTAACTCCTCGTTACACAAAGCAAGCAGTGTCTCCGGATGGCCAAACTAACTTTCCGAGTAGGACATTTCTTTTTAAATATCTGAAAATCTGACACAATTAATAATTCTTTGCGCATTTGCACAAGTTGTGCTACGGTTTTCTGTTACTGCATTTTTCAATTTTTCCTGTTTATTTGGGATTTTTTTTTTTAATTTTAGAGAAACGCTCAGAGTTTGACTTTCCCTAATATGCCCAGATAGCAAGTTTTTTGGTGTTTTTTTTTTTTTTTTTTACTAAATATAAACAAAAATATTTTTTCAAAAAGATAAATTGCAAGGCTTGCTTTTTCTAGGGTTTTAGTGTTAGTTATGATTGCGCTCGCGGGATAAATCGACCGCGGTACTTCTCGCTCCCTTCACTGTTTAGGAACCAGAGTGAAAACCATGCTTCATTGTAATTGTATATACAGCTATAGTGGCATTTTACTATTCTGCCGGCTGCTATTTCCAAATATATCTTAGGGAAAGTTTTACTATACTTTAGACTTCCCCATACAAACATTGATTGGCATCCAAATGTTTAGGATTTGCCAAATTGGCGGGCAAACGCTGGCTACACCGCAAGCAGCGGGGTCAGGGAGAGAGCAAAGGGAGATATGCGCTCTGCAAGTGGACCTGCAAAGGAGTTTTTGGCTTTTAACTCATTCTGCCCTTTTTTGTTATTTTTTAAAAAAGGTTTGGGAACTGGGGAAAGGGCGCCAGCATTGCACCATCTCCATCTGGGCGCTTGGTTAAAGTTGGACCCTGTTTTTGGGGGGCGGGAGCGGAGGTTTTGGGTAGGCGCGAAAGGGAAGCGGGGATGTGGCAGTGGTGGGTTTGGGGTCCATTAGCAAGGGGTCCCACGGCCCTTAAAATTTATCAGCACCCTCCTAATTCTCACCATCCTGCAAAAGCCCTGTTTTTGAAGGCTCTTTCTTGATGGTTTCTGTGGCATCAACCCTTCTCTGTAACTTTTTTCAGGATGAATTTCATCCCTTCATCGAAGCACTTCTGCCTCACGTCCGAGCGTTTGCGTACACATGGTTCAACCTGCAAGCCCGAAAAAGAAAATACTTCAAAAAACATGAAAAACGCATGTCAAAAGAGGAAGAGAGAGCCGTGAAGGACGAACTGCTAAGTGAAAAACCCGAGGTAAAGCAAAAATGGGCATCCAGACTTCTGGCAAAGCTCCGGAAAGATATCAGGCCTGAATTTCGGGAGGATTTTGTTCTCACAGTCACAGGAAAAAAGCCTCCGTGTTGCGTTCTTTCCAATCCAGACCAGAAGGGCAAGATGAGAAGAATTGACTGCCTTCGCCAGGCAGATAAGGTCTGGAGGTTGGACCTTGTTATGGTGATTTTATTTAAAGGTATTCCGCTCGAAAGTACTGATGGCGAGCGCCTTGTAAAGTCCCCACAGTGCTCTAACCCCGGGCTGTGCGTACAGCCCCACCATATAGGAGTTTCTGTTAAGGAACTCGATTTATATTTGGCATACTTTGTGCACGCAGCAGGTAAGTGCCTTTCTCTACCACCTTCTCCAACTTTTCGGTTATCTCCGTGCCGGGTGCCGTGCCCCTGTGGCGGCTGCATGAGCTGGGGAGGGAGCTGGGGATGCCGGTTATCGCTCTCCCGGGGTGGTGAGGAGGGTGCCAAAACTCCCCCCCTCACTTTTTACATTTTTTTTTTTAATGGGGTTTTTAAGGTGCAGCCACATAAAAGTGGCTCTTGTTTTCCGCGGTTAACAGCATTTCGGGCATCCTTCACAGGTGTTATCCTAAATGTTGTCCAAGGAGGGCTCGCAGCCGGACGCGGTTTCCTTTATCCTAATTTTGGGGGAAAGCAGATAGATTTTAATTTTTTTTTTTTTAATAAAGTTTGCATACGTTATGCACAAAGTTGTCCAAGAGGGCTAGAGATGCCTGAGGCCTGTGGGTCAGGAGTACCAGGTATCCTCACCCCACAGGGATTAGGTCCTGTAAACCCTGCAGGATTGGAGGGAAAAGAGAAGACAGTCCCTTGATAGCAAACCTAGTCATCAGGTCTGAGTGGGCATGAAACAAACCTCTGGGTAGCCCTAGGGGGAAAAGGAGACATTTAAACCCCTTAAAAGATCAAAATTTATACACCTAAAAGCTAAGCAGGTCTTGAAAAAAATTCCTGATTTGGCAATATTGTGCTTATGAGGAGGAGCTGAGATGTTTTAACGTGTGATGAAAATCTTGGGATCCCAGACTCCAACACAAAGTATGCTCTGCCTGCGGCGTGACTCGGCGCGCTCAGAGGATGTGTAGTATGTTGACTGGGTAAAATAATACGCTATTGTAGTTCTCCTGAGTGATTGCAGCGCAGAAAAATGTGCATGTGTGAGGTGTGATGCCCCAAGTTTCATGTATGGGATGTGTGGGTCCCCCAGCATATCCTGACTTGTGAGCTGAGGGGCTCGACAGGCTGGAAAAACAGAGGAGCAGGGGAGAGAGGAATCATATTAGTAGAAACCACTTCTGTATAAATATTTATCGGTAAGAAAACCAAGCAAATTACAGGCCAGGGAGCCTGCATTTCCCATGCCAACTTCTTTCCGAGGGTCTTGCAGAAAGTTTTGGCTTCCCCAAAGTTTTTCTGCGCTGAGTCCCTGCCATGGTTGTTGTGTTAGGCAATGTCGCCGCTGGGATTTTACAGATATGATCCCTGTTCGGAAATAACTTTTGAGTATCCTCATGGTATTTCCTACAGATAAGCTGCAGCATTTACTTTGCACTTCGGTGTGAGGTGATAAATCATACAGTACATTTATGATTAAAGGGAAGTAGGCAAATATTGGGGAAAATTATTTATTTACTCTGCGCTTTATTATGGCCATCGTGAAGGAAGCGTTATGGATAAATGGCTAACTGAAGGGAGCTTGGGGCTGGGGCATTTCAGGTCACCTCCTGTTCCATCACCAACCCCGAGGGGACCATGGACTCACATCCCTTTTGTCTGCCTCAGTTTCCTCCTCCGCATGTTGGAGTGGGTTGATAAATTTAAAATGCTTTGATATCCAAATAGAAGCTATAAATGTCTATTTACTGATCTACAGCACGCAGGTTTTTATTATTTGGATTTATATATAGCATGATGCAGTAAATACTGATCCATATTGTATTTCCCAGGCCCTCCGTGGAGCTCACAAATTGTTGATAGAAACCAACGGTCTTGGCTTAGCTTGCATGTAGGGTCACAGAAATGTAGGATGGGGAGAAAAGGACAAAACCCAGTGGTGGGAGTATTTCGGGGAGCTTCAAGGGATCTCTCCCTGTTATAACAGTCGGGCAATAGACGTTATGAAAGTTCAATATTGCGATTAGGGATATACCATCTTATCAGCGCGCCGGTGGCAAACAGTAGCCTTGATAGCGAACTGCTGTTTATTCCTGCCATCATCATCAACAGGCAGCGATCACACCGATTGTCCTTCAGATTTGGTGTTTGCCACGGAAACACGGCGCGAGCCCTTGGCGTGGTTTTTGGGGTTAGATTTGGGGATTTGTGTGAGCAGCCATGCGCCCGTGCAGAGCGCACCGCGCCGTGTTTTCGGCCGTTGTTTGCTGATTGCACGCATTGCATTGTGCTCTCGATGCAGGAGTGTGTGCTGGCATATTCCTGCTAAACCTCAGCGGGGAGGGGGACAAGATGTTTTTTGGGAGGTGGCACAGCGTGGTCGCTGTCTATATGGCTTCACAGAGGTGTACCGAAAGCCTTGCGTAGAGCTACCTCTTTTTCTTCCCCCGTTTTTTCCCGTTTTTTTCCCCCCTCCGATGTATCCCAGCAGTCTTTGTTACACCTGAACATTGGCCAAGTTGACAGCCATTGGTTCCCGCAGACCCGCAGTAATGGCAGCTTGTGCCGGGTGCGCAACAGGAAAATTACAAAAGAAAAAAATATTAAGGGTCCTTTGTCTCCAACTCCATCAGACCTCGCTCCCCAAATGTATGGACCACGTATTTATAAGGAGGAAGTCACCAGCGCAAACATTAGGTAGGCTGGTCAACTTACATATAGCGGATTTGACAAGCATCTGCTATAGTACAGAAGATTTGTAAACACTAAACAATGTTTTTACCTCCTTAAAAGTTTTGAGAAGTTGCCAGTATTGGCAGGAGGCACAGACTCCGAAACGTGCTTGAAGATACGTGCCAAAACCATTGTGACCTTTTCACCCATAGTGCTCGCTTCTCTTTTTCTTGTGGGTTTTTTTTCCCCCTACTTTTCGTCTTCTTTTCTTGGGGGGAGTATTCTGTTCCAAGATGCCCTTATTCGAGATGACTTCGGCAGCAAGATGTCCCTTTCCTTCTAAACATGTAGGATAATTATTGCTTTGAATCCACGCTTTTCCTTCAGTAGGCACTATCATCTGTAAGGGAACACATGTGCACAGATTTAAATAGTGCTTCTTACAAAGCTACTGAAATCAATTATTCTCTTTAAGAACTGGCTAGAAAGAGAAAACAAAAATATGCAAATAGGCAAACTACATGTCATTTTCATTAAAAGGATAAAAAAAAGAAATTAAAAAAAAAAAAGGAAAGGAAGATCGGTGCTTTGTGAATTAGAGGTTGACCAAAAAATGTATTGAAATCTAGAGTATTGCTCTCAGTTTGCAGTTTCTAATCTGCTTAACTAAAAGCAGGCGGCATTTTCATACCCTGAACTTGGGTTTGCTTTTTAGTTTTCACTTATTCTGCTCTTGTATCAAATGACAAGTTGGAAACCATTGTGGCAAACCGTTTTCTTTGTGGGAGTCAAACAGTAAAGCTAATTTATGACCGGTCCTTTACCAGATGATCTGTATCAGAATCTACAATATACTAGGCACGTGGCAAGGTCACAATTTAAGTTGTTAAGGTCACAACCTTAGCCACCAGGCATTTGACCTTTTAGATAAAGTTAACCTTTGTTCATTAGTAGGCACTCAACCGAGAACTTTCTGGAGTTTTTTACTGCTTTGGAGTTCCTCTTGCTAATGTGGTCAGATTGGAGAATGGAATCGCAATAGAAGTAGTTAAATTTTCTGAGAGGTCACAGTTTTTAGACACTTCTCCAGTGGCCGAAGCGGGATGGTGGGCCAGGAGGCGATGCTGCAATGCCCAGTTTATTTTTTTGGCCGCCCATCGTTATGCGCTTCGGGCGAGAATTAAACTCGCGAGGTATTTGTGGCAGAGAAAATCTTTTAATCTTTCAGAAGGACATTTAAAAATCCCAATTTAAGAAAAAATCCGGGGCTAGGTTTTATTTACGTAAGCTCATTTTTCTGTTCACGTTTAGACTCGAAGGCAGCGAAGGTGCCAGAACTCAGCCTTAATTTTTGTGACTGAAAATTTACTTAACTTCTAGATGTGCTCTGTGGCTAATTGCTGGGCAGTGCTATATAGCACATGACCTTGAACTTTAAGCTCGACCCATTTTATGTTCCCATCAACAGACTTAAAATATTCTCCTTGGACGACCATAAAGAGGCATCGATGGGAATAACCCAAAGATGGGTTAATGCAGAAGCCCTCCCGTACCCATGAAGGTTTCGGGGGGTCCGAGAGGTACCCAAGGCTTTGCGCTGTAATCTTTTAGTACAATTGGTATTGATTGTTGCTGCATTAATCCTGTTAATAGCCGCAGCCGGGCCGGGTGTCGCAGGGGTGGCAGAGGTGTCCTGACAATACCGTACGTCACTGAAAGAGCTGTCGCAGCGCCTTGAACTCCTGATCGCTGCTCTGCAAAAGTGGAGCGTTTGACGGTGGAAACTATTGCTGGCTCATACAGAAACACACACCATATTGTTTACTTAATTATGCCGGAGCGAAGGCTCATTTTTAATTATTTAGCTGACTTTCTCGCTCTGCTCTGATACCACATTTATTATTTAATTTGAAATCAAAAGGGCTTGCGCTCCTGTTAGTTTTTGATGCGTTTTACTTTTGTTTTGGCTACGTTATTGTCATTCCATCGTACGGTAATCCAGATAGCCGTGATATGCAGATTGGCCAGATGGTCATGTTAACAGATTGAGAACCTACTTCCCACTGCTAAAGAGCAGGTGTAAGATCAGTGGGCTTTTTTTTTTTTTCTTCTTCTTTCCTCCCAAGTTTCAACCAAAATGCTCTTTAGACAGATCATAATGGTAGCTAAAAAGGGGCACATTTCAAATGGTGTTTGTTTTGTGGAGATAATGCGTAATGTATATGTCATTTTTACGCCTATCTGAAGACTTTTAAAGCATCCATGACACTCCCTCCACCTATAATACTTTGAAAAACCTAATTCCAGCTCATGGCTGTTCCAGTGTATATCCAAAACAGTCCTTAAAGTTTTTTTCTGCAGACAGATTGCATTTACTCTTACCAAAAAACCACTTCAGGCAGCTTCACAGCAGGTATCTCACACATGCTCCCTGCGCAGGGCTCCCAATGCATGCCCAGGAGAACCTCAGCAGATCAACGGTCAGCTGAGATTTTAGTGTTTGTGGGCTGATAGAGTTGTTTTTCTGCTCCATTATTTTTTGCCAAAGTGAGACATCTGTAGCTTTAAAGAAAAAAAGTGACACTAAGACATCTCACAGTATTTCTGCCCTCAAGGAATAAAGGGAGAAGGCAGATTTTGTGTTGTTTTAGCATTACAAAAAGTACCCATAAAAAGTCAGTGGTGGGAGCCTGGGTCTCTATCTCAGTCAGGAGAGGTGAGGAGAGGACAGCCACAGCTTCTCAACACCCCAAATTTCATGCACCCACCTATCGTGGGCACGCATGAGACACAGCGAACTACACACCCCGCGTGGCGCAGAGAGATATCCCCATCTTTGGATGATCTCCTCTTTGGGGAGCAGGACTGGCTGCTCGCTGCAGCCACGAGCAGGGTGGGAGCTGACAGAAGCAGGATTTAGGTGGGACAACTGCTCTCCCTGTGCGGGTGTAACTGAGCCGGTGAGTATCCGTGATAATTCAGATACTAACTGGTGCGGCACTCGGGACGGCCTGCTCTATCACGAACCCCTGGCAGGAGTTCAGTCATGTGGTTTAGCTTTTCCCTTTCTCCAACAACAACAACAGCAACAACAAATAAACACGGGATAAAGGCGTATTTCATATGCCCAGGATGTTTTCCAGGTGATGGGTTTGCACAGTATAAGGGTGTGTTATTTCCATGCCTCCTTGCTTCGAGGTGCAGAAGCAGGAGAAGCTTGTGAGTGGTAAGAAAGTTGCCCAATGCTTCTGGCTTTTCTACAAGCAACTGCACTTTTATATTTCCCTTCTTTTCCACCCAATGATGAATAGCATTAATTTAGATCTATTTAAGGCGAGTGTGGGAGAAACCACAATCTTTGTTGTGGTCACTGCTGTACACAGCGGGGCTGAATGTTTCTCTTGGTTGAGGCCTCAAAGCTGAATCTGGAGAACCCAAAACATCGTGTCAGCTTTTCAAACCCTTCAAAGAGACAGCGGAATCCTAATTGTTCATAAAACCCGCTATTTATTATTACAATTATGTATTTTCTCCCCATTTGCATGTAAAGGAAAGGGCATCCCTTGCTTTCTGTGCCCTTAGCTTCTTCACAGCTCCTCCTCCTCCTCCCCCTGATGCTTCTGGTTCAGGCACTGGTGAGGTTTTTACAACCAGCAAACAAATTCCAACCCGCTGCTCCAAAACGCCTCAACCCCTCCCCAAAAGCCTGCACTTTTCTACACATGTGGGACCCTCCAGGCCTCAGGGACTGTCCGCAGCAAAATGAATTTGGGGCATCCTCACTGAGAGCCATGGATCTGGCTCTGCCCCTGCTCCTCTCCTCACAGACAAGGGCTGGAGCTGATGATTAAATTACAGGCTGTAAATTCAGGGGAAATTATTTTAGCCTCCTAACAGCAGCCGACCCGGACATTTCCTTATGCGAGTGAGGGCTTGTGGTAGATAAGCCTTGTTGGTGGACTAAAATTCATTTTAATCGCTTTGGTTTTCCCATTCATGTGGTACAACCACGTCTCTGGTTGTTGTTAATTTTCTCCTGCATTATGGGAGCCACCAAAAACTGTGACTGAAATCAACACTTGGGTCGTGTTGCCTCAGATGTGTGGGGCAGTTTTATCCCAGCAAGTTCATCTGGGGCTTGCAGCATTTTATCCCAAATTGCAAGGGCAGCGCCTGGACGAACCCATCATCACAGTGTGATTAATTTCAAAGAGAAAACAGAGTATTTATATATATTAAATGTTTCTAGCTACCATTGCCCCATGTCCCTACCCCAGGGGTGGATGTAAGACACCTGAGCTCAGCCCTGTGTGTGGGACCATCGTGGCTCGGGATGTAGGAGCAGGATGTGGCACGTAGAGAGGGTGGATTTGGGCTGGATTCGTAGCCGCTGCCTGTAAAACACACGAGGGCCTCCATTTTGTGTGCCAGGCTCTCACGTGCGAGTCAAAATGGAGAGCGGCGCGGTTGAGTTCGGCCTAGAGCGAAGCGTGTGGGCTCGTGTCGCCCGCGATCCCGCTGCCACCACAGTACACCCAGACCCACAGAGAGACCCAGGTGGGGTATCCTGGACTTGTACATCCATTGGCTGCTCCTGAAGGGTGTTGATCTGTTCTCCATTAATATCCACCCTCCCAGTCCGAGTGCCGTCCCGGTGTCATGGCGCGAAGGCCGCGGGGAGTCGTTCCTCCTTCCCGCGGGTATCGGCACACATCAGTGCCATTAGATCAGTGAGATAAAATCAAGACGGGTTTAATGACAAGCTCTTCTGAAAGTTTCCTGGACTTTATTGTTCATAACTTGGACCTGAGTCGGGTTATTTACACATGAGGATTAAAAAGCTGCAAACAACTGTGTGATTTTTAGGGGCTGAAAGTAATTAGCATATGTGGGTAGGAGGATACACGGCCTGTCTGCGTTCCTTTAAAATATAAATCACAGTTATTTAATTATGCTTGGAGAGGGCAGATTTAAGGATATACTGCAAAATGCATTACCTATTATACCAACACGATAATCTTATTAACCTTGCTTTCTACTTTTTAATTTTATTGTGCACCCTGTACAACTCTTATGATATCAAAAATAATTACTTGGAGAATACATGATGTCAGAGGTCCAATATGACATTTATCTTCACAGTGAGGAGACGGCTCCCTTGTGCATTGCATCGCAGCTCAGGAGGCACTCGGCAGGTCCACGCCAGGGGGAAGGAGGCAGGGATGGGTGTCATCAGCTGCTCTTTAATGTACACAAGTGTGTTTGCAGATTTGTGTTGTAACCAAGGGATGGCTTGACTAAACTTAAGGCAATTCAGCATCCTCAGGCCTTCTAAATTATGTTTTACTTGCTCATGCCATACAACTCCCATATGTGAGCCAATATTTCAGGGCGGCTCCATGCATTCAACCCCAATCCCAATTGGATCTCCTATTAAACCCTAAATTCTCCATCCCTGCCTTTATTATTTTTTTTTTTCCCAAATCTATCTCTCCTGATGTTTAAGATGTGTTGATATTTCCCCCTTTATTTTGGGAGGGAATGGGTGAGGGTGGGGGGAAACAAATGCCATAATAATATCCCTTTTCAGAAGAATATAGTTTAATTTTGTGTGTGCGTGCAGCAGCTGCCATTGGCAAGCTGTCGTCTTTGTTGCCATGGGCTTTTTTTTTTGGCATGCGTGCCAGAACATGATTGGATGTTTCAGTGTGTTCATGTTTTGGGGTAAGATATATCTGTAGTAAAGCAAAAAATTACCATGGGGTTGGTAGGTATCCAAAGTGGGGTTATTTGGCCAGGTGAACAGGCTGTGCTGGTGAGTGCGGTACCTGGTGGTTATTTGGTCAATGACAGAAAACTTGCTGCTGCTCTGGATTTTTGGATGATGTAAAAAGGTGGTTTAAAAGCATCACAGGAGGGTGTATCACTGAGGTCTCCTCCAGCAGGACGCCCTCAGGGTGCAGTGGGTGCTAGCTGGGGGGACTGCTCAGTGGATTTCTCCTTCCCATCTCACCTGGTGCATGGGGAGGTTGTGTCCATCTCCAGCTCTTGCTGTGACTGTGGGGAGCTGGATGGTGGCACAAAGAGGTGTCCAGAGGGGTGGAACACACCTTCCACAGGTGTAAAACCAGCATGGCATTCACCCATGAGAGCTGCAGGTGACAGCATATCCTCCAGACCTGCCACCATGTCACCAAACCCTGGCCGCAGAACAGCAGCCAGTGTTATTTCTGCTCCTTGGTTTGATCCATTTGTCATATCCATGATGTGCCCATAGCATAAGTATCTAAACAGACTCTAAACATGTTCTGTACTGTCCTCTGTGCTGTACATCTCTCTTCTCATCCCAGCCACTGTCACCCCGCTTTCAGTACAGTGGGACTCGGTGTTCTTAAAGATTTTTTCCAACCCAAACAATTCCATCATTCTAAGTAGCACACAATGGGAAAGCAGGAGTGCTCTTCAGCCCAGGAAATCCACCATGCATGGATTGTTAGGTTGCAAAATGCATTTACAAACTCGTGAGGAGTATTTCACAGGGAGGCATCTCCTTACAGCTAAACTCTGGAAAGCCCCTGGCAAAGGGAAAGTTTTCGGCTCTGTGCACAGTCTGCCGAAGGTTTCAGGAGAAACAAGGGGTGAAGAACTAAATGAAAAGTGTTGGGACAGCCTCTTTCATGCTGTGTTTTTCTGCATCTACCACTTTAATCTTGTGCATGAGGGACAGATAATGAGCTGCCTGAGCTTTGTAATAAACATCGTGTCTGGTTAAATCACCATTTTTGTGTTTAAAATACCTTGTAATGCACTGAACGAACAGGGATTCACTCCTGTAAGGGTATCAAAAGACAAGTTAGATAGTTGCTACATTTATTGTAAAGATAAACACTCACTTTGAAGATTTTAAAGCAAAAATACATTGTCAAACAGATTTCATCCTAAGGGTATTCACTTGAAATTTGTCTGATCTTTTTACCCAATACGGTTTTAATTTGATATAGAAGAAAACGGCCAAATCCCCGAGTGATGCTGGAAACATAGGGTAAAATTTAAATTTAATTCAGGTTTGGTTGTTTTTGTTTTTTTCTTTTGAGGCCAAGTAGTTTCAAGTAAATCAGAAGAATGAATTCTTTGTATTGGGATGCTTTTCTCAAGCCCAGCTATTGTTGGGATGCTTTTAGGGAGGATAGCCACTGCAATGCTTTTATTGTGTAGTGATGAGGACTTTTCCTGATGCCACAAGGACTTCATTAAAAATAGCCAACAAACCTATTTACATTCGGGTTTTGTGTTAAAAAGAGAAAAGTAGTTGCTGCTTATCTAAAAAGCAAGTCCTGCATAATTTCATGTGAAAGTTTCACAAGCAGTTTGCCTGGCTGGGGCAGCACCAGCCTCGGTAGCAGCCAAACCCTTGCGGCGGGCGGAGGTTGGGTATTTCTGGAAAAGTTGGGAAAAACACACAGTAATCAGTTGAGAGTGGGATTTTTGTGGTCAGGATATTTTTTTTTTTCTTTTTCTTAGAGAAGGATATCATGTTTAACAGTTCTGATTTAGATTCTTCCCAGGCAGATGCCTTTACAAACACCCAGCCACGGAGCTCATTGCTGTTTGGGGTGCACACTTGTGTTTCAGAAGTGCATCTTCAAGGTGTCTCTTCTTTCTAACCTAGATATATGAGCGTGATTTCTAGGCAAAATAATATGTTCAACTCCCACTTTAAACATGGACATTGTTTCTTTTTCAGTCAAAAGCTGGAGGGCAAAATCATGGTGAGAACTGAGCGGACCAGTTGTTTTCCATGTGCATGGTCTTTAGTAATAAACTCTCCCCTAGAAGAGTGAGGTGTGTCTCACAGTGAGCAGCCCCAGGGTGTGAAGCTCTCTGTCTGGGGATGGGGATGGTATGAACAGTGTCCCTGTCCCATCCCAGGGCTGGGTTACCTTCTGTGGTCCTGTACGGTGCAGAGGGAGGGAATGTTTGCGTGCTCCTATCTCCCTGCAGCCTGCTGAAGTTTGCTGTGGACATGGCCCTGGACAAAAGCAAATATAGGGAATTTTCATTCCTGAATGTCCTGTTGGTAGGGTAGGTTTCCATGAGATAGATCACTATGGAATTGTTGCTTTTCTCCACATTCTTGGCTGGATTTCTTCCCAGTTTTGCCTTTTGCAAGCGGCTTTGTTTGCCCAGGCTTGGGGCTGAGTTACCTTGGCTGCACGGTGCCTTCATCATGAGTTTGTGCAGTTCATCCCAGTTTGGGGCTCTGGCAGTTCCAGGGGTGGCTGAAGGGAAGGCAGGAGCACCCGTGATGCAAAGTCAGAATACAGATTACAGGGCATTTGGAAAGAGTTAAATGAGTCAGAGTTTGAAAAGAAAATGGGACACTTCTGTCCACACGGTTCCAAAATACAGGACAGCGATGCCTTGAGCTGATAAATGCACTTAGAAAGCCTCAAAAAACTTTCTCTGGTTGCAGAAGCAGTATTTAATATTAGTAATATTTCCCCATTAAAAAGGGTGAGGGATTTCTCAGACAGTCTTGCTCATGTGTGTGGTTTTTTTAACAAGTGTTGTCTACCTTAGCAACTTCTCCAGGGAACTTTCCAGCTCTGTGCTGGGGCTACTGGCATGGTTCGAGGACGGGTCAGTGGCCATGGAAGCTTTTAACATTTTAATTGCCTTCCTTCACTGATTGTGACGATGACCTGTTTGTTTGGCTTATATCTCTTTTTCATATTTTTTTTAAAAAGGGCGGAAAAAAAGAAAACAAAGGAAGTACAGTGCTGTGCACAGAACAGTTATTAAAAACAGTTGGGAAGCATATAAAAGGTACTGTTTGTGTGAGAAACGGGACAGCTGTGATGGTCTATTGGGAAAGTGTGTACAGATGGTGGTAGGGAGGGGAATGATGACTACATGGCTGATAAATGAAATACAAAAAGCATTAAATTGGTGATCTTTTTAAAGAGTACACTTTTGGTGAGCATTTTTGGTGCATCATTAGGGCTCTTTGTCTGCCTCTTATTTCGCCAGGAAGTGCGACTATCGCCGCACATTTGTGCCTCTGATTTTGTTTACAAATAAGGAGCCTGTTTAATAAATCACATACCATGGAATTATTAAAGAAGATAATTAAGCACACGGGTTTTTCCTACATTGGGAATGGGCATGGGATCGTCCTATAAAGACCTGACAATACCACAAATGCAGTTGGGCTCAAATTAGTACGGTAACACATGGGATTTCCTGGAGCCTAAACAGATTTCTTTGTTTTGCAAGAAGTGGGACCGACGGCACGAGCCGGGTTCAGGGACGGAGGTTTTGGCATTTCGAAACCATGGAAGGCAAAGCACTTGACATTTTGCCTTTATTTTATATTATCTTACAATCCCAAAGGTGTTGGCACCCAGTGATGAGTGCCCAGCCGTGGTATCTGGGAGTTGCTGCGGCTCCCAGGGGATGCAGGAACTCTTTTTTGAAGTAGGCAATAAAGGGAGGAGGGATGAGGAAGAGCTGGAGGTAAATTTTTTCCCTGTAGTTCTTAGGAGAGGGATCGTCGTCTTCCCATCCTTAGAGCTTTATCCCATCCCTTATGGAGCTTGTTTATCAAGGGCTGGTGGACATTAATTCAGTATCTCTATTTCTGCACACTGCTGTGGAGATGGTCACTCAAGTGCTGCAAACCTCGACATGGAGAGTTTTTAAGCTAATGGGCAAAATAATCCCCCTCCTCCCAGCATCTCATCCAGTTTCCAGCTGAAATAATTCCCGGTTTCCCTTCGCCTTCCCTCTCACCCACCCGTTGCTTCGTGTTCCTGCTCATTGTTTCTGGGTGCCATCAACAGATGAAAGCATTTTCCTTAATAATAAATAGTCTTTGGTAATGCCGTGCTTTTCCATGACCCAGACGGGTGTCCGGCCGCCCCAGGAGCCCCGGCCATGTCATTGTCCCTCCCTCAGGGGACACAGACCAGCGGCAACCTCAGATCCCTTTCTCAGGGGGCTTGAAGTGCCGCGAAAAGGGAGTTCACCAAACCGCCGTAACCAGAACCAGCTCACATGGAATTATTCCAATTTTTTTTCGTTGATTGCAGGTTTATTGATGGTCTGAATTTTCTTGATTTACAAACCTTCCAAAACTTCAACATGCCACTTTGGGGATTATTTCTTCTCCTGACACAGTATCACAAACTCCTCTTGTTACCGGATTTGATGAACGACATGTTTCACTGTGCTGCCTTCTGGACCAAGCCAATATTCTTCTGCATTTTCTTGAAATGTAGAAAAAAGGAAAGATTTTAAAAAGGTTTAATGTGAAGAAAATGTATGACAACTTGATAGATTGCTTGGGACTTCAGTATAGTAATTGTATAAAGTAGGTTGCAATTTTTTTTTACAGATGCAATATATTAAAAAGAACAATAGACAAAGAGACGTAAAGCGCGAGGATGGAGAGGCCATCTTGGCCAACCTCTGCAAATTTGTTCCAAATTTCAGTTATTCAATATCAGAAAAACATGTTCATTTCAGTAACACTGTACATTTTCTTGGCTGCTCGAATCTTGAATCATTTAAGGGGTTTTCGTACACCTTGACGTAAATACACTTCATCTCTTTTACTAAGAACATACTCTGCTACATTTGCAGGACACAGTGGAGGGATGATTTAGAAATATCCAGGCATGTATGAAATGCCTGAATTTAGAGATTATTCCTTTCAATTAATGTGCTATTTTTTATCAGTGAGAACGCGTGGTCTCCTAGAGCTTCACTAAGTAGACAATCAAACAGGTCTCCTAAGAGCTGCACTGGTGGGTACCCAGAGGCAACAGAAACAAGCAGCTGTTCAAGATGCTGCTGTGGTGCCTCTTGGTGATACTGGTCCAAGTTTATTAGTCTTGGCCATGCAACCTCATCAGCTGCAGATGCAAACAAGAAATGTGGAGTTCTCTCTCCTTTGCCGCAGTGCAGAGCGTGTATTGCACAAGGTGTCTGCTTAACCCCCCCAGCAGAAAGCCAGATTTCTCTGCCATCTTGCACAAGAGTGGTTTAACCTAAGAGCAGAATTAGGCTGTGAGCTGTTGGGACTGGGTTCTGGATCTCCTCCCTCCAGAGCCTCATTGGATCAGCCGAATGCAGAGTCCAGCTGCTGTTTCAGTCTCTCCTTCGGGATGTGCTGCTAGCCACAAGGAGAGAGAGGGCAGTGGTAAAATATCTGAGGTCCCTCTATACTGCCCAAGCTTTGAAAAAAAAGGTTAATTCTTCCTGAAGCAGTGATTTGTGTCTTTGATTAGTTACTAATTTTGCACTCACTAAAACAATTCTCTAATAAGTCACAGTTGATGAGAGAGCCCAGCTACACTGTATGGCTGTGATTTGCAACTTGTGTTTCCAAACTTTTCTGGTTTTTATTTTTCTTTTGCTGTAGGGATCTTGGTCTTGCTCAGCACAGAGGACCCTCAGCTCCGTTTGAGATCAGGTAGCACCCAGCCCCAGAGCCAGAGCCCTATCCCCGACTGGGGAGAGTGATGCTACTCCCATCAGCAGACTACAGGAAGGCAACTATTAAGAGTAGAAAGCTATTAAGCAGTCAGGTTTTTATTATGCTTTAGTGTTTTGTTTAAGTCTGTTCTTAATTGGTTGATTAATGTAAGCTAAGTCCTTTTCTCCCCCACCATCTCTACAGATGGCAAATGGTAGGTCCCAACTGTCATTGTGCGCAAAAAAGGTTATGGTTCAAAGTCAGAGATCCAGAGATACCACGATAATCAATCATAGGAACTTGTCTCACTGTGCCCAGCCAGGCAAAAGTTAGGCTTGGTAGGAACATTCCCTCCAAAATAATCCGGAGGAATTGCTTTACACTTTTATTTCGGGAGGGGGACAAGTTGCTGCAAAGTTCTCGCGGCTGGATGCGGGGAGTTTCAATAAATCCCGGCAGAGCCACGGCGCCAGCGCGCGTGGCTGGGGCTTTTCTTCTCCTCGACATCCTTCTCCTTGGCAGGGGCTCTATGGAAGCAGGAGGTGCAGCCCGTGAGCCTCACTGCTGAAAAATGAATCCAGCAGAAATAAGACCAGGATGTCTGCTTTAGAGAATTGCCTTCAAATACATATCTTTGAAACGTTTTTCTTTTTTTAATCTAAGAGGATGATTTATTAAGGCTAACTTCCTTCTCAGGATGAAGCATAGAATTATGTTTCTGGTATCGATCTCTGAAGAGGATTTGCATTTTATTCATACTATAAAAGTGCTTTTAATGGAGACATCGCGGTAATTGAATTTATACTGTGTGTAACTATCGAAGTATCTTTTTAATTATTTTATGTTATGTAATACAATAACTAAATCTAAAGCCTGTGAAAGGGGATGGCTGTACTCTGTCCTTAAGAGTAACATATATAGCTTTTAATATTCTAACGGTGGAATGCAGTTAAGGACATTCTTTATTTGAGGGAAAAAAAAGAGGGGAGAGAGAGAGAGGAGAAAGATTTCATTACATTCAGCACAGTATGAGACTAAGTCAAAGTAGTTTTGCTAATTAAATTCAATTGCTATCCATTAGACCAATGGAATGAGATGAATCTACCATATAGCTGACACAGCACAGGTATGCAATTTGGCTAAATGGCCATTCCGGAGCTGCAGCATGCCTTCCTCCGCTCGCTTGCGTTTCCAGGCTCACCATTTCTGCGCGGAGCGGAGCCGAGCAGCGCCGACGCCTCTCGGGGAGCACGGCCACGTGTTGGGATACGCAGGCCCAGGGCCCGAGCACTTCAGCATATGCTGGAGTGAGCTCATAAAGTCCAAAGGCGATGGGGAGACGGGTGGAGGGTTTTGTTCTGGGTTCATTCGTGGATATTTTCCTTTTCTTGTGTTGCATAGAGCCCTCCAGCAGCTGCTGGGAGAGCAAGTCTGAATTACCAAAACGAAAGGCAGCGAGCAGGGTATGTGTGCCGGCGTTTTGGCAAGTTGTACTACTTGGGGAGATCTTGTATGTCAGACAGAGAAGTCTCCTACCCCAGTGAAATGACAAGAATACCTCTCAAGCATTGGCGGAGGCAAAATTTTGACAGCCAGCAAGGCTGTGATGCTGCTGAGTGCACAGATTTACACTTCCTGCCAAGATTAAAACGGGCTAAACCCAAAAAGGGTATTAAGGATTGTCACTTTAGGAAGAAATAACGCCTTACTGTAATGTGTGGAGGCGATCGGCCTTCCAATAGTTTTATTTCCCGAGATCGTGCAAGCTCACGTGTAACGGTTGGTGTCATTGGGCCAGAACTGGCAAGACACAAAAATAAAAAATAAACTCATAAGACAACCGGGATGAAGAATTTTCCACCTCCTCTGCTTGGATGCTGGCGCTCAAGTTCCAGCTTTGCCTCTCGCTGGAGCAATTCTGAGCAAAGTCTGGGGAGTTCGGTGTGAACGAAGCCTCTGAACTTTGCTTTCTGCTTCTGATTAACCGCTGTGGCGTATTTTCCTTCAAGCTATATTTAGTGAAAGAAAAAAAATTGCCAAGTTGGGCTGAAAAAAGGCCCGGCAGAAAGCTGGTCATTTAAGCCTCTCTTTGCTGTACGGTATCCTTAAACTTCCTTCCGACAGTATCCTTAAACTTCCTTCCGAGTGCAACCGGTGATGCTTTTTATGATCAATCTTTCGAGTCGGGGTATTTGCTCAATAGAATCCAGACAAATAAATGTGAAGAAAAGCATCCTGCTTTAAAAGAAGGAAACAATTAAACCTCCTACTTTGTTATTTACAGTAACTACCTTTTTTTACCAATTGTCGGAGTTCGAATGGAAGTAGCAGTGTGAAGAGGGAAATGTGGGAACTTTCATTTGTCGAGACTTTGCATTTCTTCTGCTTTATAGCCATCAGAAAAGAGATTGTTGTGCATTCTATTAAATACTGCCAGTATGATTAATTTAAAGGGTTACATTTTATTGAACCCTGGTGTAGATGTTCTTTGTCAACTCACATTCACTGCT
This sequence comes from Passer domesticus, assembly GCF_036417665.1. Lineage (NCBI taxonomy): Eukaryota > Metazoa > Chordata > Aves > Passeriformes > Passeridae > Passer > Passer domesticus. The sequence continues at coordinate 59,774,865 of NC_087480.1, forward strand.
AGTTAGAGTGTGTGTCGCATTTATCAAAAGTTTCTGGAGCCCCTCTCACCTCATTAGCATGTGAATCTCTATTGAGCAGTTAATGTCCGTTACAGCGAGAGTGCTCAATTCTTGTTTTCAATAAGCCAGTTGTAAAATGTCAGACTGTCACTTACAATATAAAAAAGCAAAAATGATGGTATTTGTAAAAATGTTATCACCTCATAAAAACAAATTGTAAAGACATGAAAGTGATCTTGGTATGCTTTGCTTTCAGAAGTGAGTTAGTACAGCTGCTTTAAATACCAGTTGTCTGGATTCCCACACTTTCCTACCAATGGAGAGGTTTACACAAGCATAATTTAAGTTACAATTACCCTAATTAACATCTCATTTGCATAAATTGTTGAAGTCAAAACAACAAAGAATTGCTTAAGAAGCTTAACCCTATTTGTCCAAAATAAAGAGATGAGTTTTCACTTTGCAATCAAAATTGGCAGGTTCATTATGTCGGAGCTGGAATACAAACTGAAGTTATACTATTAATTAATACTTTACATTTTTATGATTGGGCTGTGCTTCTCTTATTTACAAGGTGTGAGATTTCAAAACATCCTGCTGTTGCTGTCAGAGGTGCAGAGCTGTCAGGTGGGGAGTTCCTGGAGTATTTCTGGAATTAGTAAACCCTGGCTATGTCCCCCTCATCCCTCTCCTTTGTACCCGCGAGCAAACTTGACTTAGACTGCTGTGGCTGGGAGCAGACATCCAGTATGGGCTGAAAATTCTCATTCTGAGTTGTGGAGTGGTGTGAAGAGGCCAAATGACAGCAGTGACAATAGCAATGATGAGCAGAGACCCTCTGTCCCTGCTGTGGCAGAGCTGGCCAGTCCACCTGGGTTCTTCCAAGTGTTTCCAAACTTTCTGAGGCTACTGCAAATTTTGACTGTTAGCTTCGAATACAGAAATGCAGAGAGAGAACAGCAAAATAAACTTTAGATACTATATCTTTGGTAAAAACACAACTAGCCTTCCAGTTATGGTCTTGCGGTGTGGCTTTAGAGAAGCTTCTGCTGCTTGTAGGTGAGTCTTGGTCCTACCCTCTCATCCATGTCCTTTGAACATCCAATTCCTGTTCAGTGCCTGCAGCAGGCAGAGAGGATGGATGAGGCTTGGCCAAAGGTGATGAAGGCAAGGAAAATTTTTCCCTTGGACAGTTGCTACCCTGTGTAGGTTAAAGCTGTTCCAGCGGCTTTTTCTATATCTATTCACTGTCTACTACAAAAAATTATATCTGTTCCTCTGCCATTGATAGGGGCAGTCAGTGCTGTGATGCTGAGATGTTTGAGCAGGGTGGGGAAGCTGGTTAGCCTGTGGGGATGGAGGGTGGCACGGGGTTTTGATGGGCTGTCAGGTGCCCGTGTGCTGGTGCTAATGAAAGCGTTCCCAGTCGCCGGGGCCATATTTTTCTTTCCTGTATTATCTTGTTGCAGCTTCATTAGCTAAGTCAGAGTGAATGTGCATTAGCCCAATAAAACCCTTCCTGCAGGCCTGTGATTTAGCATCCCCTCCCAGCAATGCCCTCTGGATGGAGATTATCCGCCGGCGTCTGCAAGTAGGTGCTGATCGATTGAGCTGCGCCGGAGCCCTGCCTTGAGCTCAGGTTTAACTCGAGGCTGAACCTGCACCAGAAAGCTTTGCAAAGCAAAGACCCCAGTGAACTTGTAATTGTAAACCAGCTGAACCAAAGAGGAATCTCGCCTCGTGGTTTTGCATATTCCTTTTTAAAGATTGTGTTATAATTGAGCGGTTGACTTTCGTGTGGCGCTCTCCTTTATGAGCCAGTGATTACACAGTGTAGGGCGCTTACGCTCTGAACATGAATGAATCTGCCAGTTCTACTACAGTACTCTTTATAAAATAACAAGGCTTACCAGGTGGCAAGAATTGCATAATTGAATTGGACTGAATCCTGGTTTTCCCAACCCAGAGCGGTTACACTTAGACGTAAATTACAATTAAAAGAGACAGAATGTTTCCATTGTATTAAGAATCCTTAATAGCAAACTTTTCACCCATAAGGCTCTGTTCTCTTCCTGAAGTGTGAGAGGAATGGCTGCATGTGTCTAACTACCATTAACACTAATGGGAACAACGTACATAAATCCCAGCACGGCGATGGCAGAACAGACCCCAGATGCCTTTAAAGAGGAAAGTGCTTGTAGGGGATGAATAGAGGCACACGAGTCTGTTGGTCCCTGTAACATCTGCTCTGGAAGTGTGGAAGGGCTCAGTTTGAGGTGCAGGTTTTCGGATACCCTTCTTTAGTTTCATGTGTTGTGAAACCAGCTCACTGCTCCCTCAGCTGGGCTCTTCCTCCAGGGCTCTGGGAGGAAGCAGATCTCAAAAGCAGATAGGAAGATGCCATGGACAGATTCAAATGCCACTAAAACCACTATTCATTTTAGTCCTCCAGAAAGTTAAAAAAAACAAACTGGCGCTGTTTGGCAAGAGTACCCGCGCTCCCCAAGTTGTGCTCACCACTTCCTACCCTTCGGAGCTGGGGATATTGAGAACATCTGTTTCCAAATGCAGCAAGAAGAGGATAGTCCCCTTCCTTCCCTCCTTTCCAGAGGACCTTCGGCTTTCCCTGCCTCTTTGTTTCTTATTCCCCTTCTCCCTGGGATGCCTGTCAACAGCAATCCTAATCCAGCTGTGCAGGTCAGGCACTGCACAGAGCAATTCCTTCAGCCATCCTGATCAGCCAGGGACCAGTTTTCCACCCCCAGCCCTGCTCTGGCCATTTGGGCATGGGCATCCACTCTGTGCACAATTCGCTCATGAAGGAGAAGATGAGGATACAAAACCTCATTTTTATTCCAAACCCGGTTCTTGGTGAACTTTCCGGTCTGCTCTTCTTGATGGCGATGCAATGCACTGTCACCTTGCCATTAGGGCCCAGTAATTAATAGCTGCCTAATAGGAGTGAATGCAGTTGCTCAGCAAAATGAATGATGTGTGCTACAAGGAAAAGCACTAGAAAGTAAAGCTGGAGCTGGGAAGTTGTTAGTGAGGGGAAATTTCTGCTTGCCCTTCATTAGGAGAAGCTCCAATGAAACGTAAAGTTTGATCACATTAATCAGAATTGGCATCATGCAATATTTTTCTTTGTTATTTGGCATAAACTGCATGCATTAAATGATTTAAATTACGCATATACCTGCCACAAATTTTAATTTATGATATTTAATGAATAGTGTGGGTTGTCTTAGAGCATTGGAACATACGGGCTGGTGAAGGCTGAATGCAGCCCTGTTTTCTGGCTGACAAAATCAGTTTTCATGTGGGCTCCAGCACGGACAGAGAGCAGGGGCAACTTTTGAGTGAGTTTGTTACCATCCAGGCTCTCACAGCCATCCGTCCCTCATGCTTTTCTCACCACTGTTTTTCTTTTGAAGATGAGCACAGTTCTGTAAAGAACAAACCAGCTCTTCTTGCACCTCCACTGTGACAGATTTTAACCACTATGGTAGTCATGAAATGGCCACAAAATACCTAAAACTACTCAGAGACCAGCTGTGTTTTTGTAAGGTCTGCTTTGAACAAGTTGCAGTCAATGTTTTCTGGCTCTTTAGAGGCCCTGACTGACATGAGCATATATAACATCAGGAAGAACTTTATGTGGTTTTTTTTCTGTCGTGGTACTGTAGTGTAATTAGCAGGTCCAGACTTGCTTGTGCTCTTTTCAAATGCATTTTTTCTTGGGGAAAGAAATTAACTAGAGGATGATGTAGCTTTTCACAGCCATTCAGATGAAAGTAAGTGGTGGTTACAATTATTCAGAAGTACTCAGAGAAGTATTGAATATGTTAATCTTTGCTAGGAGAAAGCACCGGACTGGTGCACGTGGCTGGAAATGTGCAGAGGTTGGGTGCCCTTCCAGCTCCGCCACAGCCTTTCTTTGTGGCCTTGGGCAAACTATTTAACTGGTTCTGCAACAGCACAGTTTTCAGGAGCGTGAGTGGGAGCGCCACTGTTTCTTTTCTTCTTTCCATTTGTCTGCTGACGATATTAAAATTTCCGGAGCGCAGACACGGTGTGTGTGTAGCTGCTGAGCCCAGCCCAGGCAGGGCACAGCTATCGATGTTTATCACCGGTACCGTCGCTCCTGGCTTGCACAAGGCATTTACCAGCCTAGATCAGAGCATGCAGCAGCGATGGAGGAACTCACTTCAGTGTAGCAATTTATAAAACTGCATGCTATATTCAAAAATGAGAGTGGATGACACCCTCTCCCCCGCTGCTCATCTGCTGGATGGACGCTGAGCCCGGGATAATGCTGTCCTTGTTCTCAGGAACACGGCAGCGCTTTTCTCTGGCTGGGGCCGTTCCTCCCGTGCCTCCACATGCACCTGCAGAAAGCCCAGAGATTCCCAATGCCTTTTGCTACCAACACATCCCTTTAAAAAGTCTGTTCAGAGTCATGAAGGAGGATAATTTTGAAGACGGAGTGGTAGGATCCAGCCTGGTAGGGTTTTAGAAATACTTTGAAATTTGCTGTCCCCTGGCACGCGCAGAGAACGCTGCCACATGACTTTTATGAAAAATGTTTTCTTTAGACAACCCAAAGCTCCTGAAAAGAAAAAGAAAAAAAAAATCAGTGATAAAGGCCAGTATCTTTGGCTTTGGCATGTGTAGTTTCAGCCTCTTTGTCCAAAATGTGGTGCAGCATACAAACAGGGGGATTGTTCCTGGGTTTGTGCTGTGCGGCTGCTGGAGTGTCTTCTGCAAAGTCTGAATGGCAAATGGAAAGGAGGTAAATAAAACCCAAAAAATGGTGTGTCAGGCAGACTAGGAAGAGAGGGCTCATGCACAGCATTGAGGCTCATCAGGGTAACAGTGCTCAGGGTTTGCTCTTCCCAAAATAGGGGTGTGAGCTGTCAAGGACATGATATGGTGAAAGAGAGAAACTCAACAGGGAGGGTCCCTGGTGTCACAGTCCTGGGGACCTCGGGAGGGTGAGACTTTGTTTTTTTTGACTGCAGAATTTTTCACCCATCCCTAGAGCCCTTGCCTGTGCTGTTCTCTGTGTTTGAGTAGAGCTGCCCTTGCTTTGCTGTGGGTACCATCCCTGCAGCATCATCTGTGAGGTTACAGCTTTAACAAAGAAGGAAAGCAAATTGCTGTAGAATGTCCTGAGAAAGCAGCCTGTTGGGAACATGCTTGGAAAAAAGGCAAAGGAAGCAAGTAGATCACCTGGGAAATAGCCACCAAAGAAATACCTAGCATGAGATTTTGTTGAGTTTATTTCAAGTAAAAATTAAGAGAGGTCTTCTCTTCTACAACCATGTTCACTTTATTATTAAACTTACCAACCACGTGCTAGAAGGAACTTACCCATCACTGTAATGCTGTTCTTACAAGCCAAGGAATTTGCATGTCCAAACGGGATGTGTATCATAAATAGACTGTTTACAGTAGACTTAAATTATATGATGAGGCATATAACAGCAGTGAATATATCACACCGTGAGCCCCTGCCAACCATGCATGACTACTATTTGCTTCTCCTCAGGCAGTAAACAAAGTTTTCAGCTGACCTACTGTTTGGTAGAAGTGCACGGAAACAGAGATAAGCAGCACCACTCGTAACGCTGTAGTGGAATAAAATCTGGCATAAATTTGCCTAGAAAGTAAAAGGAATGCATGAAATATTATTTCTTAGTTCACATACAACTCTTCTGCCAGCACACCATGCAATATTGTATTGCTAGGAAAAGGGGATTTATTCCTGTTTCTGCAAGGGTTCATATTCTGATCTGTGGTCAATGTGTATCATATGAATATCAAATCTTTTAAGCTGAAGTGTGTATTAAAGGGCTGGAACCCCTCTGCTCTGGAGCCAGGCTGGCAGAGCTGAGGGTGTTCAGTCTGGAGGAGAGAAGGTCCCAGGGATATCTAAGAGCTCCTTCCAGTAGCTAAAAGGGCTCCTGGAGAGAGAGCTGGGCAAGGGCCTGGAGGCACTGGACAAAGGGCAATGGCTTTCCACTGCCAGAGGGCAGAGTTAGATGGGAGATTGGAATGAAATTTCTGGCTGTGAGTGTGGTTAGGCCTTGGCACAGGTTGTCCAGAGAAGCTGTGGCTGCCTCTGGATCCCTGGAAGAGTCCAAGGCCAGGTTGGACAGGGTTTTGGAGCAACCTGAGATAGTGGAAGGTGTCCCTGCACATGTCAGGGGCTAGAACTGGATGGGCTTTAAGATCCCTTGCAACCCAGACCATTCTGTGATTCTATAAATATTCTGAACTAATAACCTGAAGAAACACACAAAGGGGATGAATTGCCCTGTATCATATTAAAATGCCTTGAGATTCCCACTGGATTCAGCAGGACTCAGAGTATCCCATGCAACTTTAGGATGAGCACTTTAACATAAGGCCAAGAAAGCACATCTGGCTTCCCAGGACAGACCTAGACTTCACCTATGCTCCAGAACGTGCTGTTTGGGGCTCTGCAGATCTATATAACACACTGTGGACTAATTTTCCAATGCCTAATGGGAACGTTGCGCATCCCAGCCGGTTGTTTGTTTGTCTGCCTGCTCCTCGCCTCCCTCCTACCCTATTTATATACGCACACATGCAAAAAATATGAGAGTTAAAGAAAAATGTCAACCATATGTAACATACATGGAGATTAGTGACAGTAACAGTGAATTCATTGTGGTTTTGGCAGTCAGGACACCATCCAGGCCATATTTTAAAGTTTTAGACAAATCCACATGTATTCCAGAGATTGCTGTGGATTTTCAGTATGTGTGGCTCATTAGATACGCAATCTGCCTGCTATTCTCTCCTGTCACACAAAGCTGATGGCAGCAAACTGGCATCTTGGAGATGTTGGTAGCACTGCAGATTTTAGCATTAATGCCAGCCTTGGGCATCCTGGAGCTCCGTAGCCTAGTGTGACACGTGCTGGCGGTGAGGGGTGCCGGTGTCCCACGGCTGGGACATCATGGATGAGCCTGCAGCAGAGGGCTGCTGCTCTGGTTGCAATTCTGCTTTCAAGCAAAGTACAGTGATTAAAATCCATATCTCAGAAAATCCACATCTCAGATCATGGTCCTTAAAGAAGGAAACAGTGCAAAACTTCAAGCCCTACAGTTAGATTCTGCTTTTTCTGGTCCATCACAACTACAGCTTTTTTGCATTGTTTCCTCTTATCACAGCTTGAAACTACTTTTGGGGGCGCTATATGTGAACATAAACCTCTTCTTAAGTTCATAATTTTTTTTCAGATTTTCACCTTCTTCTCAAATTCCTGTAATTTTTCCTGTAAATCTTCACAGCTCCATATCCCTATGACTATTTGTGTATAGAGCTAGTGCTGCCCATCTAATAACTGTGTGCAGCATACAAAAGCATGGCTTTGATTCACATAAAAGTGCTAAACTTGCCTAAACCCGTTGGAGTTCAGGCGAGGCTACGTTCGGCGCGGGGCTCAGTGCTTAAATATAGGTGAAGGCAACTCTGGTCTGCTAATTTCAGCAGAATGTTTCAAACAAAGTGTTACTGTTTAATCTGGGCACATGACGGGTGAATGAATGTTTGAATGAAATGACATAATTGTTGGTTAGCCTGTATAATTTGGAGAGCGTTTGCACAAGTTTAACTCTCTCTGGAGGCAGCGGATCCTCGAGGCGGGAAGGAAAGCGCCAAAGGCAGAGGATGGCCAGATCCTGCATCCCTTTGCACGTTCCAACCTTTGGAAGGCTGTGCTGGACTGGATTTTGGTTCCAGAGTACCATCCTTAGCCCCTCTCCTCACGTCGTGTATGATATTTAATGCGTCATCTTTGTTTTAAACAAACAATACGCAAGCTGTTGCTGGCAATGGTGGGAAGCTGGTGGTCCATCTGGAAAGCAGGGAGATAGATGAGGGGAAAAAATAGAATTAATACTGTTTAGGGGTGTATTTGCATGTGTAAAACCCTGGGATGGGAGGAGGGTGTTTAATAGATTTTTAAAAAGAAGTTTGAAGACAGGGGAGATGCTTTGTCTGTAAAGGATTCTGTCAATAATAGACCTTTTTTGTGTAATAGAACCAGAGGGTTTGCACAAAACAAAGCAAAGCTGCAAGTCCATACCTTTAAAAAAGTTGTTTATTTATTATTTCTGCTGCATCAAGTCCACTCACTGTAAAATTAACCAATTTTTCCTTGACAAAAGTTCAGGATGGTATAAAATTAACCAATAATATGGCTTATTAATTAAACCAGTGGCAAACCAGCCGTTTGAGTGTAACGGACTCCGCAGGATGGTTACAAGTTGGGTTTCTGGCTGAGTGCTTCTGTCATTCCCAAAGACAGAGCACCCCACCTCAGCTCACCACTGCCCAGCGTGCAGCCAATCTGCCATTGAAAACCTTGATTATAACCAGAGAAAAGTTCATTGAAACCAGAAGAAGTTACAAAATCATTAATCTTTCCTGCCATCTTGGATTCTCTCTCTCACCAGAATCCAGCCAGATGTTTTGCAGTCGCTGCATGCACAGGGCACTGTGATCCTGTTTGCACAGCTCAGGGTTTTTCCTCCATCCTTAGGGATCTTTGCTCTGAAATTATGCATTTTGCCTTTGCTTTGGAGATTCTCCATCACTGCTGAGAGCTTCGTGGAGAACAGGAGGCACTCTTTAGGCATAAGCCTGTTGGTAAATTAAACTCTTTTATGCGTGCAGCGGTTTTGCTGCCGTCCTTGGGGACCGGGGCTGAGCATTTTGGGGAGCAATTCCCTGCAGGAAGGCTGAGCATTGCCGCCATTTCGGGCTTGCCAGGCCTGAGGATGATGTATGGAGCAGGTGGTTGCAATTTAGGGTTCGCTGCCGTTCCTGGGGAAATCGGTGGAAAAAAAGAGGGTTGGGAACAGAGTGAAAAGGCAACGGGAACAAGGCTGGCATTATCCACGCTGCTCCCAGCCTGAGCCTGCGCCCTGCACGGCTCAGAAAGCTGCATCTTCCCCCCCTTAAAAAGGACCTCAGTGAATGAACAGGCAAAAGACCTGAGCGAGGAGGTTTTCATAAAAAAAAAATATAGAAAAACTTTAATTGGGGCTCACTGAGCAATCCGACATCACGGCAAATCCTGCTCTGAAATATATGTGCTCTGCTTTAATGACAGCACATAGAGTACTGCTGAGATAGTGGAAAATTTTACAGGGAGTTTTGCTTAAGGAATGGCTTTAACTCAAGTTACCTGTAGAGCCCAGTGTCATATGGAAATACTTATGGAGCTGTGGAAAACTTTCTGAAATACAGTGGAATTTATCTAGCGCAGCATTTCGCGTAGGGAGGAGGAATATGGATTACAATGGAGTCAGGAAGGAGCGGGCTACGGCGCTCTTGGAGACGGCCACTCGCAGCCCCGCGACCGCAGATGAAAAGTACATGTGTAACCGGGGGGAGCATTCCTCACCGGCCCCGTCTGGGATGCATTTATGCTATTTGCCATGCACGTAACCTCGTTATAGAAAACAGAGTCCAATAACCTTAAAAAGATGGACGGTAAAAGGGGGGGGAAAAAAAAAAGGTGCAAGGAAGCAGATCTGCTTCCAGATTTGCATGCCCGGGGCCTGCAGTGGGGTAGGAACGGTGAAAGGCGGATCCAGGGGGCCCCTGGTGTCGACAGCCTGTGTTCGCTGCAGGGATGGTGCTGATGGAGCTGCAGCTCCAAGGTGGAAGAACTCAGGACAGCCCTGGAACAGTGGGAGCACTGCATGCCCTGCAGTCCTGCACGGCCCAGGAAAGCCGGTGTTTGGTGCCCTGGGGTGTCCCGGGAGCCGGGCAGGAGAGGGATGGGAAGAAGCAGGGATGTTTTCAAGTGCATTTCGTTATATATTTGCTCCCTAAATGCTTATGGCACTGGCCGCCAGAGCATCTGGGCACTTCACAATAATTAAAACTGACAAATCCATAAACAGTAAACAACAGGCTACCCACTCGGGCAGCCAAAAACCCACTACTGCATAAGCTCAATAGCTGCACCCATCTGCCAAATAAAATCCTCTCCACTGCCTCCCCTCGTCTGCACAGGCCAGGACAGAGCCAGGCCCATCCCCACCATCGCCCCCCAGCTGAGCACAGCCTGACCCCTCACCCTCCCTGGGATGTCTCCAGGGCTTTGTGCTGGCTTTGGGAGCAGCAAGAGTTTATTTCAAATTTTCCTTTTTCCAAATTTTTTTCCCCACCACAAAGTGGCAAGAAGTAATGACACCCTTTTCCTTCTGACTTCTTGGCCCGCTAACCCTTTCGCAACACAATGGGAAGGCAACCGCTCGCACCCAGGGGAGGGGATTTAATGACTAGAAAATAAAGAGAGAGAATTTACTTGGAAAAACTGTGGAATTAAAAGTTCTGGACAAAACACGCATCACTGATGCATAACATTTTTGTTAATTGGGTCTTAACAGGTTTGTGACTCAGGCTGTAATTATTTGAGAAATGGGTCACACCAGGCAGTGCCAGCCGCCTGTCCTGCCACTGCGGGAACTTTCACCTAGTTGTAAAACTACATCTCGACGCGTGTTCCCCCCGCCCCGGCAGAGATCCCGGCCCTCGGAGGAGCCACGGCAGCGTGCCGAGCCCGTGGCCTCTGGGATGGGTGTCGGGGCACTGGGATGCCCCTGCAAACCTGTCCTGGTCCAACCCCGTCCCACTCTCAGTGCCATGGGGAGGTGTCTTATCCCATGTCAAACGCTCTCCCCCTTTCTCCCACGCTATTGTTTTTACTTTCTGATTTTTTTCTGTGTTTTCCTGACCCGGCAGAGACACTAAATTTTCCTAATGCCTGCCTGCCCTCGTATCGCAGAACAGGCTGTGGGAAGTTGTTCTTTCTTTCTTTTTTTTTCACTAAAGCGAGATTAATTAAAATATAAAAAATGCACCCAACTGTGGTAAATCATTTCTCTTTGCGGAGCGATCGCTGCCTGCTCCATCCACCTCTGCTTTCCTCGGCAGAAGTATCTCCATGCGAGCTGAAGTCTTCTAACGCTCATAAAGCACCCGAGATATTATCTCTCTAATTAGCAGCTGGAAAAAAAATAAATGAGAGATCAATTAATGCTATAATTATAAACACTGCCTTTAGATGTGTTGTTTGTGGTGAACGAAGGCTTATGCTGACAAGAGCCGTGCTGTAATTCTCCCCCCAAAAAGTTGGAGCTGGAGCCCCCTCTCCAGCCCCGAGTTTTTCCTGGCTGCGTAGCCCACCCCAGGGTGCTGGGGAGGAGTTTGAGGGGGCTCCCACATCCAAGGACATTTTTCCTGGTCCTTGACTGGCTCTGGGAAGGTGATAGGGTCCCATGGTGGGGCCAAGGGGGGGTTTTGCAGCTCTCTCTTGGCCCTTCCCTGCTCCGGGGTAAGCTGTTTTTCATATATTGTAGCCTGGGAAAGCTGTGTTACTGTTAAAAGAGTAACCATATCCCTTTCTGAGCTGTTGCCAAGCAGATGTAGGGTTTTGGAAAGTTCCCAACAAACTTCCACAGCTGATACTTTACCGACTTGTTCCTTCTCCCATCCCTCTACTTGCACCTATTTAAATAACCAAAGGACATAATTTGGAGGAGGGAGCATTGCTCTGCAGCTTCTACTTGTTAAATATAATTAATTGAGAGTGACCCGTTAGTCAATTACAGTGCATAGCTTCGAAAAGAAATGGGGAAATATAAAATATTACTGTTTTACCAAAAAAAAGGCGCTTTATTTTGTGCTGAAGTAGGACAGAATAATGGAGCAAATCGAGCCCTTTCTGCAATGCAAGGCTGCTGCTGCCTCGCAACAGGGCAAATATCTCATTTGCTTTCTTAATAGCAGTTGTGGGGTGGCTGCAGGAGGAGGAGGAGGAGAAATCGGGAGAAATCCAGGGTTTCAAGGCTGGCAGTGGTGTGAAACTTGGTGTCGATGCAGATCCCACTTGCGTGTGCCAGAGGGGGCACAGCACAGGGCACTGGAAATATGGAAAGCTCCCATAAATCATATCTCACAGGAAAGGTTTATGGGAGTTCAGAGTATAGCAGAGGGGATGGATGTCAGGTTTTCCTACACAATAGAGGGTCTTTTGTTTCTGCGCTGCCTCTTGGCAGCAGCCCCCATGCCACTGCTGGTAATTTCCTGTCCATCCTTCGCCGAGCGGCGGGGCTGGAGCAGGGGAGTAGTCCCACGTTTTTGTTTAGACTGTGTTTTTTTAATGCTGAGCCTTGTCCTAAGCAGGATATCCCTGTGTATGTTTGGAGTTCCTGAACTTCTCTGGAGAAAATTATCCTTAAAAAGCCCCTTCCACAGTGCTGAGTTTCTAACTTCTCTCTTGAAAAAAAACCCCCAACAACAAAAAGCCCAGGTTTAATTGCTTTTGCTTGTGAGAGCTTGTACCTTGCAGCTTAATCCGCTCGCGTCTCAAACATCCGTCAGCGTTTTCCTTCCACCCAGGGGCTCAGGAGAAAACCAAAAACCGGAGGTGGTTGGATTGGCAGTTTTGCTTTTGGCAGCTGGGGGACGCTTCAGCAGGACCCAGACCACACCAGGTGGGACAATGTCCCTCACTCTCTGCATGTGCACAGGGCTCGAGTTCATCCCTGTTTTCCAAAGCATGGATATTTTGCAGTCAGAGGAGCTCAGGGGCCTGGCTGATGGTGTTTGGCTGCTGACTGGAGCTGAAGGTTTCTCAGAAAATCTCCAAAATTATGAACCAGCACTTAGTTTGTTTTTTACTGTCTCTCCCCAATTATTTTCTCAGACCGCCCTGTCTGCATTTGTTGACACCTCATAGTAAAGACAAAGTAAAAGTAAAAGCAAAGAGCCCAGTGGTTGGTTTGCACGGAGGAAGCAGGGCAAGCTCCCAGCTGTGGCTCCCTAGAGGAAAATATGGAAAAATATACCCAGCAAATCCAAAACGGAGGCGCCTCCATAATGAGTCTCAGTGACGGGACAGCCCTTTGGATTTGAAAAACACCCCTGCGTTTTCTGTCAAACTCCCCTTCCCTTGACAAAAAAGCCCAAAAGAACCTCAGGGATGGAGTCGCTTTCTGTAGGGAGCATGACCCTCACTGCCACGCCACATTATTTAGGTGTGGAACCCCTCTGGATTAGCAGCTGGCACAGTGAGCATTCCAGGGCAGCCCGGCCACCACCGCTCCACCCCCTGGCAATTACCCTGTGCTGGGACCGCCTGGCTAACAAGGACTGGGAGCGGGGCTGGAGCTGGCCAGGTCGCTCCCAGGAAGCCCTGTGTGGGTTAATCTACACGTGCACGGTGCTGTACAGAGCTGTGTGGTGCTTTGTGAGGCTGGATGGCACTGAGGGAGCTGTTGCAGCGCTCTGAGGTGCTGTGCAGCACTGCTCTGAGGTGCTGTGTGGTGCTGTGAGGCACCCTACACAGCTCTATGGCCCTGTGCAGTGCTATATGGAGCTGTACAGGGCAGTGTGGGGCTGTGTGGTGCTGTGCTGTGCTGTACAGTGGACCGTGCTACATTACCTACAGTGCTACACAATGTTGTAGGGTGCTACACGATGTTGTACAGTGTTACACAATGTTGTACAGTGTTACAGGACATTTCACAATGCTACACAAGGTGGTACAGTGCTGTAAATGTACAGTGCTACACAACCTGCAGTGCTACACAAGGTTGTAGGGCGCTGTAGGATGTTGCACAGTGCTACAGGACATTTCACAGTGCTACACAAGGTGGTACAGTGCTGTAAATGTACAGTGCTACACAACCTGCAGTGCTACACAAGGTTGTAGGGTGCCGTGGGATGTTGTACGGCGCTGCAGGATGTTGTACAGCGCTCTACGCGCTCCCCCGACTCAGGCATTCTTCTGGGTAACCTGATCTTACTTCTGTCTGCTTTCAACAGATAGGGGAGGTGAAGTTATGTTAAACATGTCGCAGTAAGTTTGATTCGCACCGCTCCGGTCTGGTTTTCTTCCTTGATTAGCTTTAATCAAACCCTCTGCATTACATGACCTTAATAAAGCTATTTTTCCTGACAAGCAAAGACCGTCTTAACAAGCAAAGCTCATCTGGCCTGAAACTAAAGCCAAGTCAAGATGGTGTTTTAGGTCCTCATTAAAGTCCACAGCGTGAAGCGAGAGGGAAAATGATGGAATGGTGCTCCACCAAACCATCTCTCCTTTACATTTAATTAGAGGAATTATATGCAACCCAGTAGATGCCTTGGGAAAGCAATCACCAGTGGGTTTGTAAAGATCCCAGCAGTATAAAAGCGGGCAGCTCTGGCTTTGGCAAAGGGCAAATTAACACCAGGAGCTGGGTGGACTTTGAGATCAACCAGGAAAACAAAATAATCATATGGTGTTAATATGAAAAGAGCTCGGAAGCCGCCGGTCCCGGAGCTCACATGGGCAGCGCGCAGCGACCCTGCAGTGCTTGGGAGGGAGAGTTTCCAGGCGTGTTTGCTCCCCCCTCTGCCCTTTCCTTCGGTTACTGCTGACTCACATGGGCTGGGGGAACGACCGAGGCCGGGCAGCTGGGCGAGGAGCTGAAGGAAAAGCCCCAGCAGGGAGCGATGCCACGGGGCTTGGCAGTGGGTGAGGAAATCAGCCACATGCAGACAAAATGCGGTCAAGCAGCCGCCCCACGCAGAGGATGTCCCTTACGCTCATTAGCATTGTGTTTGGAGCAGAGCTTATCAAAAAGCAGCCAACAGACAGAATCTGTGGTTTGAGCTTTCTGGCGTTCCCTTTTTTTTTTTTTTTTTCCCCTACTCTCTTGTTTTCCTCTTTTTTTTTTTTTTTTTTTTTCTTTTTTTTTTCTTTTTTTTTTTTCTGGAGGGTTTCTAAAGGGATGTAATCCACTCTGTTTTTATTGCTGTTGCCTCTGGACATGCTGCAGCTCCAGCCAGCACTTATTCCAGCCTCTCCAGCCTCCCTGCGAAGGCCTGTGCTGCTGCTGCTGCTACTAAACTGTAAACCACAGGACTGCCTTAACCCTTTGCCTTCTGCAGCTGCCCAGAGCATAGGGACAAAGGGCCCTCCCAAACCCTGAACCCCCAGGGCTTTCAGCTCCCCCAAAATACATTTTTGCACATTGATGGCTGTTCCCTGTAAAACTGAGGGGCTATGGATCTGCTGGATCAGAGGAGACCCTCAGTGCTGCTGTCCCACAGGCTCCCTTGTGCAGATCCCAGTGGGCTCCGTGGATGCCCCTAATCCATCAGCTTTGCCAAATGCAGCCAGAGTGCTCTCCTTGTTGCCAGAGGGCTGTGGGTACAGCCTGGCCTGGGGAAGGGGTCCAAGGCTGCTCCCCATTCCACTTGGCAGCTTCGGTGGGATTAGGGAATGTCTCTGCATCCTCCAGTCCAACGTCACCATGACTCATAAACCTGCCACCTACTGCACCTACTACAGCCATCTTGTCCAGCACTCAGCAGGGACACCTTCCACTAGACTGAGTTGCTCCAAGCCCCATCCAGCCTGGCTTTGGACACTTTCGGGGATGGGGCAGCCACAGCTTCTCTGGACAACCTTGTACCAAGGCCTTCCCACCTTCAGAGGGAAGTATTTTTTCCTAATAATGTTATCCAAACCTGCTTTCTTTCAGTTAAAGCCATTCCCCCTTGTGCTGTCACTCCAAGCCCTGTAAACAGCCCCTCTTTGCTCAATCAATTCTTTGCTCTTTTGTCCATGAAGATATTTGGAAATAATCTCCTAAAAAGGCAATCTCAAAAAGGTCCTGTTGTTACCCATATTTGTACACAGGCTCATGAGGGACAGAATTCCTCGGGCTTGTCTACACGGGGACAATTGAAATGGATGTGAAATAACTTTTAAAGTGGATTATCTAAACTGCATTACATCCTCGTGTAGACACTGTCATTTAGAAATGAAACAGCCTTAATTTGGTTTAGCTGAATTTTGCTTTAGCAATTTAATAAAGACACTTTAAAGTCTTGAGTGAGGAGTTTACACAGGGATTTAATGCAGTTTAATTAATCCACTTTAAATTCACAATTTTAATTAATTAGAATGAACTTTCCTTAAGTCTTCCCCTGTTGAGATGGTGGCATGGCATTCCCAGCCTCCTGGCCTGATGACCTGGTCATCTGCAACTCAGAAGAGCTGTTGCAATGATTGGTCCAGCCTCCAGAGCTGGGTACATAAAGAAAGTAATTTAAAAATCCTCCTGGTCTGGCCACAGCCGGGAAGTCCTTCCCTGCAGTAAATTACCTCTGGAGAACCCAAGTTCCTGCTGTAATGAGCCACCATCCTCGCAAGTGCTTTCAGTTCTTGTGTTGCCCACGAAACCCTAAGCAGAAGCATCTGTCTGATGTGAGAGGGCTTTGGGAAGATGTGGCCTGAAGCAGGGAAGGGCACAAGGGCGTCCTTCAGCTCCGTGTGCTGACCACAAACGGGGTTCCAGGTTCTCACCCAGCATGCGCCGTGGTTTTGCAATATTGGCCAACCCACAAAAGCACTTTCTGTGTAGGAGAACAGCAACTGGGATGGGGCTGGTCAGGTCTGAAGAGCTCCCCTTGTGCCTGGTTATTTATGATCAGCCTGCTGGGCTTGCTGGGCTCACTGGGCAGGTGACCTCTCCTAGAGATGCTGGCCTTGCCCTGCATCTCCTCATCATCAGCCTTCATCTCCCTAAGCCCACTGCAAGGGTGGAGTTTGTACAGGGCTTTTGATGATGCAGTTTGCAGAAGTTTCTTTCTCTGAACTGGAAGATCTCCTTGCTCAGCTCTCCAAGACCCCTTCAGTCTCCTCTGAGCTCTGCAGCTTCCTTGGGGTTTGCCTTGTATGGGATTCCTTGATGTGCTGGCCTTGGCCCCACCCCATGTCCTCCTGCCCAAGCCCCATAGCCCTTTCCATCCTTGGAAAATCCTCCAGCAGCATAAAGTCCACCCACAGCTGTGGGTTTTTTGGGCTGTGATCTATGCACAGCTTTCCAGGAGTTGTTAAGGATTGGGAAAGGTGAAGGACCAGATGAGTGGGCTGAAGTGTCTAGTAAATGAAGAAGCTTACTGACGCCAAGCAAGGGTTTTGGCATTTTTGAAATAATTTTACAGCTTTGGGCAGTTCTAAAATCCTTTTTAAACTTTTCAGTAAGGGTGCTGGCAGTGCTGTTGGTGGCAGGGATCACTGCTTGTCCTTGCCCTCCAGCACATGGCCTGGCACGTCTTCACTCCCATTCTCTGCCCAGATCACCAGAGCTGGGCACAGCTCAGCCTTGGTTTGTAAACACCAAGCTTTTTAGGATTGCTAGGCCAGTGCCAAAACCCAGCACAGCTTTGCTCATAGCCTCCATGGCACTCGCTTGCTGCCACAGTCCAACATGATGTCATTGGTTGGAGAAGGGATCTGCCACCAACTGCAAGCTCAGAAGTGCCAATTTTGATTAAAAACTTCTCTTTTTCAGTGTGTAGGGTTTATCCATGGCTAAAAGGAGATGGGGAAGAACATTCCTTGGCTCTGGCACTTGGATGTCTCTAGGCTAAACAATGTAGGGGAAGTTTTCTGTTGTTAAATGCTTGGTAATCGTGTGTGTTCTAAATTTAGGGTTAGTCCATTTTCTCTGTCATATGAGGGGACAAGGGAGGCAAAACCAAATTTTTGGCAAGCATCAGGTTAGAGACAGTCTTTCTAACAGCCATAAAAAGATTGTCTTTGATAGGGATTTTGTTATTTCACTGTAGAAGTCATTATAAGGGAAGATCTGTATGACTGTAGTTAGCCACCAGATTAGCTATTCATATATTTTATTGGTAAAAAATATGACAGGGGATTATTGTGTGAGAACTTTGTGGAAAAGAAAAGAGATAAAAGCAGTTTAACTGTCAGTACATTATGACTGTGGTTAGCTCTGAATAGTGTTACTGGATGGAAGAAGACTGGGTCTCCAAGGACTGTGGTTTTTCTCTTTGGATAGACATGGACTACATCAGGGCTTGGTGAGAAGGATGAGCCCAGGTAGATGAAAGAGGAGAGGCTGGAAATGAAAAATGGTTTGGTGTGACCAAAGAGATGGAGACATTGAGGGAAGTCAGCATTGTCCCCATGTTCATGCAGAGGGAGGGGTCCTCATCCAGCTGCAAAAGGGCTCTTGACCACATGGATGTGGAAGGTGGTGGCCATCGCTGCATTCCTTCTGCCTTCTTTGCACGTGCTTCCTGAGGTTTTTCACCTCCATCTTCCTCATTTCTCCATGTTTTTGGCTGCAGACATCCATAAGTCTTGGACAAATGGCTGTGGTAAAGATACAAATTGGCTGCACAGCGAGCACGCAGGGAGCACGCACGGAGCTGCCGCAGCAGCACGCTCCGTGTCCATCTGCACAGCACATGTGCACCAGGGCTGAGGCACCACAGGGCTCCTGGGCTGGGACATGGAGCCTGGCCACCCAGCTGCTCCTCTGGAGCAGGTTGAAATGTGGTTGACACAAGAAGATCTGTTTTGGAGCTTTCTTGGATTAGTGGGGGGAAAGGCTTGAGGCTCCTCTGTGTGGCTGCTGGGAGCCTTGGCACAGGTGGACCATCATGATGAGGTAAGTGGGTTCCAGAAGAAGTGGCCAGGATGGAGGTCCTGCTTGGTGTCTAGGTCTGCTGGAGTGCAGGAGAATGGATAGTGAAATGCAGGAGAGCACTTGGTTTGGAAGTTTAAGAAGCATGGTTGGGTCCATGCTCTTGGTAGGGTGCTCCCACTTTAGAGAAGTACTTTATAGAAGATACAGAGATGCTGTTTTGCTAAGATGCCTTCATCACTGCCTCCATCACCATTATCACCAGTGGTGCAGGATTAAATTCTTCATTTACGCCTTCCCTTCCATGAAATCAAACTGTACAGCACCTGAGGCTCGTACTGTGCCTTGTTTGGAGCCCAACCTGACTGCGTTGCATCCATCCGTGCTCCTTTTAAGGGTAGCTGTGAAGTCCTGCTGTATTCCATGGGCTGTGCTGTTTCTGCCTTGCAGGTTTGGACACTTCAATGTCTTGATCGGTCCTGCTTTGCATGCCAAAGTGTTTTCATTAGCACAGCATTCATGCATGTGAGATTGTCGCTAACTGATATAATTAACCAGGATGTCAAAGGCTATTTGTTTATTGCATATGCAATGGCTTTCCTGGAGTAAGAAGCCCTTTCTGCTGACACCCTGCGAATGGGAACATGCTAAACTGGAGAAATAACACTGAGCTGGAGGGGGAAGTTAGGAACAATGATCGTACTTAAAAAGAAGCAAAAATAATAATGCAGATTTGAATGGGTTTGAGTAGACATGATTAGTGTGTGGAGAAAGAAGGACAAGGATGAGGAAAAAAGAGTTTGTTGGATAATTCCTCGCCTCCAATTACTATTATTATATGGGAATATAATGTTATTCAGAAACACAGGTGTTGACTCTCTCAGGTGGATTCACTGCGAACTCTTTGGGCCTTCTGTATTTCATGTCTGTTTGGCATAATTTTCAACATCTGCACAGTTTTAAAGAGATTTTTTAAGGAAATATTTCATTTTACTTGTTTATAAATAAATATTGCTAAGTCCTCACAGCAGGACTTAGCAGTTCCTACGACATGAAATGTTAATTGTAGCATTCATGTGTTAAATATTAAAACATGTAGTTTGTAACAAAAAGATGGGGAGTCACATTCATGAAGTGTGAGCAAGTTCTGTGGGTTGATGGTGGATTGTGTCCCAAAAAATCTGTGGGCTGCTGCTGCCCAAGTATCTGCCACAGACATCTCAGAGAATGTTAGAACCTCTTGTCCCCTTGGGTTGGAAGTATCCCAAAATCCTCATTTAGGCTTCCTCCTCTACACCTTCCAAATAATTTACTTCTGCTCACCTGGTTTCAGCTGTCATAATGCCCAGCCCATTGCTCCCACCCTGCTCTGCTTCCCTCTGCTCAGTCCCATGGCTCAGTCCCTTCCTACAGCTGCTTCTGTTGAAGCAGTTAAACCCTCAGCATTATTTAACACCATCAAAAATTACTTGCCTGTTTCCTCCTCTTCCCATCGCCAATTCTTCTCCTTCCTTCAGTTTCTGGAATCACTGCCAACGGATGGCCAAATCCAGGGCTGCATCTTTGCCTTCTTGTTCTGCAAGCATGCAGACAATCTGTACCTCCCCGTCTCCCGCCTTGCCCATCCCTCAACACATGATTGCTCTTTTTCACTAGTCCTGGCTGCTGCAAGGCTGTAAATTCCGTGGTCTGGATTTTCTCAGTCTCTTCCATCTATGCTGTTTCCCATTGATGCTGGATTTCATCGCTGGCCTTTGACCTTGGCTGTGCTGTCCCTCAGAGCATCTCCCAGCCACGTTCTCCCTTAGCACTCACATGTCTATTCACCAATGTCCTTTGCCCTGCCCCTTCTCCCTTCTCTTTCCTCCAGCCTTCCTCGTCCCTTGGTTTGGATTCCCTCTGTGTCTCCCTCACTCACCACCTTCCCTGACCTATCTGGTACTTTCATCTGGGGTGCATCCCCAGGACCCTCATCTCCTGCATGTCCTTGGGTCGCAGGGGCTGTCCATGACACTGCACCTCATGAAGAAAAATCCCGTATGCTGTGTATCTGTGCATTCCTCTCCCTGTTAACTTTTCACCTGCTCCCTCTTAGCACTTTGTTGTTGTCTTTGGCTTATCTTGCACTGTAATCTCTGCAGGGCACAGTGGTCTGTGTGTTCCTATAATTCATACCCTGCCTGCTGCAATGCAGCCTTTGCGCTGTCGGGTACATGGGAACATTTCTAATGCAAACAACTAATAGCTAGGAAGGGAGTTAAAAAATTAGAAAGGACTCCAAGCCCATGTCACATATTCTCTTGCAAGGAATGGGGAAAAAAATTGTTTATTCTGGCCCCAAATTTTAATCACCCAAGGGCTGTTAAGATAAAAATAGTCAGTTCTGCCTTCTGTTTATGGTATACTTGGTTGAGTGCAAGCCAATTTTGAAGCTGAACATACTGTCTGCTATTTTTGCTTGATTTTAGATTCCACATTTTAAATAGTTTCTTTAACAAGAAGCATATTTTCACTGATACAAACTTAGCTTGAGGAGAAGCATCCTGAAGTTCCAGCCATATTGAAGATCAGTGAAATGTAGTAAACTCTGGTTTTAAGGGTTTTGTTTTCTCCAAGAGCTGAAATGAAGAGTGTGTTCTGGCAACAAGTGCTGGCACGTTGTTCATTAAAAGCTCTCTTCCGAGCCTTGGTTCCCACACACATGTGCCCTCATTCTTCAGCAGAGCTTCCAGGCAATGGCATTGGCAGTGCTCTAGTCTGATCTTCAGCCATACAATTTGTCTTAATTGTCTACTAGCATCTAGGCAAGACTTAGCTCACGGGTGGCCACAGCAAGGGGCCACATGCAAACCGATGAGCTTCTTAATGTGGCCTGCCCGGCAATCGGATGATTTAATTATCTGTGCCCGTCGTAGGCTGCCTGGCTGCTCCCCATCCCGCCTGCCCTCAGGCACGGCGGGCTTAACCACATGCAGCCGTGGGGGCAGCTGCATTTGATCTTCCTCGCCAACGCCAGGGTCCAGCCCTGACAACAGCCTCTCTGTTCGGCCCTTTCTTTCCCCTTCTTTCTTCTTCCGCTTCGTTTGGCACCATGCCCCCAGCATCATTTGCGTGTATGGGAGGATGGGAGAGTTGGATGGCAAAAACTTAGAACATGGAGTTGGGTGTTGACAATCCCAATGATTAATTGATCCTCCGAGGATCCAAGATGATTTGCTGAAGCATCAATAATAGAAATCCTGTCATTATACACTATTTACTTGGTCTTTCTGCGGGAAGACATCCTGCCTCACTATGTGTCTGCATCGTGTGTCTCGCACGGGGCCAGCCTGCAGCTCCCAGGGCACGAAGGACTGGGCTGTCACCCACAAACTTTCTGCCATCACTCGGTGCTCTCACGTGCTGTGGAAAAACAGAGCATGTCCAGTACATTGATTATTTTCAAAATTGACTCAGCAAAGCTCTTAGTTCACGATACTTGTGGAAAAAAGCTCAATCCCCTTTAACTAGCACGGAACACCAAAATTGGGCAGGGGCTGGGTGGGATGGGGAAGGCAGAGGGTCCACGTCCCACTGCCTGGGACATTCACCTGCTGGAGAGCTGTTGGGACACTTGTTACATTTGCCTGTAGTGTTTCCTGCTCCTGCTGCATGTCAAGTAAGGGCAGGAGACGGTGTAAGAGAAGCAGTAGGATCAGGATGACCTCGTGCCCGGGGCAGAGATCAGGGATGTCCCTGAGGATGACCTGTTGCCATCCTGATCTCTTCTTATCTGCCCAGGTCGAAATGCAGCTTCTTGGCTGACTTGCTGCTACCTGGGAAGGCAGCTCTGCTAGCTGTGGGCAAGGAAAGGAAAGTAAGTGACACCCAGGCATCTCAAAGGCTTTGGGAGCCATGAATAATCCTGCCAGCTTCTAGTCTCTGCCATGATCAGAGTCTCACTCCCTCCTGTCTCCTGGATGCTCCAAACATGGAGTATTTCAGCATCATGGAATCTTAAGAAATGGGAAAAGGAGAGGTAGCCAGCAGCAGCATGCAGAACCCTCCTGGGGCTGAGTGCACGTCATAGGATGGTTTGAGTTAGGAGGGACCTTAAAGCTTATCTCATTCCACCCCCTTCCATGGGCAGGGACACCTTTCACTATCCCAGGTAACTCCAAACCCTGTCCATCTTGGCCTTTAACACTTCCAGGGATGCAGCATCCACAACTTCCCTGCATCCTGTACCAGTGCCTCATCACCCTCATAGTGAAGAATTGCTTCTGAAGATCTAATCTAAATTTCTCCTCTTTTAATTTACAACTGTTTCCCCTTTTCCTATCACTATCTGCTTGAAAAAAAACCAAAAAAACAAACCCAAACGCTTCCACAGCTCTATGCCAAGGCAGAATTTTTATCCAGGGATTTTGTGGTATTTTTCATCTGTACTAAGTGTAGGGGAGTCAAACATTTTCAGGTGGTGTCAGTCTCTAATGCTGAGCCAAGAAAGGCTGTCCTTGGGGTAGTTAATGCATCTCGAACCTGCTGGTAGAATATAAAGTTTTAAACATTATTAATGCTTTAGCAGAGACCTCAGGAAGCATTCATACTCTCTCTTCATTTTGCTTTCATGCAGGATGGTGCCTGGGGTGAAAGTATTTCACAGAGTTGGGAAAAGGGCATCAAAAGTGCTTGTGTCTGCCAGGCACCGAGAATATTTTATTCTTTCATTGGTGTGGCTCAAGTTCAGCTCCTGGATCCTGCTCACTGGGTTGTTTTGATGTGTTTCACTTTCTGAAAATAGTGATAGTTTTGGAACAGGCTGCCCAGGGAAGTGGTGGAATCACCGTCCCTGGAAGTGTTCAAAAACCATGTCGGATGTGGTGCTTGGGGACATGGGTTAGTGGTGGGCTTGGCAGAGCTGGAGGAACAGTTGGACTCAATGATCTTAGAGGGCTTTTCCAACCTTAATGATTCCATGATTCTGAAAATAGTGTTGAGTCATGGCCAGATTAGGGATGCTCATCCCCTGCACCTCTTCCGTGCCTCTGGAAGCCTTCTCTGCACAGATCCTCAGCGTGCCAGCCCAGCCCATGCCCCAGGGGGAATGTGGCTGCATGTCCCCAGGGCATTCTGGCCACCCTGCCTGGTGTGCCCCAGGTCCCTGCAGCCACGTCCTCCACAGCTCCCAAATTATCCCGCTGCATGGCGTGCGAGGCACGAGCAAACCTGCGACAGAGACATGGGATGGCAGGATGGGACAGCTGATTTTAATTATTTTATATATAAATAACTTGCAGATAATTTGCAAGTTTGGCAATAGCTGCCGGCGCAGCAATGTGACCTTGTTACTCTTACCCCATTCCTCCGGGTGTTTGTCTCACTCACTTGTTTTTCCGTGTCTTAAATTAGATTGCAAGTGGTCAGGGAAGGGGCTGGGGCCATCCCCGCCCCGCACAGCCCCATCGTCCCACAGCAGCAACAAAAACAAATAGGGGTAAGACATGGATTTAGGATCTGCTGAGTCCCTGGGGATATGAAAGCCCCAAGTGCTGTGTTCTTCCCTGGGATGGCGGGGTCAGTCCCCATCCTCCAGCTCCACGTGAGGCTCTTTGCTGGCGGCCAGGCACAAAGCGAGGGCTGCCACATCATTCCAGAGGGATGTAGGGATGAGGAGGGGGACGGGTGTCCTGGATTTTAGCACTTTGGGGAGTTTATTAGTGTTGACAGTGTGTGAACTTGACATCCTTTGTAATAATGCGGTTTTAAAATCTGCATTATTCATGCGCGCTGTTTGAATACAGGCCCACTGTGTAAGTTCGGGAGGAAAATTAATTAAATAAATGTCAGCATCCTTGAAGAGCACGTGAGATTTCACATTGCAGGATAACAGCTCTGGATGCTTTAACCACCAAAGGGAGCCAAGGGTGAGAAGGGGAAGATCTGCACTTAGGTGAATAGACTTTCCCTCTCTGATTCCTGAGGAAAGCTGAAAAGATTAGAAAGAAATCAGTCCAGCCACACAGATCACTAATATTTTATATTTTTATTATTAGTTGCCATTTGTTCTACTATTTATTTATATACACTGGATAGTTCTGAATGATTTTATCCCAGGAAGCACCCATTTACTCTTAGGTTAAGGTTTAAAATTAAAGCATAGAGCAGATGGCTGAGGATGCACTGGCTGGGGAAGCCAGACGACTGCACCAGTGGGTGGAAAGGGAATTGCATCCACGAACATTATTTGCAAGAGTAACAAATAGTTATAAAAAGTTGTGTTTCTGCTGAAGCACCCAACGAAGGGTGGTGGGACAAATACTGCCAGGACAGATGAACAGGAAATCAATGTTTAAAGTGAAGCTTCCAGGTGTTTTTAAGGGGAAGATTTACCTTTAATTCTGTAGCAGGTTGTTGCACCTTTCCAGGCTGGGAATGATGGCAGAACTGACCAGGGATGCTTTTTGAACACAGTGCTCCTGCAGAGCAGGAAGAGGCAAAAGAGTAGGTATTGCAAAGGAAAATCCTTTGTAGTTAAAAAGTATGAAAAGAAAAAAATTTCTCCTTGTTATGTCAAATCAACACTTTGTTCTGGTTGCTGTAGTTGTTCTCATAAGAAAGGAAAAAACTTCTATCTTGCTGGAGGAAGGTGTAGGTTTCCATCCCTGATGGAGATCATTGAGCTCTTACACCAAGCACTTGACTTTCTTGGGGCTTGGTGTTTACCCTCCAAATTCTTTAATGCCTATGTGCAGGACCTTTCCAGTAATGTGTGTTTAGTAAAATCCTAGAATCCCAGAATGGTTTGCTTTAGAAGAGATCTTAAAACTCATCCTATTCCACCCCCTCCCATGGGCAGGAACACCTTCCACTCTCCCAGGTTGGTCCAAGCCCTGTCCAGCCTGGCCTGGGACACTTCCAGGGATGGGGCAGCCACAGCTCCTCTGGATAACCTGTGCCAGGGCTTAACACCTTCAAAAGGAAGAAATTTTTGTTAAATGGGAGAAGCCTTTCTTCCAAAGTGAGCAGGGCAGGGCACTGAAGGGCTTGTCTGCATTAACATGAGGATCAGGAGCTGCTCTTGAGGTGGGTGCAGCGAGTGGCTGGGATGGTCTGTGGTACGCTGCACCTGTGAAATAAATCAGAAAAAAAAGGAATTGGGAGTGCCACAGTGATTGTGCACAGGTCTACTCCCAAAGTCAAGTGTACATAAAGTCCTTGCAGCACTCCAGTGATTTTGAATTGCTTGACATTGTGGGAGCGCTCCAATCTCGGTCTCTTTGAACCTCAAGAGCCTCGGTGTTATCTGAAGCACAGAATCATTTTATAACCCAGGCAAACAACATCCTCACCTCCCAGGTTTGAATGTGAGGATGTGTGGTTACACACACCCATGCTCACAGTTAATGCACAGGGCGGGGGGAGAGGGAGGAATCCGTGCCAGCAGGAGAGCCCAGAATGCGCTTTCCCACTAATGCTCAGAAGCAACAAAATCAGATTGCAGCCCATGAATGTCCTGTCACTGAGAAAGGAGAGTTTAGAAATAGCCCCACAGATAAAGGAGGGCATTTATCCCCATGATTGTCTGGCAGAAAAAGCAATTTCCATAGCCTGCTGATGGTCAGTCGGGAACGTGCTGCAAGGGGCCCACAGTTGTCTCGGATGGAGCTGACGGTTTTACTGGCCGAGTTTTGTTTCAACTTAATGAAGTAAGTACTTTGCCTGCGTCCAGGCGCTGACGGGGAAGGTTTGTAAACTCCTCGCCTTTGTTGGGGTGACTGAAGTATTTTTTTCTTCTTTTTAACCAGCCATTTTTGTTTCTTCTCAAATTCGTTGCCATAGACAAAGGGTGCGTTTACTGTTAAAAAAAAAAAAAAAAAGGAAGGAAGAAAAAGGCTTTGAACCTGGTTTGCATCTTGAGTCCTGAAAAACCCATTTTTTATGCAGGGGAAGAAGAGAGCCTTAGAAAAGGCAGGAGGCAGGGACGGAGGCGAGGGGGTGGGGAGCCGGAGATTTATGGCCCTTTGAAGACAGCTTTTCTGCCCAGCATCCTGCCCGGGTGCCGTGGGCTGCAGTGGTGGGACCAGGCTGGAACCTGCCCCTCGCCAGGAGCCAGACCCAGCAGGGACCCAATGGGGACACAGGCCCTGCCAGACCCCCAGGACCTCCCAAGGCACTGATCCCACACCCGCCTCAGCCAGCGTGGATGTTTAGTTTGAGATCATCACACAGCCTGAGGTTTTTGAGGTTGTTTTGCTTTTTTTAACTCGATGTGGAAGCGGTTGTTTGATACCAGCCTGTGCTGGAGCGCAGCAGCCTGCCCGTGCTCCAGGAGAGGGGCGCATGGGCAGCCCGAATCCTGCCCAGCAATACAATAATAATTGAAGATATTTAAAAATGTATGTATCTTCCATCTTTCCCATATGGGCTCCTTAGGCAACATGACCTTATGTGGCCATTATCTGACCTCTCTTACACTTGGATTACTAGGTACAAAGCAAATTTATGGTTGTTTATTCTCTCCTCCTATCAGCTATTAGTGCCTAATCATATGGTCTATCGATCAAGTGATTAATCGCCTGCCTAAAGAGGCAGCAGGTCCCGGGGAATGCTGCACTGCACCAGCCTGAACTTCAACCTCTTATACAAACCAGCGGAGTAAAGGCATTAGTCACTGCCTGCAGCCCGGGGCTGGAATGCCGCGGGAACGCCAGGAGGTAAAGCCCCCGGCTTTCTTCAGCAGCCCACTTTGTATTTCCCTTTCTTAATGGATAAAACTCCACCTAACTGAGCAGGCATACAGTTGTAAATGGGATGATTTCCAATGCATCCTATAAATAATGATCAAAGAGGAAAATATGTGGGCCTTATTACAACAGTGCCCGCTAGTGCTGCTATAATTAAGGGTCTGTCAGCATTTCTATTATAAACCCTTATTTTCAAGGGTTTATAACTCGGCCATAAAATTTTGCTCTGGCTGAGACTTGGCATAAAACGTCCCAGCATGTGACCAGTTTTTCTTGTTACCAAATTGTTAAAAACCTAGCGATCAGCCCCGTTTTAGTTATAACAACATCCAAGCACCTTTGTGTTTCAGAACCACTTTTACTTCTTAAACAAGCCGCTTACTATTAAATCAAAATTAGCATTTGAAATCAAAAGTACTCACTGAGCCTCTCTGCTCTTTATTTTAACCAGCCCTAAAAAAATGAGCATGTTATTCCCTTCTGCCTGGGGTTAGGTTGATGGCACCCACGCTGTAGTCATCAGTGGGACACGCTGTGGCCGGGGTCTTGGGAGGATCTTCCAGGGCTGGTGTTGGGTCCTTGGCATGTCCAGCCTTGCAGGGCTTCCCCACGTGCTCAAAGCAGCAATTACTAAAACCAGTGGGCTGATTTCAGCCGTCAGCAATGCTGTATAAATCCAGAGTACTGGAAATGGGTGCCCTGTATGCTCTGGTTTAGCCGGAGTGCTGACCTGCCTTAAGTGGATTTATTCCTCCGTGATCCATGGACGTTAACTCCTGCTAATGAGAATTATGGCTTAGTCCAGGGGGGGAATCTAGAGTTCAGTGAAACTGAGGGAATTTCACTCTAAGAACACATACTAAATTGTAAAAATGAAAGGTTGCCATACCTATACCTCTCTGGTTTCAACGGGAGTATGTTCCATTTCCAGAAACATGTCCTTGATTTGTTAGCAAAGGACAGCAAGTTGGCTCAAAAAGATGCAGCCACTTAAAAACATTGATTCTCCTAGGACAACACGCCAAAATGCAGAAATAAATTAAACATAAGCAGATGCTGTACCTCCTTTCCATTTTTGGCTAGCACGTCCCATTGTGGGACTACTAGTGGGACAACTGAGAATGACTGACATTTACTCAAACTTAAGGCCTTATTGGACTGTCCTGGCAGAAGTGACAAAGAATCAGGTTTGTGCTAGTATTAAATGTGAATATTTCACATCAGTATAGTTCATCTTCCATGCCAATTTTGTACTATTTGTCTGATTTAAAAGGACCTGATCAAGTTTGCTATCTTCTTGGATTTTCAAAGGAGCACTAGGGAAATATAGACCGAACTCCTATTGAAAATCTCCATCTCAAAACTCCCCCTGCAGAGTTCCTACCCTGGCAAGGATCCCACAGCTAAGCTCTTTCCATTTCCAGAAAAATCATTGAGCTGAGGCTAAGAACACTCATCTGGTGCCTGTAGAGTGTATTGTCTGAATATAAACACAGTGATTCTGGAGCAGGGAAAGAGCTTGCGACTTAAATGGATTTACACTGGCTAAGAACCTGGTCTTCCACACTCAACTCCTGACATTACTTGAGAGTAAACATTGAGCTCAACTATTTTGTGATTTACACGATGGTTTAAGATGCATGCAGTGACCAGGCAGTTGCTCATACCATGAGCCTCACCAGGTTTTGATGTTTTCCTTAAGGTTCCAGGTAAACCAAAAATTTCCATGTGCATCTCAGCTGCCATAAAAAAAAAAAAAAGTAAGAAAAAAGATGAAAGCCTGAGTTTCTGACTCTTGAGAAAAGCCTGAAAATGTTCCTCGTCTGCACTTTAACGGCTCAGAAAGCAGAAGGCAAAGAGAAAAAAAGGAGTTTGAAAATGCCATGCTTTTTGAGATGTGACATATGCTTTTGCTGTGCTCCGGGTTGGCAGGAGGCGTTGCATGGTGGATGCAGCCCCGGCAGAAAGCAGGTGTGGGAGCCCGAGCGAGCGGCGCTCCCTCCGCTCCACTGGAGCTGGAGCCATCCACTCTCTTCTCCTTACTCCAGGGCCCCACTGAGCAGCAGATTGTCTGCAGGAGATGGGATAAATAGTTGTGGATGTGCCCTGAAATCGTTGTATTGGGTGGTTAAGATGGGAGCTTCCACTGAAGGGCTCATGCTGTTACCTTGTGGTGACAAGTTATGAATGTGGTTGTGTGTCCTACAGCTGCAGGAGGGCCAAAAAAGTCCCAGGACAGGAATAAATCCACCTGCTGGGCAAGCCAAAACTCTCACTTTTATGCACTGCAGGCCAAAAACTGTGGGTGAGTGGTTTTCAGGATGACAGTGGTGATCCAGATTCTTCTCCAGCCTGGCACAGCATGAAATTGGATGTGGATGTGGGTTCCAGGGAATCCCCCATGGGCTGTGCCAGCCCCAAAGGGGCTGCTTCTTCTCTACCCTGGGGTTTGGCTGATGGAGGAGCGTGTGTGCCCCAGGGTTCATGGGAACCCTCGAGTCACCCTTCACTAGACTGTCCCTAAGCTGCAGGGGCTCTGCAGTGATGCTCCTTGAAATCTTTGGCCCCATCTCTCCAGGTCTTCTGCAGGGATGCAAAATCCCGGACTCCTCTTGCATCCACAGTGTCACTGTGGGCCACTCCTGCTCAGGGACAAAGCAGGACATCCTCTTTGCCCCCTTGTTCTCACTGAGTGTTACTTTACCTAACTTTAAATGAGGGAAGGCTCTTCTGCACAGCACATTTTTGGGTTGTATGGCAGAGAAGAGCCAACATCCTTTTCCATGTGGCCCTTCTCCATGTGGGCTCCTGCAAACAGAGCACCCAGGGCACAGCCTGGGCAGCTGCAAATTGCCTTTCCAAAGCCATCAAGGGAGTTCCGTGGATTTATTCTGGACTGGGAATTCCTTTCCTCCTTGCTCCCTGAGTCCAGGGAGTGCTTTTCTCCCTGTATGAAAAGTGAACTAAGGATTTTACAGACACTGAATCTGGCCCCTTAAATATGATAATTTTAAAAAGTTCAGCAAAATCCAGGGGCTGGGGACAGGCGGGGGGGTTGGTGTTCCTTATCGAGGGGAGGAATGATGGGTTAGCAGCAATTCCTTCCTCACAGTTAGTCTGGGTACCATTGGAAGCAGAATTTGTCAGTTCTGAAGTGCACAGATTAGAAAGGAATGTGGAATTTGGAAACGTGGCAGCTTGTAGCACTGTATGGTTTAAATTAAACCTTTTTTTGGAAAGCAGAATTGCTGTAGGCCACATTTAGGGGGAAAGCAACAGCAGAGAGGGCTGGCTGTGGTTTTTGCTTTGCTGTGTAACCGGTCCACTTTCTCTTGTTTTAACACAGACTTCTTTTTTTTAATTTAAAAAAAAGAGGAAAAAAATATGCCTCTGGCCTCCTTCTGCCCAACCACAGCTTCACTGCTGACCACAAAGAGGAAGCCTGGGGAAGCAGCCATAGGATTAATACCCACTGTCTCTTAACCCAACAGGGTGTGAAAACATTTTATAAAACATCTCTTTTTTTTTTTTCCCCCCCTTTCAGATGGATAGCGTGGCTGGGATTTAGACATCTTGAAACAAGCACATGGTTGCTTTTGCCTTGCATTGTGTTCCTCAGAGGGGGGAGGTCCTAAATCACCCTGGCCAGAGCTGTTGTTTAAAATCTGTTTACACCCATCTCCAGAGCTTTCTCCTTGCGAATCATCAACAACTTTGTTGGTCTCGCTGAAATGACAGGAAATATAAAAATGAGTCTGCTGTGAGGGCTGCACGGTGTAGATCTTGATCAGTTGGAATATAATTGTTCCTAATGAAATGGAGACGCCTAGCTCTTAACTGAACAGCCTTTGCTTCTTTAGAAATAATAAGATTAAGATTATGGATTCTATTAATCATTTGATCAGCTTTATTCATTCATCTTATTTCCTTTACATGCAAAAACCCCCTGCTCTCTCCATGCCTTTATCTTTTAAGATGATGACATTTACATATTCCCCGGCGCTGGAACGTCCCGGGCGTAATATACAGATTGCTCCGCTCGGATCTTGTAAACTGACTATTTCCATGTGCTAAGTACTCTCGGTGATGAAGATCTTAATAATGTGATTAACTAAATTGTGTCTTTATGCTCTTCCTCCTCGCGCCTCCCTCCCTCCCTTCCCCGCCACGGCCTCCCGGCCGCCGCGCTTGCCACAAATGGCATCAGCTGCTGGGACGTGCCTGCGGTGGTGACCCCGGTGACAAGGAGGTGTCACATAGCACAGAGCAGAGAGGTCTGTGCGCCTCAGAGTCAGGGTGTAATTCAGATGACCTGTGCATTAAGGGAATCTGCTTTCCTGGCGTTCTGCGGGAAAGATGCTGAAAGCAGGAGTTTGGAAATGTTGAGGGAATTATTAGATGAGAAATTTGTTCCTCCGCAGCGTAGCGACAGCATTGTTATTTCTTGCTTGGATGTGCTGTTGGGAAGGTTTGATTTTGTTGTCATTAGAGAAATCTCTCTGTTGTTATAACGCGTTCTATGTGTGAAGTAATACAGACATAATGTGTATCTAGTCCATTAAAACACTCTTTCGGAGCCTCCACCTGTGGCACAGCCTCTCTGTACTGCCAGTATTTTGCTGGGTATTTCTGGTATTTCAATTCCTCTCCTTCTGCCTTACACAGATTAGTAGTTCCAGAGAGTTTAAAAAAAAAAAAAATCCAGAGTAGCGGCAGGTTCTCTCTAACTTCTGTTAGCTGAGCTGGAGAAGTTGCATTGCGTCTTGGATCTTTTTCATCTTGGTGGAATTATACTGTAACTAATTGAATCCATTGATCACTGTCTTGTTTTTTTCCATCTTCTTCTCAGAGGATTCATTTCATAGTGTTCCCTACATCAGTCAAGAAAATGGCTGCGGTGGAATTACCAGGGTTGATAATAAAGGTAATTTAGCCCAGTTGAAATTATTTTTTATGTATCTAAGTAGGGTAACACATTTAAACGTGCTGCCTTAAATCTTGGGATGAAATACCTGCATGATCTAAGCTGCAGGATCCCGAAATAACTCTCCCAACAACCACAGAAAGTAGGAGTAGCTGATCAAGGGACCTTTTGCAGCCTGACAATGACCAAACAATAATCAGCAACGTTCATTTGATCAAAGAACTGTCCCAGAGCAGGATAAATAATCTCTGGTTTGCACACTTCATGGGACAGGGAGTATTTTTGGATTAGATAGTAAGTGCTTAACAAGCAAGAATAGCGGGAAGTGTCAGGAGAAGCGGTGGGAGCCGGGAGTAGCTGGTGGTGAGCAGTCTCCTATGATTGGGGTTAGAAACAGGAGCCAAATCCGGCCTCAGCCAGGAGGGTTTTACCGAGGATGTCTGCTGGTGGCATTTAGCTCTTAGTAAGTAACAGTTTGGAAAAGGATTCTCCTGCTAGATTAGGGCTGGTCTTGTCAGTAATGCGCAAGACAGGATGTCAGGAGATCTGAGCTGAGGTCTGCCACAGATTTCCAGCACGATTTAGGTCAAGTTATCTAATCTTGCTTCCTGACACAGTTTCACCCCAAGACAAGGTGACAGGAGAGTTTGTAAAAGGTTTACTTAACAGAGGCATTTTTACTCTCTCATTCTCACCCAGGTCAAGGGTTGGATGCAGGAGCAGAAGCATCTCTGCTTGCAGAGCCACGGGCGTGCTCCTTGCTCCCGCTCCCAGAATTCAGCATCCAGCCCTCTGAAGTGACCAGGTCCCTTGGCCAGCAGGGCTCATCCCCAGAGGGAGGAACCCCCACTCCCAGGCTCTCCCTGGCAGCAGCACAGTGGCTGTGGGAGCTGCCTACAAGCACATGCCCTTTGCCGAGATCAGCACTTTTTTGGACAATGTATAGTATTTGCAAATGGGAACTGACAATGGAAGAAATACAGCAGAGTGAAGGGTTTAATATAAAATATTTATACAGTAAAGATCTTTCATCTTTTGTCAGTCACAGGGTAGGGAAGTGAGGAATGTATTGGGAGTACATTACCAAGAGTATGTTATAAATTAAAATCTCAAATTGAATAATACTGGCTGCTAATGTGTGCAGCGTTGGAAATGAGTCACTTCTGAATCAATGTAATTTACTGTGCCAGCTGAAAGATATTTACAAAAGAAGGTATCTTCTTGTTGTTTTTGTTTTTTTTTTTTTTTACCTAGATTTTATTCCACACTTACAGAGAGTCTGGGCTGTCAACATGGACTAATTTGTCACGGAGAGAAAGTCACAGCCGTTAGTGCAGAGCTGTTTCAAAAGCACTTAGAAAGCAGAAAGGTGGGCTCCAGGCTACATGGGTGGTCAGACAGTTTGTACTCATTGTTTTCTCTCAAATTTAGTACTGGTAATTAGTAATACAGCAGTTTTGTGGAGATTAGTTATTGGAGAGAGCAGACAGACTGTTTCCTTGAAGAATTATGGAGTGCAGAAATGACTGTTCCCACTGCATCCTCCCAGCCCACATCCCTCTGTGTATTTCAGCTTTTCTTTGGGCACTGTAACCTCAGAGAAGTCAGCGTTTGGTCCCATGTCTGTCAGATGGTTGGCATCAGTGCAGGGGGTTGGTCTGGTTCATGGTATTTCATAGCTGGAGCCATTTATTACTGATTTATTACCTTGAAACACCCAGTGCTGAGGTGAAAGGTGGTGCATCCTACAGGAAGGACTTTGAAAATGTGAATTTTGAAAGGTTTTAAGCCAGATGGCTGTGCAGGAACTGGTAACCCCTAATGTCCAAAACACATTTCAGTAGGAATAAGCAGCCGTGCTATGGTGCTGTGCACATGTGTGTGTGGTTCTCAGTCCTGGGAGAGTGGCTGCTGCTATCCAAGTATTTTGGCACTGTCCATGGCAGACCTTGCAGGTAACCATGTGTTGGGAAGGGTGAGTCCCACATTCATGCAGATGCAAGGAACCAGTAGAGAGTTGAATGGAAGGCAGGTTTAAAAGCCAGGCTAGATCCAGATTTCTGCCTTGTTCCTCCTTCTGCCTCTGATTTTTCCTACCTTCTCATGAAAAGGAGGTTGCTCTGGGAATTTTTGTCCTAGTCTGAACTGTGCCAGATTATCATTCCTCTGGAGTGTGCCACAGACTGTGATCCAGGCAAATATTTTGTGCTTAGGAAAACCTCATCTAAGTTCTTCTGTCTTAAACTTGGGTGTTTGGTCTAAGATGGTTGTGTAGGCTGGTTCTGTTGTTTGATGAAATGGAGGGTGGCACTCCCCAAGGGCATTCCAGCCCAGCAAATTCCTTTTGGAACTGCTTGGCTCTCACTGTTGGCTCCACAAAGAGCAGAGGCACCTCGCTTTGAGCTGTGCCCAACCATTAGACTGACACTTTTAGGTGAGACAAATCTCACCTCCGGTCTCTCTGCCTGTTAGTGTTTTTATCAGTGCAATAGAAATAGTTTCAGATAGACATGGTGAGAGTAAGTAGTCTGAAGGATGGGAGGATATCCAAAAGGAGAGGGATGTTTGCAGTAGCTCTTGTAAAGTCTGATGGAACTTCCCTCTCCCTTTGCTCGTAGGCAGTACCAGATCAGATGTAACTGTGGAAATGCAGGTGGTCTGATGGATTCATGGCCAAGCTTCTATACATAATAAAATATGTATTAAGGTCATATTCTAGCAGTGCTGTAGGGAAACTGGAGTATTCTTATGCCATACTTTTTGGTAGGAATGCTTCTGCTGGGTTGCATCACTGTCTGTAAATTTTATTGATTATAATTAAGTCAGTCTGCAGTGTCTCTAAGAATCTACATGGGTTTAAAAATCAATACTCCTTATATTCATCAGGGGAACCAGTTTGAAAAGGGATTATAGTGGGAATAAGCAATGCATTTATAGCTCTGAGTTTGTGTTTACAAACCATTAAATGCTGGCCTTCTCAACAATCCTCATTTAAGGGTCAGAAATAGTTTTTTTCCCTGTCTTTTACCCCATGAACAGCAACAAAAATTCTTCTTTCATGGAGAATTTCTCCTACCCTGTTTTGTACGTGGTGGGTGGAGCTCTGCTGTCTCAGTGACCTTCTGGGGGAAAAGAGACAGCTTTGGACAGGCAGGAACATGAGCAAACGTGGTAAAACCAGGAGTGAATCCACCAAAGTCCTCTCAGCTGGGTCACTTCTGTGGCAGTATCCTGTTGCCTTAAAAGGCTTCATTAGTTCTCTCTCTTGGCTTGTTTCTCCCAGAAAATATCAGTTCCAGTTATTGGAAGCTCTAACGGCCACGCTCATGGAAAGTCAGAACAAAGAGCAATTGCTGAGGGTATCTGCTATTATTGATTTATGGCTGAAGATTAAGTCCAGATTACCCTGTCCCTATTTCTTCAACAACCCCGTCCTCAGATAGACTTCCTCCAACTCAATGGGCCCCTTATTTAAGTGCTGTTTATTGAGGATAATCTTATCGCAGTCTGGTGCACTAAATATGTATAACTCACCTTAGGGAGAAGATGTGAAAGGTCTTTGATGATATGAAGGGTGTGAACTCTAAGGAGAGTGAAGGATAATTTAGGTTGGGACTTGGGAGTGCAACTAAAACATACACCATCAAAGAAATGGAGTAGATGTGGTGTGCTCCCCAGGAGAAAAATTAAATGCCCTTCAGTTTGAGTCGTTTGAAAGCAGAGAAGGGACTAAAACTGTGTTTGTATGGATCATTCTGTGGACACAGAGGGCTGGGTGATCTTACTGAGCTTTTCTACCTCTGTGTTTTGTGCAGTGCTTTGATTCCTATTTTATTTGGCCAATAATTGAGCTACATAATGCACAATGTACTCCACCAGTGATGCTGTTTTAACACTGCTATGCTGCACCTCAGCCAGGGACACCTGTGGAATTTACTAGATTTGATTCCTAGATTTGATTTACTAGATTAGATTTTATTTTATCAGTTCTAACAGCTTTTAGAACAGTGGTGAAATGGCACAAACCAAGGCATTCTCTTAGCTCGTGAATCCTTCCAGGATCCCAGGGATCCATGCCTGGCTCCTCAGTGCACTTGGGAAGATGGTAGTTTTGCTATGGTTATTTTGGGGATGTGGATGGGTGCCTGCATGTTTCAACTGACGTTTTGTGACCATATCAAAAGACCACAAAGGGAAGACCGAGGGAAACTGGGCTTAAGTAGGAGTCAGAGTGGTTTTGAGATTACATGGCAAAGCAACTTTCTCATCCTAGACACTGCTCTTCTGCATCATCCACATTCTGAATGTGTCTCAGGGCAGAAAAAGCAACTCACTCAACTTTGGGTTTTGTGCAGAGCCCTGTGATACTGCTCACTCCTAATAAATGCACACATAGACATACATACTTCAAATAAAAGGGCCTGGAGATTGCTGAAGGAACTGCAAAAATCCTTTGCAAAATAGCAGAACTTTTTTTATTTTTCTCCTTTTTTTTTCCTTTTCTCCTTTTCTCCTTTTTTTTTTCCTTTTTCCTTTTCTCCTTTTCTCCAGCTGTAAAGATCTGGTCAGAGCTGGCTCTGGGCAGTGGCAAAACTTGCAGGCTGGGCTTTAAAAGCACACAAGGAGTTGTGAGAAATGTTGTTCTTTGGGGCTGTCATTAAGATAGAAACCACTGCCCCAAGCCAGGCTATCCTGGAAATTTCTCAGGGAGATTTGAAGGGACCTGACTGACAACTGAAGGTCTGGTGGTATCTGCCATGACAATATTTTCCAGTGTGTTCATTCAGCTGTAATGATTCATTAGAAAATAAGTTTAATTGTGTCCAGTAGTTGTGAGTGTTTCTTTGTACTCTCTTATCAGTGTTTTCCGTTTGCAGCAGGACTTGGTTTGTTTGTTAATCTGAAGTTCTCCATTTATTTGGAAAACAAGGTTTGACTTATCGTATTGTTTGGCAGGAGAGAAGAAAGGTGGAATGGAGAGCCCCTAAAACCACAGAGAAAGGAAAAGGAAAATTTGACTTTCAGGGAAAAGTGCTCAGTCAGGGGGAACCAGCACAGCTGATGTGGGCAAATGAGTGTCCAGATCTCACTTGAATCATACAAATGAGTAAAATAAAATCATAGAGTCACAGGTTGGTTTGAGTTTGGGTTGGGATGGAAAGGACCTTAAAGCTCATCTTGTTCCAAGCCTCTGCCATGGGCAGGGACACCTACCACTAAGCCTGGGTGATAATGGTGAAAAGACCTAATCTGAGCAGCAGCTGAGGAAGACACAAGACAGTTTTACCCCCCAGAAACATTTGAAAAGCCCAAACTACTTTCCTTGGACATTTAAAAAAATGCACACCTGTGCCAGTGTGAAAAATAACATACACACTGTTTTCCTCAGACTACAAATTGTAAAGTTCACAAGCTGCTGTGCAGCTTTGATTTAGTTCTACTCCCCAGTGTAGCACCAAGTAGTAGCAAGGAATTCTTCAAGTTACTGAATTGTTCATGTGACTCTTGTGTTTTTAAAATACACACAACACTTAGAGCTTTTCACAAATGCACAGTGCGGGGTGGCAATATTTCCATTTTGCTGGTAAAATTGGGCAATGATAGTTGGCATCTGCATCGTGTGTGAAGCTGATGCTAGAACCCACATCTCCTTAATCATAAACAACTCACTTTTAAACTCTTCCCATTGACCTTAATAGGGCCAGGGTTTGATTCCAAGTGTTTATTCCAAGCTCAAAGATGCATATTTTTAATCTGAATTTGAATATATGTTTCATGGCTTATTCATGCTCGGAAATACTTCTTGGCAGAGTCACCTAAATTGAGCAAAATG
Organism: Passer domesticus; assembly: GCF_036417665.1. Classification (NCBI taxonomy): domain Eukaryota; kingdom Metazoa; phylum Chordata; class Aves; order Passeriformes; family Passeridae; genus Passer; species Passer domesticus. The sequence continues at coordinate 59,812,851 of NC_087480.1, forward strand.
AGAAGCTTCTTTTAATGCAGAAATATTAAACAATGTGTGCTGGAGTGCAGAAAGCTATTTGGACACCGGAAAGCTTTATAAACATAGATTTGATTGTGATTGAACCAAAAATAGTGGTATTAAATTAAGGTCTGTTTAAAAAAAAAACTCTCTGCGTTTTCCAAACTGCTAAGGATAAAATCAATCTGCAAAAGTATTTTAACTTTGTAACAAAAATATCATTGACAAAGTAAAGTGAAGATAATAAAGCATATTTAAAATTACTTGGAGGTCTTCTTAAAAATTTATGACCTCTTTCCAGTTGAAGCTCATTTAACTCAAAAGCCATTTAAGAGCCTGGAAGTGCCCGTGTTTGGGCCTTGCAAGAAATACTCATTTGTTTGTTGAGAAACACTGGTAACTTTGGGTAGAGAGAACCTGTTGGATTATATTATTATATGTGAGCTGCAGTAATACAGTATGTGTGTTTTCTTAGGACAAAGGTTACTGGGATGTAGCTCACAATCTTTACAGCACAGGGAACAGTTTCAGATGAGCAGGGTCTGCCCATGCCAACGTGTGATCAGATCCGTGTCCTTCCCCTCCCACGACCTCTGGTGCCAGCAGTCCTTCTAGAACTTCATTTTGGGAACTGCTTTGCTCGTGTCCCTGTCCCAAGCACTGCGTTAGAGGCAGGAGCCATGGTTAGACTCAGGCAGAGACTGGTTTGGATCTCAGATCCGAGCTCTGTGCCCACAGGAACTGAAGCTGATAGCAAGGCCTTGGGCCGTCGATATTTTCCATTACCATAACTGCTGTTTAGCAATGTCTCGTTGATACGAGGGGAGTGTGTGACTGAGGCCATGTTCATCTCTTTGCAACAGGAAGAATTATGGCATTCATAGATTGGAAGAGAGTGGGTGATAAATAAAACTGAGGCTATCCAGAAAGCCCCAGGGAGCTTCCTCTCCACAGAAAGAATAAGAAATTTATAGATGTCTAGAAATTACAGTTGAGCTTTTTGCCTTTTCTCTTTTTTTTTTTTTTTTTTTTTTGGTTAGCCTCTTTCAGTCATATGACTGGAGTTCAATTATCAGCACAATAAATATTCCTGTGAATTGGAGCCATGTGTTGGCAACATTTTTGTGCTTCTTAGAAAGGAAGGAACATTTAGAATTGTTTAAAAACAATAGTTTACCATCAAACTTGCTCCGAAAGTCAGAAAGTGGCAGAGCCCAAAAATACATGAGCTAAGGAGAAGTGTGTTCTGGAGGATGCAAATACAGGCAGGTTAATGCAAGTATATTTTTGGAGTAAGATTTTACAATTATGAACTATTCAGACTAAAACAATGCTGTGCATCTTCATTGTTTTCAAAACAAAGCCAAGCAGTTACTAAGAGGCCCTTTTTGCTGCTTTTAAGAGGCTGCACAGTAGGAATGTTACCTGCAAATCAATTTAGTAGATAAATTGTTATGCTAGGAAATACCACTGGTAATCGTAACATGTATACCCTAAGGTGAGTTGTGCCTGCCAGGTGGGAAATGGGAGGCATTTTAGATTTTTTTTCCCCGTCTTGAATTTTCTGGAGTGGTTGTTTGGCTCCTTTAAAGTATTCCCTGGAAACTCTCACTGCTCCAGTAGAGCACGAACTGCTGGGGCTGGGCTTCAGCCCTGCTTTGTCCTGGGCAGGAGATGAAGCATGCTGATGAAATTTGAAGTTCCAGGATAATTTGGAGTCCTGGAACACTTTGATTCATCTCTCAACTGCCTGGGCTTGGCAAATGCCAGAAGTCTTCCCCAGGATAGTCCATTGACTGACCCATATTGACTTGCTTTCAGCGCTGTTCCTGTTTGGCAGGACATTTCTAGATCTGTAAGCAGTTTCTCCTAATTTAAGAGAGACATGACTGTTCTGGGCTCAAGAAGGTCTGACAAGAGGGAGCAGAAGTCGTCCCAACTGTACACCTTTGGCCAAGGGGACTGTAATTCTTGGATCCAGCTAACACAGGCTATTTTAAGAGAACGACTTGGCCTCTTTACAGTAAACTTCTTCGGGGGAGAGTTCATTGCACCTAACAGGCTTCAGCCAGTCTGGATCAGCGTCTGACATTTGAACTCGATGCTCTTAACACATTTGTCAGCTCTGCATGCACACAAGGAGATGCTAAATGCTTCGATAGCCGCGCAATTCCAGGCAATTCAGCAAAACCCGATTCGTTATTAGCTTTTAAATTCCAGGGGATATATGTGTGTATTTATGAATATTTCAGCAAGGCTCTGGGCGTTGAGCATTGCAGGAACACAACTGCAGTAGCCCCACAGTCACGAGAGCAGCTACTGAAGTTACAGGCGCCCGCTGCAGCAGTCTGGGGAGTATCCGAGTGGAATTTTGCAAATGACAGTTTAAAGAGTTATAGTTGCCTAAAGAACGAGGCTGGAAAATTTGCAAAAATCTGTTTTCAATTATTGGGTTTTTGGTTGGGCTTTTTTTTTTTTTGTTCAGCTTTAATTCCTCCAGAGGAATTTCAGTGCACTACCTTAGCTGTTCCTTTGTAATCCTGCATTCCCGTTGCTTTATTAAATACCTGGAGTTATAATCTTGTTTATGAAATCGTTATTATCTCTCCAGTTGCAAATTGCAGCATTACGTAGAGAAGTGATTATGGCATGAGGCATGGAAAAATCGGATATGCAAATGAAGCAACTTAAGCATAATGATGGTTCAGTCCCATAACGGGCGAAAAAAACATCACTTTGCTTTTGAGTTGAAGTGTTCAGCTTTATACCAACTTGCAAACTGACCCCATCTTTTTCACATAAATGCTCCAACTGGCTGAAACAAAACAAACAAAAGAAAAGAAAACAAAAACAAACTGTCTCAGAAAATACATTATAAAAATAGATTTACTCTTACAAGTAGAATACTTTTGCTGTGGTTCCAGAGCAGAAAACAGCATCTTTGAAAACCTTAGATGCAGTGGTCTAAGGACTTTGGTTATGTACTTTCTAAAGGGAAAATTATTTTAAAAAGTCATCAACTTCTGGGTTTGAGTGTGCCGCATTAAATAATAAGTAAAACCTAATGTATATATAATGTATATACTTGCCTTTTCTGATTGAGATTACTCTGGAGAAGTTAAAACTTAAACAATAAATATCAGGCTATCAACATCCTTATTTAAAATGTTTTCTCCTTTTGGGTAACTACTTGCTGTACTAAGGATCATTCTTGCTCTGTCATATTCTCACCCAGCTGCCCTACAGTCGAGCTGGCCTTATCCTGGTATCTCTCTGCCAGCCCTGCACACGTTCCCAGCTAATCCAAGTAGCAGCAACCTCATTTTAAGACTCTTTTCTCCCCCTCCTCCTTGTTTTTAAGTGTAGCTTTAATGGAGGGGTGCTTTGGACCCTTTGATGTCTTAAAGGGGAATAGGGGAATAGAAACTTGAAATGAATCTGATTTTCTTGCTTGCATCTTTCCCTGGCAGCAGAGTTAAAGCTGTGGCTTGTGTTCCCCAGCATTAAGAGGATTGTTGACCAGCTTTCAGAGTTGACAAGGTCACTCGAGGTACTGTGACAGGGCATTTAGGTACAGGAGTTGATCCTGTGTAATGTTAACCCAGGAAGCTGGGGAGAAATGGGGATGATCTTTCTCCTGATTTTTCTTGCCTAATTAAGGGTGTAGGAAAAGCAGGCATTGCAACAGAACAAAATGTAATTACGGAGATGATGCCTGGCATGTGTCCACTAAGCAAATGCGCCTCCCTCCCTTTTCAAAATAACTGTATTTTAGTTCCTTTTGGAGCAGTTTAAACCTTTGAACAGCTCCAGTGCTCCTGCACAGACCAGGGAGGAATTGGCCACGCGCGCCAGGGAAGATGTTCAGAGTTTACTCACTGGCTTGCCCGGGGTTTGGGCGCCGTGAGGAGTTCCCTCCGTCACTCTGGTGCCAGGATCCAGAAATACCGGGCAGGTTGGGCCAAGAGGAAGTCGGAGCTGCCCTGCTGAGGGAAGGACATGTCTGGAATTCCTATTCCACCATTTACAGCCCTAAAAAGGGATTTTTTAAATTTTTTTTTTTTTTTTTTTTGGTGCTTTGTCCTGTATTTTTGCTCTGTTGCCTGAGGGAGAGCCGGAGATGTGTGAGGGAAGTCAGCGGGGCCAGCAGATCCAGATGATGCTGGATGCTGACATGGAAGCAGCTGTGGCACTTGGTGCACTCAGAGAACACCATAGCTGTTAATTCGATAAAATAGCTTTTCCAATTGAGATCTCCATCCTGGGACAGCTGATCTTTTGTACAGCACAGCCCAATCATGCCTTTAAAGCAGCAGCAGCACCAGAACTTCCTGGAGGGAGCCTGCACTTCACTGCACACTTTGGCAGCCTCACCATAGGCCTGAGGGATACTTTCAGATTTCCCTGTAATTAATGAGCACCTCTGCACTTATGGCAAATTACAGTGTCTGATGTAGAATGTTGACCTACAGCTGCCCCATGCCAAGTAGCCTATTTAGACCTATTTATTTCTAAATAGAGCCTGTAAATGATAACCGGAAACTTCACTATAGATTCATTTGCTCCTAAACGCTTCCTCTTTCAGGTATTGAAGTTGAAATAATTTTTGATAATCCTATAGTTACGCTGTGCCTTGGATTTATTCTGTATTTATTATGTGAACATTCTCAAGCTATTTAGCATTCCTGTAAAGCCAGAGAAATTAGAGATGGAAAGGGCTTGTTTGATCTTGCATAGCCTGTCCAATAGAGCTCTGATTATCTCCTTCACTTCTGAAGTCCCAGGTAATGAAAAACCTTCCACTTCTCGAAAATGTTGGACTGCCTGAAGTTTTACTGACTTTTGCTGCTTCCCTGCAACATGGCCAGCTCTTGTATAACCATCTCTTTGCTGTCACCATTATGCTTATTTTGAAATGTTATTTCCTCATTTTTTCTCTCCCCGTCATTATTTGGTTTTCTTATTGTGTTTGGCCATTTTTCTGAAACTAAATTTATTCTGTGCTCAGACTGCTTTCAGACTCCTAGCACCTTTCTTTGTTCTTCTGGTACATCAAACATCTGGTTCGTGGCTATGCACGATTTTCATTCCCTTCCTATTTTTCTTTTAAGAAAGATTTTAAATTAGATGGGGTTCTCTTCCTGCCTGTCTCCTTTCCCCATAATACATCACTAAATGAGTATGTTCAGCCCAGAAGGGGATTATTCATAATTTTCATCCATTCCAGTAAGTTTTCAATCCATACAATAACTTCAGAACCAAGTCAAAATAATGCTGCGGATGCAGAATTTTATGAGAGTTTGCTTCAAGTACTTTGCCAGAATCTAAATATACAACTTCTATTGTTCTATTAATACTGTCATCCTACTTGATATACACCATAGATATATCTGGTTTGTCAAAAAATATCCGCACTAAAACAGTAATTCTAATTGGTTCAGGCAGCTCAGTTGTCTCCCTTATGTGCTTCGATTTTGTTCTGTTAATTTTTTACTCTGTAAACATTAGTTTGGACCGTTAGTGCCAGGATTACTCTCCTCTTCTTTCTGGAAGATTTATATCGCATTTCTAATTTTTCCACTATTCTGATCTCTTGCCATTTCTCTGAGAATTTTTAGAAATAATTATTCATGTTCTGGAGGGCTAGTTAGATAATTCAGTAAAGAGTTTTTGTACAATTAAGGACGGTAGGTTGTGGATAATAATTTTAAGCTTGATCAAAAGCCCATGGAAGCCAAGTCTTCTTAAGGCTTAAACTACTGTATTAATTTTACGGAGATCTGCTTCTCTGTGCTGCTGATTTTTTGCTCACCTTTCACATTGGGCAAGTTCATAGGTTAAAATAATGTAAATCAGCACAAGTCCACTGGAGCCTTTTGTGCCTTTTGAAGAACCAGCCCCTCAGGGTTAGGTGCCTTGCTTTCCCCATATATGCTGTTGGGATGAGAACTACTTTCCTCACAGGAGTGTTTAAAGCTTAATTTTTTATAGCATATAAAGTGCTCAGAGATGTTCAGATGAGGGATGTTGTGAAAATGCAAAGTAGTATTATTGTTGATAAATTATTTAAAATATTGTGGTCCATTGAGAAAATACTGGTTTGTAGGCAGTGAAGTGGTTAATACGATTGCATCTCTTACAGGTTTCACCAGATACACTCACTCACTTACAATGGATAATTGTTAGCTCTTGTTGTGCAGATGCTGTTGCAGATGGAGCCCTGTACCTGCATGCATAGCAAATGAATTAGACTGGCAATCCCCTTTATAAAGCATAAATATGTAATTTGTTCAGCTGTTGTAATTAAATATGTATGTGTGAAACAGCCACCATTCAGGTCATTAATGATGCGCCATGCCAAATTAGAGCTTACAGACAGTAATGTACATTGTTGTGCAATGAGGGAATTGCAAATAACATAGCTAAGCCTTTCCTAGTAAAGTGATGGATTCAGTGGCTTTAAAAGGAATATTTATATTTCTAGCATTTTGATTGCTTCAGTCTATATTTACATTGATGCTCAATGAAAAAGATACAATTGGATGAAATTTTTCCTGTGTTTGTTTTATACTCTTTGAACATGATAGAATACCCATTAGGTACGTGTCACACAACATTTATTGGGTGTAACATTTCATACCCACTGGTAATAGACTGAATATGTTGCTATGATCATTCTTAAATATATAGTCAATTAAGACCTGGTAAGTACCTTTTCTTCAGCATAATGTAGACAAACAGTGTATCAAAGCATTTGGGCAATTTTAATGTTTTCCGTGTATCTGCTTTTTAATCTTTGGACTTCAAAGACATGACTGGTAAAGGAATCTTCACTGTGGTAAACAATGTATATATTTCCACAGAAATCTGCCTGATAGAATAATTGTTGCAATGCTTGTTGCAAAGCTTGCCAGTGTAGTGGAGTTGTTTAAATGCAGAATGACTTAAAACATCAGGCTTGCCTTCTTCTGTCCACATTGTTTCTTTCTTTATACGTAGCAGAAAAAGGTAATTTGGCTTCAAAAAAACCTTCCTTGAGTCTTCTGGAAAGAACAAAAAGTTAACAGGCAGCTGTTGTTGCAAGGCAGAATGAGAAATCATAACCTTAAATGCATCTGAAACGATCCTTCCTAAGCATGCCTCCTTCTGTTTAAAATAGACGAAGGTTTAGCCCACGTTTTGTTTTGACGGTGGGTTCCCAGTATTCGAGAGCTAATCGTTCTGACCTTTCGGCCAAACAGGGCAGCAGAAGGAAGCATCTCAGAGTTAATTCTGTCTTGTTCACAGTGGGAACAGAACATTCCTCTGTGATCCTCTTTCACATGATTCGCTTGGGCCTCCTGGAAGCCCGTCCTGATACTATTAGTGCTGGGCTTCTTAGGTCTAAAGGAGATCGACGGCGCTGACATCACCCGCCACTCGCGGCTGCCTCGGGCTGCACAGACAGAGCAGAGGTGTTAAGACGCACAATAAACAAGAAACTTCCATGAGACACTTTCTGTATAACTCTAGATTTCAAATCTTCATCAGGCTTTCTCTGTTAACTCGCTCATACTTAATGAGAACAGGGAGTAGGAAATGGGATTAGTTGATAGATTATTTGTGGAGGTTTACAGTGAATTTTCGACTTTTAAAACCTAGACTAAGAAAGTAATAAGGAGGAAAGATTTTAGTCTGGCCTAGAGCTGCTGCAAAGCATGAAACTTGCTACAAAACCTCTGCTTTAATAGACAGACCCTCACAAAAGTTGAGTATTTCAGTTGTTTAAATGCATACATTAAAGGCAACACCAAAATAATGATTTGTAAAACTTCTAACATTTCAGTTAAATTATAATATGAATGTTTGCTTGCTTTTTATTAATTTCATCTCTTCCTTCCTTAGTAACTGCACTCTCTTGCTTTGAGACATTTTCCTGAAATTCAGTTTTTCCTGTTCGTTCGTAGGGAAGTCCACTTGATTTACAATACGGACAAGTCAGCTGTGCAGGGTCCTGGCATGTTCCTTTACTGCATTTTAACACTGCAATTACTGATGTACTGGGAAGCCATTTCAAGGATGACCGCAATGACAACAGCCCTGATCACAGCCAGGCCTCCTGCAGGGTTCCCCTAGTTTGTTTTCTTTTCCCCTCCTTTCCTTACCTTTGCAGAGTGGTTTTATGAACATTGAAGCAGCTGATTCATGAGTTGAATTAGTTGCATTTTGCGCCCCTTACTTGGTGTAGACTCTAAACTGTATTTGGTTTGGAGGGTGGGAGAGAAGTGAGAAAATTTATTTTTGTGTCCGTTGAACAGCGTTGCATCACCAACAACTGCTGTACCTTTCAAAATCTATCCATTTCTGTCCCCAGCATGCACAGGCTTTGGCCATGCACAGAAGTAGTTTTGAGGAGCTTTCATGTGCACATTCCAGTCCAGTAGAACCATTCAACCTTGGAAACAGGCTGGCCAGAAAGGGTCTGAACTACCCAACGGCCTTATGGGCCTTCACTTCACAAAGGGTTAATGCTTTGAGGCTGTGCAGAGGCCGTGTTCCCTCATGCCAGGGACCCTCATGCCAGGCCATCAGTGCAGATGAGGTCAAACTGGCACATTTAATAAATTAACCATTTCCCGGGCAGGGCAGCAGGCATGGGGTGGCCGGCAGCCAGGTACTCGGCGATAAGCGCCCGCGGGCCGGGCCGAGGCGAGCGGCTCGATCGCTGGCAGTTGCTGCGTTGGCCAGTGCTGCAGTAAACACTTTCCCTTGGATGTTGGTGTTCTGTTGTGTCTGGCAGCCACAGAGGGCTGCTTGAACTTTAGCCAGAGGCAAATATTTATACATCAGAGCATGCAGTGTTCAATGGGTCCGGCCTGTGAGTGCAAGGCACATGGCGGGGCGATCCTCTTAATTGCGCCCGCGATGCGGCGAAGCGGGACCATCTTGGGGGTCGTGGCGGGTTTGGCGGCAGCATGAGCTCTGGAAACCTGTGAAAACATTGCCTTCCCTGCTCTTGGTGGAGGGGCCATCCTGACGGGAGCCGTGTATGCCTTCAATTCCTGTTGGAAAGTTTACAGTTAATATTTTCCCTGGAACGCTGTCAAGCTTTTGACAGTGCCTGAGTGTATGCTGAGCTGTGAAATTGAGACGCGGAGCAAGTTGTGAGAAATCTGTTTCTACTCAAATCTGTAAAGGTTTATAAAAACTTCAGCGGAGGGGGAAGGAGGGGGAAAAACGTTGGGGACAAAAAGAAGCCCTGGGGCTGGGGCTGGGGCTGGGCTGGGCTGGGCTGGGCTGGGCTCGCTCGCCGGGCGCGCGGCGGGGCCGCCATTTTAAGGATGCAGCGAGGGGCGAAGCTCCCGCTCCTTACATGGCGGCTGCTCGGCTGCGGGGCCGGCCAATGAGGCGGGCGGTGCCAAGTCACGTGAGGTGCCACGACGGCACCGACAGCCATTTCCTCATTTCTGGAAAACTTCGGTGCCTCCGCCGAGCGCTTCACCGTGTTTTCGGTGCCAAACGCTCCCTGCCGCATGTGCCTCACAGGCTGGCATTTGTCCATAAAGTTATTTTAGTAGGTAAAAAGTCTCGGAGCGCTGGAGCTCTGTGCGTTCTGTATGTAAAATGGATTTCCCTTGCTGGCCCCAGGCCAGGAGCGCGGAGCACGCGCTGGGCGAGGGGAGCGCGTCTCTGCAGAGGAACTGGTGGACTGACACACTCTAATTTTTTGGCTCCTGACCAGATGAGCTAGATGGATGCCAAAATTCAACAAAATAACACATTATTGTGTAATAGGAACAGTGCTCAAAGTGAGCAAGAGCTCACAGGAACTGAATACCAGCACTTTTTTTCCCCTTTCTTTCTTTTTTTTTTTTCCTTCCTTTCTTTCCCCTTGTACAGCAGAAGCTCAGAACTGGCACTTTTAATATACAGCTTCAATGGAACATGGAATAAATATAACCACAATGTAAAGAATGAGGAATAATGTACAACCGGGAAAACGAAGGGGAGGCGAGAGTAAGGGAGGGAGGGAGTGAGCGAGACGGAGGGAGTTAAAATTACTTTTGTGAGACTTCCTTCAAACATGCTCCATAGTGCTCAGGGCTGTTTTAACCCTGTCTTCCCTGCAGCAGATCCCCAACATGTCTCATGCATCCTTCTTTCTCCTTTAATTCCTTGATAAATAAACACACATGTTAAAGGCAGCACCCAGCACTGCATGCTGCTGAGCTGGGGCCATCAGAGGGGTTGGAATCAGTGCAGAAAAAGCCTTCCTAGAAAAAAACTTTTCTTCTTTTTTTCATTGTCCACCTCTGAAAGAAGGAGAACCTGTGTGAAATACTGGTTTTCCTCCTCAAATAACCAGCATCTCCTGGGTTTCTCCTTACTGTAGTAGCACCTCCTAGCACCAGCCCAACTTTGCAGTAATAAATTAATTAAGCTTCCCTGAGAAGCTACGGCGTTCCGTAGCTTCATCTGCAAGATGCAGGTGTCTCTGGGGCTGCGCATGGCAACTCCTGGAAAGTGCAAAGCAACACAATAGGAAGTGAAAACTAACACAGCCTATGGAAACTGTGAGGGGTCGTTGGGTCAGCAGCATGTAATTACAAGAGCTGGAAGGCGGCCAGGATGAGGATGTCCATCGTGTCAGGGAAACGCCATGTGCCCACACGGATTGAGAACTTTCTGGTTTCAGGATTCGTAAAATCATAGAATGGTTTGGGTTGGAAGGGACCTTAAAGGTCATCCAGTTCCATCTCCCATGATGAGCAGAGAGGTCACCCATTTGATCAGGTCTCCTGGTCCAGAAGAAAGGGAGACCAGGTGGGAGGAGCATTCCTGGAGGGACTGTGGAGGATGTGCTCCTGAACGGACGGTGCCAGGACTTGGCTCCCATTCCCCACTGAGAGTTTATGGATGTGCTTGCAAACAATGGGAAACAACCTTCCTCTGCCCCGAGACTTCATCATCCCAGAGCACAAAATAATGGCCATAAACCTTTTCTACCCTCATTTCTTCCTACCCTATACATCTCAAAGAGCTTTCGCCCCAAAAGGATCAAAATCCATTGGAGCTTAGGCCGATTACTGTCCTCTTAGTGCTCCTGTTGGATTTATCCGTTTTATCAAGCCTGTGTATTCCTAAGACAGATACTGCTGTGGTAGATTATCACCAAGATCTAAACCAGAGACTTTGCTGGGATTGCATCTTAAAATCTGTCTGAGAGGGCAAGTACATGTTTCTCGTGCCATATCTCAGATTTGATCTGCCAAAGAGAAATAAAGGGCCTGTGTCTCCTTGTTGCTTTATTAAAAAAGCCTGCTGAAAGGATTTGAGGAATTTTGAGGAATATGGTTGCTAGATTTTAACGTGAGGGATGCAAGTAACCACCAAAGGTGCTGGTTTGGGTTGAGTCCCAGTTGTGTCTGCGCCACTCCTCCCCATTGTCCCGCTCTGAATTGCTTCCAGGCAAGAATAAACCAAGGTAAACAAGCTGGTTTGGTGTGTTCATGGCCTTGGGTAAAACAAACCATATTAATGATATGTTATATTATTTAATTTGGTTTTTTAATGCCTTATCAAGTACAGAATAGAAAATGCAGAATAAATAGTAAATAAAAAATAATGATATGGGAGTTAGAGTCATCCTGGTGTGCAATAACATTAAGTGTGGCTGTAATTATGGTTTGGACTTTCCATGGTAAAAGCAGATTTTTTTCCCTCATAACTGGTTTTATATCCTTCTGGAACAAAGTAAAAAAATCTTCTGGCAGTTTTTTAATTGAGGTTTTGTAGCTTTAATGGTCTGATGCTATAAAGAAGTCAACCCTTCTGCCAGTTTTTTAAGGCCAGATAAGGCTTTGCCATCATGTTGAATGCATGTTTCTCCGTGTACATGTATCCACATGCTCCTTTCTCTTTCTCTTTCCTTCTTTGTCTCTGGGAAAGGGAATAGGAGACCTTCAGAGCAAATATTATGAGAGGATTCAGAGATGTAAAAGAAGTTGTTCTCCCCTCGGTGTGTTTGGATTGTTTCTCTCCGTAGAGCTGGCTGGATGTACCTGTGGTATTACAGAAGTGAACTGAAGTGCAAAGAGAACATTTCTGGGAATGGGTTTATGCAGATGAGAGTTATGATGGAACCACTCCAGCCCCACAAATACCTGCAGTGCTGCAGAGGCTCAGCTGCTGCCCCACTGTTGGCTTTTCAGAGCAAACCCTTTTCCCAGCTGGCAGGGAAATACCTGGGACTCTGCTCTGGAGCCGGGGCTTCACAGCCAGGAGCACGTTAGAAGTTCATACAAATTACATGAGCTTTACACCCGGAGCCCTGACTTGCCTTGGGTTACCATTTTGGCACAAAGGGTTCAGGGAACATCCAGCTTTGCAATGGATCCTCTGTCCGGTGTCCAGCTTTGCAGCACATCCCTCTGTGTGGTGTGCACTTCCCCAGGGAAGAGCTGGCTTTCTGTGCCTTAAAGAAACAAGAAAGCTGTTAAAAACCTGAACAAGCAAACACTCAAACCAGTCAAAATGCAGTAAATAAGGGGTAAATCCCCCCAGCTTGTAGGGAAACCCAGGGCTGTGGGTGGTGTGCCCTGTCTCTGGCAATAGTGTGGCACAGTTAAAGCCAGTTAAAACACCATGGATGTATCATTGGACCAGTGCAACTCCATCATCTTCAGAGATGAGCTGGCATGGATGTGATAGAAGAATCTTGTATTATTTCACTCTTGGGTTTTGGGGTTTTTTAATGTGTTAATATGTTCTTCTCCACTCAAATAAAAAACACTTTAAGAATTGGGGAATAAAAAAAAAAAAGCCCAGGTGCAGTAACAATAGCTGATCCCAAACAAACAGCAATTCACTCTTGCCACTCTGCAAAGATAAAGCCTGTCATGTACATTAGCAAAAGATAACTGACATTAACACAGTAGGCAAGGTGATTATGTACCACACTATTGACTCTGTGTGCTCATTACTGCTATTTGGTGGGTTGCTTAAGTGGGTACCTGAAGGTTAAGTAATAACTGTAGAAAGAATGAGAGGGAAGCAGAGAGAAAGAGAGAAAGGGAAAAGAAGAGAGAAAACATTGACACAAGGTTAAAATGGAGGAAAGTGGATAAGTGGGGGTGTGGATGTCTGAGGAGAAAGGTGAGGTGGCTGTGCCTCAGTAAGTGATATTTAAAGGCTGGTGGCTGAGTAAATAATGCATCCAGTTGAGTTTTCTTTGTCATTTTTAAGTTTGTAAAATAATAGAAGGAAAACACAACTTTGGGGTAAACCTGTGATCGTGAAAAAGCCAGAAGAGAGGCACAATCTAAATTTCCTAAGACATATTCTCCCTCCCCAGCTTTCAACAAAATCCGACAGAGTGCAAGGTCAGGATATGGATTTTTTTTAAAAAAAACAGCCGCCTTTTAACTCATCTACATTTTTTTTCTGTGAGCCTTTGAAAGTGCTTTGTTTATTTTCATACTCTGAGTGTGCACGGCCAGAGAATTCCTGAGCCTTCCTTGCACGGCTTGGCTCCAGCGCTGTGATGGGAGTCGATGGCACAGCTCTCACAGCCCATGGTTAAGGGCACTGGCAGGGCTTAGTTAAGCCATTGACAGCAACTCTTTGGGGTGTTGGGCATCCTTCCTGTCTGTGTGGCCTGTGTAGCATTCTGTGGGCATTGCTGCTTCACAGTGAAATAGGAACTGTCTTCTGGAATCGGTGATTAATGCCGTCTTTTCCTCTGGAATGCCTTTCTGATATTATATTATCATGCTGCAGAATCAAGTTTAATTTCAAATTGTATTAACCTATTTACGAAACATATCAAGGGGACGTTTTTCAAGGGAATGGTTCCCTTCTTTATATAGATTGGGAAATAAAATACTTCTTTTAATATTGCGTTCTCCATGCTCTAGGATTAACTATTTCCCTGGAATTAAAAGCTAAAAGGGAGTCATTGCAAATTTTATATTGACATGCAGAACCTAACATTATGACTTTTTAGGGTGTTATATGCACAAAATATGTATGTGCATTCCAAACTAGCTAATAGTTTTGCAACTGGTGAACATAAATTTTAATATCTATACTTTCCAGCTTGTAGCAGTGTTGTCTGAAGTCTGGGATGACTGATGTTAATCTCCGAGTTGTTTGTGGCTTTCCAAAAAATGAACTTGAAGTAGTATAAAATGTGGTGCAATTCCCATTCATATTTAAATTTATAATAAAAAGTGTAGTGTGGGATTTGTCCTATATACTCCTGCTTAGCCAGACTTTCAAATGTAGCTGTGTTCTTGCATTGCAAAAGGAGGAATATGCACATATGTTAGCTGTTAAATACATTGCTGTTCTTAGGGGCTTGCACTTAGATGCCTCCCATATCATAAATTTATCCTCCTTTGCCCTGAAGTTTGGAGTTTTCAAACATTAAGCGAAAACAAAGGAAAGGTGGAGGTGATGGTGCCATCTCAGTTTCTTCTCAGGAAGCAGCATTTGGGGAATGGTGTCTTATTAAGACACACCAGAGAATTCTAGGATTTCATTTTTTTACTCTTTCTCTGGAGTTAGACTGAAATTACACAAGCCTCGTAGCTGAGAATTTTATAGGTAATCCCTTTGAAGACAGAGGATGAAAGCCTGGCTTCACTGAAGGAAAGAGGAATTTCTGCTGTTGATCTCAATCTGGCTCCGAGTTGCTCCCTTGGTGTGTCCAGCACTCAGTCGTTATGCAGCGAGTGCAGCGCTGCCTGGTGTATCCCAGTCCATGGCTTTTGTTAGGCTGAGGCACGTTCCATGGCAACATAATGATTTGGAGCCAAATTTCAGGGATGCTGAGCCCCCCTCCTTTCCCCCCCGCCACTTGCATTCAGGTCAGCGGAGCCGAGAGTCGAAGCCTTCCAAAGGAGCGGCGTATCCGACAGGAATGAGGCAAGGCTCGGGACGTGCAGGAGTTTATTGGGTGTCTCTCCTGCGCTGTAGTTTTAGCCATGAGCGCTGGATTTGTTTGAGAGCAAACAGAGACGCACTAATTGATGAGAGTGTTATGCAAATAAAAAAGAGAAATGGGATGGGTAAAATAAAAGAACTGTAAAACACTTTATTATGCCTGGAAAGCCAAGCTAATCCCAGAGGAATTCTGCTAGGATAAAATGTTAGCTGCTTGGACATTTTAAGCCTTTAAGAGTTGTCCTGGAATTTTCTTTTTCGTTTTCTTTTGTTACTTTGTTAGATCAGTCTACAGAAATGTGGCTCACGTTTTCCTCCCTCCCTCCTTTCCTTCCCCCCTTGGCTGAAGGTAACTCAACCCACGCTTGGCTTGCAGGGGAGATGAAATGGTTAAGCAGTTGAACCTCAGGTGCTTTGTTCTTGTGCTGGATGCCTGCTGCTGGGAGGCAGGCAGGAACTCCTCAGGAACGGCAGGGCTCCCGCCGGGAGCAGGGACTTTGCTTACCCTACAAGACCACAAAACGAGTGGCTGCAGTGGAGTGACCCGAGCACACTGCAGAGCCCCAACAGGGCAGATAGTAGGTCCATTAGATCAACTCCTTTTCTGACCTTTTTTCTCGCTGTTTCCCCCACCTTTCACGGACTTTCTCCCTCTTTCACCTCAGATGGGTAGCCAGGCAGGCTGCTTTAATGAAAGCAATACTGTGTCAAGAGGGATTGCTGGCAGAACCCTTCCCAGCCAGTCTGACCTAGCACCTCAGCAATGTTCTTGGCTTTGGCCAGCAACAGCTTGAAAACCCAGGTCTGTTTCTGAATCCAGATGGTGGTGCGTTGCCATATGTCAACAACACATGTCATCCTGATTAAAATTTTAACCACATCCATTCTGCCATCCCCATAAACCATCCTCGGCCCACTGCGTGGCAAAGGCTCCTTCCACACTGATTCCACTCCTCCAGCAGGAACGTGCTGCTGGCATCGGCGCAGGCGAAGCAATTGCCTCTGCCTTCCCATCCAGCTCCGTGCCTGCAAGCTCCACCTGTGAGGCATTGTCCTTATCAGCACTGCTGGAACAAGGTCTTTGCTTCAACTGACTCCAGAGTCAGGCTTTAAGTGTTGGAACAGAAAAGAAAAAAAAATCCCCCCCAACCTTAACTTATTTAATCACTTGTCAGGGCCTGTTGGGTTGTCTGTTAGGAAGTGGCCTGCCCAGCCTTGGAAAGAGAGATAACGTACTCCTGTTGAAACACAACCTTGTCAGGTTGCCACTGAGCGGCATTTTGAAGTTGCCGATGTGTGGAAGACCAGCCCCGGCTGTTCTGTACCTGGGGTGAATGCAGCTCCCTTTACCTTGGTTTCTAAGTTCTGAGATGTAGCCCTTTCCCTAAGCCATGAATGCAAATTCCAGCAGTTCCTGGGGAAGAGGAAGCTTCCTTCAAGGGATTTACATAGAAAAGCTCCTGTGCTTTTCCATTTGTCCAAAGAAATGGTACCAGTGGGCAGCAGGGACAGGGTGTGCTACTAAATTCAGACCTAGGCTCTCACTCCAGTCGTTTGGAGACTGGGAGAATTTGTGAGGTGGAAGTTGTTTCCCGAGCTGTGCCTCTCAGTTCTTTCCTCTTTCAGCTTGGTTTCTGCTCCAGCCTCCCCTCTGCCCATAGGTAATGCTCACAGAACATTTATCCCTTTGGCTAATTTCATTCCAGCATGACAGACAGATAAAAGCTCTCAAAGACACCAAGTTTCTAGTTTGGTTTGGTTTTTGTTTTTTTTTTTCTTTTTTAAAAAAATGGTGGCTGAACAGGGAAGAGACACCCCCATCCACATCCTCCCAGGAGGAATGTCGGCAGGGTGAGCCTCACCTTTGTCTGTCTGGCGCGTCAGTCAGCAGATGCAGAGCTTGGAAGCAGCCACACGCAAGCTGCCTCTCGCTCTTCCAGATGTGAGGGCCAGAGGTCGGGAAGGGAGGAATCGCAGGGAAGGGGAAGATGAATCATAAAGGAGTTGGGGGAGAAGTGCAGGATGTTGTCCTGGGAGGAATGAAGACATGCGATGCGAATCCTCAGGAAACAAGGCTTTGTTTTCTCTGATGGTTGCATGGAACAACTTGTCTTTCTGAGAAGAAGAGGGGTGCCAGAGCAGGGGAAAGAAGCTGGAATGGCTTCTGGCTGTTAAATATTTTCTTTTATATCTGTATATTTTCCCCCACCTCTTTGGAGTATTGTGGGTTTTACAACCACCTCTCTTTTGGTAGGGCATACATTCTAGTATTAAAATGTCTGGTTGTGAGCTTGCGGAAATCAGGAAAACTGCTGATAGACATTAGTCGTCTGTATCTGAACTTGTTTGTGGTCTGGAAGGGTTGTTTTAGAAGTTGCTCCAGTCCCCAAGGGGAATCTGGGATGTTCCCCATCTAAACATAGATATGGCTTGTGTGAGTAATCTCCTAAATCACTGCAAGTTAGTAAAGGGAGTATTAGGAATCTTGTGAGAGTGAATTTTCTAATTTCCTTTGGAGGGAAAAAGATGTTTTGGAAGCCAAGGATGGTGAAATGTTGACCTGCTCTAAGGTCTGGGACCATGTGAAGCATTCACTTCAAAGTTTGGGTCCCTCTATCACAGCAACAGTGGTATCCCTGTTCCAAAGGGGAGCCCAGAGGCAACACTTGGACTGAAGATAGGATTTTGGACAAGAACTTACAGGGAATTACCTCAGTCCCCTAACTACTATAGCCAGTTTAATTGCATTTCTACAGCAGGTAGCCCCACTGGCATCTTCAGGTTCACATTGTGAGTCATAGAGATATAACACACAAAACTGATGAGGTACTCAAAGGAAAAAAAAACCCAAACAAACAGAGAGAACTTCTCTAATATATTGTGCACAACTGCCTGCCCTAGGAAAGGGACGTATTTGGATCCCGTTTTTCTGGGCAGACACATTTTTTCAAGACAATGCCAAGAGTGTGCTTTCGGTTCTCTTTCAGTGACCGAGTGCCGGTGGGTATGTGCCAGTGGAGAGACATGCTATTTATAAAGCTGGGTTTTATTTAGTATATATTTGCACCAGCTATTGAGTTAGATTCCTGGCTAGCGTAACACAAGACAGCTCCGTTGGCTCCTGTGATTTCCATAGTTCAGAGTCTGGCATATGTTTTTCTTGCAATGTATATTGACTGCCCGGCCTGTTAAAACTCTCACCGCTAAACCTACGCTGTTGTGTAATACACTGTTGACTTTTTGCAGGGCTGCTATGAATAGCTGGAGGAAATGAAGTAGCTGTGAGGATGACTTTTCTTACACTATATAAAGTCTGCTCGAGGCTGATACAAAATGTAAATGTCTTTGGTAAAGTTAGATGTGGAGCCTACGTCTAGTGGAGAAATCACAGGATGGTTTGGGTTGGAAGGAACCTTAAAGACCACCTTGTTCCACCCCCTGACATGGGCAGGGACACCTTCCACTAGACCAGCTTGCTCCAACCCCCATCCAGCCTGGCCTTGAACACTTCCAGCCATGGTGAAACCTGTGCTGGGGCCTCACCACCCTCTGAGAAATCAGCTTTGAAAAAGTCCAGTCTCAGTTTTGCCTCTGACCTGCTCAGGGATTTGGGGACTTGCCTATGTTTCAGTTTCCTCTTCCATGAAATAGCAATAATGTGTGAGGATTAATTAGTCAGTGGATAGCAAGCCCTGGATTTTGCAAATGCCAGCGGTACTGTTTCAAAAACTTTATTTTCTGGGTTAAAAGGAAACAAGCCTAAGGATTATTGAAGTCTTAAGCAATATTGTTGAATGTTTTTTCAGTGACGCAAATACAATCTCAATTTTAAAAAGATCAGAATGGACATCAATGGTAAATAAAATCACCGGCCAATAACTTGCAGCAATTAAAGCAAATTTGATTAAGTATTAACTGTGGAGAAACTTTCTTAGAGACAAGTAGAGACTGCAACCCTGGATTTATGGCTCCATTCCTGCACTTCCAATATGTGCATGTGTTCACCACCCACCAAATAGACTCTGCTGGAGGGGTTCCCTTTGGTGCACAGAGTTTGGGTGCTGTGCAGTCACAGTGAGCTCAGGTGGGATCTTCTTCCTTGTGTCCCACACTAGGACACATGGGTACATGCTGAGGGGGGCTCAGCGTGGAGAAAAGGAGGCTCAGAGGGGATCTTCTCACTCTCCACAACTCCCTGACAGGAAGGTAATGGGCTCTGCTCCCATGGAACAAGTCCCAGGTGGCACAGGGGACGTTTAGACTGGAGATGAGGGAAAATTTCTTAACAAAAAATGCTGGGCATTGGAACAAGCTGCCAGGGCAGTAGGGAAGTCACAGCCCTGGAGAGACTTAAAAGATGTGTGGATGTGATGTTTAGGGATATGGTTTAGTGGTGGGGTTGGCAGTGGTGGATTAGGGGTTGGACTTGGTGACCTTAGCTTTTCCAGCTGTGGCTTGAAGAAAAGGCCACCCAATCCTCCAGTCAACCCTTAGGGACTCATTTAATGCATGCAGCAACAGATAAAAATCAAATTATTTGTACCCCTGCTTGCACTGGACTGTTGCATTTGCAGTCCTGACATCAGGCTTTGGGAGCCCACCTCTGAAACGCCTGCCTTCTTGCAGGCTTTGGGCTCATTTCTTCTTGTTTTCTCAGCGGTGATTCTTGTGGTTTCATTCTTACCATATTGTTTTCTTTAATTTAATTAGATTTGTCCTCCAGGTCTGAAAGGGAAATCCTTTGATTTTGTCAGTTAGGTGTTTAGTCACAACCAGTCTCATGGGAGTGTTTTTCATCAGTGGAGAGAGACAGATGCAGCTGGAGAAGACAAGTCCAACATTTTTGGGATGGGAAGGCTGCTGCTCTGCTCTTTCTCCACTGGTGTCCTGGGAGAGCTTGGGTTTGACATAGGAAAAGCTTGGTGAGGGATGTGAGCACAGGCAGCAGAGGAGGCAGAGCTGTTGTGCCTATCATACCTGCAGGTTATGAAATGAAGGAGTTAAGTTTCCCAACCTGACACACGAGTAGCACCCTGTTATTTGCTTAACAAAGATTTTTGTGTATGCGTCTCTCTAACCCAGTGTGTTTTAAATTCACTGCAAATAATTCTTTCAGCTGTTTCCTAGACATCCTGTCACGCAAATGGATAAAACAATATAGCCAGCTCAGTGGAAAAAACAATAAATTATACAATAAAAGACGTATACAGTGCACTCTTTGTGTTAGGGCCTGACTCGTCACTGTGATACTCCAGGTTTACACCACCAAAACTTGACTTACATGGTAAAATACTGGAAGGAGAAAGTGGCACATCAATGGGAATGTGCCAAAGGTTTAAAAATTATCAAGAGCAAAACAGCTGTGAGATCCTGCATATGAAGTTCATTACTTTCTGGTAATGGTGACTTTGGTAGTGTTAACATTTAGGAAAATATTTCTTCTTAGAACATTTTCATATGCATATTTAAAAACTGGAAATCCACTGTTTGCACAGGAATGCCATTAACATCATAAATCAAACTGCACCATTAAAGAATACACTAAAAAATTGAGAAATTAAGAGAAACACTTTGTTTTTTAATCAGTAAGCCAGGATGAAACATATATATTTAATATAAATTACTGCTTCTGCAAGCTGTGAGGAGCACGTACCTCCTTACAGGCAATGGATTTGGGTGCTCTCGTTTTCTCTCTGGAGGTACTTGCCTCTCTCCCCTGATTGCATTTGGTATTGAGACTCCTAAAAGCAGGCATGAGGCCAGGCACCCAGTGGAGCTCCAAGGAGAGGATAATTTAAGTAAGATGAAATCCTGACAGTTTTTACAGAGAGCGAAACTCAAATGTACAAATTACCTGGGAATGCTGGAAGTTGATGGCTTCCCCATGGAATAAGGCTCCTGGAGCAGGGAGGTGCACGTGGGGACTGTATCAGGTTAGCATCTGGCAGGCCGTGATTTACCGAGCCCAAGAGCGGGGCACGATACACGGCGCTTTCAAAGATCTTTGTGCCGGTTCCAGTTTAATTTCCTCCCAGCCCTGCGTACACACACAGAGCCCCTTTCCCATCTGATCTCTATATAAAGGATGGGGAATGATGTGTGTGAGGAAGCCGAGGAGGATGCCGCAGGGCCAGCCCAGCAGCCGTAAGTAGGTGTTGCAGCGTGCCCCCGAGGCATTTCTCCAGGCTGTTACAGGGACCTTCTGGGAGCTGGTGGGAGAAGTGGCTTTCCAGGCTGAGCTGGGACTCAGTCTGTGCAGAAACAACCCACAAGGTACCGGGCTGTGCTAATTATGGAGGTGAATATGGGTTGTGCAACCTCTCCAACAGGCTCGGGTCTCCGAATATCCAAATTTGTTCCATAGGAACCCTGGAGCAGCCACCGAGCATTCGGTGTCAATCTGCTTGTGTTTAAGCGCGAGGAGTGGGGGATTGGTGGCCCGGAGCCAGACCTGGGCTGCCAGAAGAGCTCAGAAGTTTCCTGATCCCGCTCCCCACCTCCCGTCTCCGAAGGGAGCTGCCGCCTCTTTCCCATGACAGCTTTGTCACCCGTCCAAAACGCAGGCATTTGTCAGGATGTTCTCTCCTTTCCTGTGATGGAAGAGGCTCTGTTTCTGCCTTGTGGCGGGGAAGGAGTTAGGCTTTTGTGGTCTTCCCATGCACGGGCTGGTTATTTTAGGGAATGGGCAGCAGCAGCAGCAGCAGCAGCGTGCTCAGGACTGGGGCAGCAGCGCGTGCAAGTTCCCGGATGGAGCCAGGCTGATCCACACATGTGCAAGGCCAGCATTCTGCAGGGGTGCAGAGGAGAGGGCCTCCATCCCCAGCCACTTGGCTCCCCGAGGGCTGATGTGTTTGCAAATATCCACTTCATCATTTTTGCCCACACATAGGATGGTTTTCAGTGTGTTCTCAAAGTCAGCATTTAATCCCAAAACCCTGGCTGCACTTTTACTCCACTCCACACTTGCCATTTTAACATCAGCCCACACAGATTCTCACAGGATCAGGAGAACCAGGGCTTTTACTATGTAAAATAGACACGTAAGGTTGCATTAGGATAAACACGAAATAGCAAGGAAGGAAAGTGTTTAATTTGCAGCCCAGAGATCCTAGAAATTTGTTTAAGGATAATCTCAGCACATGAGTGGGTATCCCTTGCTCACACCAGGACCAAATAACAGCCCAAGCTCACAGTGCACAGTCAGGCCCTCATTTACCAAATTATATCATTCTCAGTAATGTTCCCTGGGTCAGTGGGTGAGGCAGCTGTGGGTTAGGACACTACAAATCTGACAAGAATTAATGCATTAGTAATTCTTTTTAAGCCCGTAATGTACCCACAGCTTCCAGGGGAGGTATTTTCAGATAAGAAATGTAGAAGTCGGTTGTTATATTAAGCTGCCTCTCATTAATGGGAGCCTTTCCTACTGTCGTTTCCGATTGCATTAGTGGAGAATTCTGCTCTTTCAAAGATTAATGGTCTGAGTGGAATCTATAGCGGAAGCGGGGCTGGGGACACCAGTGAGTTGGCTTTAGATCATGCCTTGGCCACAGATATCCTGGGCAAGTTGCTCAGGGAGGATCTTGGTTATGGCTGGAGCTGTGTTATGGATGTGTGCAATGGGCTCCGGCTGCTTGCCAAGCCCCTCTCACAGCCACTGGAGCTGAGAGTCTGATCCCAAACATCCATGCCTCAGTTTCCTTCCCTGCAGCCTGGGAGTAGATTATAACCAGCCTCCTGCAGAAGGATCCTGAGGAGTTAGGTCAGTTTTTGCGGTGAGTTATCCAGGTTTGATACTGGTTACACTGATAAGAGTGATTCACTGGCACAGGTTATCCAGAGAAGCTGTGGCTGCCCCATCCCTAACAGTGTTCAAGGCCAGCTTGGAATGGTCTTGGAGCAACCTGAAATAGTGGAGGGTGTCCCTGCCCATGGTAGAGGTTTGGAACAAGATGGTCTGTAAGGTCTCTTTCAACCCAAAGCACTCTGGGATTCTGATTCTTCAGCTCTGAGCTAAGTGGTGTCCCAGGTCTTACAGATCCATATGTTGGAGAGGGGAATGAGCACATGGCTAGAGCAGGAAGACTCCTTCAATATTTTAAATTATTCCCTGGCTGTGGAGATATTCATGATTCAAAACAATGTGCTTCAGTTGACTGATGAATATTGTCTCCCAAAAAGCCATTGAATACCAAGTATACTTTTCAAACAGGATATGGAAAACTATCTGTATGCAGGCAGTCCTGCAAATTTGTTGTAAACAAATTTATTCTCCTATAGCACACCTATGCTGTAAGTCAAGACACTGTCATGTGGAAGGTGTCTAGGCAAGGATACATTTGCCAGCTCTTGTTCCAGCCTGCAGAAGGGCTCTTTAGGTGTTCCCAGATGGTACTCTCACGAATCCCTCTTCAATTAAGTGAAATTTTTGCAGCACTGACTTGCTAATACATCTTGCTTAGCTGTCCCTTTTATTCAGAGTCGCTGTCTGCTTTTGGAGGTTCCCTCTTTTCTCCCCTCTCCATCATAACATTCTTTTCTTATATATGTTAAGTAATAAAAAGCCTTTTCAACACTCCCACCCCCAAATCATTAAGCTAAGAACTGTCATTAGAAATGTATGTGTAGCAGAGCAGAGGAAGTGGCAGTGAGAATATGTGGCAGTGGCACACATTTAATGTGTTTTAGGTACCGTCCTGCCTCGTCATCTTCTTGCAGATCCAATGCTTTTGAAACACTGAATTTTCTGAGGTTGCTGCTTTTGTTGGTACCCTTGCAGCAGGGGCAGATGCAGGGATGGAGCTGCAGCCAATGCTCAGGCTCTTCTACAAGGAATCTGAAGAAGCTTCACGTTAAGCAAAGTTAATTTTGCCTGGTCATTGTCCCCTTTACCCCTTTGCCCTTTACACCTTTTGGTGGTGTAAGAAGGCAATAACCTGATTAAAAAGAGGCTTCATAACTCCAGTTGCATAATTCATGGAGGACAAGCAGGGTTTGGTGGTAGGAGTGAGTTTCAGCCATTGCTCTGTGGTTACAGTCATGTTCTCTCCTTTTGCTGGAGCCCACTCCACCACTCTCCTCCTGGTCTCTTCCTTCGCCTTCCCTTTCCTCCTAATAAACTTAATTAATGTTCAGCTACTGTGTTCTATGCCGGGCTCCACGGAGCGGAACCTCCTCCCGAAGGGACGTGGCCTGGCAAGCACCGCTGCTGTCCCGGGGAACTTTGGACTTGTGACACAGCCAGACGTGGGGCCAGCGATGGCCTAGCCACAGAGAACTTTGTGCAAGATGAGGATGAGTTTGTAACAAGGCCTCTCTGCGGGCTGCCAACACTTCCCAAGGGCTGGTTTGGCAGCCTGGCCGTGCCAGGACCCTGAGACCTTCCCACTGTCCCCCAGCCAGCGGAGGAGGTGGCGGCTGTTTGCCACGCAGGGATTCCCTTTCCTCAGGGCTGCCAGGTTAGAGCAGCTTCGTTCCACTGAAGCAGAAAGCAGCAGCACTGCGGCGAAGAGCTGGGGCCTTTCAGTGTGTAAATAACTAACGCCGCATGTGGGTTTGATTTTCGGCACCGGGGTTTGGCGTGGGGTGTTTTTTCTCTCACTCCTCCACACCCAGGGCTGATCTGCAGCCACCACTCGAGCAGTGAAGCTCGCCCGGGTCCGAGGCTGCCCCTCCGCTGGCGAGACAAAATATTTTCACGCTTTTATCTGTGCAAATTAAATGAGTTAATATGGGATTAAAAAAAGCGCTTGTTTATATTGTTGTCCTCCTCTAGGGTAACCATCTACAAATTGATCTAAAAAGATTGTATTTGCTTCAGGGAAAAAAAAAAAGAAAATTGTATTAAGCTGCAATCGCACTAATTATTGACGGGGGGGAGCTGAGCTCTGGGTATCACGGAGATTATAATAATTATATGGAGCTGGGTTTTAAAAGCAGCATCCTGCGTGGCTGTGAGCATTGAATTAAACTGGAAGTTTTCTAGCAGACATCTCAGTTGCCAACAGTAAGGTCTGGGTGAAGAACAAGCAATAAACCACAGTAATCAAAGATAAATCTGAAGGAGAAGGAGAGTAAGTGGGATCTTTCAAATCAGCATTTAAACTGAACCACGACTGCAGCAGAAACTTTAGCTCAAATAAGAACATTCTGTATGACTTCTAAATTTGTCATGTTGTGTACAGCATTTGTGTACTGGCAAAAGGCTTAGTGTTAAAGGCATTTCTGTCAAAACAACCCGTTGCTTTGGGGGACCTAGTATGAACTTTATTGGCAAAAGCATTTTTTATTTGTATAAGGTACAGTTACAGTAGAGGAGTTTGCCAGCAGAGCCGTACGAGGAATTTCTTTGCCAGGCTGACCTAGCCCAGAGACTCGTTCAAAGTAATCGGTTGTACATCGGCTTCACTTTGCTCCTGCTAACAGCAGAGCTCCTTGTGCTCGTGGGGAGCACGGGGCTTGCACTGATTATTACACTTCAACTGTGCAGAGGTGGCCATGCCAAGGAGTTGGGTTGTGGTCCTGTTCTCTGGCTGGTGGAGGCAGCTGAAGGCTCCTGCCCTCCGTGCCAGGGTGCTGTCGGGCACCTGAGCAATGATGGGCTGGGGCTCTGCCACTGGGACCAGTCCCACGACCACACAGCAGCCTGCCCTGCAGGGTACTACACCCAGGACTGGCACTGGGACAAGAATAGCAAGAACTCAAAGTGGCAAAACTGGAAAGAAGCAAGATTTTAAATAAAAGAGGAAAAAAGAGTAGTTTAAGGTAGCGGTGATTGTTTCAAAACGTAGGTAGGACAAAGATCATACATAGAGGCATTATTAAACTGACTGCATAATGGGAAAAATGAGATAATCTTCTAGGGACACAAACTCAATTAAAACAGATCTTTATAAAATTCAGTTCAGCCATTAAAACTTAGCCAACTATCTCACTTTTTAATGCGGACCGGTGTCGCACATCCGTCGCATTCAAACGTGCAAGCAATGTTTTCACCGATATGGTTAAGTAACCCAATACTTTGTATAGCTGAAAGATCAGTGGAACAAAGTATCCATCTAATTAAATCTAATCAGTCAGTGCACAAGCTTACATTGTGGTCATCGCCTTGGTATGTACGGGAGGGTTTGAAGCAGTGAAGCGAGGGCCATGGGATTGAATAAGTGTTAGATGATGAAAGGCAAGGGTTAAAAACTTTCAAACTACAGTGTTAACATTTCTTCCCTGTCATCAGCTATCTGATATTTTGGTATTTCAGGGAAGGGGGGGGAGAGAGAAAAGAAATGAAGAAAAGAAAGAACAAACGAAGTATGCGTGGCATCTTGATCCTGGGTAGAGTTCCCTGGAAGCTGCAGAGCTCTGAGTTTGTACACAAAATTAGTTGCATCCTCTCATTTGCAATTAAGGCTTCCTCACAGTGTAATGATAGTGTTGTTTTAGTGATGGAAAGTAACACTTTCCCAACTTTTCAGACTTCTAGTGGCAGACTTTGGATGTCTCCAGCGGGAAAGTTGTCAGTTTTTTGCAAGACAGTTACGGAAAAAAAAAAGGTTGAAGTTTGGTGTAGGAGCTGCAGCACACATAGCTGAGTCTGATGTGAATAATAACTACTGCTCACTTCATCCCTTAGATCCAGATAAGCCCTGCTCGCCGCAGAATAACAACAGGCCTTTACTCATAATCTTCCTAAATGTCTTCTGGTTTTTGAGGCTGCTTCTAAAAACTCACCCGGAGCTGCAGCAGCACGAGGACAGGCCAAGCCAAGGGTGACTTTCAGCTCTTATGCAAGTGGGCAAAACGGCGCTTCGGGGCAGACTTTGGCCATGAACTTGTTGCTCATAGGAACTCTGACCATGTGGCCAAAACAAACCTGAATAATGTTCCAGAGGTTGGGGCAGGTTCTCGGGGCTAATCGATGCAGGTCTGCAGAGATTAACAGCGCCATGCTGGTGATTGATGCTATGGGGGGCTTGGCCCCTCGTCATGTCTCCACTGGAATCCCAGGGAGCCTCATCCCCATTGCCTCCCTGCAATTCTCTTTCATTAACTTCTTCCTTCTCGGCCCCGCGCTAAATGAGCCGGGGCAGCCTAATCCGCTGACGTGGCCAAGGGCTGTGCTGGGGATGTTGCAAGGCTCCTTTTTGCTCCATGTCATCAGTGCTGTTTGCTCTTGTCCCTTCCTGGGTCATCCTGCTCCAGCCTGGTAAATAGAAACATGGGACTGTTCCAATTCCATGGGTCCAAAAGGAATGGTGTATGTTTAGTCCTGTCTTTATCATCCTACCTGTGCTGGAGATATTTTCCTTACTGCTGGGTAAGCCCAGATGTACACCATCTGCTTGTCTTATGATCTTTGACATGATTGAGAGGCCACCAAAAATACCCAGTGATTGCATACTTTTCGACTGACTGGTATAAAAGGAGAAGATGTTAATAATCAAGCGAATAATATTTGCTATTTTGGGGCCTCCTGAAATTCTTGGGAGATATATTTTGAAAGTAGAAGCTAAACATTGTGTGTGCATAAGCCTTTGCATATATCTCTTCCCTTAGCCATATGTTTGAATACACACAGTTTTACATGAAATATAGCAGAGTCTATTTTAGGTGTGTTTGAAAAAGTCAATAGCCTTAGATTGGCTGCCACAGCCTGCTCTTGTCAGCCGTTCCAGTTCTGACTTTCTGTGAAGTCGCAGGGTCTTGAGACCAAATATCTGAAATGCGTCTTATACCTCTTGGGTAAAAAGTAAAAATATCCTTCTCGGTACACTTTTGAGCAAAATACTTCATCCATTACCCTTTGGAGAGAGCTTGCCTCTGCAAGGCTGGAGTGCCTGTTGCCAGCATGGAGATCAATGGGAGCCCAGTCCCTCAGCATCTTGCCAGAGCCCCGCTCCAGATGTCCGATAAAACTCCACGGGGCTCGTGCTTTGAAAAGAGCGTGGGCTCTGTGAATCGCTGTTGCAGTAATAAAATTGCACCTATTCCAGATCTTGTCTTCTCTGTCCAATTAGAAGAGCATGTTTTCTGCTTAGGGTTTGTAAAAGTTGGCTGACCAGCTGGGTTTCATTCCTTTCTCCTTTTTTTTTTTCCCTTCTCCTTTTTATTCTGTATTTTTTTTCCCTTTTTTTAATATGTAACATTCGAATCGATGTTCAGTGCCGTTCCCTTTGATAGTTCATATGCTGGTTTATGAGCATGGCAAAACCAAAAGAGGTCAGATAAAGGTTAAGAAAGACAGTTATCAGGCCTGTACAACTGAGGTATTTTTAAGGCTCTGCTAATTGTCAGCGCAGTTAAAGCATCATTCATAAAATAGTGTGCATTAAAATGACCATAGCCATTTTTAAGAGTATGGAGATTATTCCTTTGCCGAAAGGATTAACTCCACCTTCTCATCACTGCCTTTATACTGGGGTGTTTTTCCATGGGAGAGAATAATTTTGGGCATTTTGCCTGCAGTATCCAGGCTTAGACCCCTCGCTATTTAACTGTTACAGCTGGCAAAATCTGGGACTGAAAATGTAGCCATCTAACATGGCAACAGCCAGAACAATAAGACAGGCAAATCTTTTAAATCTGTATTTTATAAAACATCTGTTAAAGAATATTAAGTCAGAAGTTCTGTTCACATATTTGCTGTGTTTCGCTTATTAAACTCAAAACATTACAGCTTGCCTTATTTTTCTTAATAGCATTACTAGCCAGGCTTAGGAGAAAGATTGGGAAAAAAAAATCATGCTGTTTTTTTAGACTCCTCTGAAGCCTCTGGAGTAATGACCCAGGCATTCTGGCCCAAAACCCCGGCAGATTTTACAAGGGCTGCTAGTTACATTCACCTGGTTTGGAGGGAACCGTAACAGATTTTTCTCCTGATGTGTTTGCCCGCGTGCTGAAACGCTGCCATAACCCGTCCTCGTTCTGTGGCCAGCCCGCGCGGCAGCCGGCGCTCATTTGTCTTTTGTCTTTCAACCATCCCTCATTCTGGGTCAGCAAATTCTGGTTTTCCTGAGAACTGGAGTGTCCAAATCAACATCTCAAACCTAAACTAAAACATCTGCTGGGTCTCATGTGCTGGCTTAACTGGCAGGAACTATAAAACGGGGCGAGGACAGTCCCAACTTAACCCAAATTTTCCAAAATGTTTACAGTGTGGTGGGTCAAACCACAAGAAACACGGGCTCCAAAGTGGTTCTTCCAGGTACATTCCTTACCAACCACAGCCATTATGGGATATGCTGGTGATACTCACCCTGAGGGAGCCTCTCAGGATCTCAGCTGTGAGTCCCAACAGAGCAGTGGGGTTGGAAAAGCCCCCACACCCTCATTTGGTGTGTGGAGACATGCCCTCAGGCCACACACTGGGAAACAGGGCAGCATTCATGGGACTCCAGGCTCAGGCTCACTTCCTAACCCAAGTTGTTGGACGCTGGGCTGGTGGATACCATGTGAATTCATGCAGTAGATACATATAAAAATGGATTATCCGAAAAAGCCTGTTGTTAATTTTTCCAGCACTAGTGTATACTAATGACTGGAGTGGCAGGGCAAACAAATGCTTAGAACGTTTAAGGTACACATACATCTTTGTGTCTTGCCACCTTTCCCTGACAGCTTACAAATGCCTTACTGAACTGGACTCTTTAAAATGGAGCAGATACTCCTGGGGAGCAATTTTCTATATTTTATCAGCCTTTCAAAAAAAAGGCTGTAGGCACTTGCAACTGCTGGTAGAGTCATATTTTAAATATATATTTCGTGTAAGAATTTTACCGTTATCTTATTCCATATAATGAATATATGTTGGTTTTTTTACCTGGGCATACTAAAGAGTGTCTAGCTGTTTTACTCTGAAGCACTTAAACTCAATAACTACATATATAGACTTTACTAGATGCTTTACTAATTTATTGTGGCAATGTGGTATTTAGACCACTGTTTAAGTGAAGTTTGCCAGTATGGTTAAAAGAAATTAGAGACACCATCATTGCTAAATCACTTTACCATTCAAAGAAGAACTGTAAACATATGCATTCATTTAATTATAATAGTACCAATTATAAGAGAAATTGTAATGTTGAGAGTAGTAGCTTTTATGTGATCATAATAATGGCATATATTTATCTTGGTTTGGCAAGTTAGGTCTTTCTTTAATAGTTGGCTTTGCTTAAATAGAATGTGGTTTGTTAAAACCCACACTAACCCCCACACCCTTCCATTTGTTATTGCCCAAATAATGAACAATAATCATGTGGTATAAATGATTAATGTATACATGGCTTAGCAAGTATCTTTGAGGTTTAGAAAGTGTTTTTATTTTCATTCTTGCACCGGACCAAGCTATAGCCCAATTACATGTTATTCTTTGGTATTGGATAGGAAATCTTTTTGCTTTGGAAGAAGTGATAGGAACTTCAAGCCCGCCCTAGTCTGCTCTCTTTGAAGTCGATGGTAATTCCAGTGCCAGTCTTCGGAGAAGCGAGCCCATTGTTTCTGGGGCAGTTTGCTTTGTGCATGTTATCTGCTAAATCACAATTTAATGTCACATGTAGGAGAGCCAGAACTCTGCATTCCGTTCCTGAGCAATTAATAGGGTCCATGCAAGGAACATCCCACGGAGGTAGATGTAAGGAGTCTTCCAATTATCGTCTCCAGATAAAATAACCTCACTCGGTGGCGCGCACGGCAGCGCCTTTTAACGTGCGCCTGCAGCTCCCAGCCTGAAGTTTAGCAAGTTCTGTATCTCGCTTTTATTTACATCTGATTTCTTTGGAGCCTAATCAGTCCCAGTGATAAAAAAAACAAACAAACTCTTCCCTTTCAAGATTAATTTTTAAAGTGTCAGCCGTACGCGACTATTTTCAACAAGATTACCCCACGCAAATGAAGGGGGCTTTATCTTGGGCGCCGCAGCGAGCGGCACAATGTTGTCACCGCGCCGCAGACAATGCCACCCATTTATAAGAGGATTCAAAGAGTTAAAAAAAACGCATTACTTGAAACTTGATATAAAACCTGTGGCCAAAGCAGGCTATGGGCTGGAGCACTTGATTATTCTTTTATCAATAAATAAGAGTGGCATACAGTTAATTTCAGCACTGTAATTGAGCGGTGCATTCTGGGAGGCTGCAAAGCACTGTAAGATGAGGAAATGTTTTAGAGACTAATCATGAGAAGAAAGGAGCCTTTCATAGCCCTTATGATGCTGTTGTCAGAGCTAAAGGCAGATAATGATTCAGTAATAATGGCACATTGTGAATATTTAAGCTGAAAAGATTGGGACAAAATGAGCAGACATTGTTGGTTTGCTAAACTGAACAGTTGGTCTTTGGGCTCCAAAACTATCTACAACTCAAATTTGGGGCTCAGGAGTTGCAAAATGAAAAAAGAAAGATGTTTCCAGGACACTGGCCTGGCACAGGGGTTGTGTGTTGAGCCTGCACGGGGCCTCTTCGCTTACTTTGGAAATCTGAAATTGATAGTCGAATGGGTTTTTTCATGACTCTCTGAACTGACAAAGTACAATACACTGCAGACTGTGTAAATCTCCCTCCATTTAGGTGCCAGAAGAAATCACTTCAGAAGAAAATCAGTTTTAGTAATGACCTAAAATATTAAATATAGAATGGAGAGTGTCATATTACAAATAAGTCGACTCATTTGCATTTTGTCTCCGGGGCATTGGTAGCGCTATAAAGAGACATGCAGCTGAATTTATGTACATTGTCTTTTTTCCTCATTACTACATTCTGGATCTGTTAGTTGTCTTTCTTTAAACATCTGTTAAATGCAGTTTCATGAAGCTGTACGTTCCCATATGTTTGGGAACGGTATCAAAGCGTTGAGCTTTTGGCCTCCTTTACAACCTTTTGTCTCACAGAAAAAGGTGGATGAGCTCCGGGGCCGGATTCTGCCGAAGCCCAGGGCCAGAAGCACTGTTGCTTTCTGTAGGAGCCAGATAACTTTTCTTAAAATGTTAAAACTAGCACTGGCACGGACAAAGAACATTTCAGCCCTGGACCCTGGAATTGATACTTTCAAAGATTTTTCTTCCTTTTTTTTAATAAAAAAGTGAAAATTTTAAAAGAAAACCTACCAAACCCAAAACTTCTGAGGCTCTTAGGATAACTTTTAGTGTCCGTAATTTTCTACATGTTAAATCTAAGAGAATTCTGAAAGTTTGCTTTTGTGAGGACCAGCAGGAGAAACCATCTCCTCCACTTTTACAGGCACAGTAAGCCCTAATTTATTATTATCTTTACAATGACATAAACTATTCCAGTCCTAGTATTTCTTTTCCAGAAACGCTTTTCATGTGTACTTTCACACAAAGAAGAAGAAACAAACTCCTGCATCTATACATCTGTTTTTCCTTGAGGAAAAGCAATTACTTACAATAAACAGCTTCAAAACTTTAATCAAAATACAGTTAGAAAAAGTTTATCTTTTTGCAAAATTCTTTTTAAAAACAAGCTCCGTGTTTATAGTAACACTCATTTTTATCCATATGCTTTGAATCTGTGTATTTACTTAGCTAAACAATATTTTTAACTTCCCTCCCCCCGCCAATCTTTATTTTTATAGAAAAGTTTTTTACAGAGTCATTTATCTATTAAGAAAAATTTAAAATCCCAGGACCAGGTCCTTCTCTGGGGAAAAGAAGCATTGCTGCAAGAGTCCACAGGCACTGCAGTTGTCTGCAATAAAAAGAGAAACCCAGTTTCTTCATGGTTTCCAGGGCCCCAGTCTTGCATACTTATGCACTTACTTCACTTAACTACTGGAAATGAGATCACACGCAGCTCTGGTGTGAGCCTCTGCCTCGCAGGGAAGGGCTGCATGGGGATCGCTCCCGCTACCAAAACAAGCTCCAGCAGACCCTGCTGGTGCCTCTGGTGCCCTTTGCCAGGTAGACAAACCCTGCCAGGTAGACAAGCCTTCCATAGCCTGGTTTCGCAGCGCTTTGCCGGCAGCTCGCGGACTTGGCACGAGGCGTACAAGCGTGTCTGTGTTTCTGGAGCAGGGACCGAGGTGTGGGTCAGCTCAGAGTGACCGAGCAAATCTTTCATTTGGACTCGCGTGATGTTGCCCCTTTCCCATTTTGCTCTGACTTGTCAGTTTGTTCCAATTCCCCAGGTAAAAAGCCGGTTTCAGTCTGAGGCGCTGATTTGATTCCGCGTACTTGTGTTACGTCTAAGGACTGGTAACTCTACTCTTCCCTTAAAGGCTTTCTTTCATTTGCCTTGCAAAGCTCAGCAGTCTCCCTCCGTCTCCCACTCTGTCCTGGAAGCACATTTGGGGCTCGGTGTCCAAGTGCATCATGGTCAGATTTCAGCCAGCTCAGTGGTAAGGGGTTCATAGCTCTGATTTGCCCCTATAACAATGTCTCAATCATTAAATGAAGTAACACTGCTAAATTCAGTGAAGATCTGGCCCACAGATCCTTTGCCAAATGTAGTGAGATCTGGATGCAGAATTTCAATATCCCTAGTGCCTGGGCTGCTTTTGATCTTCCTTACCCAAGTGATAAAGGTACAAGAAGAACAGATTAGCGTTGGTCCATCTTAACATTTAGGAGCCGTGTTGCAGCTCCAGTACAAATTGCAGCAGCACGTATAATCCATACTAATAGCTCCCTGCAGCAGGGAATTCAAGGCACAAATTTCCCCTTTGCTGCCGTCATCAGAGCCTCCAGTTCACGCCGTCAAGAGAAATTCATAATTGTCGAGTGCTCAGGCGACCAAGTCGGCGCAGGACAAACAACAATCCCCGATTTGTTTGTTCCGCCCTCTCTCTTCCTCCATCCAGGCCATCCGAGTTGTCTGAGAGCACTTCACATGTTGCCCTTGGCTGAGGACAGCTCTGCCTGGAGCATGTCCAACTTGGCGTGGAGACGTTCTAATAAAGCCCCCAATGATGCTCGTTGCCAGTGAGGAGGGGGATGAGGAAGGTGAAGGAAAAGATGGCGCCAAGGTCATCGTGTTTTGGCCTATAGCAATGTGCTTTTACAGAAAGACACGTTTCTCTCCCGATTTTACTCTTGAATGCCGCTCTTAACAATGGTGATGATAATTTCATCAGTGTCGCTGATACTTGATATTTCTCATTTACATTGCATGTTTCATCTTCAAGGCTCTTGAAGTAATGAGCTAATCCTCACAACATCCCTGTAAATATTATTCCCCCCTTAAAGAAACTGAAGCAAGGAAGTTAAGTAAATAGTGTACGCTATTTATATTATGATGGCTTATAGGGGTGCTGGTGAAGGTCAGGTCCTCCTTGTACGTAGACATTATATAAATAAGAATCTATATAAGTAAACTACTCTTTGACCTGATGAGTTCATATTTCAAATATACAAAACAAGCAAAGAATAGAGGGAAGGGAGCCCTATCAAAATCCCAAAATGACAAGGCGATTAAGTGATTGAATGGAGGTAATGCCTGGAAACTTGGGCTGAAGGCAACTCTGAATCCCTCTCTGCTGTGTGTATTTGTCCTTTCTGAGATGAGGATTGTAAAGCCTGGATTAGTAGAACTTACTTTTACTAGCAGGTAAAGACACACATGCCTTCAAAATGTTTAAAAGAGCTCCATTTTAATGAAAACATATTAGTATCAAGGTTTATATTCATTATAAATGTAGAATGACTTGTAGGTGACACAGGAATGGTAACTCACTCTTAGCTCTTAAAATAGCCTTTGGAAAAGTTTGTAGTGTTCTCTTTTTGGCCTTTTTAACTGCTGAAGAGCTGTAGGTAGCAGTCCATTAAAACAAAACTGAGGCTATTGTCTTAATTTCACTCCCAGCACTCAAAACATCAGTGTCTGTCTTGTGAAACAGAAAGGGGTTTCAGTGGGATGAGGGTCAGCAAGCACACTTTTTTTCTGGAACTGAGGAGAATTATTTCTTGTTCCTCATTAACTGAGGCTTCAGTTCAGCGAAACACTTAAGCATTTACTGAGCTTTCAACCGGAGTCCCATTGCTTTTAATTTAGAAGAATTTACCTTTGTCACAACCTCTGCTTCGAGGCAGTGGCATGTAAGCACCGGCTTAGAGTTCGGCATGTGTTAATTGTTTAAATATGTTTAGCCTTTTCCCCAAAGCTGTTGTGAATGTTTAATGCAGTATTTACACTAGCCTTAGCACAAGGACTTGCACTGTAGGATTGATGCTTAAACATATACTTGCTCTGGAGTATGTGTCAAGTGTGTCGCTTGAATTTTTAAATTTCTCTTGGGACTTGACTTGAAAGTTTTTAAGGGAAAGCACTCTTCAAAAACAAAATGTGATTTAACATTTAATAAAGGCAACTATCTGCTTAACGCACAGAGTAGCTGGGAAACTGGGAGAAGCCCTGAACATCTGTGTGGTGGCAGCAGTGCAGGACATGGTTAGAGCACTGCTCAAGCGCCTGATGCCTCACCACAAATGCAAGTTCTGGTGTGCTAAGAGCTTAAATACTGTCATGAGTAGTTACCCTTCAAAAGGAGAACGTGTGGAAAAAATTGCATGTTTGGTACTTCAGGAGTTAACAAAAGTAAGGGCAAATCCACTTAGAGAAAGGCTGGGGGGGGGCGTGTCACTTTTATGAAAGGATTCATTAAAAAATATCATTAGTTTATTTTAATATAGTTATCTCGTTCTTATTTAAAGGAAGAGGTTACATGCAGTATATTTAGGGGATGATTTTATTTAACACTTGGATGCGTTTTGCTCTAAAATGAATGCTTGCTCAAGAGTCTAAGAAGGCTTCATGGGAAGAGCAAAGCAATCTAAGCCATATGTATTGGGCAGTTTGCCAGTTGTTTGCCAATATGCCCAGGCCACCTGGCTATATATGCAGCCAAGTATGCCATTCTGACTAGCCAGCTTTAACCTTCAGGCTGCTTCTTTTTCAGCTCTTAGGAAACTCTAAAGCCCTCCAAAGCGCGCTGCGTTTCCCCCATGCCAGTAGTTTGTGTGCATCCAGACGCAGGCTGCGCGGCCGCCCTGACCAGACAGCTCGCAGCACCCATTTTCAATGAGTTCGCCTTTTGTCTAGAGAGCGGTTCAGTAGCGTTGAACCCGGGCCATAAGATGAGTCTGGAGATAGCAGACTGAAACCTTTACCCATATGCCATAGTTAGACACTTTGACTGACAAGCCACAGTTTTTGTTCCCAATACTGTAGAGACACTGTTTTACGGGTGGGGTTTAGGCAGGATTTTGTTTAATGTAGTTCACCACTATAATTTCTTTTCCCGAGTATTTGCATGAATTGTAAGAGAAGTGAAGCATTTAGCATAACTCAGGCGTTAATGGCATATTGTTTCATTATTGGGGTAATTTATTTAAATGTTTATTCATTAAATTTCACTCGCAGCCAAAAATATCTCAGCATTCTATTAATCTTTAGTTACATTTTGGGTTGTGGGCAAAGCCTAAAACAAGTACAGTATCCATGGCAGCAATTTAACATTTAGTAGATATCAGATATAATTAAGCTATTCTAAATATTGAAATTAAGGTAGGGAGAAAAAAAAAGATTATATTCAATTCAGTAAACACAGCATGGGAAGTTTTGGTGCAGCAGCCAGCAAAATCTTTAACTGCATCCAAAGTAAAGGGTGTGCAGTCTGCAGGAATTGTCTTCTGTTTTAGTGGAAAGGAGTTTGGGAATGGGATAATGCAGGGACTTTCCTTCGCTTTATAGCTGTTGATAAATACAGTGGGAGAGCTGCATTTGCAGGCTGGGGAAGGCAGCCGTGCTTCTCTGGGACATGTGCTTGCTGCTTGCTTCGCTTTACAGAGGGACGCGTATTTTTTGGCAAACACACGCGCTACAAAAACTTTCTGTGCTCCGATCTGGAAGCGGAGCCTGGGGTTCAGATCGGAAAGCTCCAGGCAGAACTCGCTCAAAATGGCCACGGTTTTCTCCCTTCGCACACCGAAGCCATAAATCTGACACAGCTTCGTTTCTAAAGATCCGTGAACCTGAGGGCCTGATATTTGAAACCCAACTTCTCCTTTTGCAGGTGGGATTATTCGTGGAAGTAAGTGAGAGCACGCAGGCATCTCGCCTCCCGTCCGATCCCCCGCTCAGGTGGCAGCAGGACTTTTTTCACAGCCTGCAAAGCCGAGCATGGAAAAACTGACACCCTCCCTTATTTTTTTAGGCACAAAATTGAAGGTTAAACAAAGGAAGGGAGGTTAAGGCTTTTGAGAAAAAAAAAAAAAAAAAGAAAAAAAAAAATTGGGCCCCGAGGGAAACTTTGCCAAGTTTCCCACGAAGCCCGAAACGAGCAACTTTACGAGGGAAGTTTTGCCGCGCTCGGCTCGTCGCACATTGTTCCCATCGCTTTGAAAGCCGGGCTGCTCCCGCACCGCCACCTGCGCCCGGGCCGCTCCCAACAAAGGCAGCCCGAGATCAAACGTGGAGCCCACCGGCCCTGCGATTTAATCCAGCAGGGTTTGCTGTTGAGTTGCATTGAGGTATTCTTTGTCCCTACAGGCGTGCTGCCTTTGGGGAGCCAGGCATATTGAATTGCTTTAAATCAGAGCCCACGCTGACATGCTCAAGGTATACTTTTTTGGGGAGGCCCGTCTTGGGTTTCCTATGGAGGAACACGTTGCGGATCTGTGACTTATTAGCGGAGCGTCAGAGCCGGAGTCGCGCGGCATCGGTGACATGTTCGATAAAGGCCCAGGGAAAGGCGCTGTTGCAAATGCACAAAGACAGACATAAAGGGAGTGGGAAAGTGTCCCGGTGGGCTTTGCAGTCTGGCAGGTGAGATGCAGCTGCAGCCGCCCCATCTGTGCTACCTTGGCCTGCTATGGCTGTCAGCATAGGTAACTTGGGCTATGATGGGAGAAGCAGAGCAGAAATTGAGACAGAGAATAAAAATTAAGGTTAAAAGGGAGAATAATGTTCTATGGGCATTTTGGGGATACTAACAGGTCACAAATTTTCACTTTAAGCGTTCACTGGGTCCCATTTTGTGCATTGCACTAATACATGGCTGGACAAATATACCCACTACAGTTTATATTGTTTGTTTACTCAGCCTTGTATCAATCTGTGGCAATTTCAATATCATATTTAATGTAAGTGGTGGGCTTTGGGCCCCATATGAATGATATCTCTTCTATCACACTCTTTGCCATTGTAAATCTGTTTATTGTTTTTCGGTGTGGGTGTGCGTCGCGCACACCCGCATTCTTTCTATGTTGTTACTCTGTTATTGTCTTTTTATTTATTTGGACCCAGTTTTGCTTTCAGATAAAAAGATTAGTCGTAAATAGTAGCTTTGTCATCCAAGAATTTCCAAGCACTTAAATTTTGAAAGGTTGTTCGTGAAAAGTTGTTAAATGGGAGCATTATACTACGGTGTTATATTTACAATGTTAAGTATCCGCAGTTTAGTTTGATTGTTTCTCAACAAAGCTATTCTGTGAAAAAGGACTGAAAAAAAGGAGGATTGTGTATACTCCACAGTTATTCCAGCCTCTGAGGACCAGATTTTTTTTTCTTCCACCATTTCTCACCACCTTTCTCTTCCAACAAACCTTCCTCCCATCCCAACCACATAATGTATTGCAAATATGCAAAAACACTAAGGGCTTAGTTCCCCTCTGCTTGTAAACACAGCACTCCCATTAGCGGTGAGGCTGCCCATGCCTTTCAGGGGGAAAATGGTCTCTGAAATGCTTGGGAGAAAGAGCAAAGCTCTAATTCATGTGTCTTGGGTTGAAAAATTGAACCCACTCTGCTTATTTGCACCTCCATGCCAAAAAAATAAAAGTGCTGGTGCACTGGTCACAAGTGCAGATGAAGCAAACTAATATGGATTTCCGTGGTCTAATAACAAACAGGGATGTTCAGATGCTGTTGCCAGTTCTGCATGATTGACTGTTAAGTCCAGAGAGACAACCCTGTCCCATTGAAATCAATAGGATTTTTGCCGTTGGCTTTCCTGGGACAAAGATTTAATTTCCAATAATCCACCACCTGATTTTAGGCATGTCATTTAGTAACTGATTCACTGCCAATTAACAGGAGAAACTTCCCCTACTGAAGAATCTGCTTTCTTTTTTCTCTTTTCCTTCCTCCCATTGCCCCTGCTTTTTTCCCCCCCACTGACTTTCCACTTAGTAATAGTTCTTTCACAAAAGGTATCCATTTCCCTTTAGATTTTTTGTCTTGTTTTGTTCTGTTGGGGTTTTTTTATGTTGTTGTTTTTGTATTTTACTACATACCATAACATGGGAAATGGTCCCTCCAGGCATGACTGTTTGAGAAGAGGATGTGGTAAGTTGAGGATCTATGTTGTTGTGTTGGATTTCTTCATGCCTCCACACATCCTTAAAGCACTGTGACATGCACTGACTTGGAACAACTAATCCACACCTGGTGACAGGCTATATCACTGTGGCTTAAAAAATTTCAGCCTCTTCCCTCGTGTACAGGAAGGGGTCATGTTCCCCATGCCTGCTGCAGGATGCTAACAGATATAATAGTCAGGACAGGGAAACAGAAGGATCTGTTAAAGGGAGTTGTCGTGATAAACAGGTGTGATATTCAGGTTGCTACTTCAGGGAATCTCAGGAAAGGAAGCTGGGTAGCTGAACCCCAAGCAGATGGTAGGGTTTGTCTTTGCAAAAGGCACAGCCTGAATCAAATTTTTGATGCAGTTACACTGAGGTAAACCAGGGTTGACTCCACAGGGTGGTTTAGGACAGTAATAGAAAACAACAGAAGCTCCACAACTTCTTAGAATTTTGTCTTTAAATTTTAGGTGGTTATAAAACTGATAGCCTTTAAATGAATGTGAATGACTGCAGGATGTTGGGGACAGCCCTGTCAGTGTCCCAGACTGTTCTGGGTCATAGATTCTTCAGCAGTGCCAGGACTTGGATTAATACTTGGGCTCCAGTTAGCAGTATGTGATTTCTCACACAGATTTGCATGTTTGAGAGCTGATAGATAAAGTTGGGGATTTGCAGGCAAGTATAAGTCTACGGAGGATCTACCTGTGAAAAACTTTTAAAGTCCGTAACTTGACAACACTCCAGGAAAGAAAAACAGTTCTCAAACAGAATATAAATTACGGCAAAACATGAAATTAATAAGAATGTTGGAGCAAAAACATGTAGTGTGTTAAAATAATAAGTCATTTTGTGCACACGCACAATTTATTAATTTACAGTTGTGTTTCTGGAGGCAGTATTTCTGTTCCTAGCTCACAGTTACTTCAGTATAGAAAAATGTCAATTTCCACTAAAATTCTGTCAGCATTGATATCAGTTTTATCACAGTTATTTATAACCCATATACCAACCTGAATATAATTAACTGTATATAATTTGTAGGGCTTGCCAAATAGCGAACAGTTATTTGCTACCCAAAGTATTTGTGTAATTAAAAAAATGTCAGCTAGTGTATTAGAAACATTTCATACAGCTGGCTAAATAGTTCAGAACATATTGGTGAATAATATATTAATTCAGTGATGTACTACATATTGAATAAATTGTTTTAATAAGTGAAATTGCATTTGGCCCATTAGAGTTGACTCCAACTCTGAAAAGTATTGAGTCGAAGGAAGCTGAGGGCATGACAGAGGAGGCTTTATCAGGTTGTTAAATATTAGGTCTTGTGAGTACAGCAGTTAGGGGTACACTTAGGAGCACTACTGAATGAAGAATACAGTTCTCGAAGACACTGTTCTCCCGAGGTCATTCAAATGTGGTAACTGGAACCTTTCTAAGGCATAAAAGTACTTTTGTACTTTTGCAAAATCAATACGGTGCCGTTAATGCGAAGTTCGGTTTCCCAGCCTGTAATTACTAAGGTCAATATTATACAGTCGTTATTAAATAAAGATAAAAAAAACTTCCCACCCAGTATCTAATCAAATTTCAGGTTCTGTGTTCTGTGAGTTCATGTTATAACTTTGCCATGTTAACGAGGAGTTTGTGCAGCAGTGCTGGCTGCACAGTGCAGCTATGCTGTTGTAAGTGCTTTCCCATATGGTGAGCCGTGCCTGCAGCAGCATGTAGCACTTCTGTCTGGTGTCATGCTCCCCTCTCCCCAGGTTTTATATGCCTAATTCAATACCAAGGCAAGTCGAGTTAAAGGGGAAGTTGAGCCCCTTGTTGCCTTGTGGCCCCTGTGCTGGCTGTCTCCCTGTCCTTTACCTGTGACGATCCTAAGGCAAGAGGCCTTCGGAATGAGTTTCTGTCAATGTTTTATGTTGGTATCAATTCCATGAGATGCTCAAGAGATTTTGTGGCTTCCTGTTGTGCATCTATACTCTATTCAGAGCAGGGAAGTTGTAAATTTAGCGAAATAGTAGAATGGGTTTCTGTATTCTCAGTATTTTTAATAAAATTCAGTAATTGGCGTATTATAAAGTCACAAACCGATACAATTTTTACTGCAATGTCCATTCAAAGGGGGCTCCTGGATTGTGGCAGTGATAAGCAGGCAGGGCTGTCTGTTGGGTTACTTATCCATGGCACCAGGATTGTCTGTTGTTCAGATGTGTGAGCTCCGGCCTCGGTTTCCGTTCACGGTTGCCGTGTATCATCGCAAGAGTGATGATAACGCCTCTTCAAGGTGGCACTATAGTGACAGTTTAACATGGCAAACTTCTGCTTGGCAAACAGACAGCGACTGTTAGCCAATATTGGCTGAGACTCGCTGATGATACCACGTAGTGTATCCTTAAAGAGGATAGTTCTTTGGACTTGATCCCGCTCCGTTTTCTCTCATGTGCCTCTCAGTCCAAGGAGGAAAAAAGAGAGCAGATAAATGTATCGACCCTCCTTTTTATGGCTGCCTCCACCCTTCTTTTTACAGGGGTATGCAGAGGAATGGTTTCCAAATATAAGCTTTTTACTGTCTTTCCTTCCAGGAAATGGTCTGGAGTTTGCAGAGTCAGAAATCCTACTTCTGAAGTGCTAAAAACGGGGTTTAGCATAATGCTTATCATTGGGAGCTGTTTCTTTTTTGTGAGAGACTCAAAAGAGTGTGTCCCAGTGAGCCCTGCCAGGCAGGATGGCAATCTCCCTCTGGTGGGTTTTTGGGTTAACCAAGTTAGGGTAATCTCTGGCCTGTACTCAGTAACAGCCCTGAAACTCTGCAGCTGGAGACCTCAAACATTCCTATTCCTCTGCCCAAACATGCTGTCATATCCTTCTTTACCACTAGAGCACAAAATCCAGCAATCCACATGAGCTGCTTCTCAATCTCTACTGTTAACTTCTAGTAAATAATGCATTTAGGATTATTTAAAATAGTTGCCTTTTTACCATGTAACTTCATTACGATGCTCTCTGAATGCCTGTCAGTGAAATAACTGTGAATTTTAACAAGCATGCTTTAAATAGGCTGCTTTATGTATAAATGTAAGTTAACATCTTAACAGGAATTCCATTTTAGTATCTATCGTAATGTTTTGATGATCCCTTCTGATACCTTCTGTGTACCGAGAGTCTCATTCCTCAAGCAACATTGTGTTGTTAAAAGGTTATTCTTATTTTACAGCCTTATTTTGTGAGCTTGGTGATGCCAGTGGAAGCATACGGGCCCCGTTTCAGGCAGCAGCACCTGTAACTCATGTCCTCA
Source organism: Passer domesticus (assembly GCF_036417665.1). Taxonomy (NCBI): domain Eukaryota; kingdom Metazoa; phylum Chordata; class Aves; order Passeriformes; family Passeridae; genus Passer; species Passer domesticus. The sequence continues at coordinate 59,855,387 of NC_087480.1, forward strand.
AGAAAAGGGGATGTGCAGGTGTGCAGATGTAATTTGCCAATTGTTTTGAGACCTCTTTGTAATTCCTGCACCATTTTTCTCTCTTGATCTAATCTTTTGGACTCCCTTTTGGCGAGTGGAGGGCTTGGCACGTTCATTTTTGCGTGCTTTGGTCACAGTCTGCTGGGCATGTGGATGGGTTACTACGTGGGTGGAAGCGGAGTCGCGTCGTGCTCGGTTCAGGAAAAACATTGCTCCAGAGCAACTTTGTCTTGGTTTGTTTTGGAAGGAGCCGTCACGGATCTTGGCTGGAGGCGAAGCTGTCAGGGTGAGGGTCATGACGAGCTGTACGATAGCGGTGAGGCTGCAGGAAAGCCGGTGTCATGAGCCAGAAAAAGTGCCGGCCCAAAGCCGAGCAGATTTACTTTATCCCCACCACAGCTCAAGTCAGATTGCCGTCTTTACTGCTCTGACAGGAATTTGCCAGCCCTTCTTAGGTGCCATCCCAGTCATCTCAGGAAGATGCATCTTACCACGTGCCTGTCCCAGCAGGAATGAGCTGGGACTATGCTCTTTTCCAGAAATACATTGCAAATTGTTGGGCCAAAATAGAATGTGTAAGTAAAGCTTAGAGGTAATCTCTGCTTAAGCATTGACCCCAGGCCTTAGATTTATAAGCTTATTCCTGCTGTCCCACCATAAAACTAAAATACCCACTCCAACATGTGGCATTTACATAATAGTTTGGTGCAGCTTTATGTATGTATGTGCTCATATTTTTCTGCTTGCTGTGAAAAAGAGAGTCCTGAGGACTTGATTCAGCCTGGCCGTTCCAGTGCGGTGCAACTTGATCCCGGTATTGCAGAAGGTGGACTCATCGCCTGGGGAGAGTCACATCACTTTCTTGGGAATGCCGTGAAGAAAGCAGCTGTAAAGTGTCTGTAGGGCTGCCCAGCGAGCAGCTGCCTCCCGGGTGTCCTGGCCGTGGCCCCATAGCTCTGCCTCCTCTTCCTCCAGGGAGGAAGATGGGGGTGCATCACGCTTGGGCAGCACCCGCTTGGGGCAGGGCAGCTGCTGCTGGGAGCTGACACCTCAGTTTTTGTCCTTCAGGGACCTGTAAATGAGCGGAACCCTCTAAAGCGGATAAACAGCTGCAAAGTGAGTTTTGCAACAAAACATGTAAAATATGTAGTATATAAAAAAAGAAAGTTATTAAAAACTTAAGATAAGATCAAAACATTCCAGACGTTATGGTCTGTTCCTGCAGAGCTGTGTAAAAAAAGCTGGAGCTTTACAAAAGGGAGCAGCAGAAGAGTTCAGATATGTCAGATATTTTGGACCTTGCAGCCCATTAACATAACAAATTAGAAATAACAGATGATAGTCTAACTCTCGAGATTGTAGCACAGTCCTGGTTTTAAAGGCAGAAGATGTTTCTGATTTTTCACAAAAAACTCATCAGGTTTTTACAGAAGATTTTCAGAGGTTTCTTGAGTGCTTTGCTAACATTGTGACTTTCAGTATAAAATATGCACTAGGATTTACACCCTAACCATACACTTTATAATTGGAAAAGGGTCTTCCTGTGGCTGAGATTCAGCTGCAAAATCCATGGGATTCAGAACCAAGCTTTCATTTTGAACTGTGGCCACGCAATCTCCAAATTAAACATGAAAATACTAGCTAAGAGATGAATATAATGAGTGGAACAGATGATCTGCAGCAAACATGAGATATTTCCTTTTAAATTATGAATCATCAAAATCACACCTATAGTTATTATTTTCCCAGTCTCCATGGAAGGTCAAAAGTGCCATCAGCTAAATGGATGCAAATCTAGAATACTTTCATCAAAGTTACTGAAACACGCAGCAGACTGATTGCATTGATGAAGAAAAGGAGATGAAAGATATATGGCCTTTTTAACACCTTCTTTCCATAGTGTGAATTGTTTTAAGGTTTATTAAATTCTAATTATATATATATATATATGGGTTTGAAAATAATTTCTTTTGAACCTGTTGTTGCAGGATACAATCACATATTTTAAGGGACGAGTTTGGGACTTGCCAGTTGCAAAAAGCCCCTCTAAATTGTCCAACTCTAAAAGTCAGATGTCCTCAAATACCATTTGAAAAGATAACCATATTTTTTTTTTCAGCTGTGCTGTATCCTCCATATCTTACTGTCAAGAAGCTTCTTTTGGGACTGAGACAGGTCACGTTGGAAGTCAGTGGCTAATCAGCTCCCACTGCACACTGTCTGCTTTCAGCTTGAATTATCTTAGGCAGACATCCTGGCTAGCTGCAACACAAACCTCTGATGGCTTAAGCCTGAGAAGACCTGAGTTTGGCAGCCACTAAGTTAGCGATGAGGAGAGGGAAAGAAATCCTATCTCTTGTGGTGCTTTTCCCGTCTTGGTTTCCCCACTAGAAATCAATAGGAAGGTCGATAGTTGGTTTTGAGTTGTTCGCTACATGCTGGAGTTTTCTGATGTAAACCTTGGGTGTCTGGGTTTCAGACGCTCTAATGTGTCAGGAGGTTTGATAGCTGCCACTGCCATCCCAAGTTACACTTTATTTCCAGTGACAGCCTTTGTAACATGAGAAAGGGATGAATTCAACAGTTAGAAGTACAGATCAATCTTAGATGGTCACTGCTCCGGGGGAGGAGACAGGTTAAAATTTTTAGAGAAATTGATTATGGTGTTTTTTGAACTATATGCTGAAAAAATGCTGTGTGAGATAGGGCTACATGGAGGTAGCATAATTTTTTCCTTCAAGATGCTTTTGGTGTCATTCAAAACTCCGTCAGTATTGAGTTTCTTTGCTCACTGCTAAGTAGAAATTAGTCAGCATAAAGGTACAGTGGCTGGGGAAAGTTTTTATTGATTAAAAAGCTCCCATTCAGAGTTCTTTTGTTAGCACTTCCATAACCAGGACACCTAAGATAATAAGAATATTGCATAAATGGTATTCTACAACCTATGTTTTCTCTGTTGACATGAAGAACCTGAATCCATGAGGGAAGCTTGAGTTGTAGCAGGGAAGCTTGAGTTCTGAGCAGGTCTTTTCTGCATTTTTTGAGCCTTACAAGGATTGGTACAAAAGTCATCTGTGCATCCCTGTAATATGGATTTGTCTTTCGTGACAGTGGTTTGGTGTGTTTCTGCCTTACCTGCTCTCATCTTTTGTCAGATCTCTGCAAGAACCTATTTGCCTCTTTGCTTTGAGTGATGGTTCTTTATTTCTGAAGAACATGTCATTGGTGGAGAAGGTTGCTGATGTGATTCTTCTTCTGCAAATTTGGAGAAGGGGTAGATGGATGTAGCACTTCCTCTACAACAAGAAGACATCACTCTTTATTTAATTTCTTTTATTTCTACTCACTCTACCCACACTAGAGGAAGTTCTGTCCTTGGGCCTACACATGGACTTCATCAGTTGGCTTCAGTGGAGAGCACTGAAAGCTAAGCCTGGACCATATATATTTGAAAAGCACAATCCAGCCTTTCTCCCAACATATCTGTTGGTAGCCTTGGCAAACATTTCAGTGAGGGTGTCCGTAGAATCTGAGAAAAATACTTAGGCTGTCCTGCCTTACACAGATATTAATTGCAAACGTGATTTTTAGATCTAAGAAAATCAAAATGATAAAGTGGACCTAGAAAAGTCTTTGAAAATTGTGATGATACATCTTTCATATTACCAAAATGACACTGTTATTTAAAGCACTGAAACTGCTCTTTGAATTCTATCTCAATATTTAACCAATAATATTTAAAGATGTTCACATGAAGCGAGTATCTTACCCCAGTACACTTTTAGATATCAATCATGCTGTATTAATTGAAAGGATTTGGTCTAATCTCATAAAGAAACAGGCAAACTCTTGGCTTTTCTCTAAAGTAAAAATATATCACTCATGTCATCCATTACTGTGCTATAATTATGGTAAGTGAAGCAGAACAGAATCGATGGAGCAATTTATCAATGCATTCCCAACTATTCCTGCACAGCTGACGTCATGTGGCTGCAGATACTGTCCTTCAATATAAAAGATACCAAGCAGTGTCAAGACTTTATTCTGATCTACTCCAGCATAATATTTTCATATTTAATATTGTCATTTCAATTATGGTTTAATTAATTTATTTCATTCACTATGAAATTACACTTAATTAGTTGGCTTTTAATTTTTTCCCCCCCAGATTAAAATTTCAAAAGGGCAAGAAAAAGGAGGGAGAATAAAAATCCCAGACATCATTTAATTCAGACTTCAAGGTCAAAAACCCCTTATAGTTTAAACTTTATGCTAATAGAGCATAAACTTGATCTTTTCTGTTCCACTCTAAATTATTTCAAGATAAGAAGCAGAATATAATGTGTGTAGTAAGCATTTCCAATAGACATTTGTCTTCAGATATTAAATACTTCCCCAAAATGTCATTTTAATACTCAGATACTGTTTAGTACCTTCAAATATTTGCCTTTTTGCACACTCTTCTTTCCAAGTGTTGAGTTTTACCCATATATTATCTTTTTAAGTTTTATTCAAATAGGCTGACAGAGTTAGAGCCTCGTCATGTAGACTAAACTTTAGTGCAGCAGTCCTGGAGATAGCACTGTTTGTTCTGTAAAAACACTCACCCTGCATTCCTCCTCAAGTTATTAAATGTGTTTACACTACATTAAATATGAAAAATGAACTTCTTCAGCAAAGGGATTGTTTAAAATACTGGGAGAAATATGGCCAGAATACCTTGCTGTACACCCTGGCCCTGAGGAGTGGTATTGAGGTGCTTCTCTTGGCTCCTCATGGCACTTTTCCTACTCCTGGGCCAGAGCAGTTTCTGACAACCGTGCCTTTCTTCATCTGGCACAAAGTCTTCCTTGGGATTTTGGCACTGTCAAAGTGAAGGACGTTTGGTCCAAAAACACACTGATCTCGCAGGGTGGGGAGAAGAAGGGAAGTGTTTGTTTACAGCTCGCCCCGCCATCAGGCTCTCTCAATAAACCAGCCTTCCCTAAGATGTCTGGCTGCCGGGATGACTTTTTTCTCCTCAAACTTTTCCTTTTGTCTCTGGGAGAGGAGCACATGGAAAAGTTAGTCAGGAAATTAAAGCTGCGAAAGTAGTTTTTTTCTCACACGACAGCTGCGGGTTTACGTGTTGTTGTGTGCAGTCCCCCTGTCATCCCATTTCCTCCTTTGGAGGGGCCTTTGCTCCCGGTGGGGTTCCTGGGGCCTCGTTAAACAGTGATGAAAGGCAACTCGTCTCCTGTGTCCCAACATCCATAGGGTCCCTGTTGTGCAGTGTTCCCATCACCAGGACCCCCTCATGGGCGCCTTGGTGGGACTTCGCCAGCACCGTGCCCTGGAAAGGGTTAAGGGGCCCAGGCGGCCCCATGGCAAGCTCAGTGTCCGTCTCTCTTTAAAGATGGACTTACAAACACCTGTGGGATGGATTTCTGAAGGGCGAGTTTACCTGATATTACACGGTATTGTTTAATTTGGACTATATTTAACCAGCGCTGTGTTGAAACAGTGTCGGCGAGCTCTGAGAGCTTGCCAGGCACATTCTCAAAATGGTTGCCAAGCTGTAAGATGGCTGCCAAGGTCTGACTGCACTGAACAGGTCCAAAATGGTGACCAACTTCTCACAATTTCCCTGCTGCCGAAATTTTTTTTCTTTTTTTCTTTTTTTTTTCCTTTTTTTTTTTTTTTTTTTTTTTTTTGTGCTTGTGTGTGTTTTGTTTTCCTTCCCAAAGTAAGGAAGATGCCGGACTTGGCACCGGCCTCTTGGCACTACGATTTATAGTGTCATCCAGAGATTCAAGTAGTTACTGTGTTCTTGTTTCACAGCACTTGGCAGAAAGCTGCCGAGGGGAGGACGTGAGGTGAAATAGCCGGTGTAAAATAACATCAGCGTTTTCCTTCCTTGGCTAAAAAGTACCAAACACGTTGGGGGGAAAAAAGTTATAAAAACCCAGTGTGGAAGGTAGGATATTTGGAAAGAAATCAGCAGACAGCAGCTTCGACCAAAGCTCCAGACTTTCTTTTTGAACTGTGTGTCTGAAGTGGTGCAAACTTTATCTCCAACAGGTTTAGGATAATCTTTATACATATATATATATGTGTGTATATATATTTTTTATTTTTTTTCCCCCTGCATTTGTTTACTGGAGTTTGTAGCAGTTTCTTTCTGGCAGTTGTGCTACTTAGCAGATTGAAATAAAATCATAAGGGTGAATTAAAACACACTGCTGTTAGTGCTGATTAGAATTTTAGCTTAGTGTAAATACCGGATGCAGTGTCCAACTTTTCAGGGACTTGGCATAGACTCAACAGGGATCTCCGGGCTGCACAGGAGAAAGTGTGTGCTTGCAAGCTTTTTAAATACTTGGATAGGTGAAACTCACTGCTTCTGCTGGCGTGCAAGCTCATTTGGTGCCTGTGTAATGCATTATGTAGTCCATGGTGGCCCTAAAAAAGAAGGGGAAAAAACAAAGGATAAGAATAAAGGGCAAATAGTTTAAGCTAAGAACTTTAAATGTATGGATTTGTATTTATATGCTGACCATCCCATGCTAAATGCTTGCCTGTGCATACAAGCAATAAATACAGTCCCAGATACTTTTTGGATGGCCTTTGAAATTAAACAGATTGCCTAAGGACAAGTAATTTTGAAAATACTAAATGGTCCTCTATGCAGCTGGAAAATATTTGTAGTTACAGGAACAGAATGGTAGGTAGAGGCTTTTTTTTGATGCAAATACCTATATTCAGGTGGCTTGTATTAGTAAAAACTCCCTTTCTCATAGTCTCACTCTCAGCCCATATGTCAACTTCCATCCATCAGGAGTTTTCTGGAATTACCTTGGAATATTTTCCCTGTTCAAGTCAACAGTGGAAAATCAAGTATTATCATCCCAGGTGATGTGACAGCTTCCCTCCACCCGGGGTTTGGGAGATGTTAAAGCAGCACCTAAATCCAAATGCTTCATCTCTGCTATTGCACATCCCCTACTAGTGCTGGGTCAGTGGGCCACATCATTTCTCCTGCAGGAACAGCAGGACCCTGAAATCTACTTTGCCTTTATCCATTTGCTTGAGGAAATTCATATGGATGCAGATGTCTTTTGCAGCAATGTTTGCTGTTTATATCCACATTTCTCCCATAACTTATTCCTTTATGTCTTTGTAGAGGTTATAAACATCCCTTTGGTTCAGATTCGCCCTCTTTCATTGGCAGCCTATATTTCCATCGTGCTTCCTTAGACCAGGGTATTATTTTTAATGATGTAATTTGAACTCTTGATTCTGTGGTGAAAAGATGAGATTAAGACACACAGCCTCTGAAGAAAGTATTAGATACTGGTCAGGGCACATGGAGTTTAATTGAGCCAGCATTTATTGAGTCATATACCAGATTCTCTACAATATTTTTCAGGATATTTTAACATTATACATGACCAAAATTTAGAACAGAACACCTTGAATCCAAAGGAAAAAGAAAATCAAGAAAAGTCTTGCTTATCAATGTAATAAAAAAACTGGTGTGGAAACTCAGAGTGAACCCTCTTTAGTGTTTAAAAATCTTAGTGAATACTTTTAAAGAAAGATTGGAACAGGATACTTGTGTCATGTTCTCAACTTCATCTCTCTGCCACTTTAATAAAAACCTGTTAATTCAAAGGGTAATGTTTCATCTGCTTTAAATAAAAAAGTGCAGCATTTAGGAGATGCTAAACCTAGGTACAGCATGCACACCACCATAATCTGCATCACCACTTTTAAAATTGAATTTAGGGGTTCATTCTTGCCTTTGTGTTTGAGATCTAGGTAGACAAAACCTCATCATCTGCTGCAAACGTAGTTTTCAACTACAAAAGTTGATAATTTGTGTATTTACATAAATATTCAAACATACCTAGTTTAAAAACTGAATGTGAAATATTCAGTTTGAATATGAAAAGTTTGTGAGCCATTAGGACACTTGCAGCTTATCCTAAATTATCTCTGGACCATTTTATCCTGTGTATTACCATGGCTCCTGCATGTAAAGATTGTCTTTTGATTTACACATCATCAAATTTTCTTTTGGTTTAGGAAGGGAATTAGATCTGTGTACTTTTCTTTAAGTAGCCATTATTAGCTCTAGATTCTGATGTCGTTATACTCTTGTATAATGGCAACAACTCTACTGAAACTAATGAAACACTGCAGTGAATATTGTGACACCAGTAGGACTGAGCAGAGGATCAGTTCTTTAGTTTACAGCTTTTCAGACCTGCAGATTTATCTCCCACGAACAGCAGTGAAATCCTTCAGCAGCTCTTGGCACTTTTGCTTGTTTGTATATTCTTCATGTACACATCATGTGCATCTGTGTGTGTCTGTGTGTACGTATATATGATATGTGTAAAAGTACTTTTTATATAGTAACTTTCTGCATAGGGCAACCCAAACAGCTGTTATTCCTTTTTATAGCTTCTTTAATCTATGTGCCAACAAGTCAGTTTACAAAATCTGTTTTGTTGATGACTGCTGCGATAATAATTGTGGTGTTTTGTGGCTTGGCAAAAGCCTGGGGTCTCCTCCGAGGACTCTTGCCAAAGCCTTTGAAGGGGTTGAGGTGGATTCACTGCCAAAATGAGTCACCACTCTCTATTTTATTTAGTGTCCTTCTGCCAAGGCCTTAGACACTTTCTGTTTTCATTCTTTTGTAGGCTTTCCTTCCCACATTGTGGTTTCCTTCACAGCCAGAGTAATGTGTTTGCCAGCATAGGTGAGAGAGTGTGGCTGACTCTCCAAATGCCACTGCTAGACTCTGCTTAAGGGTTAGTGGTTTAGCTATTGTGCTTTCTCAAAATGAATGTGCAAGATTTAATTATATGCTTATGAATTATAAATATAAAAAAAAAGCTGCTGCATCTGATGCAGCACAGTGCAATAATCTAGAATAAGGTCAAGGGATTTCAGAGGTCTGTCAGTGTTTACTCCTCCAAATCTTTGTGCTCTGCATCCTTTGAATTATTTTACTGTGATTGTGCCGGTCAAATCAGAGATGAGCCAATCCTCTAGGATAAATCTTCTTTTTTCTTTTTTTTTTTTTTTTTTTGCCTGAGGCTGGCCTTCCTATTTTCTTCTCCATCCGGAAGCAGATAATGGTTCTGTTCACAGCAGAAAAACAGATGCATGGTAGTTATCATAACACTTTGCATGTCCCACCCAGATGTCTCAAAAAATTCGAGAAACCAAGATGAATGGATGTGACAGTCTGACATCCTTTGTACAGATGTGAAAAGTGAGGAGCAGAGCAGTGAGGAGATTCAGCTGAAGTCACATAGGAAGTCTGCGTGAGGCCTGGAAACAGAGCCCACATCATCTGACTCATTGGCCTTTGCTTTAACCACAAAAACTTCCTTTTCCCCGCTCTACTGAAAGTGATATGTTTTGGCCTTATTCTCGATAAAATGTTAGATGTAGAGATGGCCTAGATACCCTTACAGTAAAATGTGTAATTCCTACTCGGCTGATGTTGGATGAGTCACGGCTTATTACAGTATCTGTGGTTTTCTTAGTGCTGCGAGGTTTTGGTTTGAATGAGGAGAGCAATATGGGGATTTCACTTAACTCCTAAGCAAAATTAGAGTGGAAAAAACACAGAGTAACAGCAGCATTAAGCTTTCCAAACAGGTTTTTTGTTGCTTATCAATAAAGTGCTGCACTGTGAGGTCAGCAACTGGGTAGTACAGTACTGATGTTCAACCCTCAGTTCTAAAGGACCTAAAGGAATTATTTCCCCAAAATCATGCTCTTAGCTGACTCTGTGTTCACAGAGGTGCATAGAGGGGTGATCCTGCAGGATTTGGAGTGTCACACCTGTTCCTCCAGTAAGGCACTATGTGGGAGCTTACAGGCGCTCCTCAGTATTTGCTATCAAGCAAAATTATTCTAAGTGCATATTTTTGAACATTAAAAAAAATACAAATGCTGCCAGACAGTGTAGTCCTTTGTGTGGCTGTGGAGTGGAGCCAAATCAGGAGATGTGTTTTCATCCATCCTTTTCAGTGTCATTTGCTGTGTGTTTCCCTCTTTCTTGATTGCCTTCTCCTCTTCTTTGGAGATCAGCACAAAGGCTGAGCAGTTCTCAGTCCTGCTCCAGCTTCTGAGTGATGTCTTTGCCTTAAAGTGTGGTTTGGAGTGAACTTCACCTAGAAAACGTTCTATTCCCAGGAATTTTCTGTGTCCTTAACAATGCCTAGATCTCATATCCCCTCCATACAAGGAACCATTTTAACCTTCATCCTCACACCTATGCAACTCCTGGGATAACCTGGCTGCATCTGACCAGAGTAGTTTAGGATTGAGTTTGGGTTTGCAGATTGCAAACTGAATTTGTAATTGGAAAGAAGTAACTGCTTTCTGTTTTACAGTCTGAATTTAACTAGTAGTAAATAGATTAGGCCATCCTCTATTCTATGTTACTCAACATGGTTCAAGATCTTGTATCCTGAATAATCCAGTTGGACTGGGTGATCTCCAGAAGGGAAGGGCAGGGAAAGGGGAAAAGGAGAAGGGGAAAGGGAAAAAAGAAAATATCTGTGATTTACAGAGATTTCCAGGGACAGGAAATCTTTTTTTTCAGACACTTCTTTGCTTTTAATGACTCTAGTAATCTTAATTTTAAGAGTTGGGTCCTTTTTTATTTAGAAAATATTTGATATCCTGTACTCGGGTAATGATTCAACTCTACATGGAGTCTGGATGACTGTGACTAAATTCAGTTTTAAGGACAAGTTAAGGGATGATTTGTACAGTTCAGCCACAACTTGCCTAGTTTATCTGTGGGTTATGGAATTTGCTTCACCAGTGACAGCATTAACAATGCAGGCCTTATTTACAAGAGGTTTATAGTGATACCACAACTGATAGAAATCTCCATAGTTCCACTGGTTTTAATGGAATTATTCCAGATCTAGTTGCAGATCTGATCTGTTACACAGCACTCCACATTTTAAATAACCATTACAGTTTAGAGGAGTTGAAGTAAATTCTGGGACTCAGTGCATAGTTATCACTGGGAGAAACTATTATAATTAAGATGCAAACCCCCACTTTTCCAGAGTTAAATTAGGATCTATATTTGTTAGCAGCAGCTAGACTGAGTCAGCCACACTGGGGAAGATGCAGAGACACCATATACATTTTTTTCCCTCCCCCTTTGTACTGTTTTTAAAGCATTTGCTGAGTTCTGTAGCTCTAATTCAAAATTAGAGAAGTAAAGAGACAGAAACATTTTAAGATCATGTGGTTTATTCTCCATCCTGTAAATGCACAAGTTGAAGAAATGGTTGCTTTACGAGTAGAACAGAAAGAAATCTTTCAGTTCAGTAAAAACTTCTGAAGCACAATAACAGGGCCTGGACTATATCATATTAGAGAATATACTGCTTACCTCACTGAAGTAGATTGAGGGTATTCATGACCACTGGTAAATTCCCTGGTGTGTAGTAATCTCTGATTATTTGCACCTGAAATTCTTCAGCACCATAATGTTCTGTAGCTGAGGCTTATATAAAGTTCAGTTTTTATTAATTCAGCCTTATAAGCACAGTACTTGGTTCACATTCGTGATTACAATTATTTATTTAAGTTGAAAGAGATATCTAAAAAACACTGTGTGGATTATCCTGAATCTCAGAGGGCTCTTTTATATACAATATTTAATGAGCAATCTACTTTGGAAAATAACTAGATTTATTGTGGGTAGCAGTCCTTTATCCAAGTGATGTGATATAAATACAGTGGAAGCCACTTTTTAAATTATTACAATAATAGGAGCACTGAAAGAAATAAAAAAGATATTTTTTTTTTTGGTATGGCAAGTCATAAAATGTACAATGGTGCAGCAGAATGAATGAGTGCCTGTTCAGAAGGGAAACTTTCTGTGCACCAGAAGGCTAACTGCCGAAATAATGGAGCCATTCACAAATATATTTTTTTGTGTAGCAAATAATAAAATAGTTGGACAATGAAGTCTCCTCAAGTGCATAATAAATAAAGAAATTAACCACAAAAAAAAAATAAAAAAGGGAAATAAAATTCCATCTTCAGGATCATGGTTGAATCAATTAGAAAATATTTGTAAAGGCTGATCCTTTGCAAGTCTGTGTGTGCCCCAAAGACTGCTGATGCTTACAGGATGGAGCATTTTCTGGACTCTTCAAAGAAGCTGAGCCCCAAGTGAGCGTCAGTTTGGGGCACTCTGTAAAAAAGGAAATACTTAATCGAGCGGGGAGCTTCGATCCAGTCTGTCCTGAGCACATAAATACTCAGCCAGCAATTATTCTCTTGCTGTTCTTCACATTCAGCATTCATTTTGGGCACTTTTTAGATGTGTTCCATTTTCTATGCCTAAAACAGGGGGCCAGTACACTGCATTTCTTATCACACTGCATTATTGACACTGTAGTTAGACCCAGGTGGTATTTTAAGTCTAAATCATATCCTTCTGTGGTTTATGTAGTTATTAAAGGACTTAGGTGCATTTAATATATTCTTTCCTTCAAAGGTTTGGAATGAAACAGAGTGGACAGAATTACCTTATACTTTTTTTCCCCGTTTTTATTTATGGCCTTTTGGAGCCAGAGCTCTGAAGATTTACACTTGGCAGGAGACTTAGGTGCTGTGCTTGTCCTGCTCTCCTGGTTGGCCTAGTAAATTGTGAGCTCTTTCAGGCAAGGGCTGTCTGTTCTTTGCTTCAACAGAGCTCAGCAGAATGGAGATCTGCAGGGTGGCAGCCTTGGACACAGTCCTGATCAAAATTAATCCTGGTCAGAATTAGTCTTGATCAGAATTAGTGATCGTGGATGTGGCAGTGAGGTCCCTGTGCAGGGGTAAGGGATGAGCCCTCTCCTGGATCACACAGGAGCAGTCTGTAGGCATTTCAGCAGCTGCAGGTATGGGAAGAGTTTCTGCTTGGACTATGGTACCTGTGTAAGGCTGAGGAAGCTGCAAAGTCAGATATTTGGTGCATTCACCCCTCCAGTGTCCTTGCTTCTCGGTCTCAGCAGCACAGAGCAAATTGTCCTGGAATCTGTCCTGGGTATTGCTCTTGAGTGAGGAGTGGTGAAAAACCAGGGAAGGATTTTGCCTAGTGGGGGAGCACAAGACAGTCATAATTTATTGCAGGCTTGCCTGTCATGACTAATGGACTCAGCCCCTATTAACTGAGCTGTGGCACCTAAACCAACTATTTTTCTTCAGCTTCTTCCCTCAATTTGGACCAAACCACATACCTAGCAAGAAAAACATTCTTCTTTTTTCCAGCTTAGATTTCTGGGGTGTGAGATGAAGGGGGACTTCAGGGACACAGCCACACCTGCACATGTAGGCTGTAGTTGGGTTTACATGGCACCATCACTTCTGCCCAGCAGTTTGAGTTTCAGGGTACATACATAAAAATACAACAGTGTAAACTCTGTAATGCCTCTGGCTGTCTTCTCTCTGCCTTGCTATTCCTGTTTTATTTATCCTGCCATAATAAAATGAGTATCTAGCAGAGACTGGGCAAACTGGAGCTCTGCAGAGATGTGCTGAAGGCCCTTACTTTGGTTAGTCAGGAGGATGGACATTCCCACTTTACTCACTGGGATGGACCGGGTACATCCAAGGATCCATAAAATCATAGCTATCACAGAACAAAGCAGTGCAGGGAGTTGGGAGACATTTACAGGAAGGGTCTGTACTTGCATGGACTGATTTTATCACAGAGGTTATTTTGGAACTTCTTCAAGATGTGAGAACTGTTGTGAGGGGATGGGCCAGACTTTCCTCATCACTGAGTGTTGTTGGGCGCTGCAGTCCCATGAGGAACTGGGGTTTATAGCTCACTTTTTTTTCTGGTTTAGACACTTATTTTTAGGCTTGGGTTTGCTAAATGAAGAAATTCCTCTTCTGGAACCAGCATGAAATATCCATTTTCTGAGCATGTTCACAAAATGATTTATTCTTGATAGAAAGTTTAAGGGGGAAAAAAGCAGCCTCTTTTAAAGTCTTACATATACTTTTCTACCTAGATCATAGGCTACATAATAATTTTAAGAAGGGAACACAGTTCACATTTGAGGACTAAGTTAAAAAACCCTGAGTTTGAAATTCATAGGACAGAGATATTCCTGCTTTATTCTTATGGTTTGGCATCAAACCAGTCATATGCAAATTTTAAATTGCGCTGCTAAATAGTTAAATAAGCAGATCTAAAGGGTGTAAGGTTCCCAGATCCTTTGTAACATCCACACACAACTAATTTTATATCTTCTACCAATACATTTCGAATCACTTTTCTGATTTTATTGAAGAAAATGTCTGAAATTTTAATAGGAAGGACTTGAAAAAGATAGTTGAATCTGGATAAAATATTCATAGATATAAGAACTTCCAGTTCCAGGAAGAGGCTGCTGGGTGCCTTCTTGACTGTTCTTCTAATTTCCTAATTTCTGTTTTCCCTGTTTTCTATGCTGTGTGTTTAAATAAACTCTTCTGGTTCTGTCTTTCACACATCATTGCTTTTTGCTTCAAAGGCTCCTTTTAACAACTTATTCTTTGGTTTAATTTTCTTTTGAACATGAATTGGGCTTCACCAAACACTCTGTATAGAGCTCACACCCACAAATCCTGAAAGCAGGGTTGATTCTGTCTACATGTAATTTTGTGTATGGAGTTACTCTTTACTGCATTGGCTGACAGAATTTCTGTTTTCAAAATAGTTTCCTTCATTGCTCCTTCTTTTATCAAACGCATGGTTGGGGCTGCAACTTTTCCTCCCTTGTCTTTGTGGAAAACAGACCACACTCCAGGTTTGCACGGAATCTCTTCCACCATATGTTTTTAGTAATTGTATAGTAGTGGGGGGGGAAAAAATCACTTTTCCCTTGTCAGACATTTCTAGCAACACTTTTTTCGTAAAGGCCTTCATCAGAAGTGGCTGAAATTTGAGACTATTCATAGAAACGGTCCTCAGAGAAGGTTAAGTTTGAGAAAGAAAACAGAAAATATGGCTGAGCTGTGATTGAAAAATCCCTCCTGAGCGTGCTGGTCGGAGCCCGGCCTCGCACGGCGAGCGCTCTTTGTTTCCGCGGCACTGGAAGCAGTCCGAGGGCTCAGCCGGAGGCAGCGGATGCCGTGTGCTGGCGGCTGCCAGGACAGCTTTCCAGAGGGTGTCATTTATTACCACTCCGCTACAAACTTTGCTTTGCACTGGGTTCTTTTTCTGCCGTTGCACCTGTGCCCTTTGGTGGGCAGTGGCTGCGCCTGCTGCCTGCTGCATGTCGATGAATCATGTGGCACTTTGTGTGCCTCCCTAACTGCATTTCCCTACTTCTGGTTTGCTTTTCATCTCTGATTTTTATATCTCGTATGGAGATAAATGTATCTTTCTTGTTGTTATTCCTTATTTCTTCCACTGAACAAGCTGCTGTTGGTGGCAACTTAATAGTAGCGAATAAAGAAGAAAAATATCTCATTTTAAAAATACAAGACACTCGGTTGACAGAGGCAAACATGGCACACACAGAAGGCAGAGGGAAATCAGATGTTTATTTACCTTTTGGGATGAGTTGTTCAGATTGGAGATAATCCCATTAGAGTAGGAACAATCCTCTTGGATGGTGAGGTCTGTGCAGCACATGTGACTTTGGGACCAGTTTGCTGAGGCACCTGTGTCCTTACCTGAGTGGTAATGGGAATTAGTAATAGTCTTAATACCATTAATAATTTATGTGCTCCAAAGGGTTTTTAGATATGGGAGGAAGTGATTAGGGAAAAGGTAGAGCTGATTCTTTGCTGTCTTCCTGTGGTCTATAATGGGACCAGCACAAGGTCCTATAAATAGCTTTGAACATTTTAATCTGTAACATTTGGTGTAAATTGTAACTTTCAGAAACTTATCTTTTATGTGGTGCAGTTTGCTTTTATGTCCCTACTGTCTAATCTTATCTTCCCATGTGCTGAAATATAAAAATTCATTGCAATTATCTTTCCTGTAGTAAGATATCAAGGAGTTGGTACACTGTAAGGGGACCGGGTTGAAGTACAATCAACACACATTTTTTTGGATCTAAAAATACCAGTGTTCCAAAGGTCAGCTAAATGATAAATCCCATTCTAAGTGTATATATAATACACATGAATGCACACTATAAATTTGTTTTATAGATTTTCATTGAAGTGCTTCACAGTCTGATGATAATTTCAAAACGTTTCAAGTTTATCTGAGGTCGCCGGTACAGCGAGCGAGGAGGGAGAGCAGCGGCGGCAAAGGCAGCGACAGGAGGTTCTGTCCCTCTCGGCCAAGGGAGAAGGAGCCTGCCCCTTTGGCTCTTGGGCATGGTGAAAATCCATCCTTGCTTTTCCCTAAGAAGCCAGTTGGGCAACTTCTCCTGTGGCCAGAGTCACTCCTGTTGATTTTAATAGGAACAGGCCTTGTATCAGGCTATTGACTTCTCCTTTGTTTCCCCGAGAGCATGTAGGGTGAATTTGTGCACAGCGCAGCTGCTGGAGCTTGTGCTGCCTTTCCTGTGTGGACTGTGTGATCCATAACCCACAATTAAGCAGCCTTTCTAGCAGGGCAAGCACAGAAATTTTTCTAGAAGTACTCTCAGAGCTCTGTTATCCCCTCTCGTGGTCTTTTTCTTTCCATGGGAAAAGGTGGATTCAACCAAGGCCCTGTAAATAATATAATTTACTGGAGGCATTTTTAGATGCATGAATACTAAAATGGATTTTCTCTAACATATAAGGAGAGGAGACTTTTATTCCTTTCCAGCTGGTACAATTTATTCAAGTTTGGTGGTCTCAATATGTCTTTATTAGGAGTAAGAGTTAAAAAAGAGGTAGTGGTCAAGGAAACTGAAGGACTCTCATCTGTTTCTCAAAATAATAAGTATTTTTAAGTAGACCCAATGTTTCTTGTACCGAACTAAATAAAGCATTCCAGAGTAAAATAAACACGTCTTCCCGGTTAGGCTTTCATTGCACAAGTCCTGCTGAAATTCGTGCTAAGAGGGCTTGAGAGTTTCCCTCCCTCCCTCCCTCCCGTAGGCGATCCCAGTGTCAGGCATTGTGTCCAGCCCGCTCCGTGCTCGGGGACAAACACAGCTGGGTGCTCAGGTTTGTGCTCACAGGAGCTTTGGAAAGAGCTCATCAAATGAAAACACCTCACGTGCCTCGTCTGCGTGACTGTGAGGAGCAAGTCGAGTTTTAACTACGCTTTCTGAAGTGTTACAGGCAATACAGTTGCTCTTTTCACTGGATAGTGCTTACTTTTCTTTGGGATCACAAATATTTGAATACAATTATTCAGTCAGCTGGACATCTTTTTCCTCCCATTTCTGCTCGAACAGTAGTAGAATTTAGTGTTGATTTAAAAGACTGTCTGCCTTAAAGCAGATTGCAGAGTTTGCACACTGTGAATTGTAATTAAAGTGTAAGGGGTGCTTATTATGTCAACAACTGGCATGAGAACCCCCGAGCAGCAGGTGACCCCAAACATGTGACGTTTGTGACAGCTAGGATCCTTCTTTCACTGGTTTAGCAATCTGAAAGACCAAATTGAAAGAAGCCCAGAGGCTGTATATTTCATTAAGTCCCAAGGGAAGTGTGGGATACAGCTTCCTTCTGCTTTGCTGGGACGTAGCCAAAAACTTTCTAGAGGCTCTGTTTTTGACAGAGGCTTGCTGAAGGGGGGGAAGAAACCTTCCACCAATCACCCATAGGACCATAAATTTGACATTTCCCACAGTTTCTTTGAGGCACTGATGTTGCTGTGTCAGCAGTATGTCCCGAATCTTGTGTTGTATTGTTTGAAAAGGAACAGTCAAACTTTCAGGGGAGCTGAAATGTTTTTCTTCATTGTCCAGCAGCTCCTCTGCTGCAAAAAAACCACGAGGATTGTAAAGCACACCTCTCCAAAGAGGGGCTGCTTTTATCAGCAGTGGGTTCTGTGCATGCTGGCAGAGCGTGTGCTGCTCTCTGACGAGGCAGAAGAGTCGATAACATTTCATCCATGTTACAGAGCAGGCAGGAGATGATCAGTTATACCCACATACGACCCGATTGCAGGAATGATAGGGAAAGGATCCTTAGGAAAGCACTGTGCTAAGTCTCTCCCCGGTGTAATTCCAGTTGGGTTATGTCAAGAATTATCTTGGCCCAAAGGCTGAATTATATGGTGTGTAGCGCAGCTTGTAATTTATTTTTAAATAATTCTGAGTTTTGTGTTAAACAAATTCTTTGGCCACAGACCCTGCCACACAGCCCACCAATCTTTTTGTGGGTGACCTGTGGTGCAGCTGGAAAAGCCACGCTCTTCCTGAGCCTCCACGGGAGAGCAGGGAGCTCTTCTCTGCATGGTTCAGGGGGGAAGGGCTTTTCATCTTTAATAAGAAATTTGACTTCATTTTTTTCCAGGGGTTTGAAAAACAGCAAATGTGTGCTCATTCTCTTCACTTGTAGTTTGTTACCGTCACACACTTATTGATCTGCCCATCCACACTGCCACAGCATGTCCTGCCAGCTGGTTTGTGTGCTGCTGGTTCCAGATCCTTCCCTTGCCTCAGCGGCATCTCCATCACGTGATGGTTGAGGGGTTTTCATGCTCCCTACATCACTTTACATTTATATATGTTTTTAATTAGTAGATGAAAGGTTTAGAATCCTTGACTCCCAAATATGAGCATTATCACTTCTTCTACTGAGCTAGTAAGTGTTTCTGGTCAAGTCACTTAACCTATAGTCCTCATCAGCCTAGAGAGATGCTACAGTAACCAGCATTTTCTAAAGAAAATAGATCAAGCTAGATAAAGATAAAATAAATTTAATAGTACTCCTTTTAGTACTTCTGTTTCAAAGGAGTATTTTGAGAATTATTGTTGATGTTGTTCTTTGATCTTGGATGAAAGATGCTTTAGAAATGTAAAATAATCTTTGTTTTTTGTCATCTCAGTGGCTGTGAAATTTTTCTCAGAAATGAAATTTTGGAAAACACATGCAGAAGGTTTTGGTGTAGACCCAGTTGTTTAATTTTTTTAGTAGACTTCCAGGAAAAAAAAAGTGACTGGGTTGTTTGTGATTACACATAGCACAGTGTGTCAGTGGAGATGTAGGTAATCTGGATTTCTTAATGCAACCTCCCTCATTTTGACATCATATTCCAGTGCTACTAAAAAAGTAATAAAATTACTAAAATGTTGTGATTTTGAGGGTGGTTTGGAGCCCTTCCTGCCCACTCCGTGTGTTGCCATCATTCTCACAGGATTGCCTTTTTAGTTCTAACCCTACACGTGGAGCCAGTCAGACTCTGGAACTGAGACAGAATTAGGTCCCAAGAAGTGCTGGAACAGAAGCTTTGCCACCTCTCAGCTCTGGCCCAGGGCAGTGGTCGACTTAATGTCTTTGCATTTAATTTCAGTACATTCTGACAAAGACCTGCAAGCAGCCTCTTCCCTGCCAGCAGAGAAATGGGTGAAAATCCTGTTTAAAATGGCAGAGGGAGTAGTTGTAAGTCAATGAGGTGGCTACATTTGGTCTATTCGTAATTTTTGGACGACTCACTTCTTTTGAAAATCAGCTTTTAAGTGAACCCTTTCCCAAATGTAAGGCTGCACCTTTAACTTTTTTGGAAGGTCTGTTTCTGAAAAAAAGAAAAATAAACAACATTAGTAATGTTTTTGTCTGAGGAATTTTAGGGGGATTTTTTTTGTCGAACTGAAGTTTTCAGTCTCTGTAACGTACTGCTTGCTAAAAGGCACACTCTACAATGCATTAAGTACAACAGAATATTCCTTTGCAGGATTCCCTTTGTTGCAGACATTATTTATGACATTTTAGTCAATATTTGCATGGCAGACTGTCCAAAATTATTTTGTTTTAGGCACATCACTGATAACTGGACCCATACTCTTTATCATTCTTTTACATTCATTAGTCACTCTGTAGTGTTTTTAACATTTTAAAACACTCATGCAATTCAAAGGAAAATAGATTTCAGCCAAAACGCCTTCAAAATTATCTTTTTTCCTTTGAGTTATTCAGCGATTTTTAACACTTCATATGTTTGATGTTTTTTTCTTTAGTCTCAGCAAGGCAAAGTTTTTGCAGGCTTTGACTATGCTAAAGATAGGATTTTGATAGAAAAAAAAAAAGTGAGGTAAACTGAACTTAATGTGAAAATGTTATCAGACGTGGTGTAAGGTGTAGCCAGCCAAAAAACCTGGCTATTTGCCTTCTGTGTAAAAGGTAATTTAAAAAAAAAAATTACAACAAAACTAATTAGCAGATATTCTAATGCAAGAAAATGTTGCTGTTAGTAAAGTTTCTTCAATATGCCAGAAAGCAGATGGTGGCAATGGAATAGCGTTTTCTTTTGCCAGCTTTTCTATATGCTTTCTAAACCTGCAAGAGCTTTTGCTATTCAGTATTCAAATTTCTGACACTCTATGATCTTTTTCATCTTAAAACAGAAATAGAAACTGAAACTTAAAAATGTAATCAAGTCAAGCTGTCTGTTCATCAGATCATAACCATGGCTTTAAAAGTTTGATTAAAATTTCGTCTACGCAGTGTAGTTACGGGTTTGGAGAGCTCTGGACTTTTCTGGTTTTAAATTCCTTCCTCAAAATTTGGATTTGCAGCATTGGGACCAAGTGAAAATGGATTTTAAGATGCATTTTCAGAGTCAACACATTTGCTGAATATTTTTTGAAGGGGCCAGCTATATATACACCCAACTCTTTCCTATATTTATAGTGATCCACTGTCCTTTGAGGTGTAGATGTAATTCTGTTTCTCCATGATTTATGGTGGTTGGACCTCAGATTTTGCTGTAACTCGTGCCGAGCCTGCAGGATGTTACTTCTCTCCAAGTTTTAACTTTCTCTTCCACTTGCATGGCTTACAAACACAGCAGAAACACAGACCAAGTAGGCTGCCTACCAAAAGGCTGCTTTTTTTTCTGCCCGAGTCTGTGGTGTTGATGCCAACATGATACTGATGCAACAAAACACGTCCCGATTTTTATGGTAATTCTCAGTTCTCCTTCGCAGTCTACAATATTGTGAGAGTAGAAACAGATCCACAGAGCAACAGTCAGTGGCAATTCTTTGTGGGCAAAACCCTCTGACTTTACACTTGGAGAAAGGCTTCGGGCTGATGGCAATATCTCTGCAATTATTTTAGGGGGGAAAAAAGGCAAAAGGAAGGGAGGAAGGGAAAAAAGGGAGCTATCGAGCAGCTTTTTCTGCTGTATGATTTTGTATATCTATGTATTTTTGCCAGCAGTTTAATTTTGTATATAGCTTTAGAAAACCTGAAATGGAAATTTTTCACATGCCACGTTGAACTCCTCGCAGTGCACAGAACAAGGAAAAGACATCTGCCAGAAAAAGAAAAAAAGAAAAAAAGAAAAAAAGAAAAAAAAAATTTGGCCACTACAACCAAATATGTACTTAAGAGGGACTGAAATGGGAGCCAAGAGGAAAAGTGTCAGGTACATCAAAATAAAAGAGTTGTGAAAACGAGACTGCAAGTGTAGATCCACAATAAAAAAATAGTACCTAAACTTTGCTTAGACTGCCTCATCTGTAACTTGTTATTAATCTGCTAGTGACAGAATCTCCATGGAATATTAGTTCATCTTTTGTTTATTTCTTAAATAGCCACACATATTTTTATCATCAACCTCGTTTTTCCCTGTGTGAAATAGAATAATCCTGAATAGGGAAAATGGTCCCATTCTTTGAGATATTAGTTCTTTTAAAGTATTCTTCGCTCTAGTGGATTTATAGATTCCTGGTTGAGTTTTCAGTTGATTGCAGGAAAATTTTACACTTGTCCTTTCGTGGAAAGAGAAGCAGGAGAGATTGAAAAAGGAAGAGGAGGAGGTTGGGGCTCGTGCCCAGTTTGTTGGTGTGGTGAAGGTTTTTCTTTGTTTTTGCTGGCTGGTGAAACCTGGAATGTCTGAGGCTTTGGAGAGATGTTAGGAATAAGCACAGACTGAAATGCAGGAGCACTCTGATGGTCTCCACAAACAGTGTAGTTATCCATGTGCTCTTAGAATGGCCAGCTCTGGACCGCAGTTTGTGAGGCGTGTGCTCATTGTCAAGGGCTTATTTGGCTTTCTGATTGAGGGCAGGTTTGAAAAAAAATCTGCTCTGGAAAATCTAGAGATCCTCCTTGGGCGTGACCTTGTAGCACCGCGCGCCTTGGCCGGAGGAAAGGCGCCAGCTCGCCAGCTCCTGCTTGGGATAAAGGATGAGGATGGGCACTGACGCCAATAGCCTGGGAATATGCAGCTCCCTGCCTAGGGTCCCATAAGGATGAGTTTGTCACAATAAATAAATAACAAGGGGATGGTGGGGGAGAGAGATTAATTGGGTGGCTGTACGACCGCCAATGGAGTCTCACCATATGGTGGACATAATCCTGCTTTGCTGATGTTGGTTTTCTCACCAGGGTAAAACTGCACAAAAGCAGAATGTAGGGTCTTTTGACCAAAGCTACCAGATCTGCCCATCACACAGGCTCATCTCCACTTGCCTTTGTAGATGAAGTCAGGCATTGCAAAACCAGCTATTTAGTCGCTCTAAATACTTCTGTTGTTATTGTTAAACTGAGATAGAAAATACTCTGGAGAGAAATGATTTCTTGTTTTTCAAAATAACTAATGAGAACAAGAAAGGCAAGTGAAACAGAAGATGGGAGTGACTGGAAATATCCCCTTCTAGGTGACTTTGGATCCACTCTACCAAGTAATTTTCTATGTAATGTAGTTGAAGGCTTCCTAAGTGGGCTCTGCCATTGCCATTGTAATGGCTGCATTGGTGGGAGGGAGACTTTATTATCCAGAGCTCAAGAGCCTGGCCCTGTGCTTTTTACTCCTGTTAGTAACTGTGCCTCTCAAGGTAAATCACTTAACCTCTATGTGCCTCCTTCATCCCTGCATAAAGTGGGCATAGTTATGCTCACCTTTCCCACAGAGGTGTTGTAAAGCTTAGTTTAATGTTAATAAGCTGTTTTAATTTTCAGGGTAAAAGGATGTTCTATAAATATACATTAGAAGTAATAATAGTTTTAATGTATGCCATTATTTTATAACAGTGCTTTTCTAGTTTTAGAATTTTTTTAGTGGTTTGAAATTATTACAGGATCAGTTTTTGTTAATTAAAGATTGACATTCGGGCAAATTTTGTTGAATTGTTCTATAAATCCAGGTCTGTGTGCACTGAGCATGCCCAGAGATGAGCTCACCTGCACTTTGGGATCATCAGGACGGCCCTTTGGCTTTTAAAACAACTCTTTGATGCATGTGCTCAGAAGTTTGATGGCTTCTAAATAGAATGGTTCAAATATTTCAAAGCACTTGAGATTCGTATAGTGTGAAGCAATTTAAAATTATTGTACTGCAATTAATTTTAAATAACTGAGCACTGCATATGTCTAGAAACCCGTACAGATCCAAATGGAAGCTCTCTAAAAATTGAAATGATTCAATAAATTTAAATCACTCTGAAGAAATGGATGTAAGTACTGTAAATCATTTTGTGAGGGGGATAAGCAAATTTTTTGCAAGTGAATCTGAGGGTAGAGACTCTAATTAGATTTTTTATTTTGGGGTTTATGATGATGAAATGTAGGTTAATATATATTTCCTAGGGATATGAGGGCAGCTCTTGTTGATCCATATGGTTTCTTGTAGCTCTTACATAGGCTGCTTTTTTTTTTATTTCCCAAGATTACAGAAACTTAGCAATCCAACTTTGCACATATTTTTTTTCCATTACAAATATCTTTCCCTCCAAATCTGTATAAAAAGACATGAGAAAAATATTGGTCCACAGCTAGAAATGCCAAGTGTATTTTTAAATGCAGCTAAAAAAAAATCCTGCAGAATTAAAATCCTGTGCAGCATGGAAGCTCACATTTTGTGGAGTTGGGCTGCTCAATCAATATGAATTTTTATATGCCTCCATCACTGATTCAGGTACAACCTGTATCTGCAGGTACCAAAGTGGATTATTGCCTGATAGCTGTTCGTTAGCTGAGAGCATGTTCTCTCTCCTTCCCTTACAGATGTATTAGAAAGATGCTATCTCGTTGTAGGGAGGCTGCTAAAAATATTGATGCGAGACCTATTGGAAAGTAATGTCATTTCCATTGGCTCCAGCTCAGCTCCAGGAAAATCCGCGTGCCGCTTCCTCCTCCTGCCGTCGCGCCACGCGGGTGCGTGCAGCTCCCTGGGCCGTGCTCCCAGCTCTAGGGTTGCAGCTCTTCCCGAGTGCCAGGGCCAGAAATGAGAAGTTGGTGCTACTCTCCTGACCCTTCCGTTCCACGTGGTCCCCAGCCGCCACAGGAAAAATGGGACAGCGTGGTTCCTCTGGAAAAGTGGGACAGCGTGGTCCCTCCTCGTGCAGGCGCCCTGCTCTGCTCTTGGCACCAGTGCTCTTCATCTGGAGACGTGGCCACCTCTTGGCAAAGGGCTCCTGAGGGTCTGGCTGCTGGTGTCGAGGTGTCCCAGGTCCTCAGGGTGGGACAGAGCCCTTGGTGGCCAAGGGAGCCGCTCTGCCACGCTGCTCCTGGTCATTGTCCGCTGGGGAGGGAAATTCTTTCTGGATTTGCTCCACGGCTGGTGGGCTCTTCCTGGCTGGAGGAGCCACGGAAAGCGAGAGGGGCCCCTCAGCAGGGTCTTCCTTAAGGCCTTACCTTACTTTTAGACAGTTGTCATTATCTTTGTCTAAAGGTCATGGCTAAATTGAATAAAAGGAAAGCTGTGTGTTCCTGTCGATGCACAATGGCAGTATTGACTTTCGTAATCCAGTTTGCTGAGGGGTGAGAGAATTAAATTAGATATCTAAGCACAGAAATTGAGAGCCTTTGAAAACAAAGATAAGGAGACAGCCTGTATTTTCCTTTTCCTGGGAGCTCTGGGCTCAAGATTTTGCAGGTGTGTCATCTGATCCATGGCTTGCATCGATCAAAACTGTGCCAATGCATATTTAATTAGCAAGGGGACCCTGGATGCATTATGGCCATCATCCCTATATTGAATGGACTGTCAGACTTTCTGAATGCCTCCCCACCCCCCCGCTTCGTTGTTTGGGGAGCTTCTGCATTTTGTCTGAGCAGCTAAAAGTTTCTTTGTTTTTAGCTGCTGATGCATACAGCACCACTGAGGAGAATACAAACAAGTAAAGTCCTAAAGTGTTTATTTTGTCTAGGAAAAAGGGCTGAACCAATTTGAATCCTTTGGGTAACGGATTTTTGTATCTCTTGGAATTAAAAAAACACAGTCGCAAGATGTTTACTTTAAGAATATTTTATTATAACAAATAAAATCTGTGCTGTGGGATTTCTTAAGGAAGCCTTTGATGACAATTTGAATTAAGTCAAAATTAACGTTTGCTACTGCAAAGGAATAAATAGAAAATGTTCCAGAAATGAATCAGTAAGCAGGAATCAAAGGCTGTAAACTGTTTTAAAAACAAACATTTAGAAGTGAATCAAATACTTGTTTGTAATATCAAGGAACAAATATGGGAATACACAGATTCCCCACATTCTAGGCTATCACACGATAGCAGTAAATCATTTATGGGCTTGTGAGAACAAAGAAAGTTGATTTAAAATGAAACCATTTTGATACAGCTTTAGGGTCTCGCAGCCTCTCGGTGAAGTTTCACATTCTTGTTTCCAGCGAGGAGGGAAATAAGGGGGAATTTCTGCAGCCAAAAAAAAGTTAGGCGGGGAGTTGTGGAGATCTTTGTTTGCGTCCACCTTGGTACAAAGCCGGCCCAGCAGACAGAGTGTTGCCTGATAAACAGATGTAATACACAAAGTCTGCTTACAATACCGAGCAACAGACTGTGGGCACATGTTTTGGGCTCATTCAAACTCATCAGCATAGTCTAGCTGGCTGTTTTGTTGCTAGTCTGCTTACGGGGTAGCTTAGGAGCGTCTTACTGGTGAAGTAACAAGGAGGGTTTTTTTGCCACAAAAGTTTTGTGGCAGGGGCTGATGGGAAAAATCATTTGCATACATCTTGTTACAAAGGCTGACTACTTCCTGGCTTAGACAAAGTGTTGCCTGATAAACAGACTTAACACACAAATGTCTGTCTGGAATAAACAACAGCAAGCTTTGATTTACATTTCCATTATCAAAGATAATCTCTTTCCCAGTGTACAGGAATTAAGAGTCCTCGCCTTATGAAAAAAAAAAACAGGCTGGCACCACAGGGATTTTACCAGTGCAGAACCTCGTTGGGGAGCCGTGGGGATGGGGTCTACAGTGCAGGGGTATGGAATAAAACTGGGAATCTGGCGCGCGCGTGTACATGTGTGATGGTGAGGTAGATGATAATGAAGCAGTTTGAACTCCCTATAAAAGTTGACTTGAAAGCAATGGCTGGAGTAAAATGGAGAGCCAGGCCTTCCTTTAAAGAAATCCTAGTAGCCACCAAAATTGCCGTAAATAATAATTGTAGCATATATATGGAGTGACCCCTATGTGTTTATATTATAATGTATAATGAAGGGAAAGTGAGTGTAAAAAAGCCCCAGCCCTGGTGCTGGTTTCTGTTTGTAAATCCTTTAAGCTCTTATACATAAGACTGTATATAAAAGAGCATGATTTTAATTTTTTTCTTTTTTTTTGATGTATATAAATCTTTGGTAGAATCCATGCCCAAAATTATAGATGAAAAATTTATTGCATGAACACAACCCAGCCATATAAATTTTTTATTACAAATAGGGCTCTGAAACTTGAATAAAATATGTCAGTTTATTATACAGTATTCCCCCCACCCCCAAAACATGATGTGAATGGAAAATTTAACTTGTGCACTTCTGTGGTGCTCCTGGGAGGTGCTGAGCTGGTGGTGGAGGAGAGGAACCTGCTGTATTTCACTGCAGAGCAGGCTCAGCATGGGCAGTGGCAGTGCTGCCTTGCTCATCTGGCATCGCCGGTCATTTTTTTCCTGCACTACGCGGGGATCACCTTTACTGTTTCCAGGATAGATGTGTCTGCACCTGTGGTAGCTCGCGGGCTGCTCAGAGGCTCAGGTTCTGCTGGGGAGCGGCTCTGCAGAGGTAAAAAATGATCTTGGCACCCATTCGCTGGGTCTGCGCAAGCCAGCAGACAATGAAGAGGGTCACTGCCACCCCAGTCAATTCCAGGCTGGATTCAGCCTGCCCTGGAAAACACGGTGTGGTTTTGGGAGTGCTCCACAAAGTGTCCCGTCTCTCCCCAATCAGGTGGCCATGGAGTGGTTTAGCACTGGGAAGTGCCATGGCACTCAAAAGAGGCTTTTTTGGTGGAGGAGTGCAACAACACTTCACCGTCTGTGTCACGGTCTACAAAAAAGAACAACATTGTCAGTCTGTTGACATTGGTCCTGTCCACGGGCCAGACTTTCCTGGGAAGGTTTTATTCTTTCCAAACAATGGAGCACTCCCTTCCAGTGCCGCCAGCCCTGCTTCCATGCAGCCGCCGTGCAGCCCAGCTGGAGCTGTGCTCCTGCTGCAGCTGAAAAGGAAAACTGCAGCCTGAAAAGTCCAGAGCTTCCGTCCCAGAGCTGGAGGTCCCTGCCTGCACAGGGTTTGGGATCAGGCAGGTCTGGGGCTCAGTCGTGCTGAGGTAGCATATGCTTAAGGAACAGATCCAAAGAGGAGCAGAGAATAGAGACGTGATAGGAAATGCTACTTTGAAAAACTAGCCTGTTTTGCTGTTTGCGTATTTTTTTTCTTTATCCCTTAATCATAATTGATTCTTGGAAGTGGAGAGTAAAATAGCTTCAACATGTTTTTTTGATCCTATTTGCCATGGTTGTGGTTGATACCAGATCCCCTTGAGCTTCTCTTGACCAGTAACCTTGAGCCCAGTGTACAGAGTCACTCAAACCCCAGCTAGCTCAGGGTTAAAAATTCCAACCACTAACTTTTCTCTAACTGAAAAAGCCCCCAAATAAAACCCATTGTGCTATTCAAGGTTAAGCTTCCTTAAACATAAAACTAGATTCCTTGGTGATTTTTTTTTTTAATCAGCAATCTTAATAGTGGTTCCTCACTATAATATTTCCAACTCCATCTGAAATCATTTAAATCCTCCCCTTAATAACATGCACTTTATTGTAATATACAGATTCTTTGGCTTCCTACCAGCCTTAGCTTAAGGCACCAATGAAACTCGTTGCCGCAGGGGGCCATGGATTCAAGAGGGGCTCGCATCTACTGTATATTTTGTTTTGTATGTTTTCCAATGGCTCTAATTATTGCAGGTGGTAGAATTTAACTGGCAGTGTTGTTGCTAAAGAAAATAGGCATAAAGTGTATACTGTTTTGCAGAGTGGCTATCAAATATATAGAAAAGAGAAAATCAAATGAATTGTTAAACTGCTCTATAGTAAGTGATTTTATTGATTTAATGCAAATGCTTATGAAAACGATCTTCCATTTATATCAATTATGTATAGGCAAAAATTAATTTATTCCTCCGGTCACCTGTTTGGCTAACTGACTCAGCAGGACAGACATTCCCCCTCCTGTTGTAGCCGAGCCCGCAAAACACTAAACGTTCAGAAAACTGGAATTTGAAAGTTTCCATGTGCAAAACAACAAAAAAGCCCCGACAGGAGTTGGTGCCAACTGCTGAAAAAGCAGAGAGCGAGTGGTGGAGGCTGAGCAAGACTCCCTCGTCCTAGGCAAGACTGTAAAACACAACGGCTCTGATTTTGCCAATCCCTTAACCATGTGGCGGCACATTTATATGTGCCGGATCATCTGCGGCATCTGAATAAAATCAGGGAAGCAAAATTCTGCATATAAACATTTTGGCTAAGTGCCTCAACTCAGTCTTCTTATCTGGGGTTTCCACAAGATGCCACCTTGCATAACAATGCTGAGCACACGCTTGCCCAGTCCATGTTTTCGGTAGCCTCCCATGATCCCCACCGCAGGACTGAGTGGCTTTAATTCTACCTCGTCCTGTGTTTTACTGCCCTGTGCCTCTCCATGAAGAATATGCTTAAAGCTGTGTTGTCTTTTCCTAGGAAATTAATATTTAATTTCAGCAGAAGGGGCGGGTTGCGGGGAAGCAGAATTAGGAAAAAACGCTTTCGCCAGAGCCGAGGTGATAAAAGGAGAAAGTTAAAGATTCAGCGTGCAAACAAACGTCCTACGGCCAGTGGAGCCCCTCTTGTGCCACTAGCCTTGGTGTTGGAAAAACAGCACTCGAGGCAGACAAAAGTACTTTGTTTGTTCCTCCCAAGCCAGGAGCAGCTCGGGCTGTGTGCTGCCCACCGGCTGCAGGGCTGTGCTGGAGCCAAGGTGCCAGCGCCGAGCCCGGCTCCCGCGGCCGCCACCGCGGCCCTCTCGCCGCCTCCCTGGCTCGTTCCAAATTTTAGGAAAGGGAAACACTCTCCCAGTGCCACATTTCAGCAGGAACGTCTCCAAATCTATAAATTTTTGTGGGATTCTGAGCCTACTTGAAACATAAAGCCCAAACTCTGATTGAGCCATGACTGGCTGGAGGGAAAGCAAAACCTAAAAAATAAGCAAAAGGCTAACGCCCGCCCTGTAAAATGAAATCCGTTGAATGTTGACTTTGAATGTTAACTAAATATTTTACATTCCTAATATTTTACCTTTGTTTCTACCTTTGCGGTGTTGGAAACACGAAACTTCTTGCCAAAATCCAGAATACAACAGCGCTGTGCGTGTTACCCCCATAGTGTATCTGCTGGCACTGATTTCAGCTTCAGGGAGAGATAATTCAGTAGATCAATATTTAAAACAAAATTGCAGAAGTGAGGAATTTCCCCCCCCCCCCCCTTAGCTTCATTGGCAAAATTATTAAAAATAATAAATACAAAAGAGAGGAAATGGATTCTGGGATGTACTGGGTATATATCACATTTTAGGGGAATTTAATTATTTTTAATAGAAGTATCATGACTGAAGCTTTCTTTGCTGAATATTCTGAGTGGTTATATTCTGAAATTTATCAAGTTTTGTTTTGTGAGAGTTTTTTTTTTACTTGTAGTTTTTAATTTATACAAGATTGTCCTCTAAGCTTCTGAATGATACCTAAAGCAGACAGTCAGCAGGTAAAAAAAAAATTTGAATATTTAAAATAGGCATTTTCTTTATAGTGCTCTGAGGTAATTAAAATCTTCATTTGCTTAAAAGCAAGGAACCTTTTTAAAGCAATAAATTAGCATTGCTTGACCCAAGGTCACTAGTAGTACTGCTTCTTCCAGCACTATTAATACCTCAAAGAAAAAGAAGGGGTGGTGTTATGACTCTGTTGCAATAGAAGTAAGATTTTCAATTTAATCACAGTTAAGTGTCGTGACCTTTTGATCTTGCATTGACTTCTCACTGAAATGTGGTCAAATTTCAGACAGCTAGTTCCAAACTCTGCAAAGTCAAGGTGAAGTCAGAAAATGGGTTTGCCACGATGAGGGGTGGTGTTGAGGCATTACCAAGCAGTTTCATCGCCTAAGTTTTGTTCCACAGCAAAAACTTTTTCTACAGGATCAATAAATTACAGAACAATTTCTGGGGAAAGGAAAAAAAATGTATTAATTGCAAAAAAACAGTTATTTGAGGGGTTTCTTAAAAAATATTTTTTCCCACAGGTAAAGGGACTTTTTTTTCCAGTCCATAGTGACAGAAATAATTAAGAAGGAAAATACTATTTGACTAAAGCTTCTACTAAGAATAATTTTTGGACCAAAGAGCGATCATCTTCACATAAAGCAGAGTTAATAATGTGTAAAAAATGCAAAACACTCATATTTACACATACCCTTTTATAGATCATTTTATTATTTTAGGCAAATAAATTTTGCTCGTTGGAGAGTGTTAGCTGGGAGGTTGTGGGATTATTTACACAAGTTCTAAAGCAGGTCATCCAGTATCTGGACTCACTTATCCCACTGCAAATCACCACCAGCACCGTGCATTTTAGGGATCTTGTGGTGCTGTAACCACTGCGAAAGCACGCCAAAAAAATCAGCTCTTCCCTCAGTTTTGCAGATTTTGTTCCAGAAATGTGTAGCCAACAATCTCCACGACTATGTAGGGTTGCTAAGCTACCTTTCTATGCCTGCTTGGAGATATGTTTTGAGACTTTACTATGTGTTGGAGTAAGGCTCTGGTTTGTATACAACATAGAGGCTGCATTATAAAAAAAACATGTAGGAGAGTCGTTTAAATATGCCTTCTTTAAAAAGAAGGATTCTCAAAGCTTAATTTATGCCAACACACACACCCCAAGCACTCTGTGTAGTGCCACAAACAAGATTCCCTTTTTTAATTTTTTCTTTTTTCTTATTTTTTTTTTCTGGCTAGCAAACGTTACCTAGGCACGGGACTTTTGCATTATCATGTCCTAGTGCAACACTCCTGTCCTCAGTTTGTACTCTCAGCCTTTTGAGGAAGTCTGGCGCCTCTGATCTATTTTCCACAGCAGACCCTGTAATTTTTGGCTGTATTTTATGTTTTTCAGATTCAAGTCAATCTGAAAGTCCCAGCCAGCCAAGTGAAGCTGATATTAAGGACCAGCCAGAAAATGGTAAGTTCTTACCTGCTGCTCCTGCTTTGGGATATTAAAACAGCCCATATTTATAAAGATTTTTTTTTTTTCCCCATGTCTGATATAAAAAGATGACTCAGAATATTTGACATGGGTTGGCTACAAACAGGTTGTGCACTCTCCTCATAGTTAAAATGCTACTGTTTCACTAATTTAAGATAGCATTCCTTTGTCCAGTCCTGGAGAGACACATTTTTTTTTCCCCCTTTAAAATTAATTTTAATTAGGGAGATGCCATTAAAGAGCCTTCTGTATGCAACCCTTATCCTTATTCCTCCATAGCAAAGGCTTTCAGTCCCTGGGCCTTGAGTCATGACCTTCAGGGGAGTAGAAACAACAGGAAAACAGATCAGGGAGGTTCAGCACAGCTCCTCGGTGCTTTTCTCCGTGTTCTCCAGTGGCAGTGGCTGGAGTGGAAGCATTAGAAGAACTGGCACTTTAGGGAAAATTCATATTCTCTGCGCCAGGACAGATTCAAAGTAGAAGCAATGGCTTCTACTGGACCAATAGCTTGCTTTGTAAAGCAGCCTGGAAAAAAAAAATTCAATAATAGTGGATTTCTGTGGGGACTGTATGTGAAAAGATGACTATGTGTGTAATGGAACAGCTTCTCTTCCTTTTTGTGTTTAGCTAAGGTAGACCTCAACAATTTTTGTTGGCCCTTCAGCAACTGAGTTTTGTTTTACTACCTATATTTAGGACTTAGAATAAGGGATGATAATAATTAATAGTTTTTCTTGACTTCTTTTATCTATAATCAGAACTTTCTTTTTGTAAGACCTAAATGTAGATTGTGTACTTGGGGTCTACTCTACAGGAAAGAATTTGTGTGAAGGGTTTATGCCTCTGAAGCCCTGTCACCATTTCTGGGATGTGTAAATCCATGTAGAAATTCTGTATCTGTAGTTATACACATGTGATTTCCCTTTCACAGAGCAGCTAACTGCTTTGCCTTAAACCCCTACATGGGACAGTGAGGCTGAGGGGCTTCATCTGGACTGCTTTGGGGTTAGGGTTTAATATTAAGGGAAGAAGAAGAGGTTTAGGTACATAAAAACCTTTGAACTACCATAGTGAATCATGGGACATGGAACATAGAGCTTATTGGGCTGCTGAGATTTTGGCTATTTGGGCTCCTGTATTTTCCTCCCATTAGATATGAAAGGTTTCATATTTTGAGAGATTTTGTGCTGTTCATCTCTAAACATACCATCTTAAAACATTGCTGTTGTTTCTGAAAGACAGCTCCTAATTTTCCTTATCAATCCTGTTCACAGAAATTCTAATTTGTAGCCAAAGGATTGCAAGGTTAAGAGAAGAACTGACTAAACTGTGATTTTTGTTCTGCCAATTCTGCTATTTTTTTTATGGGGAATATGTTGCCTGTGTTTATTAAATCATATTTTAATTTAGAATGTATTAGGCACCAAGCATGTTATTATTTCGTGTTTAGATAATATTCTTTCGCAGCTATTAAAGCACAGTTCATCTTACCCTGCAGTTTCTTAGTCTTTAACAAAGCTTGCTACTCAACAACTGCCCCGAAAAGCAGCAATGTCAGTGTTTAATAATGTAGAATCTGTAAAAGCCTAGTGAAATGAAATATCTCTGATTTGGAGACTGAGTCTTCTTTGTAAAACAATCTTTTAGCGAATTCTTGGAACTTTGCTGCTGACCTGCAAAAGGTACTTTTTTTAATTTTTTTTTTTTAATAAACAGGAAAAGGATTTTTTTTTTTTTCTCAGTTTTACTAAAGGGTATTTTTTTCCCCACCACAGCAGCAGCCTCCTCACTGGTTCTGCACCTTTCTGCAGTGCGTGTGTGGGAGATTTTCTAAGGCAGAGTGTTGGCCCTGAAGGGCTCCTTCCCCCTGGGCAGGCTGAGCTCATTCCCAGCACACACAGCCCCCAGCTCCGGGGTACCCGGCGTAGATCAACACAAATCTGCAGCTCTTATCTCCTGGACGTGAGGATGAAAGCAAAACTGCAGCCTTTAGAAAATGAAAAACTGCACGCACAGAAACGGACACAATAAATCATATTAACTGCGTTGTTCTACACTTGCTGTAGACCCACTTCCACAGGGCCTGATCCAAATCCCTCCGGAGTCAATGGGAGGCTCGTAATTGATTTTACTGAGAGTGGGAATGAGCCCACACAGAGAGGAAAATTTTTTTTTAAATTTTTTTTAGTCGAAGAAAAAATAGAATCGTGAATAATCTCATTCCCACTGATGCCAACAGTGGAGTGACCAGATTGAGGGCAGATCTGGAAGCATTTTTGCATGTGTTTCTGGAAGGCACAAAGAAGTGTATCGATTCAGGGCTGCCTTTTCCATGCATGCATTCCTTCATTTTAAAAAAATAAATCTTTAAAGGCCTTGTGAGGGTTATACAGCCTCTCTACTTGCCTGTTAATATCCTTTCTGTTCCACTCCATAAATTCTAGAGCTATTTATTATACACATATATTTTGCATACCTTGAGTAATGTAGGTTCAGAAGGGTCAACTATACGGCCCTGAAAAAGAAGGCCTCCTACTACAGATTTTAATTTATCATCCTAAATTGTATGTGTTGTTTTGCAAAGCCTGTATGTCTAACCTTCATTGAAGTGAAGTTCATGGGAAAAAAAAAAGCTTTTCTCTTTTAGAGTCACTCCTATTTTTTTTCTAGTGGGCTTTGCTTGTTCATTTTCTGGAGCAGGATCATCACAGACAGGGAAGATGGTGACACCTTCTGCTCTTAGTGGTGGCTTCAACACCAACTCTGGTCTTTCCCTCAGCCTTCATTAAGCCAGACTAGTTTCCAGGCAGTCATCCAGTCACCACTGCAAATATTTAACAGAAATATTAAGCATTTAATTATTTCTAAAGTCAGAGATGCAGCATGATGGCCATGAAAACCAAACATGCAGGCGAGACAGGGCTTATTGGTGCATGGATGGTCCAAGGTCCAGATGTTTTGTGCTGGAGTTGGGGGTAAAACTCACACAGGGTGTGCACAGTGCTGCTCTGTCACCATGGGAAACAGCTTTTTGGGGAGACGCAGAAAATCCAGAATTCCTCTGCTTGTTATATGGGTAGGAAATTTGCAGGAGGAATAATGAAAGAGGCCAGCAACTTCATCTGAAAGGCAAGAACATTTTTTGATGCCCTGATATTTTGCTCAAACCAGGGATTTTTTCTGACCAGTTGGGTGGAACACCCATGTGGAAAATTCCCCACTTTTGTAGTTGCCTAATGGTATGTAAAAGCTTCATTTCAGTTGGCACCATGAAGTGATTTTGCAATTCACCCAATCAAAAAAAAAAAAGGGGGGGGTATTGATTTTAAAAGCTTGTTAAATGCACTGGTTTGGTGTTGTGTTTTATAAACAAACTAGTTTCCAGTGAAGTGAGGATGACAAAATGGGTAGTCTGATGTAGTGAAGTGACTGCATGCCTGGGGATCAGGAACAACTGAATTCCCAGCTCAGCACTGCTGTGGACACTCTCTCAGGCTTTTATTTTCACTTTCAGCCGTGGAAACAGCTATCAGATAGATTTTCTTTTTGTAAGTAGGATAATTTTAAACTTTTGTAGGGAAACCTTTTGGTCTTTGTCTGCAAAGTGGGGATATTTCAGATTCTGGCTTTCAGAGAATATGAAAAGTTGGATTTTGCTCTGCTCCATCAGGAGTTGAACTCTGGAGAAAGGCAGGGAGGATGTAGCAGAGCAGTTAATAACTGGTACAGAGCTGTGCTGCTGCTGTCAGTAAATGGATGTCAGGCAGTGTTTGTGTTTGATGTGGTGGCACTGGTGAATTAATAAGTGCAGCGTAAAGGTGCACACGAGGTGTGCTGTGCAGAGCAGGAGAATGCTGTGTCATTTCTGACAGGCTGCTCGTGCCTCTGCAGCGGGGGACTGTGATTTGGTGGCTCAGAGCTGGTAGCACAGCACTTTGATTGTAGATGAGCGAGTTCTTTTTAAATAAGTTGGTAAATTCTCCCATTTCAAGTGAGCAGGGCAGCATTCATTATTACAGCTGATTGCAAACCTGTGCCAAATCCATTGCTCAAACAATTTCTGAAGAGGGAGAGG
The DNA here is from genome assembly GCF_036417665.1 of Passer domesticus. NCBI lineage: Eukaryota > Metazoa > Chordata > Aves > Passeriformes > Passeridae > Passer > Passer domesticus. The sequence continues at coordinate 59,891,100 of NC_087480.1, forward strand.
CATTTTTCTAAAAAATAAAAATGTGTAATGCCCAAACCAAATGCTTTTTAGCTTTAATGCAGTCTCACTGCTTTGAGCTGCAAGTACCTTAACAGCACTGCAGGAAATGAAAGGCACATTGTTCATTGAAACATTAAAAAAAAAAAAAAAAGAAAAAAGAAAAACAATGATGCACCATAACTCGCAGAACTTGTTTTTCAGCCCTGCAGTAATTACACTGGACTTGTAAATATCATCTGTGAATTCTTTGCTGAAGTAGGGTTGGACTTGAGTATTAAACCTTAAAAAAAATGTTTAAGTATATGCTTACTTTTCCATGCCTAAAAACAGAAAGGAAGAATTTCTGGTCCTTGAGCTGTGGGGGAAAGAGAAGGCCACAGTGGGAAAAAATGCAAAGAGAAGTTTCTTCTTCTCCAGGCAAATCTGGTCAGGGAAGGCATGATTTAGCTTTGGCTGAAAGGGAGGAGGATATTATGTGTGGGAAGACACCTCTGCCTAAACTAACAGGTTGCAGAGTCCAGTCCCTCTGTGAATGCTTTCCTTCTGGTCCCAAATGTGGCATTCCAAGCAGTGGGATAGCTCGGAAGCAGTGCCTGCCTGGCCCGAGGCTTTGGCACTCCTCTTGGACTCAGAGCTCACCCTTCAAACCCTCATCCCAAGCAGAGAACTAGTGACTGCTCTTGGTGGCTGTCCCCACCACTCATTCCAGGTTAAATGGCAGCTGAGTGGCGTCCAGTTCATTCCACAGCCAAATTTTTAACAAGGGGAAATGTCCTGCCTTCCAAAGCTGTCCCTTCTGCTCAGGCCATGCCTGACCTCTCCTCTCCACTGCTTCAGGTGCAGTCCAGCTGCCTCACAGGCTTTCAGAGCTAAAACAGAGCTTGATGCCAACTCTCCAAGGAGGTGCTGGGGTCGTCTGGAGGCTCCTCTGTCCTTGGATAAGCCCCTCAGCTCCCACCTGAGGAGTGCAAGGACGCGAGCAGTCCTCTGAACACACAATGCTGAAACTGGTGCTGTTAGAAAACACACGGTCTCAGATGACTAACATTCCTGAAACACCTCATTTTCAGGAGATAACTGAGCCTTGCAGAGAAAGTTTTCTATCAGTTACAGCTGCAAAGGCAGTAATACAGTAACGGCAGCTTTTATTAATGTTCTTGTTCATGGGATTATTTGCATCAGAATCTTATAAATGCAAGAAGACTCTCCTCTCTTGTTTACAGAGCCACGCTGAGGAGTTATCACAGCCTGAGGGACTAATCTAAAATTAACTTTCTTCAGAAAAAGCTTTAAAAAAAAGCCCTTAGCATTTCCAATAAGGAATCTCATCGCTGGCGCTGAAGTCAGAGCTCCTGGTGATGTCAGCTTGTTTGCACCTTTGGAACTTGCCAGGACCAAATTCTGAACAGATTTGCACCCTTACGGATCACGTTGTGTGCTGACTGGGAACAGCAGTGGGGAAATTTGTCCAGGCTTGGAAGCTGTGGCCGAGTCAGGGAGTGCTGGTGGGGTTTGGTCTCTTCTGGTTCCCTGGGACTGGGCAGGACGGGCTGTTGACTCTAACAGGATCCATCAGCCAAGAAAGGTCTGATGAGGTCCAACCTGTGTTTCATCACCCCCTGAGAGTGCCTGTAGGCAGCTCTGAGAGCCAGGGTTTCCCAAGGAAACAAAAGCAAATATGTCTGGTTATAAATTTAGCTTATGTGTGATGTAGTCTTGCATTTCCCTCATCTTATTTCCTTGCATTACATTCCCAAAAAGAACTAGAAATGCAACATTTCAATTATAATAATCTAGAATTGAAGCTTTGCAGCGTCCAGGTGTATTTCCCATCCAGATTCATGACTGTCATGAAGAATCATCTGAATTATTAGGAAAGAAAACACCATTTTCCCCTATAATACCATATTCTCTTTGGAGTCCAGACTGAGGCAGAGTTACACCATTTCCAGGATTTAGTGGGTCCTGTGGTCGGCTCAGGATTTAGCCTGCTTATCAGTGGCTGGCACTCCCTTGGGGGAATCCAGTGATGGCAAATGGCTCTGACTGTCAGTCAGGCCAGAAACGGGGATGTCAGTGGGGTCAGCTGTGCAGCCTCTGCTGGGGATGGCTGGAGACCCTTCTCATCACTGACCTGCAGTGCTCGGGGCTTGGGGATTGACAGAGGACTTCAGTTTCCACTGCTGCTAGCCATTAACCTCCACAAGCAAAGCATTCCCACAAAAAATTCATCCAAGGCAAGTATGACAGGAAATATTCAAAGCATGAAATGAATGCTTATAGCATGACAAAGCAATGCTTGAAAGACATGAAACGTTCATTACGCTTGGAGTGGCTGAGCACTGCAAAGGAGAGGAGAAATAAGTGTGGCCCCAGTATGTATTTTTATTTCCCATTGTGTGTGTACAGAAAAAGGGCAATGAACCCTTCCAGTGGATAAGGTGCACAAATACAACTGTGATTGTTCTAAATAGTTTCAAAAATGCATTTTTATTCTGTTGCTCCATCCCATGAATCTTTATCCACGAGATAACAGCAAGGGCCATCTAGAGGGCAGCTTGGAAATGGGATGGCCAGGAGCAGCCTTTTAGGGAACTCCTGAGCTTCCCTTTGCAGGGTCAAGGATTTTCTTTGTCCCAAGGGCACCTTGGTGTCAGGTCACTGCCCCCTGCTCTGGCAGGGCAGGCGCCCTCCTGCCCATGTCCCATGTTCCAGGACACAGCAGCTGGAGCTGTGAGCAACCACCAGCTTTTACTACAACTGTTTTTAATGTCTCTCTTCTTGAGAGAGTTGCTGTTTAATTAACAGTTGAGAGCTGGGTTGCGTCAGGGTAATTGCGGCCGCCGGAGCGGACCACAGGCTGAAGGATGCCTTGGAACACCACCCTGCCCACCAGGAAGCTGGGCACTTAGGGAAACGAGTTTATTTGTGGTGTGGGCATCGTTTAATTTCTGTTGAGTGGAGAGGGGAGTTTATTAGTAGAGAGAGGATGTGATGCCAAGGTCTGGCTTGCAAAACAAAACCCCAAACCTTTCTATTTGCCTTTCTATGTAAAAATTCCCTAATGCTCGGTAATGTAAGACAAGGGGAAAATTTTACTTGCAGGAGAATTGCCTTCCACAATAACCAAGAGAAAAAACACAGAACGCCCACACCAGAGCAGCATGATCCAAAATGTGAACTTTTTACGCCTCCCCAACCTTCTAGGTTAGGCTTCCAACCAAATGATCTTTTATTATCAACATGATATACCCTTGACATAATTTGGCGCAGTAAAGCTTCTTCTGCTGAACTCGTGATTTCATTTACTAGATCTGATGAAAGTTCTGTGAACCACAGTAAAATGTGATAATTAGTAGTTTAATTCTTTTAGGGTGTGCGTATTAATTGAAAAGGCTTGAACTATAAATACAGGGCCTGTGGATAAAAGCCCCCTCGGAAATCAGTCGCTTCACCGAAGTATTCATTACTCCACATCTACTTAGGTGGTGTCTCTTTGTGGCAGTGAGTGGGAACTCTCCACTCAGAGATCACAGCAGTGAAACCCAGGCTGGCTCACCGCTGCTCTCCTGCCATCGGAAGTGCTCCCTGGCCAAAATTTTGCCCTCTGTGGTCAAACCACTGGAAGTTAGGAATGTGTGCTGGGAGCTGTGCTGTGTCCTGGGGAGGCACTGGCTCCCTTCCTGCAGAAGTCAGAGGGGGATGAAGGCTTGAGGCAGAGGCAGAGGCAGTGGCAGCAGTGGGGGGGTGGGTGGGTGTCTTTCTGTTTTCCAACAAACCCACCCAAAGGCATCAGAGATTCTCTGTGACTCCAGTCCCATCCAGTCTGGCACTTCTTAGCAAAATGTCCTTTTCCTCCCACTTTCCCTTCACTGTACCTGATCCACCAGCACCTAAACTTCTGTGGGTGGCTTCAGCCAGAGCTTGGTTCATCCAGATGGGAATGTCCAAGTGTAGATAAGGGATTGCACTTTCCCGCTCACACTCAGATGTTCTTTTGCTCTGACTTCCTGACCAGCACAGGAGGTGTTCTGTTGCCTCCAGACCTTTCCAAATATATCTACACACTATGGAAATGTGTGTCATTTATTCTCACCTTTCTCTGGTTTCTGCCTGTGGCGTAGTGCCTTTATGAATCTTGTGGTTTTACAGGTACAAGGTGGTTTGCTTTCAAATAGATCCAGACTTTCATACTCATACTTGGTTTGCACACTCAGAAAAAACCCGTGTGTCTGCACATATTGCAGATTCTTGGGTTAATCAGGTGCTTTCCAAGTGACCTTAATTTTGTAAGCCTGGAGTGGTGTACCCCAGCAGGGAGGTGCATGTGAAGGGCAAGACACAGCTCCTGAAAGCAGCATAGGGCACTGCTGCTGTTGTCAGGGGGGGCACTTTAGTGAGACCAGAGTCCCAGAAAAAGCCTCATCACTCCTACAGGTAATTAGATACTATTTTTTAATTGCAGAAGTTGCTAGCTAGGAACTGAAAAGAAAGTTTAGGGCGACTCTCAGGTAGTTGTGAGATTAAAATCCCCTCTGAAGCCTGGCTCTGGTGTGACTGAAATGGAAAAGTACCAGATCCATTTCTTGGAAAGTGAGAAGGAGACTTTTATTTGCAATGGTCCGCAAATATTTTCCCAGGAGGTAGTGAGCATGGCAAAAGGGGCAGGAGGAAGGTGAGGAGAGTGAGCCACACTTGTAAACACACTCCTTTCACTCTGCTGTTGTTATCTGGCACAGAAAAGGGCACCGCAAGTTGTTTACAGCGGTTCGTGTTGTTCGTTCCTGCTCCTTTTTCAGTGCCCTATCTTCACTTGTACAACTTTTTTTTTTCTGGGTTGTGATAGTGTCCGGATAGATTTGGGCAGTGGGGTGGTAGGAAGGTGCAAGTTGATTAAATGTGCAGCTTGCTATGTGCATTTCGTGTCTGCTGTCTTAACATTTTTTTGTTAACCACTGTTGCAACTGAAGAAAATGCTGAAGTTTGACAGTTGGGAGTTACTGCTGAGTGTGTGCTGTAAACTATATCATCCCTCTGTCTTCTCCCTTTCTCCCCCTCCTGCTGGAACCAAATGATTTATAAAATGCCTTCACATTCTTGAGTGAGTTCACACTATCACCTCCAGGCACTGCACTGAGGAGTCTTAGGAGTGGATGGGAAACACAGATCTGATAGCTGGTATTTTTCTCTGAGAGGAAAAAAAAAGGCAAAAAAGGGCTGATTAAATTTAAAGGAGAAAAGTTTCCTGCTGTGCCCCAGAGTAAATCTCTAGTCAGTGAAGCACTTTCTAGTAAACAAGAGATGTGCATAGTTACAGTGGGGTTTTATTATTACCCACTGCCATTGTTTTCCATTTTCATAAGATTCAATTAATGCAATCATTTTAGAGTGTCTCTAATCATTACCTCCCGCCCTCCCTCACTTGCTCTTGAAGCAAGGGGATCTGCTGCAAGCCACACTCTGGTGTGAGGAGCCAGCACCTCGCTCCCATCCCTGGCAAGGGGAGGCACAAGGGAATTACAGGGCTGCGCCAGGGGATCCAAATATTTATCTTCTCTCTGTCTGGCCTTTGCAGGACACATGACCAGAACCCTAACCCTGGCTGTGGTGTGCCCTGCCATGGGCCACCGTGGCACCCCAGCAGTCTCCCTGCCCTAGCCAAGCATGGGGATGTCTGCAGCAGCTCTCATGCTGAGCCAAAGCTTTGGATGGTATTTCTTCTCCCAGGATCAAAAGGGAGGGATACTGCTTATGTAGCTGTACCACTCTCACTCACAGAGAACCCAGACCCCTGTCCCAGTTATTTTTCTACTTTAATTCCTTATTCTTAAGATTTTATCTGTAACAGAAGGCTCTTTGGCAGCTGCATCTCCATCTGAAAACCTGCTGGTGTTTGGGGGGGGTGTCCCCACCTGACCAGCTTTGCACTGCAGACCTCCTGCAATTTTCCCACATGTTAGACCTCAAAGTCCTGATTTTCAGAATCGGGGAATTCGCACTCAGGAAGTTTCCAGCAGCAGAATGCAGAGAGCTGGTCCTGTCCCCCACGCCGTACAGAGGGGAGCCAATTTTACTGCACAGCCGAGCATGCCAGAGCTGGAGCTGCAGGGGAAGGGAAGAGGTGAGGGGCAGGAGAGGCTGGACAGCAGCTTGACAGACTGAGGAGGCTGCGGATTTGAGGCAGGAGGGGATCCCCACAGATATTTGTGAGGGAAGGCTTAGAGCAGTGGTTGGGTAGTGGCCCATGGCTCCATTTAAATCAGTAGCAAAGTGGGCTGGAAAGGATGTGACGACCCGAGCAAACAGCTGAGGAATGAGGCAGCTCAGTGAATCCAGATTTCTGTCTGCCATGGCCATGAGGATGGATTTGCAGTAGGACTGGGGGCCGTCCACTGTCAGAAGGAGAGGGAAGTAAAGATCATCCCGTGTACAATATAAATGTAAGTTGTTATTACTACTATTGCTATGTCAGCCGTAAACTGTTCCCACGAGAACAGAGATGCAGCATCATTGAAAAAGAATGTCTTACTGTGAAATGGGCAGCAGAAACACTGTGGCATTATCTGCCAGGCAGTGAATTTACCTTGGTGACAGATCATTATTCCCTCCTGCAAACGAACCGGATGAAGGGCAGCAACACAAGGATAACTCAGCAGCACTTGTATTTTACAGGCCTCTGAATTGAAAAAACAAACAAACAAAAAGTAGCCAGATAAAACTGTGTGGATGGAGAATGTCAAGAGAGATGGCTTGGGGCATGAAATGGGAAAGAAAGGAAATTTTCTTCCAGATTTATGCTAACATGGTACAGGGACTAAGACATGGATTTAACAGTAGGCATTAAAACAAGATACCAGTGCTGAACCTGAAATCCTTCCTGTCCCTCTGTAATCACTGGAGACACCAGGTCTTTTGAGAATTAATCTCTCTCTGTTGAACCTCAGGGAGTTTTAAAACCAAAATGTTTCAAACACTGCAATTGCACTGGACCTGAGATTCTGCTTCTGGAGGAAGTCACCCACCCCACTCCTGCTCATCCTGACAAGCCAGAGCAGACAGAGTTGAGACAGTTGCTCAAGAGCAAAGGTGGATCCAGCAGGGCATGTGGACTTGGCTGAATGATTTCTTCATCATTAGATGTAGGGAGTAGAAGAGTGGACAGTCTATCTACTGCCCACGTGTACTTTTTCCCTTTCTGTTTTTCTTTTGAATTCTACAGAATGGGAGTTTCTTAGATAAATTATCATTTTTGACAAGTATTCATGTGCTCTGTAGAAGAATGTGTCTAGGGATGGGCACACTGGAAGAGACAATTTCCTCCTTAGCTCTTCCAGTAAAGTTTTGCTCTAAGCTGCCCAAATGAAGCCATTATTCAAAAGTAAAAATGTTCTGTTCCAGTTCTTGTTTTCATTCTTTCATGTGTCTGGGGACTAAACTTCTGTGAAAAAGAGCCCATTCTCACAGGATGCCTTGCCTAATTTTGCAGACAAGAGAGGTTCAGCTATTCCAATTACGATGAGATAAGAATCTGAAATGTTTGGGATTGCATCCATCCTGAGTTGAACTCTAACTTTTCCAAAAGCCATCCATCATTATTTTTCCCTTTATTTCTGCATTTCAGTAATGTAAGCAAAGGAGGATCAGAGAAGAAATGAATGTTTATGCATCATAAACCATAATAGATGGGTTTTCTTTTACCTGAGTTGCTTTAGCTTAATGTAAAGCCCTCTGCCAGTGGAATTCCTTTTCCTTTTCTCATTCTTTCCTGCCAGCTTGAAAGTCAGTCAAAGTACAAATTGTCACAGGCCAGACTGCTAAGTGTGGCCCAAAAATATGAAGTCCTGGCCTCTGTGGTATCTTCAGATTGTCTTAAACACATGAGGATAGGGCAGTCCATCCCAGTGCCATGTTTCTGCATCCCTGGGTATTGTACTGACTGCTGAGGTGGGTTAGACGGTCTGGAAAGGCAAATCTTCTACCGCAGGAAGGGAGTGCAAAGGCTTAGCTATCCAGCCCAGCTTCCAGCAACAGATTCATCCCAGGCCCTCACTGGTACCCCAAGAGCATGTCTGAGTTGCTGCAGGCACCCTCCTGGGATGGGACATCCCACCAATGTCATCCCAGTTCCCTGAGCACTTTCCCTGGAACCACCCAATCTGCCTCAAGTGGGATAAGAACTTGAAATCAGTGAGGGATGAGCAAGGTCCCTCTCTGTCTCTTCTGTTTACTGTGTTGATGTTGAATCCCTCACAATGAGTGAACTCTGAGACCCCCTTTGGGCTACAGCTTGAGCAGATTAGACGAGAAAAATAAACTTGGTCCGTGTTCTGGCCTGACCTTGGCCTGAACCTGAGAAAGTGAATGCCCCCATCACACCAACATGTGTCTATAGAAGTACAGTAAACACAAATGGGGGTCACTGGCCCTCTCTGTCCTGCAGTCCCAGGCCAGGAGTCTGTAGTTTTGGGCTGTCCGCCCAAGCACTTGTTAATAAATGTCCATTCTTAGTCCGTAAAGGAATGTAGACAGGGCATCCTGCCCTACCAAACACAAACTTAGAGTGAAACGGAAAGGGAGTCTCAGTCATCGTGCAGGGCTCTGCTGCTGGTTTCCACACCCAGCAGTCTGTTCCCACTGGATTTATGTCCCTAGTTTGGGACTTGGCTGGGGAATTGCCCACTCGTAGACTGGGTGTTCTCCACTGCTGTCTGAAAGCGTGGTTAACCCTGAGTGCAGCACAGCTTGGGAAGTCAGCCAGTCTCTGGGGCTTCCTCCTCACTGCCTGGGGAGGCAGAGACCTGGCAGAGCCTGGGATATGAGCCTGGGATATGAGCCTGGGATATGAGCCTGGAGAGCCTGGGTCACCCCGGGACGGGGCTGTGTTGCCTCCAGGGGTGTGCAGTACTTTGCCCGTGCACCTTCACTCTCCCAGTGGAGCCAGTCAGAGGCAGATGATTGCATGGCATGATGTGACTGGTGACAAATCTCTTCCCTCCCCAGACACAAGAATAACTAAGGTGTAAAGTTAGTTAAAATAACTAATATGTAACCAGTAGACGTCAGCCTAGTTGGGACTAAAAGCTAACAGAGTTAGTTCTGTGCAAAGAACAGAATAAGAGACTCCTGGAAAGAAAACTCAAAAAATTCAATTTCAAGGACAACAGATAAATACACAATATCCATGGAATTTACTGTGAATTACAGCTGCCTCACCATTGGTGTCAGCTGAGAACTGACACCACCACCACCACTGGACCAGGACTTAGCTTCCATGCCCAGCTTCCTTACTTTCACATCACATTTGTACAATCTAATCTTGAGCAGATACTTCCATTATCGTGGTGTCCTGCCACAGTCCTTTAGAAGTGCCGTGGTGTGAAGAGAGGGGAGTGCCAGGAAGGGAGGATGAGAGGAGAACCAGTGGATAAAGTCACCAGGGTTTGTGTCCATATCACCCAGCAAAGTGAGTCAGGGGAGCTGCCCTCACCTGACCCTGTCCCCAGCAGCTCCTCCTGGACTCTGGCAGATTTCCTACAGAATCCTGCCATATTATCTGGATACATGGATTATTCCTATAAACTAACATGCACATTAAAAACCCCCCAATACCTCTTTTTACAGCCCCCTAATTCTGTGTCCTCAGGGCTTCAGACTCCTTCGATCCTTGGAGGCTGCACTTATCTCCCACCAGCTGAGGGAGGGTTTTATAGATCCTGAAATAATTACAGCATCCTTGAGTGCAGTTGTATAATTTCTTGGCAAAATGCTAATTAAAGCGAGGTATTTACACACAATGCTTATTTAAACTTAAGACTTATTTAAAAGAACCTGCATACTTCTAGTAACCGTGTATCACAGCTTTATTGAAGATCATGTTTTTCATGCAGATTGTGTTCCCATGCTCTCTTATCAACATAAATGAGCCCATGGCTTTATGTTTAGGCCTGAATACTTCCAGGGCATCTGAATCACCCTGGTATTTCATTTCACCATCTAAAATTACTTTTGAAATACTATGGTTTTTTAAACTTGCTGTGTTATGGCAATTAGAAATCGCTGTGTTTACTAGGAGCAGAGAGTCCAGCAGAGCAGAGTGTTTAATGTGATGAACAGTGTTAGGAGCTCAAAGGAAAGTCAGATGCGTGTCGACACATATCAAAGCTGTTCTGCTGCTCAGAATGACTGTTCGTGATACTTGTTTCATGATAAACTTCCTCAGAACATGATGTTACTGGAAAAAAAATGATCCACTCTGAGAAACACGCAGGTGACACAGTTGAGTCAGCAGCTTGCAGCAGTGACACAGGCTTACGTTTATAAAAATCCCCTCTGAACTTTTGTCTCCTGCTGTGTGTACATGAGAGCCTTGAAATCTGTCCTGCTTCTTGTTGTCACTTGGTAGCTGTTCAAACTAACAAAAATCTTCCCACCACCCTAGTGAAGAGGTAGATTCCCAGCCTTAAAAGTCTCAATAGTCACAAAACTTTCCTCTTTCGTAAAAGATATATTTTATAAATGTTAGTATCTCCGGTGACCACTGATATCTCCGGGAAAATGATAAACATGGAAAAATAACAGACTGCTGTGGAAACCAGAAAATCCTACCTCCCATCCGAGAGGGTTTAATTACTGGAGTTGCATGCATTTTGCCGTGCACAAGCATCTCGGCATTCATAGGTGGAAAGTACATCATGCTGTGTTTGAAATATCAACTGGATTTAAAAGAAGGCTTTGTGCTTCGGCATGGACCTTTCTTAGCCTCCTGCAGATGGTTCCTGTTGCTGAAAAGAGACATGACTTGTGAGATGAGGAGACCTCCGTGCCGATTTTCTGTGCAGCTCTAATCCTGCTTTACACCCATAAAGGACTTCAGTCCTTAAGCCTTTACCCTCTTTCTCCTAAATATTAAAATTATTTTCCTGAGTGTCATACCGTATTAAAGCAGAATGAAAATGGTTTTAACAATTGCTGGCATGGGGCTTCTGTACAGCATGTGTGTCACAAATCATGTCACTTTTCAGCAATAGGGCTGCTGCCAGCGGGAGGCTCAGAAATGCTCATGTTAATCAAAAATTTTAATTTCAAATCAAATTGACAGTTTACACATGGTGAGAAATGCTTCTCACCATGTGATATTTCAGTATGCTACACTGGGCAAAATGGGTGCACTTTCCTGTTAAGAATTTTGACTACAGTATCTGCAAATTTATGGGTTTCAGTGTATTGGGTATGGTAGTGGTTGATCTAAGGGAGCCCCTTGGAGAATAGGAGACAGAAGGGTTTTCATGCAGCCTGGCACTGGTGAGCCGCTGTTGGCACATGCTGCTGGAGAAATGACAGGTATTCAATAAACATCACTATGGTTAAGAGGAAGATTTAAAGGAGGGAGGGGCTGCAGTGCTATAAACAGGATTTGAAACAAATGTGCTTATTTCAGCCCGTGATTAGTCTGAATACCTAAGTATTCCACACCAGTTTTTAAATATCCTTACGTTTATTTTCACACTGATGTTCTTCACGCAGCATGAACAATAATATTTATGGCATTAATACTGTAGCTAAATTCTGATTTGGAGCAGTGTAAACCCAAGTAGACTCTGCGTGTTCCAAGGCACGCTCCGGCGGCGTGCAGACCGGAACGCGGCCACAGCACACGGCCCTGCCATCGGCTCCTTCCTCCTGCCAGCAGCTTCCTAGAAACCAGTGGGCAGATTCAGGAGGCAAAATACCAGCTGATGCTTGGTGAGGAGTGAGAGGAGCAAGGGCAGGGGATGGAAGAGGAGCAGGGACAGGGGATGGAGAGGAGCAAGGGCAGCTGATGGAGCTCGTGGAATCGGCTGCAGACAAGCGAGTTGTACAAACCCACACTTTCAGGCTCCACCAGAAATAAGGTCAAAAAACAAAACAAAAACATCAAAAAATGACCAGTGGATAAACCTGTGATCTTACATTATTCTCTTTAGGAGGTTTCCCAGCTGTCTTGGGGGTCCTGAGGTTACTGCAATGCCAAGCTCGTGATTGGGATGTTGTTTTATGGACACCTTGGGGATGGAGATGGGCAGGGATGGCAATATTCCCTTCTGGGTGTTCCCCTCCAGTGCCCAAATTTCCCATGGGGTGGGTTGGTGCCTGTTGGTGGGTGCCCAGGGAGCACCCTGCAGCAGCACATGCTGCCAGCTTTCCCTGGAAGCTCCATTTGGACACTGAGTCACTGGCAACATCACCACAGACCTTGGAGCTCTCAGCTGTCATTGCTCTTGTAACCAGGGTTGATGTGAAAATATGAAGATAAATAACTCCTTCATATTATTATTTTTGGGGAGGCAGGCTTTTCTTTTTATTACTCTTTTTATTGTTGGATGCTATAAATATTCCAGAATTATTATCCCAAGGTAGATTTCATCTCATTTACTTTGAAATGCTTTTGAGGAAGCATATTATTTTATAAGCTGCCAAATGAGTATGACCATTTATAATGATTTTTTTCTGCTTTTCTTTAATATTTCGTTTTTGGATGGAGGACCTGAAACAGAAATATGCTAATTTAAGACATCTGTTGTTTTTCAAGCTATAGGCCCCTATCGGTATTAATGCAGGTTTTTTTATCAAATTTGGTTTATGGTAGACAGGGAGATTCTAAATTTTTATCGTTATATCAAAAAACGGTATTTAACTGATTTCTCACACACACGAGTACTGAAAAGTACCCAATGATGTCAGGAGTCATCGGAAATGAAAACCCACAGCAGACATCTTAGATCTTGGAATGGTTTCCATTACACAAGGTCTTTAATGTGAATTGAAATGCTTTCAATGTTTCAAGAAGACCTTTGTCTTCAAGAGAAAGGAGCTATCCGTGTGCCACCACTTGGACAAAACCTGACATGATTGATTGCAATCTGTAATCGGTTCATTAACGGTAATAAGTTTCCATTAATTCCACTATCTCTGCACTTAAATATAAAATGAGTTTGAATCTCCTAAGAGCTGAGGCTGCAGTGGATCCGTGCAGGATCAGGCTGTTGGTGACACATCTGATGCCATGTTTGCTGTGGTCCCACGTTTATTAATTTGCAGCCCAGACTCTGAAGCTCAATATGACAAATATCAAAAGCATAATTAGGCATTTTTCTCATGAGAGATTCTAAAGTGCCATGAGTAGGAAAGGTATGATGGTACACATGTATTTGTGTTCTGATTCACCTCTGGAGCATCCCTGCTCAGGTGGGTTCCTTAGGGAAGGGTGAGAGTCCTTCCTCCAAGCCACCCCCAGCAGAGGTGGATTCCCAATGGCCACAAACCATACAGAAAAGGAGCTGAACTTGAGCTCTGGGCATCCACAAAAGCAAGCAATTTTAGACAGACAATTTCACTGTCTGCTGGGTACAGACTTTTTAGCTAAAAACCCAAAAAGGCAAATCATTTACCAGTGGTTTTGCATATTGTGAAGGGTTAACAAAACTTTCATTATCACAGTCTATTAAGCCAGGACCAGGAAACAATTTCTAATCAACACTCAGATCTGGGCAGGGATTGTGCAGTCTTTTGTAGGAGGCCTCAGATCTGTGTTCTCTATTCTCACATGCTCACTTCCAGCTGTTGTCATTGAAATCCCACATAATCTCCCCGGGTCAAAGGGCAGTCATCCATGACTGCCGCTGTTAGGAGGTTATGCTGATTTCTGTTGTCAAATATTGGCCCTTTTCTCTTTCAATCACTCCCATTCTACTTTTTTTAACAAGAAAGATCCAGCCTAGAATTGTATTACATGACTTTAAAGTCTTAAAAGTGTTCCTCTATTGTACTAACACGACATGCCCTGGACGGTCTAATCCATCCTGCTATGGGCCACAAAGAAAGTTCTGGTGCTTCTTAAAGCCTCAGCCAAAGGCAGGTAGTGAGTCAGGGAAAATAACAGCATCTCTGACATGTGGCCCCACAGTTATTTTCATAAGAAAATGTGCAATTTGTCCAAGGTGAGCTGTTGCTGTGGCATTAAAATTATATTGGAAATAACAAGCCAAATTAGGAGTGGGAGCATTTGTCAGGGAATGAGAGAGAGGTTTCTGCTTCACCTTTAATGTATAATGACTTGCTTAAATCTTCTATAAAATGTCCACGAATTAAGAATGCAGTCTGATTTACCATTAAAGGTTCATCAGTTACAAATTTGAGGAATGCATTTTGTGCAAAGCAATTAAAATAAGGCCACCATGGCAGCTCTGGTGATCAGTATTTGGGAGCTGCTGGTAAATGCAGATTTCATTGTTCCTACATGCTGTATCCCAGCCTGGTGTTGTCTGCCATCAGAATGTCACAGACATTCCCTTGGACAGAATATTGTGGCTGGCATAGATGGTCTCCTCCATCTCCATTTTTTTTTAGATTCAGAGTTAGTTTTTTTTAGATATACAGCTTAGCCCTGTGGATCTTGTTTTGTATTTCAAGAGCTGAGCTATTTCTCAGCAGTGGCTGGGCTGCCTCAGCTGGGTCAGCCCAGCCTTGATAAACTCACCTTCCAATTAAGCAGAGTGTAAATGTTATGAAGGTCTTGACTGGAGCACGCATGTTCAGCCCTTCCCTTTTTTGCTGGAGAATGCAGATTAGGAGTTACCCCCTCACCCCCATCCTCCTCAGCATGGAACAGCTAATCTTTTGGGAGTCCTGGGGGTGAGCTGGGTTCCCTCTGATAACATCCCCTCTCTCCAGGCCTGCGTGTGCTGTGTGATACAGACATTAATTTTCTCATCCACATTATTGCTCCGCATTGTTTGCGAAACATGGGATTATCTAGATAGAGGATAAAACCAAAAGGAATCAAGTTGCACTTCGAGCAGAGAGGGCTTTTCTTTTAATCAGGCATTTGGTTAAGATAATAGGCTTGAGACCCTAATTGATTATTACTATTTTAAGGTTTTAAGATTGCTATGTATAGTGAGATGCTGAACATGAAAAAAGCCTTAGAAATGGGTTCAGTGCTAGTTTGGGGGACTTGTGTAATTTCAAAACACTGAAAAGGTATCAAAGTGTCCCAAAAAGCTGTTCTGTGAAGTTTGATACACTGTCACTCAGATTGTAGTGGAAGAAAAATAACTGGATTTGAACTTCTTCATCTTCAAAGGAGTAACCCTCTCCCAGTTTTATTTAAGCTTGACTTTCAGGAAACCAGCTGTATCTCTGTTTAGAAAATGCCTTGTATATTTATGGTGCAATCTAACTATTTTATAGCAAAAATAATACTGTTGGATTACTCAAGGAAGCCTGCTAATTAAATAACAATAATACCTTGAGCACCTTGAAAACATCTTCAGATATTCAATTAAGGAACAATAACCCGATGAACTTTAACCTATAGACTATATTCAGACTTTCTACATAAAAGTAATTGCATCAGTCATGATTTTCTCAAGCTACAACATAAGCTCTTGATTGGTAGCTCAACGTCTGAGACTCCTTTTTACTGCATTAATTGGGAAAGCAGACAATACTCTCCCTGTAAACTCCATTTTAGGACGAAGGTTAGTTGCCTTTGTACACGTTTACTCATTGAAATAGGAATGTTTGCTTAATAATTCAAAACAAATAGCACTAGACAACAAGTCCTAATCCTGATTTCTCCTCTGCCAGTGTAAATTAGGAGAAAATGAGGTGAAACTCTATTTGATCGGTGTAGAAAGATTTGTTTAAAACTTCTTTGAGAGAGATCAAAATTAGGCTCCAGCAATTGAAGTCTTTTCTTCTGGCTTCTTTGCTGGGATCCAAAAGAAGAATATGTAAATGGCATTGGGAATTTTCTCCCCAATTAAAGCAGCCATCAAGTTATGGAAAAATGTTTTTTCCATATGGTACCTGGAACAATAACGTTGTGCTGTTGTGCACAATGATTTAATAGTTACTATCCTGATCTTCTTTATTCAGTTTGGTTGTGTTATCCTGGGTGTTTTCCCATCTTAGGGAAAGATGATCATCCTTGTGGGCTGAAGTAAGATCTTAGGTGATGAGCTAAGTCCTACCTGCCCCTAGACTTGACTAAGGAATGATTGAACCATTTATTTTAATTCCTCCTGGAGGTTGTCAGCCCATCTTTGTTTGGCAGGGCAGTGAGCACGTGCTTTAGTCAGGCATGTGATGGAAGTGAAGCACGTGCTGCAACAGCTTTGCTGAGTCAGGGCCTGCCCTGGCCAGCCACATGTCTTAATTTGTACCCAAAATTGCAACGAATGAACTCTGCAAGGTTCATTTTGGGCACCTGCTTCACTACCAAACAGTGGCTGCTGCACAAAGCTGCAGACACAACCTGTCCTACACAGCAGTTTCAATCTTCCATCTCTTGGATACTGAGCAAAATTATCACAATGCAAGTATTTCAGTAAAGTGCCGTATGAAAAGTAAATCTTGGGAGCTTTCAGGATGTTTAATCATCTTTTCAGTGCAGGAGCTTCTTAGTGCTAACATCTGCATATGTAATTGCTTGGCTTTACCTATTTTTCTCCTCATTCAGAATTCAGCCAAAATGATACATTTTTTGCATTTTGACCCCTGTTAATAATGTTAGCTTCACATCTTTTGCCAGTGCTGCTGTTTCCCAGTAATACTTCTTTTACACATTTATGTTCTTTGTACTATTTTCCTTGTTTTCTTCTCTCACTGTTGTCCAAGCTCAGCAAAAGCGAGAGTCTTAGGCCTGGATTTTGCAGTCTGAGCCATCCAGGCAAACCTTTAAAAATTCCATCGAGTTCTACTGAACTGCAAATTCACAGACCAACCGTACCCTGAAATACGTTCATGCCCTCAAAGCCAAGGGCAGGATTTTTGTGGGTATCAGGATATTCCTAATGATTGGCAAGGCAAGCCCCCGATTTCCTAATGTTTATAAGTAAATATAAAATTGGAGAGTTGTGAAATTCACCTTTCATTTGTGAAATGTTTATTTTTGGTATTGAAGGGTGAAAATCTAACCATGCTCATTGCGTGCTGTTGTTTAATGATTACTATTACATGTACTCCCAAAAAGGAATGTTCCTGCAGGAGTAAGTGGACATTTCAAGTGTACCCAAGATAGGAATACTGAAGTCAGCATGCCCAAGATAACTTATTCATCTTCTCTCATGCCCTGAGAGTTAGAATCTATTTAAAATGGCACTTTCATTTCTGGTTTCATCTGTGTGTGACAGCTTAAAGTAACATGCTTTGCCACAATCACATATTTACTGGATAATTACAAAGGGCTCTGGGCTTTCCCTTTAAAAAGTCAGCCAAATATCCCATAGTGGCTGTGATTCAGGGTTTGGTTTTGGTTTTTTTTCCCCTTCCATATTTAAATTTCACCTTCACTCTCCGTGCGGGGGAACCTGCCTGGGAAATGCAGGTGGGAGTGGACACCAGAGCAGAGCCAGCGTGGTGTGCTGCAGAAAAAAACAGCACGTGGCAGATGTTCGTGGCATTGCTGGATGCACTTCTGGAAGTTGCTCAGATGCTGCCATGATGAGCACAGTGTGAGAAGTTACATAGCATGGACTGGCTTCCCTCTGAAGGGCTCTGCGGAGTAGTAAGCGTCCTGGCCCTGATCCAGCAAGGCACTTAAGCATATGCTTAATTTTAGGCACATGAGTGGTTTCAGTGAAGACCTAAGAGAATTATTTTTAATTCACAGATCATTTAATTCAATAGGCAGGTCTGCTGCAGCATATGAAAAGTAGATCTTCATATTAAAAATACTTGGGAAATCGGCGATGAACAAACGTTGTGTATGGGCAGCAACCGTTTCTAAAAAGCAGAATGAGGTAGTCATCACCTTTATTGTGGGAAAATACAAAGCAGATCAGGCAATAGCACTTACAGCTATCTGGGAGCTATTTCTAAATTGAAAATAAGGAAAAATAAAAGCCCGTAAGAACATTTTTTTTCATTTGAAGTAGGGAAAAATTTATTCTCTTCATGTAAATAAAAACCTTGTTTGCAGATTGAGGAATTTGTTTGTGTTGAATTTCAGCATCAATTTCAATATTTTATAGTACATTTATCTACAGCTGGAGCATGACAGATTTGTGTATATTTATATGTTTGTGTACATAATACATATGTATACACACATACACAAGGATGCCCAAAGATATACATATACACAGTTTGAAAACTCATCATTATTTCTGGAGTATAAAAACATGCCTGA
Source organism: Passer domesticus (assembly GCF_036417665.1). NCBI lineage: Eukaryota > Metazoa > Chordata > Aves > Passeriformes > Passeridae > Passer > Passer domesticus. The sequence goes on from NC_087480.1 coordinate 59,909,272, forward strand.
TGCAGAAACTTGTCTCGAGTCTGTTAGCTTAGAGACTGTGTTCATCTGGCACCGTGGGCTCCTCGCAGAAACAGGGAGCTTCTTCTGTGTGGGAGCAGAATTCCATCAGATCTTGGCTGGAGGTGAAAGGCTCACCTCCCTCCAGATCTCTCCCAAGCCTTTCCCTGACATTCCACCCTCTGCAGACCTGTACAGAGGGTGCATTCTTTTTGCATCCCGTTCCACAGGTAGAAATGGCAGTGGGATATTCTGGGTTTGTTTAAACAACGCCAAAAAGAAAGGCAGGAGTACAAATGTGCAGGTGTCATTAGTCCTGTTGCTCTGACCACTAGAGGAAGGTGCACAGGTATTCCCAGATTCCCAGCATGAGTGTGGGGTGCAGGAGAATATATGGAACGCAAGGAAATCGTACTGAGCCTGACAAACAATTAACAACAGAGCAGATGGTGCCCCTGCAAAACATTCAATAATAAATGTGTGCGTGCGCCGGAATCAGTGACTCTAAGTAGGACAACCTAAAAAGGTATGCCACTTATCCTGTGGGCAAGCAGGACTTTACAGTTCTTTTAATAATCCCTTTATCCTGCGATTTCTGCTGTGACCCTGATTTCCAAGCAGGAGGTCAGCCTGGCCAGGGGAGTGCAGCCCTCCCTCTAATGGAAGTGCGGCTCTGTCCCGCCTGAGCTGCCGGATCCTGGCCTGGGCTGCAGCCCGGGCTGCTCCTTTGTCACTGAGCATACCCGTGAAAATTAAATGAACATTTGGTGGTAGGCATGTTTGCAGAGAAGAAGGGAAATACTGTTATGTAAAGTGCCATCACATTTTGATACCCAGTGTAGAGGCATTCCTTGCGCAAGGGAGGTGAGCGTGGATGCTTCCACCCTGGTTCCTACAGACAGCCCACCAAGTTAATACTTTTTCTTATGCAGAGATTTATTTTTCCTTTCAAAACCTAGTTTTAAATGTTAGAATTTAATTTTTTTTTAGTTGTACAGGCCTTAATTTGATTTTTTTTTAACCATCTGCTCTTCTAAGATCCCCCCAGTGTAACCTTAGAAAAATGAAGACTACATCTTTAAATCTTGTTTGGTTTGAATGAATGGGTAGATAATCCTGATCAGATGTTTCTTTAGAGAATAATGTTTAAAACGATTATGGAACTTAGCTGTCCTGTCTGTTTCCCAGGTACAGTATTTTCATTTCAGTTGTGAAGTCATTAGGGGTCATCCAAGGTAACCGTTTATTAAAATAGTCCTCTTTTGTTTCAGATTTCCTGTTGAGATGCTTTAACATGTAAAAATCTCCCTGCTGATGTGTCATGTTAGCTTTCCTAACCTCTAGATAGAAACCACAAAGCAGCCTACATAGCTGTATGACTGGTTACCCACCTACATAAACAATAATTACTGCTAAGTGGGAAATTAGATGTCACATTTTAAGTCTAAATGAAAGTAAAGTATTTGAGAATACTGTCATTAAATGCTTGAAGCTAATCGCAGTTCTCTCTCTCTCTGTTTGTTTTGTAGGACATTTGGGCTTCCAGGACAGTTTTGTCACATCAGGTGTTTTCAGTGTGACTGAGCTAGTAAGAGTCTCACAAAGTAAGTATCATGTTGTGTCTGATTTATGCGGTTTCTGCAATCCAAGTTATTTTTTTCTCTGATTCTTACTGTTCCCTTCCTCAGTTCAGAAGCAGCATCTTGAAAATTAGGACTCTCTTCTCCCCTCTTCTTGCCAGTGGACAGCATTTATGTGCCACTTCTTTTAATGGGTGAAAATAAACCAGCAAAATTTTAAAGTCATCTGATAAATAATTCGATTCTGCAAACTTGCATGTGCAAGTTGATAAGCTTGTCTGGTACCCAGCTGAAAATGGGCAGAGTGCAGACAAATACATACAGAAATCAGCCTCCCACGGATCCCTTGGAGGATCCAAGGGTATTGTATTTGGTATTGTAACCAGACCTCTGGAAGTTACCTGACCAATTCACATAAACCTGGAAATTTTCTGATGCTGTTTTTTCACATTGCATTCATCCATGCCATGTGTACGTCTGTGTGTGTGATTTTTGGGGCTGTCCCAGTGCAGGGCCAGGAGCTGGACTTTGATGATCTGTGTGGGCTCCTTCCAACTCAGGGTACCCCTGAATTTGGGGTTTGTACACCTGCAAGTTGCTGAAGTCATTAATAATGCCAGCAACTATGCCAACTTCAGCCCTGCTAGTCTCACACATCCTGCCCTCCCCAGGCCCACGTTTCCATTAGCTGTATGGAATTCTGGCTTCTAGGAGGATTTGGGATGTGACCTTTAAAGAATGCTAATGCCCCCAGCATGAGTGACACACTGCAGCATGATCATTACAGGCTTGTCAATACTCACTAACAACACCAAATTAAGAGCACCTGTCACCACCCTGTTCCATTGATCAAAGGTGCATTGATTGTATTTTGCTATGACATAATCCAGATAGTCCAAGGAAAGAGTGTGGACAGGGTCTTGCGGAGACACTGCTGCAAAGCCAGGCCTGTAGGGATTTCTTTAGGGATCTAAAAATTCTTCCCTGTGGCTGCCTCATCCCTGGAAGTGTCCAAGGCCAGGCTGGAGCAACCTGGAAGTGTTGTGGAAGGTGTCCCTGCCCATGGCAGGGTGGCACTGAGTTATCTTTAAGGTCCCTTCCAACCCAAACCATTCTGTGATCTTTTCTCTAGCTAGTGTGGAGATATTATCACATTATCACCAATCACCAGTGCTCCAGGTGAAACCCTCAGCTCTGTGCCCCTTTAAAACCTGAGGGTACAACCAATCTCTTTAAATGATAAAAATGGTTCTCCTCCTAGATAGCAGAAATATGTATTTGTGTGCTGGCTCTGGGAATGTAATTTAAGTCAGTCTGGGGCTAGAATCTAACTGGCACAAACCTAGTAGAAAATCTGTGGTTTTGCATGAGAACACAGAGTTTCTCAGAGGATTTTCCTGCTTTATTTCCTCTTTTGGAAAGACACTAGCTAGGAAATTTGCTTTACATTCAAGAAAAGGATGGCACAAGGAAAGCATGGCAAGTGGGAGATACATACGAGAAAACATTTCTCCCGAGCTTCCCTCCCTGACAACTGGTGGGAATTTTGAGAGAAGGGCAAAGTTAAGAGGACTCAGAAGTCAAGAGGAGCTGCTGAGTGATCAGCACATTTGCAAATCAGTTCACTTGCTGAAGTGCTTGAGCAGAGGCTTTGGCATCTGACTGGCTGTGCAGGCAGCAGAGACTGGCTGGTTCCTGCAGCCAGGGTGGACAAGCCCAGGTTGTCACCAGGATTTGAGTGTCTCCATGCTGTGTCACTTCATTTCAGTGTGACAGCGTGAAGCTTTTGAAGCCTGAAGGGTTCACCCTCCCCCTCTGCAAGGCATCCCATTTCCCCACAGCCTTATCTTGCCTGGAGGAGCCCTGCACAGCAGAGCTCTGGACTCTGTCAGCCGTGCTCCATGTGTGCACTTTTCCTAGGAAAGTGCCCCACTCCTGGCTGGAGCCTTCCCAGCCTCCCCCAGAGCTTGGCACTGACCTCGTGAGCATCGTGTTTCAAGCTTATTAATTTTCCCTGATATTTTATTGTAACTAAACTGAAACACTGGGTATCAGAAATCCTAGCACTCAGCATGTTTTGCAAATTATGAGCTGTGTCTGAGATGTTCCCTCTGCTTGCAGTTGACATGCACCACCTTCAAGGATGGGGCACCTGCAGGCAGGAAGAGCATGGGCTTTATTAGAAATAAGAAAGAAGGTGTTGGTGGGAAAAACACAAAGATTCAATTTTTATCTGTTCCAGACACGGGAGTTTGCACTGTTTTTCATGGGCTCTTTAATAATCCTGGGAGGTCAAGACCTCAGTTTTATATCCTGTCTACAAGCCAGCACCTCTACCAAAAATAGTGTCCCCAAAGCATATCGGGATATCACTTCAGAACTGACTCAGAAGGAAGAGTGCCAGCAACTGATTTAGCTACACTGCTTTTGATAGCACCCTGGATTTTCCTTGGAGATGCCCCAGACATGTACTGACCAGCCTTAACCTTGTTTACTTTATGAGGTCTGAGAAGCCCACAGCCTGACATGCCCTGGCTACCCAGTAGGATATGTTTAGTGTCAAGTCTAGCAGCACATTCCCAGAAAACTCAGTATTAACTCACATGCTTATATTCAAAGAATTATTTAACATAACAGAGCAACAAGGTAATTGCTGCATATTTGCCTAAATCGGTAAGCAAGGTCTTTTAAAGTTGATATAACCCGGTCTGGGTTGTCTGTGTGTTCCTGTGTCCTGATTTGAGACCAGTCCTCTTTCCAAAAAGGTCATCTTTGTGTATGCCCACTGTTATTTTTCTTCCTATGCTTGCTTTTGGTAATACAATGATAGAAATAAGTGATTTCCCCCAGTTTTAACTGACCTGAGGCAGCTGTTATCCAAAACTAATCTCACAAAATATTGTGGGCAGCAATTATGTGCTGGGTTTATTTAGTAAAGTTCCAAGAGGTCCACATGACAAGGAGTCTCAAGTAAGAGGCAGTTGTCTCTGTCATGCAAATTTGGGGAATGAATTAATCAAGTGAAAGGTCAGCTGTTTCTGTTATCTATCTTGCCTATCAGTGCTGATCATCACACTTTCTGTGAGCTATTGAACAAGTCTAGACTGTAACTGGTAACAGAAACTTGCTTTCTTCAGTCCTATAGATGCAGATTTTCTTTCGAAATGCTGCCCAGCTGCTGAGTCTTGCAGAGCCTAGTAAAACAGAGAAAAGAGATCATAGATGTGCATCTGAAAAAACAAAGACTGCTCTCCAGCCCATCTGATGTGGGTGTTGCAGCTCATGCTGTCAGTTCTCCTCCATTATTAGCAGGCAGAGGGTGTGAGCTCCTCTCTGAGTGTTGTCTGTCACCCCAGATACTGGGGAGACCCTTCCAGATAACAGAGGCTTCATTCTTCCCTCTCTGGAGAGGTCTGTGCTGACAACAAAAGGCTCAGAGGCAGAAGCGCCGGGGATGGACGGGTTTGGGAGCTGACAGCCAGCTGTTGGCCAAGTGAAACCTCCTCCTTTTCTCCCCTTGTTAGGAAAATACTCCCCTGGCTGTGGGCAGCCATCTCAGGGCACTGGAGGAGACCCTCTGGTGCCAAGTGTCCCCTTCCTTGGCAAGGGCTGGAGCAGGGAGAAAAGCACAGGGAATGCATCCCCCCCTTGGCTTTGAGTCTGCACCATGTGCTGGGAAGATCTCCTCCCTCAGAGGTCATTCAAGCAGCCAGATAAACTGCACTGCCCAGGATGTGAAGAAAGATTTAGGATTTATGAACGCTCGCTAGAGCCAAATCAAACATATTTGTTTGGTGGTGTGTTATTTGTCAAAATGACATCATTCTTCGTGCTGATAAACAAGGGAATTCTGACTGCACCCTGGCCTGAAAATGCCACACGTTGGGTTCAACGTGTGCTGTGTGCAGTGAGGAGCAGTGGGGGGGATTTCTAATCCTTCTAGTGGGCCTGTGGCACCACAAGCACACCAACTTGCTCACTGCTCCTGTGCACCCACAGAAATGGTCCAGCTGATTATCCCTGAAACACTCAGGCTAATTCCACATGTGTGAGCAGGACGTTTTGGGAAGCTCAGGATACTGCATCCATGCTCTTGCAGCAGGTGCCAGGCTTGGGGATGGAGCTCTGGGGATGCAGACACGGGCTGAAGTGTCCTTGCCATGAGGGCGAGGGCTGGGATGGAGAGGCACTGCCAGCACTCTGGGCATGGAGCAGCCTCCTTGTGCGTCTCATCCAGCTTTTCCCACAGGGAAAGTGAATCCCAGCATGTCCTGGCAAGGTGTGGGATGCCCTGGCTCTTGTGGCGGGGCTGGGCTGGGCAGTGGATGCCTTTTTGTAGCCCAGGAGAGGCTTTTCTCCTCCTCACAGACACGTGTGTGCAGCCAGGGTGTGATAAACCTGCTCTCCCTGAGCTGCAGCCTGTGTGATTTCTGCTATACTAAGCACTACAGTAGTGAAGGCAGTTAAAGTCAGCAGCATGAAAATTAACATTTAAAAAGATACTCTATATTCCTTAGGAAAGCACTGCTATCCAAAACTCTCTGTGTGGGCTTGGGTATGAGAGGGAGAAAAAAAGATTATAATAAAAAATAGACTGCAGGCATGGAGTGAACAGTTGCCGTGACCTTGCCTTTTGTATGCCATTACACAATTCAATGGCAGTCCACTCAAACCTTGCTCTCGATCAATATCCTATTAAAGCAGCACAAAAAGTCTCTATAAACTTAGTGGTTAGCTATGTTTATAAATGGAACTCAGCATAATTAGATGGTCAATAGCAGGCTGTACTTGTAATTTTAAAATGAACATCACACATTTCATATCTGTTGTATTCGGCGAAGCTTCTTTGAATCTAATGATACAGTGTGGAGCAAACAAAGGCCTTGCAAAAAAAAAAAACCCACCCGGCTCCCCTTTCCTCCCAGCAGCAGCAGCAGCACAGTGTGTTTCCCTTTGTTTATGGAGTCACAACACAGGAAAAAGTTTATTAGTCAAACGTCATGTTTCTCCCATTTAACCTTAAACACATTATCACTGCAGTGTTACACGTGTAATGATCTTAGGCACATCCCAGCCCCTCTGTAAAAATAAATATATACAAATGGGGGGAAAAAAGAGAGGCTAAATATTAACATGGCTTAAAGAAAGTGCCATATTCCAAGGGAGACAAATGCCAGCCTGGCTGGTTTTATTTAGTGGGTTTCCTGTTCTGTAATTCAGTAATTTTTTCAAAATAAATATTGCAGTTGGGTTTAGTCAGAGGGCTTTTTCTTAATTTCTCCATTATTTTTCTTGACAATTAGGGTGAGGAGCTGAGCTGGAGGGAGCAGGCTGGGAACAGGGAGGTGCTGCCCTGCATCCCAGGAGTAGAAAAGTGTCAGGCAGAGGCACCAACCTTCCTCCTCCTCCTCTGTTTAGGCACACCAGCTCCTCCTGCCCCTCTGAGTGTGTCCTAGCTGCACAGGGAATTTTTGTGATGCCAGCAGCTGAAATGGGGGCTCCAGGCTGGGTGTGGGGCATAGCCCTGGGTCAGGCGGCATCTTGAGATTTTTGCTTTGACACAGCTGCAGTTTCTGACATCCTTTCCCATTTGGGGGATGTTCCTGAGCTGTCAGGAGGTCACTTTGCTGCAGAGCATTTCCTGCAGGGGTAATGGTGTGGTTTAGGTGTCATTGCCTGGAGTTTGTGAGGCTGCAGGAACAGGTTTGGTTTAGAAAAGATTTTTAGCACTGACAGAGTTTTTTAGTTTAGACAGAGTTCTTTAGTTTAGACAAGAGTTTTGCCACAGTTTGCACCACTTTGATCCCTTTGCATGCTCTGCAGAGATGCTGCCTTTTCTGGGAGTGAAAGAATCCCAGAATGGTTTGGGCTGGAAGGGACCTTAAAGCCCATCTCATTCCAGCAGGGACACCTCCAACTATCCCAGGCTGCCCCAACCTGGCCTTGGACACACACAGGGATGAGGCAGCCACAACTGCAGCACACTGCTGTGATTTATGGCAGTAAATGCAATAACTGCAAGCAAAGGTACAAATGGGCTTTGGTGGAAGACAGGCACTGTCAGAAAGGCAGGAGAAGGGATCTGGGGACAGCTCAGCCCTGTGCAACCTTTGGCACAGCACTTCTGGGGCCAGAGACCTTGAGCTGATGGTCCAGGATGGTGGCTCCTGTGCAAGGACTGCCACAGGGTTCAGGAACACCTGGCTGGCCCCCACAGCCCAGCCAGGCCCTTTAACCTCTGCTGGTGTCTATTAAATGTGAGTTTTGTTCTTTAACCCCCTGGTTTCAAACTGGCATTTGAGTGTGGCAAGGTGGTTTTGGCCAGTGACCAGCACAACATCCTCAATGCTTGCTACCCAGGCAGCAACCCCTGTGGGGTCAGCCCTTTCTGCTTTGCGCTGAGTTTACACAGCATCAGCAACACCTTGTTCCTACACTACCCCTGCTCTGAGAACACATTCCTTTTTTCTATAGGGCCAACTCAACAAATATGCAGGATTTGGAGAAAGGGCAATAAACAGGGCAGGGGGAAAGAAAGAAGGGAAGCGTTACCCACATACCAGTTTTTCTTCCTTATCTCCTTGGAATAAAACTGTTTCATAAATCTGGCAATGTCCAGGAAGTTCATTGTGCCTCAGAAAGAAACGGTGCTCTAATTTAATGCTTGGTTTTTTATGTTCCTGTTTGGAAAACTGTGTGCTTAACCTGTAAGTTTGGGAGGCAGAGAGTGCAGAGGAATTGCTCAGGAAAGGGTTTGCAGAGCACAAATCTGTTTGGCAAGGAAGTTGCTGAAAACTGTAGAGTAGATGCTGCAGAGAGTACCTTTATGATTGATTTCCATTCAAGTCAGACTGACTGCAGTGTGGTCATTTTTCTAACCCATAACTGCACACACTGCAGCAGTCTGCTATCTGCAGGGTGTCTGAATTATAGCAGTCCATGTCCCTGTTACCTTTTACACAAATTACTTACACCGGTTTCTTTTTCCATGCAAATTCATCAGTTTTACAGCCTCTTGTAGCTGCTGTCAGGAAACTGTTGCAGAAAGCACAAATTGATAAAATGAGTTAATTTTACTGTGCTTAATTTTTCTTTGCCTCTGTTAACACAACCTCTCATATACCGAGTGTGCAGGAAGCATATGATAGTTAAGAGAAGATAACAAAGGATTTGAGTGTTCTTGTCATAAATTACTTCCCAACTTAATTCCTTTTAATGACCATTCCAGATTTTCTCAAGTTTTAATGGCCTTGTGCATTTTCCGTCCCCGGCTTTTAAAAGTCCGTGGATATCCAGGCTGTTCCCTTTCTGTCTCAATGACGTTCTTAAAAGATCCTTGCCAAACAACAACTAATTGTCTTGTGGGGATGATGAGGCAGCTGCAAAGCTACATTATTCCTCTGTCAAATCTGACATTGTGAGCTCCTTAAGACTTGGGGTGAAATACTGGCCCCGTTACAGTCAGTGGCAGCACTCCCAGCCCAGACATGTTAGCTGGGTGATAGGAGCTATCCTGTCTTCATTTCCTCACTCCTTCCCCGTTGGACTGAAAGATTTTTTCATGTTTGAAAATGGGCCAGATTCTCAGACCAAAGATTAAACTTGGCTCAGCATCCCTGTGTGGCACTGAGACTGCTTTGCCTTTGTGGCTGTGAATCAGGGCTCTCAGACAATACAGCCCAGGCCAAGCTGGTGCGTTTCATTGTGCAGGACGTCCTTTTTCAGATGGCTCTGAAATGTGAGGGGAACTCATGATCTGTGCTTGTCAGCCCCTGAAGTTGCATTGTCCTGTGAATAGCACTGGAACAGCCACAGTGGACATGGTACCATGTGCTGTATTAGTGGCATTTCAGCACGAAATCCATTCTCTGCTGACTGCAACGTTGAGCTGCTCTGCTCCTTGTCTGCTCCCAGAAGAATACAGCACATGGAGCTCATGGTTTGTGCCTGCAGATTTCAGGGTGTGTAGGAATCTGTGATGTTTAATGTGAAACCAAAGATCCAGGACAGGGAAATTGCAGGGATTCGTATCCCTTGCAAGAAAAATTTCAGTACTGGGTAAGGTGATGAGGTGAAGAGTGGAAGGTCACTGCTGGATAAAACTTTTAGGGAGTCGTATGTCTCTAGGTCTGATTTAGCTGGAGGAGAGGCCAGAGGAAAGCTCAGATGCTCTTAGGCAGAAAAGAACTCAAGTTTCTCATCTGCTTTTTTAACGTCTGTGCTTGTGACTGTACATCACGTGTACCCCAGAGGTTCTGAGGTGTGTATTTCCCTGCCTGTGCTGCTTATCGATCTGCCAAGCACTCTACAGGGATGATGCAGCCTATCTGTAACCATGCCAATAGAGACAACGTGGTCCTAAAAGCAACAAGTTTCATTAAATGTTGGAATGACATTAATAGAAAAGCAGCACTTAGTGGAAGTTGTGCCGTAATTGTTTAATTTTAAAAAATAATAATAATATCTTTGGAGGAATGTAAGAGAGATTCTATGTCATGGAACATTGTATTCTTGATAAAATTTCCATCTTCTTGATTGCAATGCCAGGTACCATTAGCATTTCCTAATTTCCACATCCCACCTGTTCCCATCGTGAAACTAAACACACCCATGAGGAAGAAGAAAGTGATTTTGAAGTGCAATTCATGCCATATTCACATGACTAACTGACTGCAATCTCTTTTGTTTCCCCAGCACCGATAGCTGCAGGAACAGGCCCTAATTTCTCCCTCTCAGATTTGGAAAGTTCTTCATACTACAGCATGAGCCCAGGAGCAATGAGGAGGTCTTTACCTAGCACATCCTCTACCAGGTAATTTAATCTCTGCCTGCTACCAGGTTCCTTGGAAACCCAGGCCAGCATCATTACTCATCTGGGAAAGTAACCATTAAATTCTCTGACAAGCTGTTTGGGGGCCTCACGACGTGGAGCTGTTTCAGATTCACAGAGCTGAATGTTCAGCTGGATTGCAGTAAAGTTATTTTTGTGTGTGCAAGCCTCTAAGAGAAACTGCTGCATGGACTTGTGTAGTTCCTGGTTGGACCTGGGTGTATCAGGAGAAGTTCCACTGGAACTGCTGAGTTTCAGCTTGTGGCAGAAGAGAACTTGGAGCATAATAAGATGCAAGGAAAGTCTTAAGATAGACTTGCATGTTTTCTTTATTGTAAAAAGTGTTACCTGTGAGACTAAGGCTGTTTTAGGATCTTGGTCTATAAAGCATTTAGTTTTCATAAAGCATTTAGAAGTTTGTGACTCAGCCTTTGGAAAACCAAATTGCTAATGCAGATGACTGCCCCATCTGATTTTGATTTTGACTTAGATGCCAACTATCAAACAAGGATATTTTTTATTTTTTACCTTTCACTTTAATCATCCATGAGATTAGATTTATAAACAAGCTCAGTCACTCGAGTAGTCTTGAACACTATTAAGGAGCCAGATTGATTTTTTTTTCCCCACAGCCAAAATAGATCACTTATTTCAAAGACATGACAAGAAAGTCTAACTCCTGCCTAACGCTCTTTTACATTTTTATCTCAGCCTGCAGTGCCACCAGCTTTGCAGTGAGCAAGTGCACGTGTGAAAAATCTCTGTAGTTTGAATATAGCTGTTGTTTTTATTTTAAAAATAATAATCTTTAACGAGAGGCTCTTAGCTGTAACTTCTTACAGCTTGCAGTGATTGGAAGAACATTCTGTCTTGCACTTAGTGTGCACGTTATGGAGCTCAGCGACTACAATTCCCATTACACATCAATTAAAAACTTTGTACTGTTTCTTTCTTGCCTGTAAACTGTGTAGCCTACAGCACTCATCATTAGCACCATTCTCAGGTAGAATTTACTGGTGACTCCAGAAGCAAAAGTGAGGTTATTAATGTTACTTAAGAGCTCAGTTGTTGCTCTTCTATTCTTCTGCAAATAGCTACCACTGATAAGGAGCTAATTATAAACAGCATGGGTAGTTAATAACTTGGTAATATGTTTGTTTTCCTCTCATTAGGCTGTTCCCAGTCAGAAAAAAAAAAAATTCTTTAAATACACAGACTCAGCAGAATTATCAGGCAGTAATTATATTGTATGCACACAATTTCCCCTATTGACACATAACAATTCTCTAAATTAAGGAATGGCCAAACCTGCATTCCACACATGCCACAAGACTTATTCTTCCTGTTTCTCACCAACTGGTTTTGCACACCCGCCAGCTCCTACCTGTGCAGAGCTTCGGGTGGGGAGGCTGCAAGCTCTAAACCAAGAGTGGAAGATTTTATGTCTGTTAAATGTGTTCCCCCTACACAGAGGAGCCTGTTCTTGAATGCTTTAAGTCTTAATAGAATACAGATTTGGGGGAAAAGAAAAAAATAAAAAAAAACTGAGCTGGCCCAGCCTTGGAAAAGTACTTAGAAGAGAAATTCTCAGTAAGGTCCCCACACAGTCTGTGCAACTCATTATGGAAAACAGAGCCAAGCTGAGTGTCTTTGGCTCTGGGATCCTCTCCCTGCAGAAGTGCTGGAGCCAGCGGCCACCAGAGACCACTCAAAGGGCTCTTCTGTGTCCTGAGCCTCTGGTGAGGGAGGTGTGATGTATCACAGGGGGATTCTTTAATGCTGACACTGGCCAGAGATACCCATCGGGGGCTTTCTGTGCTTGCTGGCACAGCTGCAGAGTCAAATGCTTATTGTAGGAGAACGTGAACATTTGAACCAAGAATGGATTCTTCCATTGTTCACTTGCCTGTGTTCCTTCTTATGGGACTGAAGTCTGAGCTAATTGAAAAGATTGAAAATAAAAGTTTGAACTGATAAACAATTTGCTTTCAGAATTAGCCATGAAAAAATCTGGCGGTGAAAATAAGTCTCATGTGTCATCACCATATTCATTCAAACTGCAAGAACCACGCAATCCAAATGAAATTCTTGCCTTTTTATTGACCTCTGTGTGCTTTGAAAAATGTCCTACTCTGAATCTGTGAAAGCCTAAATGTCAGACTAACTTCTGGTCAAACTGGTACATGTTTAGGGGTTTGGCCTGTGAAATGTTGTTTTGTATCTCACCAAAGCGCCCTAAATCTGTTCCACCTTGAGTTATTCTCAAGCATGTCCCAACAGCAGTGCCTGGGTTCCTCTTCCATGCCTTCATGATGTGTTTCTTGCCTTCTCAGCTCCACAAAACGTCTCAAGTCTGTGGAGGATGAGATGGACAGCCCTGGTGAGGAGCCGTTCTACACAAGCCAAGGGCGCTCTCCAGGCAGTGGCAGCCAGTCCAGTGGATGGCATGAAGTGGAGCCAGGTAAGCCCCGGCTCCCAGAGCCCCAGAACATCATCTCCACTTGCTCTGTTTCGTTATCAGAATTGCTGTGTTAGAGAGGTGACCAGTTCTAGACGTCTCGTCACTTCCGAGAAACGGCCTCATGAAAATGTGGCAGTGGTTTTATTGCTCCTGCAGCTGTGAATGTTTCTGTAGTGTGTCACTTCTGTGTTTTGGCCAAATATCTGAAGTATTTAAATAATGCAGAGGAAGATAGGCGGTCTTTTTCTGTCAAATTGTCCAGATTCAGTTCTGGGAGAGCTTTTTCTAGCAAAAAGCAGTACCTGTCTGGGCTGTGCTCCATCACTTATGCTGCTTAAATAAATATCCCTAAACTTATATAAGGTAGAAGGACTTTTCAAGCATTATACAACACTTGAGATCACTCAGTAATGACTTTTAAGAGACTTACAGAAGGAGTTGTTTTATTAATCTGTAATGCTGTGAAGTGTGATTGGAGGCTTCATATCAAAATAGATATCACTGGCTGTTACACTTCAGAATGTTGAGGAAGCTCTTTGGCCTCTTCTCAGTTAATTTTTGTGTGTGATCTTTCCTGTTGATCATTTTTTTGGGTTATGTTACGTTACATACTTAACTGTCCATTGATCACTTATCCTGAGATCATCTGGGTGCTTAATACTATTGGAAATATTTTTCTGGGTCAGTGCTGTGTGCACAGGTGAAGTTAATGCTTCAGTGTTGCTTACAGCTAAATAATCGAGTATTTATTGCCAATAAAAATAACAGAAGTCTTATTCATTAGAGGAAGGCAAGCAGTGCCTCCCAGGGTTTGGGAAGGTCCTCTGAAAGTGCAAAGGATCTTTTGCAATATGTGTTATTTGTCTTTCTTGTTCGTCCGGATTTAAAATAATATGGGTTTGGTTTGTTTGGAAAAAACACATGCTTGTCCAGGACACTGTGTATAATGAACTATAGAGCACAGAAAAGTAAATTCGACCTGCACAGCATTAAAATCAGTTCTGTGGGCACTTGGCCAGCCACCTATATCCTTCATCATGTAGGAAACATACCCACAGCTTTCTCTGGAGACCCTGTCAAACAGCTGTCCTTTACAGCATGCCCAGAAAGTCACCAAATTTGGGCTATTCCAGACTGGGAGGAGACTGATTCCTGTGCCTGGGAGCCCTTGGAGGATCCCCTGCCAGCTGCCCTCTCTCCTCTAATGAGGAGGAGCCAGCTTGTGGGCCCTTATTGACTGCAGATGTGCCACTTTGGCAGGAGGAGAGGGTGGACCTGCAGGCAGACAAGTGCCAGGCTCCCCGTGACTGCCTTGCCACCGCCGTCCCCAGGGCTCTGGTGTTTGCTCTGAGGTGTCCTGCTCCCAGGCTCCAGGGGCTGTCCCCTCCATCAGCTCCAGGCTGCAGATGATGTAAGGCAGAGCTTCACCTTGCGCTAAACCTCTGCCTGCGGAGCGGCAGAAACGCGGACAAAAGCTCGGCTTAAAGGGAGAGGTCCCAGCCTGCTCTGCAGACACAGATGGCTGAAAACTGATGGGGTCACTGCTTCTGCGTCACTGCCAGGCTGGGGGACAGCTCCCCCCAAAGTTGGGGTACTCGTTGTTAATGACAAATGTTCTCCATTTGTGCAGCAGCCAGAGGTTGGCTATTAATTCTCCTGTCACTCCTGGTGGTTTTCCCCACATGTGGTCATTACCTCTGGCTCATCCAAGCCCGGGCTTGATGGTGGCACTGAGCTGGGCAAGGGAAGTACCCAAAGCCTTACACCTCCAAAGCACCTCTGCTGCTCTTGGCACCACTGGGTGTCCATCATGAGGAAGCACAGCTGCCTATGTCAAACTTCCAAGAGCAAGTCATACAAGAGAAGGTTCTTCCTTCCTCATGACCTTCCTCACTTATTATAGAAAAATCCCAGATTCTGCTTAATCTTGCCTCTAAAATGGCAGAAAATCACCTTGCAGCATCAGGGACTGTAGCCAGGTACCAACTAGATATAGCTCAGATTCACCAAGCCATCTATCACTGTCACAGCTGTGAAGAAAAAGAGCTTTCTTTATCCTGCCCACGTGGGATGCACTTCCTAGCCATCCTTGTGCTGTATCCACGCAGCCCCACCCCAGTGCTTCTGCCCTGGCTTTCCAGCAGCCTGTCCTCTGAATTCATTGCCTCAGCTTCTCTGTGAAACAGGGTCACTGCAAGAGCACGGCTGACAGAGGGATTGCCTGAAGAGCCACAGCTCATCAGTGGTGAAGGACAAAACAGTGCTGAGTGTCCTTCCCCGCCAGGGCAGCAGTGGTGTGTCACTGGCCTGAGGTGACACGTCCTGCTGTGGTCTGTGCACAGACATCACACCTGGGTGTGACACTAACGTGTGGCCTTCTGTGTTTGACACGGGGGTTTCACCTCCAGAGGAGTCTTTAGTGGGGCATCTGCCTAGAAGATAATTTGGTCACCTGAAAACTATACAAGTGATGTTAACATCCCATTGTAGCTGGGGGCTTTCCACACAGTCCTCTCTGAGAGGGAGCTCTGGAGCCTGGACCAGTTTCAGATCCATCCTTTCCGATGTCTTTATTTCCAGAGAAAGGCCTTGCCATTTATTTAATCTACAATCAAAATGGTGGCACAGTTTTTTAGCATACAGTAATCTCTGAGCTTCAGTGTTTTGTTTTCTTCTCGGTGAAATTTGCAGTAGAAGTTTAAAGACTAAACCCATCTTTTTGTTTAACTTGGCATTTCTTCCCTGCAGCTCATTTTGTGCTGTGTGGGATAACACAGGTATCAGCAGTGCAGAGTGGTGCTGTTTCAGAAGACAGGCTGAGGTTTTATCCCGTGCTGGCAGAGTAGTGCAAGCCAGGTTTCCAAAGTCCATAATTAAACCCTGTCCTTTGGGTTACTGGCCAAACAACAGGAGGAAGAAATCAGACCAAGGAAAGGAAGCTTAGACTTGTCTGTGGGATGGCTGCTCTGGCTGGGAAGGAAAGTTCAGAGAGGAGCCAGCAGCCAACCTCCCAGCCCAGTAGGATCCACACCAAAGATAATAATACATCCTTTGCCTTTATTGCCTTTGAGTAGATTGCTTCCTCACAGGAGATTTAGATTTATGCAGAGATAGCTTCTTGGCCTATATGCCTTGACAGGTTTATGGGAGTGAGAGGATGAATATTCCATCTCTGTGTGTCGCATCTGCTTAATTTTGAGGTGTGCACATGAGAAAGAGGGGAGACTCAAACGCTGGAGCAGGTGTGAAGCACACACGTGCTGGTGGCACAGGCACTGGGAGAGGGTGGTAGTGAAAGGTGTGGCCTGGGACAGTGCAGGGAAATCAGGGCTGTGTGAGAGGCAGATGGAAGAAATGCACTTCAAAGAGAGCAAAACCTAGAAGAGAAAGGGAAAATGAGAAGACAGCTTTAGACCATACAGAAGGGAAAAAGAACAAACGCCAGGAAAACAAAGATTTGACTTCCTAGAAAGGAAATATGAAATGGAATATGTGAACTCCTCTTGGAGAAAGAGAGCACTCCAGGCAGAGGGTTATTTACCGCCAGCCGTGACTAGTCGCTCTACATCTGTCTCCATTTTTTTCTCTTGAACAAATTCCCTTTTTGGATACTTTTCTTCCTGCTTTGCTTCCCTGTGATTGCCCCTGTAAGTGGTCTTTGGAGGGCAGGCTGTATGCTCAGAACATATGTGCAAACTGGCCGGAGAACAGAAGAGGACAAAACCACTCTGTGTGCTATTTAGATTAGGCAGTGGATGCTTCCCCCGTGCCTGCTCCTGTGTGCAGGATGCAGGCTGCACCTATTGTCCATCCACAGCCCTTCCTCTGAGCTTTCACTTGCTCTGCTGAGGCACCCTGATGTCTGTCTCATGCTGAGACTTTGCTGGGTGTAGATCCTCCATGTAGGTCCTCACCCACCACCAGCAGCATGACCTCTCCATTCGTGGCACATTGGGCTTGCAATGATGAGCAAAGGACTCAGCTTTCTTTATTTTACAGATATTTCCTGCGACCAAGGGTGCAGCAGTCTCCTTGTACGTCAGATGTGACAGCCAAAGCAAACCCCAGCATTAATCCCATGTTCCTTGTGCTGTACTCCTTGAGTCTCACATCCATTTACCTGCACTCGAAAGCTCCTGGGGAGCTCTCCGACCTAAAAAGGCTGGAGTCTGCCAGAAAAGATGAATTTCCTTTCACAACAGGAAGGGTTAGGAAGTAAAACAAAGCAGACATGTAGTAAATTACTTCTGCTTTTCAAATACCTTTTGCGGTATCCTCCTTACCATTACTTTATCTCAGCACTTTCAGTACATAACTCTTGTTAACTGAGAAGAAGGGCAAGAGAGGATAAATATGATGTTAGTAAGAAAATAAGGCAGCATCACACTGGCTTTGAACTCCTGCACAAAGCTGGCCTGTGTTCAGTTCTGTGGCAGCCCTGCTTGTAATGGGGGTAAGCCATAATTACAGGTATACGTTTTTTAATTCCATAATAAGCAAACACTGAGTTCATGTATATCTGTATTCCACTTATGCATTTCTTTTAATGCGTTCTCTTGATCCAGTCCAGGAGTAATGTTCACATTGTGCTCCCTCAGTCATTTTGTGGAACATATGGATGGTATTTGCCAAGTCTGCTTCCATTGTGTTTCTACAGCATGGCGTGGAAAGAAATGTTTAAGATGCAAATTCAGAGTACCCTATTGGATTCTTTAGTTAGGGATTCCACTTGTTTCTTTATTTAGATCTTCTTCATTCTTAGGTCTTCTACTTGTGTTTCTACACGGTAGTTTAGCCCCTAGAGGACAGTAATCCCAGGAAAGGTATATGTTTGCACTCCTTTCACTTCTTGAGGTATCTGAAGAGACAAACAGCTCTGCTTTGGTTGTGGCCTTCACCAACTTGGTTTGCAAAATAGCTGTGCCTCTGTGGTCCTTTCTCCACTGGGAGACTGGTGTGGCTGTTCATGTATGGTCATCCCCTTGCCCCAGCTCCACCCTGGATGTTCTGCTCCCATTATGCTGTGCTGGGCCTTTTGTGTCTTCACCTTGAAAACCCCAGGAAACAAGATTTTCAGTGCAGAAACCTTAAGAAATTAATAATACTTCTTGCACTGCATGGCTGATAGATATATCTGCAGTTCCTAGGGGCTCATGAGGTTGATAATTTCTCATGAACCTGCAGAAAGCTGGAGAGCTCCCTGTTAGACTTCTGGACTCGTCTGTGGTGGTAATGCTGCTTTTAAAATCAGCCTCATGATTGCTCACTGAACCACCCAGGCTGCTGCTGCTTGTTCTCATGCCACCATCTATGGGACTGTCTGAAAACAGTTTCTGAGTAATTCCTGTTCTACTGAGGAGCTGAGGTCTTATTTTGGAGTATTTCCCTTGCATGTCAGTGACCCCTAACTTAATGGTGCTGTGCCTCTCCCCATGGCTGGTTATGGAACAACCACGTGCAGGCAACCAGTCCAGAACTTGTTTCAATAATGCTTTTCTTAAATCTGGCATGGGCTTTCTCCTCAGCATGCAAGAAAACTTCTCCATGTTTACTGAGAAACTTTTATTTATGCCATATGCATCAGAAAAGCTCATTCAGGCATAGTTCAGATGACCACAAGAGTTTGTTTTCAATGTCTGTTCGGAATTACATCTTGGAAATTCGAGAGAAAGTGCTATGAGGGAGATCCTAGATAGTTTTCTTTATGCCCTAAGCACAGTTGTTGCCTGGCACTGCCTGGGAGATAAAATTTTATGTGTGGTGTCTCCCAGCATCAGAGTGTGTCTGATCTGTCCTCAGGCAAAAGGTCTGTGGGCTCATCAAAGGCCTTGACATCGTGCACTAACTCAGAGCCCAGAGAAGTTTTCAATGATTGTGCTGCATTACTGCCAAAGATTCAAGGGATTGACTGCAGGAAATATGATGAAAAACATGAGAGCCATGTATTATACAAAATAAGGAATAGAAAAATAATCTCTTTTCACTGGGAAAACATTCAACTTCAGATCTGGAGTATTCAATGTCAAATAATTTTCTGGGACTACTTTTCAGTGACTTGCTGCAGTGGGCAGTTTTCACTGGGTCATAACTAGACAGAGGAATTTCATGATGTTAATTAATTTCCTTGAGCTGAACTTTTTGGATACTCATAGATAATTTCCTTGAGCTGAACTTTTTGGATACTCATACTATAGAAGAAAGACAAAGCCTCGGTAACATCACTTTTCCTTAGACCAGAGGAGGTCTAACATCCAGGATCCCTGCCAGTTGTATTTACTCAGTATTTCCCAGATGTGACTTTGAATTGCCCTCTGGTTCTCAGTGTGTGAGGTCAGGCAGTCCCAGAGCTGTTCTGCCTGTACCTGCCTGGTGCAGCAGCTTCATTACACACCTCAGCACATCTCCCAGCAGGCACCAGTGCCATTTGCTCCTCCATTGAACATAATATCTAAAGACGGTGGGAACATTTCACACAGAATGGTTCAGGCTGGAAGGGACCACAGTGGGGTCACCTGGTCCCACCTCCCTGCTCAAGCAGGGTCATCCCAGAGCACAGGGCACAGTCTTGAATATTTCCAGTGAGGGAATCTCCACACCCTCTCTGGGCAACCTGCTCAGGAAAGAAGTTGTTCCTCACGTTCAGGATGAACTTTGTTCTTTAACATGGAATTCTTCAAGGCCCCACGTGCAGGCAGCCACCTAAAAAGCTGACTCCAAGTGAACAGGTAGATGCTTGAAGTGAAATGTGTGATGGGAACACACTTCAAGGAACTCCAGCAGCTGCAGGATACAGAGCTTTCCTTAAATGCCTTTTTTTCATAGAGTCCATGTGTTGCCATATCCTTGCTCTCTGCATTACAGTATCCCATCAAAACACAAGCTGCCCAGTGGTTTTTAAGAACATAAGATTTTTCTTTTCTTCTGAGAGCAATAACACTTATCAACTTTTACTGAAATACCATATCAGCTCCTTGTCACTGGCAGTCTACAGTTCCTGCCGCTAAAAGTTTAATGCATTTACAGGAGCACTTAGGCATCAAGACTTTGATATCACAATCTGTTAGTCACAGGTGCTACATGATAGGTTTGTGTTAGCACATTATAGATCTTTTATCAGATACTGCACAAAATGTGTGTGTTTCTCTGCCAGGCAATCAGAATCAGGCTGCTGCATAGCTGATGAGTTACTCACCAATATAAGTTGTTGTTTATTTTAAACACAACTTTCCCAGAACTGCACCTTAATGGATAAGTTAAACTCTAATTGGTCAAGGCCAGTGAAGACCAGGAAGTTAATGGAGCCAGGAAAAACGCAGCAGGTCCGTGGTGGTGCTTTGAGCATTGTCAGTCTTTCACAGTGGCATTCGTCAAGTCGAGTGATTAACATTGCTCATTTGCCATCTCAGACAGAGTCATTTTGACAGCAAATTACCACTGGATCAATAGCTCAGCTTGTCTTTGGCAATTCACGTAGTAGCATGAGACCTGTGACAACATGCCATGCTGCTGGCAGTGCTGCCTCAAAACCATGAAAGGAAGTTGGAGGTAGGGGAAGAACTGCTCACCGAAAAGTCAATTCAGACTGAAAAAGTTCTAGATGTTTTCACATCCCTCCCAGGCTCCTTTTGTTTTTTTTTCCAGACGCTGGGCAACACAAAAGAACTTGGCCTTGGGATTCAGCCTAAAGTGTACTTTCCATTTTTAATAAAATTAGTAATCCCATGCAAGTGTTGAAGCACATGCCTCAGCTTTGCTGTAATCCCCTGAGGAAAACATCCCTTCAGCCTGGTCCCGGAGAAGCCGGGCGGTCGGTCAGCGTTGTGGCTTTGCTCCTTGCATCTAGTTCCAGATGTCAGGAAATGCATCATTTAAAAATGGACATGGAGCTGTAGGAGTTCTGAGTTGAAAATGCAGAAAGAATTTTCCTGCAGTTATCAAATTAAAGCTGTTTTTGACTGGCCTGGTGCTAACATCACCCCTACGTGCTGATTTCACTGACCTCAGTGGCTGAGAGAAGAGCAGATCTTTTGTGCACTGGCACAGTGTAAGGTCACCTGAGGTATTTCTGTCACCAGACACAATTCACATCACCTGCATCCTTTTTCAGACATATAGGAAGGATTTCCTGCATAGAAAACTGTTCCCTGACAAAGGCTGGAACGATGCTTCCCAGTGAGAACAGGATTCCTGGGATGGCCATGCTGTGTTGGTCATCCATGGGCCAGACCTTCTTCAGATGCTGTTGGTGGCTAAGCAACATTTTGTTGCCACCCATTGTTGATCAGAGAATCGAAGAATCACAGCATGTCCCACCCCTGCCTCAGGCAGGGACACCTTCTACCATCCCAGGTTGCTCAGAGCCCCATCCAGCCTAACTCTCCAAGGATGGGGAGTCCTCAGCCTCTGCCCACAACAGCCCACAAAATGTAACTTAAAGCAAAGACAGCAATGTGTCTTGGGCTTCACTTTTGACACTGAGTTAAAACTCCCACCTTCCCTGGCACTGAGACAGAAGCAGACACTCCCTTTGCACAGGTGAGCTCTGAAAGACAGAAGCTCCTCTGGTTGACTGCAGCTGTGCATTTCTTGGGATCTGTCAAACCTGAATCTTTGTGAGCTCCAGACAGGTCTCCTCTGACCCAGAGATCTTTGAAGATCATCTGATAGTGCAGCATGGGGCTGTTTAGTTCCAAAATGGCATTAAACACATTAAAAGTAGTCTTCCAAAAATTGAACTAGTCTTCTTGTTTGCTTCTGGGACCAATTCAGGATGTTGACTTGGATCTATAAACTCTCCTATAGATTAGATCTTGGTTGGGAAATGGACTACATTCCTTTCATGTGCTGTCTTAGCAGTTGAGATCAGCAGACTTGCTTTTCCTAATGTGTTTGGGAAGCAGAAGCAATATTTTATCTCCTGTGGTATGCTGCTGGTATAGAAATGTTCAGGCTTATTAATTCTTCAGGACACAGGAAAGTCTTCATCACCTGTGTAGGCAGTCATGGGAAAGGACCCACTGCAAAGACTCCACTGAACTCTTTCTTTTTTATTTTTTTTGAAAGCAGCTGGAAAATATTAGTAATCTTCAGAGCCAATATACAGTACATATTGAGAGCCAGTAAATGATGCATATTATTTCAAATTCCTGTGCACTTCTGCATTTTTTAAAACAGATAACTAAAATACTCACCTAGCCAGATCGGTTCCCCCAGGGATGCACATTTCCAAGCAGAGGACAAACCAAAAACACAGAACAGAACAAAATTAGCCAAGTAGAATGGCTAAGTGTTTGAAACAAATGGTTTTAAGATCACTGAGTAAGGAGCATGACCTCCTTTTGCATCAGTCAAGGCAACTGTGAAACTTTGTGAAAGAAGCTCACCACAAAACAGATGCTGGGCTATCTTAGGTAAATAAGTTACAAAAAAATAATAATAAACCCCCCACACACACTTTTTACAAAGCACAGCTGTGTAAATATTGCATGAGACAGGGGAGAGGGGGAGAGATGTAACATACACCCTTTTTTTATGCAGAAGTTCTGCTCTGGGCACTGTTTATTAACATTCCCAGTACAACCATCACTCCAGTGCCTAGCACACAGTGCAGCTACTGTGCTCCCTGCACATGTTTGATCTTGGCTTTAGAGGAGAAAACAGGCTTTATTTTAAAGGAAACATTTTCACCCGAAGATAAAAGGTGCAAGGAGAGGTGTTAGGAGATGGGGAATTATAGGATCTTGGAATGGTTTGGGTTGAAAGGGATCTTTAAAAGCTCATCCCACGGGCAGGGACACCTTCTGCTATCCCAGGCTGCTCCAAGCCCCACCCAGCCTGGCCTTGGACACTTCCAAAAGACTGTGCAGATACAGGAAGAAGACCAAATCTCATCTCTTTTTTCCATTCTCTTTCCCACACCTTCTGCCACACTGACTTTAGATGTGCTCCTGCTTCTGCACCAGGTGAGGAGCAATTCTCCTTAATTTCATTGTGCTGGATGCCTGCTGCAATTTTCCTGCTTCTCAACTGCCAGGTACAGCACATTCCAGCCCACAAAAATCTGCCCACAGAGAGGAACAAATGGCTCTTCTCAGCTAGACCAAAGGCTCACCTAGACAGGCAGCTCACTGTCTGTGACAAGAGCTGGTGGTGGACACTTAAGGGAAGATAACAACAGTAGGAGAGGCACCCAGTGATGCTTTTCAGAGCACAGCCTCATGGATTTTGGCAGCAAACAGCTTGGTTTCACGAGCCAGAGGTTTTGTTCACATCTTTGTGACTGACTGCCTTCAGTGAACTTTCCTTTCAGAGATGTGCTTTTAACCCATTCTCTATTTTGGCCTCCACAACATCCCATGGCAGAAAGTTCCAGTTTTATTCAGTGCTGCATGAGGAAGAACCACTTCTTTTGTCTGCTGCCTGATCATTTTGCTGGATGCTTCTTGGTGGTTTTCTTTTTCACTGCCAGAAGTAGTGAATAAATCATTCCCCAGTTACTTTCTTTACTTTCCTTCAAGTTAAGTGCTGCCCAACACTTTGACCGCAGCAGTCAGCAAGCACAGGGAAGCACAGAAATCCATCCAGCAGCCTCTCAGCTCGGGTAACAATTTGTCTGAGTGGCTGCAGAGCCACCTTATACCTGCAGAAATGTCTGTGTGCTGTGACAGCAGCTGTGCTGTTCACCCAGAGTGGGTTTTCTGTGACTTCCACCCCAGAGCTCACGGTGTGAATGCAGTGAGCCTAAAGAAGGGATGATGTTTTAAGTTCTTTCAGTTTCCAGCTCCAAAGAAACTTAAACCTCAGCATCTAGCATGGCTACAGCTCTGTTCTGGTTCCATCTCGCTCAGGGAAGAGCAGGAGATACACAACATCCTCCACCTCTGCTTGTCCTCACCACTCCAGCACAGCCCTACTGACATCATCCTTTCTGCTCTTCCCTTACATCAGTGCTCGCTGCTATTTTTAGTGTGATATACACCAAAAAGCATAACATAAGAGATCCTCTTGCTAAATTTAGCTGGAAAATTATAGGCTGTTTTACTGTTTTGTGCACAGTCTTCATTTGCCTCAATAGATTTGCATGCAGATCCTCAAACCCCAAAAAGCCAGACAAGTGAGGTGGTACCTGCAGCCCCAAGAGCAGCACTCTGAGAAAAATGGGACTGTTTTATCTCAACAAGGGCTGGAGGCAAAGTCTTGGGTTCCACTTATAGGAGGGAAATAATTTTATTTTTTAAAAAAGTAAGGATTTACAATCAAGGAGATATGAAAAAAATAATGTATGGATTATCTTTCTTAGCATTCAGTGTTTTATTGCAGCAGCCCACGTTTGTCTCCAGGAGTATTATCCATGATGCAGCACACTAATGCACTACCTTGCTCTGAACAGGAGAAAGCACTTTGGATGTAGTCCAGGTTTAACCCTGTCTTAGGGCTTGCTTTTACTTTTAAACAAAATAACAGCAAATGGAAGTAAAGCTCCATCCCGGCTCCTCCTCGGAGCGTGGCCAGTCCTGCAGGTGAGGAACAGCTTTGAGACAAAGGGTGATGCTCATTCCCACTTGGTTCATGACTCCTCTGCCTCTCTTTGCCCTTCCAGTCCCTACAACCACCTCTGTTCTCCATCCTTGAGTAAAATTCCCCCAAGCACATCACCTAAAGATGCTCTGCAAGGATCTGCTCCTGGTCCAAGGGACTCTTCAACATCTGACATCAGACTGATCCCTGAAAAGACCCCTGCCATCCAGGCAGAATTGCAAATTCTGGCTGTTTGGAGGTTTTAAAAATTAACACATTCCCCCAAACAGCTGTATTTCTTATGCAAATCCCCCACCAAATGGTACCTTGTAAGTATTAGAGAAATTGTTTGTCCTCTGCTAAAAAATGATCATCTAGAAACCCATTAATTTGGGGGGCTGGGAAGGTTTTAAGAGGACAAAGCAGGCTTCAAACCACATTTCTCCCATGCCCTGTGAACTGTTGTGCTATTGTGATTTTACAGTGCTATTTCTCAGCTTCTGCTGGGTTTTTCTCTTTAATGTAATGTGGATAACCCAGAACAAAAACTGACACTTAATTCTGAGTAAACAGTGGCAGCGACTGAATAGAAACTTGATGTCAAATATACAACCACCCTGGGAAAGTCAAAATCCATTGCTTTCTCCTCTCTTCCAGTTGTGTCCTCCAAAAGTGTATTATCCATAAAATTAGTGATTTAAAAAGGCATCAAAACATTATTTTTCATATTCATAGCATCACTTTAAAAAAAATGGTTAAAAATCGATTTGCTGGCCTCTTGGGGAAATGCTGTAATGTTTTTGGCTGTCTCCTACTTTCTGCTGCCAGCTAAAAGTACCATCTGGCTTGTTTAGGGCCCTTTTCCATATCAGGTGCTTCCAAAATTCTCCCCAACCAGAGGATTGTTTCGTTGGGTTGCTCTGCCTGCTGAGGCATGTGTCCTGGGCTGGGAATCCTACTGCTTCTGTTCCCTGCCATCTTGCTGACAGTGGTGTGTGTATGTTTGGGCACGGATCTTGCTGCCTCTCTCCCGAGGACATTTGCATCATTGTCAGCTGCACATATTAAATTGATATGCAGGGCTCAGAAACACGTATCCCATCTTTTGTCCCTTTGTTTGTGCAATTGTTGTGGCTTTAATTCTTCTTTGACACCTGGAATATCACAAAGCTGCTGATAATCTGTTGGCTACTAAGGGAAATGACATTGATAGAAGGATAATGTGTGTCAGACTTATATCTCGATAATTGCAGACACACCCCGAGCCCTCGCAGCTCAGGGAATGAATATCCTAAATCCATTATTAATTTGGAGAGTGGCATGTGGCAGTTGGCTGTGGTGTCATCCTCTCGCTGCAAGAGTCACTGGCAGGGGATTTTAGGGCAGTTTGGGTGGGTCCTGCACGGCTGAGTCGCTCTTGGTGTGCTCTTGCTGCCATTTCGTGGCATTTCCATGACAAAATGGGGTGGATGTTCCCACTCCTCACGGGAGGAAGGCAGCTCCCCAAGGGTCTCCTCCTGCCCAGGAGTACCAACCCAAGCAGAGAAATGATGCTCTGTGCTCGTGGCACCAGTTGATGGTGACACCTCCTCCTGGGGACCCTTTGTTTTTCAGATCTACTTGGAGATAGAAACACGCCCCTGAAGGGTTTATGAGCAGATTTGAAGCCCTGTAGTTGCAAAGTCCAGGCTTGATGTGATTGTGTGGGAACAGGAAGGGTGTTTTGGAGCAGCTACTGCCGCGAGCTGTCTTGTCCTATTTCAGAAATGATCTGTGCCATACACTGCTGACTTTTCCTGTCCATCCATTAAAAAGTGAATTATGAAGAGTGCTGAGACAAACAGATAGGAGTTTAACCTTGTTAGTAAATATCAGGTAGCTGATATATACTGCTAGAATGTTACATCACAGCCTCGCTCTTCAATATAAGTTTATAAAATTATCTTGTTACTATATAAACTGCCTTGGCTGGGTACATTCTTCCAGAGGGTTATTGTTTGCTGGATGTTGGCACAGTAGCATGACTCTGAAGAGTCAGTTCACGATGTGGTGAATTTTAAAGACTTGGGAGATGGCCATATCTATTTTTCAGCAAAGGAATGAAAGCTTTTTTCCTTTTTTTTTTTTCCCCTCCCCTAAGGTATTAAAAGTTTCAAAACATGTGCTGAAATGAAAAGGAAATAATAACTAAGACCTGGATGGGAAGTAGTGCCTCAGAGTACTGACTTTGTTTATTTGCTTGTTTCCCCCAAAATCTTAATATTTCAAGTTCAAGTTAATATTTTAAATCAAATAAACCTGTTCTATGAGCTAGCAAGGTACTTGAACTATTATCACACATTATTCATTTATTTCTGTGTGAGGGCAATAAAAATTTTACAAGCTGTAATCTTGTTCTTTTAATAGAGAGAAAACTATGCAGAATATGTTGCTTAGAGTATTAGATAAGCTGCAGTATGTTAATCAAATATTTTTGTGATATGAGGGCAGTTGAGAAAACAGTACAATTTTTGCTAATGGCACTGGTAAGTAAACGGATCTATCATTACATTGTCATGAAAAGTGACATTGAGCAGAAACACCCTGCCAATCCCTAGAAGATAAGTATTTAATGTAATTAGACAGACACTGTCTCCTTTGTTGAACGTAGCATTAATCACCCAGAGAAGTCCAACTTTATATGAAATGGCTTTTTCTGATATGTCTTTGTATTAGAAAGCTTCTCACACGGTTTTGCCACAGTGATATATTTGAAGAAATGACTGCAGCAGCTACACGGGTTTCCTCATGGCACATTTCTTGCTGTTCTGTGTTCCATAATATTTAATTCTTTTTTATTTAGCAGTGTTGCATTATATAGCTGTGACTTGTTCCTAAGTCTAGAAAGCTATGTGCAATTGGAGCTGAACCTCTTTGAACCAGTGTAATGCATTCAAGTTATGAAATATAAAAGCAACACAAATAGGTTCCATTATGTTCTTCAGTCCTTCCTCTGTGGTGTTAGCACAGGTTCATTGTTATGGCATAAGCAAAATGTTCCTTGCCTCAAATGCTCATCCATAATATCACACACAAAAAAAAACAACAAAAAAAAACCAAAAACCCCCAAACAAACAAACAAAAAATAACTTCTTTTTATGAAAATCTCATTGTTAAATGGATGAAAAATGTTGCCCCCTTCCAGAATTCATTGGCACTACATTTTTTTTTCCTCTTTTTTTTTTTTTCCCCCCCCTCCCCTCTGTTGCTTGTAATTTGTACTGTGAAACGCTGTCTGGTTATGAGCTGGTATCAATTTGAGTCAGTGCACAGCTGTGTCTTCCCACCTTCTCAGTGGTGCCGAGGGCTTTGAAGGGAAAGAAAAGGGTTTAGTCAGAGATGACAGCCAACTTCACCGGGTAACAGGTGGAGGTCAAGTTGGTTTATTTGTTGGGCTGAACAGAGTGCAGAGATGAAAAATCTTTGCCATAATAAGGTTTAGGAAGAAAATGCTGACTAGTCTAAGCTTTGATTCCAGCTGACAGATCCTTTTCTAGTGTTCATTACTTGATTTCACAGTTCAGGCAATTTTAAGAGGCTTAAAATTATGTTTCTGCTCTCCTCTATAAAACTTTCCGATCACTTTCTAATTTTTGCTTTAAGTAAAGTTATAGGGACTCCCTGATATATCACTCCTGCCTGTAGACTCTTACAAAGTCAATATACCATCAAAAATGTAAGGATAAGCTTTTTTTTTTTTTAAACCCCTGCTTTCACTGATTCTTTTAATAAATGAAGTAAAAAATTCATGTGTAGGCACCAATTTGATTAGAAAATGAAAATTAAAAACTTTCTAAAAAAACCCCTTGAATAGTGGATAGTAAACTAAGCAGGATGCTTAAGGAGCCAGTGTTCCTGTCTGGGCATTTGGGATTTCTGTGCTAGTGAAGCCCAGAGTGCTGGGTTCCAGTCCCCGTGCTCCATGCTGAAAGGGAGCCACAGCCAGAGAATCAGAGCAGAACGTGCTGGCTTTGTGTGGCTGGGGCTGGGGTGACCACACACAAAGGGATTTCACTGGGCTGAGCCTGCAGCCTTTGGGTCTCTCCGAGTGCTCCCTCCCCTGTGCCAGCTCCTGGGAGGGACACGGAGCCGTTCCTCCTCTCCCACCCTTTTTCTTCCACCACCACCACCTGCTTCCTACCTGCTGGAGTGGGCAGAATAGGATTATCTTTAGCCATTTGCTAAAATCTTCCCCCTCAGACTTTCTATTACTTCTGCATTCATTCTTTGCAGGAAGAGGAAACTCACTGGTCAAACCCTTGGACACCAGAATAGTTGCATGCAGTTTCCCAGGGAGCCAGATAGCTCTAAAGCTTCCCAGTGAGTGACAGTTTCTCTCTTCTATTCTTCTGAAACATGTGTTTTACACATATACTGAAAAATGTTAATATCAATTTACAGCCAGATCCTTGCTTTTTTTTTTTTTGCTTTTTTTTTAAAAAAAAGGTTTAAAAAATCAAATCTCCCAAAGTATTTACACTCAGAGCACCTCAGCACACATGTCACTTTTTTTACGTAGGAAAAAGTGTTGGATGCTCTTATACACATAACATCATTGGGCTTTTGAAAGCTGTTAGCTCATTCTGAGTTAGTGGCAAGAACGCTGGACTTGCCAGCACCAAACTGTGAAACCTTTTCTGTGTGACTGGTAGAAATCTCATGGGGGTAGAAATAAAAAAAAAAAAAAATAAATAAAAAAAAAAAAAGGGGAGGAGGGGGGGATGTAAATCTGTGCATTTGGATTCGAGCAGCTTCAATAGCATGATATCAACTTTGTCCTAGAAGTCCTTGAATCACAAATCATTTGGGAGAGTGTTTTGGAGAATTACCACTGTATGCTTTCCCTGGTTTTTTACTCTTTTCTAGGCGTCCATTAGTTCCCACTGTCAGGGAGAGGATTCTGACTAGGTGGATCCCTGTAATCTGATTTGGCATGGCTATTTTTCTGTGTTCCTAAGCTCATGAGATCAAGTTATGTAGGATTATTTCATAATGCCAGAGCAGCAGTTTCTGAGGTTGGACAAAGCTGTCTAGCAAAAGTGTCTGATAAAAGAAAAATCCTGTCCCATACTGTAGCTTTCTTGGTCCAGTGAAGCAGCATCCTCACGCACACAAATCTTGTAAAGTTGCTTCTGATAGCTCCCTGTGTCCCTTGGTTTTTGTAAGCTAAAGTGCCATTTTCCTTTTTACAGCTTAATTGAACCTAAATGCACCCATTTTCTGCAATGTGGTATTTTGGTAATTCCGCTATTTGCTCGTAAGTTTTCCCTTAAGCAAACTGAAAGCTTCCCCTTTATCACTTCACTGGGCCAAGATTTCACACAGTATCCTGCTTGCTACAAAATATGATAGTGTTCTCTCTCACCTT
This sequence comes from Passer domesticus, assembly GCF_036417665.1. Taxonomy (NCBI): domain Eukaryota; kingdom Metazoa; phylum Chordata; class Aves; order Passeriformes; family Passeridae; genus Passer; species Passer domesticus. The sequence continues at coordinate 59,939,064 of NC_087480.1, forward strand.
GTTTCTTTTTTCTTCTTTTACTTTCTTTTATAAAATCAGGATATCTAAGAAACCCCGAACACCGCGGAGCACTTCATGGTGGGTGTGCTTATTCAAACGATGCCAATGCTCTCGTTCTCGGTGCGCAGAGTTGTTGTGTTGGTTTGGGGGGGATGTCCCAGGTGCCCCCTCTGGTGTGGATTCTCCGGTGTCTAGCAAGGACAGAGCTCGTGCCCAGCCCTTTGCCGGAGTGCCAGCGCTGGAGGGGGCACTCCCATGTCACCTCTGCCCTTGCCGTGCCTGTTTTCATGGAACCTGCAGGGGGATTTTCCCTGGGAGCCCTCTGCCTCTCTGCCAGGGGTGTTTTCACCTGCCCACGGGTGGCAGGGGGCTTGGCAGCTCCCAGGAGCAGACCTGCAGGCAGCAGGGCCGTCCAGGCTCCTCTGGAAACCATGCCGTGCTCTGCCTTCCCTGCGGGAATCCTGGAGCCACTGGGATGCAGAGGAGGGAGGTGATCTCATCTGTCTGGTGTCACCTGTGGGGAAGTGCTTTCAGTCTCTCTGCCTGGGAGCTGCTGGTGCCAGGTCCCCAGTGCCATTCCAGTGATCGTGGACATTCCCAGGAGGAGCACAGCAGCCACAAATTATTTCTGGTGTTGTGGAGGGTTCAGTCCCGTGACTGTCAAATTGTCAGAGGGTGAAAACACCAGGAACCACTGGAAACCAAAACAGTTCCATGAGTCCACCCTCGACCTGCCAAATTATAAATCCCTTGGTACAATGCACACAAATTCAGTTTGCAACTCTTTCTTCCTTTGGAATAACCTATAAACTCTTCACCTCAAATTGTGCAGAAATCAGGTGGCTTTACAGTCCGTGGTAAATCACCTGGGCTATTTTCAATCCTGACCACAGCTCTTTTATTAATTAAAACACATGCTCAGTGGCACTGTACACCAATTAAATCTTCAAAACCAATATTAGCACCAAACTTAGTCTTGTCATCATAAAAGTCATTTGAAAGCATTACCATGCAGTAACTGAGGTCACAAGTCCAGAAAATCTGCATTTTTACCCATCTCCATCTCATGCCTGGGGCGTTTAGCAGCCATCACTGTTATATATAGCCTGGGTAGCCAATGATGGTTTGATGACATGCAAATAATGAGCAAATGATTTTTAAGGAAATAAATAAATAAATGAAACCCCAAAAATTTTACTCCATCCTCTTCCCTTTAGTATCACTCGCAATTTAGGATCCATATGCATCTTCAGGAAGATATAGTTGAAACATAAATCTATTCTGGGTCTTTTACTTGCAAAAATATCATACCTCAGCTATAATCATATGCAAAGACTTTTTAGAGGGCTTTGTAAATGCCATCCAAATTTATGATGGCATTTTTTGCCTTGCAGCTATAGATGTTCCATCCCCAAAGCACCCACATAAAGGTATATTCTCCTATGGATGGCTGCAGTTTGTCCCTGCTGCTATATCTAATCTGCCAAGTGTGCTGAAAAACTCTCAAGTAGCATTTGAAATGAAACAAATGTAGTCATGAATTTTAGACGAGATGTCTAAAGACGTCATTAGAAATTTTTTTTTTTTTTATTCTCTTTGCAATATATATTTATACAATGGAAAATTATGCCGAAGCTGACATTAACTCAAAGGCAGAATTGAACTGTTGTCCTCCTGTTTATTGCTCTTCTCATTAAAGTTTTTAAAGATATAACTCATGAAATTATGTTTTGAAGAAATTGGTTAGATGTTGAGTACTAGTTTATTAGTTATTGAAAGAACTGCTTGGGTGGCAGAGCAGGAATGAAGCTGAACTTAAGCGACCTAAAACAATCCAGATGATGCTGTAAACACAGATACAAACAGACAAGGTAATACACTCTATGAGAACGTTGTACCAAACAATTTAGGCAGACTTTCATGGGGTAAGATTTAAAAATAATTGTGAATATTGAAGTGCTCGGCTTTAAAATTCTGTAGGCAAGGTTGTCCATCACTATAAACTGATATTTCTCCTTCGTAAATGGATCTGTGCTCATTTGCAAAGGAGAAATTTCAACCTTCTTTTTCCCTAAGTGACATCAGAATTTTGATTCTAACTTGAATTATCATTTTTGGCTAAAAATTGCTGAGGAGTCCAAAAGCATTTAAAACCTAAAGCCATTGAATCCATTTAATGCGCCTTTGGCACCTCTCTCTCTCTCTCTCAGTCCTTTTTGAACATTCTGGTCCTCATTTTAATCAATCTCTTTTTATTAAGTTCTTTGGCTCATTTACTTGTACGTGCATTTGCTTTATTTTATTTGGAACATTTCTTTTGTAGTGTCTTGAAAAAGAGTTGTGACATTTCTTTTGGATGGCTTCTTAAGTATCTGGCAGTCACCTATGATACGATGTTGATGGGTACGGATAGATTAGCTCTGTTTTCCTGATGATCTGTCAGATGTCGAGTTCTGAGGAAACTGGATGTGTGTGTTGGTGATGCATATGCAGCAGTTTGATAAGTGGATAGAGGGGGAGCTTTCATTTTTCTTCTGTAAAAATCACCGTTTATTAAGCTGGATTTAGCCTTGTGAAGCGAGGTGCTCCGCTGGCAGGTAGTTAATCAGTGATCATGGTAACTCCGGCTGCAACCAGGGGAGCCAGTACCCATTCAGAACGTAGAAACTAAAGAGCACTTCATTAGGATGAGTGAATTTCCATCTGTGTTGTATTTTGTGTATACTGGAGCAATTAATACAGTAAACTGATGGATGGCAGTCAGTGTGATCGTATCTCAGCTGATGACAAAGTTTGCTCAGCACTAAATAGAACAGACTTACTATGACTGGCAGGAGAGGAGCCGTCAACGTTTCTTGAAATTAAGAATTCCCCAGGAATTAAAAGAAAAAAAATAGAGCAGCTGATCAGCCTTTCTGTTGATACTGATTTCAGTGGAATTGCTGGAATAATTCACACAGAAGGATGAAAATTCCTTGAAAAATGCTTCCCATATATCAGTTTTTTTCCTTCAACAGCCGACTTGTTTTTCTGCATCATCTGTTTGTTCTGCATGTTGTCAAGTTCATGGTCCACCTGGTAATACCTGAGCTTCCATGATTCCTTCTCCTAGTGTGCCTTGGGAAGGAGCATCCAGACCATGTTTCACTCATAGCTTTTGTTATGAAATCTCCATCAAGAGTCTAGTGGCAGAGAGCTGCTGGGAATATTGGGGTAATTATCCAAAGGTCCTTGGAGATGAATATGAGCTGGTCTACAAACGTAGCTAACAAGAGATGGAGTTGTTGTGTGAGATGTGTGCAGGTAGAATAATGTCAGTAATTAATCAAGTGAAACTGGATGGATTTTCAGCGGTAGATTTGGAGAGAATGGGGATTGTTCTCCTCTTGCTGTGACTCCACTCACTCCATCAGAGTTAATGCTGATTTTTTTAGTAAGGCATATGGCAGATCCATGGAAAAGAGGTTCACAAATACTTGTTTGTTCTGGGGAAGATTTGTGCATTCAATTCTCACGCATCATTTTCTGGTCCATTTAAATATATATCAGCCTCATACATGAACATTTGAAGACCTTTAGCTGTACTCAAGGAAGATTCTCATGTGGTGCGTTTCTAGTACTGGCAAACATAAGGAGGTAGAGGAATTAAACCCACCACAGTGCTCCAGTGCCCCTTAGAAGATGAGGAACACGAAGTTTTCCTGTGCACTCATTAAACTTGGGCTGGAGGTTTGCGAAGTGCAGAGTTTTGGAAAGTCTTTCTGCGGGACTTCAACATCCAATGGCTCCAGTAACCAGAGTCTCCCAAGGACAAGGATCCCATTTGCGCTTGCATTATGCATTTGAGCAGAAGGGTGTGATGCATGATGTGGAATGAACAAAATAATAACTTGTGTGTTTAGGGAAATGCCAAATTAATGAAAATTCAGAAAGCTCTAATGTTGAAAAAAAGCACACAAATTCCTTTATAGAAATATAATGCTGCTAACAGTTTCAAGATTATTGTTGTCTGAATTTTCTGCTTATTGTGTACTGCAATTAAAATTCTTCTCGACTGAAAAACCAATGTCAAATTCATATTTCCTTTTGGAAAAAAATACGAAAGTACACATCTTGTTCCATTTAGCACCATCATGGTCTTTGATCAGGTTCCCTCTGTCCAGTGAATAAAACAGATTTATGTTAATGGGAGCAGGCTCAGACCATATATGTTTGGCATACATATAGAGTCACATGAACACAAGTACAGTAAGTTAAAGTAGCACACCCACTCAGGCTTCCATCTGCGTTTTATGCCATAAATCCCTTTATTTTCTTCTTTTATTTAGCAATTAACTTCTCCATTTATTCTGTAGTTAAAAGCTGCCATAAGATGAAAATAGACAAAGTCTGATTTTCTTCTCTCTCACTCTAAATAACATTGAGAGGAGACTCAGACCTGGATTCTGAAAGCTGTGCTTCCTAAAAGCGCCAGGTGTGACTGTGATTTGGACAAGAGTCCTATCCACAGAATAGTGAGGAACACTTTTAACCCCCACCTGGGTTACCCAGCCGTTGTGTTCTGGCTGTTCTTGTTTATTCCTTGCTCAGAGCAGATGGATGGAGAGAGGCAGGGAATGGGGAGGATCCTTGGCTCCATTCCCTATCCACCGGCCAGCGCAGCTGAGACGGGCTGGGGGAGATTGCAATTTGCTGCTGCCCTGCACCAGAGAGCAGAGAGAGGAGAGCAGGGACTCAGAGGTGTCCTCAGAGCTGGCACTGCCCCTTCCTCAGGGTCCTGTGAAGTGCTGAAGTCTGGTGTTCAGTGCAGTGGTCCCCAATAATTGCTGGCTCCCAGGAGCGATGCTGAGGAAAGCTGTGCAAGGCAGCCCCATCCTCCCGGGATGCATCCCCAGCTCTGCCCCAGCTACCTTCAGCCTTAACTTTTTAATTTCCTGCATCCCTGAGCAGCACAGGAGGGGCCCTGCGGACTGGGGGACGCTAAATGTGTTAAAACTCATTAGGTTTGGAGCAGAAGACCCTTAAAACTAGCCAAGAGTCTCAAACGTGGGTGCCAGAAATTAAACACCTAATTCAACGTTTAGCCACCTACCTTTAGTTCCTTCCTCACAGTTAATATACACTGTGCCACCTCATAGGTGGCCTGATTTTCATAGGCACCAGGCACCTACAACTAACTCAAGTGTTGAGACTGCTCACCTAAGTGAGACTTGTAGAATTCAAAGTTTTTCTGGGTGATTAAACCAGAGTCCCCTCGCTCTCAGCTCCCGAAAGGAGCTTCGATAGAATGACCAGCATTGTAACATATGGCTTAGCAAGGGGAGGAAAAAAAAGAAGAAAATGAGTATTAGAAATGGATGGACTAAAGAATACGCAGGATATATCAGGCACATTAACCAAACATATGGTGCTAAATGAGATATTTTTTTTAAATTGCAAAAAAATTGACATTCCTGGCAGTCTCAAGGATAATGTGACATGGCTGTGATAAATTTAGAAGAATGGGACATATTTTGGCTTGTTCTTGGAAACCTTTTTCTTGCATGCCGACTGTATTTCTTCTTTTATTAACCCATTCAAAGAATGTTTGAATTTTGCTGCTAGAGCACCATGCTAGCGCAACATAAAATGTGAATGATGCTAATTGCTTTGCACTGCCTAACTTTCTGTCATACCCTCCCCTCTTAAAGGACAAAACATGCTTTGGAAATGAGCTGGCAAGCTCATCTTCTTCTTTCTCCTGGTCAATATTAAGTGATGTAATTAAGCTCCTGTTTGCATATTCTTCTGAACTAGGAAGCAGCCATTTTTTTCTTGAGATCTGATGGATGTGATCACTCAAAATAAAATGTGTCATTACAAACCCCAAACAAAACAAAAACATGGTATAGTTGGACTGTTCCAAACCAATACATTTCAAAATACCCTGGAAAAAAATAAATAAATGAACCAAACTTGTGATAATAATGGCAATCAGAACGATAACAAACAAATAGAGCAAAAGTAGCAACCAATTATCAGCGCTTCAGTTTGTTTTTCTACTCAATTTCCCTGCACAGGGTTACATTAAAATCTCTATTTTCACATGAAAGCCTCTGCCTCAACCTTAGAAAACCCATCCCCATATGAACATGACACTGCTCAGCATTGCCACACTCAAGGTCATTCATCAGCTTCTTTGTAGCTCCTCAAGTTCCAGTGTTTGGACACAATCACACGAACTTGCTGCAGCTTTTAACCATTTTCCACTCCCTCTGCCCCTTCTCCCTGCTGTGGTTTACAGATGAGTCCTGCAGGGTTTTTTTTTTAAACGCTGGGGTAAAAGAAAAGCTGTTTCATTTTTTCAGAAGCTTTATTATCTTTGCCCTGAAGAGGGTTTTTAGCCTGGGAAAGCAGGGAGCTCCTGAGCCTGCTGAGCCACAGAGTTGAGATCTTATTCCTCCCCTGACCTCTGTCACCTACCCAGGGCTCAGGTAACTCATGTCCCACACCTGGGTCCCTGCTCACAGGCTGCACAACCTTGCTCTTGGAGCAACTCCCATGCTGGAAAATTTTAGTGAACCTCCCCTGTGCATAAAAGTCTCTTGGAGTGTCCGTAATATTTTGTACTTAGAGCTGGGGTTGACACTCCTTTGGTGTTTCCATCCCCAGTTCTTCCATCACAGGGAAATCTGGGTCAGCAGCACCATTAATTCCTTTGAGTGTCCTTGCCCTGAATATGGACATGCCATGACTAAGTTACATCCCACTGGAGCAGAAATTCAGCAGGCTGCACTGGAATATTTCATTGAAACACCTCAGTTCAATCTCCTTTTCTCTCTTCCCCTGAAACTGAATTAATCTTTGCTTTTGTCCCTACTCCAAAGTCCCTAAGACCATATTTAAAAAAAAAAAGCCAATAAAAAACAACCAAAAATACCCCAAAAAATACACCCCATTCTTGCACCATCGTCAGTTCTAAGCTTTGATTTTTCAAATGTTAAGTCTGTAACCGTTCCTAAAAGCCACCATAAACAGCAAACCCTGTAGCAAACAAGTTTTGGGGCAGAAAGCTGCAAGTACAACACTGGAACTCAAACCATTCCCTCACTTTGTTTAACTTACAGAAATATAAACTCCAAAGCCTCACTGAAGCCATTAATGCCCAGCAGTGCAGAATATAAAGTACAAGAAGGCTCCTGCATATTGCAATCAACATCCCAGGGACTATAAAACTAGTCCTATTAAATATAAAGTTAATAATATAGCCCAGAGATAATCTTGTCCAGGCGTCTCTCTTTACTTTTTTAACAATTAAATACTACAAAACACAGAGTTGGAAATAAAATTAAATTACTTTGCTGGTGGAAGTTCAACTTGCACATTAAGTGATATTTTGCTTTTCCACCTGAAATCTCCACCTTTGTTTTGCTGTATCCCTACGGATATGCAGAATGCCTGATGGGCTGTATATACTGGAGATTTTGAGTTTTCAGGATACATCCTGATAATCAGAATACCCAGATGCATCTAGAATTGCAAAAAAATATAGGCTAGTACAGACAAACATGCATACTTTTCATTTATATACTGTAAAATCATTCCATCCAAGCATCTACCATACACAGAAAAGGCTCGGGTTTTAAAAGCCCATTGCAATGTATTCATTCCATTAATTTTTTTGATACCACAGCTATGTTATGGCATCAACAGGAGTTGTTTTCACCCTGTGTACCAAACCAGTCAGATGAGTAGCACACCATTTCTGCCTGTCCATGGCAGAGGTTTCACCCAGTGACAACTTAACTCTGATTTTCACTGGGAGCCTTTGATGCAGTTCAAGGGCATGACAAAAACTCCAAAATAATTCCAGTATGGCTTCTAATATCAAGACATAAATACCATTCACCCTTAAAAAAAAAATTGAAAGAGAACCACGTAAATGTATAACTTTCAAATACCTTTGAAGTCAAGAGAGTGAGGGGAGGAAGAGTTTGAACTCAGAGAACTCCATTCTCTGGTTGTGCCTTGAGTCGTGCGGCACATTTAAAAGATCCATTTGCAATAATCTACTAAACCAAGGAGTGAAAGACAGAACTCATAAAAAACCTGTAAAAATCCAAATGCTCCAGCTATTACAGATTTCTAAAAATAAAGCAGAGTAGGTTTCAGTAGCAATAATAAGCTGCATCTTGTCTGTATTTCAGCTTTATAAGAAAAATATGGCTGCCTTTTAGTACTCATGGCTCAGAGCAAACCATGGCTGCTTCTGCCTTGACAAAAACAAACCCCACAAATAAAAGTGAGCTTTCAGCTTGCTGTTGTGTCGCGTTTCATTTGTCCTTTAAGTGTGTCTAGCTGCTTCTGCACCCCCTTTCACAATGCATAGGCTGTCGTTCCATGACCTAGCATTATTAAATTGCACTTATCAATCATTCTTGCCAGGAATGCCATCGCCAACTACATTAAAGAAGTCAGAGAAGTCTGGTTTCAGCAGTCCCTCGCCTTCGCAGACCTCCTCCCTTGGAACGGCTTTCACACAGCACCATCGACCTGTCATTACAGGACCCAGAGGTGAGGCCTTTCCCGAGAGCCCCCAGGCATTGGAGGGCAGCCACGGCTCCCGTGGCCGTGCCAGCTCCACGGAAAGCCATCGCCACCTGTGACCGCCCAGCGAGGGGCTGAGCTCGCCACCTTCACGCCCGCCAGGGTTTAGGTGTCCAGAGGCTGGTTCTGATAGGCTGGGCTGCTTTTGGGAAAGCTCCTGACGACCACCCAAGGTGGAGACGCTGGTTTCTGGGGTTTTGTTGGAAGAGGGTGGGGAAAGGGACAGGATGTGTGGCAGGGAAGTGTCTTCTGCTTGTGGCCATCCATCACGTTGACTCGGTCCAACTGCTCGAGACAGGGACCCATCCATCACTTCTGACCCACGCCTGTCTTCCAGCTCTGTGAACTTCCTTCTGCCAGTCATTTATTCTTGAGCTGCTGGTGTCAGTGTGCCTTGTTAGGGGACTCCTTTGAAGTTGGTTCCTGCAAGACTTTGGCTGGTTTCCTTCTCAGTACTCTTCTGACTGACTTTCCAAGTAAAAGAGATGTCCTCTGGGTCTCTATGTGTTTATACGTTTTTGTTAGAAAGATGCATTTGCATTTAGCCTAGAAAACTAGATGCAATACGGAGTTCAGGTTTGAAAAGGAACTCACTTGGGCATAGAAGAGACACAAATGAATGAATCCTCTTACAAACCTCTTTGGAAGATACAAAAATAGGAGTGAATGGTTGTGACACGTTTCTTTCTGCTATGAAATTTTGTCTCATTTAGAGAAGATTATTAAGGAATTGGTGGAATGGTGAAGCATAAAAATGCATATTAGCAATTCATCCTAGAAATTATTTGGAAATGTCTGTTTGGCATCGGCGTGGTTTTACTGAGGGCAGCATAAACCAGGAGGAGCCTCTTTGTCTGCACATCCAGGTGATGTGGTGAGAAATGGTGGAGTTGCACAAAGTTGAAGCAAGGTCAGACTTGCACTTCAGGAGGTTTTGTGCTTTGTTAAATCTGCTTATTGTAGTTTGATTTGTTGTGGTTAATCCATAAAAATTATTCATTACCCTTAGACATGCACCCAGATCCTCAGAAGAAATTTAGGCATCTAAGCTCTACAGAGATTTCCCTTGAAATTTGGATCCGAGCTGTCTGGCAAATATGTCCTCTTTTAAAAGCCTTGATAATTGGTGATACAAGTATGACTAATATGAAGCTTCCATTAACATTCTCTTCAGTGCACATCAGCTGACTCCCAATTCCTGTCTTTGAGAACTTCAGCCTTTTAGATTTCAGTTGTTGATTGATTAGTTAATAGGCCTTTCTTTATTTAGCTGTGTTTTACCTCACACTAATTTTTTAAGATCATTGACTGCCTTTGTCTGCCCCTGTTTAGACCCTCTGTGCTTTGGATTCTTGTGTGGTTGAGAGAGGAAATGTCTCAGTGGTGAGGCCTTGTTTAAATCTCATCTACAGTCTGTTTTCACAAGACTTTTTCTGTGCACTGAGGGATTTCCATTGGCTACGTGAGAAGAACATTCAGTGGGAGCCAGAAAAGCAAATAGAATTATTACAATCCCACATTTTGTTTGTTTGGAAGGAGATGTTCTTTACTAACTCTACAAAGAAGTGGAGCTTTTAAATCATCATGGTTTCTAAAAAGTTAACCAAAACTGTTCTTCTGCAACATCATTTAAAAGCATCTTCTATTTTATGCTCGTTCACAAACAAAGTCTCACTGACTTTCAGAAAAAAAATCCCTCTGAAATCCATCCATGGTTTCTTTAAGTGCCATCATCCTGAAAAAATCTTGTCCCAGACTTCATCCTTTGTTCTTTTGGGACATTCCTCCTCAGTATTCTTCTTTCACAGCACACTGGCTGTGTTTATTTCCCTGCTGCAACAATCATTCTGTGAGTAAAGGGTGATACACTGAGATGGATTATTTTCTGCAAATCCAGCTTTGTTCTTTATCCCATCGCCTCCGGCGTACTTTAGGGACAGTAAGCAGAAGAGAGAAGCTTTTCAGGTATCAGAAGTGGCAACATAAAGAGTATAATGCTGTCGTATAAGAGGATATAATTGAGAGATTCACTTCCACCAGTAGTGACTGGGAGTTGTGCCTCTGCAGAGATGATGGTACAGCACACACAGGCTAAATTCCCTCTGGACACAGGTGCATTATGTAAATGGTCAGTGGCAGGTCAGTCTGAGGGGTCTTTGGGAAACAAAGAGCAGGATTTAATCTCCATTCTGCAGAGAGATTTGGAGGAAGGGGAGTTGTGAGTAAGTAGGTCACCATCAGAGTAAGCTCCTCAGCCAACACGACGATCACAGGGAGGTTCCATCTCCTTCTCATGTTCGTATGTGCAAGTTTATCACTTGGATGTGTGTATGAGATGCATTTGTAAAGCATGATCAAAATAGACAGCAGAGAAGAAGCTGTAGACTATTCATGGCAGGTGTTGGCATTGACAACCAGTGATTTATAACTGCTCGGGAATATTCCCGAATCTCTCACACGCTTCCAAGCTTCCCTTGGAACACACTGCACAAATGATGCTGGGGTGTCCCAGGGTACTGAATGCCCTTCCGTGTGGTCCCCACAATGAGTCATTCTGGAAACAAAACTTCCTTGGAGGAGGAGTAAGATCCTTGAGAGGATTTCCTCGCTCTAAGGTGCTCCACCCAATGAAGCAGTTGGAACACCTCTGCTCTCATGGAATTGCCTGGATGTGCTGTGCTGTGGAAGGCTGTGCACTCGTTCCTGTCTGCACTGGTGCTGCTGCCAGTGCCCAGCCCAGCTGGGCAGTAGCCAGGAGAGAGGATCCGAGCTGGCTGACCAGCAGACCAGATGTGCAGCGAGTGCTGGCGCAGGGATGCCAATGCTTCAGTGGCTCCTCAGTACTTCCAACAGATGGTGGCAAGATCCAAGTTTCTTTGGTGATAAGCTAGCAAAGTGATTCATGGAGCCTCACTTGATGATGGCAGTTTTTTGGGCATGACTCTATGAATGCACCATATGTCTTCTCTGGACCAGCGTGGTTAGGATTCAGTGTCTGGCAGATGGTAAATTGATCACCTATAGGGTGGCTTTAGCATCACTATCAGTTTTAGAATTTATTTCAAAGCCTTGAAAATTCGAGCAGCCAGATCTCTCTCCTGCTCAGGCATACTTTTGTTACCTGCAAATGAGATTATCTGGTGGTCAGCATAGCTCACCACAGCACTCCAGCACTGCAAAGCCATTGTGGATTGCTGGCATCTCACAAAGCTTCCCAGACCACTTGAACTCTTCACCAGGCAGTAAAGGATTTAAATACTATGGGTGACAGCAGTATTTACATAAATGGTTTTAGGCTTCCATGTATTGCTACTTACACTCTGGTGACTTCATAACTGGAGCTGGCTGAAACATTAAATTGACCATGATCTTGTAAAGCCAGGATGTACAGCAGCCTGTGCTGCAGAGCATTCAAGCATTCCCATGGAATATCACAGTGTGGATCTTGCGAGCCAAAAAAGCAAGGAAGAAAAGGCAAGGAAAGGAACAAAAATAACAATGAGATGGTGTGTTAGGAAGATAAATGAAGGAGAAACACAATTACAAGAAGCAAGAAATACAGCATGAAGGCAAGAACCCAAGGAAGGGGGTGTGTGAGAAGAAGGGATGAAAGTCAACTAGTGGACTGGTTTCCATTATATTAATTTCCTCCATAATTACCATTGCCACTTAGACTTTTATCAGGACAAGGCCTGCCAGAGAAACACTGCAGCACAGTACTCTCTGTTCATGCCAAAGTGGCAAAACCTTTATGTCACATATCTGGAAAGATACTGTGTCCTTCTCTATCAGAATCCTCTGCTGGGTCACCCAAGTCCTGGTGCCTGCTCGCTGTCCTGTCAGCCAGCTCCAAGTGAATCAAAGTGATGGTTCCTGGTGTTCACTGTACAAAGACATTTTGTAATGCTCTGTATGAGTCTCTGTGGCTGCTTCTTGGTGCTGTCAGCTGGCACAGTGGTGTAACCTTCTCCTTCCCTCTGAATTTTGACAAAAACAAACGGTTGCAGCTTGGCACAGAGAGTGATGTCAGAGAGGCAGGAGAGCCACAGCACAAGGGCGAGGAAGCCATGAACAGCACAACGCTGACCATCAGACGAGTCTGCATGATCCAGTTTACAATGTCAGGACAGCTGACTGAGCAGGGGAAGATTTTGATTTTCTGCACTCACTTTGGAGTAAGCTGGTGCTGAAGGCAAAGCAGTTTCCCAACAGATGGCCTCAAGGTCGGGCTTTAGCCATGACACAATCCCCAAACTGCTGTAGCCCGGGCGGGGAGGGCAGAGAGGGAGACCTGCAAAGGGTTAAAGCTCCAGCTAAACAAAAGTCAGCCACCGTGTAATTAAAACTCTACCTTTGTTGTATTGTCAAGAGTTAGCCTGTGACATAGGAAATATTTAAAGGAGCAGGCTGTTCAGCTAATTTGTGTGTGAGTGAACTGCTTAGACAGTCCTATCCTAAATTAACTGTAAGACCACCCACCGAGCTCGCCTCATAAAGGGCCAGGATTGCTCAGCTTCGTTCTGTATAACCGTTCAATAATTACTAGATAAATGCATAACTAAAACCTCTATTACACTAATAATTTGTACTGAGATAGATGTGTGGGACACCATGCTGGGTTAATTTGTCATCCCTGCAGCAAACTTCTAAAGAGGGCTCTTTTGCAGAGGAGTTGTGTTAATATGTTGCTCCAGTGAGGACATGTTAGAGCAACAAGATGACTTGGTCGCTTAATCTCCTAAAGAGGCAAAATGCCTGGAGGGGAAGTGCCAGAAAGAAGAAAGGGGGGTGATTAACACAGTGGACCCAGATTTAAACTCATCCTGACAAAAGGAGCTGATCTAACTGAGCAAAAGAATGGGGGAAAAAAAAAAAAAGAGGGAGTGTTAAAAATACTAATAGGATTTCATGCATCCCTAAAAAATAATGTAAAAATAAAGTGCTGCAGGAACAAAGTATTTTGCCCATGCTTTTCCTGATGCTGTGTTTGGTTCCTTTGCTCTCTTTGATGTATCTGTGGAGTTAAACTATATACTTTAAACAGTGCAGTGAACTATAATATTTTTATCTCTGCTTTATGCTAAATTTTTCTAGCTTCAGACACACACAAAAAGCACATTATTGCTTTAAATATGGAACCCATGTTTAAGCATCAGAGCTCTGGATTTTCAACCTCCTCTATTGACAGAACCATAAATCATGTTAAAGTTAAGTGAATTACTGTAGCGTGGAACTATAGCTTTAACAATGTTTATGTAGTATCAGCTTACCATCTACAGAATGAAAGGGAGGAAAAACACTGATATTAGAAATGGGAATGTGGAGTCCTATTAACTTAACAGCAATATATCACTCCAAAGTCACAGATTCCATTACCATGCCCTTTTTAGTATCAAAGCCGAATTATATCATCACACACATAAAGGTTGTAGTTTTTAAGAGAATTTACATTTCTATTGTAAACTTATCAACTGCATTTCATTATAAGAAAGACATGATATATTCTCCTAGCAGTAGTTTTTATCTTATGATGAGAATATATGAGAATGCATCATGAGTATTAGAAGTAATAATAATATGCAGAAGTTGACAGCATTTGATGCGAGGCAGGAATTCTACAAAATATGTTGAATTAGAGTATTTTTGACCTCTAGCTGTAGTCTTGGAAGGAAGGAGTGCTTTCTATAGGTCTGATTTTTATTTCTGTCCCAATGTAATCAATTCCATAGTATTCTGAGCTCCCAAAGGCAGCAGAATTCTGACATGTTTTAAAACATTCTGCTCAAAAATAGCTAACTTAACTGGCCCCTGCCCGTGCCAGAATCTGGAACCAGTGCTCAGTTCAGCTCTACAGGTTTTCAAAAGCAGCCTGTAATACTCAGCAGCCCAGAGTACACCAATAAACCCTGAGCTCAAACACAGCCCTCAGCATATTTTCCTTTTGCTAGGAGCTCCGTGGGCCTTGGCAAAATGTCCTCCTGCCTCCCACTTGCTACTGCAAAATTTCTTGCAGGAAGAGTGTTTCTGAACAAAGGGTCCAGGTGCCTTGTACCACTCAGAGCAGCAGAAAAGGGCTGAGAGCCAGCCCTGATCTGGAGATACCGTGGCTCTGTTCTTTTCAGCAGTGCTTAGCTGGCCAGCTGCACTTGACTCCTGGAGCTGAGAGATGGAGAGCCTGAAATTCAGCCCATCTTTTTGGTGTTCATGGACAGGAACAGATCCTCCATCCACCCTCTCTAGGGTGTCTCACTGCCTCTTGCACTGGTCAGCTGTTTCTGTTATATTTGAAATCTTTCATCTGTGTCTGTCTACAGAATGTGGGAGTGAGAGATACCTAAATTTTACCAATGCTCAGAGGGTAAAGCCTGTTTTTGTCCTCCAGCTCCATGATTTCCCAGCCTTGTCACTGTGCAAATGGGAATGTGAGATGGGATCAGTTTGCATTTAGCTCATCCTTGGACCTGACAAACATGTTACTAAACAGCCCCTTTGCACCATTATGGGACTTGACAAATACCTGACTTTTCCAGGGATGTGAATTCCCTTCCAAGGACTCATCCTAGGACTGGTCAGTCCTACCCTCAGCAGCTCAGTGTTTAAGTAGAGGCAGGTTTTGCCAACCTGACTAAGCAAGTCCTCCACTTGTATCACCCTAAAGTCTGTTCCTAATGGGCAGTAAGAAAAATGGGGACTTTCAGAAACATTTGAAAGTGTTACAGGGAAGCAGTTCCCATTGAAACTCAAAAGCAGTTATTGAATTCTCTCAGGACCTCTGCAAATCCCAGCCCAAGTTTCTTAATTATTTTTTTTCTTGTTTGGATAACTGCTTTCATCACCAAAATCTGTGGGCTTAAAGCTATTGTTTTAGGCTTCCATTCTTTACCTCTTGTATTGTATTATACACAGAAGTGTAAGTTCCTTTCAACAAATTTGGATTATTGCCAGATCTCCTTATTAAAAAGTCACTCTTCATATTTCCGATAAACACAGCTGTTTCATGGTGTTTGAAAGCATTTCACATCAGCCAGCATGGTGGCTTAGCCAATTAGTCCTCTAATATGGTCAATTTTGAGAATAAGTACCTTTGGGGTACAAAGGGTGGGATCCATCTCGCATAATTTGAACTGGCATCCCTGGAATGGCAGCAGAAAGTTTGCGGCACACAGGGAGTTAAAACAACTTAGAAGCCTGACGTGGAAGTCGCTAGCAGAACAAACTGTTCTCTAACATTTCCAGGGAAATGACTTTTCAGAAAATACTTTCTTAATTGTAATGAAGCCAATTATAATGGCCTCAAAAACAAGCGGATAAAAAACGATCCCGTTTCATTATGGTTCTAATGTTACTATTTCTAGGAAGGCTGATCAATCTTTAATGAAGTATTAGTAAACTTAATTATCACTTTATAGAGGAGGTATCTGAGCACTGTGCCCTGATCCAGCTGGTGGGCCAGCCCTGGTGCCTGTGAGGGAGCAGTGGTTGTGATTCCCAGCACTTCTCCCTGGAACAGTCCGGGGTGATAACACCTTTTCCTGACCAATACCAAACCACCCTTTCAAAGACTTCAAACGACTGCAGGAAGAAAGGAATTCCATCCAGTGGTGTGGACTTGAAGGGGCTGGCAGGGCTTTTTCTGGAAGAGGAGATGGAAGGTGGATGGATCAATATGTGCCCCCATATGTTGGGCTGTGCTGGTGGAAAGCCTGTCTGAGCACTGCAGGTGTCCCTTCACCATGTCAGCAAGCACTCCCTGGGAGCAAGGATCCCAGGGCTCTTTATTAGGAACTGCTCCTTTGTTCCAGGATCCTAAAAATCTGAAGAAAACTGTGACCTGTTTCAAATTAAGTGATCCTTTATTGTCTCATCACTTGCTCGGACAGAATTCACAATTTTGGCTCTTCTTCAGAGCCTCGGCCACATGCAGCGCTCACCTAATCAATGGGTGCAGCTTCTTTTATTGGTTACTTACTTGGTTACTTCAAATCGAGAAGGGGAAAGGCAAGACAGAGCTGCATAATCAGAATTCAGCATTCTGAAAAATCCTGTGACTTCTGTGCTGCACAACACCACGAGCTCATAAAACACTGAGGAATCCAGTGTAGCACGCAACAGCTGTACTGCATAATTACTTGGCCCAATAGCAGCAGCTTTAAAATACTGGTATATCTGTTGCAGGCCACCATACATTACCATCTCATTTTCAATAAAAAGTCTGGGATGTTTCAGACCAGCTTCAATGGAATTAGAATCATGTGTGCTTTGAAATATTTATGCTCGCCTTGAGATGGAAGGATAACTCCTGCCTCCAGCCCCTACACAAAATAACAGATTTCATAACGCCAGAGAGTCCAACTCCTCCATACCTACAGCAGGTAGAAATGAAGTTCTGATCTTGAGTACACATCTTTTCATAGATTGCAGAAGTCATATTTTATGTCATTTACTGAGGTCAATAATAAAATATAAATGTCACAGGCTGAAAGACGCCAGGAGAAATATGGTTTGGCAGGATGGAGCTGCTTAGGGATACATAAATAATAAGTCAATAAGTAAATAAATAATAGACAAAGACCTATTTTATCTTCCATTTGAAGATCTCAAAGAATTTACAATCTCTGATTGAGACTTGTAATATCCCGTCAGAGGTAATAAGAGCCTCTTCTCTTACACAGGGTAATTTCCATCACTGTAGGTGTGGGTTTAGGAATTAAAGACTTTATCATTTTTATTAAGTCTGAAAATCATGACTGAAAGGGCCCTTGGCCTTTTTAGAGGCAAACAGGGATAATAATGACCTGCTTCATTACCCCTTGTGCTTTAACTGATTAAAAATGCTTGTGAGGGCCCCTATATTTGGAAGCACTGTTGTGTTCTGCACTCAGAACTTGTTGGAGTGGCCAGTTTTGCACTCTCCAGAGTTGCTGACCACAACACAGCTATCAGAGTAATGGTCTGTGTCTGGGCCAGCAGATTTTAGACTTTAACATTTAATTCCCTCTCTCTAGCATCAGGCAGGCACATTTGTAATGTTGATCAGTTTAATAGTAGTGGTTTTTCTCCTCTTATCAAAGAGCCCTTTCTTTTGGCACTTGAGAAATTTGCTATTTCCTAGTCAGAGACTGCAAAAACAAACCTTTGGAGATCCCTGTTGCACTCGTTACTCCTTATGCTAAGAAGAAAATGACCCCTCCACGTCAGTGTATGGCACAGGCTGAGGAATGATGCCAGTTTTCTTGTTTCCCTCCCCCAGTCCTTCCCTGATCATCAGGAAGCCCTTGGAAATGGGCTGAGGAGCTGGCCAGGGCTCCAGAGAGGAGCCAGGTTCTCCTTGCAGTACTTTGCTGTGCTGCATTATTGTTGGTCCTTTCTGCATTCGTTTTGCTTCTCTCTCCTTGGGCAGGTCACTGACACACACTCTCCACTTTCTTTTCTACCCTGACATGCTGAGGAGGTCAGGACAGCAGAGAAAGGCTTGCTCCTTACATGCCACTGAGTATTTCTTTCATCTTTCTTACAGCAAATCAAATTATCAAATTAAGACCCATACTTTGGAAAAGCTAAATACAATGTTGTCTCAGGCCTAGCTTTGAATTCCCACATGTTCCCTGGATACAATTCTTTATTCCTTCTTGACTGAGATGCATTTCAATCTCCTTTTCACCCAGCAGACAAACAGAAATGAGTTTGTTCATAAAGGACAGTGCAATTGCATAACAATTTCAAATAGTACTAAAAGAGCTGGTACTAAAAGGAAATTCTCTTTTTATATTTCAGAAATTCCAGTTTATTCCTTACTTAATTAGATGTTTGTCACATAAATGTCCATTTCTCACTTTTATCTTCATCCTTCATATTCCATCTGGCACACAAGGAAAGGGGGAACTACAAAAGCAGATACAAAGAAAGGGAGGAAGACAGAAATAATGTAGGCTAATAAAAATTTCGTTGTAGTCATCAAAAGGCTGTCTGGGATCTACCTGACTGAAGGTGTGTGGGTAGAGTGGAGGTGTCGACCTCAGAGCAGCACCAGTGAAAGGCAGGGGATTATTTTGGGGTGAGGTGGCTCCTTGGACACTGTTGAGTTCTCTGTCCATTGCAATGATTGTCTCCATGGTGGTCACTCACAGTTACAGAAGGGAATCCCCCTTTGGAATCTCCACCTTTGATGTTTCTCATTTTATTTGGGACATTTCCAACAGAATTAAAGGGAGCAGAATTGTGGGGTTAACGTGGACACAGGGGAGCTTTTCATGGCCAGGACAAGGGTTTCACATCCATCCCATACCAGCACCCCTGGCATGAGTGCAGCTCTTTTTTGGTGGTGGTGTCAGAGCAATAATTCCTATGCTGTGGTGGAAAGGGACGTGTACAGAAGGGCTGCCCAGCCAGCCCTTAATGAATGTTTACAGGAAAAGGCAGTAGTTTCCCTGCTGCTGTTTCTGAGTTCACATTTTATCCACATCCTCAGGCTCTTGAGTTTGCTAATGGTTTAATAATGCTAAAGAAAAAAAAGTTATTAATAAAGTGTCATATTATTAAACTGGCAATGAACAAGAGTAAGAAGCAGATTTTAGCTTTTATTTAACTGAAGGTCTTTCATAACATTCATCATGAAATGAATGTTTGCTCATTTGTGTTTGATTTTAGTTAACTTTCCTGCATCTCTCAAATTTTTTCCTAAAGTGCCAAAGGCTTTTTTTTTTTTTGCTCTTGTATATTTAAATTATTTCCAAGCCAACACCTGAGTTTCTGCAGGATTTCCCCTCCCTTGCATAGCCTTTATCTGATTGGTCAAATGCAGTGTAAAAGCACAATCTCTGCACATGGATACCCCTGTAAAGACTCTTAGAGAGCAACAATGGCTGTTTGGTGAGAAATAAACAATGATTTACAGATGAGCTTGTGTGCAACCAGATTAATTGGTCATTCTGAAGGAAGAGTGAATCCTCATTTTAAAGGGAGAATTCATGGCACTGTAAGTGGCAGCAGTTGCTGCCTCGTGGTGACAACTAACAATGGGAAGCACTGTGGGGTAACAAGAACCCAACACAATATATTTTGAAGGCCAAGGAACTGGGCAAAGGTGTCACATAATGTAGGAGAGCAAAAGGCTCTGGAGCTGCACTTGTAGTTCTGCTGAAATCAGCTGAGGGTAAAATCGGTCATTGCCAATGGGCTCGTGTTCATCACACCTCTGCACCTTCTCTGGAGTGCATTTTCCAGCTGGCTTGTTGGCCCATAAATTCACCAAATTAAACTTCACCCCTGAGAGCGAGCTGGGGGCTTGCTGAAGATTTGAGCCCAGCGTTATTCAGGAGAAATGTAAATGTAATTTTCCAAACGATCTCGCCACTTTGTGCATGTTCATTAAACGAAAACACGTTACTTAAAATAAATGTTCCTGAAGTGAGATGGGAAAAAAAACCCTCAACAACAAGAAGTGTTAGACCGTCTTTAAATTATCGACCGTTTATACTACAATGTAAAATGGATTCGTATGTGCAAATCCAAGTTACATGAAATGTCAATTAAATCAACCCTAATCTCCCAAATACATTTTTTTATTGCCTGATTGATGAGGGCTGCTCTTAAGGTGATGAATAGTTTTCACTCTCACAAAGGACTGCTGATTCCTTTCTACGTGTCCACTAAAAACACAGAAAATCCTTCAAAATGTCTGGCTCCGTTTGCTTCCAGGATCTAGATGAAGTGAGTGTAGGACACAATGTGGTCTAATATATTAATTGATGTATAAACAATACTGTACATTTAAAAACAAACCAACAACAAATTTTAAAAAAAAGCTACTTAAAACTACAACAGATTTAAACTGTTTTATTTTCCAGAGGCAAAGCTCTATATAACGTCTTTGTTTTCTTTCCTATAGCAAGTCCACATGCAACACCATCGACTCTTCATTTTCCAACATCACCCATTATTCAACAGCCTGGGCCATACTTCTCACACCCAGCAATCCGCTATCATCCTCAGGAGACTCTGAAAGAGTTTGTCCAACTTGTCTGCCCCGACGCTGGTCAGCAGGCTGGACAGGTGGGGTTCCTAAATGTAAGGAAGCCGTTTTTCTTTCTTCAGAAGTGTTTGTCCTTTGTAAAAATTAACCACGGGGTTATTGATGGGGTTATTTTAACAGCATGTCGCCTGAAGGAGCGTGCCTTGAGTAGCTGTTGGAAGGGAGAACAACAACAACAAAAAAAATTATATATATAATAATAATAATAATAATGCTGTGCTGCAAAAGTATTTAAAAAAAAAACAAGAGACCTCCCCAAAAAAACCACTCGACCACATTGTGGTGGAAGTAGCTTAAAGTGTCAGAGAAGCTGGTGCTTCAGTGACCTGCTGGGTCCCCCCACAAACGACTTTGCTGCATGTGTTGTAACCCTTGTGGAACCAGGGTTAACAAAATACCAAGGCAGAATAATTTTTATTAATTATTTTTGAAGTTCAGGGGAGAGTGGGGGGGAAAGAGCAGGAAAAGGGAGGGTGAGAAACAGATGTTTCAGATCAGCTAAGTTCATTAAAAAAAAAAAAGATACTGCCTTATAGCACTTTAGATCAAGTTGACCAGTACTTGAACTCAAGATGTTAAAAGTACAGTTTATTATGGTTTGTTATTTCTGTAAGCAGTTATCTTTTCCCCTTATCTCTATGAAAAATTAAGCAGAGTTCCAAAGCTTCAAATAACCATTTTCTTTTTTTTTTTAATCAAATAAAGTGAATCATCTTGCTATTATTGAAATAGCATTCTGGACGAATACAGAATTTATAAAATTTATGTAAATCAAATCTAAAATAATGCTCTGAATATTTCATGAAATGTAATGCATGTAACTTTTTCCAGCCAATGAAGTAATAACTGGCAAAATTACTGCTTCTCTCCTGACATACTGAAAGTGTTAATGAGAATTAGTTTAATTATTAGCATCTAATTTATTACACTTATTTAATAAGCTGTATTGTTCTCAGTGTTTTCCTTTCCCCAGCAGAAAAACTGACTCTACTTATTCCAGCCAGTCCTGGCTTTGAATAATGTCTGCAATATGTTAGCAGATACATTTATGTCTAGACAACAAATCAATACAGTGCTTTTCTTTTTCCTTGAGTATTCATTTGCTTAATTTATCCCAAACCATTCAGCATTATGAACTGTTAGCACACTCACAATGAACAGGCAGCAGGGGTCTTCTTGGCAGGAAAGGGACCTAATTGGGAGACAAGATAGTGTTTGAGAGATGTCACTAATATATTAGTTTATTAAAGGTGCTGGATGTTGGAAAAATAAACATCCCTGAAGGATTGCTTCTTGCTGCAAACTCTAGTAACTGCAGTCTTTGAAGTCTGTGGGAGTGCTGCTAAGTTAAATGCAGATGAACTTGAGTCTTACTTGTCCCCTGAACCATTTTTTTGCTCTAGCACGAGTGTGATTTGCACCTCCACGACTTTAAGGCCTTTTGTCAGTGCCAGAGCAGGTGAAATGAAAATAAAGTCCCAAGTGTTTTGCCAGGATGGGTATTTTGTCCCCGGCAATTCAGGCTAATGGAAACCCTATCAGGAATTAAAATATTATTTTCTTTAGCAGTACTTAGAATATGGATCTGTGTTTAAAGCTGAGCTTTTATCATCAATGGAAAAGCCAATGTTCAGTGCCAGAAGAGCTGCAGTGAGATCAATTTGTAGAGTGCTGTCGAAAATGATCTCATCATTTTTGTCACTAAAATGGAACACCTGATTCACAGCCTGTCCTACTTTCTCTTTATAATGGTATTTGGCATCTATCTGTATGGTTTTCAAGTGTCCAGGCTGGGTTACATTTAAAATGTAAACTTAATAAGCTGGGGGGAGGGTTGGCATGTTTTTCTAAGCCTGATTCCTGTTTTTGTGATACTTGAAAACACTTTTACTTACGGACACATTTTTCTGGTGATTAATTGAAAGACCACACTCATATAGCTGATCCCCTTCAGCCTGTGACTGACCACATCCCAGACTGAAGGGAGGGTGGTTTTTCTCCCAGTGTGTAAAATGAAGCTGTTCTAAGTTCAGTCATTTCTCCATATGATTCTAATGGCAGCTAAACCAAGAGCTACACTATTGCTAACTCAAAAGGGATGTGGGAGAGCAGTTATTTTAATATACACTCATTCATTTTCCTGTAATGAGATACCAGCATGATTTTTAAGACCACCAAAAATGCTTGTTTTTTCTCTTAATGAGCAGTATCTTTAAGAAATTTACACTCCAGTCCTAGACACTGATATCCTGAGGGTATAACAGAGGCACAAAACTGGGGGATTTTAGGGGTCAAAAATACTGCTTCACCTCTCACTGAGCATGGGTTAGTGCTGCAGGAAATGTAAAGAGGAGAAGAATTATTCCAGGACTATTTAATCTTAGTTCAGACAAGCTGCTAATAGGACAAGTGTTTAAAAGCCAGAATTGCCATAGTTTCACAAGGTTCACAGGGTTTGACACAAAGATCCTTGAAGTCCATGGAGAATTTGAGCCAGCACTTTCTTTACCACCTCTCAAGTAACTGTAAATGTATTGCACACAGTTTTTAACTAGATTTGTTTTTACTGGAGGTTCCTAATAGCTGATTTTTAGTATAATTTTTGTCTGTTTGCTTGTTTCTCGGCAGCCCAATGGTAGCAGCCAAGGCAAGGTGCACAATCCATTCCTTCCTACCCCAATGTTGCCACCACCACCTCCGCCACCAATGGCTAGGCCTGTGCCTCTGCCAGTGCCAGACACAAAACCTCCAACCACATCAACAGAAGGAGGGGCCACCTCTCCCACTTCTCCAAGTAAGTATAGACGCAGCGGGATCCACGGGCAGGGATAAGGACTGCACACACCTTGGGAAGCAGGAGAGCTCTCTGCTCTCCACCATGGACAAAACTCTGAGATGCTTCTGTGTTAGCAGGGAAAGCCTTAGCTCAAGGTTGCAGTTTTATTTTTGACTTGGTTGGCGTTTCTCACAACCACGTGCGAGGGGAATCGAGACCGGTGGCTCGGCTGTGACACAGAGCTCGGATCTTTGGGGTCTTGTTTGCTGCCATCAGGATTCAAGTTGATATCTCACCCCTGGAAGTGCTCAGGGCCAGGCTGGATGGGCCTCTGAGCAACCTGATCCAGTGGAAGGTGGCAGAGGGGTTGGAACTGGGTGATCTTTAAGATCCCTTCCAACCCAAACTATTCCATGGTTTTGTGATAAGTTGTGTCTCAAGCCAGGCTTTACAGGGTAGATCCCACATGGAAGTCAGGCAATTTCCTTGAAAACATCCCTGCTTGTACACACTGGGCTAAACTAACAACCCTTTCCAGTTTACTTCAATTGTCATTCTTTTGGGAATAAATCTTCCCAGATTAAGCCAGACATCTTTCCCTTATGCCGTGCATTTGAGGCAAGAAGTTTTGGTATGTCTTAGGGCCAGGGAGAAAGCTCTAATCCTCTCCCACCACCCACACGGCTCCCATATGCATTTTGTATAGCCACAAGTCAAATTTACGAATTCCTGGATACACACTTGGGGATAGCACTTTGGAGTCACTCTTCTGGGAAACAAATGCAATTCAGCTGTGTCTGATGCTTTAAAAAAAAGTCTGGATGTTCAGGGAGTTAATTGTGAAATGATTTAATGAAGCTATGCTCAAACTGACATTTAAAAACAAAAGGGAAGCTTTCAGTGCTTTAATGGCAACTGTAGGGGACTTGTTCCACAGTGAAGGGAGTCCAAATAACATCCACAAACAAAAATCAATCTAATCGAAAGAGCAAATCCCTTTGTGTGCTTTTCAAGCTTATTATTTAAATGCTATATGCAACCACTGCTGGATGTGCAAAGAGGTACTCACTCTTCAGACCAAGTGAAGCCTACATTTCTAAAGCTTTATACACTGTTCAGGAGACTTGCAAAGGTTCCAGGGGGCATTTTTAAAATCTGGTAGTTCCTCAGAGGTTTTCATTGCCTTCTGCTACACGATAGTGCATCAACTGCAAACTCAGCAAGATGCTCTGGCTCGCTTGGAAATTGAAATGGGTTTTAGTATGAGACAGTCTGGTGAGATTGTGAACACGATCTTCTAGAATCAGGACTTCTCAAATTGATCAGCAGATTTTTGTTGAGTGAAGAAGTTGATTCATTCCCTCCCCTCCGCTCCTCTTTCTGACCTTAGACCAACACTGGTGCTGTCAGGAAGGTTTGACACTTTCCAAGGGGACTTTTGAGTCCTATCAATAAGATTCAGCGGTGGGATCTAAAAGGTTAATGTTTAGTCATAGTTATCACTGAACACAGTCAGCAGTGCCTTACTATTTCCTTGCCTTCAGAACCGGGAAAAACAAAACTAGGTCAGTGTGTACTTGTCATTACGGTTGTGACTCAGTTTACTGGCAGTGTTTGGTGTCAAAAAGAAAAGAAAAAATTCCCAACAACATTTTAGCACTAATCTTAATTTTTATGATATGGTGATTGTGTAAACAAGCTCAGAGTGTGTCTAGCCAGATTCTCAGCTGGCAGAAAAATGGGTATTTCTCCTCTGAAGGGAGCAGGACACCCATCGGTGTCTGCTTGGGGCTGGTCACTGGGCTCTGTGTTCAGCAGACAGCTGCCACGTTAATTGGGAATGGAGGTTTTCTCAAGAGCAGCCAGTTAATGGTATTTAAACAAAAGATTAGGAAAATAATTACTGTTTGTTAATTAGCCACGCTGATGACTAAACATATAGTTCTGTACATATTCAGGCACGCATCTTCCTTTTGGTGAGGGGTTTGAATAACAGTGACTCGAGTTGTAAACAAGCATATAATTTAATTTAGGGGAAAATTTTACAGAAAAGTAGATTATAGGAAATATTTTCTAAGAAAAACTATGACATGTAAACCAAAGCCAGTGGAAGCATTGGCCACATAAAGAGGAAAGCAAACTGAAGTTTGAGGCGTCGCAGGCAGGGTTTGCCAGGAGGACCCACTGGGCTCCATTCAGTGTGTCAATCAGGACCAACCCTCCATTTCCCTCCGTGTTTATTTTTTCCTTAACTAAATATTAGCCTTCAAACAGCGAGTGCAGATTCACCAGAGTTCCATAAAAGCCTCACAAAAAGGTGTTTTCCATGGTTACGAGCTGCTGGAGCGCACCGGTTCTGGGAGTGTCGCCGGGCTATGGCTGACTGCCCCGCAGAGCTTGAGGATATTGGAAAGTCACTAATGCAACAAAGGCAGGAGTGATGTTAAATTTTGGCCAGACTCTCTCCTTAGCCGTGTGGAAGAGAATGATCCCCCCTCCTCCCTAGGAAATGGAGTGAAAGGGGTTGGCATTTGCTCCATTCTCCTTCCCTTTTTTGGTCTAGCAGAAAGCCCTCAGCAGAAACAAAATGCAGTCACGGCCCAACCAAAAATTGGAATATGGCCCTCCTGAGGGGTGCAGGAGCCAGGAGCAGCTGTTCAATACAGCATGGCCTCCTGGGAATGAGAGCTAAAAATCACAACAAGGTGGTTAATGATTCTCAGAGCAATAGTGAAACTCTCCAGCTGTGACATTAACCAAAACATGAACATTAGTGCTGTCCAAGGAAGGAAGAGCCCCTGGAGATGCACACTGGGGATTTGCCACTACTGGGTGGCCAGGCATGCTCTGGGAGCTGACAATTTCAGCTGTGAATCCTGTGAATCCTTTCCCTTTGGAAAGCCAGCATTTTCCTCAGTCAGATGGCACAATGGAGATAGGATTCACAAGGTTTGGGATGTTCATTTTTCCTCCACAAAACCTTTTTCAATAGAATATATCTTTGATACCAGAAGCAGACCCAACATTATCTTATCTCAGATCTCTTCTTGATTTTCTTTGGTTGGTAACCCATTGCAAACACAACACAATATTTTCTTGAACTTGGCAGTTTTGGGGTTTTATATCTTACTGCCCAAAGCAAACACCACCTCCACTACATTCCACTTGGGCTTTATCACTATCATAATTAAATCATTCCAGAGCAGCCTAAGATACTGCCATCCTGTATTCCCTGACTTTTAAACAGCTTTTTAAAACAAAGTGTTATTTTCTGAGATTCACAACTCTTAACTTAAGTGAACTCATTACTGGTTAATGTCCCTTTGAACAAAAGAGTTTTCTTGTTAAATGGCATTTGTGTCAGGATGAGGAGAATTATCTTGTGGCTGTAGCACAGGATTCATAAAGCCAAGTGCCAGGTCCTGCCCTTGGGTCACAACATCCCGTGGAGCTCTCCAGGCTTGGGACAGAGTGGCTGGGAAGCTGGAAAAGGACTTGAGGATGTTGGTCAGCAGCAGCTGAACATGAGTCCAAGTGTGCCCAGGTGGCCAAGAAGGCCAAAGGCACCCAGCCTGGATCAGCTCTGGTGTGGCCACAGGACCAGGGCTGGGCTGTCCCCTGTGCTGGGCACTGGTGAGGGCACACCTCGAATCCAGTAGAAAAACATGGAAGTGCTGGAGAGTGTCCAGGGAAAGGAATGGATCTGGGGAAGGGTCTGGAGCTCCAGGAGTGGCTGAGGGAGTTGAGGGGGCTCAGCCTGGACAAAAGGGGGCTCAGGGGGAACCTTGTGGCTCTGCTGTCTAGGGGACAGCTAGGGAGTAGTAGGACTCTGGTCTCAGGGAACAGGGACAGAACAAGAGGAAATGGCCTCAGGTCACACCAAGGGAGGTTTATATTTGATATTGGGAAAAATTTCTTCAAAATAGTGGTCAAGCACTGGAGCAGAGGTAGTAGTGTACTCCCCATCCCTGGAGGGATTTAAAAGCCCTGTGGATGTGGCACTTGGGGACATGGGTTAGTGGTGGCCTTGGCAGTGCTGGGGTAGGGGTTGGACTCAATGATCTTAAAGGTCTTTTCCAACCTAAACATTTCCATGATCCTGCAATCAGATTGGCTTTCTCTCCCTTCCTCTGCTATGCATTGACTGAGCACCTTCTGGGCAAGTTTGAGCTCTCTGTTTGCTCTTTTCCCCATCCATAAAAAAGAGGGCTGACTATTATTCAATTTCCTAAAATTTGCAGTTCCCTCTCTGATACTCGGCTGCAGGATGCACTGCAGTAGGAATTGTTCTACTACACCACATTCCTCCAGTTAATCCTCTTTCTGCAGCTTGAGAAACAGGGCAACTCTTCACATCAAACACATGTACCTGTCATCTTGGTCTGTAAAAGGGAGTGGTACATTAGGTCATCACTCTCCCAAATCATCTTTGCCAGTCCTTTTAATCCAGAACGATGATAAATTACACACTCCTGCTCTCAATAGCAATTATTTCAGGAAAGTATATTTAAAAGTAACATTTCCCTACTGCAGGCAACTTTAAAACACACAACATCCCCAAAACTGTTTGTTTGTCTTGTCTTTCATACAATTTCTTGCCATTTTGGCTAAATATCAAAACTGTCTGTGTGAGCAAATGTTCTTTCTCTGCCAGCTCCTGTTTTGCTTGTTCCTGAAGTGAAGCATCATAGCAAATTTGTGGCATCACATTCATTCCCTTGGCTGTGGGCTATGATGTTGCAGACAATCTTTAGTGAATTCCAGTAGCAGAAAGAGCAGGCTGGGCAGGAAGCTGTTGCTCTTCATGCCCAACAGGACACCTATCAGCTGGTGTGAACCAGGGCAGGTCTCTGCCATTCCCATGCAGCAAAGCTGATAAAATCTGGAGAAGATCTGCCTAAGATCTGGCTGCTGTTCCTTGTTCCTTTCCATGCTTTGGCTTTTCCCAAACTGGAGTTTGAAGACCCCAGCATAGGCTTAGCTTATATTTATGCTATAATATAATGTGACCCAGCTTTATCCAGTGAGACAGTTTGCCCCATCCTAATTCTGGGGCAAAGTCTAGGGATCAGACCTCCAGGAATCCCACCTCCATGTCAACCAAGGGTATTTATCTGAAGACAGTAAGATGCAGCTGGAAGTTGATCATGGTCTAAGCAACACTCAGTACTTCTCCGTTTCCTGAAACAAATCTCCCCCTAGCAGGGGAATGTGTATTCCATGTCAGTTTAATATTCCCAGCCAAAATGGCCCCTTCCAATCCACAAACATCCCGGGACATTTTACAGCAAAGAGGGAACAGCACCTTGGGAGAGTCCAGTGTAAATCCTCTGCATATTTGTCGTTTTGGTGCTCTTCCCTCCTTGGCTTCATCAGTGCAGTTATATGACCTGAAGGAAATACCAAGCTGACATCTGAGTATTTTCAGAAAGCAAATTAAACATCGTTTGGAGCGGAAGGAAGGTATACATAGCAACTCACCCAGCGAGCTTTGAGGGGACTTTTGTGCATATTGCACACTTTTCAAATGCTTTCGAATTTTTTTGTTTGAACAGAGAAGCCATTTAAGTCAGCATTCTGCTGGTTCCCCTTTGATTTTCTACCAAATATCACAGCAAAAGTATCTGCCAGCGGGGAACTGTAAACAAGATCTTGAGTTCCTTCCCTTCTGGGTGGAACTTACCTGCTCCAAGGGATTAAATGGCCTCTCCACTCAATCTGCTTCTTTAAAAGTAGACCAGGAGAACCAAACAACAGATGTTTGATTTGTGAGCTCTCAGTTAATTTTCCCCACTGTAGAAGGAATTCTTAGTCTTGCACAATATTAGTTCGTTATTTTTTAAAAAAAAGAATACCTCCACAAAGGAGAGCACAGAAGAATCTTAATACAAGGCACTAGCAACAGGGAAATGCCCTTTGCAAATATGTGGCTTCTTTGAATTATTAACCAAATTAACATGGTAAAAGTGACGAGAACATCTCACCAGATCTACTCAGTAAATTTCTTCCTTGATTTGCAGGTAGGAGTAACATCCAGCTTACCTGCTCATAATATTCAAGCTTCACCACGATTTGCAAAACCATCTCAGGAAGATGAATGTTAAAATTACTTTAAGACTCTGTGAAGGAGAAGTGTTCCTTGCATGATTTTTGCAAGTGTTAGCTTCTTGGAGAGAAAAGCTCACCTCACCAGAAACAAGTGGGAAAAATTCCTGCTTAGAATCCAGGAGTGCCTTATCTCCCCTCATATCAGTAGGAAATGAAGATATGCAGTTCCTGGGGTGATTTCAGGGAATCTTGACAAAGGGAGTTTTCTGATGAAACTGTGAGAGCTAAGAGGCATCACAAGACATTTGTGGGACTTCAAGGATGTGGTTCTGCATGCTCCTGGACTTGGGAACTCATCACCCAAGGGCTGTGTGGGAGGCAGAACATCCACATGGTCCAAGTGCAGATTGGACATTGGGTGAGAAATCCCTCCAGGGCCTTGAATACAGGAAGTCCCTGAACTGAAAATAATCAGAGGTGGGAAAGAATGGGAGAAAGTAAATATGTGACCTGTTTTGGTTGCATCTGCTTATGACTTCTAAGAGAGGTGACAATGGCCAAGGTGGAGCATTGGTCTGATTTGGCAGTCTTAAACCAAAAGCTCCTCCTCTTCATTAAACATTTGCTTTCAGAAAGGTAAAAGAGTTTCCTCCACACAGCCAACTCAGTGTCTTCTCTGACTCTTAACTCACTTTACTTTTCTGTAATGTTGAGGCCTCAACATTATATTTAGCCTGACTGGAATTTGGCAAGTAACTTTCCTTTTACTATTGTTTTTTTTTGTCTCTTTACTGGATAGTTAGGTTGTCTGGGGATTTTATTCAGCAGAATGCATTCCCATAAATATATTCAAAATAGATAGGAGCCCTCTTTGTATTAAGGCATCTATTTGCGTTATTCGAATTTAGATCTAAACATGCAAAAAACTGAGGAAGAGAGACGATTGCTTGAGGGTTTTCAAATGAGAGGAAGACTAAAAATGCATTGAAAGCTTTTGGATGTGGAAGTACGTGGCATTGTGGACAGTTGCAGTGGAGAATATAATGCAACAATAAAATCATTAAAGTACTTCAAGTTTGGAAGTAATCTGGGTTCTTGGCTTGCATTGCATTTAATAGCTTTACATTTATGGGAGCCACTCCAGTTTTTAAAGGCAGCTCCAGCCTTCAGACTGATTGCACTTACCACCCCAGTGAAACTGCAACCCATTAATTTTTTACCGAAAGGATCTTCCTAGTTTGTCAAACACATCAAGTGAACATTTTAGAGAGTGCAGACCACAGCAGTATGAAAACCAAAACTTTATATCCAGTGAGAACGCTGGATTAGCATGAAATAAAGGGTCTGATTCTGTTAATGAGCACTTAGGTAATTCCATTGCTATACAAAACTCTGTTAAAAATAGAGATACCAGACATTCGAGTGAAAACAGTGAGGACCTGCAGAAATCTCCTGTGCCAGCCCATCATGGAAAGGCCTGCAGTGGTTCTCCTTCAGGCTGCAGAGCTGCACACCCTCCCCTGAGCCCACGTTTGTGGCCGTCCCCTTCTCCCAGCAGCCCAGTCCCCTACGTGTCGGTCCCCCCACCATAAAGCCCAAACCTTTCCAGTGTCTCGAACCAAACTCTCGCTCTCTAAAACGTTCGCACATTTCTATGTCAAACATCTGCTTAGGTGGCTCTGAGACAGTGTGTTTTGGTGTTGTTCGTGTGCAATCTAGTGCCGCTTCCTCAACGCATGTGTCCCTTCCCTTCACAGCCTACTCGACACCCAGCACCTCCCCCGCAAACCGATTCGTCAGTGTTGGACCACGGGATCCAAGCTTTGTAAATATCCCTCAACAGACTCAGGTGGGCCGCTTTCGACTTCTCTGTTTGCCTGCAGCCTCTTCTCCTCCTCCTCCAGTGTCCTCTAACGTGTCCCCGCGGAGCAGCTGCCCTGCCGCTGTCACTTCACCCACATGGTCTCAGTAACTACAGTGAAATGTCACTTGCAGTTTGTTTGTCTGTTGTGGTTTTTTCTTTGTTTTGTTTTTTTTTTTTTTTTAATTTATTTTTGGGGCTTGTGTGGTGATAACGCTGCTTTCATAGCTGGAAGGACCTCTCTCTGCTTTCTAAGGTGTTGGCTCCCAGTTGTTTGCTCTAGGGCCGGGGTTTCAAAGGCTTTGGCTCCAACCTGCTCCCCAGGCACTGCATTTAAATGTGTTTAGATTAGATGGTAGGAAGAAATCTTTCCCTGCGAGGGTGGGGTGTCCCTGGTACAGGTTGCCCAGAGAAACTGTGGCTGCCCCATCCCTGGGAGTGTCCAAGGCTAGGCTGGACAAGGCTCGGGGCAACCTGGGCTAGTGGAAGGTGTCCCATGAAACAAGATGATCTTTAGGGTCCCTCCCAACCCAAACCAGTCTGTGATATGTAAAAGGAGCTCAGAGAGACCCATCAGGTACCAGTGCCCTGTAGTCTCCCAGCAGTGACTGCTCCAGTGACTTCCATGTAAAAAAAAATACTCAAATTCCTGGTTGGCCATTTGTATGGTGGGCTTTGAGCGAGCAGATTTTTGTGATTGTGAGCACATCTGTTTTCCTTATGCAAAGAGAAAAAAAGTCCAGTTGCGGCAGGCCTATAAAGCTGGGTTAGCTGAATTCATGGTCCTGCTATGGTCAAATCAGAAGCTCAAGTAAACATTTGTGTTTCTTTAGGAGAAGGACGAGATTTAAATGTGCTTTTTCCAAGCTGTATCAAATTCCCAGGGTCGATTAAGAAAATAGTTGTTGGCAGTTTTGTTAGCAGCTAATTTGAGCCAGATGTTGAAAAAATTAAGTCTGGGCTTAATATCACGTTATCATGGGGGGGAAGGTATAAAAAAGTGAGCAGAGTTAGTGCTTTAGGACAACTGTAGTTTATAGTTTGAAGTGATTGCTTGACTACATTGCAATTCTTTTAAAGGTCAACTACACAAAATATTTGTGATTTTGTTTTGAGCTGGTTGCAGTGACTAAAAAGCAATAATTCAAATAACTGGCAAACTGGGCATTACTACCCTTGGCTCTTGTAAGTTCTTACAATGGTTTATAGGCTTCTGAATAATTAGTGTGCAGATTAATGGCTGTCACATGCCACAGGAGGTGCACGAAGACAGACTCCTCGTTGTGATGGCTTCAGCACCTCCACTGTCACTGAAGCACAGGTCACTCATTCCCAAAGATTTCCAGTTTACAGGGCTGCATGCAGCTGCCTGTGAGCACAACGTGGTTTTTTGCTGTCTGCTCTTTGTGTACAATTTGTTAGGGGCTTTAGTTTATAGCTCTGTGCACAGCACAGGTTAAACTATATCGAATCTCAAACCTTCTCTGCATTAAATAGGGTCACAGAAAGTACAGCAGCAATGCAGAGAGGGGTTTAACCCGTCAGATTCTGGGGGGTTTTTTCATGCCTTAACAAAACTCAGCCTGCACCCCACTTTTCCAGCCTTGTGCTTTATGGGGGTCATGGGTGTGACAAGTTCTCATGCACCTTCCCATTTAAATCATATTTCTCCATTTGTTTTAGAAACAACTGGAATACACAGAAATTCGCTGAAATTGAGAAACAGGAATGTTAAGGTGTACTGCTAAAGTCCTTAAGCATTTGGTCTTTTCCTTCATAGCTCAGGAAACCTGAAACCCTTTGGAGAATGCTACTTACCTTTTCCAGAAGACTTGAAAAACTCCTAGTTGGTAAATTGATTATGTAGTAAGACACAACAGTATTAAGTCTCCAAAGATATTTAAAACTTACTTGCATCCTGCAGCCTAAGTTTCCCAGATAAGTTTGTTGACTGTAAACTTTTATCCTCCTTATTTATGACTTAAATCATTTTAAAGTGCTCTAGCGTTACTTTAAGTGCTCCTCTGTAATGCAGTGTAGTGAATAACAATGCTGTACAGTGAAAAACAATACTCAAGCACAGCTTTCAATTAAAGTCTAACATGCTGCAGTGGGCAAGGAGACTGACTTCCAGTCTCTGACTCCAGCTGCATCTCCCTGCTTCTATACATCATTACACCACCACAACCCACTTGATACTAAATATATAATTTATCAGCAAACTCACTACTTATTTATGAAAGAACTCTGAAGTTGACTGTGCTTTCAGTCAGAGAAGTGAGGTAGAAGTGCTAACTGCAATGATTTGGGATTTACGTAGCATTCCTCTAAACAAAAACAGGCTTCTGTGCTCCTTTTTGCAGAGCATTAGGATATAGAACGACCACTTAGGATATTTTCAAAATCAGAATGTAAAAACACATAGGACTGTGTTATTAAAAGCAGCTGGGGTGGCTCCTTTCCATCAGGATCTTTAGAGTACATGCAAAGTCAGGCTAAGATACAGGTCTTGAGGACCACTAAATGTCAGGGACACAGCTCCCTGAGACAAGAGGACGCAGTGAACACTCCAAGCTTCTGGTAGTCAAGCTTAAACATAAGGGTTAAGTGACTCTTTACTGCTGGAACAATAAAATAAAAATGAAGGCTGTATCTGAACATCTGCTTTTTAAAAACTATAGTCCAGCTACAACCCATATGAAAATATTTTGGTCAGATTTTTGGTGGCTCTGATGTTGTCTTGGTGGAACATTGCACTATAAGCACTATTTACACATCATCATCATCATTATTAGTCTTCAAGTGCTGCAGAAGTCAGTCTGTGCACAGGGATGTGGCAGCTCCACGGAGCAGGAGTCACAGTTCCCATACATGGGCATTCCCAGAACATTGGAATAAAATCCCAGGCAAATGTACAATGGGCTGGGGCAAGGATCATTCTGTCCTGGGCTGTCTCTAAACAACCAAATACAGTGCCTTTCTTAATCAGTATTAGAAAAAATATCAGTAGACATTTCCATTAGCACTATGTTCTGATTTATGTCATGTTGTGGCAAATGTAACTCCTTAAAGGAATTTTACAGAGTTTATATAATATTTATTAAAAAGTCATCTTCCTTGTGTCAGCAAAGGTTGCAACAGGACAACCAGTCCATCACAGAAGAGGGAAATAAACTGCTTTAAGTCAGTAGTTCTGATTTGGTAACAAAAGCACCCACAGGGCTGTTGGCTTTGCCTGGTTTTAGCAGTTTCCAGACTTTTCAGTTGGTCTGGTTTTGCACCCACTGCTTACACTGTCCATCACTCTGCCACTCCACTCACTGCACAATTGTCCTGTCTTGGGGCTTGTTTGAATCTAAATATCTGTTTGAGCTATTAGAAGCAACACTTGACTTGGCCTCCCCTGTATATGTTGACAAAAAGGCACAGGTGTTGTAACCTTTGCTTGATAAATCATTTACTTTTGCTACTTGACTTGCAAGCAATATGGGGGCATCAGCTTTTTAACTGCCTTTTCCATATGCAAATCAGAAATACAGGATGCCTGGGGTACAGGGGGCTCTGGTTTCAAAAGCAAGTTGGTCTGGATACCTCATGACTAAGTAATAGATACGTCTCTCATATTGCCAGGGACTTGAAATACAGAGGGTGGTGGAGGGATGGGAAAGTCCCATCACATTAATTAGGGACCAGCCTCTCAGTAGCACCAATGTGCATGAAGGAGTCTGCATTTTGAGGTGGTTTTTTCCTAAAATTAATAGTGAAACACAGGCTATGGGCTGAGAGTGCATGCAGCTGGGAATGTTAAACCAGCAGCCTGTGGCCAGGGTTTGCCACTCACCACTCCAAATGCTGTTTGCTGCTCTCTAATGCCCTGGCTTTGCTCTAGGGTACAAAATTCCTTTAGGGATCCGCGTGCTCTGTACTCATCATGCTGCAGCTCCACTTCACACTAAACATTGTTTACTATGCTGAGTCCTGTTTGCCACCTACTTAGCCTACGTCTTCCTGGAAATTGTACTTGGGATGCTAAAAACAGCTCCTGAAAAACGCATGCCTGCTCCATCTAATCACTCCTACCTGCCACTGGCCCATGTGCCCTGCACAGGGAGGTTGTGAGGATGCAGGGAACAGAAACTGCCTCCTACTGCAGACACCCAGGCAGAGAATCAACCACTTTGCCCTGTGAGAAAGTGAATCCTGTAGCCCTGACCAGCTGTTTCAGGGAAAATCCCTCTCTAGTTGTAAACACGCTCTATATCAGATCCATCCCAGGTAGTTTCTAAAAACTTAGTTAAGCACAAACCCAAATATTTATTCCCTTGGCTTTCTGTAGGAAAAGATAAAACTTATTTCTAGAAGGACAGAAGTAGAAACTCTTCTTGGTTCTGCCTTTGCACAATCCCAAAGCACAGTCAGATCCTGGATAATAAGCAAAAGTCTTGTGTTTTCACACTTTCCCTGGTGGGGCCCTAGAGCCACCCAGCTGCAAGAGAGCTCCAGATAGAGGTCATTCTTCATAGCACTAAACAACTGGAACAAAAGGCCTGTAACCTGCCTAGAACACTGAAATAAAGTTTTTTAAAAAAAACCCCAAAAGTCAAACAAGCTTATCTAGGCAGCAAAATAACAGGTATGAAAACGAGCAAGCTCAGCAGAACAGCCTTATAAAGACCAGGTACAAAAATGCACCCTGTGAAATACATCTTTAAAAGAGCAATAGTAACTTAGGAGGGAAATCACTGAAGTTTAGCAATGTGTTTATAGTACAAGGAAATTGCTAACTCCTTTAGATCTTCTCCTGCTCCCTGCCCTTCCCAAATTAGACAGTGGTATCTTTGTAGCTTTCTCCTTTTGGGCTTTTATTTATCTCTAAAAAAACCACAGCATGCCTCAGGTGCATCCACAAACCTAATTGTACAATTATTTTCTTTCCCAGAGACAAGGCAAAGCTTGTTTTGCTTCCCCACAAGCCTTTTTTTTTTTTTTTTTTTTCTAGAGAGCAAACTGCAACCTGCAATTTTTCACTGGCAGCACTTTAAAACAAAGGGCATGAGAAAAAAAATGAGCTGGATGCTGTGTCCTGTAGGATAGCAGATGTGAGCTCTGTCAGACCTGGGGGGGAGGCGAATTCCAGAGGAGAGGGTCCTTCTGTGAGAGCAGCCAGGCGCTGCTGCCCAGACTCTGGAATCCGAGCAGCGTGGTGCAGGTGATGCCCCTCTCCAGGAGGCAGGCAGGGAAGCAGCCCTGTCTGTGGCAGGCCCCAGAAGTGTATAGGATCCATAGATCAAAGTCAGCACCTTGCCTGGGAAGCTGATGCAGCTCCTGCAGCGCTTCGCTCCTGCGGCTGAAACCGCGGAGCCGCTCTGTGCCCAGGTTCCATTGCCACCCTATGGAAGAAAGAAACCAGTGCACACATTTTTCTCCTCTGCACAAATCCAACGTCTGCCTGGCTTCAGGGGGATTTTCCATCCCTGCTGCTCACTGCCACTGTGCCCTGCCCTTTGCCCCCTCCCAAGGGGACACTGAGCCCCACGCAGCTCGTGGCCATGTGCTTTTTAATGAGCACCAGGGGCTGCCTGGCCTGGCTGCCTGCACACCCTGCTGCCTTCATCCCTGTTCCCAGAGCCCAGGAATGGCACTGGTCAGACAGGCAGGACCTGCTGGCCCTGGGGGACAGGGGTAGGGCAGGGTTTTGTGGCACTGTGCTGACAGCTGAGCCATCGCCTGGCTCTGCACACCTCAGAGGAGGGGCATGGCAGAGAACAGGAGAGGCTGTAGGAAAGACACCAGGCCTCTTGTTTTGGTGGTTTTATTTTGGGTTTTGGGGGTTCTGTGCAGAGCTGTTTATAAGCCAGGTCACAGCTACTTCTTGCTCAGAGGACTGTTCCTCCTCAGGATTAGAATACTCATCCTCGAGGCTGGATGTACTGCTTGTGTCTGAGTGTGAATGGAGATAAAAACCACTAACTTGGAAGCATTTGTTAGGCTCAGTCCTCTAAGAATTCCATATTCCATACAGTAACCTCCCTAAGCCAGTACATGTGTCCAATTTCAGCTGCAAAGCACTTCTAAGCACACTTGAATGTTCATTTTCTTTCTCTTGGCCTGTCCAGAAAATATAGTGAGAGGTTCAGAACACGATTTCCATGAAAGAATAACATCTTTAGTGTGTAAAGAAGAGAAATTTGCATAGATCAGGTATAAAAACAGTTTTGGGGCGTGGAACTGTTACTTTCTGCTGAACTTAGAGGGCTTACTCTGCTCCTAAATCCTCCAGGGATCTGTGGATTTTCCCATATTGGCAAAGGAAAGTGGAGGCTGCTCTCCTCCAAGACCTGGAGCCCCCTTATGATCACTCAAAGTTTTGATCTCTGTCCAAAAAGTGCTTTTCTGTTGCACCAATGGCATCAGGCTACTGACACATGACCTGAATTTTGGTGCTGTGTTTCCTCTTCCACCCAGGATGTAGGAATACCATTCTGAACTTGAGGGTGGCCTGGAGACAGCCCTGAAAGTGCAGTGTGAGCCTAGAGAGAGTGTGGATAGCAAATTCCACTCTCAGGTCAGTTCCTAAAAAGAGCTGAGAACGGCACACCTCAAAAAGAAAGCACATGTTGCTCTATAGAGGTAAAGATTCACAGAAAACTTCTTAATGCCATCATGTGGCTGCATCTTCAGAGTGGGATGGAGCCAAATCAGTCCCAAAATGCCTGGGTTAGTCCTCAGCAGGGGAAGTCGTTGTTCCTGGGCTTTTTCTTCCTCCTCCTCCTCGTAGGCTCTGGTGAACAGTTCAGACTCTTTTTTGGAAACCAGCACTCAGCATCCTATTTCCAGTAGATTTAGCATAGAATTATTTACAATGGACATAGAAGAATTTCCCAAACTAAGCAATTAAACTTACTGAGTTTTCCCCCTCCTCACAATAACCAGGAAGCCTGTGCGTAAGGCTGCCTTTCTGTGGGTTTTATGGCCATTACTTACTCCACAGTGGGGGAGAAGAAAGGGAAGAAGTAAGTGTGGGCCTGGTGGGAAGAGTTGGCAAATGCAGAAATATGATGAATGAGCTGGAGAGATTTAATTTCTTACTAAATTCTCTACAAGCTGTGTAACCTTTCTTTAGCTAAACAATTACTCTAAAAGGCAATGATTTTCTGTGTTTTCATTGAAAAGTCTTCATAATAACAATGGCCTATGTTCTCCTTCTTGAAGAACTTCTGCCAAAAAACAGTTTTCTTTTTTCCATTCAGCAGGAAACTTTCTTTTATTTTTATTTTTTCAATCTCATATTCCCCGCTAACATGGATTTACAAGGCCTACCACTTACTGCATGGGGCTGGGAAGAAGCTTCCCCTCAGGCCAAATCATTTTGGTCCATCTCCTTTTGTAGGGATTCTTGCAGCTTCCTCCCAAGAGGACTGCAACCACTGTCAGAGACATAATACCAGACCCAAGTGGCCATTTAAGCTGACAAAATGTGACATTCCCTGTGTTCACAGGTCAGGGGACATAGGAGGGGATTCCCAGATTTGTTTTTTGATGGACAGGCAGCAGTTCCTGCTGTGTTCTGGTGGGTGCAGTTGTGGGGAGCATGACTTTGGTGTAGTGGGGGAAAAGTCATCAGGTGTTTAAGTTAATGAGAAAATGAGATGAGCTGATCCTCCCTGAGCCACAGGGTCCAGTTTAGGGCCTGATTCCTGCAAAATGGAGTCTTGGAAAGGCTTTTGAGGGTGCAGCATGGGCAGAGCACTGCTCACACCCCTACGTTCACACACACAAACGAAGCCAGGCTAGGGCAAGGTTATGGTTCTGTGCCCCTTGCTGCTGTTGGCTGGCTTGGCTGATTTCCTGGCCACCACTGCCTGCCCCAGCCTCCACAGCAGATAATGTTGTATTGGATTAGTCTGCTCGCTGCTGCATCAGGCCCACGATCAATTTATTGACTCTGTCAGAGTGGCTAGTACAGTAATTGTTACAAGAGCAGAATAGAAAGCAAGAATGTGTCCACATAAAATATAAAAATGACGTTTTGTTCGTTCTTTCCTCTTTGGCCCTATAGATCTTGATGTGTTTACACAGTGGAGAGCACTTTACTTAAGTTAATCAGCTCCTTCTACATTATTAATTGCGACAGTTAGGGCGCTACGTGGCGGCAAACGTAATATTGAGAGCATTGATCTCACGCTGACGGTGTGGACCTGGGCAGGTTTTGTATTCCTTCCCTCCTTCCCAACTGCTTGAGGGCACTATCAAATCCCATTTCTCTGACTGACAATACGCCATCGATACCATCGATCCCAGCGAGGGGCAGGAGGCTGCACACCAGAAAGAAAGGAATGCTCAGAGAGCCAGCCTTGGGAAGGGGCTGTTGGAAGGTGGTGATGGCAGTAATTACATGCCTGGCCTGATTTCTCTATTTTGTAAAGAGTAATAATTTAAGAGATGAAGTTTCCCAGGTGCTGAAAATTTGCAGAGGTGGCACGATGAGACCTTTTAAAATGTGTGCAGAATGTATACCCTTAAAAAAAAAAGAATAAAAAAAAAGCCATACTGACTTTTTACAAGGGTTTTGGAAGTGCCTTTGAAAGACATTTCATGAAAGTTCAGCCTTTGCAGCTGATACCTATATGAGCTCCATAAATTCCACCCAGCCTGACAAACTCCAGTAGATGTCACATGTGACCTGGATGGAAAAGGTCAGCAGCTGAATTTATGGCTTTTGCATTTACTGGAACATTAAGATTTTTTGCCAGCTGCCATATATACTTTTTAAGAATTCTGCAATCAAAGGATTAGGACCACAGTCTACAATGAAGGTCAAAAATTAAAGGCCACAATCCCTACATCCTTCCCAATGGATAGGCATTAAGCTACCTCTGTTCTAGGAATCACCTTAACTTAATGGCATTAACACAGAGGTCAAGGAGTGAATAAGCTGCAGAGGTGAGCACTTTGCAAAGTAAGACTGTCCTGCTCCAAAATTAATAGTGAATTCCATAAAAAGGGACCAAAAGAAGCCTTTTCTTAACAGAGAAAGAGTCCTCAGTTAGCATAAGATTCCATGTTCCCAAGACACTGAGCATCACCTGCCTAGTGCTGGACTGTCATAGAGAAATATAAATAACACAGACTGGGTTTTCAAAAGAAATACAGCAAAATGACCTTAATTTTGGTAAAACCTGTTTATATTTTAAATTTGACAAAGGTGTCTGTTCTTAGTAAGGATTGCTAACAGCATGGGAAATTGCAGCTTTCAAATTTACCTGGTTTTAGTTTAGAACAGCAAAACATGTCTCATTTTAGGCTTTTGCTTTGATAGCATTTTCTGCTTGAACAGAGGTAGAACTGGAAAAGTTTAATTTAAAACCAGGATTAAAAAAAAAAAATCTCATAAAAACCAAAAGGCTAAACTTAAAAATATTTTCTAGGTTTCCCCTTAGGTGCTTTAGTTATTAATATTCAACTTTGAAAACAGTACTGACACTATAATCATAATATTCTCAGGCATATTCACTTGTGTGACCCAACTGTTAGATCATCTATACAAACACTGGTTATTACACATGAAGAGATGCAGCTGAATGCACTGCAGAAGGCACTGAAATGTAATTTTAATTATGAGATACGAGTAACCAAAGTCACAACCAACACCGTGCAGCCACCTCTGAGGCTGAACACAATAATTTAGGAAGAAATTGTTCCCTGTGGAGATGGGGAGGCCCTGGCACAGGTTTTCCAGAGAAGCTGTGGCTGCCCCTTCCCTGGAAGTGTCCAGGACCAGGTTGGATGGGGCTTGGAGCAAGCTGGGATAGTGGGAGGAGGTGTCCCTGCCCTGCGGGACATGAAAAAAGACAGGCTTTAAGATTTCCTCCACCCAAAATCATTCAAAGATTCTATTAATTTCTGCATTGCTTGGAGCAGCTTTATACAACTTCAGGTATCCTTTTGTGCCTTTTCTGTAACTACATCTTCTTAAATATGACGACAGAAAAACTACCTATTTTTAAAGAAAAAAAAAAGGATAAACTGAGACATTGTATTTGCATGCGGTGTTGGGTTTTTTCATCTTGGCATGTGCTAAACAATGAGATTTGAGATTTTGGAAGGACACTTTGACACATTATATTCCTTGTTTGGCTATTCCCTGGTTTGTTGGGGTTTTTTTAAGGACTTTCTTGCAGTCCTTTAGGTTAAAGATCATGTCTGAGAATCTGTGGTATGGGACCCGGCTGTACATTCATTGAAGCTGATGAGAGGAGGAGATGGAAGATTTGTTATTGGCAGGAGTTTGTTTTAGAAATACAATAACATTTTTGTTTAATTATGCTTCTCTTTTGCTTATATCTATGCACAGTAGAGTAAATCTAGTCTTTTTCAGATAAGATAAAGGTTAAAATTCACATTTTCTTTATGGGGAGGGTTTGCAGTGCAGTCTTTGTGTATCTGTGGAGTTTTATTTTGTGGTTGAAGGTATTAACTCTCAGTGACTCTAAAGCCATTTTCCTTGACGTAGAGATGGGTTTGGGGTTTTCCCAAATTACTGGTCTTGTGGGCTAAATTTTAACTTTTTAGACCAGGTTGGATGGGCAACTTGGTCCAGTGGAAGGTGTCCCTGCCCATGGCAGGGGGTTGGGAAGATCATCTGATCTTTAAGGTCCTTTCCAACCCAAACCATTCTGTGATCCCATGATTTCCCAGCGAGGGAGGCTCCACAGGCTCTTTATAAACCCTCTTCCTACAAGCACCCAGGACAGAACTTGTCCCAGTAGTGGTAACTGCTTTATCAGTGCTGTTGATGTGAGTGAGTCTGAACAGAGCTCAGATTCTTCTCCTGGAAGCTCTTTGGGAAAACAAGGAGTAAAAGTAGTAACATTTAGGGGAAGAAAAAGGGGGGAAAGAAAGCTGGAGGAGAGCTGTAGTTAACCATACAATGGAGCAGCTTGCTTAGGGAGTACAAAGAGCCACTTTTACACAGGCTATTTTCAGGGAAAAGCCTCACATTCAGTGACTCACAAAAGCGAAGAGGCACCTTTTGATTTTAAGTTCAAGGTTTACATTAGTAATTTTGTCTGTTTTCTCTGTTAGTATTAATTAAATTGAGATAGTTTAATTAGTATTACTAAATTTGATCATTAGTAGTAATTCATTCTGCCTGCCATACTGCACAAATATGATGAAGCAGAAATAACTAAATTGTTTAATTTCATCTCATTTAATGACTTTACACTCCACCAGGACTTTCACTGGCATCTCACAGTATGTGTGAAAATTGCTCCAAGCTAGGCCAAGACCCAACTCCCTTTAGCCAACCATGTCTAATACATCCTTCTTCATCCAAAGATGGATCATGTGCTGCAAAGCCTTTTCCCGTTTCTCCAACGGAGAGCTGGCAACCTCTGGAGCCTGGGGTGGTCTTTCCCTGCCCCACTCACACAGCTCCTGTAGCATCCTGACCCCAATGGCCCCATGGATCTCATCCCTGGATGGGGTTCCTCACAGCATGATGGAAATCCCTTCATGGATCCCCAGAGCTGGATCCCTGAGCACAAGCATGATGCACAACCTTCCACTTTTCTTAGAGCAGTTTAGCAAGGTACAAAGCATCAGGAAATATGCAGATGTCAAAAGTTCCCACGTTCAGGAGAGGTTTTTTTTGTTCAGCTCAATGCCCTTTTGGCTTTCTCTTTTTAAGAGGAGTTTTGGGAAGGGGGGGTTTCCTGATGAATTGAGTCATTATTCCTCCAGCTCACTGTCTTCTGTAATTTTAAGGTCAAAAGTGCCAGAGTTGCCTCTGCGCTCCTATTTCTGCCTGTGTTAATTTGGAGACTGGTTTTGATCTCCTTGCCCAGTAACACCTAGGACTTGCCAAAATCCGAATTCCTCTTCCTTTTTTGCGGTCTCCAAACCCAGCCTTGCTCTACCCGCCTCTCAAAACATGCTGTTGTCTTGGCCCCTTCGTCCTGGGGTCCCCAGCTGTCCCTTGCCTGGAGTGTGCCCTGCCAGCCCCACTGTTCCTGCTGCCCCCATTCCAGTTCCTCCCCTGTGCCTCCCAGTCTCCACCAACCCATCCCTCCTGCTTTTTGCCCTGCTTTGATCAGGCTGGGCACACTTTGCTGTCCCCACAGAGCTGCTCATTTCTTCACTTCACCCAGCAGAGAGCACAGGCAGGGACCTGACTTTGGGGGGGATTTTGGAAGGAGTGCTTGCTCTCCTGTCCAGCCCAAGTTATTCTCTCCCCTCGCTTTCCTCTGTGTGCTCTGAAGTACTCTCAGGGCAGTCAAAAAAAGCAACTGAGCTACCTTGGGTAGTTGTAGGTCAACCCACGATGGGTCTTCTCCCATTATGCCACAGGGAGCCCCTGGACAGGGCTGAGGTGGTGGATGGGTCCCCTATAGCTCCACTGGGGCTGTCAGAGCCAGGATGATATAGGTGCTGGATGACCAGGACAAGGAAAGGCCACCTCAGCCTTCAACCTCTGTAGGCTGTCGTGACATTTCCCTCCTCCCTGCTCTCCAGTGGAGAAACGGGGCAAAAAAAGACTGAGAACTACCTTTTGTACCCCAAACTGCAGAGCAAAGAGCCACAGCCTCTGTAGCAGCTTGCTGGAAGAACCATCCATCCCACTGGGACCCCTGGGCCCCTCACGTAGCCCGTGTGGCTCGGCCGGCACGGGACGGGGCAGGAGAGTGCAGGGCAAAGCCCTGTGTGTGTGTACGTGTGTGTCTGTGCGTGTGTGCTCGGCTGTCTCGCTGCGAGCCGAGCCTGGGAGGCCCAGGCTGGGGGTTGATTTTCTTTGGATGACTTTCCCCGATTGTCTAAAGCAATAAAAGTAAAGAAACTTTTGGGGGGAGAAAAACGGTGGTTGAGGGGAGATTATTTTTGCAGTCCTGGTGCAGGCAGAACTCCCGAGGCTTGGTGGGGAGCGGGGGGTGGTTTTGCTCGCCTGAGGACTGCAGGAACTGGCTTAAATTGAA
Organism: Passer domesticus; assembly: GCF_036417665.1. Taxonomy (NCBI): domain Eukaryota; kingdom Metazoa; phylum Chordata; class Aves; order Passeriformes; family Passeridae; genus Passer; species Passer domesticus. The sequence continues at coordinate 59,983,340 of NC_087480.1, forward strand.
TAAAACTGTAAGTACAGTACCGGGGACGGCGTAACAAGGAGTTCTGCAAAAGCAACACCACCGGAAAGCACAATGAAGAATAGAGCGGGTTACGCCGCGGTGAAAGTATGTACTGGTTGTTATAACACCGTGCCTCCAGAATAAATTATGTCCCTTTAAAAAGTAATACTTTAACTGTGGAGCTATATAGAGACAATTAAGACGATATTGTTCTCCTCATTTCCCTCCCCCCTCCCCTCCCTCCCTCTCTCTGCAGTAGCTCTGTGGAAACTTTTAATGCTGCAGCTTGAAACTTGGGCCTCTGGGTCTGAAATGCCTGAGAAAGCACTGCGGGCTCTAACTGTAAAACATTCCTTCGGCGGGCCCTGGAAACAGGGCGCGCTGGCGCAGGCGAAGTTCAGAGGGATCACATGGAAATGAGGGCTGGCTGCAGGCTCCCGAGGAGCGGTTTATTTCCCTTAAACCTGAACTTGAACTTGGGAAGGCGCAGCCAGAGCCTGGGCCGGGCTGAGGGCGGCCGTGAGGGGCTGGGAGCGGGGCCGCCGCAGGCCTCGGGCACCCACCCTGGGGGCTGGGGGGTCCCCAGGCACTCAGAGGCTTTTGTGCCGTGTCCAGGGGGGAGCTGTAGTCCGGGGAGCCAGAGGGTTTTGCTTTCATCCCAGCAAAATGCTGGAAAGTCCCGTCGCAGCAGTGCGTCTGCCGTCCCAGTTTCCACGGGACTTCCCGGCATGAGGTTATAAGCGGCTCCAAGTCCCCGTGCACGTGTTGTTTCATAAAAGGAAAGAAATGAGTGAGATCTGCTGTAAGAAATATGGGATTGTTGCACTCCCGAGCAAATTTAACCGTGCCTCCAGCTGAGAAAAATACGGGGCTGTCTAAAAACGAGGTGTAAAGTGCAAAACTCAGCCGCACTCGAAGCACATTTGCTTTTACCTCGAAATAGTAGACGTAAACCGTAAACCGTGAGGAGGGTTTAAAGTTGGTTTTGTCTCTTTGATTCCATGCATCCCGCTGTTTCCTCCTTCTCTTGCAGAAGTATGTACAGAAAAGGAGAGCGAGGTGCTGATGCTGGCGGTGTCACCCAGGTGTGGTGGCAGAGGTGGCTGCTGTCCCAGCCACAGGCGTGGGGCAGCTTCCTCCCCTGCTGCCCACAGCTGGCCTTGGCTAGGGGGTCATATTTTGGTCATTTCTGATTACTCCAGAACAATTTTGGCTATGTTTATAGCAAAACTTTGAAAGGATGAATGGGCGAAAAAAATCCCGCTTGGCAGTAACTCAGGAAATATCTACAAAGATGTTCTTTCTGGAGCGAGATCTTATTTCAGGGTTTGTGTTAGGATCATTTTTATTCTGTGACAGCACATAAAGAGAGGGGGACAGAGCAATGAGGTCTGGCATAGCTAAAATCCCTTCTGTGTGTGTGAGGTTATATAGTTTATCAATGCAGAAACCACCACGGGCTTGGAAAAGTAAACAGCTGGCTTGGGTCTGTGTGCTGCACTTCGGAGTTGTCTGCAGGATTTAAATGGCTTGCCTGCGATTTTCGGAGGGGGGCAAATATATATAGTTTTCCTTTCAAACATGTCAGAAGGTTTTTTTGCAGCCGTTTGTTTTCTCTGTTCTTTTTCTGTTTGTTGCGATTTTCCTTTCTGATTCATTTTGGTTTATTTTGCTTTTACAAATGGCTTCGCTGCCATCAGCAAGTCTACAAATAAATTTAGAATATTTTTTTTAAGAAAAAGTTCCTAGCCCACTCAGAAAACCTTATGGCAGCGACAAATATCAGAGAAAGCCATCGTCTCTCTCAAAGATTTCATCTCACCCTCCACTTAATCCGCTTGCTGTACCTCAGATCTCAAGTAACTTTCATACTGTGGGCTCACTTTAATGGATAGAATCTATTTTTCATGAAAAAAGCAGGAAATAAGCTGTCTTTCGTACAAAGATTTACAAAATGTAATCATTGTTGAAATATTCTCTTTGAACTGCCTTGTCCGCAGGGGTGTCTGGCTCCCAATACCCCCGTTTCTTTAGAACACCCTTACAAGTTCTTCTGGTAGATCAGGTACACTGGTGGTTCTGGTCTTTGATGTCTTGAATGAATGAAAGAAAAGCATAATAAAAGAGAGCTGTTGATCAAGCATAAAATACTCTTTAAGCTGACAGAATGGCAGAGTTAACACATTCTAAGCTGCTTTTAGGTTTTTCCTTTTTTCCTCACATTTTCCTGTGCTTTGTGTACAGTGGGGGTTTTTATTTTTTGAAAAGTCTCTGATCTATGTAGTATGCCGTCCTCTAACAAAAACCAAAATGGGATTGTTTCTCTCTCTTTCTCCCTTTCTTTTTCCTCTCTCTCTTTCCCTTCACTATCTTTTTTTTTTTTTTTTAAACAGCAAGGGTTGCAGTTTAGCATGGCTGCAGTCAGCTTTCATCCGACCAGGCAAAGTTTAGAAGTTATTTTGCAGATTTCAAAGTCAATTTACTAACAAATAAGTGAACTTCATTGCTTGTTTTTTTAGAAAGCTGGAGGAAAACTGTAACTGGCAAAATGTTCCCCAAGTAAAGGCAAGACCCTCTGCCTAAAAGCAATTTTGTAAACCAAAAGACGGGCAGGAAAATGACCTCATTGTGAGAGAACTTTTCTTTTAGAGGCAGAGAAAAGGGAAAGTTTTCTTCCTGTAGATCTAATTTAGATTTTAAGTTCCCATACATTATTTATACATCATATTCAGAGTGCCAGCCTACTCTGCTGACTGGGTTACATTTCAAACATTTGCCATTGATAAGTCTTTGCTGTATTATATTCAGGCTAAATGCGAATATGTCATAGCGCAGTCAATCTTTAATCCGCTGAGCTCCAGGTCGGGACAGCAGGGGGTCCAGCACTCAGAGCATTGGTTTATACTTAAGAAACATCTGGGGCCAGCTGGGACACTTTACTGGAACATTCAGATGTCTGGAACAACAGCAGGAGTTACTGTATGAGTGTGTTTTCATAGGTTTGGGAGGGTTTGGGGTGACTTATTTAAAAACACTGGCTTTTCCCAACTTGAGGTTTGAACCCAAGCAGAAATCTTGCCCGAAGTGAGTTTGTTGGTCCCAGGAGAGAAGTGGTTTTGGACTACTATACATTTTTAATAGTCAGCAGGCAAAAGTGCATATTACAAAATTATTGCACGTAATTTAATGCAGTTTGCCACAACTGGCATTCCCGCAAAAACTATTGGATGCAGAGCTACTGTACACATTGCCTGGAGACCAGTGTCCCTCCTGGGACAGGTTTTATCTGCCTCCAGACAATATAAATGTGCTCAGAGTGGGGCGTGTGACTCTCCCCGGTGAGGATGTTGGACAACCAGAAGATTCTCTCACTGTTTTATGTCCCTTTGGGGATGACCAACATGCTACTTACGTCCCTGTTGGTATTTCAGCCTGGAAAATATAATTACTAAATAATTAATTCCAGCTCTAAGAAAATAACTTCCATAGGCACAAAGGTGACCTTGTCTTTTATATTCACCTTTCGGTCCTACACAGTAGGATCAGATTTTGGGCCTGGAGAAACTGTGGAGGAAGCACTAAGAAGAGTGGGATGAATTCAGATGTGGGGTAAACCAGAGGCAGTTGCTGTGTCTGCAGGAGCCCTCCAGCCAGTCTCACCAGAAGCTGAACTGCCACTGTCTCCCCTCACCCTGGCAACCCTTTTGAAGTGGCATCAAAGGCCCAGTTTTGTCCCCTTGCTTTCACACGATGCACCGTGGGGAAGAGCCTTCCCGGCACCTCTCACAAGGTGATGCCAAAAGGCCCAGTTCACTGCCTAACTGCTCGCATTCTCCTTTTATCTTTGCAACCAGAAGGACTCGTTACCCCAATTCACCTCCCCGGGGTTAATGTTCGTGAGAGCCTCAAAGTTCTTGAGGTGACTGAAATGTCATCCCCAGACAAAACAACGCTCCGCAGTGAGACCTCACAGGTGCCAGCGGTGGTGGCGTGGGTTCAGCTGGGCTGCCCAAACAGCCGCTTTGCCGGCGAGCTCTAAAGCTGTGGGGTTTTGTTTTATTTAGGCTCTTATCACAGGTGGGTTTTCCCCCCCGGGCCCGTGCAGCGATCGCTTCCTGCACGCGCCCGGGGCAGCAACGGCCACAGCAGCCGCGTTTGAAGTCCCGATGGCAGCGACCCGTCCCACCGCCGGGCGCACAAACCGGGCTTCAACCTACAGAAAACGGCTATCACTGAGCGGGTCTGAGCCCTGAGTGGGTACGGGGAGGCCAAAGCTGCTGTGAGTGGAGTTTGTCAGAGTTTCAAATGTGTGAATGTCCTTAAATAACCTACATCGCCCGGAGAAATAAGCCAACTGTCACACCCAGTTCTGGATTCCACATTAACAACCTCCTTCCGCAGCGTTAAACTTTGCCCTTGAGGACTTTTGTTTAACTTCTTAATTTGAAAAACAGATAGGGAGGGTGCACAGCCCCGGCTTTCTGCGCGAGCTGAAAGGTCCCATTGTTGGGGCAGGAGATGTGCAGGTAGAAGCAAATGGAACAAGTTTGGGTTGGATTGTCGTTCTGGTTGGAAACACGTGAGCGGTGCTCGCGGCGAGGCTGGGGGTGAGGGACGGCGTGCAGGAAGGCTGGTTTGAGGAGGTTTCCATAAACAATGGGCCTGTTCCTGGGCTCCTGACTCAGGCAGAAACTGCTGCAGGAGTCAATGAGGCACTTTGTTAAATATCCAGAATCATTGAATGTTTCATTGCTGTTCTTCCCGTAGAAAGGAGCTGATTGTCAGGAGTGGCGGGAGGATTTTTGTGTGTCTCTGCTATCTCCAGGAGTGCATAAGAAACAAAAAGACCTGCACTATCAGAGAACCGTAATTGCCATCTCAGACTTCCTGTTTAGGATTCAGTCAAGTAGATATTGTTTATGGATCATAAAACCTTACTACTGTGAGGATTCTCAAATACGAGTTTCAACTTTCATGGTGCTGTAAATTAGGGGTGGGGGGGAAAAGTGTGATAATACTCCTCGGAGAACAGTAAAATAGAGCTCTGCAATGGTTAAATGGAATTTTATAAGCACATTCAGTGTGGAACTGTTTTGCATTACATGAGTTGAATACCTTAGAGATGACACACATCTGCAGGCACTTTATTAAATCCTTAGTCAGCACTTTTCAACCTGATGAGATTACTTCTTCATTTGACTGGAGAAAGGGAAGCAAAGATCTCGTACCGGACTGCAGAATTCTTTCTGATGTTTCACCTTGAGCACTGGAGAAGGACAGCGAGATGCTGGGCAGGACAATACAGACTCATAGTTGCACTAACTGTGTGGCAGCAATTTTACTGAGCTGGACCTTTAGCTCCAGTGGGTGCATTTAGCTCTAACTCGCTGAGAGAACAGTACTGCAAAGCAAATAGAAGGGAAATAAAACACCGGCTCTTTTATGAAAAAGCACGGAGATAATATCATCCTGACCGTACTGTGATAGGGCCCATGATTTAAATGGAGATTTTAAATTAAGAAAGGCAACACCGCCTTCTCCGAGTGGGTGCAGTCGGATAGGTTACAGAACTGCAGGGATGAAATGGGTGAGGTGCTGAGACATTGAGCAGCACTCTAAAGCAAGGCACAAAATACTTCAGCCATCTAAATGTAGAGATCCAGGCTTCTTTTTTTTTCCATTCTAAGCTCCCTAATCATGCAAAAAAAAACCCTTGATAGGTCCCAGCTATCGGGTCTCCAAGTGCCTAATACGCTTCCTAGACGTTTTCATTTGAGGCCGGAGGTCTCCTCTCCCTAGCAGAGAAGTTTCACAGGTGCTCCAGAGGAACAATGGTGCTCTTCAGCCCTAATCCTGCAAGACTTAGACGTGTATAGGAGGCTTGAGGGGGATATGAGATCTTAATATTAAAATGATTAGCAGAAAAAGGAGGATCATTCTGTGTGTGCGCTTCAGCTGTAAGATGCTCTAAATTAAACCGGTGTCCCGGGAGCGGTGCTGGTGGGATCTGCTGGGTAAATGCGCGCTCTGTCTCGCTGTTCTGCTGCCTCAGCCCATAAAACATCTCATCCAAGTGGGGCTGCAGGAGCAGGCGGAGCGGGACGCAGCTGTTGGCGAAGCGCTCCGAGTTTGGGTCCCGTAAAAGCAGCTTTTCACTCCAGGCCGTACAGAGCCCTGGCAAGGAAGTTTTGAAAGAAGCGTGCGGTTTGGTTTGGGTCTCTCCTGTAAGGGTTAAGTTTTTCATTGGTATTAAGGCCGAGCAGTGTCTGCAGGAGTCATATTGACACCCTAGTGCATGGTAACTCTACTCCTTTATTGACATGTTGCTAGTCAGGAGCACAATAGCGCTCTGTGTCTGCAAATCATTGCTAAAATCATCTCAAGAAAAAAAAAAAAGTTTGAAAGCCCAACGCGAGACAAAGGCCCCAGAGCTGCACTGCGCCGCTCAAAACTCCCGAGTCAGCAACTTCTATTGATTAAAAACTAACCTTTAAAGTAACTCGCAGAGTGTGTGGTTAGCATTTAAATTTAAACATGTCATGAGTTGATTTGTGTTACTGAATACCAACTCCGAAGGAGTTACATTCACATCAGATTTTTTTTTTTCTAATTCCCTTAAGCAGCTAAAGTATTTCATGAAATGTCAATAGGGCAGGGGGGAAAAAAAAGGTGTTTTGGAGGGAGGGGACTCGCGCCCAGCCTCGCCGTTTCTTTTCCCATGCAAATAGTCACCCCAAAAAGAAAAGTGTGGGGAGCGACACACAATAATTAGACCTTTGTCTAACTTTCCCAAGTGCCAGAGAAAGACAGATTAATTAAATATACAACAGTGTTGGTTTTTGGAGTGGGGGTCTCTCTTGCTGTGGAGGTCATAAATTAGGCAGAATAAATAGTTCAGTGTGTTGGGAGCGGGGCTCGACGTCAGCGCGGCTGGCGGCGGTGGGAGGGCGCAGCGCCGCGCTTGCGGATGGCGGTCACGTCTGGGGCTGTCTGGTTGCCCTTAGCAACGAGACATGATGTAACACCGGGATGAACTTGAACTTGGGGGACTTGAAAAGGGAACAATAGACCAGAGCAATCAATAAAGCCTATTTCAGTGAAGGATTACAGAGCCGCTCTGGGGTAACCTTGTCTGCGAGGCGCGGGGTGAATAGCGAGATGCGTGAAGGAGCGCGGGGCGGCGGGGGACGGACCGACGGAGCGGCCGGGGCGGCCGGACACACGGACCGAGGGGCGGGGGGGCGGCGGAGCCCGGCGGGCCACGGGACCCCAGCGCCGCCAGCCCCGGCCCCGCGCGGCCCCACCTCCGCAACCTCTGCGCTTCCTTTATTTTTTCTTTTTTTTTTTTTCTTTTTCTTTTTTCCTGGCTTTTTTTTTTAAAGAAAAAAAAAAATCAGCTTTTGAAACGAGGGAGGAGTGGCGAGGGCAGCGGCTCCCGCCACCGGCGGGCCATGTGCCGGGCCAGCGGGCACGGAGCAGCCGGACAGCAGAGATGGGAACCATCCCCTGGAACTGTTCAACCCTCCACTCCACGGCCTCGCAGCCTTTAGCCCTTCCACTCCGTCACCTCGCAGTTTTAACCCCTCTACTCCATCGCCTCTAAAGTTTTTAACCTCTCTACTCCATCAGCTCTGAGTTTTAACTTCTCTGCTCCATCACTTCACTGTGTTCAGCCCTTCTACTCCATCACTTGGCAGTGTCCAGCCCCTCTACCCCATCTCCTCTCAATCTTTACCCCCTCTGCTCCATCACCTCAGTCTTAACCCCCCTAACTCTCATGCTGTCTCAGTCTGTAACCCCTCAACTCCATCACCTCAGTCTGTAACCCTTCTTCTCCTTTACCTTGCAGTTTTAACCCCTCTGCTCCCTCCCTTCTTGGACTTTACCCCCTGTCCTCTCCTCTGGGCAGTGCCACCGTTCCCAGTCTGGCCAAAAACTGTCCCACTCAATCAAAAAGCGTGAGGGACAAGCCTGAAAAGTTTGGAAAAGTTGGGAGCTGGCAGTAGCCGGAGGTGCTTGTGGTGGTTGGAGATGTCTCCAGCACAGCACAGCCCACACTCCACGTCCCTGCACCCACCTAAAAATCAGTAGGGCCCCGCAGTCAGGGAGGAGAACGGGACTTGGCTCCGCTTCACGAACCCTGCCAGAACTTTCCTCTGTTTATAAACTTTACATATGAGAACTATTTCGTTTAATTGCAGCCTGAGTAAGTCTAAATATAAAATCTGTAGGCAATAGATGGAGCCGATATGGGACCGGTGTGTTTGTATTCAGAAGGGCGAGCGGAGGAAGAGTTAGTTAATGAGGTGTATTGGAAGCAGGACAACTTCTCCAATCCTGCTATTTATTTTACCGGTTCCTACCTCCATGGCAAGACCACATAATCTCCAAGTCCCACATGAAACTTGCCTCAGAGTCTTCCGTAAATGTTCATAAGTCCTCCCTGAGCTGATTGTGCTATCAATCACGTCAGGGGCCGAAAAGGAGCGGAGGAAAAACTTGGTAAAACTTGTCATCGGTCCGTGCGCGCGCACGGACGCACCTCATATATTACAGGAGCCCCAGCAAAAAACGGGGGGTATCAGCAACGGCTCTTTAATACCTGAGTCTTTCTTGTCGTATTACTTTACTGCAGGCTGAATAGTTGCTGCTTGTTGGTGTATTCCCACAGCAATATGTCATTGCCAAGGAGCATCCCCCCGCGCGCACGGTCCCAGGGCCTAACACTGCTCTCATTCATGGCAGGTTCAGGTTGGGCTGACCCTGCCGGGGCCGGGATGGGCTCTCCCCGGTGCAGTGGCACTGCCCCGGCTCCAGCAGAGCCCACTCCAGCTTCCCAACTGTGTTTATTTTCCTACGGAGGAGAGAAATTGCTTTCTGTGCTCCGGGCATCTGCGCCGTTGGGTTAAGGACGGTATTGTTGCGGGGCTGAATTCCCTGGGAATTCCCTCCCTATGGGAAAAAGAAGAAAAAGGAAAAAAAATATTTTCCCAAAGAAAAGCTATTAGTTGAGGCCCACGTTTTGTTTTGAAACACAAGTATGGGCAGAGGTATGGGACATTTTCACTGATCCACTTTCTCCCAGATTTGCTTTATCCTGGCTTTTCTGTAGCGATCCACATTTCTCCTAAGAAAACAGCCCTGTTGTTGAATTTCTGTGCATCTGTTCCAGCGAGACAGTTGAAGCAGGGCAGTATAAAGCAACAGATGCTTATGCTGGCACATGCCTAAATACCCAAGAAAACCCCGACTGCAGGGTGATAAATGGCACAGAGAGGCGAATGTGTATCGCCTTTTCAGGGGATTAGACAAAAGTGAACTGGAGGGATCTTCAAGCCATCATCTATTAAAAAGATTGATAACTTGTAACGTGACATGACCCCCGCGTTCATCTGTAGCTATGTCCAGCGACTGTCGGCGAGGAAAAAAAAATATATTGATTTGTACAGTATTTTTAATTAAGCTTTGTAATTAGGTCAATTCGTCACGGTCTCAATTAGCCCCCCTCTTGGCGGAGGAGGCTGGCGGCCGTGCCCGGAGCCCTTGGGGAAGCAGCAAGAGCGGGCGGCCGGGGCTGACGCTTCTGCTTTCTCTTTTTGCAGTCCTGGTACCTGGGATAAAAGTCTCCGCTTCCCACCACGCACCGGACAGACCACCAGACCCCTTCCCACCTCTGTAACACGGAAGCAGCAGCAACGCAGCGCAGCGACTTCACATCGGCGGAAGGGGAGGCGAGCAGACACCGACAGCAAACTCGTACATGGAAATGGCAAACGTTATGGTTGAATGGCAAAGGCCGTAACTTTCTCTCGAGATTTGATTTTAATTTTTCTTTTTTTTTTAATTTTTTTTTTTTTTTTAGACAACTTTAGGACTGTTGTAATTTCTCATATGGTGCTGGAAATGGTTGGGCTTCATAACTTTTGAAGTGTTTCATTGGTAGTGTAAGCGTTAGGTGACACTGAGTAGAACTAGCCTCTGCTGCTGCTTACCAACTCGCTGTTGTAACACACTTTCCATATGGAGCCTAACTGTTTTACAGTATCCTCATCGGATTTTCCCATACAGGTGTGAGACTTCTTGAGAAATCATGAAACACACTTAAACTATAACTTTTGTAGTAGCTGAATTCTGCAATATATAACTTACCGGACAGACATAGAGCATGTTTTTTTTTTTTTTCTGTAACATATCGGGGAAAAAAAAAAATGCAGGTTTCTTTTTTTTGTTGTTGTTGTTGTTGGGGTTTTTTTTCTTTTTTTTTTTTTTTTTACAGTCGGCACTTAGAGATGTAACATGAACCATAAGAGCATTGTCAACAATTTTTTTCCACTCGATTGCAGAGCGATTTAAAACATCAAACTACTACTATTCACTAAAAAAAAAAGAAAAAAAAGAAAAAAGTTTGAAATGCTGCACTTACATTTAAAAAAAAACATTTTTCAACAATTTTCAACAATTACACAAAAATTCACGCAGAAATGGGGAAGTTGGTCTGTTTTGACAGAAACTGACAGGAATCAATCAAAACAATCGAATTTTGAATTGAGTAAAGTGCAATTTCATTGGATAGCTAAATATCTTTGTAAGATAGAGATTGTTGAAAATTCTATTTTTGTTTTCCAAGTCCTTCCACCCCAGGACTCTAAATTATTGGGGTAAAAAACAGCCTTGCAAGAAAAAGGGGAGCTATTTTTGCTTTTTATGTTTTTTATTGTTGAACTTGTATCCCTTTAAAACTGAAGGAAAATTAAAAAAAAAAAAACAAATCTAATGGTGCTTTTACCACAATATGTTAACTACATTAAATGCTAATTAATCATTTTCTGTTATCAAAGCACATAACTAAAATGAAATCATAATATCTGTTAATTTTATAAGCTAAAAGTCACTATAATGGATTATGCCAATTCTGACAAATTTTACGTGTTTCCGGCAATATAGGGTTTATCAGTTCTCAAACACCTTGGGAATAAGATAGAACGGTCCAGAAAGTAAAACACCTTTGTGTCCCTGAACTGGTACATTTTCTGGACTGTGAAGAAATCATTACAGAAACGAACGATGCTGATCTTCTTACAACTTATGCCAGTTCAAAGCAAGGGCACTTGCTGAAGAAGAAAAAAAGAAAAAAAACAGACAAATAAGTAGAAAATGAAAAAAAAAAAAAAAAAAAAAAGAAGTTTGGACCCCAAACGTCCTGTATCTTATGTACAAAAAAAAGGAAAAAAAAAGAAAAAAAAAAGAGTGCAAGTGATTTTTTCTATCAGACAGCGGAGCACCCCTTTGCTTCACATGCAACTTTAAGAAGGTTTCCTATACTATACATATATATACGTTCTGGTTGGCGAGTCCAGCTAATCAGAGAAAGTCTCTGCATGTTCTAGTGTTAGTAACTAATTTTTATATAGTTAATGTAGGGTAAAGTAGAGTGCATTAAGACACAATATTGTAATCCCTATTCCAGGCACTTGCCTTTAAACTATGTTTGTTCGACCCTTCAGAAGGGTTTCTACTACTGTCCTATACAATCAAGTAACTGAAATTCTTGGGAAGACACTTTGCTCCTCATCTTTTCCCTGAAACGATGTTTTGTTTTGTTTTCTTAATTTGCACGAAACAAAAAAAAAAAAAAATTCCATATCAATGTGCCTTGCCCTGGATAGCGATTATTTGTGGAATTGTTGCACATGTTCCTATATTGAAAGGGGTTTTTCCCTAGTCAAGCATTTGGAGACACTTTTTGTAAATGTGACTTTTATGTCAGCCATTGTCAGTTCCAACATCTAGAATTAAATAGGATGTTAGTTGTTCCGCAGATAGGAGTAGTGTTTATTGTCCTGTATGGTCAGTGGCAGTGCTATTCTGAGATCTGTAGATGCTAGATTATCAGTATTTTTGGATGTTGCTGCATTTTACCTTTTATTTGGAGTCTTCCTTTTTTTGTTTTGTTTTCTCCCAGATATATGAAAATATGCAATACCTGCTTATATCATGTAGAAAAGCTTAGCAATTATTAATTTTTCTTTTAATTTTTTTTTATTTGACCAAAGTTGGTGCTGCACTTGACGCAGTGTGTTTTAGGTGTTTGTCTTTGTACTTTTGTGATTTTTGAATGCACATGCAGGAAGGGCTCTTCTTAGAGAAGCAGTCAAACTGTGAAGCACTAAGCTGAACCCTGCTTCAAGCAATTTTTGTTTTACAACTGTTCCTTTCACAAGCAAGCCTTAAAAAAAAAAAAACAACTTCCTTTTTCTTCAGATCCCACACCCATTTTTATTAGCAGACTGCAATCAATCCACATTCAATAAAAGTATATAATGCCCATTTTTATATGCACGTTTTTAAACTTCCAAGTTCTGAAAATTGTTTACTGGTTATTCTCTATTTAAGGAAAAAATAAAATGTTTTGGATTTTCATATGTGTCTGATAAGTGGTTGAGTAGTCATTTTGCTCTATTGTATTGTGTGATTGTTAGTATATGGTATCACATCCTCTAGCCAGCATCCTTTGCCTTCCCTATAGCACTTAGCTGGGCATTACTTTATTAAGACATATGTGCACTAAAAAAAAAAAAAATAGCAGCTTTCAGTGCTTCACAGTGAAGGGAAAAAAGCCTAGACAAACATTTTGTCAGAACCTTGCTATGAGACAAGGTATTACCAGTAAATTGGTTGTATATACAATAAAATTGCACCCTTTTTTAAACAAAACAAACTAAGCAATAGTTTGGGCAGTTAGTTGTTTTTAGTGAGCATGTTGTAGTCATGGCTGCAAAGAGAGAGAATTAAACTGCCCACTCAGAAGATATGTAATTTGTATGTTGTATAGTTTTATTGATTACACTGATTTATTCTACCCTATTTTATAATGCAGGACTTTTGTAATGTTGTTTAAATGAGGAAAAATTTCTGTCAAATTAGCTTAGTGGAATTTCTGATTGTTCGTTATAAAGGCAGCGTTCATAGAATTGCTTTTTTTTTTTTTTTTTCCTTTGGGAACTGGATTTAAGTTAAAAACTTTCCCGTTTCCTTTTTTTGTATGTATTTAAATACAGTTATTTTTCTTCTCTCAATGGTATAGCATATTCCTATGCTTGAGAAGTATAGGCTACTGAAGAACCATTGTAAATGGACATTACAGGTATGCTGTATTTTTGAAGGTATTTTTGTCATATTAAGTTTGATGACGCTAAAGTTAGGGAACTCTGAGCAGAATTGCGAGAAAAAAAAATGTTTTAAAGGCTTTAAAACATTAGGTAGGAGGTCAAGGGTGTTAACCAACAGGGGTTGTAAAGTATTACACACTAAATTCAGTTTGCGTTCACCTTCCTCTCACGCAGGAAACGCGGCAGTTCCGTTCTGTGCAGGTGTAGAGAACAAACAGTGTTTTAGTCCTCCTTTAGAGGAGCGGGGAGGCGGGCAGGGATGGGCAGGAGGGATGGGGCATCCATCCATCCCTCCATCCACCCACCCACCCATCCATCCATCCCTGGATGGTCCCGGCAGCAGCGGAGCCCCGGCCCCGCGCCGGGCGCTCCTTCGGAGTCACCCAAGAACTTTTTTTCCTCCCCGCCTCCTTCTCTCCAGAACTGTCAGACGCACAAATTCTCTGACCTGTGCCCACCCCCGCCCACCCAAAATTAAAGCCCTAGGGATGGCTTAGCGCGAATTGACTTTTTCCCAAGTTAATTCCTTTCTTTTTTTTCCCCCTCTTTTTTCGGGTTTTTTAAATTTTTTTTTTTTTTTGAGCGAGGGCACTTGCTTTTCTCATGCCGCACACCCCAGCAATGCCATTATTATTTATTCTTCTTCCTTTATAATAAAAAAAAACTTTCGGGCTTCGAGTTTAGGCAGCCATGGTACACTTTGTCTCTGTTGCTTGTTCCCCCTCCCCTTGAGGTCGAAGGGGAAAAGAAACACCAAGTTTTCTCAACTCCACAGTATTCAGTCAGCCCACAGGAATATGCAAAATCCCTCTAACATTTTTTTTTTCTTTCTCTAGTTCTCTTTGTTCCGTATATTTGCAGCTTTGTAGTAACAGTGTTATAAAATATTTACTGTACAAAAATACAAAAAAACCCAGATGCATAGCCTAAAACAGGTTTTTTTTCCTTGTGGTGAATTATTTTTTTTTAAGAATGTCAGTTAATATTGTACTTTGCATTGTGTCTCTGGAAATATCTTTTTTTTTCTTTTTTTTTGTTGGTAGAAGGCCTCCATCGAACAAAATTAAAACCATAACCGGCATGACAATGTAAGGAGAGCTTCAATGGCACCTAAACAATAAATAAATAACAAATTCAACCTCATGAGGTCTGTCGGAGGCAGGTCTTGTGAAGTTAACACTGCCTGCTAGGCAGGATTTTCATTAAATCAAGCTTACAATGCCAATTTTGTCTTGAAGTCAATGCATGTATTACTGTTTGACAGTAAACCCAGCTATGCCATCATCAAGTCCAAGGCTGCGCAATAGTCTAATTAGTATCGAGTACATTTTCCTTTTATTTTTTCCAATAAAAAAGCAGTGGGATGAAAATTGCTTTGATATATAGCAGGTAACATTGAAGCTATTCCATAGCACTTAACTGTAGTGAATACTGTGTCACCAATTCTGAAATCAATTTAATGTTTAATGCAAATCCATTACATGGTGCTATTACAGGCTGGCAAAATGATTTACAAAAATGTGACAACTTGGGCTCAATTCACTCTGCTTTCCAACAATGTAAATGCATAGCAGTGTTTATCTGCATGAAAACTATGCACTAATCTATCTGAAAAAAAAAAAGAAAAGAATATATCAACTTTGGTATCTACTTTCCGTTTACTTCGATCCTTGCCTTTTCGGTCATTGTTATAATGCCAGCTTTAGGACAGAAAGAATTATAAGAAAACCAGCATAATACCTGATATATTAAAATGTAGTGCCTGTGAAATCTGTATTATATTGCTCTTCTGAAGTAAGATTTTTCTACACCGGTAGCCTTCGCTGTCTGTCAGAACCTTCTGATATAGGTGATGTAAAATAACCGTACAATATTAATGCATGCTATTCCATAATGCTTAGTAGCTGTATGAATATTACTCAAAGTTATGTTAGTCTTTTTTTCTGACTTGGTTCTTGTCAGATAGGTTTAAAGATATTTCACTGAGAACGCAAATTCTGTCTTTATTGATTTGGGGTGTTTTCAGTATTTTGGAGGTATACATTTACTTAAATTCAGTATTACTTGTGTTTTGGGTTTTTTTTCTTTTTTTTCTTTTTTTTTCCTTTTCTTTTTTTTTTTTTTTTAATTTTTTTATTTCCTAGAGGGCAGGACATGGTGTTTGAGACCAGAAATCCGTGCCTGGTAAGATTTTCGTCTCGAAAAGCTACCCTAAGAATTCAGAGAGCTTGCTCTGAAGAACAGTTCAAATTGAAGGGACAGTCCTTTAAACCCACAAATGAGACCGAGCTCATGTTGCGAGAGATTTCTTAATGGGCAGCGGTGAACCAGGTACCCATGCTTGACCCTTCTTCACACCAGACTTCCTCATATAGAAAGAAAAAAACCCTTAAAAAAAAAAAAAAAAGAAAAAAAGAAAAAAAAAACCTCATGTGGTTGTTTAGTTTCATGCACAGTTGCAATATTTTTCTTCAAACAAACTCTGTACAAAACTTTGGGCCCGATTCATAAAAGCTCCTTTGCTATTAACACGGGAGGCTGGTGGGCTCCTCTCCTCCAAATTGAGGGTGGGCTTCGCCCTGGCGAGCCCCGCTGGCCCTGCTCTCCCTCCCCTTCCCCTCTCCGCCTCCCCCAGCCCCGCGGAGACCAGGAACCGGTGGGAAGGGGCCGTGGAGGAGGCGAGGCAGCGCAGGACCATGCTCCGAGCCCCAGAGGTGCAGGTTGGCAGGAGGAAAAGGGGGAGGACGGCTCCGGCCGGTGCCGGGGGCTTGGGACACGGCGACTCGATCACAAAAGAGATCTTGTCCGCACCAGAACAAAACGCGCTCGATCGCTACCTCTGAGCTCTAGAGAAACCCTCCGTCGGGGCGAGCGCTCGCCCGCAATGTGAACTTTTGTACTTTGGATGCTTTTTTTTTTTTAGGGAAGACTGTTTTCCACTTAGTTAATCTTCTATGCTCGAGCATGAACAAAAACAATTGTGTTGGGTGAAATCCCCCCCCTTTTATCTGCATCCACAAATTAATATGAGGGGAAAAACAAAAAGAAGATGAGTTTCTAGACGGAGCATGGTAGGGCGAGAGTGCCCGGCTTGGCATCCGCCACCGACGCCGCTCGTCCTTGTTGCAACTGCTGCCTTGGGGACAGGGCCACGAAATTCTTGGGAAACACAATCAAGGAGAAATCTCCATTTTGGCCGGTTGTGCAGGTTCTCCTGAACTCTGCCTCAGCCCAGCCCCGTCCCTCAGCGGCGGGTTGAGATTTGAGGCGCTAAAATTTCCACCGGCCGTGTGAAAGATCTGCTGCAAATTCACTTGACACCCGTGTTAATACCATGTCGTGTTCATTTTTTTTTATGAGTCAGGCCCCTCGTGCCTCTAGTATACTTGTATTGACTCTCATAGTTACCATTTTAGTTTTACTGTGTTCTGTGAAAAAAATTGTAATTGGTTGAGAATCACTGTGGGCATCCATTCTTATTCAACTAAGTCTCCGCAGGTTTTTTGAGCTGGTGTGGATTAGTTTAACTCTTGTATTCAACCATTAGTGCTACCACCTTCTCACATTACAATACAATTACTGGAAGCAAGTACTGCATTTCCTATGCAACAAAAAAGGAAAATAAAAAATTGCTAATGCTAACAGGCCGTGTTGTTATTTACTCCCACCGGGCGCGGGGTGGGGTTGCGGCTGTAGGACCGCGGGCATCGCCAGCCACCGCGGGCATCAACCTCTCCTGGCCCCAGCCCTGCAGCCTGGGCAGGCTCCCAGGCAGCAGCTTCATCCCAAATCATGGGGATATTTGGTTAAATCGAGTCATTTTTGTCACACTGGCCACTCTTCCCTGTGTTTTTGGTGTCCTGTTGCACAAAATCGTTCCTCACGCAATATCGGATTAATCCTCATTCCAATTAAAGAGACGAAGCACACCTAGGAAAGATCCAGGAGATTAATAAGTGCTGCAAATGCTACAATGCATCTGTAAATGTAGCTAAACTATAAAAGTATTGCCACATTTCCGAGGAGCCCCTGTACAGACACGGCTGTTGGGATTGACCTTGGAGCTGTTGGCAGAGCTGCCTCTCTCTGCAAGGCTCTGGCTGCAGAAATAGGCAAAAATTAGGTATTTTTACAAATGTTAAAGTTTCCTTCGAAGTTCTTCACTCTGCAACACCTTTTGCTTAAAAGAAATGTGCAGAATTTAGTGTTTGCAGAAAGGGGGTTTTGCATTAAGCCATTCTGGCTGTTTTCTGTGTAAAAGCAGACACTGAGCCCACACCTGAAGGGTGAGGGCTGGTGCAGCTCTGCCACTGCCCTTGGGGACAGCAGACAGAGACCCCTGTGACCCCCAGCCCTTCCCCAGGCAGCACCAGCTGCAACACCAGCTCTTCCATTTTATTTGGGGGGAAATGAGTGTTTTCCAACAAATGTGTGCCCGACACACATAAACCGCTGGTATTTCCTTTCTCACACCTCCACAGAGTTTTGGTTTTGGCTACAAGGCCAGGGAGGGAGGGTCAGGCTGGGCACAGGTCTAATGTCACTGTCCCTAGGGGGGAGCCCTGTCTGTGCCCCTCGCTGTGTGCCTCCCATGTGGGCAGTGCTGGCACCAGTGCATGTGTGGCAGCTGAGGACAGGTTGGAGCCTGTTCAATTTGCCTTTTTTTTTTTTTCCTCATAAAGGAGACCAGACAGTAAGGAAAAGCCAAATCTGTCCTCAAAGGAAACACAGTACCCCAGGCAGGGCTTGCCAACAGCGCTGGCCCCTTTCACCCCCACAAGCTCTGGGAGGAGGGAGGGGGTGTGAGGGTGCTTAGCCTGTGCTCGCTGTCCCAGTTGGGCAAAAACCAGCCCAAATGGTGGTGGTGGAGCCCCGTGGGCTTGGAAGTGAGCCCAGGTGTGGCTCAGCCATGGGGCTGCCAGAGCTGGATGCTTCCTCCCAGCACTGGCTGTGAGCACGGGGGATACCGGGATGGGAGGGAGGGACAAACACTCACCCATGTACATGACTGCATGAATAGACACAGAAAAATTAACACCTGCTTTTAAAAAGTGCATTTACAGCACAAAGGGAGGTGTCACACATCAGCTCCAATTGCTCCTCACCACTGCCCGTTCCCCATTCTTGTCCATCCCTCCCTAAAAAATCATTCACTCTTATTTATTTATACCCTTCATTGTTGAGGGTGTTGGCTGAGGCTGCCCTGGGTTTGGTGGAGGAAGCACAAGGGGTGCAAGGGGTGACCCTGTCCCACAAGGATGATGGCTGTGCTGGGAGTGGAGTGAGCACTGTAAAGGGCTCAGGCACCATCTTCTGCTTTCTCCCTCCTTTCCTTGCACATTTTCTTCCCCTCCAGCTTTCTGGCTTTCTCTTTCTTCCTGTGGGAGAAAAGGTCTCCATCAGCATCTAAGGAAATAAATCCCATTTATTATTTATTGCTATCAAAATGTGCCAGCCTGGCTCGGGACACAGGAGGAATACGCAATAGCCCCTCACAGAAATCAAAAAACTTTGGGTGGAAAAAGCCCAGGGTGGCGTTCAGGCAGGAAAATGCAGGTGCTTTGCCCTGCTCAGAGGGAGATCTGGCTACTTAACCTCTTTCTTAAATGCAAACATTGCTGTTGATGCAACTGGAACAGCACTCACTGAGGCAATGGGTCCGTCCGACATCTGCTGAAGGCCAGCCAAGACTGGAAATATTTATTGGTTCAGTGCTTCAGCACCGCTGTATTAATTGCAGCTGATGTTTTGATGGGCAGTTAGCACACAGGTATTGATGAAAATGGCACCACTTCATCTCAAAATTAACTGCTTGGCCATTCAGCAACAGGAGCTGATAAATTATGGCAATAAATTTGCCACGCAGATTTATGCCACCATAATTCGGGCCCACAGACACACTCTGGTGGGGACAGGGACCACGGTCAAGACCCTTCATTCCTTACCCATACATAGCCCCGTGGGGATTTTCAAATGCTTCCAGAAATTTGGGTGTTTTGTAACCTCTCAGGTCCTTTATAATCAGTGATGCTCAGGGGCCAAGGGACCCTCCCTGCCAAGTCTCCAGCAGCACAGGGGATGCTCTGAGCCACCTCCTCTTCCTCTGGATCACTGGAAACAGAGCTGAGCTTTCCCTATTGGTGTTATCTTTATGGAGGCCATTGGCGAGGAGAGGAGCCACCTCATAAACCATGCAGTTATCCCATTTTCCTAAAAACCTTTAAGACACAGAGTCAGGCTGCTGGTGCTGCAAAAGTGGAAGATGTCACTTGATTATTAATAGCAATATTATTAGTAGTATAGATACTGTTATCATCATCATCATCCTCTCACCAGGTGCTGCACTCAGCATGTGCTTATTTATTTATTTATGTCCCATTCTGCCCTCACAAAGCATTGCTGCCATTCAGGGCAGCCCCAAAGCCACTCTTTTTTCCAGGCTTTTTAGATTTTTACAGGATTTGCTCCAGGAGGGACACAATGTGTAGGCAGGGGCTGCAGCCCACCCTGTGCCACTGAAACATTCATCTGCGGAGGATGAACAGCAGCTCCCTGCCTTGGGCAGCAAAGAAATTGGAAAATATCCCTATAAATGTGATTCACAGGACACAGCACCTGCCTGCACACTGCATTATCCAAACCCATTAGGGTGAGGGAGATGCAGCCAACTATTTTGGGATATGGGGTTTAATTCCCCGGCCCCATTGTTCCTTATTTCCCCACAGGAATTTCGTATCCTGACACCTTTTTTTTTCCTTCCAAAATTCTTCATGTTGTTACTGGGTGGAAGAGGCCCAGCTTTTAGAGAAACTTCAGCTGGATGTTGCATTTATAAATAAATGTGACAAATTTAATAGGGTAGGATAGGTATTTGAATTATTGATTGTTAAATATTTAAGCTGCAAGTCCCCATCCATCAGCTTGTGTGAGAAGGCTTGGGGCAGATTTATGATGCTGGAGTTTTCCTGGTTAGCTGGCACTTGGCATTTCTATTAATTATAGCCCACACATTCGGGGTTTTTTTCAGGATTTGTTAGAAGTATTTATAAAAGATGTCCCTATTATACCATTTAAATATTGTTTGTGCAAGTGGAACGTGTTTTCTATTGTGGATTAATACCCTGTTTGATTTAGGGGAAAATTAAATTAGAAGGTGTAAGTCTCGGGAGATAAATGCTTTATTTGAGAAGGGTTTCCACCACTGGAAAGCAGAAAGTTTTTCTTTTAGATATAAATATTTTGCTCCAGGTGTTTGCCTGGGTCTGCAGGTGGGTGGAAAGGCTTTAAAGAGCCCTTGGCGACAGGGAGTGGGAGAGGGGGCACGTGGTGGGGAGGAGGCAGGATGGAATACATCCTATTTATTAATTTTGAGGGATTTAAGGCCTCCCCCTCTGGCTATTTCCCCGGGAAGGATGCGAGCCCTGGGGCAGGAAGGGTCTGTGTGAGGGAGGAAACCGCCCGGGGCCGCCAGGTCAATAACGCGCCTCCGAAAAAAATCCCTCCCGAAGTCTGGAGCTGTGTGATGGATTGTGATTGCTCAAGAAGAGCCATTACGGCCCGTTAGGTCAATACTCTGCATTTCCAAAGTGCTTTAATTAATACATGTTTACATCAGGTACAGCAGGGACTTCTCTGGGCCGTGGGATTAGGCCAAGAAAGGTTTCAAACTTTCGTAATTTGGGCAGGGGGTGCATGAGTTTAGTCTCTTAGTGCTTTATTGCCCCTTATAAAAGCATATCTTGATGTCATGAGCAGCAAGAAAATATTCATCCAGCAAGAGCAACACATCCCCTCTCACTGGGCAGTGGCCAGGGGGTCCCACAGCAAGAGAGGCCCCTAAAGCTTCACCAATTTACCCACCACAACCCCCTCATCCTTCCTCTCCTGGTTGTTCCTTTAGAGTCACGAAAAGTTACCAGCATAAAGATAAATTACTGCTGCTCCAGGGGAGTGAGGGGTGCTGCCAGTGGGGAAGGCATCCAGGCACTCCAGATTATTTTGGAGAGGGTGGGCCACACCCTCCAAAGTGTTGTTAAATCATAACTTCTGTTTTCAAGCCACAGGTCACCCGTCCTGCTGGTGGGACCTCAGGGCTCAGCCACCTCCCTCTGTCACACACCTTCCTCCTGGGTGCTGCTGTGATCTTGAACATGCAATTAAATATGTGAAGGATATTAATTAAATTAGAATATAATTAAATATAAGATAATTAAATATAAGGAGGATGTGAACCTGCTGGAGTGAATCCAAAGGAGGCCACAGAGATGCTCCAAGGGCTGGAGTTCATCTTCTGTGCAGCCAAGCTGGGAGAGCTGGGAGTGTTCACCTGGAGAGGAGAAGGCTGCAGAGAGACCTGAGAGCCCTTTCCAGGGGCTAAAGGGGCTCCAGGAGAGCTGGAGAGGGACTGGGGACAAGGGATGGAGGGACAGGACACAGGGATTGGCTTCCTACTTCCAGAGGGCAGGGATGGAGGGGATTTTGGGGAGGAATTTTTCCCTGGGAGTGTGCTGAGGCCCTGGCACAGGGTGCCCAGAGCAGCTGTGGCTGTCCCTGGATCCCTGGAAATGTCCAAGACCAGGCTGGAGCAACCTGGGATAGTGGAAGGTGTCCCTGCCATGGCAGGGGTGGATGAGCTTTAACATCCCTTCCAACCCAAGCCATGCTGGGATTCTGCAGCTGCTCAGAGCTCGGTCTGGTGTTGGGGTCATCACGACATCACTCACGGGACGCTGATTTACCTGCTGGAGTAATTCCAGATCTGTGCCTTGCTGTGGGAACCAAAGGTGTTCCATCTCTCCTGAATGTGTAGGGCTGGGAGCTGCCCAGCCCAGAGGAGCCAGCGACCAGCAGGTACCTCTGAAAACATAAACTCCACGAGCTTATTGATTTTTTTTTTCTCATTTTATTTTTTTTTTCCCCGCGTGCAACCACAAATTACAACCGGCACTGCTAAAAATCACTGGCCTATCCACAAATTTTAATTAAAACCTAAATAAATCATTTTGGGCACTGCACTTGCACACAAACAATGCGGGAGATGGCACACTTACAGCGGCCTGTCAGCGGCCGCTGACTAATGAGTCGCTGTGAAAATACAACCCCAAGGGCCGGAATTGAAAGCAGATTCCTCGGCTAACGAAGGGCACATGCGACCCCGCCGTGGCCATCGTGGCAGAAGGCACCAAAACCAGCTCTGGGGGCTTGGGGTGGGGGGAAGAAAAATTTTGTTAAGGCTGCAGGCCGAGGTTTATTAAATAAAGCGCGGCGGGGAAACGCAATAGCGCAGCTGCAGCCTTTTCGCCCGGCGATGGAGTCATGTTTTCCCCTGTCCTTGCAGCAAACAATAACCATATGCTGGGTTTGTTACCAAATGTTTATTTTATTCCTTCATTAGTACACAACGAGGGCTTGGAAAAAGGAGGCTTCGTTGCTCCAAGCGCTCGGGAAGAGCTTTTAACCAGGCCCCAGCTGTGTGGAACTGGCGGTGCTGCCCAGCGCGGCTTGCAGCGGGTGCTGCTCAAGGTTGTGCTTTGCCATGTCACCCACAACGTGTCCCTGTTGTTCCTCTGGACCTGGGGGTCCTACCTTGCATGGAGGAACCAGGATGGATCCATGAATCTCATGGTTCCTCCCCCCCAGGGAATGGTGCTGTGGGGACGGAGGCCAAGTGAAAAACCTCTAAAAACAACCTCTTCAACTCTTCTGTCCCTCAAACAAACTCTTCTCCCGTGTTCTAGAAGATGTCAGATGTGACAGGGAACACCCAGGCCAGGAGAGAATTCCTGGTTGTGCACTGGAGAGAGGCCTTGGCAAGTCCTGGTGAAGCCGTGAGGTGCTGATAGCCAGCACAGATGGGAATCCCAAGATCCTCACAAAACCGCACAAGATCCTTTTTTGTGGCTCACAAAAAGCCTTGGAAATGAAAGCTGGTTTAGTGATGGAGCTGTTCCCTTTCCAAGAGCAGTGGCCTTGGCCCAGCTCTGCTCAGGGCACATGATTCACCTATGGCTGCTCCTCCAAGGAGGAGCCCTTGGGACACCACTGGTGCCTTCAGGGATCCTCCCTCCCTTCATGGACCCCATCCTTCCTGCATGGACCCCCCTCTTTGTGCACACACCACCACAGGAAGGTGTCCTCCCAAGGCCAGCACTCCTCTCCCAACCAGCAAATATCCACAGATGCTCTGAGTTTGGCAAAAGCCCACTTTCTCAGGGAACCCTCATTTTCTCATCTCCACCAAAGAGTCAAGGCAGACCTAGGTTTCAAAGTTTGGGGTTTTCCCTGTGAAAGGACTCACAGTTTCCAGCCAAGAGCTGCATCTTCCACACAGGCATGGAGCTTGGAGCCACAATTCCTAAAAAACACCCAACAGGACAACTCTCCCTGCAGCAAATGCTGCATTTCCATGTAGCATCTCCATGTGGCAAAGCATTCCAGCAAAGAGCCAGGACTTGTCCTGCTCCCAAAATACCCAAAATTACGCTATTTCCACCAAGAATGAGGCTGTTACCACCAAGAATGATGCTGTCTCTACCAAGAATGATGCTATTTCCACAGGAATGATGCTATTTCTACCCAAAACAATGCTATTTCCACCCAATAAGGATGCTATTCCTTTGGGGGAATGATGGTAACTCACCCCAAAGCATCCCGAGAAAGGAAATTCCTGGAAATGGGAGCTGGGCCACCTCACTTGCCTTTGCTTTTTGGGTTTTTTATCCCTCCCTTAAAGCTGCCTTGTGAAAAAAAAGGAAAATATGGTATGTGTGTGTTGCTCCTGCAATTGAAAACCAGATCTTGACTGAGGAAAAGCTACCAAAAAAAAGGAAGAAAGAAAAAAAAATCAAACCTCTCCCAACTGCTCATGGGAACAAAATGTGGAGCACATGAGGCTGTCCCGGGGAGAAAGTTTGCTAAAAATAACATATGCAGATTATGTACATAAAATGTCATGAAATATCAGCAGAGAAACCCGTGTGGAGGTTGAGGCTGTTGCAGTTACAGCTGAGATGGGCCAGATGAAGGACATGCAGCACTGGGAGTGTCTGCAGCAGGACCAGAAGTGAGGCCAGCTCCTCTCTACAGCCAGAGCTCAGGGACCACCTCTGACAGAGCCCAAACAGAGTGGAATGGGGCTTATCTTTGTGATTTTTCTGGCTAGGGAGGGTCAGGTACAGCCCCTGGGCTGCTCTGAAGCCCTGTACCTGCAAAGGGTCTGCTCTGTGATTCTCCTAAATCAGAGCCATTCTCCTTAAATATTTAACAATATTTAATATTAAGTGAAGAAGAGGCAGAGCCTGACCTGGGGTCAGGCTGGGCTCGCCACAGGGGCAGCAGCAGCACATCCTGATGGCTCTTACATGAGGACAAATTGCAGAGCAAAATCCACATTCCAAAATACATGGAAGTGTTGTAGCCTGAGGGAGCACTCCCACCTTTCCCATAGCTGGAGGATCCTGGAGAACTGCTGTGTTTCCGGAGTCATTATCTTACAAAAAGGGAAGAGAACGGAGGAGACAAATTAAATAAAATATTAATATTTCATGAAAATTGACAGCTAAGAAGAGTTCATCCATTTGGCAATCTGGAAATGGCCCAACACCATTTTTACCAGCACAGAGGGTTCCAGCAGGACAGCCAGAGGAAGGAAAGCCACTGCCCCCACCGTCCTCTCCCAAAATCCAGGGATGATGGATTCATTGCTGCTGAGCTGTGCATCCCCCTGACACCCCTGCAGCCCAGCCCTGCTGCCTGAGTACGTATTAAAATGAGTTATGTAGGTCACTGTGTGAAAACAAACAGTGCTGTGGATGCATGCAAATAACACAGCACAACTCCCAGAAAATTTATATCGCAGCCAGAGGACTAAGGAGGGAGCGTGGAAAATGTCAGCCACGTTTTAATGCCACCCTGAAGGGCTCCAGGGGGTCTGGCAGCCCTCCTTAGTGCCTCAGGGAGCCCTGGGATCCTCCCATCCACCAGCAGAATGAGTTACTGGGATGGTTCCTCTGGCACAGCAATGGGAAGGGATCTGCTTCAGCCGGGATGAGGGATGAGCTGGGTAAAAAATCACCTTTTTTCTGTGATTTGCTGTAGAAGCAGAGGTGTGGGTCACAGTCACAGCCCAGGGGAACTTGCACAGCTGGAAATCACAGAATCGTGGAATGGTTTGGAACCATGGTTTGGGCTGGGAGGAACCTTAAAGCTCACCCAGTGCCAGCCCTGCCATGGGCAGGGACACCTTCCACTGTCCCAGAGCGCTCCAAACCCTGTCCAGCCTGGCTTTGGACACTTCCAGGGATCCAGGGGCAGCCACAGCTTCTCTGGACACTCTGTGCCAGGGTCTCCCCACCCTGACAGGCAAGAATTCTCAACATGATGTCCAGTATTCCTGGAGAGGACGAGCATTTTCTCTGTGAGGCTTGGGATGGGGGGTAGGAATGCTGGCGAGCTCTCCCATTCCCTGTGGTTTGGAGAGGAGAGGAAAAGGCTGAAATTATCCCAGGATGCTCCAGTGGCAGAGCCTGTTCCACGGAGCAGGAGCTGCTGGCTGAAGGGGGATTTGCACCCAGTCCCTTTAGAAATGCTTGGATGGGGCAGGAGTGCCAAGTCCTGGAGCCTGGTGGTATTTGGGAAGCTGCAGCAACCAGGAGTTCCTGTGGGAAAGGACATTTCTCATCATTTCAGCTGTAGAAGCAAGGCTTGAAAATGCACAGTCTGGAGCCAGGAGACAAGGAAAATCAGATAAAATGTACTTCTGTACAGGGTTTTTAGGTGAGACTCATGACTTTTTAATGGACTGGACTGATTTCACTCCCATTGTGTCACTGCTGGCTGGTGCAGATCCAGCTTCTTGCTGTCCAGCCAAGCCAAGGATCCTTCCCTGCTGCCACAGGGTGCTCTCCCAGCCAGACTCCCACATTTCAGCCACAGGGAAGGGTATGAGATTCATCTGGACAGGCAAAACCCTACACAGTTCAGCCAAGAATACATCTGAACTCCTGAGGTCAGCAGTTCAACATCGTGCTGTTACACCCCTGCCAGATATTCCATTCCCCTCCTGAATCCTCATCAGGGGACACACCAGGCACTGATTGATTTGGGGAACCTCTCCTTGGGTCAGAAAGGACTTCACAGGCAGCCAGCACTGCACTGGAAGAGGACTGAGGGACATGAGCAGCCTGGAGGATCATCCAGCCCCAAAACCAAGGCAGGAGCGACAGCAGGCGAGGATGAGAGCTTGTGGGGGCAGCAATCTAAGTCACCCCTGTGCCCCCTCCTTCAAAAACACCTTCAAAAACACTTGGCTCAGGAAACCAGAGGTTCTGGGTGCTGGGGGCACTCAGACTTTACCTTCTTGCCTGCACAAAGTGATGGGTATCTCCCATCCACTGCACGCACCCAGCTTTGCTGGCTGCTGTGGCACAGCAGAGCTTTTAAGGAGAGTCTCGTCTTTGTTCACCTAGGAGAAAGTAATTGGTCAAATTTAATTCAGAGAGGGATCAATTAGAACAGGTTGTGATAGACAGTTAGGTCACCAGCAGCTCCTATAAATCGCGGGTAGAATTTCCTCCTTCACCATCTACCAGTTTGATGTAGGAAATGGCTCATTTGCAAGCTAAAGGTTTAATTAGGAGAAAAAAGAAGGTCAGCAGAGATCAGATGTGAATTGCAAAGTGCTAAAGAAGTTTACTGCAGCAACGTATTTATCGAGAGCCGTGCTATAGATCTGCTGCCTCTCTGTCCAGAATGCTAATAGCACCCCTTTGAATTCTTCCTATCCACAGAAAATTCATCGATAATATCTGCGATGTTTTAAAGCTGTTTGCCACTTGGGCTTTTTTAATGATAATCAAGACTCCCTTACCCATCTAGTTAATTGTGGATCCTTCTTTCCAGGTCAGGTTTCTAGAATGTGACACCCTTTGGGCTGCTGTTTCCTCTCCCATCCATGGCAATGTGAGCCTGGCAGAGGGTATTTATTGCTCCCCATCACCAAGGACATAGTCACAATGTAAAATGGGCCAGAAATATCAATATGATGAAAATTCATGGCGTTTCTTCCTCACCTCACTGTACTCTGTGTGGTTTTTACGGATGTGTAAACTGCAGGAATAAAAGAGTTCTGCACAAGCTCTCTTAAAAGCAATGGCAGTGACAGTAATGTGATTACACGAGGTTTTGGCTCAGTGGTGACAGTGCTGAGCTGGCCCAAGGCAGCAGAGCCTAAAGTTAAGCCATGCCATTGGTCTCAGCTCCTGGTCCAGGGGAGAGGGGTCCAGGGAGGCTCTGCATTTGGGCTCTGCAGGCTGGGGGAGGAACAGGCTGTTTCCCCATGTGCTGTTTTGGACACTGGGATAAGAAAGCTACTGTCAGGCTCTGCTGCTGCTCCTGCAGAGGGGATGAGGGGCACCATCTCTTCATCAGCATCAGCAGCTTTCAGCTGGGACAGAATAGAATTAGATTGGCTATTGGAAATGAATTTTTCCCTGTGAGAGTGGTGAGGCCCTGGCACAGGGTGCCCAGAGAAGCTGTGGCTGCCCCTGGATCCCTGGAAGTGCCCAAGGCCAGGTTGGACAGGGACAGTGGTTATTCCTGGGATAGTGGAAGGTGTCCCTGCCCATGGCAGGGGTGGGCTTTATGGTCCCTTTCAATCCAAATCATTCTAGGATTCCATGATTTTGTGGTCTCCAGGAGATCCATGAGTGCTCCCTCCTGCTGTCCCTGTTCCCTGTCCCTGGGGGTTCCCACTGGAGAGGATTGGCATCGGTGCTCTGGGTGCAGCAGTGCTGTGTCTGCCCTTGGCTGGGGCTTCATCAACAGGCACAGATGCAGCTTCCAGCCTGATCTGCTCTGCAGCTGGGGCTGGGAAGGACTCAAAGTCCAGAATCACCAGGGGTCCAGGCATCCCAAACTGTCATCGTGAACACTGTGATTTGGGCCCCATTAGATGTCACACATGATTAATGGCTCTGCACAGGGTACAGCAGGACAAACCCTGACGAGGTCCAGGGACAGCCACCAAGGTGGAGAGAAATCAAAATGGCAGCTGGGCCTGGCTGGAAAGACAAGAGCAATTTTTCCAGTCACTTCCATTTGTTCCAGTATCACTCAGTCCCCCACCCAGTTTGATGTGAGGCTGCAATTCCTCTCTGTGAGAAAGGACAGCTACAGCAGCTCCAACTGCACACTGATGTAATTAACCAGGCAACGTTAATTCCCAGCACCTGAGACTCCAGTCCTGCGTGCAGGGATGAGAACACTGATTTCAATCATTCCAGCAAGGCCAGCAGCAGGAACAGGCGGAGGACAGAGGAGGCTCCTCGCTCTTCTGCAGGATCAGAAACTCACCACAATTATCAGTCAACACTTCCAGCTGTCTGCTAAAGGCTAAAGCAAACACATCCCAGCTCTGAGGTGGGAGGCAGCAGAGCTGTAATTATTTCAAAGTTTAACTGCTGCCTCCATCTCCAGACACAGAAACGAGGACGATCCCGATGTATCCCGCTCCCACCGACAGCGACAGCGTCTGAGGCTCCTCCTGCAGCAGCTCAAGTGGCTTCTAGGATGCTTCAGACTCAGGTGTGAGGTGTAGAAAGCATTAAGTTAACCATTTCCTGCCTTCAGCAGGGAAAAGCTGCGTTACCTTGGACCAGCCACGTCCCCATTAAAATATCAGCTCCTATGAGCCTCGTGAGAGGAGCAGGAGAATTCCTGTGTGAGGGAAATCCAGGTGTTCCAACACCCAGATCATGTTTGACATCAGACAGAGGAGGTGACAGACCTCGCAGTGTCCCTGAATCACTGACTCACACCTCTGTCTGTCCTGGTTTAAAAGTAAGGCCTCCAAAATGTGGTCCAGCCAAGGGAGCCATGTGGGACTTTACCCCGCGGCCTCCTCTGTGACAGGAATGGTGCAGCTCCCAATGTGGGCCATGGATATGGCTGGATTTATGGAGTATTCATTATTTTAATAGCGCTCATTGACTTAGGGTCAAAAATCTTTTTCCAGCTTTTTTTTTTTTTTTTTAATGTAAGGAAAGAGCCCGTATGTCACAATCTCATGCCTCATCTAATTGGGTAAGTGTTTCCTTTGTCCTTGAAACCGAAAAGTAGACGGCGTATCCAGGAGCTACAGAATGAAAAAGCATCTGCCTTTGGTATTTGGCAGGCCTCAATTAAAAACCTGCTGCCTGGGCTATCACTTTTTCTTTAATTCTGACCAAAATGCTTCTGCTCGGATTCAAGCTGACGGTTCTGAAGGTTGGGCTAAGGGAACGCAAAAAAACCCAAATATTTTGGAATAATAATTAATGTTTTACGTACAACAGGAAAGAATCCCAGATCCAGAAGCCCAGAGTCATTCTGGAAGCACAGGAAAGACTCAGATCCCCTCCGAGTGTTTCCATAAGCTCCTGCTGGAGCAGAGCTCAGGTCCACCCTCGAGCCCGCTCCCAGCTCCACAAATCCAGAGCTCAATATGCACAAAACACTTCCATCTTTAAAAAATAATTGAAAAGGTGCACTCTGAAGTTCACTGGATCGATCCCACTGAATTTATTTAGAAGACACTTCATTGTGTCAAAGATTTAATGGCGAGGTTACGATGCCCAGCCTTCAGAATGTCAATGTGCTGCAGCGGGAGCGTTGCAGGGAATGCTAAAACCCTCGGCAGAGCACGCCCCAGCACAACTGCCAGATTTGTGAAATATTAAAATTATTACACAGAGTTTAGATAAGATGCAGGCTGCTAGGGGAAAAGCAGCACAGGGGCTGGAATTCTGCGTGTGTCTTATGAGTAGTGGGATGAAATTTTGCAGCCTCCCTGCGGACTCCTTGGCCGGCCCCTTACATCCCTTCGAGCCCTCGCTCCCAGGCTGCCCCTTTGGAAATGTGTGTGTCTGGACATGAGCAGTATTTCCCGGCACACTTGATTAAATACCTCCCCTGGTTATTTATTGCACATTAAACAACATCTCTCCTGCACGTACCTTGCTTGGACAAAAGCTCTTTGCTCTCAAGTGCAGAGCTCAGCATGTCGTAGGCCAGAGCTCTGCAAACCTCCGGCAGCACCCATCAGCATTCCCTGCTTATTAAACACCATTTCTGGAACCTGAGAGTTACCCTGCTTTCCTGCAGTTTACATTTCTTGCTGCCTGTGATACAGTTTTAATGCAGAACATGCCCAAAGGGTTTTTTTCCTCCCTCTCTCTCTGTCCTTGGGGAATCTCCCTGTTCGGTGCTGCGGGAACAATCCCGACCCACCGAAGGACTCCCAGGCTGTAAAGTTTCAAGCGAAGCGGGAGGGCGGGGGAAGGAATGACAAGTCCTTTTTACTGAAATTCTCTCCCCAAATGGATTTGGCAGAGCCGGGCTCTGCTGATCTTAAAGCAAGGTTTATCATTCGTGCAGGCTGCTGCCTGAAGGGGGAAAAGATCTTTGAAGTTGCTGAATGATGGAAGGGTCTCCCCCCTCCTCTCCCTCGCGCACATTTTTTAAGGGTGGTGACTGGGAGATGCTCAACTGCCCTGAGTCAGGAAATTACATGACAAATTAAACAATTATGTGTTTTAGTGCTGAGCTTCTATTTAAACATTTAGCATCAAACAAGCTTTTTAGCATGAATTCCACAGGCATTTATACTTTCCCCACCACCTGTAATTCCACACTGGGTTATTTTCTCTGCATCTCAAGAGCTCCCCTGGTCCAGTATCTACACCTTGGAGATATTTCTTTATCATTTAACTTTATTACAGAAGGCACTACTGCCTGGACACTGTTGGAGTGACAAGGACTATTTCCTTAATTACTGTACATTGATAATAGCATTTACTCTGGCAGCTCCAGTGCTATTCAATCAAGCAAGATTCAATACAAAAAAGCTGATTTGCCAAAAAAGAGATTAGCATAAGTGCCTACAGTCACATTCTATTTTTGAAGGTAAAGCTACTGTGTCTGTGAGCTTTCTTGTGGGAACTTTATAAAGAGAGATTAATCTAGTTTATCTCCTTCAAAACATATTTGGGCAAATCGCAGAGAGTCACTGTTCAGGCTCTTTTGGCAATAATTTTATATAAACATGTAAAATAAAGACCTGCACAGAAAGTGCTAATCAGCAGCAGGAAGGTGTAATTTTTTCACTTACGTGGACGTAGACATTTGTGGTGAAAAACTCTGTGTTCCCCAGTTTGCTGTTGCTGCTCTTTGTCATTTAATCAAGTGGTGACTGTAGCTGTTGCACTTTAAAATTAAATGCTATTATTTATGGTAGAACTTGTGCTGGTTAAAAGTGCAGAGCTCAGCACTGTGTACGTTTGTAAGCAGAAGGTTAAGCAGGACATTTTAAATGGTAAAGCAAAGGGCTTAATCAAGGCTGAAGAGCAAAATGCAGTGGGATAACAGATACAGTAAATAGGCATTAATCACCATACAGGCTTAATCCAGGTATTAGGCAGTCTTGGGGCTAATTCGAAGACTCACTTACATAAGAACTCGTTCTACCAAACCCTAAGTAAGTGAATAACTTTATTCTTAGGAGAAAACTTAGCAGTGCTAAAGGCCCTTGCCCTATCAGGCCTGAGTTATATATTTGTAAAATGATCATCACACAATTATTTTGCCTGAAGGAGCTTTTCTGAGTTAGGAGGCACGTGGAGGGGGGTGGTTCAAGGAAGGAAAAACTTGAAACACCAGAGCATAAGGAGCCACTTTTCCATGTGGTTTTTCCCCCCCTTGACACTGTCTATTACTGTGACATCAAAATCCAAGCTAAGCACTTCTTGCCAAAGATGGACCAGATAAAATCACGAAGCCAGTATCATCTCATGGGAGACAGCTCACTGTCTTAGTGCCAAATTTAGTGACTACAAATCCAGGCTTAGAACATAGTCCTTCCCTAGCCATAATCCAGCACTTGCACCCTGGATTTGTGTTTAACTACTGATGACCTAAACTTTGGGGCTTAAGAAGATAATTGCACATCTATAGGTGTGGAGCTCACTGAACAGAAGTTCTTTTATTGGATGCTCAGAAAGATTAAAGCTCTTCCATAAAGTTTAACTTCACATCAGAAATTCCAGATCTCTGTACAGACAGACACCTCTCGTGTACTGACACAGCTCAAGCCCCAGGGTGGATTTTGAAATCCTGGTCAAGCTTGCTTTAGAATCATGGAATGGTTTGGGCTGGAAGGAACCTCAAAGCTCATCTCTTTCCACCCTCTTCCATGGGCAGGGACACCTTCCACCAGACCAGGTTGCTCAGAGCCCCTTCCAGGCTGGCTTTGAACACTTCCAGTGCGTTCCAGCCCTGAGGAACAGCAGACTCAGGGTTAGCACCACACAGCCTACCCTGAGGAAATGGGGAGGGGATGGAAGTGGGGAATGCAGTAGATGTCCACGGTTTATCTGCTCAAGGAACAGCAAGATGAAAAAAAATCCACAAACCTTTAATTGTGAACGTAGGAGAGGGACAGTGATGTAACTGTTCCCAGGGAACACTATTCTTATTTTGTAGAGGGAGGTGAGCCAAGATACTTAAGCTCTAGAGAACCTTTAACACAGGAAGCTATTTATCATAACAAGCTTGGTTGATACTGCTCCCATACTGAACCAATTAGATTAGCCTATTTCGTCATACTTCATAACTTGGGATGATAGGTTTCCAAGCATGGTACAGTGCAGTAATTGAATTTTGATCAAACACACATGGCCCATAACCCAGTATGTGAAACTTTCAGAACAGTTCACAGCTTTTAAATATCCAGTCAACATGTTGCCAAAAGTACAGGATGTACTTGATGCAAGTGGGAGAGGAGGGGGGGAGCACGAGTCCACGCCGTAACTTGGTACAGCTGTAAAACAAACATTTTTTTGTTCCGATTCTGTTCCTACTTTAGAAAAGGAGCTGGGAGGAAGACAGTCAATGTCAAGTAAGTCGTTTTTCTCCCCAGCCCCCACGCCCCTCAGGCACACATTCCCCTTTTAACATTCTTAGATTACCACAACCTTTTAAATTCACTCTACTGTACTTACATACTGTGTTAGACACACCAGCAATTATGGTTGTTAGCATGACACATCCATTGCCTACACTTAGTTAACAAAATAACTTAAAAGTCGCATGCATCAGCCTCTTTAATAGGGCTATAATCAATGGGGCCCTGGAATGAAAGCCCTAAAAATTACCCCGCACCTCTGCATTCCCCAGGACCTTGCCTTGCCAGCACAATCCACATGGTGGGCAGTCTTGTCCAGCTCAAGGTGAACACTCAGTTTTTCAGTTCTCAGCATCCTCTTATGTCTTCCTGCCATATTTTCCCCACGGTAAATTCAAGGAACTTTGAAGAAGACCCTGTAAAGGAAACGGAATACATTAATAAATTCATTCCTATGGCTTTACTGACACGGGGGCAAAGCAGCTTCTGCAGAGCAGGTTTATGGCATGGGAAATGCTGTGCCACAGTTTTTTTGGGGCAAGTGATGGCTATCCATGTCAAAGCTGCTCCCTGGCCTAAAAGGGAGTCTGGCATTCTCCAGCAGTGAAGCAGGACATCACCAACCTCTGCTTATGGTACTGACAACTTCTTCCTCAGTTTTAGAATCACAGATTCACAGACTGGTTTGGGTTGGAAGGATCTTAAAGCCCATCCATTGCCACCTCTGCCATGGGCAGGGACACCTTCCACAATCCCAGGGTGCTTCAACCTGGTTTTGGACACTTCCAGGCATCCAGGGGCAACCACAGCTTTTCTGGGCACCCTGTGCCAGGGCCTCCCCACCCTCACAAGGAACAATTTATTGTGTATCTCTAACCTAAATTTCTCCTCTTTCACTTTGACCCCACTGCTCCTTGTCCTAGCACAAGTTTTGAATGATTTGACCCAAAGGCAGCCCCAGATACCTCGATGCCCTGCGAGGGGAACCACCAGGGCACCCAATACTCATTGAGGTGGTGGCAAATGGCATCAAAGCTGGGAGTTCCTGCTCCATCCCCCCAGAGAGGGCAGGCTCTGGAGGCTCACCCCAGCACCGCCTGCCTCGGAGGCGTCTCACACACCTGCTCTGAGCACAGCTGTGCACAACAGCAGCCACAGGTTCCAAGGGGAGAAACGGTGCTTCTCCCAGGGAACAAAATGCACAGCTCGTTTTGTCCTGCTGTTGGTTGGGGACAGGCATTTCCTGGCTGCAGCCACCCCCTGGCAGGACAGGGTGCAGAGGATGTGCTGGATCTCATCTCCCTCCCCGCCCCGCTGCCCACTAAGTTATGATACTGCAGAGAAAAAAAAAAAAAAAGACAAAAAAAAAAAAAGAAAAGAAAAAGAATTTGGTGCTCAACTTAATCAGACTTGGACCAAGTCTCAGCTCAAACCAAGGTTAAATAGGCCTGTTCTAAGGTAGGATTTATATAGCAATTACAGTAATGGAAACTGAGCTTTATAATTCTTATACTGCCTAAAATTCTGCTGTGTCATATGCATCTGCAGAGCCCGAGGAATGTGCTGCTCGGGGAGCACTGCAGTCCTGAAAGCAGCCATTCAAATGGATCATGGAGAGTTATTGGAGCACGTGGATGGCCGAGATTTTTATGAAGCACAAAGAGTTGCAAACAGAAATCCTGGGAAAAGCAAGGAGCGGGTATCTGAGACAAGCTGTAATTTTTTTAAAATACTTTATTTTGTTGGGAATGTTGGGAGCTAGATCTCCATCAGACACGGTGCAAACAGCATTGAGGGTGTCCTTTTTATCCTTGGATTTCCTTCCCCTTGCTGCAGTCTTAGATGCACAGTGCAAAATGCGTCTTGGCCAGACAGAATCCTCGCAGCCACTTTCCAGTTCGCTCTGTTGTGCAAGGAAAAATACCGGTGTGCGAAGTCTGTGCTGCGATAAAGAAGAACTCGGGAAGATTTGGGGATCTGATAGGGGGTTTGGCTCCACCTTCAGGAAGCAGAAGGCAGAGAGACAACGCGGGGCCGAGTTTCAGACACTTCCCGCAGGATCTGGAGCCTGACATCATTCCTGCCCCCCAAAGGGTCCCTGCTCGGATTTGTCACAGAATCCCTGATCCAGTGCTGGACATTCCTACAGGAGCAATGCAGCTCTGAAGAGTCCCCCTCCTCCTGGAAGAGCTTGAAGGATTGGGGCAGGATGTCCAGAGGGAGCTGGTACTTGGACAAAAAGCACCAAAAAGCAGCTTTAAGGTGACAGAAAGTTGGGGTACGTGGGATGCCACAGGAGTGTATCCAACACCGTTAGCCATTCACACCATCAGGGCTGAGGCTCCCCTGCAGAATGTGATTTTCTCCTGTAATTCCCAGAGATTAGGAAGGTTCTCTGGGTATCACAGATGGATTGAGAGGAAGAAAGTGGGAAGAGTCTTGATCATATTTCAGTCTAGCAAAACACTTAAGCATATGCCTAAAGTTAAGCTATTTTTTCTCCTCGGATTCAGGCAGAAGATGCAAACGGAACAATCTCTCATATTTCATTTTTTGGCAGACTCAGATGCTGAACCCAGAACGAGGTAGCTGGTTAAACAGCATGATTTAAATGAATTTAAATGGTGCATTTTTTAAAGAAGCCACACAGTGACCACTTATAATAATGAAAATGGTAGGGTGGTTAGGGATGACACTGAGTTTGAAAGTCTGTGCAATGTGTTACTGAAGTAATCAGCAATCACACAATTAGCAACAGTCCTGTGAGGGAATGGAAATGCACGGTCTTGCCTCTGGAATTCCCCAGCTGGGTGCTTGAGCACCCAACTTTATTGTATTTAACATCACTTTCAGGAGGAAGCAGGTTTGAAAAGTGCAGAGCAAGCAGCAGTGCAGAGATGGCCTAAACACCTAATGAATCTAAAAATAAAAAAACCTCAAAAACACTGAGAGGAGATGGGAGCAGACTGAATAGACAGAGCTGTGCAAGCAAATATAACTGAATATACTCCTGAGGAACAAAGGAAACAATCCTTGATGGGGTGACAACAGATGTTCTCCAAAAAAAAATTCTAAGGGAGCATTTCAAACACAAAGACCTTCCTGTGGAGCTGAGAAGTTTTACTGGCAGAAGTACAGGAATTCATCTTTGGAAACAGAGTAAAAGCTAACATTTAAGGTGTTATCAGGTCCTGAAAGCAGCAGTGATATCTTCATGTAATAAGTGGTGGGTGGTGGCGGAGAGGGAAATGGTGAGGGTAACAAAATGCTGTCACAGGAAGTTGCTGTGGCGGAGTTGTGGTTTAAATCCCAGGAGGAATAACCACTTTGTTGTAAAAAAAACTCCATGAAAAGAAGCTCTAGACACAAGTGAGAGACGCACAGGTTAGCCCAGCTGAAGGAAAGCAACCCAGAGTCATTTATTGGTGCAGTCAGCACACTGAAGTGCCACCACTTTGGCACTGTGGGAGCAGGTGGGGAGTGCCCAAAGCTGGATGTTTCTCCCAGCTACAGGTCACGGTTAAACATACTGCAGAAAATCTCAAATTGGTCATTAAAATAAAAGGGGAAATAGGACAGCTTGTAGAGTCATTTTTGAAATGACTGACTTGTGCTGGTAGTTTGGGAAGATTTGGGTTTAATGCCTGGCCTGGATCTGCAGCATCTTCAGTGAACAGTTTTATCTGAGTTTTTTAAGGCTGGGCACCTCAAACTCTTGTTTAAAACACTGCTCTTTACTTTTTATGTTCTTTATTTTTATAGATACAGAATAATACTTCTCTGCCTAGTTGGAATGTTGAAAGGATTCCTGACTATCTGCAAGGCCAGCAGATATCATTTTATCTGGGAACGAGGCAGGAGGACGACATACTACATTGTCTAATTGTTTTCATTGCTTTGCAACTGTTTTGGGGAAAACAACCCCGAGAGAAGATTATTGCAGTGCAATCAGAACTACAGAAAGACTGGGATGGACAACTTGATTGACAGGAGAAGGCTAAAGCAGGCAGCAACACAAAAAATCATCATTGGACAGACATTTTGATAAATATTACTGCAGCCAATTTATTATTAACACAGTGGGACAGCTTTACATCTTGCATCACACTTTTCACAGCCCTTATGGTAAACATGCCATATCTGACAATTACAAGATGAAAACAAAGACCTCACTAACTGTCTCCTGGCCCTGCAGCTTTATCTGCTTGCTCAGTTAACCCTCTCTCCACTTCAGCTGTGCAGCTAAACGAGCAGATAGAAACATATTATACATATATTAACATGTATTGCGTGTTCATATAGAGAACACAACGCCAGCAGCCGCCCATGAAATTCCCAAAGGTTAAGCAATCTGTGGCACTCACTCCTAAAACATGGGAGAGGATTGGGGCTGAGGTGGGAACCTCTCAGGACAAGGCAGAGGATCAAGGGGAATGCCTTCTGAAGGGAAGAGACGTCACCCATGGCTGTGTTCTGGCTGTGGGGACAACCCCAGTGTGAGCAGCCCTGGATCCCAACCCTGGCCCCAGCAGGGAAGGATCCCACAGCAGAGAAGGATCCCATGGCAGGGAAAGATCCCAGAGCAGCTCTGATTTCCTGGCTGACACATCTTCTCTTCCTACACAATCACTACAGCCAGGACCAGCAGCTCTTTCTCTCTGCTGCCTGTTTGGCTTCTGGGATTAGAATCTCATGGACCTTGGAACTAAAATCCTATTTTCAACTGATTCACACAAAGCAGCTCCTGGAATTTTTTTACAGATAACGAAGCACAACGTGTGTTGCTGAAATCACCAAGTCAAGCCCTCTGCTACTTGAACACCTGGAGACACATTTTAGAATGGAATCCTGTGTGATAAGTCGCCCAAGGCTATTTTTTTATTATAACATCCATGACATCTTCTATTTTCACAGCTTCATTATCGGCTTCGGGGTTGGAAAAACAAAAAGCAGACAAGTCACAGGATGATCTTAGGCAGGAGATTTTGCTTGATTCAAACATCAATTTTCCATCCGCTTCCTGTCTGTTTTTCAAAGTATTTCAGGGAACAAAACTGATGAGCACAAAGAGCATTCAGTGAGAGAGGGAGCAAAGGGAGACAGAACAAGTATCAGGCAAGGGAATGGAGCTGACAGAGTGTTCCTGTCTCTTTGAACCCACAAGGAAAATGCATGGCAGGAAGGATTCCAAAACCACATCTTTCTTGCGTGAAGGGAAGAATTAACGTTAAGCACAAAGTATTCCTTGTGGTTTATTCTCATTATGTGACATGTCAGGTTATGCTGATTTGGGTTAAAAACAGGATTTCTTTACAAAGCTCTCTGTGCACTGGGCTTAATGTGGGTTAAAAAGAGCCTAAACCCCACAAATTGTGCTTTCATAAATCCACTTAGGAATCTCATTCTTGGGAATTCCCTTAAAAATACGGTTTGTGGGTATATTAGTGACAGGTTGAAAGTTTCACCTGAAAAACAAAAAAAAACAAAGCCCAAACTTTTAGAAAAAAAAAATACACTGAAGTTTCTATGGTGTGGGTTTCTCCCTCAGTTAGTGCCAGTTTTCATTAGAACGTGAAGAGAATGCTTAAAATTGGTCAAATAGCATGAAGATTTTGTTGACATGTTTTCTGTCTGTGTGTACATACTTTTCCTGAAAGGAACATCCAGTGAAATCCTGGTTGTCCAAAAGACTTTGGTCAAACAGTTTTGAAAGATAGTGAATTTATTGCACTGAAACACAACTGACCCAAAATAAGAGCCTTTTAAGGGTATACTACTTTAAGTAGTACGAAGAATTCACTCTTTCGACACTCAGTAGCTGTAAAACACACACACACACCAATTTATTTTCAGGATCAAAAAGGTCTTTATTTCACTATGGTTGGTTGCAAGAGAGAAAAGAAAAAAAAATCAAAATAAGCAGAACAATTATTTCTTTTTCTAACCTCAGGGCACCCCAACATCCACCCTCCTTTTTTTGTGATATGTCATCTACAGTTCTATTTTTTACATACCCATATTTCTACTGCTGATCACCACTTGACCAAATTTTGCAACTTGACTAAAATTTAAAGAAATAATTGTTTCAATTAACACAATTTCACGGGCTACACCAGCCTAGGATTTTGGGCTCTTTGGGTTTTAACAGGATGGGAAAAAAGGCAGTTTGTGTGGTTGGGGATATTTAAGTTGATTTCCAAACTGCCACATGGACAGACCCCCAGGTGTAATCTATCCATGCTAAAGCTCTTATAAATTTCAATGGAATAAATATCTGTATATTTACTATGAACAACTCTCTCTGCAGCTCTCTGTAACACTCTAAATGATACAGACACAACATCAGTGCAAATTGCAACAGTCTGCACCTTTCACAGATGATGTAACTCAGTAACAAACTGTCTGCTCCCAGAAACAGAGCAGCCCCAAAGTTCCACCTCTGAGGTAAACTTGTCCACGTGAGGAACTCTCACATTTTATCATCTTTGTTCACCATGCATTTAATATTCCATTCTGATGAGGGGTGATCAGTAAATCCTCAGCAATTCCAGTGGACCACTGGGTCCAGCTGTAAAAACAAGCTGCACCTGTGGATTTGTGCCACTCCCTGCCAGAGTGAGGGATTTTAGGGATAGGTCTGCATTTTCCTGAAGGTTGCATTGGTGATGCTGAGCCGGGTCAGCCTGGCCCCGTAATAATCGATGATGTAACTGGAGCCGTCGGAGGGGCCAACGATCTGCAACAGGAAAAAAGAACCAAGACTTTTCAATGTGAAGTGAAATATATACTTTGTGCTAATGTCTCAATTACTGCTAATTTTCCCATCATAAAATTAGTCATGCTTAATTAGTCAAACAGAAACTAGATTTATTTTGAAGTTATGCTGCAGTTTAACTGTTTTAGCGAGCGCTGTCTCAGAAGGAACATTTCCCCTGGGCTTCTAATCAACCAAATTACACAGCCAGGCACTGGGACTCGGCTAATCCAAGGAGGATTTGAGGCACAAAACCAGCCTAACAAATGAGTGGGCTCCAAACCACTTTTCCTGAACAAAGGAGGGTCGGCAGCAGAGAATTAGGCTGATGACAAGTGTCTTTGAAATACTGAACAGGTAAGGAATGAAGAGGAGGAGGAAAGATCATGGAGTTTTTGTTCTGGAAGTGCTAAATTGATGTGGAGTCACCAGGGAGATCAACAAGGAGAGATGAAAGATACTCTCAACTGGATCTGTTAAGTGCTCTGAGGCAGGATCACCACAAGAGCAGAGAAAGGAGTTTGAGAATGCACACAAAAGACAGATCCAAAGTGCACACTTTTAAAATATTTTCCTACAAACCCACAGAACAACTCCCATACCCACAATGGATTTTGAGTTATCACAGCCGATTTGTAATTCATGCTAAATGGCTGCACTGCTGAATAAAACAATTTGGCAATTTCATGATGTCACAAGATGCCACCCCAGCTGGGGATTTAACCCTCGTGAATCCCTCAGCCACAGCTCTCTGCTGATGAGGGACTTGAAGCTGCAGGAGAGGTGGAAAATGGAAGTGGCAGTGTCTTCTTTCATCAGCATAAAGCACAGGCAAACACAGACCTTGAGGGTTCTGGGAGCAGCAGGACATCCCACGCTGAGTCCAACACTCTGCCTCACATGAAGAGGTTCTGACCACCTGAATTTATGGTGCTATGGCTTCCAAGCTATTCATTGTCAGTATTTAGAGATGGCTAATCTAAGTTTTAATTCCAACAGCAAATATATTGATATTTTGTGTCTATATTCTACAGCACCAATCTACAAACAGAGCCAAAATAAATGCCTTGATTTTTCAATATCCAGTGGTTCTTAAGGCCAAAATGCTGACAAACTGTTAGTAATCAAATCAAAGCTTTAAAAAACACAGATCTGTATCTTGCTTTGAAAGCCCTGACTTACCTGCATTGAAATAAGAATGAAATCAATTAGGCTCCCAATTCCACAAAACCCTACAGTGCAGAACTTTAACAAACCTAAAAAAGAAAAGTAAAATTTAATGTAGCTTTAAGCAATCCCTGGGATTTCATCACTGGTGGCAATTACATCCAAACTCTCCCCTCACCCCACAAAATGTCTGTGTTTATATATATACATATATACATCTATCCAGAAGCAGACCTAAAGTTGAACTTCTTTAATTATTAGTGAAAAAAACCAAACCACATACTCGTATTTCTACATCCTGAACACACTTTAAAGATTTTAAATATTAACAATTTTTTTAAACATCTAAATATTCTTAAACAAGGAAAGGCAATTGTTGATAATCAGTTTACTGAAATATTCCTTTCACTGAGGCACAGACAAAAAAATCCCAATTTAAGCTGAAAAACTTACTTCTGAATAGAAAGAGACTTTCTACTACCTCATGAGTTGCAGCACATACTGATTTGATTTTCAGAACATGCAATTTTGGAAAACAATCCTTTGTATAATTTTTCTATTTTTGCTGAAATATGAATTTCTTTTGAATATATATTAAAAATATATAAAAACTTTTTAACTGGTATTCAAAAACATTTGGTTTTATACGAATAAATGAAAGATTAATAGAAAATATGTGGGAATAGAAACCAACAGATGAATGTTTTATTGGAAGTTGTCCTGCAAGGCAGACTTCATTTGGAAAATGCCTTCAGAAAAAAGAGGCTGCCTTAATTTTATTTATTTTTCATATTGATAGTTTCCTGTACAATGAATGTAATCCAGAGAGAACTATATATTTATGAGTATTATTCCAGGGGAAGATCTGGATTAATCCCCTCTCTCCAAAGCAGCAGTGTGTCCCACAAAGCAGCTCCTCTCCCCCAGGGTGTTCATGGGGCTGCACAGGGGGCAGAGGAGGGGAGGAGCTGCATCCCCTGCAGGAAGAGCATCCCAGAGCCTGGATTTGTCTGCCATGGAAGAGAAGTCCACGTGCATCCTCCCCTGTGAGGCCTGGCACAGGTGCCCAGAGAAGCTGTGGCTGGATCCCTGGAAGGGTCCAGGTTGGATGGAGCTCTGCACAAGCTGATCCAGGGAAGGTGTCCCTGTCCCTGGAACGTGCCAGCTGGGATTTCAGGAACCCAGCAGATTTCTTACCACTGCTGCAGCTCCACTCTACTTAAGGAATGGATGGAGGAGAACTGTTTCTGAACCTGGCATTTATTTCTGGAGTGCAGGGTAAAGTTGCCTTTTTTTCTTCCT
This sequence comes from Passer domesticus, assembly GCF_036417665.1. Classification (NCBI taxonomy): domain Eukaryota; kingdom Metazoa; phylum Chordata; class Aves; order Passeriformes; family Passeridae; genus Passer; species Passer domesticus. The sequence goes on from NC_087480.1 coordinate 60,025,668, forward strand.
CCTCACTTCCCTCCCTACAAGCAGATCACACTGAGAAAATAAACTGCTCTAAAGCAGAGAGGGAAAAAAATAGTGTTGTTCTACAGTAATAACTCCTGGTTTGGTTCACAGTGTGTGGGAGAGGAAGAGGTTGCCTTCCTGATTTCTTTATACTCAATAGCTTGTTTGTATTTGTGTGCTCTTTAAACAAAAGAGAAGGGAAAAAAATAAACCAAAGAGCATTTACAGTCTTCGTTACACTTGCAAGAAAGATTTCAATGCCATTAACCTTTCTTAACCACTTTTTGCTGAGGCACAGATGACCTAAGAAATCCCTAATCACCCACTGTAAAGGAATCCATTGGGTTGATCTTTATTCTTTTCTGCTCTTACCTATTTGCTTTTCAAAAGACTGAAAACCTGGCTTTGGAAGAGTTTAATTTTAAATATTAACTCTGGCTACTGGCTACAGTATAATCCAGTAGGGTTAAAGCATTAGCCATAAAGAACTCCTACAAAAGAATTAAGGATTTATTAATCTATATTAACACAATATATTAAAAATAATAACTGCAAATTATTTTTCCAAATCCAACGGTACAAATAAATAATGCACCTTATTGACTGCTTTAAAAAATGTATCTTTTCATTTACACAGACGGACAAAGTGCTAATTATAGAATCCCAGGAATAAAAAGACATGAGTGTTAATCAAGATTATAAAAAAGGACAGATAATGTCATTAAAAAGAGTTGGCATTTAATGGGCAGAAACTCAAAATTTCTGGCTGAAGTGACAGCAACATATACAGCTTTTTCCACATCATTGCTCCATCCTATCTATACTTAAATTCACTCCCTTTGTCCAGCTCAGAAACAAGGCCAGTGAGGGCAGTTCTGTCATAATAAGGTATTTCCATTACTTAAAAGCCAGTGGCACCATCATCCTGGGAATGAGGTCCTAAAAACCAGAGAGAGGTTTTACTAGAAATCCCAGCTTCTGCAGAATTGTTATTAATACCATGAGTTATCTTGAAGGTGTGCATTTGCCAGAATAAATTCCATCTCCCAAAACACCAGGTTTACTGTAAAATCTGTCCACTTTTTTCCTGGTGAAGTCAAGTCTCATTTAAGGGTGGCAAAGCCACTTCTGCTCCAGTGCCTCACAAAAATGCTGTGATAAAACATCAATACAAAGCAAAACTTTGAGTAGCAATAACCACAATTGCTTATTAGGATTTTATCTGCTGGACACTACATCTCCATTTGTCACCACTCCAACAGAAGAGCAGGCTGAGGATAATGCAGCACTTTGTCTCACTTGACCATGAAGTAAGGATTCTAGTTTTAAATATTAAAACTGTGACTGTCAGCCTTCATTGTTCAAAATATGAGTATACACATACAAGTTAGTCATAAGAATGAGACTTACCTCAAAGAAAAAAAATAAGGAATAAACTTACCTAATGCAGGATATCCTAGATAAAATCTATCTGCTCCCAACCATCCAAGAAATAAGGACAGAGCCACTGCTACTTTGTAGGAGTATCCATTTCTGCCAAAAGAAACAAGCAATGTAGATAATGACTGCAAAATATATCCACTCATACTTTTGACTGTTAAAGTAGTGACTCATTTTCCTGCTGCTCTGGTTAAAAAAAAAAAAAAAACCAAAAACAACAGACTTGTTATTTATCTTCAATTAACAGCCATGGAATTGATAATGTTAAGCTTTCAAACTGGGAAAGCATCCTCCATAAAGGAACCTCAGCTGCTGCAACTCAACTGTACTCTTGCAGAATACAGATTATTCTGAAACTAAATGATGATTTCTTGTCAAGACATAATTCAGTTGCTGATCCGTCCCCAGCCTCACAGAGCAGCTCCTAACAGTTCAGCCCCACTGAGACAAGCCCAGGAAGGCAGGAGGTGTGTGAATCCTGTCTGCAGGCATTAGTCTCACACGCAGCCAAATGGAGAGGAACAGGACAGGCAGGTGAGATGTCAACAGAGACAGTAATTGCCACGAGATCTGAAGGAGAAATGAACCATGGCCACCGGCTGAAGAAGCTGCAGGAAGGATTCAACAAAAAGAGTAAGTCTTGGATTCACTCATTACACTGTAAATGGCACAAAGTCACAATGAAAAGAACTGTTGACAGCACAAAGATGCACGGGGGGCAGAGAGGCACTCTCAAGTTAAGCTTCCCATGGTTAGTCATACAAAATAAACAGATAGAACAGACTTTTTCAGACTTATCCTAATTGGAACCATTCTTGCCAACAGCTGGAGCGATGCAGCCACCAAACCACCTGTTAGGGCAGTCCCTGCTGGAGAACCTTGCACTAATAAGGGAGCTAAAAACACATCACACTCAGTGCTGGAACTGCTGCCTCGGTGAACAGAGAGCTCCTGAGCAGCAAACGCAAATGTAATTAGAACTGAAAAATATTCAGTAATTCACTGTTTTGATACGTGCACCACTACGTGCCAGCAATTATTTAATAGGCCCAAATTAAACTCTTGGTTGACAGTTGAGTAAAACAGTCTCAAAAAGACAGTAGCTGACAAAAGTCCAAGCACTTTTATTAAGCATTTTCAATGCCAAGTAGAGACATACCTTTTTTGCTTATTATCTAAATTTGCTGACTTTAAAACCTAATGGCAACATTAAGTGATTAAACCATGACTTTTACCTCAGTATTTGTTACTTGGTGTTTATTAGCAACCCAGAACACACAGGGCATTCCTGGAACCTAATGTAACGTAAATTATCATCTTTAGAACTGTCTTGTTTCCACTGTAAAGAACACTAATGGGTTTATTTAAAACTTGAGGTAAACTGTTGGAAATTGTTTATCAACTACAAAGTGTCAACAGCCCTCCAAGGACACTAAAGCATAAAAAGAGTTGTTACATAAAAAATGGGAACACGGTTTAATTTTGCTCCTGATCACAGCTAGTAATAAACTGAGCCCTTGCCTGTGCACTGAGATGCTTCTGAAAGCACAACAGTTTCTGCAACCTCATCAACATCAAACTGACGGGCAGAAGAAATCCAGTATGAAGGGGAAGCATGAGAGCACTGTAACAAACAAGGCTGCATCCACTCTGGTGTTTCCTTTGCCTTACTCCTTCAGCCAAAAACACGCACAAAGAGTAAACCAGTGAGTAGGAAAATGACACATCCTGGGCATCTGAAGGAATTTCTACAATTGGGTAAAAAGATGCAATTTCTTGTCAGTTCCTCTTTTGATTTTCTCTTGCTTCTCAGCCTCATCCAACCTTTATTTTTTCTGCATGCATTTCTTCCAGCTGCCATGTTAAGAACTTTTCCTCCCAGCTCTTCCACAGCAGTTGACAAGAGCAGGTGCTGCTGTAGGTTCCTCTTTCAGGATCTCTTGGCCCTGATCAAAGACCTGTCCACTCAGAACTCTGTGAATTTCACAAAGAATCATCCCGTGGCCTCCTTCCCTGGAATGGCAACACTTGAACAACGGACATTTCAACTCTGCAGCAGCAGGGCCTGCACATATTAAGTAAAATATATGATAATGCCAACCTGGGGGATTCTAGAATTTGGCCAAAAAATAAGATCTTCCTCCAAAACATCAGATTAAAGCCAAACCTAAGCAATCTTGACTCCCAGTACTTCTTTGTTGGAACAACCTTACAAGCTTTTCCTTGAATTATTACTAGGGTACCTAAACTTTTAACACATCCACTCACACAAACATGGAACATCTCCTGGTCTTGCTCTAAAATTACTGGACCCCACAACTTAGACAAAACTAAATTACAGTTTTGGCTAAGGACAACTTGCTGATGAGTCCTTCACAAAAGCTGGGGATAGAGATTCACCTGCTGTCCCTGTGCTGGGACATGCCATGGGAAGATGCCTTCTCAAACTAATTTTCTGGCTAAATGATGTGCAGTTATTTCTACAGTTACAGTTCCTACCAAAACTCTGTACAATGCTGAAAAATCTCCAAAAGCCAGTAGAAAAGGCAGGGCAATTGTTGTAATAGTAAGCTGGAGATTCCTGCTTAAAACAATATTTCTAACACTTAGGTAACATTCAAAGTGTCTCATAAAAGGTCTGTCAGTGACTAGACCACTTTTTAAATAAGTGTACAGATGAAGGATGGTGACATTAATCTTGCTGCCATTTTTTACTGGTTTTAGGACATTATGAAGGACATTCTTGTATAACTCTATCTATGTTCACAGTTGTATTTTATTGGAATTTTCAGTCCAAAAGGGGTTCTCTTCTCTTTCTGACATACCAGCAGTTGTGGGACTGGAAAAGTCACAACAAGTTCTATTGGCAGTGTAACCATTGATTATTCATTATAAATAACAGTCATGATAAGTAACAAATACTGTAAGAAGGAAGATATTTCTCTGCCTACAGACCTGGATTTTAATAAATAAACATAAAGAAAAGCTACCTTTAAAAAGTGTTTCTAGAAAATATACTAAACCAAAAATATAAGCACGCAAAAAACCTCCAAGCATAGGAATTACCATTTAATCTAAAGAGGAGGCAATTTCACTAAACTAGTATAGCTCATCTTCTCCTCAGCCCCCATCACAGATGGGACTGAAACACAATTGTTTCTGGACAAAAATGTGACTGACATCTACTTTGCTGGCATTTAAATCTGATTAGATGTAATAATATGTTTTCTTCAGTTTGCTGAGCTTTGACTGCTGAGAAGACTAAATACAGAGAAAATATTTATGAAACTAAGAGGCAGAGCTGTACTTCTGAGTTAGGCAAATTACTGAGCAGCAAGTAGCACATCAGAGTTATCTGCCCACTAGAGTGATAGGGAGATATCCAGTATTACTGGAGTTTTAATTCCCAAAGATTCCAGTAGAACAAAAGAGAATGGTTCCAGCATGAATCCCAGAAAAAGAGGAAACAAATGGTAGTGACAGGTGCTGGCTGATCATTAGCACTGGCCAGTTGGAATGTTTATTGGTATCCAGAGCTCTCCATCACTCACAATGTGCTTTACAAAAAGAAGGTCCATCATTCATGTACCAGAAACAGGCTCTTAAAAGACACGGTGGAATGGATTAAAGACAAAAGTTGTTTCAAAATAGACAACAGTTTCTGGTATAGATTTTGGGGAGAACTGCAGAGATCCTGAAGCTCCCCTAAAATTCATGCATCACAGAACTTCAGCTGCAGCTACAGGCACACTTTAAACTGGCATGAAGCAGTGAGCAGCACAGCCCTGTCCAGCCCTCCTTTGTCCTCTCTGTTTTATCCTTGAGTCACCCTCATCCCTGCGCTGGCAGGAGCACTCAAAGCCACTGTACTGTGACTCGAACTGGGGAACTGATCCAAGGCAGCTCAGACCCAGGGCAGCTCCCTGGTGTCCCGGGGTCTGTCAGGGAAGGGGATGGAGGGTGTCCCCACCAGCTCCTTCCAGCAACTGTGCTGACTTTAAGCACACGTGAAACGTGGCCTCAGCATTTGGAGCAAAATTTTGCCAAGCTGAAGTAAGAAGTAAAGCAAAGGTAAAAGAATAAAGTAAAGCAAAGACACAGACATAACTAAACAACACAGAAAATGTACAGGCTGTAGACAGATTTCCCTATGAAAATGCACATTCCCTGTGCACATTTAGAGCATCCCGGTCTAGAGGAAGGTGTCCCAGACCATGGCAGGGGGATGGAATGAGATGAGCCTTAAGGTCCCTCCCAACCCAACCCTTGCCATGACCCTGTGTTGCATCCTTGTAGTGTTTATTAGAGGATTAACTACTGGGCAAAATGTGCATGGTTCTGTCTCACTTGTATTTTCCTTCTGCCAACACATGATACAATTTTGGACAAACTTCAGTTTTTCAGAACCAAAGAGTACTCACACATTGCGACACTCAATGGGCTTGTAAAATCCAACTTCATGTCCCGTAAAGACTTTCTCTATGCCAAGGTGATCTTTGCAAGTAATATTTGGTGCTGGCAGGCATTGAACTGAGGACAAAAAATGATTTGATATTAAGCAGTAACTAACACTCAGAGCAGTTTTCTGGCTACACACAAGTGAAACAAATTAAGTTCTACTGTGCAACAGTCTTGATACAAAGCACAGTTCACACACAATTACTTGTTTAAAGTATTTTTTTAATCCAGTCCTACCACTAACTTGTAGTTTTTCTTTGCTATGTTTTAAGCAAAATATACAAACGTAATTGCTGCCCCAATTCTGTGGTAATTTCCACTCTGGCTTCAATATGAGTCAATGAGAAATCTGAAGCTGACATACAGAAAACATTTTCATCATGAGGACAGTCAAATGCTGGAACCAGTTGCCCGGAGAAGTCATGCCACCACCATCCCTGGAGGTTTTCAAGGTCTGACTGCACAAAGCCCTGAGCAACCTGGCTGGACTTCAGTGCCAACACTGCTTGGAGCAGGAGGCTGGACTATGCAACTTCCTGAAGGCTCTTTCTACCCAAATTATTCCATTTTTCTTGAATCTTAGGGGAATCAAAGTGGAAATAACAGCAGAAAGTCACACCTGCTAAAGTTTGCAATATATTACCAGAATATTAGTTACTCTCCAATGCTGCAGTCTGTTGTTTTAAATGAAAAAAAAATCTGGTTTTACCCACTTTTTCTCAGCTTTCAGTACTTGTGAGTCCTGTTGCTTAATTCCAACAAACTGCAAGCCAGGTTTAACATTCCTTCCAGATTTCCCAGTAATGCACACAGGCAAGAGATTTTTATTTTTTTTAATGCCTATCCATATTGCATAGGGCCAAAAAATAATAAAAAAAAAAATTTAGTTATGTGTGGACTTAACTGCTATAAAATCTTACATGGATTTTATACCCCATCCCTGGAAGTGTCCAGGGCCAGGTTAAACAGGGCTTGGAGCAGCCTGGGATAGTGGAAGCTGTCCCTGCCCATGGCAGAGGGTGGAATGAGATGATCTTTAAAGTCCCTTCCAACCCAAACCATTCCTGATGCCACTGATCAATGTGCCTAATCTAAGGCAATTACAAAAATAAACAGTATTTCTTGTAAAGTAAATTAAGCAAAGAAGTTTTTTTCCTTTATAAGAAGAAACCCAGCACAGTTAAATTATATTGATACAGGAAAGGCCACAGTTTTCTTCTCAGTGTCACTCCAAAGACTCCAAAACTTCCACTCAATGACATCACTTTGGTGCTTTGAATTAAACCCCTGTTTGTCTGAGTGAGGGGTCACAGAAGTGATCAGAAATTGTAATGCTTCGAGTATGATCCAGGAATTAACTTTTTATTACTTAGGTAATACTGAAAATAAGCAACTCAAATACTGTGAGGACAATCTAAACACTGGGGTGTGTGTGTAAAAATGCTACACAAAGAAACAGTGTTAATTAATTCAGCAACTTGTTCTACTCTGAAGCTTATCTCCTGCTCAAAAGCGCAGTGTATTAAATACAATCTCATGGTAATTAGTTAAACAACTGATAATCTTGAGTTATGATCAATCTCAAACTGTGCAGTATTTTTTCTGGTCTCTGATTGCCCATTTTTAGTCAGGGACACAATGTTAAAATGATGGAAAGAACTGGAAAAAACTTTATTTAAAGGATCTATTGTGCAAAGTATTTACATCCAGTGTCTGAAATGATTTGGAAAACCTTCACTATTCCAGAAGAAAGTCATTCAGCAGTTACAGGAAGCAAAACATGAACACACATGAATTGTGTGGACTCCCCATCCCTGGCAGTGTCCCAGGCCAGGTTGGACAGGGCTTGGAGCAGCCTGGGATAGTGGAAGTTGTCCCTGCCCATGGCAGGCGTGGCACTGGGTGAGGTTCAAGGTCCCTTCCAACCCAAACTCTTCTGTAATTCCATGATTTTAAATCAGGGGTGCACATAAAGAGAACTTGCTGTGCTATCAAACACAGACCATTTATTTCAAGGCCTGGGAACATCAAAGAAGTTAAGCACAGGTAGGAAAATAAATAATCAAGTTATGAATTTTTCTGTTGTGCTCTGAAGTATGTCAGAACTGAACATCAAATAAATGTGCTTTCAAAAGAGAGCCTCCCAAAACCTGGAGATGATGGAAGGCACTATGTTGCCTTAAGGAAAAAAAAAAAAAACCCCAACCTAAAAATTAGAAGATTTTGAAGGCTGTTCTGCCACATGTCAATTCTTTTAATAATTATATGCAAAATCAGTATGACAGGAGTGGTTTGTTTTAATCACAGTGGTGCAGGACAGAGCCTAAAGGGTGTAACACACATTGAATAGATTTACCAGAAACCTCACTTACAAAAGTACCAATCACAGACAGGGCATTTATTCCTGTTTAGTAAAGCACCCAATCCACACAAGTGTTTTGGGCTTTCAGACTAATGATATTACTAATCCCATCTTTTATAAAGCTCATCAAGTAGATACACAAATGGGCAAATTGAACACTTCCTCAGAAAAAAAATACAGTTAATCAATATATAAGTTAGAAATCCTTACCATATGCTGTGTGATTTGTGCAATTCATTGGTTCTTGTGTGCTATTGTCTATTTTAGGCTCATCACACATATATGTTCAGGTAATTGAGGAAAACAGTTCTCATATCAAACACTACAACAGGTTTAACAGTAATTTATTCCACCCTCTTTAAACCCCCAGGATTTAAGATGCACCTTGATGTTGGTGCCTACCCATCCCCCAAAAGAGGAGCAGCACATTACCATGCAGCAAATCTGCTAATCCAATTTAATACACCAATATATCGCATAAGCCCCACGTTTAATTAGTGCTGCAGTCAGCACTACCTAAAGGAACTACAATATTTACCAGTCACAGCCTCTGTACTTGGAGGCAACAAGGTAGCACACTCCTCATCTGTTCTTGTTCCCTCATTTAAATACCACAGTGCCTTGAAATTGAGGCATTTGGTTGAGGAAATTTAATATACGGGAACACACAAAATTCAACGAACGCGTAAAAATGAGCATCTGAAAGCGCCAGGAATTTGGTACAGGAACAAACTGAGAGGGAACTGACTTCCAGAGGTCTCAACTCCCACAGCCAAGTAAAGCAGGAGATGAAGCAAGCTTTTCCAAGATTTGCTTTCCTGACACTTTTGATCATCAAAAACTGTCAGCTGCCATCAACCAACATGTTCTGGGGAGGGCAAGAGGTGCCTCGGAGAGCCAGGAGCCTCACACCTCCTGCTCCTCTGAGCTGTGCAGGGCACAGAGACACATTATTTCCTGAAAAAAATGGCAAAGTCTCCACGTCTCGCTCCTGCACACAATAAATAAGGCAGAGTGGTGGCAGAGCGGGCTCTCTCATCCCATGGCAATCTCTTTGAAGGACACCCCAAGCATGCACTGGGGCACACGCCAGAAATCACAAAATTAATTAGGTTGGAAAAGCCCTCTGAGACCATCGAGTCCAACCTGTGACTGATGCCCTCCGTGTCACCCAGATCAGGGCACTGAGTGCCACAGCCAGTCCTTCCTTGGACACCTCCAGGGATCCCTGGGCAGCCCCTTCCAATGCCTAATCAGCTTTTTTGGGAAGGAATTCCCCCTGATGTCCAACCTGAACAATCCCCTGGCGCAGCTTGAGGCCGTGTCCTCAATTCCCACACCCTGAGGAGCCCTGTCCCGCTCCTGCCAGCCCAGACCCCCTCGGGGCTCCCAACCTGAGTCTTTCCCCGATCCCCCCGCCCTGCCCGGCACCTCACGCTCCCCACCGCCCCTTCCCCTCCCCACAAGCGCAGCCTCCCCTCACACCGGGCCCACCGCCACAACAACCGCCCCCCATCCGACCCCGGCCCCGCTCAGGATATTGCCCCAGCCGCAGCTCCTCGCACTTGAGCGGCGGCTCGGAGCCCGCTGCTCCCTCCAGGGCTGCGAACCAGAAGAGAAGCAGGAGCAGCGCCTCAGCCGCGCCGCTCCGGGCGGCCATGACGGGACCGCCGCCGCCGTCAGCTGACCCGGGGAGGAGCGGAGCGGCCCCGCCGCGGGGAGCGCCCGCGCTGGCTGCGGGGAGGAACGGAGGGGAATCCCGAGGCGTTCGTGGCTTGCTGAGGGTACGGGTTAGGCTTTTCGGAGGGCTTAAAGGGTTTTTTTGAGTGGTTGGGGGTGACCTTATTAAACATGGCGGGCGAGGCCGCGCTGAGGGCAGAGCGCGCCCTCACTCAAGATGGCGTTCGCAGGGCCCGGCGCTGGGACGGGCGGGGCGGCGCCCCGAGTAAAGATGGCGGCGCCCGCCCGCCGCCGGCACCGGCCTGCGCTTGCCCGCGCTTAAAATGTTCGGTGTGAGGGCCCGCGCCCCAGCGGTGTGGGGATGGATGGTGGGGACCCCTGAGGTGGCTCCCGCAGCGGGGCTGGGGCCGCTGTAGGTGCTGGCACCGCGGGCAGGACTCGCCCTGAACCAAGCGGCGGGGCCGGGTGAGGTGAACCCTCCCCGCTCTTCCAAACACCCACGGTATAGCATTGGCCCACCCGGCGACATCGCACCTCCGGGTGTCCCCGCTGGTGTCTAGAGTTTGCTGGGGACTTGAAAAATGTGTTGAAAAAGGCCAGCAGAAGTTAAAGGTGTGACCTGCCGAACCCAGACTGGTGCATCCCGTGTCATCCAGGTGGGCCTGGTGTGCTGACGCTGCGTCCAGCACACCCACAGCAGTCGGATTAAAGAAACAATTTGAAAATCTTACCCTATTTTCACATAAAAACTGCATTGTTAAAAATGCTCTTTATTTCAATTTTTAAATGGATTCCGAATTCCTGGAGCAGGCAAGCTTTTCATCAGCATTTGCTCTTCACAAGGTATTTTGTGACAATTACAAACCTTTCCCTATTCTCACTAACATGACAGTTATTTATTGTTTTTCTGTTGTGGTTATTTGAGGTTTCTCTGGTGTTTGAAGGCATCAGTTTTCCACTTATGAACTGCTAAGGGATCCTGCAGTGTTTACAGGACATGGAGAAGTCCTTTGCATTAAACACATCCAGGAAAAGCAACACTACTGTCCCAAGTTTACATCTGCTCAAGAAGCGTTTCCTGAAAAACAAGTAGGTACCTAAAAACTAGAAAAGCAAACCTAAAAAGCTGGAAAAGCAACTCTGAAATAGTACTGAGGAGAACATCATCACTACCCATCTTTTCTGGAAGCCTTTTGCGTTTCCTGGGCATTTTTTTGATGCATGGTGACTTGTCTGGAGCCTGTCAGTACCAAAGAGGGCACCAGATATTCCAAGAATCCCTGGAAACGTGGATTTAAAACGTGTGGGTGGCTGACAAAGAGCTCAGCCAGCGACGTGAAATATTGCCATCTAACAGCTTTTGGGGGAGATTTTGCATAAACTGAATTGGCAGCCTGGAGTTCAGCGGGCAAAGCATGCAAATGAAAATTGATACTCCTCTCGGCGGCTGGAAGCGAAGGGGCAGGGCCGGAGCGCGCTCCGGGATGAACTCAGCCCTCGGAGATGGAGACGGAGGTGCACTGATGGGAAAAGTGCCCGGCTCTCCTGTCTGCGGCGCGTCCCTGGCGTGGATAAATACACCACTCGCTGTTCATCACTGTCAGGAAAATTGTCACTTCTCACGAGCGCCACATTAATTAGAAGTGAGAGTTGGGGCCGGGGAGCTGAGCGCTCGGAATCCTTGGGAAGGGGGATGGAGTGGTGTGTTCTTAGCGTGTCGTGAGCTCCGGGGCGACTGCTGCCGCTCAGTGAAACCAAACGGGTGCCAGAACGAGGGGAAATCAATCTGAACTCGTGAGACATTGATTTCCAAACCTCTTGTTGCCCCGTTCAACCAACGGGGCCGTGTAAGGTCAGCAGACAGGCTCGTCAAACTGTGTAGCAGAATAAAAATTGTATTTATCGACTTTAATTTGACTGTTTTATGTGTGTATGTACAATTTCAGGAAGTCAGAAAGCAGACTAATGTACAGGTTTCAGAAAACACACGCAGTTCACAAAATTAATTTCAAATAAAATGGTGCCTGCTCACTATTTTGTGCCTAGCAGGAGGAGGATTTTGTTTCTATTGCCATCCTGGGCAACGTTCTGTGTCTTGGAAGACACAGTGACATTGGAAGCCACAGTAACATTGTGTGTTCTGGGGTGCTGTGGGGGAAGCCTTGCAACCCCTTTACTCCATCTGAGTTTTCCTATGTTTTTTTGCCATTCCCTTCTGAGAAGTGGTGGGGGCTGCTGAGGCTGAGCAGAGCATATTGTTATAAAAATATGATTACACCCATAGTATTGTACACACTTCACCCGAGGATCAAAGGGAACACAGCCCTCGCACCAAGCCGGCTCTACGTGCCCCTCTGTAGGGAGCTCAAAACACAGAACCACAGAGTATCACTGACTCTGGACACCGATGTGCTGCAAACAAGTGAAAAACAACCTTTCCTACAATATTCACACGCGCGGCTTGCCTTCCCTGGGCAGCCTGGACTCCACGCGGCACATCCACCCTACGGCGGGCCGGGCCCACCTGGAAACAGACTCAAAAGTTAATTTCGGCGGCGCAAGGCCGGCGCTGCACTTCCCGCGGCGGCCGGAGCCCCGCGGCGCCGGGAGGGGCCGGCCCGGCCGTCCCTCGGGAGGCGGCTCTCCCGCCGCGCCGCCCCGGCTTCCTGCGCCGCAGGTGAGCCGGGATCGCCCCTCGCTTCCCGCTTCCGCCCAGGTGAGCGCCGGCGGCCATCCCGCCGCTGCTGCCGGCAGCCCGAGCTGCCCGCAGCCCGCAGGTACCGCGTCCGCCCCGGGCATGGCACGGGTGGGGTGGGCGAGGCGGGAGGGGGGCACGGAGCGCTGCAGGAGTGGATTCCCCCTCGGACACGGCCGTGTGGATCGGCGGGTGAAATGTGTGCGGAAAACATAAAGGGGAGAGGAACCTGCCGGCCAAGAGGATGGAGGTGGGCTCTGCCTGCTGGTGCCAAGCGATAGAACAAGAGGCAGTGGGTAGAAACTGATGCCCAGGAAGTTCCGCCTGGATATGAGGATGAACTTCTTCCCTGTGCGGGTGACAGAGCACTGGAATTGACTGTGCAGAGAGGATGTGGAGTTTCCCTCACTGGGGGCATTCCACAACCATCTTGATTCAATCCACTCAGAGGTGGCCCTGCTTGAGCAGGGAGGTTGGACCTGATGACCCAACTGTGTTTCCTTCCAACCTGACCCATCTTGGAATTCTCAAAGATTTTCCAACCATCTCCTGCTTCCAGAGCCAGACCTGTGAACAGCAGCTTGACCAGTCTAGCCATGGCCAGGGTACCAGCCTGCACTCATCACAGACCCCCCTGTGAAAGCCTTTCTGGCCCCAGGGACCTCGACAAGTCCCTGACATGCCAGTAAAGACAGGGCAGAGCTGAGTGACTCCCGATGGCAGCCAAGGGCTCTCCATGGCACTGGAGTCATCCTGGTGTTGTGTTGTTGTGCAGTTTCCATTGCTAGGAGAGGCTGGCTCAGGGTGAGGAGGGAAGTAACACACCTGTTGCAACACTTCCCATCAGATGCCTGTCAGTCCAGAGATTCTTAGCAGAGCAGGTTTTGACTTTGTTTACGGGTGGTGAATGGGAAAACAGTTCTTCCGCATTCCTGTTTGATTTGTGACCCTTGGAAGTTCAGCGTAGTTCCAGGTCTAACAGCTCTGTTCCCCGTGAAGTGATTTGTTAGTTGTGTACACTGTCATCAAAGTACCTTGGATTTATTGAGAATGACAGTATTTAGATACTGGAAACTAGTTTTCCATGAGAACAGGCTTCTGAGACCATGTTTTTGCTTGGTGGAGAGCAGCAGCTTTGGCATGAGCTGTAGCTTCTGTCAGAGAACCCACACTGGCGTTTCCCTGGAGGCTGAAGTCCACAGGAATTCAGGTTCTGCTTGCTGAAGTTACCATGCCTGGATAGTGAGTGAGGCTCCTCTTGATCTGCACCGAGACTGGTGATCACAGGTGCAGAGTGCTGTGTTTTCTTCACTTTCCTCCTCCTGTAGTCAACTAATCATGTGTAAAACTCAGCCTGCCCACGCAGTATTTTCTTTATTTTTAACAATATTTAGCTGCACCTTACTGATAATGATACAATAATTACTGCACCTTGGAGATGTGTGGTGTATCAGCGTTCAGGTACTCACAGAAGTATTCAAATTTTTTCCTTCTTTCAAGTGCCTGGAGCAGTCAGTGTATGCTCAACAGCATTTTTGTAAATCCTGCAGCATTGCACAGAGCAGAGGTGGTTTCAGAGGAAAGGTGTGTATGTGCTATGCTTGGTCTGACTGAATTTTTCTGTACAGTATAAGTAAAACTTAGCAAAGACGTGGTAGAATAGTGGGTTTTCACAGTATGGAGTCACTTGATGGCACATAAACTATAAAATTTTGGCTATCTGAAGTTCAGCTGATGGCATGTTAGGACAATTTAGGATTAAGATCACACTAACAAATGCTGTTTTCCCTTGCTTTTGCTTTTATCAACTTTTAAACTGAAATTTTCCAAGTCAGAGGTCTCTGTGATGAGGAGGATGATATGCACTGTATTAGTCACTCATTATAACAGGGCCAGGAAAAATTCCAGCTGCATTAGTGCAGAAAGGTGACTTTGGATCGGGATGAGCCCTTTGGCTGCTGAGGCTGCTTGTGTTAGAAGCCTTTTAGAAACAGCAGCAGTTAGTTAGGCACCTGTGGGTTTTAATATCCCCAAAGGTTCCAGCCAGGCTGAGTGGGGAGAACATCCCATAAGGCTGGACTTTTCCTGGAGGGAAGCTGGTTTTTGGAAGCCGGGTTGAAGGACGTGGGGCAGAAGTGGTTGTGGAAAACGGGCAGAAGAATCTCTGCTGGCTGAACTCCAGCAGCAAAGCCCTCCATTTCCAGCTTCCAGCAGCCCTTTGTGGAGGGCAGCTGTTTGCCAAGGCTGCTGGTGGGATGTTGGGATGCTGTGCTCCCCTCTGGCTCTGGGATGTGCCGGGACTGAGTGCTCTGTGTCAGTGGCAGGGGGGTGATGGCAGGGGAAGACTTAAACCTTTCAGCTCTTCTGATGACCCTCTGCTGGCACCAGCATGGGGGAATTCCTTTTTCCTTCTGCTGCTTTTGAAGAAGATCCAAGTCCTGGGATTTCACAGAAAACCCGAAGGTTTCCCACTCCCTCGGATGCGTTGGGTTCAGCTCTCAGAAGTGAAGACAGTGGAACCCCAGTTGGATGCTGTCCTGGGGTTACAAAACACTCAACCTCCTGAAATTCATCATTTTCTCATTGACTTTATGGTTATGTTGGAAGTTGTGACGTAAATGTTGAACTGAGGTTTCCAATAAGATAAATAAGCGTCCATAGGAATTGGAGACTTGAGCTGGGATATGGAATGCATGAACTGATTTTAACAGGACAAACCAAAGTGTTCTGGATCATTCTACAGAATTAATGCCTAGGAATGGACTTTCTAATATATCAACTGTTTGCTGACACTCTGCCTGGACTTAGAGTGTGTTTGGAAAGTGTTTAATGATAAATTGTTTGGGCTCTTAAACATAGAGATCAATAATACATGGAGCTGTGAGTTTCTCTGGTGCCCAAAAGCAGGTCTTAGGGACCAGTCCTCAATTATCCATTACTTGAAAACTCTAAATTAGTTTGTATTTTCAGGGATCCCTTCACACCAGAAGGAGCTGTTTGCTTTAATTTTTTCTTCTCCACTCTCTTATGGAAGAAATGAGAATAAAGAAATAAAAAAAATCACTAAAAAGCATTGCAAGCTGTCTGGAGGCCAGCTCTGATCACGAGGAAGCCCAAAGTGCTGTGTAAACTTGAACTGTTTTTCAACCACCTGAGATCCACTTGGGCATCCACAGGCACAAGTGGCTCTTAGGGACACTTGGAGCAGCTCAGGCAAGAAGCTGAAACTTTCTTTATTTTTTATTTTTCCCCTCCTGTTTTGTACCTCCTTCTCCAGGAAACTTCTGCCTCGATGGAGCCAAGATCTATTACCTCTAATTCTTCTCCTTAAATTTGAATCTCCAATTTTCTCGGGTCAGTCCCCGTTGGGTAATTGCTGTTGTTACACCCTCAGCAAAGGAAAAAAAAATATTTTGGGGATGGTTAGCTCAGCACTTGGAGGCTGTTTTGGGTTGGGGATGGGCTTAGAGCTGACTGGGCACAAAGCTCACCCCACCAAAACACTAAGGATTCTTTCTGAGTGTTCAGCTCCCTGTTCCAGCTCACTGTGGGATCAGATGGAAAATGGAAAGGGAAGAATAAATGCACAAAAGAGGGCTGGGGAGCCTCTTGGCTTTGGCTCTTGGGTGGGCATGGTGCTGTCAAGTCGTCATTATTTCCTGCCATGCTGGATTTCTTCTCTGGGTTTAATCTCTTCCTCTCCCCACTGCTTGTTTAAAGGTATTTCAAGCCACTCTTCCTCACAGGTTTTATTTTCCATGCCTTTCTCCTTTTGGTTTGCTCACTTTCCTCTTTTAACTGCTGATGAGAGGTAGAAAAACAGAGGAGGAAAGCGAATGGAGGGAAGTTAAACTGGGAAGAAAGAACAAATTTCCATATTCTTTGTCCTGATTTGTTAAGGTTCATGCTGTATTTTCAGTCGAGGAGGTTAAGTTTTGTCTTCTGGGTTTGATGAAGACTCAGGAGTGTGTAAGGAAATGGTGTTTTCATCTGCTCTTCAGAATCAGCTCTCAGCACAGAATCAAAGGCTGCTGTGCTCTTAGAAGTGTTTTCCTTCGAATGGAAAAGAAAATAAAGCTGCAGCACTTCCAAAAGTGCAGATGCATTCCTGAAAATCTTTCAGGGGGTTGTATGGCTTTGCTGCTTCAACTCTTGCTATGAGTTTGATTTAAAATGGCCTAAATCTGTTAGGAGTCTTGCAAAGAGACTCATTCTGCCTGGCCCTGGGTGGAAACCACACAAAGCCACTGAGCTCTGCAGGAATTCCTGCAGGAGCCAGAGCTGCTGGGATATGCACAGGAAAGAGTGCATAAATCTGAGATTGTGGTTTGTGACACGCCTCCATCCACTTCTTTTTTCCAATTAGGTAAATCAGCTTATCCTGACTCTGCAGGAGAAGGAATGCTACTCACCTGCATAATTAATATTTTGGTAAATATTACAATATCCTCCCAGAATTCCAGATGTTTTCAGTGTGAGCAGAGAGAGCGTCAGAGGCAGGGCTGAAAGGATCAGAGGTCCTGCTGGGAGAGAGCCCCTGGAATGTGCTTACCCTGGTGTCACGTTCACCATATGACCCTTGCTCCTCTTGAACTGCAAGGCTGAAAAAGAAATGAAAAGCTTTTTTATAAAGAGAGGGATATGGCTAGTCTTGTTCCAAAATAATTCCAAATATATTATTTTGAAATTACACACATACTGGATAGAATTAAAATTATGTAAATTCTGCTGTTAAATGGCTGACTTTTTTCAGAGGACCTTGTACTAAGTGAAGGAGACTTGTTTGGTAGAACTGTCTTGATAGATTTCAGAATGACAGGCTCCACATCAACTTAATAACATGCAAGCAAGGGTACAAATTTATCATCTCTGCTAATTGCAAGTCTGTTGTTTTTATACTGCCATCTAGGCTTCAGCCCCTGTTGGAGACCTGTTCTGTTTGGCACTGTGGAGGAGCTTGATAAAGGATATTCTGCTCCTTAAAAGCTTAATAAAGGATATTTTGCTGTTCATGTATGTAGAAAAGAGAAAGGCAAACACCTGCAGGAGAAGAGAACAGGCTTCCTTCGCCTGTTGTAAATCAGGCTGTGATTAGATCAGACCTTCCTCAGGAATGTGTTGGAACAGGGATTAATATGCCAAATTTTGGGCTTTCATTCTGTGCTGTGCCATGAGTGAACTTCACTGTTTTATGGGAGAACACAAAGTTTCACCTATATTGCCGTCCACAATGTTGGAATACTGTCTGTAAATGATCTGAAGAATACTGTCTACAATGATCAGGTGGAAAATACCTTCTAAATAATAGACAGATTTTAGCTCTGTGTATATCTGTGAAGATCACAACTTTAATGACAATATTCAAAATAATTTGGTTGAACATGCCTGTCTCAGTTTTCCTTTTCAGGTTTTTTTTTCATAACCTGCATTTTTATTCATGTTTGGAAGAGTTGTTCATATTCCTTCCTGTGTGTGACAGGAAAGCATGTGGAATAAGGAAAAAATTTTGGATGTGCTGAGGCTGTGTAGAGAGCTTAGTTAAATACTTGGGGTAAACAACGGGGTAGTAGTATTTTTTTATTAAATTTCTTATAGTTAGTAGTATTGCATTTATCAAATGTTACTGATCTGTTTAGATCTATCATTAATTAATTTGTTTGGGTTTTTTTTAAATCTCAGCCAGGTTATTCTGATCAATTCCAAAACCACCCCTCAACATGCCCGAAAATCCAGCGGCAGGTAGGTGGTCTGAAAATGCTTCCTTTTGCTGAGCTCTGAGCAAAGCAGCTCCATTGCTAACCTGGCCTGGTTTGTGTGCAGATAAGCAGCAGGTGCTGCAGATCCTGGATCGGCTGCAGGCGAAGCTGCAGGAGAGAAGGGATTCCCAGCACCAGGAAAACCTGGCTGTGCTACGGAGCACCCTCAGGAGCCCCTTGTTCAACCAGATCCTGACTCTCCAGCAATCCATCAAGCAGCTGAAGGAACAAGTGAGTGTGAAATTACTGCTGCTGGTGTGATGGTGACTCTGGGCCAGTGGAGCTTGGATCAGCATGTGTAGGCGTGTGTTAACGAGGGCGCTCTCGTTAATAAGCTGTAACGTGGTGCTAGTGAGTGTTGGGCCCTTTTTTTTTCTTCTGTGGAGCTGGTGTCTGCAGAGGCACTGCTGAAATGAGAAGTGGTTTTGCAACCAAGAGGTCGTGGGGCAACGTGCTTTGAAAGGGATGCAGGACAGGCAGGGTTGCGTTGGAAAAAAACATCTGGAAAAGACATCAGCTCCAGTGTTTGCAGCCCTGAACAGTGTTGGAACTGGGATCCTTTGTTTTTCACTGGAGCTAAGTGCTGTTTATCAGCTCACTGGCAGCATTTTTTCCTCCCTAAAAGACAGCATCACTTAGTTCCTGCTAATTTTTACAAGAATGCTTAACCTGCTTTGGCAAGTAAAGTGTAGTGTAGGAAGCCCAGCCTGAAGATTTGCCAAGCTCTGATGCAGCTGTACCCAAGCGAGTTTTAAAATGACTTGGCTTCAGCAGAGGTTGGAACTTCTGTGGTTTGCTTTGTAAAGCCAAGTGATACTTGATTTTGTGGACATGGGCATGGACATGGTCTCACCCTGCAGCTGAGTTAAAATCATCAGCAAACTGAAAACCAGGCAGTGACCAGCAGGGTGGGTGTCAGGGGGACGAGGCTGTCCCTTGCCAGGTGTATTGCAGGTGTTTCTGCCTGGCTGGCCTGGTGGTGGCTGTGCCATTCATTATCCCTCCTTCCCAAGTTCCCACAGGTGCTGCATCCCTTCCTTCCAAGGCTTGGATGCACGTCTGCAGGCTGTTAAAAAATTGTATGAAAATGCAAATGTATCTAGGAAGTGACTGCGACATGGTGGAGTTTGTAAGTCAGAATGTTCAGAATTCTTGTATCTAGAAAACTGAGGTTTTCTTGAAATTCCATTTAGGCATAGGCAGCTTCATTCAGGATGGGATTTTCCAGTTTTTGTCATACTGGGAATATTTTTCATCATTATCAGTGAGGACTAGAAGTGCAAGTTCCAGCAGAGATAACATGTTCAGTGGTAGTTTGTACCCTAGGCTCTCCTTGGGGAGGGGATAATACAAAGCAGGCCTCAGGCTCCTGAATGACTCAAAATACTTGAAGTTTTGTGTCAAAATTCTATATAGGTTTCCCTAACAGTTGCGGCAGTGCTTGAGAACCTCCTTAGTGTTTGGTGCTTTTGCATGTGTTGTTTCTGGAATACCAGGGTGAAAAGAGGGTGAGGGGCATGAGCAGGGGAGAAGCATGAAAGAAACAGAAAAATGAGTGGAGCAGAAACAGCTGAAACTCCTGAAACACAGGGAACTCCTGAAAAAGTTTAAATTTGATATGGTAGCTTGGTTATAGATCATATATCAACACTGCCTGATTTATACAGGTGAGTATATTTGTGTGAATGGGCATACATGAACACAGGTTTTTTGTTTCTTGGGCAGCCTGCACATAAAATGGTATTTATGGAAAACCCTTCTTTTGTTTTCAGTAGCTTTTCCACACCTCTGTTCATTTTTAACAGCTCAGTTACATGCCTCCTGACCGCTCGGTGGATTTTGATTTTACCAAGAGGGGGCTGCTGGTGTTTGCTGACAAATCAGTCACTGCTGGGACACCTTGCAAGTCACCTGGACCCAGAGCATCAGCCTTCACTCCAAACCTGCCAGTTAATGAATTTAACATGATCATCCAGCAAATGGCAAAGGTAAGGCTCTAAGGTTTAGTGAACCAAATGTTTTTTTCATTTTGGAGCGTTCCACACTGCTTTTTTTGTTGTGTGGCTGGAAGGGTGGTGCCTCCTGACCAGGAGAGAGTAGAAGTGTTGAGAGCTTTTCCCTCTGGAAGATAATGTCAGCAATAGGAAGTGGCTTGGTGGCTTGTTTTGTTTTTTTAACTTCCATTGCCAATTTTCTGTTTTACTTTCTACCAAACACACCAGTGTAGTAAGGAAGTTTCAGCTGCCAGAAAACGTTTTTGGTATTTGATGACACTTAATTGAAAATGAACAATTTCAGCAGAAAGTTGTTTTGATGGAGCCACTTGTTTATCAAATACATTTTAAATTGGAAATCTACCAACTTTTTGAACAGTGCAAAGGATTAAAAAAAATAGCATGTTATATTTTATTTAACTCTTTATTTAATATGTCTTAACTTTGCCAGGCAGATGCAGATGTTCCAAATTCCCTAAGAATTTGTGCAGGTGCAGACATCCACCCACGTGGGATTGCCATTTATACCACAAATGTATTGTTCTGTGTTATTTTGAACCACTAATTTAATTGCTTAGTCATGCCTTTCTATATTAAGTAACTGTTGCTAATTGACTACCTTAATGTAGCTGTAATATTTTGAGCATTACTCTTCTCATTAGTGTGTCATTAACTCATCAGAGATAAGATTTAGCAGTAAAGGCTGCACATTATTTGGAATAAAAGAGCTGTGATAGCAGTGCATTCTCCCAGTAATATTTCCCAGTAAACAACCCCAGCAATTTTGTATTACTACTAAAAAACAGGCAGTTGCAAAAGCAAACTTTTTTTAGCATTAAGTGTGAAGCTGCAGGGAGGGGGAGGAAATTAATTTCTTTATTTAAAAGCTGCAGTCTTTTGAATGCACACCTAAAAATCAGCATTAAAAGCAAAGGGAGCCAAAAGACAAGTAATTTAGTTTAGCTGTACAGCATTTCCAGAAATCCCAAATATATTGCTCTAGACAGCACTTCGTTCATAGTTTTCATCCAGTTTGGAATTCATCTCATAATGTGAATGAAGTGTGAAAGCAGCTCTTAAATTCCCTGAGGTTTCAGAACCTCAGAGTGCTTGCATATCCAATACATTGCCATATTAAAAATAATAAATGGAGGAGCTTTTATAGAAATAACATATTCAGTATTTTGCCTTTGTTTAGTCTTAGGAGGAGAATAATTCTCCCAGTGTTCATAAATTTTCAACTAACTCATTCTGTTGCATTGAAAATTAGTAAATCATTTTATCTTCTGTTTTATTAGGGAAGACAAATAGAATCAATAACGATTGATAAACCTTCTGTTGGAGGTCTGGGATTTAGTGTGGTTGCCCTTAAAAATCCCAGCCTGGGAGAAGTTGGTATCTTTGTCAAGGAAGTCCAGCCAGGAAGCATAGCTGACAGGTGAGATCTTCATAACTGTGTTGGAAAATTGTATTTTCCGTGGAGGGAAAAGTCGTGACCTTCACGTCGAAAACTCAATCAGAATAACATGTTTGTCTGGGTTATCTGGTGGGATATTTTGGTGGTGGTATCTTGAATTCTGGCTTTTCAGCCGAAAGGGACTCATGTTTTGAGGATCAGGTTTTCAGATGAGTTTTAAATATCCGAGCCATTAATAAATGGAATTTCCAGAAATCATGACTCACTTTAGAGAATCTTGAGTCCTGATTAAAAAAACAAAAGTAAACTCAGAAAAGAATACAAAGAAAATAAAATTAGATTCCGTTTTAATTTTTATGCATTGTGTCCCTGAAAGATTTTTTTTTACTTTATTTATGTGCCTCTGACAATGCCCTATTTATAGTTGGTTTTAGTGTTTGTTTCCTGTGTAAACTTAGATCCACTCCTCCCAACAGATCCCTGCACAGATGTCATCATAGAATCGAGGCTTCAGGCAGTTTCTTCCTGTATTGTCTGTGGGTTTTCACCCAACAACAAAAGACAGAGCAATCCTTTAAAAATAAAACGCGATTGTAAAACCACAAGAGTTGGCATGAGACAAACGCAGTGCTTGGAATTATGTCTCAAGAAAAAAACGTGTCTAGATTTCAAGTCACTGGTGTCACTTTTTAAATAACACATGTCAGGAAGTGCCAACACAGGATGACAAAAAGAGTGGGGAGAGGTTGGAATGATAATGGCGATGGGCCCGCAGAGAACACACCAGAGAACACTTAAAGAAAAGCATATTAAGGCTCTTTCAAAGTGGAGACAGATGGACTGATCCGGATGTCAAAGGAGGGTGAATATCTCACTTTAGGATTTGATGACCTGCTGCTCACTTTCTTTGATGAGCGAATCTGAAATATGGTTAGTGCTCGAAGAAAGTGATTTCTGGGAAACATCTTAAACATGGCACGATAAAAGGGAAGTCTCAAATGCCTTAGTTAAGATGTGCAGTTATATTGTTTCGGAGTTTATAAATTTCCCCAGCATGCTTCCCATTTTGCTTCTGAGACAAGATCTCCTGGAGACTTTTTTGGATTCCTACAGAGCTTTGAAGGCAGTGTCTGTCTATGTAACAGTTTGGTCTCGTGCTCAGAATGAATATTTAACAAAGGAGATGAGTGATGGTTTCTCTCTTGTCACAAATCTAAATTCATCACTGGGGTGAATTAACTGTGAAATTTATATTATCTCAAGGTAGCAACTGAACTGCGTGTTGCTCCAGGAAAGTTTCACGTCTGAAGCTTGATACTATAAATTTTAAGTAAAATACAAATATGCAGCACATCAATCTTTAGAGTAAATAGTGATACAAAACAGCATCAAAGCCTGAGTTGTGGGTTCTTAGAGATGGCATTGTGTAGTGCTAAACATAATGAAGAATAGTTCCTAGTTCATTGTGTAACTACAAAAATACTTCTTTCTGCTTAGTAGTTCAATATAAACAAGAAAGTATAAGGGAATTGCAATTAAATTTTGCCTAGAAGCAAAGTAAAGAAGTGAACAAATTTCTGTACCGTGACAAAGCTGGAGCAAAATGTGGCTGGGCAGTTTGGAGCAGTGTGGATGGAATGGAGTGTGTAAGCTGGTGAAGGCACCCTAATAAGCAGATTTTTAAAGCACATAAACATTTAACCCTGCACGACTGCCTGTTTTCCCTGTTCGCATTTCAGTTACAGGAGCCTGATGTGAAGTCACTGTGCTGCATTAAAAAAATTGCTTTCAATGTTTTGTTAAGGGATCAAAGACTGAGGGAAAATGACCACATACTGGCCATTAATTGCACGCCATTGGATCAGAACATTTCCCATCAGCACGCCATTGCCCTCCTCCAGCAATCCACAGGATCCCTGCATCTGGTGGTGGCCCGGGAGCCACTTCAAGGGAACAGCAGAACTGCCTTATTAAGTGATGTAAATCCACCTGAGACTGTGAGTTGTTGTAATACTGTCAAAATCAGATTTTGAGCTGGGCTGGGTTGTTTTTTTTTTTCCCCCGTGGCTCTGAAGTGTTTGTGTTAGCAAGTTTTACATAGAGGGGTTTTTTCCTTTAATCAGATTTTATATGTGATGACATTTCATTTAGGCTCACCGTGCAGTAAGCACAGAGCTTCCACTGCAAAGCTGCGTGGTGGAGTTGTTATAAAACAGATCCTGGGTTTTGGTGGGATAGCAGAAGCTTTAGTAGATCACCATATTCTTATCAGCAGGGTCTGTTCAGCACAGGCTGGATGAAGCATTTTATGACAATACCCAGCTGAAACCTACTTGTGCTCAGCAATTAAAGATGCTCTGATTACCTCTTAAAAGAGAGTAAACATAACCTGCCATGAGCACTGCTTGGAACAGCCCAACCAATTTAAACTGGCACTGCTCACACCAAAAAGCCTTGTCTCTGTTTTAAAAAACAAACACAATTTATCTGTTAAAGAACCTCTCAATCCCTGTTTGTTTATCAGCTTGGTTTTTGGTGTTTTTTGGTTTTCCATCTGCAAATTTCAGTGATTGGGAAGCCTTTTGTTTTTGTGACAAAGGAGAGCTTGTCACTGGGACATGTAATAAGCCAGGGCTGAACTTCCATCTGTGTTCCACCCATATGGTCCAGGTGGCTTCCCTGAATTCGGACAAACTGCACACCTAAATCCAGGGATTGCAATATTTGAATCTGAATTTATTATGCTAGTAGATTCTGATAAAAATCTGTGAAAAAGCAGTGTTTTTTTCTTATTCTTAGCAATTATTTCCCTCATGATTATTACAGAGGTAGTGAAATCTGAAGGTTTTAGTGGATAATCAATATTGTTTATTGCACTGAAAATTTTAAAGAATTAAAATTTAACTGCTTTTTCATTGAAAGATCTGCACTGAACAGACTAACAAAATAAAATACAAATATATATCTCTGCAGGGGGTCTTTAAACTTCTTTTATGATATTTAACTGGCTTTGGCAAAGATTTTCAGTATGCTAATAAATCCTTTATTCGCAGAAGACTTAAATCTGCCTACTTTGCTCCATTTGGGCCTGTATGAGATATTAATCTGACAGAAACATTGGCTGGGTTTGGGTTGCTTAACAGCTTTGTTATTTTCAGACTGTCTTGTAGAACATAAGGTCATGGTAGAGTGTAGCTTAGAAATTTGCTTCCAATCCAGTATGGCAGAATATTGTGCTGTGCTATTAATTCAGTGCTGAATGGGGGTGTTCAGAGTATGTAAGTGAAATAACAGAAATAAGAATTTGGGCAAGGCTGAGTGAAAACTGGGCCAGTGCAAGCTCCTTGCCTCTGTTTTTCCCTCTTGTTTGCAGTACTCTGGGTTTATGAAAAACTAAAAGGATGCTTTTCATTTTGGCAGGAAAACCTTAAAATTGCTTTTTCTTAGTCAATTTTTCCCTAGTATCCCGTTACCCTGAGAGTGCAGGACAGAAATGTGTGTTTGAAAACAGATGAGAAATCCCACTGCGTGTTTATGAGGAAATGGAGCTGAGTGAACAAAATCCCACAGATCTCCAGCATGTGGGGTGGAGACAGAAAATTGCTCTGATTGATTCTCCTCCTTCCTGCTGCACGTGAAAGTGAGAAACTAATGATGGTCCGAAATTAAAATCTCCTGTTTTTATTAATTGCAGATTCACTGGGGCCACGTTGAAGACGTTGAGCTGATTAACGATGGTTCAGGATTAGGCTTTGGAATTGTAGGAGGAAAGTCGAGTGGAGTGGTTGTAAGAACAATTGTTCCTGGGGGATTAGCAGATCGGGTAATTTGTTATATTATGTCACTTCTTGTTTGATTGCAAAGTATAATTAACCGCTTTTGACAGTCTTAAAATAAACTAATATACTTAAACAAAAGGAAGCATCAAAGTCTGAATGCCAACACGTGCTTTATAAATAAATAAATCTTGAAGGTAAGATTGAGGAAAAAGTCAGCACCTGATATAAATTAAGTTGTTCCTCAGACCAGATTTGGTTTTTGTAACATTGTTGAACAAGCAAAAATTCTGAAAAGTTGCCTGATATTTGGTATTTTCGGCCTGTCTGGGGCAGGACAAATACTCTGTAGAATTTGGCACATTTTGGAACACCCATGGGGTCAAACTCTCCAAGCGAATTGTCAGGCAAGAAAATCTTCCCTCCCAAAGTCATTGCAATGCAAGATTGAGTTTAGAGATTGAAAAATTCCTATTTTCAGTGGGTTTCAGTGGAGGAGGGTTTGATCCCTGCCTTGCAGCCTGAGCAGTTCAAGGAGACACTTAGGTTTGGTGCAAAGCCTTTTGAAGTTGCCCAGGCACAGTTTGCACCTCTGTTTGTTTCACAGACTCAGTGCTGAGTGTTGCTGCATCTCAGGACTAGAACACTTGCAGTAACAAAACAGATCTTTCAAGCAAATTTGGTCCTGATAAGTTAAAATATCTGAGGACCAGAACCCCTGCAAACAAAAGAGAGAGGCAAAAGTACTCCCTCTAGTACAGGATGGAATAAAAGCTGGGAATTTGGAGAGCTTTACTGGAAAATGTTGGCTTTTTCTCAGCTGTCTCCCTCTGAACCTGCCGTGTATAAATGAGTATATTTTAATTTTTGTCTAGCACCTGTTTTGCTGTAAGGAATAAAGTGTTTTGGCTACCAATGAAGCATGTAAGCTAAGAACTCACCACATCATTCTCAGCTGAATGAGAGATCATTAAGAACATGTGAAATAATGAGGCATGTACATGCTAAAATTGGATGAGTTTGTAAATGAGTTTGAGTTGGGCCTGGGAAGAACTCTGTGATTGCTGTATAAATCAGTGCACCAAAGGTGGTGGAGCTGTGCTGATCAATACCAGCTGAGAATTTGGTGCTAGAAGTTCCTGCTTGTGATGAGAATGATGGTGTAGGTCATGAATCATAATTATCAGGTAAAAAATGGATCGTGTGGAGTCTTGTTACCTTCAGTGGATTTGCTCACTGAATTTGGAGCTGGGCACATGAGAAAAAGAATTGCCAGGCTAATATAGAAGCATGAGGGAAGAACTCTGTAAAAACTCCTAAACAAAATGCCGTGCTTAATATTGTAACTCCTACCTGATGAGGAATATTCTGTGCAACAGAACACACAACAATCTGTGAGATTATAAAACATTGTTGCTGCCTGTTTTCTCCTAAATGAGCAAAACAGTGGGAAAAACAGCACATAACTGTGCAAACGAGTCCTTGAGTTATTTAAAATGTTGCCGTGGTGGTAATTTTTATTTTCTCACGTCGGTTCTCATGGCCATGAAGATGCCCCTACACAGTTTCAGTTTTGTGATGGAACAGATACTTTCTGGATGGACTGGAAACACTTTTTGCCATTTTATTTGCGTTTGAAGGACGGGAGGCTGCAGACAGGAGACCACATCTTGCAGATTGGAGGGACCAACGTGCAAGGGATGAGCAGTGAGCAGGTTGCCCAGGTGCTGAGGAACTGTGGGAATTCCGTCAGGATGATCGTGGCAAGGGACCCCAAGTGTGAATTCATGGAGGCTCCACCAGCTCCCCTGAGCTGGCCAGTCAGCACATTACCTTCCCTTGCAAATGGAAATGTGAGTACCTGCTGCTTCCTTGGGACATTTTTAAGTGTGTTTGTGGCTTGTGATCAGAAAGGAAGGAGAGAACAGAGAGTTCTTGAGCCCTAAAGTGCTTCTCCTCTCTTGAGTTTCCAGATATATGCTTGTGTTTAAGTGGTCATTATTACAGCCCTGCCTTCTATAATTTTCCCCCTTTTCCTCTATGTTATTAATACCTATAATCTTGGGATTGGAATGACCAGCTTTACAGAATTTATTTCAGAGTGGCTGATTTAATTACCAAGACCATAAACATTATCGATAAGTGGTACTCTTAGTTCTTCTTCTTAGCTCGTTACATTTTTCCTAATCAATCATTTGTAAGTGGATTTTAAACTGGACTCTGAATTTCCCTAAGTCTGAAATCCAGAGAGCCACGGCCACACCAGAATTATTCAGCACAATCATCTTTTTATGAAACATAAGTGTAATGTTTTCATAGTCTACGCTACTGCCTGTGATAGGAAATATATCTAAAAATTTTGAAACTTGTTTTAGCAAATCTTATCATGGTCATATCAAAGTCTCTTGTTTTTGAAGTCATTCTTTTCAGTTTTGAGTAATTAAAATCAACAAATGCTACACTAAGTGTACAGTAGGTCTCGAAACATAAACAAAGCTGTGCTTGTGTACCATCTGCTACTACTGTGCTGCTTAGATTTAGGTGTAGAATCTGAGTAGCCTTTTCTTTCTTGTTTTTTCTTGAATATGAGTGAAGAGAGCTGGGTTGTTTTTTTGATTTTTTTTTGTTTTGTTTTGTTTTTGAAGCACTGTTTTTAAAGGTCAGAGTAGAAGTCACTTTGCTCCCACCTCACCCCTTTGCTCACTGGGCAAAGGCAGCTTTGTGTTTTACACCCCTGGGAAAATGCTGTGGCTGTGCCAGTCAAGGATTTTGGGTCCTTCTCGAGCTCCTTTCCCCACCAGGGTTCCCCAGGAGGGATCAGTGCAGCAGGAAATGCAGTGTTCAGGAGATGGGAGGGCAGATCTGCATCCCTAAGGCTGGAGTCTGGACACTGGGCTTGTCCAATATTTAACAAGAGGCTCTGCAAGGGAATCAGCATTGTTATGAGGCCCTTCTTTCCTGACTGGATCATATTTTCCAGGGCCCATATTAGGGGCAAAATAAATTTTTTTTTTTCAGTGGTCCTAGTTTTGTTTCCTCCACAAAATACTGTTTTTCTCTCTTCCTGTTGCCACTGATCAGCCCTGAGCACTGTAAATGCTGCAGCCTTTCTAAAATGTGATTCCTTCTCAGTGTCTTTTCAGTGTCCTTCATGTTCCTGCTATGCAGTTTAGAGGGGGAAAAATAATTTTCTGAACTAAATAGTGCCTTCATGTGTAGATCTGAAGAAACTCCTCTTCCTGGTGCCAGGAAAAAATTGCAAAGGGAAGATTAGTTGTTAATCTGAATGTATTTATTAATTTAGTGATGATTTCAATGATCCACTGCTCAATTTGTGTCAGATTCATAATGGAACTTATCCCTATAATCTAGTTTTTCTCTGGTTTCTGAGTATTTTCACTAGCTGTGATCTTTGAAGTGGAAAATATTTTCCTTTTCTCTTTTTTGCAAACCAGCAGAAAGACATTTTTAATAGGCAGTTAGTTCTTTTCAGTTTTATATTAATGCTTAATTTTCTTTGAATTTCCTGTGGTAGAGAATAACTGAAACTCCTTCTGTGTGTGGGCACAAGAAAACAATCTTATTATCTGTACTGCCCAAGACAGTCACAGCAGTGTGCAGCCTGCTTCTGCTGACTGTATTTAGGACTTTGCACTCTGATTTTTCTGGACTTCGTTTCAATTATTTTGCATCCTAGCAGGAGTGTCACTTGGAGAGAAATGTTTGTAGCCAGAGCACTGACTCTGAGGAGCTTTTTGATTATGGAAACAGCCGGGCTCTCAAGGCCACAGCTCCATTCCAGGTGCTGCTGTGGGCTTGTTTACTGTAGATAAGTGACAGCATCCAAACTTATCTTCATCTCCATCAGCCTCTTATGGAGCAAGGGAGTTGGAAGGCATTTAATGAGCTTAATGACTTTGCTGGTGGAGGGAGGTGTGTGTGATAAGGAGACAGTGCCCATCGATTTCCTTCCATTGAGAAGCGGAATAATCGTTCAGTTTGTATGGCTGCAGCTCTGGTCCTTCCAAAGCTGATGCTTGGCAAGCATTTATTGAACTTCTCTTTTTTCACTCCCTTATGAAATGTTTTCCATTTTCCCAGTCCTTTTTTTTTGCTGTTGGCAGTGACAGGATCCCTCTTGATTTCATCACTTTAACAGACCTTACTCTCATCATCTTCTTTTTGATCTCATTGCTCTGTATCTGATTACAGAAAGAAAACAACTCTATGTATTTCAATTTATCCCTTGCAATCCCAGATTTATGTGCTTGATTGTTTTTCTCTTTTGGTCTCACCAGTGTCTTTACTGTTCCCTGTTTGAACTCTTGCCTTGCAGTTCTGATTTTTACTGCTCAGAGGAGAGTTGCACAGACATCCCAGGGCCAGCTCTGTAGGGACTTCACAAATGAATTTACATTGCATTTAAACAAAATCACTTCTCACTTCTGAAACTCTTAATTAACCTGCAGTATTGTAATAGCACTGGGAAATCATGAGAATTTTTTTACACATTGTCTTGTGCTTTATTTATAGGATAATGACAACTTTTTTGACACCTATGATGTTGAACTTATAAAAAAGAATGGGCAAAGCCTGGGAATAACAATTGTTGGATATGCTGGCACATGTGATATAGGTGAGTTGTTCAGGATTTAGGAAAATGTTGGACAGGGGCTTCTCAAATACCCTTTACTGACCATGGGGAAAATGAATGGCTCCTACCTGTGTTAGGATATGGAGACATGAAATTCACTAGAATTACAGATCATCATCTCATATTTAGTGGGAGTTTGTGAAAGGGAAGTGTTAGTGTTGCAGGGTTGTTTTTTTGTTTATTTTTGTTCTTTGTTTTCATTTCCTTTTTCTCATTGGGAGTTAGAATTAATAATCAAACTGCAAACATGACAAAGGACAGCTTTTCTGATTTCCATGTTTCTCTTTTCTTTTCTTTTTTTTTAAAGAAAAATCCTTTTTCATTAAGATTTAAAGTACTAAATTCTTTAGCTGTAAGATGATTGAAGTCCTGATCAAAGTCCTTAAGCACATACTTTACTTTTAGCTTAGTTAGTCCTATTGAAATCAAACGCAGCATGGATTTAAGTGATTGTGGTTTAAAGCCTGGGTAAGCACAGGGATGAATCCATGGAGGAGGTGGCCTTTTGTGAGCCATTTTAAGGAAAATATTTGAGGTCAGTGTACAGGTGGTTGTGTCAGTGCTGGGTTTTTTTTCCACCAGAGATCTCAGTTTTGTGTCAGGCTGTGGGAATGGTAACGTGCAGATGGTGATGGTTTACAGAATCATCACTTTATGGGCAGAAGGAAGTGTGTGAAAAAGGCTGGAATTAAAAATCTTAATAAGAAAAGAAGCAAATTAGGTTAATGCAGTGACTTATTTCTCCTCCCTCCCCAACAGAACCTTCAGGGATTTTTGTGAAAAGTATAATTCCTGGGAGTGCTGCTGACCACAATGGCCAAATTCATGTTCATGACAAAATTGTTGCTGTAAGTACAATACTCTGCTTATATATTGCTGTAGAGCTAATACATTTCACATCTCTGTTAAAAGAACAACATAGTAAAGACTTTCTAAAATTAATTAAACCTCCTCTGCTTTGCAGAAGAAATAATTTGGAGGTTCGTGTTTGTTTAGGTAGACTTGTGACAGAAATGAGCTTTGGCTTGCTGTGGTTAAAGTATTATTTTATATTCAAAGAAATAGTAAATAGTAGTTAACTGTGAAAGAGGCAAGCATTTGGATTAAAGTGTTTCAGAGTGGAGAATCTTGGCTTTTGGCCTGCAGTAAAGATGAGCAGCATTAACTTCTACTTGAATTGAATGGGACTCGAGGATTGTTAAGATTCTGCAAGATGTGGCACATTGTTTGTGTTCCTTAATGGCTCTGGAGAGTGGATACAATCAAAATGGTAATGGTCACAATTTAGGTTTAAAAGCCCAAGCTTTATGTGTAGAAAAATGGAAAAACCATTGAATAACAGTGAATTGAATAATAGCCAATTTTGCATTCACAGCACAAGCAGGAATGAATTCCACAGTCTTTTTGTTTTAAGAGATAATATTTATAGAGATATGATTTTAAATTACTTTAAAAATGCGTGCCATGCCAGACCTTCCAAAGTCAGCTTCTCCTCTGTGAGAGCAAAAATTAATATAACCTTTTATCTGCAGGAAAGGCCCTGTTGGTGCATGATCTGACAGTGAGGTCAACAGAGTATTTTGGGTGTAAATTAAAATATCTGATAATGTAAGAATTGGGCTGTTTAGGGTGGATTATACAAACAGTTGTTTGTAGAGGCTTGTGTGGGGCATGTTAGAAATCCATGAGAAAGCCAGCAGTGATAATGAACTGAACAGAGTTCCAGGTTGGATACTGTGCTTGGAAACTTCACCCACAGTCCTTGTCAAGCTGGTTTTGGTAAGCAAAAAAAAAAAAAAAAAAAAAAAAAAAAAAAAAAAAAAAAAAGAAAAAAAAAAGAAAAATCTGTGCATACTTGCATCAGATTAGTAAATTCTGTTTTGTGGTTGTCCCCATGAAAACAGAAAGAAGAAATTACTGTTGTGTTTCCTTTTAAAATGCATTTTGGAAATAAATTCTCATCAGTGAAATGTAACAGATTTAATGAGATTGTTTTGCAAATATTGCTGTCTTGGGAGAATAACCCTGTAATTCCTGCACTAAATAACGTGGCTGTTGCTTACAGCCTGATGATACTCCACAGCATAGCCTGAGAACGCAGCACAATTACTGTTATTTGCTACAATTTTCTTGTTTTAGGTTGATGGAATCAACATACAGGGCTTTACCAACCAAGAAGTGGTGGAGGCACTGCGAAACACGGGGCAGACTGTACGTCTCACCTTGCTTAGAAGGAAACCTTCCTTTGCCATTTCCTCAGAAACACCTTCAGGGAGAGGTAATTCTCTTTTTCTAGCAACTGATTTTATTTTTCACTCAATTTACAGTTACCTCATTTAACAGTTCAGGAGTGGATACCACATGATCCTCAGGTTTTTTAATGGTGCAGTGTAGAAATTGAAGATGCTTAAAGGAGGAATGGAGAGAAACTAAAGTGAGAGATTCAGGAAAATTCAGTGCAAAATCAAAAAAAAAGAGAAGGAATTAGTGAGGTGGTGTTACTACATCCTTTATTTTGCAGCATATGATTTGGGGTTTTTTAATCTGTTTTTACAGTGCAGCCAACTGTTCCAATCTTTGTGTCCCCTGGAGCTGTAGGGCCTGAAATTAGTGTGGCCACTAAGAATGAGGGAAGGCAAGAGCAGAAGGATAATCTTCACAATGAAAAGCAGCAGAGTCTGCATCAAGCAGGTAGATGGGGTACCTTGCAGTGCCTCTTCTGGGTCTGGTTAAAATCTACCATCTTTAATCCATTTTCAGCACTGATGGGTTGGCTTAAAACATCTTTAGCTTTTGCCCTGCAATGCTTTCTGAAAGAAAGCTCTGCCTCTTGGATCTGACCAGCTCTTGCCACAGTCCACAGGTCTGCTGAGAGTGGGTTCTGAGATATCTCAGGGTTTGTAATTCTCTAGATCTTCCTTGCAAAAAAAAATTGCCCTTTTCCAGGCAGCAGTGGTCCCCTTTGTTTGGGGAGGGATTTTTTAAGGCTACAGTCAGTGGAGGTGCAGCTCTTTGGTGGTCAGGAGTGACTCTCATTAACTCTGGAGAGCTCAAAGCCTCCAGCTCACTGATTCCTCCTTGTGGTCCTGGTCCTGCACTGATGACCTGAGGTGTGCAGTTTTCTCCTGGGAGAGACTTTATTTATCATCCTTCTGTGCTGCCAGGGCCCTGCCAGGGAATTCATATTTATTTCCTTTTCAGTGTTACCTGAGTCACACCCACCTTCATGGCTGGACTCAATAATCTTAGAGATCTTTTCCTGACTTAATGATTCTGTGATCTTCTTGCCCTGACACATCTTAAGACTCCTGCAGAGTATTTTCATAATATTCTTCTGGTTTCCATCATCTCTGAACGTGCTGCAGTTTCCTCTCTTGGCACTGCAGTAACTTCATCAGAACTCATGTCTTGGATGTAAAGACCCAATAGCTGGAGTTCAGAAAATGCATGTTTTTAACAAATGGCATTCAGGCACAGGGGAGGTCACAAAGGCATGGGCTGCTCTGGGTTTTAGCTGACTTTGGAACCAAGGCTGGAGGTCTTTCCAGAACCTTCAATTCCCCCACAGATTTCTGGGCTCCTCTACAGGAATTCTGGGTGAATTTATACAGCTTGTGTTAAAGTCAGCATAAATTATCCTTATGCCTTGTAGTTTCTAAGACATGTAGATGTAATAGAGCATTCTAAATTACGGCTGTCAATGAATAGCAATTCTGCTGTGATTGTTGAAGATCTGTCAGTATTAAAGACAACCTGGAAACGAGAGAAATGTAGCAGTTCCTATATTCCATTCTGTTTTACTTTTCTGTCCAAGCCTTGTAACCAGACATCCTTTGTTGTGACTTTTGCATGTTCCCAGAAATAGGAAGCCAGAGCAGAGGTGGTTGAGTAGCTGAGAGTTGAGGTTCTCAAAGCATTGTTTTGCTATGACAGAGGCTGGAAAAGAGCAGCACTTTGTCTGTCCTGTGTCACTTACCCAGTTTGTTTTTTTTTTACTGTGGGACTTGTATGCATATTTTGCTCCTGCAGAAATACGATGTATGAGATTTCACCTTGGAACAGAATTTAATGGCCAAGTTTGAATTCCAAAGATAGGTGCTTATTTTGGATGTGGTGATGGGCACTTCATTATAATGGTGCTAAAGTAAATACTGCTAATTTAAGGCTCTGACTAAACTCTGGAAATGCTTTTAGAAGTTTAATGTACAAGGTATGTTTTATAAAACGTGTATGACTTCCCTTTAAGCCCAGATGTGTGAAATTCTTATTAAATTGTGTTTCCTGGGGAGGTATTAAATACTAATTCTGGCCAGGCAAAGCCACGCTTAAGCAGTTCTGGTACAAAGGCAGCAGGGCTTGGGCTGCAACGTGCACGAGGACTGAAACTCAGAGCTAGCAGAGTGCAGGCAATGAATTTAACAGCTGTCGCCTCTGCAAGCCTGCAGGCTGGGCAGAACTGCTCCATCCTGCCTTGCAGGAGTACTCAGAACCCAGAGGAACAATTCTGGCAGTCAGGAGCTTGAGAGATGTCTGGGGAAAAAGCCCCAGCAGTAGGACAGGTAAAGGAAGAGCACCCTTGTGTAGTAACTTTGTGACAGCAGGAGAAAGCTGCAAGGAAAAAAAGATCCCAGCTTTGAAGAACCTGACAATTTTGACCAGAAAAGATGATTTTTACAATAGATTTGTGGTTTCTGCTTTATGCTTGCTAATTAGAAATGAAAAACTGCCTGGAAGCACAGGCAGAAGGACAGGCTAAATATGCTGAAAAGTTGTTGCTAATGAAAGCTGTCCCTGGAAGTGTTTTCATTTCTGAGGCCTTGCACATTATAGAAGACATGGTACATATGTTAGGTCATGAGGAATTCAGCTGGATGAGAGACTAGAAAGAAATTTCCTATTAGCTGCCATGTGGAAAAAGCTGTTGGGGGGAAAAAGGAACATTGTAAGGGAATTGAGTGATGCCACTGGAATTGAATATATTCAATCCAAATCCCTTCAGCCCACATTTCCACAGTTGTAAGGAAGTCACAAGCTGAGACTTCAAAGTGTATTTGAAAGAAAGAAAGGGGAAAACTTCAAATGGAGACGTGCATCAGCACCTGCTCTGAACAACTTGTAGATTTTGGTAATGTGTTTTGGAAGTGACAAAAAAATCTGTATTCAGCCAGCTGAACACAGCTTATGGTTGCTGAACTGAACTTTGAGCTTGACCCTGAGATTCATTACTCCTGGTGAACCTTGAAATCTATATTTGGCTGCACAGTGGATTTCAGGTGCTTAGGTCCTGTGTGTTCACACTGTTGTAACTCTGTAATAGCAGAAAAAGAGACTCAGGAATTTCTGCCCCTCTGTTTCTCTGCAGATGGAAGGAGCAGAAGAATGCACTGGTGTTCTGGTTTTGATACAGTTCACAAGTAAAGACAGTGATGAGCCTGTGCTTAATCATAAGTCACACATTCGAAACTTTAATTTCCAGTGAAGTTAAAAAACTTTAACTAGCAGTTGAGAATTTCAGGACAATTGGTATTCCCATTATTTTTTAAGGAGACTATTTATTTAGAGACAACTGTGGGCTGTATTTACAATCCCAAGTTTTTAATCTTGGTGGGGTGTTGTTTTAGCAGAAAATCGCTATCAGGATTGCTGGAATTCTCAGATATCTGTGTCTGCTTGAGCCTGTAGGTTGAAAATCCTCTGGATATTTCCAAGTGACACCTCAGTTGCTGGGCTCTGAGCAGTGTGGTTTCTCAGGGCAGATCAGACAGAATTTGCCTGTCTGGCATGGCTAAAAGCAAGCTAGAGAGAGCAGGGGTGGGCTGTTGTCATAGAATTAAACTCCAATCTTTGTTTTTATTGAGTGGAAAACTTCAAAGTTACAGAAGTGTGTAATGAGGATTGTATTGCAGAGCTTTATCTCTGCAGTCTGCGAAGGTGCTGAAAGCAGAGGCAGCCTGACAATGCCATTTGTGCAGGGCTTTGCTCTTGGTGGGCTCTGAGCTCCTCGTGATGTCCTCACAATCCCCCCTCCCCAGGTATTTTACTCACTGGTTTTGTTCAGAATCTGAACTTGTGCTTTTCATTCTGAATTTCAGGGCGATGCAGCAGCAGCACTGAGTGGTCTGTGCCTTGTCTAGACATCTGACAAACTACTGAAGCCATTCAAGGGGGAAAAAAAAAAAACCTAGTTTTTGGTAATTCAGCCCCCAGATGCTGCTGCTGTCGCTGCTGGATGGAATTTGCTGTAGAGCTTGATTCTTACCAGTTACACATTGCTCCAGCTTGGAACTTTATATGTGAGCTGAGCTTCTGGCTGAGGTCAAACACAGGGCAGCCAGTCATTTTCTGCTGTCTAGCTCTGTCAAATTGTCTTACAGGACTGTAACCAACTGCCTTGGTTGCATAAGTAAGAAAGCTGAAAAGATATAAATGTCAAGATAGCCAAGTTCCCACGGAAGACTGGTTTAGAACTGGAGCTTATATTAAAGCTCATGTTACTTACTGGCCTAATTAAAGCAGACAAGGCTTTATACCTGCCAAATGTATAAATAAAGTCTGTGCCTGCATTGTGCTGACACAGCCCCTCGATAACAGCAATATCTTGTCAGGTGTTTTCCTTCTTAAGGGGGCTCATTTGGGTGGGAGATGATGTTTCCCTGGAGTGGGAAGCGTTTTCACGGCAACAAATGATGAAGTTGTGTGAAATTTGTTTTGCAGCCTGAAAGAATGATTTATTTACAGTACTGCATGGTACAGAACTCGCATCTCATCACCAAGCATCACCTCTTCTGCCTCTCAGCTGAATAAATCACACTTTTACAGGAGCTGACATTTTGCATTGTTTTCCTAAGAAAGACGTTTTTGATTTGTGCTGTTTGATAGACTCAGCTTAATGCACTTCCCTTTTGGGGATTATTCCCTCTAATCTTTTATTTACACTGAATTTTTATTGGAGTATTTAGAAGTAAATGTACTTCTGGATGTACAATATGCTTGTAAATTTAATATTCACTTTCATACTTAGGAAGAGTCCCACTCCCTCCAGCACATGAGCTGAAATCCAAATGGGAAAACCTGCTGGGACCAGAATACGAAGTTATGGTATGTTTTATTTCAATAAACTACATTCATGAATGTTATTTCTTTAAATTGCAGATCTGTGAGCTTAGCATCACAGGCTGTTTATAGAACAGTTCACTGTTTGGAACAGATCAGTAACATCAGATTTTCTTTCCTGTAACATCAGGGCTGAAATGTATGTTATAATGAGTTGGGGGATTTGCTGCCCTTTTATTTTATTCTGTTTATATAGATACTATTGTTACACAATACGAGACAGGAACAGTGATTTAAGGAAATCAGCTGTCCTGTTAAATCTGCATCATAGGAGCCACTTAAAATATATGGCATTTTTATTATTTCATTCATGATCTATTTGTTTT
This sequence comes from Passer domesticus, assembly GCF_036417665.1. Taxonomy (NCBI): domain Eukaryota; kingdom Metazoa; phylum Chordata; class Aves; order Passeriformes; family Passeridae; genus Passer; species Passer domesticus. The sequence continues at coordinate 60,063,339 of NC_087480.1, forward strand.
TCTGGGCACTGAATAAAAAAAGGGCTCAGGATAGAGCTCCCGTTTTCAGAAGAATCTTACCATTTTATCTGAAGAATGAAAGAATGATTTTCAAACGTGCTGGGAAAATACAAAGTAATTCTCAATAGTGTAACTTTGTGGTGCCAGTGTCTAGTAGATATTTCTTCACTTCATATTAAATAATTGCCTAGCAAAAGATTGTTTTGATGAATTGTCACGAGGAGTTGATGGAAATTGTAATTCACTTGTGCTTTTCAGTGCTGGTTGAGCCAGCTAGTACAGATAAAAGACTCGGGACAGCGTTCTTCCCAAAGCCTTAAAAAATTCTCACCACCACCAAGAAAATGCCCTGTTTGTCTTTGCAATGCTTGTCCAGTTGATTTAGAGACACTTATTTTTACTACTTGGAGTAGCCATCGTTCCAGTCACTCGCTGGGAGATTTAGAGTAGCTTTAAGAATTGCCTTGAGAAACTCGCTTCCCCTCTTTCCATTAGCACTCCTTTAAGATCTGGAGCTCGTGTGAGATTATGTACATGATGCAATAAATCTGTTTGGCTGCCCACTTCAGTTGCTTGCTATTCCCACCCTTACATTTCCAGGGGCTGATATTACCTCCCTGAGCACTATCACACTTCCCACAGAGGATGAAATCCTGCTTAGCTGGTGAATCCAACCATTCCAAATCCTCCTTCAGCCGCCGCCGGTGAAATGTCAGCGGTGGAAATGTTAACCATGGGGCCTCTTGAATGATAGAAGGGAGCTCTCCCCTGGCATCCCATTCTGAAAGTCATTTTCTGCTTCTGGTTGCCTGTGCCTCCCTGCTGTGTTCAGGAGCAATGTCCAGTTTTTGTGTCACACCATCACAGTTCAGCCCCCTGAACTCACCCCAAAGGTGCCTGCAGGGTTCTCTCAGGAGTATTTACCTTGGGAGGAAATAGTGCTTTAATAGAGGGGTTGGTGGCCCTGGTGGCTTCTGGTCCTTCTTGGTGCCACTGGAAGGAGCTGAGGTTCCTGAGCAGGGACTGTGTGGTGTCAGGCTGAGGAGCTGCCAGTCATAAATCCACTTAGTTACATGGACATGAAATGGGTTCAGTCTGTCAGGAAAAAGCACCCTGAGTACTGCAAAGCAACATGCTATAAGCACTGTTTAAAATTATCCAAAAGAAAAAAAAGTCTAATCTTTATTAAACTAGAAGTTTTCAAAGAAAAGTTTCCTGATTGGTTTTTTCAGGTCCCAGTGTAGCTTTCCTTTAAACAATCAACTTCAGTGTCCCAGATTCCAACCCTGGGCCGTAGATTGGAGCTAAGTGATCTTTAAGGTCTCTTCCAACCCAAACCATTCTATGATTTTGTCTTAATTACATTTAAAATTGAAGTAAATAACCTTCTAATATTACAGATAAATCTGTTATGTTAAGAAGGGACAAAACAAGAAAACTGGTGGTGAGCAGAGTTATTTTATTAATCTTTAAAAAAGACACCGAAAGGATTTCCTGTCCCTGGTTTAAATAACCCACTTTCCATTCCCATCTGGTAATTAAAGTTATATATTTCAAGCCAGAAGTTGGTGGGTTAGTCTGGATGGAGATGGCTGCACTATAGCCTGAGGTAACAACTTAAGCTGTCATACTTTCAAATTCTGACTGGCAAGTCCGTGTGGGTATTTGTGTCAAACATAATGGCATTTTGTGCTTACACAGGATTACTGAACTTGACTAAAATTGGCATTTGGGCTCCGGGAATAGGATAATATTGGAGTCTGCTAATGGTGCATAATCACCACATTCCTACTTGTAAATGTTCTGTGCCTGAAAGATTTTTCTAACATTTGTTTAAAATTATTTTGCATCAATGTGACATTGTTTAAGTACGGTTTATTTTGCTCATGAGTTGAGGTTTTTTAGCCAGAATTTCATCGTTCTGGTAAAGTCTTTATTGTCCCACTGTTGAAAAGTGTTCTGATGTCCAATTTTTAGGTTGTGAATGTGGATATGCCCTTTAAAGACGATTCAGAGCTCCAGAAGTACTCAAAGGTAAGGCTTACATGGTGGTTTCCTTCCTGGTGTATGTTGACAGAGTAATCCTGGGAGGGCAAGACACAATTCCAGATGTGGTTCAGGAATTCAGTGGTTTTGTGGCTCTGTATTTTCCAAAAAAAGGCTGCCAATATTCTGCTTATCTCCTGGACTGATCCAATACCTTTTCATAGCACAGGCAAATGAACCTTTTAACAGTTCATTACCAAATGCCCAAACAACAAAAAAAACCACCCTCAAACCTTTAATTTTGGGGTATTTAATTGCACAGAATGGAGCAGAGGTTGAAGCTCTGCTGAACAACTTTTTTGTCCCACAGAGGATTTTGCTGTAGTGATCCTGGCTCAGGCAAAGGGATGTGTAATTCATTTCAATTGTCAGATCTTAAATTAATTTCACTTCCAAGAGATTTTCAAGATACCTGTGTTAATATTGTGGAAGAGAGATTTTTAGAGGTGATGCATTTATATATTTGTGGGGACACCTCAGTGGGGAAGGGCCATAAAGTCATGATCAGGCATGCTCTGAAGGAATGCTGTGGATCAGTGGATTGCTCCTTTTATTTGAACATCCAGAATAATTTGGGAAGCAGGACAATCAGTCAGTGTTTGAACTCCAGTAATAAAAAGCCAGAATATGTCCAAACTGAGGGAGCAGCCACTGCTGATCATCCCTTCTCCCCAGGTTGCCATGATTTCTTCTGCCTTTTCTGGACACCCTTATTCTACTTTTCCTGATATTAGCAGACTTAAGGCACTGAGGGTTGGAGTTTCCCTAGAGAAAAAATCCAAATTAGGGAGACCCAGTGGGAAAAGGCTGACACAAAATCAGTGATCTCCCCTTGCAGAAAAAAGGATGTCAGTTTTAGTAACCACTTACAGAGGACACTTCGTGGATATTTTTTGTGCTTCGAAGTAGTGTAGCTCCCAAAGGAGTAAGACAGCTGATCTTGTGGTGAGATTTTAGGGCAATTATGGAACTTTTTTTAATTCCTTTATTTATTTCTAGTTATTTAAATTTTGTTTCCCTTCTTATGGAAGAGGGCTTGGAACTGGATGATGTTTAAGGTCCCTTCCAACCCAAACCATTCTGTGATTTACTGACAGCTCACCTTTTGGGTTGGTACTTCTCTCTGTATTTTTCCCATTAAATTTAATTATTTGAGAATACAGTTCAAATTGCCTTTCCCCCCAGGGATAAGACTGGTTGTTTTTATTTGTGCAAACAGTTTGTAAAGAAAAGTTATAGACACTTGTGCTGTAGCACAGGTGAGGTCACTGTGAACATTTAATCATCTTACTGTGGGTTTGGTTCCATTTGGTGAGCTACTGAATCCTAAATCTGTTTTTATCCTGGTAGATAAAGATTTAGACTTAAATACATATTTATCTTTATCTTTTGGCAGCTGTTGCCCATCCACACTCTGAGATTAGGAGTTGAGCTGGACACTTTTGATGGACATCATTATATATCATCCATTGCTGCAGATGGCCCAGCTGCAGCACTTGGTCTTCTGCAACTGGAGGATGAACTTCTGGAGGTAAAAAAATAAAACAGAAAATAAAAATTATCTATTTCATCTTTTTTTGGCCTTCTTAAAATTCTTCTCTTCAGTTCTAGCTTGGCTGCTTGTATGCAATAGAATCATTGCAGATTAGTTGTGCAAGCAGAGTTGTGCTTTGGAATTCACATTCATTTTCTTCACTGTTCCCTTCCACATTTATGGAGAAAATGTCAAATTCTTGTGACCTCTCAATGACTTCATGGGTATTTTTCTGAAATGTTTTAACATGAGCATCAAGAGTTACAAAGGCAGAGATAATATTTGTATTGAATTATTTGTAGTCCTGTGGCTCAGTCTTTTGCACAATTTAGCTTTTGTGGTGGATAATCTTTCTGAATATTTGTCACCCCTAAAACATTTACAGCAGTCTTAGGAACAGTGGTTTCAGTTACACAATAAAACTTTTTTGTGGAGTGTTGAAAGATATTTGTGTGTATGAGCAAAGACATCAGTTTGTTTAAATGTGTGTAAAGAGGTATTGGGGCAGCTTTGGTGTTATCAGAGTCACACCAGACCTATTTTCTCATGAAAAATAATGATTTGATAAAATTAAAATAATTCCTATTTGTGTCTGTGTGTGTGTACATGTGTCCATTGGTATATCAGCCTGCTAGTGAAAAGACATTAATTTCTAATTGCATGCTTACTCCTTGTGGAATATTTTGATATTGGAGCCTTTTTTTAGTGGATGCAAAGAACATTTAATGGAAACAGAATTAGGCATTCTGAAAGATTGATTTGTTAGGTGTACAGCTATTCTGCTTTTACTTCTTCACCCCCTAACATCAAAAATTCATACTGGTATCACTAAGACCTAAAACCTTTTCTTATTGCTTAATGGAGGAAACCTTGATTCCTGAAGGAAGGGATTAATGGAATGCTGGAAGTGTCATTTAAGTTGCTTGGCCACTAAACAAAAAAATTTATAGAAAAAGCAATAACGCAGTGCTGTAGAGTAACTCAGGAAACTTTAATTGTGCATATTTAACAGTTTTATGTATTACTCTGTACTCAGAATTAAGTTCACAGGTATGCCCAGACCTAGTGAGTGTAAATTTTTTGCTGCTCTGTAGTTGGGGGAAAAAACCCCAACAAAATAAAAATGTGCTCCGGGGCTAAAGCTGCAAGTGCCAGGTTTAGCCCAGACTGTGTTTTTGCAGCCAAGTTATAAATCCCTTTAAATAGGGGTTTGCAGTGGAAAAAGTGAGAGCCCCATTCCCCAAACAAGCAGCCTTACCTGGGCCTGATACATTTGGGATTGAAATATGATCAGCAAGGATTTTCTTTTTTTTTTTTTTTCAATATACAGTGAGTTTGAATGTTGATTATTTTTAATGATGTGTTTGAATTATGACAGACAGCACCATACCCCTCCCCTGCCCTTCATTTCAGCTAATTCCACTGTGTTCTTTTTCAGGAGTAAATTGCTTTTTTGTGCCCTTTTTATGTAGCATTTCCCTGCTGTTTGAGGGCTGCCTGGCTGATGTGCTGGATGGGTGGGTGTAGGGCACCTTGCCTGCTCAGAGGCTGATTTCTGGCAGCTGCAGGAGGAGAAATGGGAGTCCCCAGGTCTGCTGGGGGGTGCTCAGCAGCTCTTCCCCATCCATCACGGGATGCTGAGAAGTGCTGGGAGCTTTCCACCACGCTGCCACTCTCCAAGCATTAAAAAATCCTTACGTGTGGATCCTTCTGCTTAAATAATTAACTAATGGACGAGGCTGATAGCTCAGCACTTGCTGTAATTCTTGCAGAAGAAGCCCAGGGCAGTTTGTCTTGCCCTGGTGGGGGCCAGTTCCACCACTCTCAATTTTCCTGCTTGGCTGGGATGCAGAGAGTGAGAGGAGCTCTGTGTTTCCCAGAAGCCCAAATTATATTTACACTGCAAAAAGCACAAAGTAGGGGGAAAAAATAGAAGTGGTCAGGAAGCAGATGTTGGCTAAAGTGGGATTGCTGTGGAGCCTTGAATAAGATTGAAGGGAGATCTGGGAGGTTTGTGGAGAGGCTCTGCCTCAAGTGCACCTGTGCAAAGGTGTGTCCATGTCTGGTGAACGTTTCCATGCTGATTTCTTGGATCGGGTGTGGGTTCCTTTGCAGTGTGGGTGTGGAGGGAAGGGCTGAAGGTAATCCTCAGTTATCCCCACTTGCTGTGGAGTGGCTTGGAGGAGGTGCTGGGTTCCCAAACCCATGGCTGCACTCCAGCACTGTGGACACTTGGTTGAGACAGGGACTTGAGGCAGCCTAAAAGAAATCTCTGGAGAACATGAAGTGTTGGGATTGAGTCCACAGCATAATTGGGTTAAAGCCCTGCTCTTTTGGGGCTGCAGTGCTGGCTAACACAGGTGATTTATGACACCTGCTGTCCTCTTATTTAGGGACACCCCTGCAGTGCACAGAGGAACCCGTGGGATATAAAAGTTATAAAATAGGTAAAAAGGATATAAAGATTATAAAACATGTAAAAGAGGATGAATCCCTCTTTGTTTTCCTGCAGAAATAGAATCACAGAGTGACAGAATGGTTTGGGTTGGAAGGGACATTAAAGCCCATCCAGCCCCACCCCTGGAAAACCTTCCACTATCCCAGTTTGCTCCAAGCCCTGTCCAGCCTGGCCTTGGACATTGCCAGGGATGGGACAGCTACCAAAAAAAAAAAAAAAAATCCAACTGCAGTATGCCATTTTTAAAGCACTATTATCTGTCTGTCTATCTATCTATCTGTCTATCTAATCTATCTCTCTTTTTTTTTTCTTTTTCAAAGTATGTGATTTAGGACATCCATTAACAATGATCTGTTATCACTCACAATCTTGGGTTTATGGTATGGTAGGCTTTGACCCTCGTCAGGCCTTTCTGGTTAATTGCTTACTGTAATTGGTTGCTTTCTGACTGTACAAACATTCTCACCTGTTTTGTAGGATCTGTTATAGTTTGAATCACTTTTTGTTATTTTGTCACATTTTAAACTGGCAAAGTTAGAATCAGAGAATCATTAAGGTTAGAAAACACCTTAATGATTGATGGTTTTGACCAAAAATTTGGTCATTGACCCAAACCTTTAAACTAGTTGTGATAGTTCTGACTTCAGCTTTTTGATCAGAGCCCAGAACCTGTGTTTGCTTAAAATATTGTGGAAAAATTAAATTTTTTATCTTTTTAATTACAAACACACAAACATAACACTGAAAAAAGATCCCCAGCAAAGAAACAGGTGAGAAAGAAATAAGAATTCTAGGAAAGGTTTAGGCTTGGAAAAGCGATGAGCAGAAAAGAAGTTAGAGGAAGCTAGAGAGATGATGCAGCAGTCAGTAGTCACAAGATCTTGGAGATGAAGTTTTACAGTAATGTATGTATTCTTCAGAAGCATATGTTAATAAAATCATGCAAGCTGTGCCAGAACCCCCAGGTAAAATCAGATCAGACTTTCAGGCTCGGGTGGGGAAAAATGTACGCGAAAACAAAAAAAACCCCAAAAAACCCCAAAAAAAATTAAACTTTGTGTGGCCCCATTGTGCAGGTAAACGGGGTGCAGCTGTATGGAAGATCCCGGCGTGAGGCTGTCACCTTCCTGAAGGAGGTGCCACCCCCGTTCACCCTGGTGTGCTGCCGGCGGCTCTTCGGCGACGGCACCGAGTCCTGGGTGGACGAGCCCCCCGTGGCAGTGTCCCCTGCAGAGCAGAAGGTAACCCTTCTCCTGTCCCCAACTTGTGCAAAAGGACGGTAAATTTTGTGGGAAAATCCCCGTGTTTCTGGGTTTACACGGGTTGGTCTGGAGGAAGTTCATTGTCCTGGGAAGACAAGGTGGGTAAATCACCGCGCCGCTTTGCTGACTGCACATCCCATCCATCATCCCCACACTTAATAGGTGAGTGAGAGCTCTGAGTTACACTAAATCACGTCCTTGCCACCATTAGCTGATTGCTTCCGTGTTCTGAGTAGGTTTTTATAGAACTGGGGGAGAAAAAAAAAAATAAAAATTGAAACTTAGAAGTTTCTTTCTGTCACAGGAGCTTTGAAGTCTCAAAGTAAAGCCTGACACTTGTGGTTGCTGCTGTTTGCAAAAGTATTTACAGCTTGGCTTCTTATCTTTTCTGATTGCCTGGCCTTTCTGTTAGCTGTCTGTGGTTAAATCTTTTATGCTGTTTATTTTTCCTTTATGCATCTAATGGGACAGCTGAAGTTCATCAACGTGTAACAGGTTAGTAATATTCTAACAATTAATTAGACTAATACACGGGTATTTGTGTGTCAGGTTGGGCTCTGATGCTCAAAACATGTAGGCCTGTGCCCAGGGGAGTACTCAAGGCAGCAGGCTGGAGAAAACTCTATTCATAATGCTCAGTGAAGTTTTAATTCCATAAAAGGTCACGTTTTAGGGCATGTATGCACCATTAATAATCAAAATATTGAAATAATAGTGTTTGTAAAGAACTGAGAGAATGGTATTTGAACCAGAACTTTTCTTTTCCAGGTGAAACCCGAGGAAGACTTTAATCCTGAGGAGGAAGAAGGGGAATTGGCATTATGGTCTCCTGATGTGAAGGTTATTGAGCTGGAGAAAGACAGAAATGGTTTAGGATTCAGCATTTTGGACTATCAGGTATATATATTCCATTTGTAACTAAATGCTAAAAATCCCTTTGATACCTTGTCTTGCACGGTGCCTTAGAATGTTTTGTGATGTTGATTACTGAGTAATGGACTTGACACTTGGGCCTAGGAACTGTAGGGAAAAGTAATGTATTTTGGGGCCAACTCTGCAAAGTATGGAGTGTTCTAAACCTCTGATTATTGGACATGATAAAGTGCAAAATCTTTAATCAAGCTGCACCCCATAACTCTGAGTTTAATGACTAGATGTTGGGAAAGGTTTTTTTTTGGTTGTATTTTGTTCTAACTTAGAATGGCTTTTCAGCTGTGAGAGTGCTAAGTGATGGTTCTTGGGTATGAGTTGGAGATTATTATATTCTTAATTGTTAAATGCCTTAGAAATTAACAGACAAGCCTTAAGATGTAGGGAAATGCTGCTAAAATTAATGAATCCTTCTTTCGGAAACCCTGTCTTCAATTAAATATGTAGAAACTCTCAAAATCTGTAGTCAGAATGAAACGTTCTTCATGTTTCCAGTCAACATGATATATTTTTTTAAACCTCCAGTCATCATATTTATAAGGAAATAAAATAGCTGGATCACTCTTTATAATAATACACACATCACATCTGAGTGCTGCCTAAACATTGTAGTTTAATGAAATGTGTTCAACTGTTGTACATAAATGTCAAGTGATATAAAATTCACTTTCTGATACAATAAGGCAGGGATTGGGAATGAATTAGAAGGAAAAAAATATTTGAAGTATTATGCAAACCCATTAATTCTATATTTTAGCAGTGCGATTTAAGATTACTGAAAATAGATCCTGTTAGTCATTTTAGCTGACACATGTTGTGTTGCAGTGCCAGCTCTACTCTAGAGTTGCTGGGAGTCTTTACAGAGCAGTAATACACAGATTTGCTTTTAAGTTCTCATATAATCAGAATTAATGAAGGCTTTAATAGCAGGCTTTTTATTTACTTATTCGCAGATGCAAATACACGAGCAATGTTGTGGTACTTTCAGCTAAATTTAAATACATTCTAATCAATTCTAAATGAGTGGTAAACCACTTAATCTCAGATCTTTATAATTTCAAGATATTTATGTATAAAGTGTATAAAGTGTGTTCTTTTGTTTGGGATTTGCCTCTTAGATCTTTTACACTTTTCATCATCTGCAGATTAATTTTTATAGAGAGATATCTGTGGCTGTGTGTGTGTTTATGTAAATACATCCATCACATCCTTGAGTGCAAGGCAAAGAAAATAAATAATTGTCTGTGCTACAGTGGAGGCAAGGGAAAAAAAAAAAAACAACACCAAAAAAACTGTGTGTGGTTCCTGGGAGAGTGTTTGGAATTCTTAACACAGATTTTCTGGGAAGCACAGAATTACAGCAGTGTTTAATTGTGCCTTAAAGGACCTGGAGACCCTTCTTTAGAACATGAAAGGTGTTTTTGTAGGCACATACTCTTTGTTTTACAAGGGAAAATTCAAGCTTTATAATGGCAAACGATGCTGCTTGTGCTGTGTATCCACTGCTGCTTTTCCTCCATTTGAAGAATACAAGTTTTAAATTTTTTTTAGGTGTTTTTCAATGAAGATGGGTCTTGCCATGGCCCATCTTCATCATCAGTGAGTGACCAGCCGTTCTAGGCTGCCACAGTGCTGATGGAGGTCGGGAGGGGAGGAAAATGAAGGGGAGATTTTGTTGGTAATTAACACACAAGGACTGGCTCTGTGCATTACAGAAATTCAAGGGACGTTTGGTGTTGCATTCCCAGCTCGGAGGAGGTGATGTGGCCATCCTGGGTTTTTTAAGATCCACTTATTTCTGTGGCTGTTGGCTGAAATGACACTTCAGAAATTCTGGGGGGACTTCAGGAAGCTCAGTGGGGACAGGGAATTACATCAGGGTTAAAAAGCAGTGATGCTCTATTGCCCCACCTGACTTTGCCCCACACAAAAGTGGAGCAGCACCCTTGAAACGGTGGATCCCAGTGGATCCCAGCCCCAGGGTGGGACTGGGGCTGTTCCCTGCAGTGTTTAGGAAGCTCTGGAGTTCTGCTCATCCATTCCTGACACTGAGAGATGCCAGACACGCTGCAGAAGCACAAGAATGCTCAGCAGTTACAGACCAGGCTGCTCCCAGTGCTCTGGAAGTTTCTTCCTGCTTGCTTTCAAGCACAAAGCTTTTTACCTTTCCATCTTAAGTTGTAGAATTAGATCTTGTGCTGAACACCCCCGTGGTATATAATTTATAATATTTGCCATTTTGTTCCTCAAAACTGGCTGCATGCTCAGCATAAAGGATGCTATGCCTCAGTTGTCCAAAATGCTGCACTTCCCAAGTCATGCTCTGGAAAACAGAATTAATAAAAATTCTTTGTGAGGCAGAATAGGAGTCTGAGTACGTGGAAAACGGAATGCTGAGATCGAGAAAATTATTACTCTGGCATATTAATTTTTAATGGGCTGTCTTTCTAATAATGTTTCATCTATCAAATAAATGATAAGCACATCCCAAGTGACTTGCAGGATATTCCCAGAAATGTACAAGCATAATTCCAATGCCTATATATTTTAATGAACTAATTACAAATTAATTATACCAATTACGCATAATCAATAGTATTTCTACTTTGTCCTGTGTTTTCTTTTGATTGCCTTTAGGGATTTAAGGGCTTAAAACAGAGCTTAAAACTTCCTTATTTTAATGAGGTTCATAAAACTTTGGGGTAGAGTTACCCCTTTTGCTGTGACAGGATAGTATTTATATAGGATATTCTTTATCTTCCAGGGTAGAATTTATATAGGATAGTCTTCATTTTCCTGTGGTCTTTGTGTATTTAAAAAAAAAACAACAACTTTTTCCCCTTTGAATGTTGTAATTTGTAATTATGTTGCAGGAAATGTAAAATTTTTGAGAGTACTGCTCTGCTGGCAGCAAGGTCAGTACTTGGCGAGAGGGGAGGTGGATGGGAAGCTGATCCTGTGGATTCCTGAAATGATGGGTTTCACTGGATTTTTTTTTCTTTTATTTAAATAAGAAACACTGAAGACGTCTTAAAATGAAATCTTCTGTGTGTTTTTTCTCTTGTCATCACTGTGTTGTGACCTGGTGAAAGCTCCCAGGCCAGGCACTGCTTTCTCTTGATGGTGCTGTGGTGGGAAGGCTGCAGAGCTCTCCTGGCCATTAAAAGCTGTGCTGCTCAGCCTCCTGGCCAGCTCCTCTGTGGAGCAACACACTCTGCCTCCCTTCATTTCCTTCTCCTTTCACTGGAGAGGTTGCTCTGCCTTTCACCTCTTCACTAACCCTGATGTGGTGCTGCTGGCACAGGGAGTGCCAAGTGGGCTCTGCTGGGGAGGGAGGGACCCAGGACCTGCTGCTGGGGTGGTTTGGGATGCCCTGGGGTGGAAAGGGGCTGCAGTCAGTGCAGACCTGAAAGTATCCAGCTTAACAGTAAATCTGTCTGGCCTGGAACTGATCACAGAATCCCAGAATGGTTTGGGTTGGAAGGGATCTTAACCCTCTTCCAGTTCCAAACCCTGCACCTTCCACCAGACCCTTGGTTGCTCCAAGCCCCATCCAACCTCCTGGCACAGCTAATCCATTGTTTTTGAGACCAATGCCTTTTCCTTAGAAATAAATTGAAAGATACATTATGAGGTTAAAACAGAGAAGAGATGCTGTCTGGAAACAACTGCGACCCCAGGGCATTAGAGCAAGAGGAAAGAAAAATCCCAAAAGACTTATAGGGGAAATGAAGAGATCCCAGCAGGACAGAAGGTTCTTTGAGCCCTGGAACAGTGCTTAGCAAAGACCTGATGCATTGCAGGCCAACAGACTCTGTCAGTAATGTTTCACAGAAATATTGGAAAAACCACAGGTAGCTGAATTGCAGATTTCTTGAGGCAGTATTGACCAGAAGGTAACTTGAATGGTCTGATGAGCTTTTATCAAATTAAACAAAAAGCTGAATGGACTTTATGTGGAGCTTAATTTACTGTGCTTTGAAGTCAGAGTCTTTTTAAAGCAGCTGTTTCAGAGTGCATGAAACTGGAGAGGGTGAGGGGTGCAGTGGGGAGGTTTGACATTTTACACAACTCTTGGGAAGGACTCAGATGCAGTTTCTCCCTGTCTGTGCTAAGTCCCCAGTGCCTGCTTGCTTTGGCACACTCCAGCTGCCCTGCAGAGCTGGCTGGCTGCAGGAACTCATGGACTCACCTGCTCCAAGTGATCCACGGGAGCAGAAAGAGGCATTTCAGCACTCAGGAGCCTCAGGTTACCCTGGGCTGGAGGAGCAGGGTGAGTTGTGCCTGCCTGGGTCAGTGCTCCAGGGATTCTCCTGTGCTCTAGCAACAGGGACCCCACAGCTGCCTTATTCCTGCCTTCCCTTCATTATTAGTAGCAGTTTTTCGTGCTGTAGAGCTGAAGTCTCTTTTGCTGCACATTCAGCAGGTTGTGTTTTGTCCTTCTCCCAGGGAGCATGGGAAACAATTGTTTTCTCTTTTCTAACAAAATCACTGCATAGTCATTCACGGCAGGAAGTGAAGCAATTTAAGTGTCTCCAAATATCTTTCCTCTTTTCTTTATGCCCCAAACAGGCTCCAGATGTAGAGTTACAAAAAAAAAAAAAAAAGCAAACTGACTTCTTATTTGTAGAAGGTGGTATTCATGTAGATTATTTTTTTCTTTTTTTTTCTTACTTTCTTGGTCTGTTCAGCAGTGAGATGCAGGCTGGAATGCTTTGACAAGTTGCTGGCTAAACGTTTGCCCTCTTGTGATAATTTGAGCTTTGTCTATTCTTGTGATAAGTTTGTTATGAACAAAGAGGCATATTCATGTCTTTGTTAAACACATTTTCACCTGATCATGTGATGGAAACCTGTGGCTTACTGGCAAAAGCTGCACAGCTGTATTAAAAAGCAGTTTTACAATGGCTATCAGCTTGGTACTGGGAAAACTGATAAAGGCAGCTTTTCTCCCATCTCTACAACCCATCCACATTCATTAACATCAAAGTTCTGTAAGCCTCAGTACCAGCTGTGTTGGTACTCATCTCACGGAGGATTTGCTTCTCTCCCCCTATGGGAAAGTTCTACATCCTTTAAATCATATTAAGCTGCTTCATGTGTAAAATAATTCTTAATAGTGTGTCATGAATTGAATTCAGTGTAGCTTTTTGAAAAATTCTCTTGGAGTTCAGCTTAAAAACTACTTTCCAGGACCTCAGAGCCAGTGAATGCAGTTGAGCACATTCCTGGAGAAGTTTCTGAGGTGTTCACGATTAGTGGATTCCAAAACCTGCAGTACTAATGCCTTGGGAGAGCAGAGACCACTTCAATAAGAAATCAAAGAAATCTCTGTGTGTCTCACATGAAGATACAGACAGACCCACAGGAAGAGATCTGGAGAACCTGGAGGCAGGAGGGCACTTTAGGGGCTGGGTGTTCCTGACACTGGGCTGGAGGGGGCCATCAGTAGGACTCTAAATGAGAAGTCAGGGAGGAATCTCATGGAATTATTCAGGTTGGGAAAGTCAAACCTGACCTGAGAGCTTTCAGTCCAACTGTTCCCATCAGCACTGCCAAGGCCACCACTGCCCCTTGTCCCCAAGTGCCACATCCACAGGGCTTTTCAATCCCACTGCCCTGGGCAGCTGTGCCAGGGTTGGACAGCCTTTTTGGGGAAGGAATTTTTCTTTGTATCCAACCTGAACCTCCCCTGGTGTAATTTGGTCATTTCCTCTCCTCCTGTCCCTGTTTCCTGGAGCACAGCCCTGTCCCCTCCTGTCAGGAGCTGTGCAGAGCCACAAGGGCCCCCTGAGCCTCCTTTGCTCCAGGCTGAGCCCCTTCCCAGCTCCCTCAGCTGCTCCAGACCCTTCTCAGCTCCATCCCTTCCCTGGACATGCTCCAGCCCCTCAGTGTCCTTCTTTTTGTGACCTCAGAACTCCAGGTACCTCAGCAGTGCCCAGCACTGTCCCCTGGTCCTGCTGCCACACCAGTGCTGACAAAAGCCAGGTACCATTGGCATTTTTGGCCATCCAAGCCATGCACAGCCTGGTTTTCTAGGAGAATCCTGTGGGAAACAGCATCAAAGGCTTCACAGAATTCCAGGTAGACACTTCCACAGCCTTTCCCCCATCCACCCTAAGCAGGTATTGAGGTTTTGGCTGTGATGGAGTTAATTTCCCTCCTGAGTAGCTGGTGCAGAGCTGTGTTTTGGATTTAGCATGAGAACAATGTTGATAACAGGGTAATGTTTTAGTTGTTGCTAAGTAGCGATTACTCTGAGTCAAGGACTTCTCAGTTTCCCATGCTCTGCCAGTGAGGAGGAGCACCAGAAGCCAGGAGAGGTGATCTGAACCAGCCAGAGGGATATTCCATAGAATATCATGCTCATCATATGTGATTTATGTGATCTGTAAATGGGGGGAGTTGGGCAGGAGGAGTGCATCACTGCTCAGGATTTGTGCACCACTCGTTTTCCTCAGGTTTTATTCCTCTCTCTCATTTTGTTATGTCCTTTTCATTATATTTATTAGTATTAGCACTGCTATTATCTTTGGCTTTATTCAGTTATTGAAGTGTTCTTCTCTCAGCCACGGGTTACCCCAGCCAGACCCAGGGCAGCAGATTTTGGCTGAGCAGGACCTGCCTTTGACAAAGCTCTGCTGATCCCCAGATTGTCCTGCATTCAGTAAAGGACAGAGATCTTCCTCATCCCTCCTTCTGCTGCCTTGTAGAGCAAATTGTAGGAGCATCCCTCCTGTCCCTGTGAGCTGCAGCAGCTCTGGACAATACCTGAGTTTGCAGAGAAACTGGAGCATTACTGAAAACATCTGTTTTTCTTTGCTTTGTCACATATCCATGAAATAAATGCTGAGCAGTATTATTACTATTAACCTTTAGAAATGTTTTCCCTTCTTCCCCCAAATTCTTCAATCTGGTTGTTCTTTTTCATTTCCTGCTAGAAAGAATAGCTTTTAATAAAAACAAAAAACCCCAAACCAAAGAAATTCATTATTATTCCACAGATGTCTTCTGCCTGCGAGAGAAGGCGAGAATTTAAAGGGACAAAACTGTAGCTGGATTTTCTGTTAACCACTTGGTAAATCTCAGCCAAGCTGGGATAATGTGGAAGAGGCTGGAGGAAACTGTGCTAGAGTGGGCATGTGGAGATGATGGAGCAATGGGTGTGGAAGAGCTCAGCCCAGACAGCTCAGAATTTGTTCAGAAATGATGAGATTTGAGCTATATGGTGGTGCTGATGGATAAGCATGAAGCATCCTGAAGACTCATGGAACTTATGAGGTGTTCTGTTTTCTTAGTACCTCACCCTGCTGGAAGATGCTGCTCCCCAAATCCAGGAGTCCTTTTGCACTTGGAGTTTTCTGTCTGTTCTCAATGTGATTCACTGTAGCCTGAAAATTCTCTGCAACCTTTGTGCCAACCCTTCTGTCTGCTCCCTTGCCCACCCTGTTCCTTATCCCTGGAGGTGTCCAAGGCCAGGCTGGATGGCATTCTGAGACCCTGGGAGAGTGGAAGGTGTCCCTGCCCATGGCAGGGGCTGGAATGAGATGAGCTTTAAGCTCCCTTTCAACCCAACCCAGTCTGGGATTCTGTGATTCTTTGGGCCAAATTACTGTTTGCAGATCCTTGTTGCATAAAACCCAGCCTGTCCTCTGTCCCCACTATTATTTTGCAGCTTTTTCTGCAGCAAGTCTTCCATAATTCATGTGTTTGCTGTTTGTGAAGCAAGGTTTTCATGCAGAGGAGAGCTCTGGTTTGTGTAAAAACACATCCTGCACTTGCACAGACTTTTACCAGTGCTGGGGCTGGCTCACCTCGCTGGTGCAAGTGCTGCTGGGCTCTCTGCTTGGATTTGAGCTCAGGAATTCTTTGAATCTGAGAGCTGATCAAACCCACAACCTGTGTTAAGGCCCACTGAGCACAGGCTGTGTAGGTGATACCATTTATACTTTTTTCCCTTGGCTTGTTGGTGTTTTATTCTTCTTTCCCACACATCTCTATCCCTTCTTTATCTCATCACACAGTGGCTTTCCTCCACTTCCTTATGAGTTTTTTTTTTTGCCTTATCTCTGTGGCTTTTCCCTGTAGTCAGCACTCAGTGTGTTTTTTCTGGAGCTGGAAAGTCTGAAAGTCTAAGATATTAAGAGAGTCTAATGAATGTAATCCCTGAGACTTTAGCCCTGTCGAGAGCAAATATGAAAGGCGGATAAAACCTTAGATGGATTGAGAAGTTTGATAAATTAAAAGATAGAGACAGGCACCTGAGTCCACTGCACGGTGACACTGAGAGCGCCCAGAGCCTGTTCCTATCTTGGATCTTTTTGTTTGGGAAGAGCAGTAGTGTGTGAGGTCTTTTCCCTTGGGGTCCCTGGTCCACAGCAGAGGGTGGGGAGTGTGCTGAGCTCTCCAGCCCTGCCAGACCCACGGGGCTGAGTCACCGTGGCCACCGTGTTGGTTCTTGCTGGGGAAGGCTGATAGGATTTCAGCTCCCACATGATGAAAGCCTGGTGTGGGAAACCCATTGTGCCACCTCCTCCTCTTTATTTTGCTGTTCCCTCTCCTCCTTTGGGTGGGGCTCTCTGTGGTTTGTTGCTGGTTTTTCCCCCCTTTCCCTGTGAATTCCTGTTTCTTTGCTGACATTTCCCACCACAGAAGTTTTGATTAATGCCGGCTGCACACCAGAGCTTCTGAAATTCATTGCTTTATTCCCTCACTGCAGATCAATAAATAGTAATGTTTTATTTCCAGTGCTTTGCCTTACATCACAGCAAAGTTCAGCGTTCCTCCTTGAACACTGCTCTGTGTTTGAGTTTGTGTTGCTTCAGCACATCAGCCTGCAGTTTGTTTCTCTGGTACAGCCAGGGGCTGTGCGTTGTGTAATCTCCTTCCTGAGCAGCCCTGCTGACTGCAGCCCGAGTGGAAGAGGCAGAAACAGGTCTGAAATGCTTCGAATTTCACTCAGATGCAATGGATCTAAGGAAAAGCAGTGGAGCACTTCCTCAGGGATGTTTTTCCAGGCCTTGGAGTGCCTCTGGCAGTTCTTAGGGCCAACTGCTGTAAACATGTTGGACTGAGAGAACAGAAGGTTTGGACCTTGAGTCTCACCCCTAAAGTGAGGCCACCTTAAGGAGGGAATCAGACCTCACTCACAGCTGGCTCTCCCTCTCTTGCCTGTCTGTTGGAGGCACTTTATACTTTGCAAAGGCACAAAAAAGGGTTCTTGTCAGTCTTGGCTCTTGCATCCCATTGGCATTGTTGGGGTCACCGTGGAGGGTGGCTCTGCAAAGGCAGTTCACAAAATGAGAGCATGGATGAGTATTTTGAGTAATTTCACAATGCTGAGCATGCGGGTACATTACTCATGTGCACTTCTACCTTTTTTTCTGCATAATAACGAGACAAACATAAAATGCCTCTGCTTCTTTTCACTGTTGACAAGTGTCTTTTCCTTGTTCAGCATCAAAAGTGTTGTGTCTAAGAGACTTCCAGCCTGGTATCTTATTCACTGAAGAGTTTTAAATATGGATATATGTGTGTTAGACCTGGAAGTGGTCCCATGCAAAATGTAATGAAGCTGGGCTGCTCTGACCTCTGAGCTCCAAGGCGTTTGTTTTGGCTCCCTCACAGAAACCTGCAGTATACAAATTGGCACTTGTAAAAATGTTCAGATAAATCAAAAAATGGCACGGGGGGGGAAAAAGTTTCAAACTGTTTCTTTTGGGATCCTTGGCCATGCTATTTTGGATGTGTGTTTTTGTGGCAGCAGGCAGTTTGTTGCTTGAAGAAAGCTGAAATATTCTAGGAAGTCGAGCTATCTGGATTTAGATCTCAAGTGATGCCAAAACTAATATAGCCTGTAACTAAGTGAGAGTGACTTTGCACAGGGAATGTCAGTCACCCGCAGCTTTGTCTTACATTTTCATAGGAGCCTGTAAAAAAAGCAAAACACAAACAGAACCCCGGCAAACGTGGGAGCTGCTCCCATCCAGTGGAGCTGAAGTTTCAGTGCTCCTCATCCTCAGCCCGGGGAGGGGCTGGCTGGAGGGATGAGGATGAGCAGGGAATGCCTGCGGTGGTGGGAGCTGGGCTGGCCTGGAGTGCCCTCTCTTGGCTGCTGCACACCTCACCTTTTGGGAGGGAGAAGGGAACAGCCAGCCTGGTTTATCACTTTTCTGTCCCAGCAGGATGGGCTGCACTGGTTCTGCCCCAGGTTTGCTTCCCAAGGTGTTCTGGGTGTGGGTGTTTGGTGCCCATTTGGTAAGCAAAGCCACAATAAAGCTGCAGCTCCAGGGCTGCATGCAGGACTCTCTGAACTCCTGGGGCTCTTAACATTTCAGCAGAGCTCAGGTTTTTTAAGAGATTTCATACTGCCCCAAACCCAGGCATCCCAGAGGCAGCAACTGCAGTGGCCCCTGCCTGACTCTCCACTGCTAAATGAATCCAGAACAAACGGGGCTCTGAAAATAAGGAGGAAAATTTGACACCTGGACTCTGGCAAACTTTTGTGGGTTTTGATGAGGAGCAGAGTGGGGGGGGGAGAAGGGAAAACCTATAGTTAAATATATGGTGTGCTAAGTATGAATAAATTGTGGCTATTTTAAACAAGTTCCTAGAACCCATGGCACAGGGGGGAGGACAGCAGCTACAGCACAGGAGCTCCTCAAAGGGTTACCTGGGGGCCACTGTCCTGGGCTGCTGCTGCATGGCAGGGGGCAGCTCTCAGGTTTACACAACTGGCAAACGTTCCAAAAAAATGTTCCTTCTCTTAAAAAATGAGTTTTTGACTTCAGGGGGTTTGTCTCCTCGCTGCTTTGCAGTCCGATTCTTTTCCTCGTTGCTCACGTGGATCATTATTCATTGGTGTAAAGGAATCCTTCAGGAAAGGTAAAAGTTCCTCTTTAAATGTGCCAAGGCCTGTTCATGACGATCTTGGAGGTCTTTTCTAGTATGATTCGTGCTCCTTTTAACATGGCTAGTTTGCCTGGGATTGTCCATTGCATTCCCCTTGTGCTCTGATACAAAGCCATGTGATAATTTCTCAAAATATTGAAAATGTATCACTTCTGGGTTTGGGGACAGAGTTGCAAACTCCATCCCAGTAAACGAGCCTTCACTTTAAAGCAGAGGCTGAAATCTGCTCCTGCCTGCTGGTGACTAAAAGTCGCTTTGAGCCAAGTAAATGAGTGTAGAGCCTCAGGGTAGGTGTGCAGTCACTCTGGTGCTCTTTGGTAACTTGGAATGGTTCTAGCTGCTCTGTTAACGTGGAGGCAGCCCTGAAATCCCACTGTGGGGGTGAACTTGCCTTTTAACTATACTAACTATATACAAACTGTACCTTTTGCACTTAGTATAGAAGGAAAGGATCTGCTTTTCATCCCGCTGCAAGCACTGCTTTCTTTCAAAAACAAGACAACAGCCCTCATGGCTCAGTTGCACTCACCATTTAGAAAATGTGAATTTGGTGTTTGCTGTCTTGTTTTAGCAGGTGGCACTTCAGGGTGTGCTCAGGGTTGAGGGTAAATCATAAGGCAAGGTTTCCAAAAAAATCCCCGTGTTCCTTTGGTTTAGATAAGGAAAGCACAATGCAACCCACCGTTGTGGTAGAATATTAAATTACAGAGAGAATATGGATATACATGATTGCACCTTGAAGTTCAGTGGGTCTTGTGCAGCTTTTGTTGCATTCCTCGTGGCAATCCCATAGTGATTCAGGCACTGGTGAACCCTGAGGTTCTGAGCACTGCTGGTGCTGCTGCTGAGCTCTCCCTGTGCAGCTCATCCCGCTCTTCTCTCCCTGTGCAATAGCTCCCTCTGCTTGAAATCAGCAGTGGAATTGTTTCCTACTTGCCTGCACAACAGTTTTTAACATGGGCCCCCTTTTTTAAGACTTCTGCTGCTCTTCATGGAGCAATTCCAGTGCATGGCTTGTGCTTGTGTGTGTTGTGAAGCAGGGAAAATAACCACATTGTCCTCAAAACCTCTCTGCCTTGAGCTGCTTCTTTGCAGGATCTCTCTTCCTTTTGGAACACTTCTTTGCAGGATCTCTCTTCCTTGTGGAACACTTCTTTCAGCTAAATTATCACTTACCAAAACATCATGTTTTATTAAGCAAAACTGTTTTTATTTCAGTGGTGAGTTGAAACAGGACTGAAACATCAGAAATGTGGTAGTTGGGCCACTGACCCTGCACAGAAACAGCTGATGGTGAGATTCCCATGTCCTGCTCAAGTGGTTCTGATCCAGAACCCAAAAAAGAACTGATTTAGATCAGACAGAGCAGGGGTTTGGATCTGGTTCTGCCCCATCCTCAACCAGCACCATAATTACTGGGCCAGTCCATCTCTCACAGAATTTTGTCAGCTTATCTGCATGGGTGAGGGGGGAGTGAATGCTGGGTTTGTTTCCTTCGTTTTTTATCAATATAGCTAAGCCAGCAAAAGTCATATTATAAAAGCTGTTGTGTCAGCAAAGGTGTTGTTTTGCTGAGAGAGCATTCACCCATTCAGGGAGCCAGCATAAACCTCCCTGGCCATGGCAAGACGAGCCCGTGGTAGGAAAACTTGCTGGTTTAGTTCTCCAGCAAAGCCTGCCTAATGTGAACAGTGCCTTGCTTGCTGAGAAGGGGCTCTCTGGATCCTGGGTCTGCAGAGATGTCCAGAAGGTTTTTTTCTAATTTGCAGTGGAGCAAACCCCCAGATTAAAACCAATTTAGAAGTCTGTGCTGGTTCCAGGGTGGTTGGGGTTTGCTGGCAAGAACAAAGGGCAGCAGTAGCTTCAATTTTCTGCATCCAACACTTAAAGCAAAGCTCTTGTTTTTCCTTCACGTTTTGGAATCCCTGTGGATTCCTCTTCTGAACTTGCTGGGCTTTGGTTCATCCCTGGAAACCTCCTGAGGGGATGCTGTTGGAAGCTCAGGGAATCCTCCCTCGGCACCAGGTGCAGCAGGTTTGGGCACAGACAGCTCGGGCAGCTCGAGCACCTTGGCACGGGAGGTGAGCACAGGGAGCCTGCTGGGCTTGGCTGCCAGGACGTGACACTCAGGAGGAAACTTCTTGTGTGCACTGCGGATAAATTGTAAAATTATAAAATTGTAAAAGGGCAGCATCGAGCAGCAGAACAGGAGAGAATTGTTGCTGATCTTTATTAACTTGAATCCAGCTCCTGCGTGGCTCTTCCTGCTGAACTCTAATTTCACTGCTCTAATTTCAGCCTTTTACAGATATTACAGGCATTGCCTCATATGTTTGCACATACCTTAAAAAACATGTGCCCTTGGAAAGCAGTGTACAGTCATATAAAAATAAAGAGCTTAAAAAGCATTCCTGTTTTCAAATTAACACTGAGGTGCTGAATTCATGGTGGTCTTTGTGATTTGAATTTTGCCCTTTTTTTATCCCTCCCATGCCCTGAATAAGATGCAAGTCCTGAGGGAAAAATAGCCCATTATTGTGTATTTGGAGACCCAGTGCATGCAAAGAGCATTTCTGAACTTTATGAGCCCTTAGCAAGGGAGAGAAAGGCTATAATTGCAATCTTAAAAAAACAAATCAGGAAACAAAAATATATTTAAAAAATTAAAACCCCATATGTTTGGGGTTTTTTTATATCTTTCTGCCAGTATATAATAATTTACAATTTTATTGGATTGAGAATAATTTTTTTAATGAGTGAAGGCATGATAGAAATGGTACAGGACACAAAGCAAAGGCTAATACAGGATAAAATATTAAGTGAAGTGGATATCTTTGCATCAGTTTACAATGTGTGTAATATTTTGTGCTTGACACTCTCTGTACCCACCACTACAGTGTTCCTTGCCTTCAGTAATAATCTTAGTTACTCCTCTGTTGCTGTCTCCTGTTCCC
Organism: Passer domesticus; assembly: GCF_036417665.1. NCBI lineage: Eukaryota > Metazoa > Chordata > Aves > Passeriformes > Passeridae > Passer > Passer domesticus. The sequence continues at coordinate 60,085,434 of NC_087480.1, forward strand.
TGTTAAGGGGGAGAAAATGTCACTTCCAGGTTGTCACGTGGAGTCGACAGAGCAGAAACGCTGCAGTCACACACCCCACATCAGCTGCTATTTCTTCAGTATTTGGGGCTTCCATTTGGACTTCATCTTTTGAATTACATTTCTGAGGCTGCAGTGGTTCCTTTTGCCATCATTTCTGCTGCTCTGAAGCCCCTGGGTGACGTGCAGAGTGGTTATTTTCTGTGACATTAGCACATCCCGGGCTGGATGGAGGCTGGTGGAAGGCTGCCAGTGTTGTTGTTCTGTTTGCAGCTTGGCCTGGCTGTGTCTGTGTGTGTGTAAGGAGAGGGCAGGCAGGGTATCGGTCACCTTTCAGATCTTAGCATTTCTTAATGGATTAGGCAAGTGATGGAGTATCATCCTTTTTGCACAATCTGAACCTTGGCACTGTTGGCAGACAGCTCTTTTTGAACCTCTCAGCAGGCTTCGGTCCCGTAGCATCAGAGGATGAACGTGCTTGAGTGCTCATACACACCCCAAACCAACACCATCTTTCAAGGCCTTCACTTGGGGGTGTTTTTTGTCATTTCCCCCCCAGGACCCCTTGGATCCAGCAGGCACAGCCATTGTGATCAGCTCCCTGGTGGCCGGCGGCGTGGCCGAGCGCGGCGGGCAGATCTTGCCGGGCGACCGCTTGGTGTTCGTCAACGAGAAGCACTTGGATGGTGCCACCTTGGCAGAGGCAGTGGAAGTGCTGAAATCCGTGCCCCCAGGGACAGTTTCCCTTGGGATCTGCAAGCCTTTAGTGGTAAGAACTGGTTTTAATTTATTTTTTTTTTTGTATTTCATCCCACAGCATTTCTAGATGGGGTTTGTGGGGAGAATTCAGCATGTGTGCTTTTGGGAAACAGCTGAGCTGCTGTGCCTTGAGAGGGCCAAAAGTCCTGGCAAATGGGCGGCTCAGTGTCCAAAACCAGCATCCTCAAGTTCCTCCTTCAACTGGGAGATGTGCCTGGGCAGACCCATGAGCACTGTGCACAGGCTCCAGCACCTCAGCAGCCCAGTTAAACGTGTGCTGGAGCCCATTTCTGTCTCAGACACTGCTGAGGGCTTGCTTGAGCTCCATTGACATCAAAGAAAGCTACTCTGTTTGAAGTCAGACTGTAAATTCAAGCAGAATTTCCTTTTTCTGGAATCAAGGCTTTGGAACAGTAGTTTACTGGGGAATGCTGCAGTATTGTTCATCAAGGGCACCCAGGCAAAATTAATTAAAGCCCCAGTTAACAGAAAGGGCTTGTAATTCAAAGTGGTAGAGGAATTGTGAGGTAGGAGTGTAGGAAAGCTGATAAATATATTATTTCCTTTTCTAAAAATTGGTATTTCATTGTTTATAACCTTGTGTTTGTCTTCCCTTCCTACACATCTCTTTAGGTCTTAGTGCATCTGAACCAATATGTTCAAAGAATAAAAGCGGTTGACTTCTCAGTTTTTGACTTCCTATTTTTATAATTCTTTTCCAATGGCTGGTTCTCCTTCTCCCTTTTAATTTATTGAAAGATTTGGGATTTTTATTTTTTTTGTTGTTGTTGTTGTTTTCCTGACTCATTGTTTGGATTACCTTTTTTAGGGAGAAGGCAGAGAGGAGGAGACAATGCACGGTGTGGATACCAGCAGCATCAAAAGCAGCCCTGGGTCTCCAGAACCAACAGATAACACAAATTTCTCAGTAATACTTGAAGCACCACAGGTATTTGGTTACTTTTTTGGTACAACTCCAGTTTATACAGACAGGAAATGATGTTTTAAGTAAAAAATACAGTATGTTTTTCAGATAAGACTGAAAGTATTGGATTCCCTCTAACAGCAAACTGTGCCAAGTGCATTGGGAGCACTTACCAATGCAGCTCCCAGACTGCCTTATCAAATTTATTATGTCATTAAAATACCTTGGGTTACCTTGGATATGAAATAGGAATGCTGTGTTGTTATTGTAATCAGAAGTGGTGGGCTCAGCTTTGCACAGAAGGTAAAGTATGGAGGCAGAATGCTTTTAATTATCATGAAGCAAAACAAGAAAGTAGTTCAGAGTATAAGGCACTCCTGAAATACTTTCTTCTTCATAGCCTTCTAATGTTCTCTGGAGTGATTTCTTTACTCTTGCCTCAACTCTCCTCATCCTTACTATCTGAGAAATAATTCTGTTTACTGTGGGAAGATGTGGCATTATAGATAGTGAGAAACTCAGATACCAGGGTAATAGGCAATAATATTGCAGTTCTCACCGGTGCAGAGCAAGAGAGATGTGGATATCTTGTAACTTTCATCTGTTCTCAAGTGCTTTGCAAAATTCATGCTGGTAAATGTATTATTTTTGCACCAGAAAATACAACACATAAAGGATCATGCAGAACTGCAACACAGGAAGAAAAATAAATTCCAGATTTTCATGTAGCTGAGCATGTGTACCTGTCTCTGGGTGCAAAGCTGTTTTTAGTGCTGAAATGGTAGATTAGAGCGCCAAAAAGAGAAGTATTGTAGGGTAGATGTGGGTATACTGTGAAGAAATTAGCCTGGATGATGATAAATTATATTTACTGGTTTTCACAATGTAAAATGGCATTTGTTGTTGGAGGGGTTGCAGAGAATTTATCCTCTGCCAGCTTAGATGGGTTTTCTACTTCCTAAATAAAAACAATGTCATTAAGTATTTTTAAAGAAAATATTTTATCTTAAAGTCCTGAAACTGGAACGATCAATTTGGACAAAACACCCGCAGGGGAATTTACTTGCATTTTGTTTTACCTCATTTGTGACAGCTTTGGTAGTAGCTAAAATTATTTTTTATTGTCTTACCTGCTCACACGGGTAGCCAGGAGTGGTGTGTCCTGCTGGCTCCCACTCTGAGACACTGGCAACCAGAATTTCAGCCCCAAAATGATGGAATTTGAGGGCTTTATTTGCTTCAGTGTCGTGTTTGCAGCATTCCCTGTGGTGTTGGTGGTGTCTGGTGCTGCAGTGCAGCAGTCAGGGAGGATGCAGAGCAAACTGCTGGGTCAGGGACACAAACCCTGTGTGGTTGTGGGCAGAGAAAGCTGATTTATGTGCCCTGGGCTTGGGGAAGTGTTGGGAGAACGACGCTGCAGGAGCCAAGGGAAAGGAGGTGAAAATGGAGAGAATCAGGATCTCTTCAGCCTGGGTGTTTTGTGAGATTGAGGTACACAGATCAAATGGATTAAAGGGACATTTAATGCTAGTTAAATTAATAAAATGGGCTAATTTCTGGGTTGGTGGTGTTCTGCTCTCGTGCCAGCTATTGGCTGCTTTGTTTCCTTATGCTCCTGCCTCTCTCCTGTTTTCTCTCCTGCCTCTCACTTGAGTTATACAAACATCTTGGCAGTGTCTGGGGCTTTCCTTCTGTATTTGTACAAATGTAACAAAACAGGATCCTGACACCGAAGGTCAGGAGTGGAGCAGTGCCGTGGGGAGTCTGGGAAGGGCAGGAAGCAGAAACAAAAACATTTTGAGGAAGGAGCCCTGAATCTGTCCATTGGTTTTGGAGTCTGGGGGCTCGGGGTGTTGAAGTTGGGTTTGGGGGTTCTTTGGGCCACAGAGACTTGGTGGCCTGAAGGAAAAAAGGGGAAAGCTCTCAGTGTGTGGCAAAATTCTGGGATAAGTGCAGGGCATAAAATCCCAGCTGCCTGTGCAGCCCCACAGTGAGCCAACGAACAGCACCCCATTCCATTTGGGAGAAACAGGAGTTGATGGAAGCTGGGGGAGCACGTGACAAATCCCAGAAAATGAACTGTTGAGTGAGATCTTTCAGAGTGGGTTTCAGTACCTTTTCCCTCCGTTTTGCTGTTTTTTTGGTTGGTTGCTCTGTGGTTTGAGCACTGTTCTCCTTAAAACAGGAAGGTAATGAACAGTCATTTATATCCTTTTTTTTTTTGGGTATGTGAGTCTTCCATTTCCCCTCTGCCCCAGGTTAAGAGTTGTATGGAATATCCATAGGGGGCAAGACAGTATGGCTTTTATTTGGGGTTTTTTGGGGGGTTTTAAGTTGCTGACACTGTTGCATAAGCAAACTCTTGGGCTGTTTATTTAGCTGATGGCATTTTAAGAAATGTTCATGCATTCATAAAGCAACAGCAGATATGTCTGAAGCACAAAGATACTTTAACTAGATTTATATGTACTTTTTCCTATGGCTGTTTTAGTGTTAATTAATAATTTCATTCCCTAACTTCAGTCCAGATTGGTTTTTCCAAATGGCTGCAGCAGTATCTAAGCTGTGCGACTTAAATTTCTTTATGTTGAAAAAAAATAATTGCACTGTCTACTTTTGGTGCTAAAATCATAAGTCAGAGAGTCTGTTTTCTTTTAGAAAATTCAAAAGGTAGAAGACTTTAAAAATCAGGATGTACTTTTAACATGGGCAAAAAATAAAGGATAGCTTTAAAAGAGTGGGGTGGAAACATGGTGTAAAATCCATATTCCTTTAATGACCTTTGCAGGGTTTCAGAGACGAGGTGCCTTTTAAAGAAGAACTGGTTGATGAGCCCCACTTGGACTTGGGAAGGTCATTTCAGCTTTCTCAGAAGGATGATGAGTATGGGAAGGAGTCCTGGGAGATGTGTGAGTTTCTGAAAGCCAGAGCAGAGGACGTGGAGGAGGAACGGGAAATGTTGGTGGATGAGGAGTATGAGGAGGATTCAGACTTCCTGAAGGGTGATGATGCATCAGGTGGAGAGAAGGCAACCTCAGACAGGAACCTGGACACAGAACGATGGGCAAAGCAACTGGAGGCTGCTGAAATGCAAGATTTAAGAGCCAGTGTTAGCCTGAGTGCCAAAGAGTGCCTGGAATATCCATTCAGGAAAGATCAAATGGTAAGGAATGCTGTGCTGAGCACAGATCCCTCAGGGCAGACTCCAAAACCAAGCCCTCAGGACTCTCTCTAGGGTTTTAATTACTAGAATGTAATTTATTAAATTTTGTTTAATTATTAGAATTTAATTTATTAAACTTACACATTTGATTTATTGACTTGTGTACCTCTAGCAGACACCAGTCTATCCTTCTGTACATTTTGGAAGGTTTTTAGGAACTTATTGTCTGTATATTTACCTGCTGCAGTGAAATATGTGGTTGGTGTATTTACAGGTATCCTGAAATTGTCTTTTTACCCAAAAACTGGTGGGTTTGGGGTTTTGGTTTTCTTTTTTGGAAGCTGTGCTGATATGGGGCATGTCAGTAACAGCAGAATGTCACATCATGGGTTTGAGAGTCCAGAGGCTTCAGTGAAAGGAACTCTCTGTTTTCCTTATTTTTTTAAATCCAAATCAGTTCCTTCAGCCAGATTGTGTAGTTGAGTAAAAAATGATATGGTGGAAGGGATTGTGGCAAGGATAGTGGTGGATTAAGGAGCAGGAGGAGACAGGTTCAAGTAAAATGCAAAACTCTTACTTATACATCTTTCTCAAGTACTGAGAATTATTTTTTCCTTCTGAGTCCCTCACCAAACAAAAAGCTGATATTATCAGCCTCCCATGCACCAGCTTCTGAGGCATGTGTGCTTTTTACATGAAAAAAAATGGAGGAAAAGGATTTGACATCACAGCCACAGAGAATTTCAGGTTTTGTTTGTCTTGTCCCCTTAAGCAGTATGTGTATAAACAGATAAAAAGAAGTTTCTACTGGCAGTTTTATACCAGAATGCACAATATTAAATTTATTTGTTTGTTACTTATAAAAAACAAATGAGCAAGAGTAAAGAAATTTTTGTCTGAATTACAGGTGAGGAGAAAGATACAGTTACTTTATATTTCAATTGTATAACATTTCTCATGCCTCTTCTTAATGCAGTGCATAAATGAGCAGTTAGTATTTAAATGAGCAGTTAGTATTTCATAGTTACCTGAATAAATATGAATGTAGCTGAGGAAATGTGTATGTTTGCTGTAAAAATTAATGTTCCTGTCAAATACCCCTGTGTAAGTTAATACCATTGCTTTCTAACTTTAATTACTTCTTTTCTCCTCTGTGAAGTGTGAAGAGAATGCTGCTGTAAGGTCACACGTTTCTGGAACCACAGCTCCCAGCAGCTACCCAAAAGACATATTTGATACTGAAACTACCCAGGCAGAAGTGAAAACTGAGATGAATTCAGGTTTGTGAGAAGGTTTCTCTTTATCTCATAATTTCGTATTTACAAATTTCAGTTTTTTACCAAAACAAGAATACTTTCAAATGAGAAAATATTCAAATCAAGGGTTCTGCAGGCTCAAGGCAGTCTGGCTTTAAATGAGTTTCAGCTTTATAATCTTGCTTCCTCCTCCAAATCTGACCAGTGATAAATAAATACAGAAATAAAGTGTCAGGCTCTGGAGGTGACTGCAGCACAACCAGAAATTTCCAAGTGATCTGTGTGGTAGAAAATTGCCCCATATCCTGGGTTTTGGATCTGTGCTCAGATTTTTCCTTGTCAGATGGCCACAGATGGATGGTTAGGATTTGGTGGACTCATCAGAGAAATAAATTTATCAACCTGCCTGAAGTGGCACTCCCTGCTTGGGAGGAAGGAGCTCCAAGCCCTGTGCAGCCTGGCCTTGAACACAGTTGGAGCCAGGTGGGATAAAGGGTTTAATTCCAAGGGTGAAATAATTGCTGGGTGCCTGGACAGAAAAAGCAAAAGTTCACATCTTCCCCCTTTTTCACATCTTCCCCCTTTTTTTCTTCAGGGACAAAGCTTCAGAGTGACTCCAAGGGACCTGAGCTTGCTGCTGATCCAGAAGCAGTTGGAAAGGAAGCAGGGAAAGAGGAGAATTCTGTTCTTCCCAAGAGCCAGGAATCTGGGAGAGTAACCACCTTAGCTCAGCCTAGAGCAGCTTCAGGCAGGTATGGAGGAAGATTTCAGGTTTTGAAAGACATTCATTTAATAACCTTAACAGTGCTCTTGCTTTACTCAGCTGCATCATGATTAAAGGCTGTGTGGAATGCTCAGACAGACACAGAGGGCTGTAGCTTTCACAGGAGAGGCAGTTTGGGTTAAAACCTGAACACTTCCTATGTTTCCTCCCTTGAATATTGTGACAGAAATGTGCAAGTGGCTCTGCCAGCACTGCAGTGAGGGGAGTGTGGAGGTGGCCTGGAGGAGAGGGATGTAGCCTTTACTCATGGCTCCCTAAGGAGCTTTCCTCCTGGTTCTCCCTCCCCTTTGTTCTTCCTTTTGGGAAGAACAGAATTCACGCAGGGCTCTCAGACCTCTGCAGGAAACTTTAGTGGTGCTGAGGAACCTTGAGCTGGCATTGCTGTGGATATTTGCTTTATCTGTCCCAGTCTTGCCCCACCAGTTTGGGGTCAGTGGGTAGTGGAGCTTTTGGGGCCTGTTGCTTCCAGTCCTCAGTACTCCCCTAATTTCATCTGAAATCCTCTCTCAGAGGGCAAGCAGCTCAACAATAAGGTGAGAGGATTGTTCTGTAGGGTTTAATGGAACACACAGGATCTGTTCTCCCACTTGGATCATGATCTGCTTACTGGTTTTGGCATGTTTATATCCCTCTCCAAGCATCACAGCATATTTATCAGAAAGTAAATGTTAATTGCCTAAATAATCATTTCCAATGAGTAAATGCAGTGCAGATTTGTGTATCACAGAGCAGCTTATAAATTTGGTCTGCCCATCATGTTTATTTCTGGAGCATTCCTTAAGTACATTTAAACCTAAATACAAAAATTCCTGTCTGGTCTGTTGACTCTGTACATTTGCTTTAAACTGGGCAGTGTGAGAAGGTGTTGCTGTCTCATTGCCAGATACAAAATATGTGAGGAATTGTGACCTGGCATGGGTGATGCCTCTTTTATTTTTTATTCCTCCCCTCCCCTGTGCCCCAAATTAGTGAATTACCCGAGAGAGAAGAAGGAGAAGGAGAAGAAACTCCAAACTTCAGCCACTGGGGACCACCACGGATGTATGTTCATATAATCTTATTTTTCCTTCCCATTTACCTCATGTCTTTTTTTCTGTGAGCCACATTAGTTCTTCTTGGGTGTTTTTTTTTTCCTCTCCTCCTCTGCCAATAACTTTAGGGTACCTGTGTACCTTGGGCTTTCCTGAAGACAGGGAATTTTTAACAGATGTTCAGCAGAATTCTGCCTTCTATTTATACAGCTGACTTGGGAGAGCTTGGCTGGTTTAGGTTGTGGATGACCTACAAGTTCTTGCTCATTTAATAACTATTAGGTGTGAACAATGCACACAGTGCTGGGCTGTCTCCCTTTCCAGGGGTTCCCTGCTAAACCCCCATGGCAGCATTCCAAATTGCCAAGCCAACCTTTTCAGCCACATCTTTGTTGTATTGTTAACATTTTTAGGTGAGCTGTTTTTATGGTCCCGAGTAAAATATGATGAGAAAGTTCCTGCTTGAGCTGATGAATGTGCACTGAAGTCAGTGTTCAGAAAGTGGTATGAAATACTTCATCATTTGTCTAACGTGCCACTTGCAGGGCTTCCCATTCCCAGGCACTTTGCTCAAGCTGAAAGGGGATGACTATTTACTTGAATATCTGACTTTGTCTGAAATAAAAGCCTCTGCCCAGTGGGCATGGACTGGCAGCAGAAATTTGGTCTTTTTGTGGGGTGAGATCTGCTCAGGGTGCAAACTCAGCTCTGTTGAGAGCATTCTCAGGCTTCTGACTTTATCCCTTTACTCTGTTAAATCTTCTTGAAAGACCAGGAGCTTACATTTATTTAAGGCTTTGCATTTGTAGTTTTAAAAAAAAAATTGTTTGAAGCTCTTGAAACTACCACATGTTTTTTTCAGTGTTGAGATCTTCAGAGACCCTGAGGTGTCTCTTGGAATCAGCATTGTTGGTGGACAAACTGTCATAAAGCGCCTGAAGAATGGAGAAGAACTTAAAGGGATCTTTATCAAACAAGTTTTGGAAGACAGCCCAGCAGGAAGAACAAGGGCTTTAAAAACTGGAGATAAAATACTTGAGGTAAATGGAGATAAACCTTCCTTTTTAGTCTAAGAAACAAAAATTGTCTCAAACAGCTTTGGGTGGAGAGAGGAACAAAATACTGCCACCACTTCATGAGGTATTGACCACACTTTGTTTTGAAAACCAAAGGAAAGTTCTGGTGGTGTTTCTTTTTCTTTTAAGGTCTGACTATGGAGCTCTTTTAACTTTCTCCTCTATATTTAAGAAAAGATGTGTCCTGGTGTCTGAGGGGGAAGTAAAAAAAATGGGAGTGTTCTCCTCCTGTACAAATGAGGAATAAGTTACAGCATATCTATGAGCATAAATTTAATGTATACAAGGACACAGAGTGTTCATACTGAATTATGGGCTGTTATTTTGTGTGTGTGTGGATTTAGAGTGGTTAACTGATAACCACTGTTTGGGATAAATCCCTGATTCTGGCAGGTGCTGTGGGGGGAAATGTCATTCCTGCCTCTCACCTCTGGTTGATTTTTTTTTATTCATTTTTCTCCAAATTAATACTTCAGAATCTGGGGTGCCAAGCTGATAGTGCTGTTCAGGTTTAGTTTACAAACAGGTAAAACTGAAAGAGTTAGATCTAATATTATGTAACACTCTGACAATCTTATTCCTTATGTTTTTATCTAGAAGAATTGGTTTGGGCAACATATGGCCATCTTTTAATTATGAATACCAAGTAATACACTTTTCTTTAAGCCATCATCGAAACATACTTTACAAATAATTACTCTTGACTGTTTTTGATGCCTTCCTCAGATACACTAATCTCCTGCAAGTGTGTGTGATGCCTTGTAATGACTCTGTACCTAATAAAAATAAACACTGTTTGTCAGGTTTCTGGGGTGGACCTACAAAATGCCACCCACAAGGAAGCAGTAGATGCCATCAAGAATGCAGGAAATCCTGTGGTGTTTGTAGTCCAGAGCCTGGCTAATGTACCAAAAGTAAGTTTATTTCTATTTTTGTTCCAAAACTTAGTAAATGCATAACATGCATCTTATTTTAAACGTGGCTAAACTCCTTTCAGCCAGTTCTATCAACTTTTGTGTCCAAGGATGGATCCTTTCAGTCAGTTACAGACCAATTGATCGATTGATTACTTCTCTGGTCTAATTGGAAACCTCATTTGTCTAATTTACATGGAGTAGATGTAAATCTGTTGACTAGGTGTTAATTCAACTCTCCCACCTGTGTAGTAAGAGTTTGGCCCTGTGCATTTTAATTTGCCCATATTTCATAATCTAGAAATAAACTCTGTTATCCAGAGGAGCAAAGCTGGAATTAAAATCAGTCAGATTCACACCAGCAGCTCCTTGTGAAATGTGTCACCAGAGGGACCTGAAACAGTTACCTGGGAGCAAGTTTATTTCCAGGAGATTTGAGGCATCTCCTCATCTTTGAGGCCAAGGCAAGAAACTTTTTAAAGCCTTAATAAGAGCAGATATACAATTCTAGCTACCTGAAGTACACACAGAAACTCCAAACTTTTGATGTAAGAAGGTACTTCAGTAAATCCACTGAAAGAATGTAATTTATAGACTGCACTGCAGTGCCCTTTCACACTGGGCAGAATGCAGAGTGCACTGGGGAGCTTTGTTGTTGTCAGGAGCTGATTTTGGATGTTTGTTTTGCAGATACAATTCTCTCTCTAATGTGGGTAATGTTACATTGGTTTTCAGGTGGTTTCTCCTGCCCAGACTAAGGGAATCAAAGTCAGCAAAGATCAGGATGCAGACAAAGAAAATAAGAGTGATAAGGTATTTATTCCATTCAGTGCTGTACCCAGGTTTTACTAAATCAAATGGTATAATAGCATGTATTCTAACTCTGTGATAAGCTTCCTCCCAAGTCTGAAATTAAATTTGAAGTGTTTTGTTGAAATATCTTTGATTCTACGACTTTTTGCCAAATTCCTGCCAAATATTCTGACATTTATTCTGTGGGTGTCTGCTGGGTGCTGAAACCCTGTACTTAGCACAGCTCCTCACTGTCATCTGTCTGAAGTACCTGGTTTGCTCCGTGTGGAGGCAAATTGATTCCCTTTGTTCAGCAGAAATAGAGCAGTGGCAACATGTACACAAATAATATCCTCAGTGTGAGGCTGCCTGGAATCCAGTGAAATCACCTTGAGGGATGATGAAATCCACAGAGTCTCCTGCATTTCCCACAGCTGTGCAAAATGAGGAAATGACCCAGGGGTCTGTGGCTGCTCAGCTAATTGTGAGGCAGTTACTGCACAGCAGAGAAGTTTCTCTTTTAAAAGAGAAAAAACTCTGTTTGGTAGAAAACAGGGAATTTGTGTTAATAAGGGAATAAGGGAAAAATCTAATTTTGCATTTTCAGCTGTATCACCATCATGGCCTTGGTGTTTTCCTGTGGGATTTGTCCTGACTGAGCAGTGTAGTTCAGGTGCTTTGAGGGTGTGAGAGCAGCAGGAGCAGAGACAGAATTGATGCAGACAATAAGTTTTGCCTGGTGTAGTTTAACTACAAATAGGATGAAGTTTCCATTTGATCCTACTCAGCACTCTGGTGTTTGTTGGGTACTTGAGAGGACTCTTTTACCTCCAAAACTTTTTGTAAGGCTCCTTTCAGATCCTGTCAGGGACAGGGAGCAGCGAGGCTCAGTTATCAGAAAAGGTGTTGGAAGACATGCTTTCATGCCAGAGGATAATAGTTCCAATGAAGCACTTACAATCCCCTTTTCTTGTGTGTGTTTTTTATCTATATTTCTCATCTCAAAAGCTCTCATCCTCTGGCAACGTGCTGCCTTTAATCTGCAGCACTCCGGTGTGTCGCGTTCTGTGGCGTTCCGAGGTTAAAGAGGGAGCCTAATCTTTTTCAGACCTTTTTCATCTATTGCTGCTATAAACTGGTGGGTGGAATATAGAAGAGCTCCAGTGCATAAATATGTAGCTCCTTTTTGGCTTTGAACGTGGGCTCACAAAGCAGTGGTAGTGCACTTCTGTGGGGCCGTCTCGGAGTTGGAAAGAGTTGCTATTAGTGGATTATTAGTCCACATCCCTATGGGGAATCACTGATATTTCTAGTCCAGTCTTCAGACACTCACAAAAGAGTTTAAAAGCAGGCACATCCAGCTGGAAAACCTGCCTTTTCCTGTATCTTTTCAAATGCTGGGGTTTTTTCTCTGATTTGTTGGCGTTTATCCTCCTCTATTGATCTGTTTGTTTCAAAATGAGCACTTTAATTTCTGTAAAACCACTTAAAACAATAGTGGACGAGCCAGATGTTGGCATTATTTTGCTGGCTGGCTGTGTAAACTGTGCTTCTGCCTCTGTGTTGCTACAAAAGCGTGGTGCAGTGGAGGAGCCAGGCACAATCTTCTTGTCTGGATTTTCAGTGGGACAGGAGAGAGAAGAGATATTTGTCCCTCTGAGCCATAGAAAACTGCTGGGTAAGCCTGGGTGCCTCATGTAATTTCACACAGACTTTCTAACAAAAGTTTAAGGTCTTAAAAAGCCAAAGGGTCAATATTTAGACTGTAAGTTATTACTAAATTACAGCAATAATAAAGTGGCTCATTTGTCATGGGCAGCTGAGAGTGAGGCTGCAGATTTTCCATCTTTACCTGCTCAGGAAAGCAGAACCCAAGCCCTCCCTTGGTTCCTGGATCATCTGGATTTTGCACACTTCTGTCTGTGCTGGCTTCAAGAAAAAGTAGGAGGCACCATTAAGTGTGTTACAGCCTTTTGGGAAACAGCTGTTGTGCTTCCAAGTGCTCTCACTGCACTCTTCTGCTACTGGTGGATTGAATTAATTCCATTTATTGTTGTGTTCTGTGTTCAGTGCAGTGCTTTCCTGTTAAATGGATGAGATGACAGATATTTTTACCTCTCCAAATTTTCCACATTTTGCAGCTCACTACTTGCACCATTCTACACAAATTCAGCTTCAGGAATTTAAAAATCAATACGCAGGTTCAGCTTACATTGCGCACAGTGAAAAAAAATGAAATATTATCCTGGGCTTGATGTGTTTGGGTGTTGTGTCATATTTCCCAGCCACAGGAGGAATTAATTACAGGAATTCTGGGTGCACTAATGGCATCTGCTCCCTGGTGTTCCCTCTCTAATGTGCATCCTGCTATTAGCAGTGGGCTTGCAGGGGATGCAGCTGAGCATCGTTTTGTGGAGCAAACCAAGGCAGGACCCAGCTCCTTGGAGCTGTGAAACAATTGCTGAGCTGAGCCAGAGCCTCTCCAGCCTCAGAGCCTGCTCTGTATTCCTGCCATGCGCCGCTATATGCATCATTATAGGAGCTGCCTGTATTTATGTGAGGTAATAGAATTTTATTGGGAGATATAATTCAAAACCTTTATTAAATTTACGCCAAAACACGGACGGGCTGTGATGTTTAAATATTCATGGATGGACTAAGAGGACTGAGTTCTTATTTTATATATATTTTTAAAAATTGATGTTTATCAGCACCAGACAGTTTTGTTATGGAGGCTTATAAGAAACAGGGTATAACTCAATGTTTGCTTTTAACCCCTCGTTAATGTTCACACTTTGATGTTTTTGGCAATACACAAGTATTTTCTCAACAAGTAAATGTGCATGCACAATTTTAAGTATTTTAGTTTCTTTTTCTTGATGTTCAGTGTCACTTCTTGCTCTGCTTTCTTGCACAAAAAACCTTTGCTGCAGAATTTAGCATTGTAATTAAGTGCTGTGTCTGTGCACATGCAGTGCAACACACAGTGGGATTTTTTAATGTTCTCAGAGGTTACAAAACATGTAACTCGTTGTCTTTTGAATCCATCAGAGAAAATATGGGGCTCCACCTCCCATGAAGCTGCCACCTCCTTACAGAGCCCTCGAAAGGCACCACGCAGAGGAGGCTGCTCTGGATGAAGAGGAGGATGAGGATGCTTGTGCAGAGGGTGAGTACTGCTCCAATCATTGCACCGGATCGCATTTGTGGGACGCAATCAGCTGCTGATAAACCTTTTATTGCCTGTGGGAAGTGGTGCTCAGCATCAATCCTCAACCTGGTTTGTAACGTAGATGGTTCTTCTCCCCAGGCAGGCCCCAGAGCTCAGCTCTCCTGAGGAGATACAGGAGGGGCTGAGTTTATTTTCAGCCCCAGAACATCCAGGCTGTGTCTGGAGGAGTTGTTTGGGCAGAGGTGTCAGCAGTGCCTGGGGATGTTCTGTTTTACTGCTCTGATTTCAGTGGTAGTCCAGCAGTTGTAGGTTGAGGACCACTGGTGCAAAAAACCAGAAATCCTGAGCTGATCCCAGGCAGTGCTGTTCAAGCAAGATAAGTTCCTTTAAAAAGAGAATTCTGCTGATTTGTTGTTTTGGTGCTCTGCTGAAAAAGGGATTCCCTGGTTTTGTAGCACTCTGCATATTTTGTTGGTGGTTTTTGTTTTTTGTTTTCATTTGCAGTTGTCCCATTTTGGGTTTGGCAGTGGTTTGTGGTGATGCTCACTCTGTGGAAGGGCAGGGACTGAGGAGTGGGGAGCAGTGCAAGTGGAGAGCTCCTGGCAGCATGATTTAGATTCCAGCTGCTTTTGAATCACAACTTTGGTTAATTACAACTTTGGTTAAATAGAATATTATTATCTATAGCTTATCTTGAAATAAAATATTTAGGAATACTGAACTTGCAATTAGGAGTCCTAAATTACTTTCTAAAATCAGTTACTTTTTTTTTTTAATCTTTATGTTCCTTTGAACCAAATCTGCATAAGGTGAGATGAGGCCTTGACCAACCTGGTCTAGTGAAAGGTACCCCTGCCCGTGGAATGAGATGATCTTTAATGTCCCATCCATCCCTGTAACATTCTGTGATTCTCTGTGGGCTTTTGCTGGGGTTTAGTTTGGTTTTTTGAGGTTTTTTTGCTACAGTGATTTTTCTCATCATCTTGAGCTCTCAAACAGACTGGGTAAAACTCCAATTGTAACAAACTCATTCCAGCTCGTTATTGAAGTTCTAATTCCCAGTTAAAGGATAGGGGTGATAAGTAGGCTGACACCTGAGTTATCTAATTAGGATATGCCTCAATCCAAGTCCTTGCTGGGCCTAAGTTAATACTTTGCACAGAAGTAATTCCTTATTCATGGACTTGGTCATTTTTTAGCTCTCCTGCCATCCCTAATGATATTGCTGGCTGAGGCTGGAAGCTGAAAAGGTAAAGCTGCTGCTGATATTAAATTCATCAATCCTACCAGACTTGGCAGCAGCACACAGATCTGTTCAGGGGAATCTCCTCTCTTTCCTTTCTGCTGACTGAAGTTGAATGTTTTGCTGTAGCCATCTTTTCCATGAATCTTGGGAAACAGAGATGTATTCTTCCTCACCTCATTCTGTTCCTTTAAAAATTAAGAACAGGCCAAGGAAGCTTAAACTAAGTTTGTGCCTCAGCCCTTGCAGTAAAAAGCGTGTTAGAAATGATCCAAGTGTACTTAATGACATTAAGCATCTTGGCAGCTGTGGAATGGCCTTTTACGGAGTCCCTGCTCTGTGATCACTTGAAAAACAAAGTTTTCTCTGCAAATTCCAGCACAGTGTTGTTTTTTTTAATTGCTTGATGCTCACAACTTCTGTCCTGGTTCTTGAGCACCTTTCCCAGAAATCCCAACCCAGACAAGAACTTGTCTTTCTGAGCTGCCCATTTGTGTTTTCATATTGTCCCCTACCCACTTATCCAACTCATTCTGCTGGGTTTGGAACTTAACTAAAAATACATCAACAGGTGAGCTGGATTTATTGTCTTCCTTATTTAAAAGATAAAGTTCCTTCCAAAAGGAAGATGTGGTGTCAGCCCAGGTAAATTCACATCATAACCTCTCCTTTATTTGCTTCCTGGAGTTCTCAATCTCTGTCACAGCATGGAAAGCTTTGGAGGGCATTTTGAGGTGGGACAGCTGTTAAACCTGTCCTCTTGTTTTGCTCCTAATAGATTTTACTTCATTTTTTAGCATTCTTATTAACACAGCTGCAGTGTCAGGAACCTGCTCATCAATTTCTTTCAAACTCCAGAAATACTTTATTTGCTCTGCTTGACATTTTTTGTCCTTGCTTATCAATTCTCTCAGCCCTCCCTCTCATCTTTTGTCTCCACATCCTCCATCATTCCCAGACTGAGAAAGCAGAGCATTGTTAGTCTTCCTGCCATATTTGAGAATTTTTCTTTCCTTTCTGTCCCATCCATATGGCCTCAGAATCTCCATGTTTTGTCTGTTTTCCCCTTACAGTGGCTAAATAACCTTTTGGTGTTGATTTAATTTCCCCTAAAGTCTAAACCCACTTGCCTTTTGGCAATGCTCCCTTTTATTTCTGCTTTCCCACTGCTGAAACTGTTTCCCATTGCTGACCTGGAACCTGAATTCCTGTTTGGAGCAAGCAGTCATTTCTTGTACATGTTCCCCCTTTTCTTTCCAAGAGTTGGTTCTGATCCAAAGAGGGAAAATCCTTGTTGGGAATAGAGCTGTGAGGTAGTTTTTGGTTTAGAAACTCCAGACATGTCCTCTATGTTTCTGTGGTTTAAGAAGTTTAAAGTTCCAGGTGTTTTGTTGTTTGGCTTTGGTTTTTTTTTCAGATGTGACTCTTGCACCCAAGACCTTTTAGTTTCAGGTCTGCTTCTCCTTTGTTTCACGCCCCCAGTACTTCCAGCATCATTTCCCAAGTTCTTAGGTGGCTTTTCCTTGACTTTGAAGGCAAGTTGAAAGTTGTATTTCCTCTTGTTTTATTCCTTCTTCTGGTGGCACTGCCAAATCTTTATCTATGCCCAGCTCTAACCCTGTGTGTGGGTTTTGTTTTCTCTTTGCTTTGAGGTTGCTCTTTCAAGGCTTTCAGTTTGTGCATGGAAGCAGTTCTGCACAACTTGCAGCGTGTCCATCCTGCTGCAAAAGCAGCTTTCAAAATGCTTCATCCTCCAGGCTGAAACATTTTGGAGTTTTCCCTTCCCATGCTTGCCTGTGGCAGAGCCTGTTTAGGAGAAAGAAGTTTCATTTAGACTCCCCAAATCTGAAAAACACCGGATTGTGAACGGGGATTTTTTTTTCTTTTTTTTTTTTTAATAAAAGGAGGGGAAGGCACACAAAGAAGCTGTTTGTGCTTGTGAGCAGCTGTGCTGCAGGCATCAGTAGGTACTGGAGTGTTTTCCTGGGGTGGGGATGGCTGGAGGTGTGCTCCAAGAACCTGCTAATGGACTTGTGTGCACCCCGTGGTGGCTTATTGCCATAATGAGGGCTTGGTAGTAAAAAGAAGCAGAGGAAATGGATGGGCAGAGCACTTTGTAATGGAATTTTTGGTGAGGTTTTCCTTGGGGGAATTCCTGGCTGTACAATTTGGATATGCTTTTGTGACTGAGTTGCAGCAAAGGTAAATTAGACAGGAGAGAGCTGAAAAAGCGTTCTAGAATTACTGAAAGGACAACTGTTGAAAGAACTTGAAATCCTTCATTTCAATTGCTGTTCTGTCTTTAGTGGAATCCTTTGTCAGTTAGTTGACTGAGATCGATCTGGTTGGTTTCAAAAAAGTCCAAAATAATAAAAATAGATGGTAATAAAAACTTTGTGGAAGGTGGCTTGGATAATGGACTAAGCTACTGCAGTGCTCAGACTTCCTGTCTGCAAGGATATTTAACTGTATCTAATAAGGGGATAATAATGCCCCCTTCCTCTTATTTTGTCTCTAGATAATGTGGAAATCAATGAAGCTCTAAGAAAGCATAATGATTTATCTTCCTAAGATGCCTTTTTGAGGAACAGTGATTTCTCTGCTAAAGCAAGAGATTTTAAAACTTCTCTGGTATCTGGACTTTGCATTCTTGACTCAGAGGGTGGGGAGGCCCTGGCATGGAGAAGATGTGGATTCCCCATCCCTGGAAGTGTCCAAAGCCAGGTTGGGTGAGCTTTAAGGCTCCATTCAACCCAAACCATTCCATGGTTCTGTGATCCCCCATTGTGGTAAATCTGTGGGTGCGGGAGGGTTGGGATGGGGTTGGGCAGCTCTTAACGCACCTGAGGATTTTGGCAGCATCCAGGTGCCAGTGAGGTCTCTGATGAATAAGAGCAGAAAAATAAAAGATGGGAAAAAAGGAATCCAGGTCAGCTGAGACTCTGAGGAAGGTATGGCCAGGTTGGTGGGGTGGGCAGGAGCAGGATGGCTGGAAGTGTCTGTGCACTGCTGTGGGCAAGGATGGCAACGTGAGGATCAGCACTTTGGGAAAATGCCAGGATTATTAACAGATGACTAAATAAAAGCCAACCCACTCATAATTCCTGGGAATCTCACTGTTTGGAGTCTGGTGTGTGCAAAGGTGTGCTGAAACAGAGGAAAAGCAATCCTAACTTTTACTTTTAATTTTGGGGGGGATCAGCTGAAAGTGTTGATCTCCAGTGGAGGCAGCTGGTGCAGCCAGGCACTGCCTCTCCAATAGATGTCACTGCAATCAACAGCAAACAGAGATGATGCTCACAGGGGAAGATGTAGCTTGGAAAAAAGCTTCAAGCTTTTTGAAAGTAAAACATTGCAAAAGTAGTAATTGTGCAAGATTTAATGTTCTTAAATATAGTACCAAGTGTGTTTAATACAGTGGATTTCCTTAGATCAGGCAAGAGCCAGGATTAGACAGACAGAGCAGAGACTTTCATTTTTCAGCTCTGTGTTAATCTCTATTTAATGTGACTCTGTGCTGCTAATCTTCTTTTCCCATTCTTCTTCTGACCCATAATTAGCTCAAATGCGTGGGGTTTGTAAGCAGCCCTGAGATCAGATCCAGAACGTGCTGGGCAGAGCCACAGAGCTGCCCTGCCACACTGGGATGGGTGAGGGAGGTGCTGGCACTGCACTTTGAGGCTGTGGGCTCCTTTGGGGTTTTGTTGTTGGGCTGGTTTCTTCACTCTCTTTGTGAGTCACACGCACAGTTATCATCTGATGAAGTATTGCAAGAGGAAATTACATTTTTGATGAAGTAATAGTAAAATTGCAGCTGGGACTTCTTGTGGTTTTTTACTGTGTGCTTGACATAATGCACTGAACAGATGGCTGTGTGTGTGCTGTGAGACATATTCTAAAGGAAGGACAATGAACTTTAAAAACGAACAAATTAATGATATTAACGAAATAACTGAGTATTCTGAGTTGTTTTAAATGTAGCTTTTGGAAAAGAGAATTAGTAGGACTTCCCAAAATAACTAAGTATGTTTATAAATTCAGAGAGAGATTTTTATCTTTGCTTTTTTTTTTAATTACTAAATTAAGGATTTTGAGTCTTTTCAGCATTTCAGTTCAGCATTCATTGCAGCAAAACTAATATTGCTTGTTTGGGGTTTCAACAAAACACAAGTTATGATGAAGTTTGAGCCTTTTTATGCTTATAATGACAGATTGGTTTTGTTTTCTGACATTAAAAAAAAACCAAAACAAAACAAGCAAACCCTGTGCCACAAGCACATACCAGTGTTGGGAAACTGCAGCATCGGAGAACAACGGATTTAATGAAGCCGTTTGTGGGAGAGAAATTAATTTTTAACCCCTGTAGCTCGCAGGAAGAAGGATGCTCAGATAAATAAGATTATTAACTGCTCCTTTGCCATGCAGTGGGTCATTAAGCAGGAAGGCACCTGCAGCTGCCAGCCACACAGCCACGCTGGGGGTGACTGGTGTTTGGGGATGGAGATGTCATTCGGATGCTGGCAGAGCACAAACAGCAGCTGGGAGCATCCGTGGGTCAGATGTGGGAATCCAGGGATCTGCTGCTCCCTGCGTGCTTCCACAGGCAGCTCTCCTCTGCTGGCAGATGTGACTGGGAGCTTGTGGGCAGCCCGAAATTAATATAATTGATGGCATCTCGTAATAGAAACAGACAGACGGTTTGCCCTTAAGGAGAGAAAAATCTCAGCAAAATAGGCCCAAGGTCGTCAGAAGAAAGACAAGCCCTGAGCCTGTGTGTGATGAGGATTTGAGCTGCTTACAGCCCTGAATGTTTGTCAGGAATGCAGATTTCCTGAGTACATGCTGGTACAGCAATGGTACAAGGGGGTTTCCCAGGTAAGGATTCACGTCTGTCTCTATGTCGTGTTTGTTTCCAGCAAGTCATTTTTTAAGCATTTTTAGTGATAATTTAGAACTAGTGAAGTGCTGGAGAAAGAAAATAATAGCAGAGATCTTTTTTTTTTCCTTCAGTTTGAAGCATGGACATATAGCATGATTGGAATATTGAATGCATTTAACATCTTTAAAATATTTTCTCTTGTGTTTGCTTATAAATCATTGCTTCTGTATGTGCCAGTGCTTAACATTCTTGTATACAAAACTGACTGGAGCACACAGTGCTTAAAGTATAAGAATTCGTAGCATTAAATTTCTTGCTGTATAGAATAATCTACTCTTCCATAACTGTTATTGTAATGCAGAGACAGATGGCTGAATTTTCTTCACTTTGCTTGTTAAGAATGTGTTAGGTAAATGTTTTTAGACTAAAATAAAAAGCTGCTGGGAATCTAAACTGAATATTCAGCATTTTCGTGGCTGAAGGAGGCAAAGCAAGAATAAAGCAATGTGATAGTAAACAAATGAGCTATTTGCAATGAAGGATAATCTAATCTTTAAATATTGCCTGAGATTGCATTTGTTCTTAGGTAAGATCTTTTCTTCCAACACCAGCCAGGTACCCAGAGAATAGCACTGAGATGCTGGGCATGAAATACCCTGATTTGATGTTAGAAGGTTATTACATTGTCTGGGGCTTGGTGCAGGTGGCTGATGTTGTTTGGGATCTTTGATCTCGCTCCGGTGCTACAGATAAGTAATTTCAGATAGAAGATAATGTCTGTGGTGTAAATCTGTAAACACAGGCACAAACTTGCTAAGAGAGGATGATCCAAGTAGGTCTTTATGTATTGCTCTCACCAAAGTACTCTTTAATATCACTGCAATGACTTGCAACCAAAAATATGTTAAAAGGATGTAAATATTTAAATAGGTAAATGAAAGGCAGACACCGGCTCGTAAAAGGTGGTTATGTGTTTATATTCTTGACTAATAACTTGATTTTTAGATGGGAAGTTATCTTTCATCATTGCCACCGTAAATGATGTTGCTCCAGTGCACAGAGAAAAAAAAAAATTAAAAAGAAAACTCCACAGTGCCTCATGTCTTGCCCAGACTAGCACAGCATTGCTTCTAGTTAGAATACAGAGCAGATTATTTGCATAATAGCTCTGTAACAAAATTATCTGCTTGGTTTAAGCAGTAGCTCTCCCAATACCTAGTGGAAGTAAGGCTCTAACAGAAGGGAAATATAAAAAATGCTAAATGACAATAATTTTATTCTTTGCAGACATTACCTAGTTTTGCACAGTATTGCAGCAATTGAGGCAGCTGTCCAGAATCACTTCTTGAACTGTCAGGAGAAAGTTGAAATAATTTTTTGCTTCTCAGTCTAAAGACGTGATTCTTCCTTATTCCCTGTCGTGTCATCACTTTGAGCAGGTGTGTAATTGCTCTTTATCAGGGTAGGTGGCATTTAAAGAGCAATCCAGAGTATTTATCTCTAGGTGTGCTGGCTGCAGTGCACTGTGACTGTGAATTTTCTCTGTGACCAGTGAAAATTTGCTTTATGCCTTGTAATGGCCACGTGTGTATTGAAAACTGATGGCAAGCTAAAGACATTAGGAAGGAAATCTATATGTAGATATATTTGTGTGTGTGTGCTGGCTGCATTAGATGAGCATCTCTATTTTCAAATTCAGAACACTTTGGCCATATTGGCTTTAGGGGAGAGGTGGCAGCTGGCTGAAGGGCAGGTGGTTCTTTCTGCTGCCCCAGAAGCAATAATGAGCCTTTTATAATCAGTGTGGTGATGTGCATGTCTGTTTTCTTCATCAGTGCTTGGAGACCGTGGCTTGTGCTTCCCTCTCCCTGCTTCCCCAAAAAGTTTTTGGAGGAAATGTTATATTCTGAAGTTGCCCCTGGATCCCTGGAAGTGTCCATGGCCAGGTTGGACAGGGCTTGGAGCAGCCTGGGATGGTGGAAGTGATTTGGATCATTTGTCCTTGGTGCCCAGCTGGAGCAGGAATTGTTTTGTGTCCCTGCTCTGTGCAGAGCTCCCCATCCCCTCATGTGAAGCCCAGCCCCACACACTAAAGCAGCTCAGAGTCTGAAAATAAAAACCCCAAAACCTGAGGCATCATGTGGTGGATTGAGGGAGCCAGGAGAGCTCTGTGCAAGGATGAGCACGGGCAGCTTGTGAGTGAGGGCTGGGAAAGAGGTGGGGAGGGATTTTGTGAGGAATGGGGAGCTCAGCAGAACCTTTTGGGGCCTGAAGGATTTGTGTGTGCAGGAGGGATGATGGAGATGGAGATGGACATGGGCAGGCCTTGCACAGGGACACGGGGATGGGGAAAGTTGTGAGGGCTTCAATGAGTACTGCATTGAAAATTGGATTGAAATTGGATTCCTACAGATTTCTGTGGGAAATTCACCTGGCCTGGGTGTGCAGGAAGGTGTGAGCTCCACTTTGAGCTTTTCCTGTGGCTGGAGCCTTCCTGAGGCCTTCCCTTGGGGGAATTCTCTGCCTTTATTAAAGTGTGAGCTCACACCGAAGCCTTTCCCCCAGTCAGGGTATTTATCAGGTTTCTCTCCTGCCTATTTTCATGAACTTTTTACAGCACCTTTGGGATCCCTGCTCCACCATGAGATTTTTTTGCCAGTCCAGAGGTTTGGGGGCAGCAGCTTGGATTGCACATGCTGTGTTCCTGTAGAAAAACAGAATAAAACTAGCTACCCTATTAGACCTAAGCTTCATTTCTACTAAGAGACTGAAATATAATTAATAAACACTGGAGCATGACCCCTGGACTGCCATTGGGAGGACCTGGCATCTCTTTGGTGGGTTGCCATCTGTTGGATGTCTTGCTTGGCCATCTGTCATAAGAGACACGAAGCATCTTGAGACCTGTGGAGCTCCACACCACAGTTCCCAGAGGGCAGGTGGCCCTGTAAATTTTAAAATGAAATAAAATAGAAAGCAGGATCCTTAGAGCTCCAGCTTACCCTAAAGACAGTGTTTATTACTGAGGAGTAAGTTGTGGATGCATCTGAATCATCTTATTTGATGGCTAAATTCCATAAGAGGGAAAAAAATCAATTTAATATCCAGCCAAAAGAATTACAGTAAAAATTACCATACCCCACTCTTACTTTTCCCTCAGGTGTTTATTTTTTAACTTTCTCTTAGTTGATTTGCTCCTCCAGTCAGAGTGGAAAAAGTGAGTATTTAATATAGTAAAGTTTATCCATTTAGCTCTTCCTCCTGGATTAATCCTTGGAGATGGATTTCTTTTGCCAGAAGGAAGAAGAGAGAGAGCTTGACATATTGCAAGTCTCTGCTCACATACATCATCAATTTCCGGATTATAATTTGTTTCATTTCAAAAATGCCCAAAGCTTAATGCATTAATATCTTTATTTTGTTAAATACATTAGAAGAGAAGCTATTTGTTGTATAATAACATATTTTGGTACTGAAAAAAAAAAGAAATCATCTCTTCAAATACTCTGTTCACTTCTTTGTGATACAATTTTTCTCCTGCAGAAAAATGAATGCCTTGCTTAGCACCTCTTATTTGAAGGAAAGGTGTCTGACCCTGGCACTTTTAATTTACTCTTTTGTGGAAGAGAAAACAGATCTGCCAAGCTCTGTCCTTTGGAGAGCTTAAAAATAATCAGAATAGAATTTCCAATACAAAATATTGTTTTATTTAATCAAATCTATCAAGTGTTATGATGTCATAAGTGCAGCACAAACCTGATTAACTTCTCCAGTAGACTCTCAGGACAGCTGATTAAATAAGGTTTATGGCTTATTTAGGGAGAGCATGCAACTGCTTCGTGATCTCACAGGATTATTCAGTGGGGGATTTGTGTGGAGAGGAATTGTTATCCCTCCCTCTGTTGGGGTTCCCCTGCCCCAGCTGATGGGACAGGAATTTGGCAGCTGTAAATGCAGAGGTTGCTGCTTGACTAACACTGGAAAAAGATATGTGTTCTCATGAGCACTGATTTTCAGTTTATTTCATGTGAGACAGTTGAAAATTCTTCCTAAAACTCTTTCTGTCTCATTTTAGGACGAGATCTTTGAATGAGTTCTTTATTTAGTTGGTGCCTTTCTCTTTTGGAATACCAGCCATAGCCCAGCAGTGTGTATTCAGCCTGGAAGTTTGTATTTTAGGAGTCTGTCTACACGAGAAGTGTTCTCTTTGTCATCCTCTCTGATGAAAACCTCCTCCAGGAAGGAGGAATGGATTTGGAGGAGTCTGGCACGAGAGCTGACTTGGGCAGAGGAGGGAGGAAGGACCTTCTCCTTCATCTCCACTTCTCCTGGGCTAAAACAGGATCTAAAATCAGAGTGCTGGGCTGTGATTGACACATCAGACACCAGAAACTGGGTCGTGAGAGCTGAATAAATGGAAATACCTAGCAAAAAAGAATTATTATTGTGTATTTATGAGCAGAAGGGGCCTCACAGTGGAATTGTAGGGGTGCATTTGTTTTGTTCCAAGGTGCAGAAATCTGCAGCAGTGCCAGGTGTCGCAGTCATTTTTCACTCATGTTTCATTTTACCTCAGCAATCAGAGGCAAGTTGTGACATTGGGAAACTCAGGTTTGTACCTAAACAGAGCCTGGTGACTCAAGTACAGTTTGATACTCAAAAGTGGTCAGGTAGTTTGTAAATGTTTGAGGAGCTGCAGTTAGTTTGATGGAAGACAGAGCAGAGTATGAACCTAACAAAATACTGATAAAATATATTAAAATAATAATATAACATATAAAAATTAATGATAGTAATACTGATATAATAAATACTGCCTAAATTTGAAAAAAATGAGATAAACCATCTGAGTAGCATTGTGGGGCTGGTCAGGTCTTTTCCATGAGTGAACTCACTGTCACCTCCTGTCCCCCTAAAAGCTAGATATGCAGCTTTTTAATATTTAGCTGCTTTTTAATTTAAATTGGCTTTGCATTTCATATAAATCGAACACTTTCTGCTTTTAACACGCACTGGAAGTTTTAAAAGGCAATCTGCATAGAGATCTGAGCATACTCTGACCCATTAGCATAATTTTCCTGAATAGCTTTTTTCATTTAAAGTATGTGTGCACCCAGAGAATTGAGAGGAATCTGGACCCAGCACTGACCGTAGTAAAAATCCAGCTTTTGCCTTTTTCCCCAGCAGCCTGAAACAAAGAGCTTTTCTCTCCACAACCCCTTCAGAGGGAATGGAAACAGCTTATCAAACCTGAGCAACTTGTTAGGGGCTGAGAGAGGATATTTTTCTTTGCTGGCCTGCAAATAAAAGCTGGGAGTGTGAAGCTGAGAGTTGTCAGCTGGAGAATTGTGGAAGTGTTTGTGGGGTGGCAGAGCCTCCTCTGAGGTCACTGCACAACGAGCTGTGTGTGAAACCCAGAGACAGAACCCTTGGCAAAGTGGAAATGAGGCTATTAAAAACAGGTTTGATCACCACAGACCAGCCATTATCTGCCAGGAGAATAACAATGCTTCTGTTAAATATCCCAGTTTTAAAGGAAAACGTGGCAGTAAGGGCATTTTTCTCTTGTATTAATTTTAACTGGTGTGTTTTTGTGCAGGGTTTTTATTACGAAGCTGTTGTTTGTATTTTAATTACATTCTCATGTCTCTCCAAATGCAAACAGTATATGTTGTTAGGAAAAATATAAAGTATAGAAGGAGAGCTCTTCACAATATCTGATGTAATTAATTAATTAACCAAATGTGTCATAAATTTTATATTTCCTTAAATGTTTATATAGCTTCTCTATATACTTAAAATACTTAGATCCCCATAGTAGGCCTAAAAAAGGAACATGCAATGTTAATACAATATTTTGGTGCAAGTAAATCTATTTTTGCAGTACCTAGCTTGACAGTTACAATCAATCTTCAGCAAAACAACTAAAACCTAAAAATAGAGAAGAGGATTAAAATTTATCATTAAGATTGCCATTGAATTAATTCACAGCTGAAGTAGCTGGTCATGATCAATCTTCTGTGGGCTTCTTGCTGTTGAGGCTCTCTCTGTAATTCCCAGCCCAGCTCCGTGGGCATTTTCCTGGGTTTTACACTCCCAGTGATTCATCCAGCTCTAAATCTGTTTTATCACTGTCACAGCACATTTAAAAACTGCTGTGCCAGCAAATGTAGGACTTCTGGGGTGGGGGTTTTTAATCCAAAAGTTTCATGTAGTCATTGTCAAGTCCCTGTGAGGTGGCTTTGTTGTGTCTCGGGCTCTGCTGCCACAGCAGAGAGGTTGGGACTCTCCACCACCTCTTATCCCAGTGCCCAGTGTCATTTCCTCCTCTTCACCTGCTCTTCCACAACCGGCTCCCAAGTATTTTTTTATTTTTATGGCTTGTTAGTGCTGCTGTTCTGGTTTTATGTGAAGTTTTACATTGTTGGAGTTCTTTCCTACATTTCACAGCGCCTGGCGGTTCCCCTGGAGACCTTCCTTGGAGGATGTTGTGTAGATCTTTGGACTCATCAGCACAGGCTGGGTTTGCTACTCAAAAAGTCTTTATTATCAAGTCCAAATTTCGCTAGTCCCACTCTAGAGGGAGGAGGTTCAGGCTCTTACTGCAGGTTCTTAAATTAATGGAATTAAATGAATCACTAAGTGAGAAATGTCTCCTCACCTTGACTTCTGGGAGGTGTTGTCTGTGCTGCCTCTTGAAGTTACTTACCATTGGCCCCCTAAAAATCTTCATTAGATAACAAACCCTCAGTTTCTGACAAGAGTCTGATGTGGTTCTCTTTAGTTAGACTCCATGCAGAAAGATTCCAAGATAATGGCTGTGCCCATTGCTTTGTGGGAACATTATTATTAGAGATAAAACACTGTCAGGATCAGCTTACATTGTTCCTGTCAGGGCAGGAAGAATTTAAATGTTCACAATATTCGTTTGTCTGCATTGAGACCAAGTGGAGAAGGCAATGGATTAGAATTCCCAATATTCAGGCACATCAAATGAAGGAGCAGCTCGCAAATCCAAATGTAGGGAACGGGTCATAGATCCTACCAGGGCAAAGTGAGCAGGATCAGGGCAGAAAACCTGATCCTGCCAGGAGCTGGATGAGCCTTGTGGGTCACTCCCACCTCCTGGGATCCTGTGGTTATGTGAGAGTAGGTTAGGAAAGACATTTCTGCCCCAGTTGGGAGATTCTCCAAAACTGAGGTGGGAAAGGGGTCCTTAAAGCAGCTGGAGTGTGGTGCTGGTACATCCTTAAGGATCCCTGCTGCACAGCTGGAATTTCCCTGGGACTTTGCAGTCTTTCCTGATGTTCCTGCCCTGTTCTCACACCCAGCCTTCCCTGAGAGCTGTGGGAGGCAGCAGCAGGGCTCTTTTCCTCGGGGAGCAGAGATAACTGAGCCTTATCTCCAGGATGCTCCCAGGCTGGGGAGCTCTGGGGAGTGCAGGGTGTTGCCTTTGAGTAACTTCAGCTGCACAGTGCCACAAAATGCACTGGGATATTTACATCAGAGTGTTTCTCTGGGATTTTTCTCTTAAAAAAGGTATCTACAGCAGCTGTCATTGCAGCCCACCTCACATTTAAGGATTTAATTACTTCAGAAATGCCTTCTTCTGGCATAACCACAACATGATTTATTTTTACACATCACCATTTGTATCCTCACAGTGGATTTCATCCAAAGTTTTGTTGCTCTTTGGTTGTGTTTCATCAAGCAGTGGCAGTGTGATGCTCCAGGAGGGTGTCTCCTGTCTGGAGGAAGCAGCCAGGGTCCCAGAGCTGCCAGTGCTTTGCTGCAGAGCCTGCAGGACCTCGGGAGCAGCAGCTGGAGCAGAGGCATTCCCAGCTCAGCTCCAGTGATTGCCACAGCACCCAGAGGAGGTCACTTCTGAGGAAACCAAGTGCTTTCTTGGGGGTTCATGCATCATTGGAAAGGCAAATGAGTGGAAGGATTGTGTGCAGGGGAAGGCAGATTCCCTTATAATCACCAATTATTAGCATGGGATGCTCTATTTACCACACTTCCACTTAAATCTCCTTTTAAAAGATAAACACGGGTATGAATAGACTCGTCATGTCCTTCTCATCTAATTAAAAAAAGGAAAATATGCAATATCTCTTCCTCAGAGGACTTACATGTTGTGTAATGGAAGTGCAGCCTTAGAATGAAGCTTTGGGCCTGAATAAGGAAAAAAATTCTGGGTAAAAACTCAGTTTGTGCAGAATGTTGTTGTGAAATGGTGCAAGCACTGGAGATGCTCTCTGGTGTTATGGACCACAGTTTCCCTGGTTTTCAGTCACTTTTCTCCCTGCTGTTGTCTTTGGGGGTGTGATAGTTCCCTTGATTATAGGAAGAAGTAATTAATGGTTAACAGTTTCTAAAGGCTGAAATGGTACTTGAATCAGATTGTGGAGGTTCTCATTATCCCCTTCTTCCTGGATGGGTTAACAAGCATCAGCAGAAATTTCCACTTCCTGCTGTAAAAAGTGATGTGAGGGACAGGTGGGATTTAAGGAGAGAAGGAAAGTTTCCTTCTGTGAGCTGAGAATGAGAGGTGCAAAACACAACTGGAGCCTGAGCTGGAGGGAGCAGCAAAAAGAAACTTGGAGATCCCAAATAAGAGCCCAGATCCTTCACAGAAAACATGAGGAAAAGAAGGAACCTTCAGCTGAGGGTAAGAATATTGTCTCAGGAGAGTTTAATGGCTGCTTGTTTGCACTTGAGGTCTGTATTGGCTGAGCTGTATTTGTCATATTTGTCAGGGTGTGCAGCCCACCCTGGGCTGTTTGTGGCACCTGGTGCATGCTCTCTCCCTCAAGGGATTTAAAGTAATGTTAGAGTATTCTGGCTGGCAGTATTCTGGGGAAGAAGGGGCCATGGAGCTCTTTTTCTTGACTGGGAGAATTAATTGAAGTCTGCCAAAGGGAAAATAGGAATGCTGAGTTTTGTTTTTCTCTGCAAATCATCACTTCAGGTTTGGGAAATGATTTCCAAATGGTGTAGACGGAGCAAAGTGCTGCCAAAGGGATGTCACAGGGAGATTGGAGGGGATGCTGAGTCTCTGGGCCAGGTGGGGAGCTCTCTCTGCCCCCAGGTTTGGAGATAACAGCACTCACAAGGATGTACCTCTCATCACCTGAGGGAGGGGGATTGCTGAGAACAGCATCTCTGGCCCTTCCATTTAGATTTTCGAGTACAACTGCCCTATTTTTCTCATGCTTGCTGATCACTGAGAGAAGAAGTGCAATGATTTAATGGAATTTAGAAAAGCATTACAAAAATACTCTTATTTTTTCATGAAAGCTTATGAAAACAGATGAGTGCATCGCTTTTGAGATAAGGTTTGAAGAACTGTCTGCCTCCTTGGAGCTGAATAGAGGGCTAGTGGGAAGATTAAAACAATAAGCTTATTATATTATTAGTAGTGGGAGAATTCTAAACCCCATTTGTTCAATTATGGTCCCTTCAATATGCTTATTTAGGTTCTTGTAAATTGTAATCAGTAAATTAGACGGGCTGCCCTCACAGCTCTAGGGTTAGCTTTCAAGGGACTTCCTACATTAATTTTTTTTAATGTTTGTAGTGAAATCAGGAAGGGAATTGGTTGCTTGATATGCAGGGCTGGCTGTGTGCAGGGGATGCTGCCTGCATGCTGATGTCTGTCACTGCCCAGTGAGGAGCAGTGCTGCTGCAGCGCTGCCTGAGCCGTGCTGGGGAGGGCCAGGATGGAACCAGGTTTTGTGCTGTGGGGTAAAAATGGGAGATAAACGCATTAGAACCAGCACGGGCTGATAAATGGCATCTCCAAAAGCCAGCATATGCTGCTGACAGAGATCTGAGGTGACACAAGAGGGATGGAAAATCCCCAGCATCACCTTCTGTATTCAGATATCAGCTGTTGTCTGTCTTTGTGGTCTTTTTCCCCTTTTCTTTATGTTTTGCCTTGACATATTTAATATTGAGCATTTGGTACTGAACCAAATCACCTTGCTGAGTCACCCAGAGCCTTTTCTTCCCTATTTTACCTTTTCTGGATGGACTCTCATCACACAGAGACACCGTTTTCCAAAGCAGCACCTCTTCCCTTTCAGCTCATTTACCTGGAGGTTTCAGCAGGTTTGGGAAGCAGGCTCTTCAGCCCTTTGCAATTGCTTTTATGTATCTGTCATTTAAAGAGCCTTCCTGAGAAGTGGTGGCTGGGTCTGGCGTTGCAGATAAATTGTGTGTTTGTTGCAGTACTAGATCGTGCAAACTCCAATATCCTGACCATATTGTCCCCATTTATTTCTTTTATCTCTCTGTTTAATATAATAGGACTAGTGGCTGAGGCAGGGAAACATATGCAGCCGCATAATAGTGGATTGTTTGGGAGCAGTTGTCTTCCATTTCCAGGGCTTCCCTTTGAAATGTAATTGCCTGCTAATATAACAGGGAAATATCATTGCAGGAGTGATCACTAAAGCGTTTACTCGTG
This sequence comes from Passer domesticus, assembly GCF_036417665.1. Classification (NCBI taxonomy): domain Eukaryota; kingdom Metazoa; phylum Chordata; class Aves; order Passeriformes; family Passeridae; genus Passer; species Passer domesticus. Next base: position 60,115,917 of record NC_087480.1, read on the forward strand.
CTTTTGGCTCCTGCTACATCTGTGTGGTGTTTTTTAAGAGAAGCTGGCTGCAGTATTAGCTGGTGAAATATCCTTGGTGAGATGTGTTTGCAGAAGTTGTGATGGGCATATTGTCACCGAATGTGGAAACAGCCCCGAGCAGTGCCAAAACAAGAGACACCGAGTCCCATGTGTGATGCAGCGACAACAGAATTACAATTGCCTCGTGTAAAGTATCTGGTAATGAAGGCAGATAATGGAATTCTTTGCAAAAGCAGATGCTAACTGGCTCCCCAACCCTAGGCAGCCAGCTGAAAACTGATACCAGCTGGAGGGGAGAGAAAACAGCTGAAAAAGGCATTGAAGGGAAGATGCCTTAGATGCAGGTTTGTTTAAGCAGTAAATACTTGTTTAAAATGATTTTGTGGGATCATTATTGAGAGGCAAGCTGAGCCTACCCTGACAGTGCTGTAGGAAGTCAGCTGGATGCCCAGAGGATGTTTGTATGCAGATTGGATGAGCGAGGCAGCACCGCTGGGAATTTGTTGTCATTTATTGCCTGGCCAGGACAGCCCTTCCAGGGACTGGGGAGAGCCAGAACCTTCTGCTGGCCAGGCAGGAGGCAGCCTGTGCTAGGAGAGGCTTGGTTTTAAAAGCAGGGGTGCCTCTACTTGTCCTTTCTCCAGGACAGCAGTGCCTCATGCCAGGATGGAAATGGGGCTGGCTCGGAGCATCCTCCTGCCTCCCTCCCTCTGTTTTACCTTTTAGTCACCTCAGCATCTCAAACCACGGAAGAGTTGCTTTGGAAATGAATGTGATGATTTAGAAGCAAGGGCTGAGTCCACACAGAGGCTTCCTTCTGTTGTAAGTAAGGATTTCTTCCAACAGGTAATGCAAAAAAAAAAACAAAAAAAAACCACCAACCCAGCTCCTTAACAAATAAAGCAACCAGCCCTGGAGTTGGTCTCTGCTTTTTGCCCAGATGAATTTTTTCTTTACCCCAAGATTTGTTCCCACAGTGGGGCATTTTGGCAGGGCTGGAGCACAGAGCTGGGGTTCAATCACCAGGTTTCCAGACCTGGCCCAGCGCAGGAATTTTAGTGGGGCTTTGTCCCATCCCAGGCAATTGCCTAACCACTGGTTTTTGAAGGACTAAAGCTCACTTTTAGTTCCAGCCCAGCTCAGAAATGAATACACATGTGCTTCTGAACTGCCAACATTTCTCCCATGTGAGAAAACTCATTTTGGGGAGGAAGCACCGTGGAATTACAGAGTTACTCACAGAGGCACTCTGTCTGCAGGCAGAGGCTGGAGCAATGTGTGTTTCAGTGTCATGGGGCTGCTCGTGCTGGGGAATTCTACTGACAAGCCAGGAATGAGTTTTGAGGCAGTCTCTGAAGATGTACAGCTTCATCTGCACTGCATTTAAACGTGTGTGTGTGAGTTCCTGCTCCTTCAGCTCCTGTCTGTGCACCCACCTGTGAGTTGTTCAAGTGATGCTTGAACATGTTCCTTGCTCCTGGCAAACAGCAGTGAGATGTGTTACCCATGTACAGCCAGCAGTGCAGGGAGCTGTGCAGAAGGTGATGGACAGCAGCCCTCCAGCTCCAATTCTTGGTTTTAGCCACAAAAATGCAAGCAATAAGAAAAAAACATTTTCTGCTGGTGACCAGTTGTGGGTGTGCTGCAGCTCCTTGCTGTGCTGTAATGAGTTATTTATCTAATTGTGGTGGGCAGCAAATGCCCTAGAGCTCTGCAGGTCTGGACTTGGCCTGCTGGGCAAAGAAATTAAACCTCAGTGCTGTGACCAAACCAGGTGTGTCTGTGTGGGGCTGCATCTCCTTTGCTTTCAGAAACTCCATTTTTGAGACCCTTCCTGTCTTGCTGTTCTGTTACTAGGAAGACAAAACAGTTTCCAAATCCATCCTCTAATTACAAGTTGACCCCATTAGTTAAGAAATACATTAAAGAGCCATGCAGCTACATGGATTGCAATTTATTTAACGCAGTTACATGAATTTTTGGGGGCATATAATAGTAGCAAATGAGCTTTCTAATTTTTTTTTGTGATACTCTGATTTTGTGCAGAGCTCTGTAGGGCTTTAGCAGCTTTCCAGGGATAACATCTCACCCTGGCTGTACACCCTAGGGATTTTGGGCTCGGGCACTGGGGGTTTTGAGCGTGGCAGGAAAATGTCAGCCTGTAAATACAGCAAGGGGAAGGCTGGTTTGCTCTCAGTGGGTAATTCTCTTGGGTGCAGCTGGGGCTGGAGATGGGAAGCTGCTCTCCATGTCCCAGTGGGCTCTGCCAAGGCACAAGGGGCTGCTGCAGCTGGAACAATTACTCAGGAAGGACCCTTGGAGAGAAGAGCCACTGGGAACATCCCACGTTCAGCTGAATCACCCTGACAGCACAGGGGCTGTGGAAGGAACATCTCTACCTCATCTTCTTTCTCCTCAGCAGTTTTTATTCACTTTTGGTTGCCTCCCTCTCACCTTCCCCTTTTCCCTCTTTCTTGTTGTCATGGGAACATTCACTACAGCAGTTAAATCATACTATTAAAATATGCTTCCCCAGGAGGGTGGTAGTAGCTAATATTGATCTAGCTCCTGCTGCTGACTCAGGGATATGGTTGACCATATAATATCCCTTATTTCTCCTTTTCATGCATAATGCAGCAGTTTCTCTCACCTTGGGCTCTGTGCTAAAGGTGACACCCAGCCATAGGGGTGTACTTTGACTTGCTCTCTCAAACGTGTGGCCCAGCTGAAGGGTGCAGGTGCTGCTTTAAACTGGCTTTCAAATCTACAAAGGGAGAGCAGACAGGGAAGAACTGCCCTCCCCAGCAGTGCTGATAGATGTTTGTATGCCAGTGGTGAAAAGACACTCAGATTAACCTGTCAGCATCCCTAGCCACGCTGTGTGCTCCCAATAACTCTGCAAATATATCGAGCTCTGTCACAGGAATGCTTGAAATGCAGATGAAAGACAAATAGCTACCTTAATATCAGGTGAGGCTGCATTTAAAAATGCAATCACTCATCTGCATCATCCCTGACATCTGCTCTGCCTAATCAGCCCGTGGAGTTCAGCAGAGCGTGCTGGGAAGATTCCTGAGTCACCAGGAGGAAGCAGAAGGTTTTACCTTGAGATGTGAGCTTGCAGTGATGTTTGTGCCATTAAGGGCTTCACTTTCCCGCAGTGGTTAATTAACCAGCTCGAACTTTACGAGAGTTTCCTGAATTTGATAGGTTTTGTAAGGTAAAGGTGCCTCTGGAATTTCCTTGTTTACCCTCCTTTCAGAAAAGTTTTGGTTTGGAACCAGGCTGTTGTGCAAATAATTAAAAATAGTGTGGGTTTTGTGTGAAAATGGTTTACAGCTGATGCTGAATTTTGCTGTGTGACTGATACACACAGAGCAAATGATATTTTAGAGTCTGTGCTGAAAAGACCTCTGTTAAAAGCACTTATTTGCTGAGAAGCCATAAATTTCTGGCATATTTGTGCCTGTTGTTGAACATCTGCACATAACTCACTTTATGTTCTAACTCCCTTTATGTTTTGACCTTCCCAGAAAAAATCAGGCAGAGATATGCAGATCTCCCGGGAGAGTTGCACATTATTGAGCTGGAGAAAGACAAGAATGGGCTGGGGCTCAGCCTGGCTGGCAACAAGGACCGCTCCAGGATGAGCATCTTCGTGGTTGGGATCAATCCCGACGGCCCCGCGGGACGGGACGGGCGGATGCACATCGGGGATGAGCTCCTGGAGGTAAAACTCTGCCCTGGGTGCACTTTGGGGATGAAATTCTCTGGGGAAAACTCATCCCTGAATCACTTTGGGGATGGGGGATGAGCTCCTGGAGGTAAAACTCTGCCCTGGATGCACTTGGGGGATGAGTTCCTCTGGGGAAAACTCTTCCCTGGATGCATTTTGGGGATGAACTCCTGGAGGTAAAACTCTGCCCTGGGTGCTCTTTAGGAATGGGTTCTTCTAGGTAAAACTCTGCCCTGGATGCATTTTGGGGATGAGCTCCTGCAGGTGAAACTCTTCCCTGGATGCACTTGGGGGATGAGCTTCTCTGGGGAAAACTCATCCCTGGATGCACTTGGGGGATGAGCTTCTCAAAGTAAAACCCTTCCCTGGATGCACTTGGGGGATTAGTTCCTCTAGGTAAAACTCTTCCCTGTGTGCACTTTGGGGATGAGCTTCTCTGGGGAAAACTCATCCCTGAATGCACTTTGGGGATGGGGGATGAGCTCTTGGAGGTAAAACTCTGCCCTGGATGCACTTGGGGGATGAGTTCCTTGAGGTAAAACTCTTCCCTGGGTACTCTTTGGGAATGAGCTCCTGGAGGTAAAACTCTTCCCTGGATGCTCTTTGGGGATGAAATTCTGGAGGTAAAACTTTTCCCTGGATGCTCATCAGGGGTGAAATCCTGGAGGTAAAACTCATCCCTGGATGCACTTGGGGGATGAGTTCCTCTGGGTAAAACTCTTCCCTGAATGCTCTCTGGGGATGAGCTCCTGGAGGTAAAACTCTGCCTTGGGTGCACTTTGGGGATGAGCTCTTCAAAGTAAAATTCTTCCCTGGATGCACTTTGGGGATGGGTTCCTCTAGGTAAAACTCTGCCCTGGATGCACTTGGGGGATGAGTTCCTCGAGGTAATTGTTCCCTTTAGCGTGTGCAGGGAGGGAGAGGCATCTTGAATCTTTAAATAAAGCCTGGAAGTGGAATTAGGTGGCTGAGCAAGGAGCTGTGCTGATTTATGCCAACTGAGAACTTGGCCTTTGGCAGGTAAATGTGTTTGCAGCGAAACAAAAATCACTGGCCTGTGAAAAGCAATGTCTTGTCAGCAAAGTCTGTGCTCTCAGCATGTTCACAAGCTCTGCGTGGGGAGGGGCTGTTGAAAGGCAGGAAGGGGACAGTAAATCAATCCTTGGAGTGCATGTGTGCTTTACAGGGAAATTCACACTTTTCGTTAAAAAAAAAGCCAGAGCCCCCTCAACGTCGCCATATGTGTTTTTACAGATGACAGGGATATTCCCCATCCTGAAAATAAATTTCATGCTGTAATCTGTTTTGATCTGTTGCAACTTAAAATACTTATTTTCTGTAGTTGTGTCTGGCACGAGTTCACCCACGAGGCAAGAGTGCTCGTTAGCAAGTGGAGTATTTTGTCTTCACTTCTTCTCCAGTCTCCTTGCTTCACCTTCAGCCTGCAAACACAGCTTTTCCTTCACTTCATCTGGCTTTTGGGCTGTTGCAAAATGACATTTTGCTGCTGTACCTGCAGTGATTCCCCATGTGGTGATTGCTTCAGTGGTTTAAAAAAATCATCCATCCCTGGGGATCTTCCCCTTGGAGAGAGGCTCTCACTGAGGAGCAGGGATTTGCTGACCTGCTGCTCTCTGTGGGTGGTGATGCTTTGAACTTTCAGCAGCTCTCTGTGCAATCAGAAAACCACCTCTTTTTTCACATTTCTTGACTTGAGAAAGAGCAGTTTGGCTGCCTGGGGGTACCCTGGGAATAGCCAGAATTGTCCAAGCATTTGTCATTGTCTAACAGTTCTGTAATTAGGGGGTTTCAGTACACATAGTACAAGAAAGACCTTTTTTTTTTGGTCATATAAAAACACCATCATCTGAAGTTGATTTCATTTTAAGTGTGAGAAAAGGTATGAAGGTCTGGACCATAATGGAGTAGGGTAGGAAAATTGCTTTCTCCTTCAGAATAATGTTTGTTCTGTCCCTGACACTGAATTTTAATGGTAAAAAAAAAAGGGAAATTGTTGCATTTTGGGTGTGTTGAAAGAACTCATGGCACTGTTCTCTGCATATCACAGGTAGTTCCTGGTAGAGCAGAGGATCTAAAGTTAAGTGCTTGAGAGAGGCACCATCTGGGATTAATCACAAGGCTGGGTTTTGCATGGATGAGCCACATTATAAGGAGCATTTCCCAAAGTGGTGGTGTTGCCTTCGTTCCTCTCCCTGTTAAGCTGGAAATAAAATGGGGTTTTTTTCCCTTCAGTAGAAGGAAAGTGAGATCCTCCATCTCAAAAATGCCCAGATTCAAATAAAAATTCAAGGAGACTTTAGTAACTACCTTGTTTATCCTTGCCATCCAGTTTAAGATGTGCCACCAGTGGGCAGGAGTGCAGTTCTCTATCTGGAAAGGATAAATTCAAACACCCTGCATTACCAAGGGCTGGGTTCTGCATTAGCCACGTGCAGTGAGATGACAGAACTCCCATCTGGTTCTCACCTAACTGCATGTTTAAGGTACATTTGCATCTGCACCTTTCATTACAGCTCAGTTTTCAGTACTGGAATGCCTCAGCAAGAGAAGGGATTCACATCTTGGGAAGCCTCTGGCATTTCTGGGCTGTCCTGGGCCCATTTGGACAGTCCTGCTCCATGCTAGCACAAGATACCACTGCAGGGTGTGCAAATTATTCCCTGTGCCTTTTGCTGGAGTTAGGTCAATGGAATGGCCATTTAGACAGATAAATACTCCCTGTTCATTATTCTTTTGAACTGGGGTTTGATTGGATTCAGCTGAAGGATGTGGGATGCTGCCAGGCTGCCCCAGCTCCTTATTCATGAAATCTTTTGTTGCTGAATTAATGAAATACCAGCTCGCTTTTAGCTTCTGCAAACAACAGTAGCCTTCTGGGGGCATGATCATCATGGCTTGTTTTCACAACCTGACATTGAGAGAAATGCAGGTCACATAAAAAACCTTCATGTGATTGTTATTTTTTAATACCTCTTCAGTGATGTATTTTGGATGGCTGTGTGGCTGGAGAAAACAGCTTTTTGGGGGAAGAAGGTGCTTTCATCCTACTTTTGTACATATGGGAAAACTACTTGGGTCAGAATGTGGTCCATGCACAGAAAAGTACTGTTTTTACAGCACACAAATCCTGCTTTTCTGTTCTTTTTCCAAGCAAAGGAGCCATCTGTGGTGCTCCTGCCTCGCTCTCATGCTGGTTTAGTGCAGGTGTCTGCCCTGCTTCGTGTCTGGTTAGGCTGGGCTCAGTGCTGGGGCTGTTTGTGCCCAGCATGGCCCTCAGCAGGGTCACCTGGAGCTGTACCTGTGCCTCGAGTCCTGCTGCTCCCAGCTCTGCATGGGCCTGAACAGAAACTCCTGTTCACATTGAACAATCCACATTGCCATTATTATTATTATTATTATTATTATTATTATTATTATTATTATTATTACTATTATTTATCATCATCTCCCCAGGGGAGAGTCAGCTGACTTCCATTAATAAGCCAGGCTGTTAGAGCCCTCTTATGCTGAATTACTGATGTTGGGATGTTCTGCCATCTCCCCTTCTCTTGCTGAGGATGGGGCAGGGTTTGGACAGAAACTGCTCCTTTGGATGTGGAGTTTTCCCTGCCCATGAGGAATGAGCTGAGCTTTAAGGTCCTTTCCCGCCCAACCCTTTCTGTGTTTCATTCTGTGAGGACACAGCACCTCTTGAAAGAGTAAAAGCTCTTTTTTTTTTTGACTCTTCAGACAAAAATCACTGTAGAAGTTTGCCTGTTGTCCATTCTGGACTGTTGCCCGGGTGACAATTATTACATTTTATTTCTTTGTGCCATTTTTGCCATAGCTCAAAGCCAGAGAGCTTTTGTGCTAAATGCATTTTTATTGCTATTTTATTTTAAGGCGCTTAGATAAATAGAAGTTGTGCTGTAATAATATAATAGATACAGCAGTATTTTGCCCAAGTAAATGAGCTCCCCAGCCAAACTCACAAAGCCATTTCTGTTCTAAGACGTGGGGGATTGGCATTTAATTCTCAGTTTATTTGCTGTGGAATCTCAGAACAGAATCACAGAATGGTTTGGGTTGGGAGAGACCTTAAAGTTCATCTCATTCCTTGTGCAGGGACCCCTTCCACCATCCCAGGCTGCTCCAAGCCCTGTCCAGCCTGGCCTGGGACACTCCAGGGATGGAGTTTCTCTGGGCAAACTGCTCCAGTGTCCTTTTCAAAGAGGATGCAGGTCCTTTTCTGGTGTGCTTTGTGTGCAGGCTGGGTTTGGGTGGTGATTTCCAAGCTGGCAGCAGGTGAGGCTGGCAGGGGGAGGTTGCTGGGCAGGAGGGCTTGGGGATCTGTGGTTCCCAATGTCCTTTCTCCACACTCCCCAGGTGGGGAGCCACAGGGATCAGCTGCCAGCTCAGAGTAGGATATTTTCTGTCCTTACAGATTTTATGCTCTGTTGATCACTTTAGATGATGCACATGTTTAAACATGTGCCCAGCAAGAATTTTGGTGAGGGAAATTCACATTCTAATTAGTTTTTCTCTCCAGTTTTTCCCCTCAAGCTTTGGGAGCTCGTTGTACTTTATGGGGTTTCAGTACATAAAATGACTTTGACTGATAAAAAAAGGCTTTGAAACTTTCCCCATTGTTTCAGAGAGTCTGGTTGTGTCTTGAAATGCTACAATTCCTGTGGTAAGAAGGAACCCAGTGCATTGTATAAAGAAATAATTATTACAGAAAGCTAAGCCAGTATTTTTACTAGCTTTGGGGTATCATTTAACTTGATTTTCATAAAAATCAGATGATACTAATTTTATGGATTTCCATTACTGCCACGTAGTAAAAACAGTGTGGGTTGGGTTTTTTTTTTTAATATCCATATCTAATGTTTCTCTTCTGCAAATTAAAGTTTGAGAAGCAAACAATCCTGGAGATTTTTTCCCCTGAACCCAGGAGCTCGGATTTCAGTGAGTTTGTACTTTCTGCTACTTCAGTGCATGAAACTGTAAACCAAAACTTCTGTAGGTGAAGGCAACAGGACATTTGGGATCTGTGTTTAAATCTGCCATAAAGCAATGTGTGATTTCTTTAAAGGCTGAACTTGTGGGCTGACCTGACCTCATACCTGCAGCAAGTTTTTATCTTTCTCTGAGCTCTGCTGACTTTCCAAGGAGTTATGGAAAGAGACATTTCGAGAAGAGTTGAGGTTGATTTAGATCTGTTTATTTCTTTTGCTTAGTCCAGGCTTTCTTTTTCTTTTCTAATCTCTAATGCAAAAAGTAAAGCACAGATTTATAGGCTTTGACTCCCAGAGTACTATTTGGTTAATCTGACATGTTGCTTTATTTAATTCGAAATATTTAAAGTGGTGTTTCTTCTGAAATCCTAGATGTTCTCTGTTTTGTTTTATTTAGGTAGGCTTTGGTGTTTTGCTCATCACTGTGGTGTCTGCAGCTAATGGAGCATTAATTTATTTTGCAAAACAAAGTATACTTCAAAAAGAAAAATTAATACTGGGTGTAATAATTCTGCAGGACAGTCCAAAACCTTGTGGAGATATATTGCTTTGATTATGTTTTCATTTTGGAGTAATTAAATAATTATAACTTAGAGATCCAGCTCACAGCTAATTAAATTTTGGACTATTTGATACATGAAGTGAATAGGATTAATTTAGCCAGAGTAAAGACTATAAATTTTAATCTAAGAACTCTGCTGTTTAGGAAAATTGATGGTAATTTAACTAAATCCAAACAATTTGTAAAGCATACAGTATTCCCAGTGAACAATTTATTCTCAGACTTAGAGAAATGAAGTCAACAAACTCACTGAAAATTTCAAGTTGAGCTTGAAGCCAGAATGCAGCTGAGCATTCGTTCATTTTTGCCACTGGATTTTTAAATTGATGTTTGATTGATGAAGCATGGCCCAGGATGTTGCTTCTCACCCTGCTGTTTACATGGCAGCTGCAGACAGAACTGTATTAACTCTTTGGGAAAGTGATATTTCCTTTTAGACTTTGCTTGGGTCCCTCTTTGCATAATAAAAGACTTGGTAGGTGAAAGTTTTGCACTTCAATCCCAGTCAGTAACCAAGTGTTAGGGGGTTTATTCTTGTCCTTGCATTGTCCTTATTTAACTGATGAACTTGCATCATGTTTTGAGCCACTGAAAATAAGATTTGTGAGTATTCCTAATGTGTCTGACTAGCCCATATCACACCAGGCTGGAAGACTTGGCCTGTTACTTCTTGTTTGAATGAAAAAAAAATATCCTTCTAAGATCACAAACCCAGAATCCAATACAAACATCTGCAGTAACAAAAATTCCTTCTGTAATCACCACTGAATTGGTCCTGGGCTCCATTGTCCTTATTGTTTTTAGCAGCATTGGTATATCAAATGTGAATGTAAATATTATGTTGTAAATTTAGAGTGGGAGGAAAAAACTGCAGTATTGAAGCATAGGATTGTTTAGGTTGGAAAAGTCCTCTAGGACACAGAGTCCAACCATTCCCCCAGCACTGGCAAGGCCACCACTGCCCCGTGTCCCCAGGTGCCACATCCACAGGGCTTTTCAATCCCTCCAGGGATGGGGACTGCCCTGTGCAGCTGTGCCAGAGCTGGACAACCCTTTCCATGAAGAAATTATCCCAAATACCAATCAAAGTCTCCTCTGGTGTAACTTGAGGCCGTTCCCTCTGCTCCTGTCCCTGTTCCTGGAGCACAGCCCGACCCCCCGGCTGTCCCCTCCTGGCAGGAGCTGTGCAGAGCCACAAGGGCCCCTGAGCCTCCTTTGCTCCAGGCTGAGCCCCTTCCCAGCTCCCTCAGCTTCTCCTGGTGCTCCAGCCCCCTCCCCAGCTCCATTCCCTGCCTGCACATGCTCCAGCCCCTCCAGTCCTGTTTTTTTGGCTGGGGACTCCAGGAGTGACCCCAGGGCTGGAGGTGCCTCAGCAGTGCCAGCACTGGGGTTGGTCACTGCCCTGCTGCTGTGGCCACCCCACTGCTGAGCAGGGCAGGGGCCATGGCCTTGCTGCCCACCCGGGTCATGTGTGGCCAGGCTGTTTTCCCCTGGCAGCTGCAGCATTTCCCATTCCCTGTGCCAGAGCAGGGCTTGGTGTCTGCTGCTGTGCTCAGGTGTGGGTCCATCCCAGCCAAAGTGATGCAGCAGCTCGTCCTTCAATTGTCCTTCATCCCCCTGACTCCCACTCCTGCTTCCTTCAGCAGAGCTGAGGAGTCAGCACAGTCTTAGCAGCCAGTTCTCCTAAATGGCCAAAGCCTGCAGGCAAAGTGCAGGAGTCTCACCATCTAAACATCTTGTGCTGTTGTCACATTTATATGATTCTCCTAAGATCAAGTTGCTTTCCAAAAATCTGGGAATAATCCTTAAACCCATTCAAGAGATCTGTGGAAAAAAAAAATCTCTCCTTTGTGGTTTACTAATAACAGTAAATTAGCTCTGCATTGGTTCCTGTTTTATATAGATCAAGATTTGGAGACCACATTTTCTTTGAGTCTTATCTCCTTATCCCACAGTAAACTTGGAAGTCTTGGTGGTATAAATTAGAACAAGGTGTACTCCTCCACTTACATGAAAACATTTTCTTTTAACAGATAAACAATCAGATATTGTATGGAAGAAGCCACCAGAATGCCTCTGCAATCATTAAAACTGCCCCATCAAAGGTCAAGCTGGTTTTCATACGGTAAGAACCATTCTCATCAAAACATTTGTTGCACTCTAGCCTATTCCATTACTTATTTACATATTTAGCCTGCTTTGCACATGCTGAACTTTCCCAGTTCTCTTTGAAGCTGAATAAACCTTTTCCATGACTATTCCTCTTGGAACAGTTCAAGAGTTCTCCATAATAATATTTAAAAAAAAAAATCTAATAGAAATAAATGCTTGTTTTAGGAGTGTCTGCTGAAAACTTGAGCTGTTCCTCTTGGGCTTGGGAGCTGCTTCTCCCACAACTTCCTAAAGTGCTTTGGGATGGTTCAGCACAGGGTTGGAGAGGACAGCTTCTTCATCCAGCCAGGAGGGAGTGGAGATGGTGCAGAGGCTTGGGATTGCTGGAGAGGAGCAGGGATGAAGCACAAGGAGCACGGGCTGGCTGGAAGTCTGAAGGATACCTTTGTGTGGGCATCAAAAGAGGATTTTGGAAGTGAGCAGGGGCTTGTTTGTACAGAGGGGAAGCCTGGCTTTGCCAAGGAGTGCTGGGATGGATTGTGTGGGAGGGAATATGCCAAAACACCCTTTCATCTGCATAAAAATTACATGTGGGCATTTTTCTTTCGCTCCAAGCATGAAAATTTATCCTCTTTGTACATGAATTAAAGACACCTGCATGCATTCCCTCAGTAGTTCAGGAAGTGCTGCTCTTCTGACCCTGGGCAGGAGGTCTGGGAAAAAGCTGCCTCTTTCCCAGGACTCAAACATGCTTTAACAGGCTGGAATTTCATAGATGTGCATTTATGAATAAATTCCAGCTGTGACTTTCGTTGGGCACTTCACCCCCATGCCATTTTATAAGGTGCTCTTCCCACCAACACATACATCATACTTGATATTGTTTTATATTCCTGGCTCATCCACAGCCTCCCTGTGAACAATGTAATAATCTGTGGGTGAATGCATATAAATGTGTACATTTACTGCCACGGCTCTGCCTGGTGCAGCGTGCCCAGAAATGATGGAAGAGCAGCATTAGCACCGTGAGGAATGAGTTGCTATCCTTGGCAGCTCAGAGGATCTGGAGGAGATTAATGCTCTTGCCTGCAGCTCCTGTGTTACTTTCCCCAGCCATTGAAAATTCAACGTCACGTCCCACAACTCACTCACCATTATTTAATTGCCTGTGGAAAATGGGGCTGGTTGGAAGTTCCAGAGGCAAAACCACAACTTGTGGGAGCCCAGGCCAAGAGTGAGGGCTCCTTGCAGCCTGCCCTGGTGCTCCAAGCAGAACTCCAGGGAATGGGCCCTGGCAGAGCCACTTCCGTGGGCTGCAGGTCCTTGGTATGGCTGTGGGCTCCTTGGTGTGTCTTTGGGCTCCTTGGTGTGGTTTTGGGATCCTTAGTGTGGCTTTGGGATCCTTGGTGTGTCTTTAGCCCTTTGAGACACAAAGGCCATGTAGGTTCTTAGCTAAAATTCTCCTTTTCTGATTGTGATCTTCAAGGCGAAAATTCATCTCAAATATTCAAGAGATACTAGAAATAGATACTGGAAATACCATTGGGTGATTCTTGTTTCCATCTCAGAGATTTTTTAAAAAACCCAATTTCTGCTTTTGAATGCTGCTGCTGAGGGTGTAAACTTCCATCTTCCCAAGAGCACAATGTCTTGTCACTGCTCTTGGCCTGGCACTGACAGCTGATGGGTTTGTCTGCTCAGCCCAGGCAGGACTGGAACAGCAATAAAAGGGAATTCTCCACTGAGAGGATGTCCTCAGTAACTGGAGCATTGCCCCAAACGTGGGGAGAAAACCAATGTCCCTGGTTTTTTGATGTGTGCTCATGTTCTAGCAAAGACAAATTAGACTGTCTCTCTTGAATTTTAAGGACAAACAAGAATTATTTGCTTTTCTCATGCAAACCCTGTTCCACGAGCCCAGTCTGTCTTGGTGCTTCCCATTCCTCAGCTCAGACCACAAACCCAGTGGATGCTGCTGAGTGAAAACATGAGCTGTGGCCTTTTTTTCCCTCTGGATGATTTTTGGCTACGTTACACCACAGCTCACCACAGCAAAATGACACGGACTGGAGGAGCTCTGAGACAAATTAATTTGGTCTTCATGTTCATCAAAATACGAGTATTCTCATTTCACCAGTGAAAACCCTGAGCAGATTATAAATTTGTAGAAACACATCAATCCAGAGCCTGAAAAGGTCCTGACTAAGCTGATTCAGGGGATAAAAGCCAAGCTGGTGGAATTTTTGGGCTGTTCCAAGTGCCCTCTCTGATGCCCTGAGGCCTTTTTTCCCTGAGATGCAGGATGCTGAGTGATAAGCATGCTGCTTTCCCCTTGGAAGCAGGAAACAGCATCCAGGTTTTCCTATTCCTGGTGTTTTGGTTCATGTGCAGGGCAGGGGGATGTTTCCATAAACTCCTTAATCAGTTGTGAAAGAAGCCCAGAAATTCCTGGGCACAGAAGAGCCTTTCTGTGAGAGCTGTAATAACTATCATTAAATAACTTCAGAGAATCACAGAATGGTTTGGGTTGGAAGGGACCTTAAAGATTATCCAGCTCCAGCCCCAAATTTATTTCTTTTTCTAGGCAAAGATAAAGGATAAAAGGTATCCTCAGCCTTTTTGACTTTTTGCTAAAATCCTGACTTACCACATGTGCTATAAAAGTCTGTTCACACTTTTTTACACCCAGGTAGTGTTACAATTGCATTCCCACCCTTTCCTGGAATTTTTTGCTGATGAGACACAGCTCAGTAGCTGCTGTGAGAATCACAGACACCCCCTTATGTTGGAAGGCATCTCACTCTGCTTTATGAGCATCTTTTCCTCAATTAAGTTGACGATGATTATTTAAAACAGTTGATTTTGGCCCGATTCCAAAACATAAGTCTTAACACAGCCCTGTTTCCCAGTGGTCTCATTAATTACTTGAGCTTCTAAGAGCATCTAAAAGATTTGCAGTTAGTGTCACTTTCCTTTTTTCAGGGGCAATAAGGATGTAATAGCTCAGTTGCCTTTTGAAATTCTTGCTCTGATTCTCCAACAGGAATTAGCCAGATAATAATATGAGAGAGGACTTGCTTCCTTTAGGAGTGTCTGTGCCCCAGTTCCCAAAATAGGATGTGTTTCTACCTGTTGTGGGTTTTGGTCATGTGTTGTAAGTCCATCCCTGTACCATGCATAATGAAACAATATAATTAAATTTTACATCTGGAGTAGGAAATCCAGTTTACATCAGAATGCTCTTTTACAGTGAGAATTTTATGATTCAGCAAATTCAGTGCTTTTTCCATGCTCAATTAACTGCTTTTAATCTGGTTTGGTGCTTCAGTGTGTTGGTGTAATGAACAGATCAAATATAGCTGAGTGCTTGAACCAAAGTGAATTCCACTGATTTCAAACCATCCTCCCATTGTGTTCAGTCCTGTGAGTCACTCCTTGGTCTGCCTTTATCCCTTAAAAGAAAATTGCCTTGTGCTGTGATGAGCCATGAGAAATGCTTTAATTGTGAGGTGTTTTTTCTGATTTAAATTCCATCTGTCATCTGTCCTGAGCCCTCCCACACTGCAGTCCCTGCTCTGATATTGTTGCTTCCTGCTGGTGGGATTGTGAAGCCCACAAATCTGTCACCCAACCCCTCCTTCCACTTCCAGGTGTAATCTCCTGTTATTTATGGTGATGTGCAGAGAAGAGAGATCCTTCTGCTCCAAGGACTGGGGAGTGTCTGGGTTGTTCAGCACTCCCCACTGCTGTGGCTTTGACTCTTCTTTCAGAGCCTCTAGAAGTGACATCTGATGTTTCGTGCCACTCTCAAACACTGCCATGCTTTAGAAATTATTTCTATAATAATTAGGAAATTATTAGGAAATATTTCTATAATAATTAGGAAATTATTAGAAAATATTTCTATAATAATTAGAAAATTATTAAAAATTATTTCTATCATAATTAGAAATAATTAGAATTAGACATGATTTTTACATTTGTTCAAACCTACATAATTGGCCATATTTTAAGGGCATAAACTCCTGTTTTTACTTGCTTTGATTGCTGAGCTTCTTTCATGTGGGAAAGCTTTAAAACTAAGCCCTTGCCAGGCCCTGTGTGTGTGCAAGTTTGAACTTTTCCTGTTTTCTCCAGAGCTGTTTCCTCCTCTCTGTCATACACGTGTGGGAACAGGCTCAGGAATGGCTCAGGAAGTTCAGCAATTTGGGCTCCTGCAAAACCTTTGATGACCTAAGCTGCAGTTTATAGGAACATTAGTTGTTCATTTAAAATCCCTGTGTGCCTGTGGCTCCCCTGTAATTGGGGTGGAAGGAGAGGAAGTGCAGAGCAAGACTGTTCTTGCTGTTGGGGGAGAGATTTTTCAGGAAGATGCACAAAGGTCCTGCCTTGGAGGAGAAGCCCGGTGTGCCTGCTCAGTGTGCAGCTTTCCTGCAGCTCCTCTTTTCCAGAGGAGCTTCCAGAGGGAAGGCAAAGATGAGAAAATACAGGATCTTGATTTGGTTTTTTTTTTTATTTTAACTTAACAAGCAGGATGTGGACAATATAAGCTTTTGATAGTCTGCCATTCTTTAAGTCCTGGTGTCACCTTGTGAGGTGGAAACATTTATTACACAGAGGAAGTATTTATTCCCTTGTTCTACATTTATTTACACTATTATTGCATTTATTTACACTATTATTTCCATATACATTTATAAGCTTTCAATAATCTGCCATTCTTTATGTCCTGGTGTCACCTTACAGAGGAAAACGTTTATTCCCCTGTTCTACATTTATTTACACTATTATTGCATTTATTTGCACTACTATTTACATATACATTTATAAGCTCTCAGCAATCTGCAAGACCTTATGTCCTGATGTCACCTTATGGAGGAAACATTTATTCCTCTCTTCTACATTTATTTACACTATTATATACATATGCATTTATAAACTTTCAATAATCTGCAAGACTTTATGTCCTGGTGTACCTTGAAGAGGAAACATTTATTCACTTGTTCCACAGCTGTGTTGTAGCTCAGATTTTTGTGTCACTTCACACAAGCTCTTGGGTTTTCCTTCTGATTCTCAGTGTACTCCCACAAAAAGCATCCACAGCCCCTTGCAAAGCTCTTGTCAGATGCTCTCTCAGTGTTGGTGGCTGCAGATATTTTGGCAGGAGGTTCTTCTCCCTTGGTTTAGACCTGCAGAGGACATCTGGAGGTCTGTGGTGAGTCAGAAGCTGCCAGGAGACCCCAGAGAGCAATTCAGTGTGTGCTGTGGGGAATTAAATCTCCGAGGGTTGCCCCTCCAAGTGGGTCTGGTTTGGGATTTCTCTTGGTTTTGCCTTTCAGCACCCAACTTCATCTTCCCTTCATTCCTTCCTGCACCTTCCTGGGGGCTCCCTTTGGATTTCTCTTTGTGTGTGGCTCTCTCTAGGCTTCTCTTGTACCAAGTTTTCATGGGATTTAAGTCAGTAATAAATGTATTTCCCTTTGCTTAAGCTGCAGAGTGCAGATGGAGCAGAACATCAGGAGTTTAATTTTTTTTGGTCTACAAGACAGCATGGGGAATGTCCAGGGGCCCTGTTCAGACTAGAAAGAAGTAAAATGTAGTAAGGAATGAGCCTTTGTCTTGAGTGTGAAGGTTTAGACACCTTAACCCCAAGCAGGATTGAGCACCAGCAACTGGGAACAGCTTTTTTGGAGGTGCTTCTGGAGCAACTATCGGCAAATATGTGGAATCTGCAGTCACTGTAATTTGAATATGATGATCAGACTTCTAAGATGTCTGCCCCTGCATCAAAAGGAAATGATTGCTCCTTTTAGTCGTAAATAAATTCACATTTTAGTTGAGGACACTTGTGGAAGTGGAGAGCAGAAACAGCAATTTATTATTAGATCTGTCACTTTAAAATATATTCCCACTTTGATTCTGCTTTGAAGCATTCTCCTTTGAAGCAGCATTAAAGTATTTAAATATGTACGAGTCCTAGCAGGGGGAGATTACAAGTTGTGACACTGTGTAACCTTGGGGGTTTTTGTATTTTTGCTTTTTTTTTTTTTTTTCCCTGGGGGAATTACCGTAAGTGTTTTTTTATTGCTTGGAATAAAAATGGCCATCCATTTAAAGCTGCATAAAGATTTTTTTCCCACTGGTGTAAAAAAATACGAAGGTGTTTGTGTATGAAGTGAAAACAAGTTTGGATAATTAATTACACCCCAGTTTGTCAGGAAGCTTCTGTCTAGCAATTTTTAGGGTATTTCTTCTTGTAGGGTATTTATATACATAAAGCTTACGTATATATATTCTTTATTTATATATATCCTTTATTTATACATATATTTTACATATATATACACATATTTATATATCTTTATATTGTTTTATATATTATATATTTTTATATTTATAATGTATTATCTTTATTTTATATATATTTTATATATTTTAGATATATAATATATTTTCTATAATATAGTTTGTATATTATATTTTATATTATTTATTTATATGTATTTTATATGTAATGTATTTCTATATTTTATATGTATATATTTTATGGTGTATATATATATTTTTATATCTATATATATCTATATCTGTATATATAAATATATCTTTATTTCCATGTTTGCTCCTAATTGCACAGCATGCAGCCTGCATTGTGGAGTTGCTTTTCATGCTGATTGTACTCCACATAAACTATTGTCAGGAAAACCTCTGCAGTCAAGGCAGAATCACAAAATCACTGGGTGATTTATTCCTGTAGGTTAGAAAAGCACCAACCACGAGGAGATCCGATGTCTCACCAAGATAAGAGCAGGGAAAACATCCTTGCCCAATATGCCCTGTGGGGTGAAATGCTCTTGGGAATTGTGCAATGCTGAAATTGAGGGGCTGGTGCCTGTCCTGCCCTGTGTGTGCAGCAGGAGAGGCTGGGAGCCAGGACAGCTCTGAGCAGCTCCCAGCCAGCTCCTTTCTGTGGTGTGGCTGTGTGCTTGGAGATAAGTAAATGAATTCACCAACCCTGGCCTGCAGGATTTATCATTTCAGATGCCTGTGACTCCCATTTGCTGCTGTGCTGGGAGCTGTTGATTCACAGACTTATTTCTCAGGGATCAGAACGTGCTAGCTCCATGTCTTTTAACCCTTCAGGAGGAAAATGAGACTTTTTTCTTTCAGGCACTTCCATAAAAAGTGTGTAAAACACATAATAGTCTAACAGTTTATTCCAGAAATTAAAGAGGAAAAGATTCTGCTCATGTCACAGTACCATGGAGTGTAGTAGAGAGAAAATCAAACCTGGAAGAGCCAGGAGAAGTCACTTCCCTTCATCTGAGAACTGTAGCTGTGAAGCAGCAGCATCACAGAATTCTCCTGCAGAAAGGCTGGAGAAGGGACTTTGTGACAAGGCATGAAGTGATAGAACAGGGGGGAATGGCTGTAAGCTGGCTGGGGTAGATTTAGATTGGATTTTGGGAATCAATTCCTCCCTGGCAGGGTGGGCAGGCCCTGGCACAGGGTGCCCAGAGCAGCTGTGGCTGCCCCTGGACCCCTGGCAGTGCCCAAGGCCAGGCTGGAGCAGCCTGGGACAGTGGGAGGTGTCCCTGCCGTGGCAGGAGTGGCACTGGGTAGGTTTTAAGATTCCTTCCCACCCAAACAATTCTGTGATTCTGCGATGATTTGCCTTAAATGATATCACTGAAGTCATCTGTTACCTGGTTTCATTTTACAGAGGCAAAAAAACCACAGAGGTAATTCCAGAAAACAACTCATTTTAAATGGCAGTCGAGGAAAAACATCAGCAAGGCAGAATGCTGTTAAATAAAAACCAAAGCAATCAGATGTCAACTTCAGAGGCATTTTAAAGAGAGAGAAAAAGATGCCATATATCATAAGCATTTTGGAAAAATAATTCACTTTATATGGAGGGAGAATCAGTGTTCATCTCCTCTTCTCCCTGCATTTTATAAAATCTCTTCCAAGTTTTGATATTGACTCTTTTAGAAAAGACTGCAGGAAAAAGGAACAAAAAAAAGAAAAAGCAATCTGTTACATTAAAACAGGTATTGTATTTCAGTAATGTGAATGTGAAACTATAAACAAGCAGTTTATAGTAGATGTAGAAACCATTAAAAGAGTCTAACTAAGTGTGAGCACATCTATGTAGGGACCATAAACTCCAACTGCATCCTCTGATAATCCCCACAAAATTAGATTTCCAAAGGGCATGATGTCAGTGTGTCCCAGATGAGCCCCCTCTGCTCCCATGGAGGCATGGGATCTGCTGGGGAGCAAGGAACCAGAGCAAAAATGAAGTGATTTTCTGAACTCTAACTCTGATAAAAAACAGTTGTCATGCTGTTGAGGGTGTTTTCTTTGTGGGCAGAGCCAAGTCCAAGGAGAAGTTTGCCCACCCTGGTTTGGTGTGTAACGTGGTGTTTTGTTTTGTTGTGCAGAAGTGAAGATGCAGTCAACCAGATGGCTGTCACTCCTTTCCCACTGCCTTCAGCCTCCCACTCTGCCATTGAGGTAAGGTTTGTGGGCTGCTGTTTTTAATTAGAGACTGCTAAATTGGATAGATTAATCATAATTAGCAGCTCATGATAAGTTTGAGCACCTTGTCTAATTAAACCCGGGGTCGTAAAATGTGTTGGGTAGAGACTTGGCCTAATAGACTTATTTTGCCCTGTCTCTTTTTTATTGATCTGGTTGTTCCTGACAGACCTGCATGGCATTAAGAACAGGTATCAACCAGGGCACTGCTGCACAGGAGGAAGAGGAGGCTCCAAACTAAAACCTTGCACCTCCTCCAAATTTAAACCTTGTCCTGCTCCTCTTTCAGCTGGTTGTGCTGAGGCAGTTCTGCCTGGAATAATCCTAAATACAAAAACAATCTCGGTGTGGTGATGTTGCCAGTGTTTTCTGTGTTTTTTGTTGCTACCTCAGCCCCAGTGCAGACTGATTGCTCCCCTGTGCACCAGGAATCCCTGCAGCCACCACACTCGTTATCATTTTGACATCTCAATATGGTGTAACTAAATTTTCTAGATAAACTACACGCTTAGCCTCGCTGCTGCTTTTTAATTCTATTTCTATCTGAGCTAATAAAGCAAAAGATGTTTTGTAATTCAATTGGGGATTGGTCTTGCCTCAATAAATCCATGTGCATTGAACTCCTGGTATTTCCATGAGCGTGGCTGGGATCCCTCAGCACGGGGCCACGGGAGGTGAGGCTGGATGCATCTCCTGTTTGCAGTCTTGCTGCTGTTTTCCAGATTCTCCTGCCTCTGATGGCTGCTCCTTGCAGGCCTGGTGCTGCACAGAGCAAGAACTGCTCATGTTTTGTTTGGATCTCAGTCATTTGTGGACAGGGCTTTGGCTTTTCCTTCTCTCCTCCACACCAGTAGCACGTCCCAGGTGCAGCTGGTGTTTTATAAATTACTTGACAGTTCACAGAGTTAATTTTATCTTTAATACCTGCATTTGTTTAATATTTGTGCCTTGAGGAGGAAGCACAAAGCTTTGTTTAGGCACATTCTGTCCTCTGGTCAACTGGCTGTAATTAGACTCTACCCAAGTGTGTCTGTGTTTGCCTTTAGAGGTAGATGCTTGTGGGTTGAGTTTCATGCATTAATGGCAAGTTCTGACTATTTACATTATGTTTGTTTTATAAGTAAATACAGGTTTTTACTTCTAGCTGGTATCTTTTTATTGCATAAAATCAACATAACCAAATATAGTGATGTTATACAGAAGTTTACATTGCTTTCTTTGGCAGCTCTTCCTCTCTTTAAATAAAGAAAAAATTGCCTTATATCTTGAAATGATATCTTCAAATATCTTTGAAATACCACATAAATATTTAACATTGTGTGTTACATGCACCCTACATGTAACTTGTCAGATCCCATTAAACAGCCTGGCTGGTGGAATGGGCTATCAGGGTGCCACAGTTACCATGGATTACTGTGTTAGTTTTCTTCAGCTCATCTCTTGATCTTTATCTTATCTTTTTATCTGCAGCTTATCTCTTTATCTTTGTAATATGAGAAGTGATAAACAGAAAATGCACCTTAAATCAGGGTCTTGTGTTGTGGTGTGATACTGTGGGCAAGCCACCAGAATCTGAGTGTATTAAATATTAATTTCTGTAAAATCTGGTTTTAGAAGTTTCAATCACCAGAAAGGCTCAGAATGAGGCATTTTTTTGCAACAGTGAACAGAGGTGCTTTGTCCTCTCAAGTGGTGGTCCTCTAAGTGCAATTTTGGGAATATCTTGTGGTGTTTTTTGTCAGCCAAGTGGGGACCAAGGTCTGCCTTCCCAGAGTTACATCCCTCGCTCACCCCCTGACACTGGGAGGCTTTAATTGTGGATCTTTCCACCTTGTCATGCTGCCCCTTCTCTAAAAAATACAACAGAAAAGGGTAAAACTGTCCAATTTTCTGTTTAGCTGCTATGGGGGCCCAGAGCTCTGTTTAAAAGCTGTTGTCCATCCTTTCTCCCAGGAGCACGGTGGCCCCGAACCTGCCGGAGCTGAGGAAGACCCGAGTCTGGAAGTTGTCATGAAAAGCTTGACTGATGAGGAATCCAGCAAAGCTGTGAGTGACTTGAGGCAATATTTCATGTTGATTAGAGTTTAGAATCACTGGGCCTGATTGGTTTTCTCTGCCTTTTTGTTGGAGTGTTGCAGCACTTTGGTCAAGTAATCTCCAGTACATGTAAAAGCAGAATCAAACTCAGCTTTCCATACCCATGAACTGAGCCATGAACCCATGTTTTCATGAACTGAGCACTCAGTAAAACTTGTTAAAATACCAAGATAAGAGTTTTCATCTAGCATTTTGGCCCTCTCTTGGGTTCTTTGTGAGTGAGGGGATTGTGTTTCCACTCCTGCCATCCATGTGTGACAAACTTTAGAAGAAGCCTGGTCTGTAAATCATATTCTCATTTATATTCATAGCTTCATAAATTCTAAGGCCAAGATGTCTATTATCATAATCTAGTCTTGCCTCCTGAATAGCACAGCTATAGAGTTGCTCTCAGTGATTTCTGCATTAAAGCCATAACTTGTGCTTTAATGTGGTTCTGTCAGTGTGCACTGTAATAAATACTGAACTTCTCATTGACACAGATGGAGATTTTTGTTGTTTGATAGGTCAGGATCATGCATTATCAGGAATCTGAAAGTCCTTCAGGGTGCAGCTCTGATTTCTTCTTTTTGGACACTGTGTTAAAAATTTAAAATGGAAAACACTAAACATGCCTAAGCTGGAGGTACATCAGAATTTGCTGAGAGAGTCTTTTTGCTGCCTGCTGCAGTTTCAAGGCGTGCAGGACTTGCTGTGTGTCCTCAGCTAAGGAAACCTGACATTTCTGGATATTTTGCCTCTTAGATATCTTCTTCCTGCTCCATCATGTCTCTTGCAAGGAGTGTCTTGGGGTTTGCAAGTATAAATTGAATATACATAATGCTCTGCAGCTAGTAAGTGTTTAACTAATGAGTCTGCAAATTCCAAGAGTTAGGAAGTGTTATGTGCTATTCAAGCATCAGAATTAATCAGCCATGGATTGATTTATGTCCCTAATGGATTACTAAGAGGTTGAGTTATTGCTGTTTGGTAGCCCAGTGCAGATTCCTCTGATGGGCTGGAATATGAAGGAGTCACATTTTCCCTGTATGTATTTGCAGGTGTCACTCACCTGGTTTTATTGCAGTTCTTGCTCAACTTGGCAAGAAATTTTAGAGGGATTGCAAGGTAATAGGAGAAATTATTCAAAGACTGAAGCAGATAAAAACACATAAACTATGTTATACAAAAGTGAACTTTTGATGTAGGCTGTGGTGCTGGGAAGCTCTTTGAGTGGTGTTGGAGGAGGGGTGAATTTAATGGGAAAAAGAAATTGCAGCAATCCAAGGTAGGTGTGGAGGGAAGATGCCTCTGGAACCACAGGAAACCCAGAATATATTGGCAGCAAGAAAGAAGGGAACTGCTGAAAGGTAAAAAGAAAGAAAAAGAGTTGTCCCAAACAGAGCAATGGCAGAGAGGTAAGAGAAGGCAAAGGCCTGCACTTAGAATTGGAATTCCTGTAGACCCAACTGCTCATTCCATAATGCCTTCAGTGGGGCCAGCCCTTGGTTTAGGGGAATAAATGGATGAAAAAATAATGGCAAAAGCCAGTTTGATCGTTTCAGAGTGTTCTTTCAGTCAGGATTTTAAAACTACATGAGGAAGAGGATCTGAGTTTTGGGAGTGTGCTGGTGGTTCTGGCCCCAAGGGAGAGGATTTTTTTCTTAACTGGCATTAAGACTTTGACTGCAGTGCAGCACGACAGAAATTGGTGGTTTTGGGAAGGGAGATTTGTCTTGCAGTGTTCTAGTGAAGCAAAAGAAAACAGTGCCTTGTTTTTCACAGCATGATGCTGCTACCAGAGCCTCAGTGCTACCTCACCATTGTTACTGAATTTCTCAGTCACATGTCAGGAGAAATCAGGAATGTGAAAGTCAACAAGTAAGATCAAGTTCACTGAGTAAATAAAAAGTATGTGCTTATCAGCAGAGATCTTCCACAAGTATGTACAGCTCAAAGCATGGGCAGGATGTCTCACCAAGTGACAGCTGTAATAAAAGGAAAGTTAAAAAATTCACATCGTTCTCTGCTCATCTGTTGCTGATAAATTTGTCAGTCTCTCACAACATACTCTTTGTTGTCACTTCATCACTTTAAAAGCTATAAAGTTGTATAATGGACATCATTGTAGGCTGGGATGATAAGAAGGGGGAAGGAAAACAACTTTGTTTCTGAACTGGAGCCAGTGGAAGTGTTAGGCAAAGTCTGTGTGTTTGTTAGCTGAGGTTTGAGCTGGCCTCCTGGAAGGTCCTAGATTGAAGAAATCTGATTTTCTATAAGGTGTGCTTGGAAAAGAATTGGTGGAAGGGGCTTTGAGATGCTCTTGGAAGATTTAACCTGACAAAGTGAAAATGGTATGTGAGAATGGATTCATTTGCCTTTAAAGGTTTGAACTAGGAACAATAATCTGTCTTGACCACAAAGAGAAAGCAAATCCTTGAAACACTGGCAAAGAGGAGGGGCTGTGTGAAAGTGCTTTCGAATGGAGTTGAGGGGTTGAATTTGGTTAAACCAGTGGGGCTGCAGGCTTTTGACAAATTTGCTGGGTGTATTTGGTGCTCATTTTGTTCAGGTACCTCTAGCACAGCCAAAAGATCAGGGAGATGTAGAGATGCTGCCTGGTGCTTGCTTGTGCTGCAAGATGAAGCTTCAGATTTTAGTCACACATCACAATGAAAAAGGGAAGCATGAAGTAATTTTTCATTGCTCATTAAAACAATCTCTCAGAAAATGACAGAGCAGTCTTCCATTCCTCCCCTGACACCTCTGATAATACAATGAGATCACCCCTTTATCTTTTTTTCCTGTTATCCTTTTGGATAATAGTTGCAGTTGTAGAGTTACAGCAAGCTTGGAGAAAAATTCAAGGGGGAAAAAAATGATCCTGTGGGGGTTGGGATCTTTTAACATAATGAAACTCCAGCAAACAAGGCCAGTACTTGCAAGCTGAGTTACCTACAATTCTGTTTATTTTTTTTAATGTAGAAATTGTCATCTTAATTAGAAATTCTTTCTGAGATGCAGAGTAACTTTTGAATGTTTGAAAAAGTTTTGAGGCAATCTTGGGAAGTTGGTACTTAGTTTTTCTGCAAACTAGGCCATTGATCAGGGGATTTTAATATGGGATAAGAAAAATAACTATTACTTGGATCAAAGTGGCCCAGGTTTAGTGAAGAGCTAACAAGGGAGGGCACTGTACCTGTCTGGAAGCAGTCGTAAAAGTAGGATATTAAAATATATTTTTGTGTATTGCAAAGGTAGAGAAATAAATTGGGCTATGAGTGGAGCCAGTGATTGAAGCACCATTGCTGGAGATCTTTTTAATGGGCCTGGAGGATGCATTTAGGAGAGCCAAAAAAGGAGGGGGAGGAGAGAGCAAATGACTTGGAGCCCCTTTCTGCTGTGGGCACTGAGGGGTTCCTACAGACAGCTTGGGAATTGCTGTCCCAGTCATTCCAGAGCAATCTGTGATAATGTCCTCCCCAAAAATCCCTGCTGTGCCCTGCATGCCCTCAGAGCTGAGGGGTGTGATGTTAATAACTCCTGATATTTTAATAACTCCTGGTACTCCCTGTGCTCACAGCAGCTTTGCCTCATTTAAGGCTTGGGCTTCAGCTTTGCTTGGTGGTACAAATGGATTTACATGGAGAAATCCTGGAATCCCAGACTGGTTTGGGTTGGGAGGGCCCTTAAATCCCACCCAGTGCCACCCCTGCCATGGCAGGGACACCTTCCACTGCCCCAGGCTGCTCCAAACTGGCCTTGGACACTGCCAGGAATGGGGCAGCCACAGCT
The DNA here is from genome assembly GCF_036417665.1 of Passer domesticus. Taxonomy (NCBI): domain Eukaryota; kingdom Metazoa; phylum Chordata; class Aves; order Passeriformes; family Passeridae; genus Passer; species Passer domesticus. The sequence continues at coordinate 60,141,781 of NC_087480.1, forward strand.
TTTCTGGGAATTCCAGCCCAGCCAGGAATTCCTTCCCAATATCCCATCCATCCCTGCCCTCTGGAAGCCATTCCCTGTGTCCTGTCCCTCCAAAACATCACTGGATTTCCCTGCAATCATCATTCTGAGTTTTGGAGGGTATTTTATTGAAGCTAATGAGACATTTTCAATGCATCTTGTTTTGTTTTTTGACTTTTTAGGATGTGAAATGTAAAGCTGACACGCCAGTGGTGGCAGATGAGCAGGAGACAGAGGAGCAGCTCCCAGAAAATGTATGTGTGTTCAGGAAAATGTTGTGTCTTCATGTTAACGAGCAAAGGAGAGTTCTGAGGGCTTGATTTGGTTAAAGACTGAGTGATTCTTAGGGGGAAGGGATTAACCGGGGAGACATTAAAATAATTTTATTGGTGGAGACATAAAAAATGACTGCTTCTCTTTGAATGTGTGGGAATTGGTTGTTTTCCTCCTGTTGATTTGCAGGATTTAGTGAGGCACAGTGACCTCACCACACCATGGTGACTGGTAACTGATCTCTCTTGCTTCTGCCTTGCTTTCAGGTCCTCAGCCAGATCAAGCAGCCCAAATCTTCCACGACAGCCCCAGGGAGCTCCCAGGAGGTGCCCCTGGAGCCAGCCCCTCCTCACCTTTCTCCAGAGCCAGAAGTCACCAGCCGTGGTAGGAACCAGTGATTTTGCCACAATATTGTGTATTTTTACTACCCTAACCCAAAATGGGTGTTTTCATTTTGTTTTCCAGATAACTTCTGCTGAAGTTTTGTTCCTTTGAACATCCAGTGACCTATTCTCAGTTATTTCATAATGTGTTTGTATTTTTCTCTCCTGTCACAATTTTTGAGAGCTTGGAGGTGTCTTCACTTGTTTTTCTTGACTTTTACATAGGAAGATGATCTTATTTTTGATTGAAATAGACAATTTGGGACATGCTGTTCATTCCATGGTGCTGGAATATGGCTTTACCTTGCCTGAAAGGAATACCCCTTTCCACCATGATCTGAATTGCAGAGGTGAAAACTGAATTAGGTGTCCCCCCAGGCTTTTACTGCCAGCATTTATTCCCAGAACTCAAGTCACTCTGGTTTAGAGACTTCAGAAGTGACTCAGAGTGGCCCTCTAGTTCAATTTTATGAAGGTGAAGAGCAAGAAAAAAAGCTAAATTAGCTGTTGTCACACCATTCCTTTGGTGGTTCTCATTTTCTTATTGTCTTGTGTGACTGAATTCTTGCCCTTGTGATGTTCCCAGGTGTCTTCCCACCTCCACTGCCTGTGGATCCAGCCACTTGTCCCATAGTTCCAGGGCAGGAGATGACCATAGAGATCTCCAAGGGTCGCTCAGGCCTCGGGCTCAGCATTGTTGGGGGCAAAGACACTCCCCTGGTGAGTTTCTGTTGAAATAATGTTTGCTGCAGGCAGAGACAGAGAAAACATGGAAAATAATAATGCCCTTCTTAGGTAATTGCTCTAATAAATTGTGAAAAACAGGGAGGACAAGCCAACTATAACCTCCAATAAAAAATTGGTGATTTTGCCTTGTGTCAGATCAGGTGATGCTCCTGTTTAAGGTGTTTGTGTTTCAGTAGTTTTTCTGCTGTTGTCAGAGGTTGCAAATGTGTTTTATTTTATTTAACCGTTGTGAATCAGGAGTTGGAATGGCTGGACTAGAAATTAATGTTGCAGTGGTAGAGCTGTCTCAGCAAGGATAACACCTCTGTCTTGAGAGCAGAAATGCTCAGTAGCTGTTTAAACAAACTGTGATTCATCTGCCTGCCAGCAAAAGCCCTTGCAGAACAGAGGTAAACCAAAGGTAATCTTTTATTGCTTTCTGTGAATTTTGGCTTAATCTGCCTCCTTGATATGCTGTTTTTTTAAAAAATTATCTTCAGATGAATTAAAATGTATCAGTTCAAGCGTGAGCTCAGCAAATTAGTGATGCTAAATCCCCATAAACCCCTCTCTGCCTCTGCTCTGGCTGTCTCCTCTCCACTTCCCATTTGAGAGACGCTTTGCTGCAGTGTAAGAGAAGCCAGATTGGGTTTTTTAAAATGTCAAATTCAGTTCTTTCAGTCAACAAGTCTCTGTTGCAGAGGTGTCTTTGCTGGGTTCTCCTCAATTCCCTGACACTGAGACTCTTCAGGCAGTGGAACTGCTCTGGTACATGCAGTTTTTGCCCAAAATATCACAGTGGTGCATCATTAAGCATCAAAGTGTCAGCACGTACAGTTGCAATGTAGCAGTCTTCTTCTAGGGTAAAAAAAAAAAAAAAAAAGTAAAAAAATTGAAAGGAAATCAAAAGGAAAAAGAAAGTTTTCTTTTCCAGAGTGTGGGCTGGATCTTTTACAGCATTAAAGCTAAAATTGGAAAAATTTCAGGTTTTGACCCCATTTATCCCAGTCTCCAGTTTTGTAGAGCTGGGTTGAATTCCTTTGTTTCCCATGGAGATGGAGCTGGGTTAGTTTTCACTCTTTCCAGCCATGCACAGCTTTGCCCCCAGTCCCCTTTTTTTTGTCAAGCTCCTCAGTGTTGAGTAAATTCAAATAAGTTGCTCGGTGTTAGTCATCTCCCTGCTTTTTCATTTAGCTGGAATTTGGAAATAATACATGGCAGTCTGTCAGATGCAATATTCTGTGTGTCTTTAATGAGATTTTAATATAAATAAATGAAAATTGTAAATAACTGCTTTACAGAGCAGATGAGAAAAACGCAAAGGGTTTTAGTCTTTAAATTGAGTAAATGGTTTTGGTTAAGTATTATGCTTTCATTAGTTTATTCATTAAAGTGTCCTCCCAGGAGTTGATTTTAAAAGTCTGTGCATGAAGGGAGGGAGGTCCAACTCCCCACTTTTCAGATCCTCAACTTACAGGACTTACCCAAAATGAGTCCCTGTTTCTTCTCATAATTCTGAATCTGCTCATTGAAAGGCAAGAAATGGTGTTTCATAGGAAACAAGGTGCTTTTGGGAAACCACAGCCTAACCTGATCATTTGCCATGTGCACAGAGCCTCTCTGGGATTCTCCATAACTCCCTGCTCCAAATCAGCCCCTTCTTCTCAAGGCAGGAGCTCAGAGCTGTGGCCACAGCTGGTGGGATCCCAGAATCCTGGAAGAGTTTGGGTTGGACACCTTAAAGTTCCTCCACTTGCAGGGAACCTCCCATTTTTCTGTCTTCTGATCTTCTCCAAATTACTTTGATACTTTGATACCTTCTTTTTTTGGGTTGTGGTTTTTTGTTGGTTTTTTTTTTTTGCCCTGGAGTCAGAAAACCTTTTGTAAAGAGTTGAAACAAAGTTCACATGACATAATGAGGAGTAAAAGCAAATACTGCTCAGGGCTGTTGGAAAGTTTCTGTCTTTCTGAGTTTCATGGCTTAGAGAGAAATAGAGCAAAACAGCTCCGTGGAGCTGATGGATGGATGGATGATGGATGGATGGATGGATGGATGGATGGATGGATGGATGGATGGATGGATGGATGGATGGAGTCTTGCTCTCTGTCATTTGGTTTTAACTCAGTTGCACACATGGACATCTTCTGTATTTTAAAAAAGGCAAGATCAAAGGAGCTCGTCACTCCTGGAGGTCTCGTGTGGCAGAAGTTTTGTGTCCAAGATTCACTGTTTGGTGCAGTGCAGAGAAATGAGGATGACCTGTAATTGGCTTCAGCAGAAGTGCCCACAAAGCCCTGAAGGACATGAACCCCAGCTCCTGGGATCTCAGAAGGAATTTATCAGCTTGGGGGAAGCCAGGAATGCTGCTCAGAACATGGCAAGCCTGTAAGGGCCTCACCCATGTTGTACTAAAACCTTCTTGATCTAAAAATGCTGAGCTGAGGGTGCTCAACAGCAGCTCACATGGGATGGGAAAGCTCTCTCAGAATATTTTATATCTTCCTTGAGCACAAGATGTACAGGCCCAGCTTTTAGAATAATAAATCTGGCAGCCAGGGACAGGCTGCTTCAAAATGAAATATAGAGTGCAACTTTTAAGTCATAACCTCAGGAATCTCATCAGGAATCACCAAGTAGAGACTTGAAAAATACAGCCTGTGAGTAGGGAGGTTAATTTGTTCAGGAGGTTGGAGAGTGATGTCTTAACCCCTGTGAAATGTTTTTTGGTGAGGAGATGACCATCCCCTTAAACTGCAAACCCTTTCCAGTGATGTATTATAGACCAGGGCTGGGGCTCTGTGCCTGGGGAGCTGGAAGGATGTGCTTGCAGGAAAGGCATGCCCAAGGAAGGGTTGTCCTTGGGAGTTGTCTTCATGCTGTTGATCTTCAGACTGCTCTGGAGCACCTCTCTTTCATTTCCCTCTAAGTGCTGATTTTTTATAAGGTATTTTTTTTCTTCACTCACTTTCATTTCACCTTCCCACGTACCCCTGAGAGAACACAACACATGGCCTCTGCTTTAAAGCAATTAAAGTGCAGAGTGGAGCTGGCTGAAGCACAGGGCTCTCAGTTTTTGATTTTTTTCTTTTTTTTTTTTTTTTTTTGGTTGTAGTCCAATCAAACTTGTAAAAGTAACCTCAGAGTGGGAATTTAAAACAGGGGGAAAAAAAAAGAAGTGTTTTCAGAAACATCCCCAAAATGAGGTTTGAGGCTCCCCAGGACACCCATGAGGTTTTCATCCTAAATCCTCAGAGAACAGGGCATCGAGGAATTGTTTTGAATTGTTCTTATCCAGGTGGGATGAGGGCTTTGTCCAGAGAGGCTGTGGGTGTTGAGCAGGGCTTAGATCAGCCTGGCCTAGTGGAAGGTGTCCCATGGCAGGAGATGGGCTCTGAGGTGCCTCCCAACCCAAACCATCCCACCATCCTCTGAAATCCCAGCCCATTATCACCCCAGAGAGGGTGAATGCTGCCCACTTAACAACTTGCAATGATTTTCTGTAATCCAGGATAGTGAATTTTCAGGGATTTGATTCCTGGCAGCACATGGAAGAGGCGCTGCTCTAAGATAGAAACATTTTCTCTGCAGGGTGGGGGCACAGCTCTGCTGCCAGCTGAATAATTTAGTGATGGTCGAGTTGATTAGTGGTGGTTATTGACTCTGGCTTTGCTGCCTGGGTGAGTGAGACACTCAGACGTGCCAGAGGGCATTCAGCAGTTTCAAGGCTGGTTTGGGGATGTTCCTCCAGGCGAGGTTAGAGAACCTAGGAGGGAGGAGGGCTCAGAGGCTCAGCTGGGGCTGGAAATCACTTCAAGTAATTGCTGAAGAGGTATAAAAGATTATTGCAGGGTCTGTAACTTAGGGCTCTCTGGAGGTGGAGTAGGGGGTGGTCATTATCTCAGCCTTACACAGAAAGGAAGAAAAATATGCTTTATGCTGTGTGGTTTTTGTTGTAAACAACATCAAACCTCTTATGCAGGATTTTTTATACTGGGTTGTCTGCTTTGAATGTGGTAAATTTTCTTCTTGTACTTTTGCTTTCAGCTGACTTTAATAAAAAGCATTTTTAAGGCAATTAACAAACTTTAAAGTACTCCATCTGTAAAATAAAGTGATCCACAAAGGCAGGGAAGTGGAACATGAAAAATACCAGAATATTCCTGTGCTCAGCTAACAGGAGTTGGTGAGAGCTGGGGAGCAAAAATATTCCCTGATTACCTGGATTAGCCCAGAGGCTTTTCTGGGAGCTTCCTGAGGGTGGGATGCAGTTTGACAGAAGAATATTTAGACTCATTCTGTCAGTCCAGGTGAGTCATCCCTTGAATAAACCCCATCTGTTGAGGAAGGGCAAGGGAATAATCAGGAAAACTGTGACTTGAAGCTGCAGCTGTTCAAGCCCCGGTGTTTGCCCCTGGAGCTGCGAGGGATAATTACCCTGTGAGGGCTAATTACCCTGTGAGGGCTCTGTGCTGCCAAAACCAGGCTGTTCCTGCTCCAAAGCCAAGCCTAGAGCTCAGCTTTGTGCCCTGCTGCAGTTGGCAGCAGTGGGGACCTACCTGAGCTCGAGGGCTCTGGGGCTGCTGTGTCACTGAGCAGGCTCTCCCTCAGCTGAGCCTTCATCCCACCCTCCCCACTTCAGTTGTGTTGAAATCCAGGCAAAAATATCTTTATCAGGTACAGTCAGACAGCATCTGAGCGATTGCTCAGACATGCAGGGCAGCCAGGACTGAGAGTGCTCTGGTGAAATGTGCTCACCTTGTAACTACAAATGAGAAGGGGGATATTGGCCTCTGGGGAGGCTCCAGCAATATGTGGGCTGTAAGATGCTGCTGCTGTTAAATCCCCCACACAATGATTGGAACAATGGGATGAGAAAGGGGAATGGCAGCCCTGAGTGTTTAATCGTGGTTTGAGTATCCAGAGGGAGAGCCTGTGGTTGGGAGAGGCAAAAATGCAATCCCTCCTAAACCCCTAAACCTTTGCCCACGTTCATAAACCAGAAGGCAGCTTAATGACAGGGTGGTCAATGCAGCTAGCTTGAGATTGTGAGGCATGGCTTTGACTCCTGCTTGGATAAAGCTGGAGTGGAGTTGGGGGATTCATCATCATTCCAGGAGGACGCTGGCTCGCGGGAGCATGACAAACCCAAGCTGCTTGTACAGGAGTTGTCACAAAAGGGAATTAGGGCAGTAAGTTTTGCAAATCATGTCTTTGATGGGTCTTTGGCAAGGGTTTAGCTGATGGTAGGGCTCGCTTGCATAGCAGGGCCTTGCTTGAAGGAGCTGCTGGAAGATTTACATTCTTCCAGGAATGTAAATCAACCATAAAATTGAGGCTAACAATATACAAAAGCAGCAGGACCTGTCAGGATGGGCTTCAGGAGGATCCTGGCTGCTGCTGGCTGGAACCCCTGGCTTTTGGCTCCCTGTGTCACACACATCCAGCACCTCATGCATTCTTTATAACCTGTGCTATGCTCTGTACACTGCAAACTCTCCTTTTTTGGTAACTTAATAAAATAATGAGAGTGAGAGAGTTAAGGTTTTAATATGTCATTCTGTGTTTTATTATTCCCTCTAAAATGAGCATGTATACTTTTTGAAAAACTTTGGTTTGCTTTGGCATGTGATTCACAGGAACATAGCTCTTTCTATCATTCTGACTTAAGTCATATATTTTTACACTAAACATCTTATTACCTTAGTTTTATTATTTCAGAATCAAAGGAGAGCTTGCAAATGTCTATGACTGCAGAGCGAAGGAATGTTAATGAATAGTGCCATTGAATTTTCAGGTTTTAGCTTTTCTGATCTTAGAGAATATAACTGTAAGCAAAAATATTATGCAAGCTGAATAAAATTTAAATAAATAAGGACCAGATGTAACTATAGGGGCCTATAAAATGTAATACAAATACTATCCACTTCCTTAAAATAAATCTGTATTTTAGTATGAAAAATTATATTCATATTGATATTGTGGATTAATCTTTTTTATGAAAGTTGGCAAGTGAACAGCACCTCTTGCAGGGGCTTGTTCTTAAATGGGAAACAGACCCTTTGTTTTGACCTTGAGCAGGGCAGTCTCTGGGTCTCGTGCAACGTGAAGCATTTCTGCATTAACACAGTAATACCTTTTTACATTCTGCAGCCTGTTTTACTGCAGCAGTGTTTGCCTTAGGATTTGGGGTGCCTGCTAATGGTTTGTGCACGCCATTTGTGCAGAACCCTGCAGTGCCAGAAGGAGGCATTTGCATGAGATAAACCCCTCTGAGATGTCAAGTGATTTGCTTGGGCTTGACCTTCACCCTCCCTTGCTGCAAAGTTATCTTGGAGATTCCATTTGGGTCTGCAAATGGAAGATCAGAGATCATAACACAACTGCTGTCATTTCCTCTGCCTGCAAGTAACCAGCAGCTGAGTTTATTTTAACTACTGAGAGGTTCCTGCGTGGGGTTAATTCTCCAGTGAAACTCACTGTGCAACCAGTTGATTTCTGCTTTTATCTGGGAACCAGCCTGTAAAAAAATGAAATTTTACAATTTTACTGCTCTGGACAAAGCATTGAAGAAGTTGAAAAGGAAATAACTGACAGTGTTGTGCTTGTCCTCAGAAAGAGATAAATATCAATCCCTGATCCTGCACTCAGCAAAAAACCCCTTGCAGTGTTATTACCCTTAATAATGCTAATTTAGTGTAACATTTGTAGCTCTGTAGGAAATCAGTTGGAAATGTGTAATGCTAGCTTGGGAAAACACAACTTGTCAACTAAATCAGAAAAACATCTTTTCCAGAGCGTGGTTTTATACGTAGTTTACTTTCTATCTTCCTGAGGAAAAGTGCAGAAAGCTCCATTCCCTACACCAAATATGTGGTTATGGCTGGTGGTAGGTTCATTCCCAGGGGTTCTGTGCTGATTATTGCAGTCCTCAGTGGTTCAGGTGCCTTTGATCCTGCCCAGGTCATGGCTGGAGCTCGTGGGCTGAAACAGCTCAACAAAGACAAGCCCAAGGTTCAGCTCAGTTCAAGCAGCAGGACTTGCAGATGTTCAGAGCTGTGCAGGTCTCTCTTTACCACAATCTGGACCTTCTTCCTTGTCAAATCCAGCCAACACCAGGAATGTGGAGATTTCTCTGCTCCACTTCTTTTGAAATCACCCCTTTTGCACGCTGATCCACCTTTATCACAGGATGCAACTTCATCAAAATATCCTTGGCGCTTAATATCTGTGCCTCCTGCATGTCTTGTGTCCTGTTCCTCCCTCGCCCTGTATTCCCAGCATTCCCAGGGACAGCCTGGGGGCTGTTTTTCGGTGGCTCTTCAGGTGAAAGCTGCTTCTTGTCCTGCTGAAGAGCAGCTGCACAGCAGAAAAGAAGCTCTGGACAGACTGGCTGAGGAGCTGCAAACTTGCAGGAAACGTGTGAGCAGCCCAAGCCTAAAGCCAGCAGCTTGTGAGGCTTTCTCACCGTGGTTTGTGCTCCTGCAGGCTTTTGAGGATCACTTGGTCAGTGATTTTCCTGAATGGGATGCTGACTTCACCACCTTCCTCCCAACGGCTCGGTCAGGGCAGTGCTCTGTGGTCCTTGCCTGGGGTCTCTGCCATGCCAGTTCTTGACATTTAAGATACAAAGATTAAGCTGTCAGTCTGGCTGAATTAAGTGCTCAGAGTTAACATGTCTGTTTGTGCCCTTTGCTGAGGGCTGAGTGTGATGTTCTTCCCCTCACGGGTCTCTGCATCATTACAAATCAAGCAGAAAAATATCCACAGCCTGGGGGAGGAGTTGAGGTCCAACTCCCTGGGAGTTCAGGGTTCTTCCCCTCCTCAGATGAAGGGCAGTGCAGTGCAGACCATGCTGTGCACGTGGTACCAGCTTTATTTTCCAGAGGTGGGTGCTAATTTCTGTCAGGCACCTTGCCCTCACTGTTTATTGTTCACTCTGCACCAGCTTTGCCCTTGGAGGTATTGACCAAGAGGCTCTATGAGCTTCTCCTGCTTCTCTGCCTTTACTTCTACAGCCAAATCCTCATTTTTCTCCCTGCTGTGCCTTCCCTTTGCTCCCCAGCTGTGCAGGTACAGTGATATTCTCAGTCACAGCAATACTCTGCTGGTGAGGGCTGTACCTGTCCCACATCTTCAGCCTGAACCCTACTAAACACCTTTTCTTTGTGACAGGTCTGGTGACCATTTCTGCTGCTTAACTGGTTTGAGGCACATCATATCCCAACCAGCTGTGCTTTTGCGATATTTGGGATCCATTCTGGCTTGCAGGGATTTTTGTGGCTGTGCAGGGCTGTGTCAGTGCATCCAGTTCATTTCCTTGGGCTGCAGGCCCTTCAGCACCAACATTTTTGAGCCCAGGATGGTAATCTCAGCAGTAGCAGGGAAATTCCCTTCACATCTGTCCTTTTTTCAGTGTTTTCATGGTTGGACAGTCTCAGTTTACACCTGCCAGCATGGACTTTGTTTAGCATGGAGAAGCACAGTTTGCATGGCCCAGCTCATATTCCGCATCCTTCCGTCCCGGCAAGAACTGCTCAGCTCTGCATTAATTCCCCATTTGTGTAATGCTCCCAGACTGTTCTCTGTCAAAATATACAGAGATTAAAGCCCCAGTTTGTTGAATGGATTTGTAAACTTTATGAAGTATGTGCTTTCAGCAGCTGGGTATCTTTTTTTAAACAAGTGTGTTCTTGATAGGGGAGTGTTTTTATTTCCCCTCCTGCACGAACAGTTTTTGTGACTCTGCCAAGCTCCACCATGGAGAGCCATAATCTGTATGAAACTGATGGTGAAAGGAGGTGGGGAGGGATGGGAAAATCTGTCCAGAGTCACCATGAATTCACAACCTCTAGCTGAACATTGACACCACTTTCTCTTCATCCCTCTTGATTGATTGATTTTGAACTACGTAGGCTTTGGTATCAAGCACACATTTAATTTGAACAGGAGCTGCAGATGTCCAGAAACCAAAAGCTATCCTTTAAATAAATGTATTGTTTTAGTCATAATAGATTCTGGTTTTTTTCTGAGAGACTGAGAGGAGTGTTTCTGCTTCACTCCATGCCTGTTGATAGACTCATTACAGTTTGGGGTTTGGTTAGATGGCTGGAGTATGACATCTAATAAATGCATAAACTCCTTTAAAATACTGATATGATTAAAAATGTTCACTCACATCAGTAGTTTGTATTTTAGCGATTTGTCATGGATGGTCAAAACTAACAGAGTCTTATCCAGATCCCACTAGGTCCAGTGGAAAAAAAAATTACTTCTGGGTTAAGTGCTTTGAGCTGATCCCAGGAGTATCAGAGGAAAGAGATGTTTGCCATGCTTCATAAGCTAAGGAAAACTAAAACTGACATTTATGCCTATGGACTATTTAGAAATCTTTACAGTGCATCATGGACACGTAGCTCTGTTCTGTTTTTAATCGATTTGATAAGCCTGGTTCAGCTACACTACTTTAAAAAAAAACCCCTGCTTAAGAAAAACAGTGTGTTGGCAGATCAACAAGATGTTTCCTTCTGCAGGGTAGGCACAGAGCGAGCAGGAATGTACCTTTTCATGCCATGTGTATTTTTAGTCTTGGGTCTGGCTTCTCACACATGCAGGAACCACAGTGTAGCACTGAAGTGTTGCCTTTTCAAATAGATGATGCAGATTATCCAAACTGATAACACTCCGTGGTTCCTGAGTCTGAGCCTTCGGTATGTGCAGTTTTACATTTAATAAAGCAGTGCTGGGAAAAGCTGCTAACTCCAGGTTGGTGGATGTTTTAAAAGCAACCACAGATGGAAAACAAACTTAGAGAAATGTGATTGAAAGGTCCTTGCTCAGAGGTTAGGAAATATGAGATTAAATCCAGTCTGAAAAGGTTTGATTTGACCATCCTGTGTACATGCCCAATGTGTGCTATTCCATGGTCACACTGCCTGTTTTCTACCAAACTCCTGGTCATCCACAGCCCTGGTGTGTCCCAGGTGAAAGATGTCCCTTAACAAACTGGTCAATATTTTGTGTTCTCTCATTGGCCACTTCTCCCAGGCTGAAGTCTCTTGCATTGCTCTGGAGTAACACTATCATTTGTAAAGCAAAGGTGAAAAATACCTCAACCCCAAACCAACCAACCACAACCCCACAACAACCCAAACCTCAGGGAGAAGATGGACGTGCCTTTGTTGCTCTATTCTGTTAGTATTTGTTGCTTCAGTTATTGCAAAAAAACCCTGCAGTTGCCAGAGGTGTATATATATATCTATATTTTATTTTATTTTTTAATCAAACCACTCTTTTGATTTTCTTAATTACTTGGTACACAGTTCATAGTTTCCCCTTCATTTATGCAGATTGAAATCTCTTTTCCCCCCATCTGGAACTCTTGTATCAGCTGTAAAACATTTGTGGTTGCAATCCCCCAGGTTTTTATCAGGGACTGGTGTCCATGGATCAGAGGGAACCTGTGGCAGTGGTGCTGTGCTCCAGCAAGTCCCCATCATTAAATAAGCTGTAGTGGGAATGAAAGGGAATTGTGATCTGAGTGTCGTGATCTGAGCGTTGCCTGAAGGGCATTGGAGTTTTGTTTTGTTTTTTGTTTCTGTGCTGGGAAAGGATCATGGAGCAGCACGGCCAGGGGGTGAATTGGTGATGAGAGATGTACCTAAGAGTGTTCTCCAAACTTGGAGAACTCCAGGCTTTTCCTACCCAGCATCAATTCCTTGCCCCTGCTCCATCCCACAGCAGGGTTCCCCGTGCTCCAACCTCACCAGCTTTTCTTGGGAGCTCTGTGGGAAAGCTCCTCTTTGGCTTGTTCCTGTTGGTGAGGGGCTCCACAACAGCAGGGGGTGTTTGAGAATGGGTTATCCAGGACCTACGTGTGGAATTAAATAAAAATCACCACATGTTTGCCCAGAGCCAGTGCTGGAGGCTCAGCTCTGAGGCTGAGGAGAGGAGCAGGTTTGGCACACAAAAAGGAGCATCCCATCCTGCAAGATGAAGCACTGTAAAAGGATGCTCACCTATATATTTTTTAAGGAAAAAAGAAAAAAAAAATAAACAAACCAGAACAATGCAAAGGGAAAGCACCAGCAAGAGAACAGTATGTTCTTTGTAATGCTTTTTCTTTGGGGACATCTATTGCTGGCAGTAAGATTAAATCACTGAAACCTTCCCTGAAGCTACATCTGCCACTGCCTACATTTTCCAACCTCAGTAATAAACTAACATTTGCCATTGTTCCTTTCTTCTGGATTTCATTTCTTACAGATTTAACCAGTGCTATTTACCACAAGGCATTCAGCTCTTGCTTAAAGCTGAGGTCTATGCCAAGTCCCTAAAAATATTCATAGCTCCAAAGAATCTGGTTTTAAATAATATCATTAAAAGTAGACTATATTAATACTACAGTTCACACTGAGTTCACGTGCTGCTGATGCCAATGCATAAAAATGATGGAAGAAGCTCTAGTCAAGACTACCCTGAAGTGGGGAACAAAATCCTTTGTACCTTTATACCAGCTTTTGATTACAGGAGTCACTTTCTTATCCCAAAATACTGAAAATTTGAAAAATCTGTGTTACAGTCGTGCTTCTCCTGACTTGGAGTGTTGTGTTTTAGACTGTGGAGCTGGTGGGGAGTGTGGGGTGGGTCATGGTGGCCAGTTTGGGGGTGTTTGGGAAGCAGGGTTCATGTCTCTGCCTTCTTCCCACAGGACGCCATAGTGATCCATGAAGTTTATGAAGAAGGGGCAGCAGCCCGAGATGGCAGACTTTGGGCTGGTGATCAGATTCTAGAGGTAAATGATGTTCTCTGTGCCTGTGTTTGGTTGTGGAGAATTGTTTTCAGTTCAGCAGAGGTCCCTTGGAAGTTGAATAGGATCCGTTCTCGAGGCTTCCCTTCTGTCACTAAGAACGTCCTGAAAAATTCATATTTCCTTATATATTCATATAAACTGAAGGTACAAATTGAGAATACATTAAATTTAATTGAGCAAGGCAGTTCTTGAATTACATAGTTCAGCTGTCATGTCCAATAGCTTGGTATTATTCATCTCTTTAATCTTTCATTCGGAGGCCTGCGCTTCCAGCACCACTCCCTTATCTCTGCTCTGCCTGAAATCCAAATATTGAGCTGGGACAACATGGAGTGAGCAGGAGAAGGTGGCTGTGGCATCCCTGCCAGCATCCCTTCCAGTATCCCTGTTAGCATTACCCCACAGCATCCCTGTGAGCATCTCTCCCTGCATCCCTCCCAGCTCCCCAGGCCACACTCCACTCAGCTGGGGAATGGCTGCTGTGAGTAAATGTGGTGTTTTTCCCCCAGACAAGCAGGGAAAAGGTGGAGGGAAAGGGTTAAGAGAGAAGTGTTGGTCTGCAAATGAAACTTGCGTCAGGCAGGGGTTCAGTGCAGCTGCTTTGCAGCTCTGCTGTCAGCTCAGGACAAATTCCCAGCATGGCCATTAAGGCCTCGGTGTGTAGGGTTAGGAAAATAGCAAGGGGTACTTGGGGAGTTGTCTTTACAGCTCTTGCACTGCAAATATTTTTGTTAGCGTTGAGGCCGAATGTTGTTTTGGTTTTATAAATAGTGGGGTATTAACAGAGCACAATAATTAGGGGGTAAGAATGGAGCAGGTTAATTAATTCTTCTCTGGCCAAACAGGAAAGTGCTAATGTTTGTGAGCCATAGTATTGTTATTATTTCAGCTTTTAAAAGCTGTATTAATCAAAAAGATGACTGAATTGGTTTCAGATTAGTGTGATAAAGCACACACAGATGCCCATGTCAAGGAAAATACACACTTATAAACAAATGTGTGCAGAGTTGGTACAAAAGAATATAGAGAATAAAGATTAGCCTTAATTATCTTAATGTAAAATTAGATATTATTGTAGTGTTGCATATCTAGAAATTCTGAGAAATATTTTCATAGCCTTAAAACTCATGGAAGTAGATTAACATTTGTGGTTATTCTGTTGCAGTTCATGCTGCTTCCTAAAGAGACTTCAAAAATGTCTAAGTATTGATATGTTTTGGTATGAAGAAATAAAAGATGATTTAGTTGACAGAATATTGGCAAACACCTTAAAGGGCACTTGTGGATCAGGCTTGGCAAAATTAGATTAAGTTTCACGTTCCAATAGGGTTTTTTTTTAAAGGAACATTTAAGCAGAACTTCTTGTTCTGAAGAAACCTCCTCAGGTTTTAGTAAGAGAAGTGCAGCTGCTCCAGCAGCGGTCTGGTGTGCCATCTATTGGGAAAAAAGGAAAATCACCATTGAATACACCCTGCCTGGGATTCTCTGAGGCCATTTATTTGCTGGGATTCTCTGAGGCCATTTATTTGCTGGGATTCTCTGTGGCCATTTATTTGCTGGTGTTTCTGATGCCCTGTTTTCATCTTGATCATGTTACGGAGCTGGGGGAGAAGGGGATCTGAGTACTGAGGTACACAGGGAGCTCAAAGGAGGACATCCCACTTTGTGTAGCTGGAGAAAGAAGCATTGCTTGAGGTTCCAAAGGCTTGAGATTAAAAAAAAGGGAAGAGCACCCAAAACTTCCCAGCCCAAATGTTCTGATTGTTGGGATTTACTGCAGGCAGTGGCACAAAGCTCCGAGCTCACACTCCATAGGAAGCCCAGGATCTCCCCCTGGGAATGGGAACCCTCAATTAGAGCACCAGGGGGTGTCAAATTGACAAATGTGTGCTGTCACCCAGGGGCAGGGTGTGATGAAAAGATCATTTGTCCGTGCCATTTGGAGAGCAAACACTGATTGTTCCAGGTGAACGGGATCGATCTGCGCAGCGCCAGCCACGAGGAAGCCATCACTGCGCTCCGGCAGACACCACAGAAGGTGCAGCTGGTGGTTTACAGGAATGAGGCACACTACAAGGATGAGGAAAACTTGGAGATTTTCTCTGTAGACATCCAAAAGAAAACGGGCAGGGGACTGGGGCTCAGCATAGCTGGGAAACGGTAAGAGCGCCTCTGATCTGACAGCGCTTCCAATGGGGAATATTTGGGATTTTGGTGTGTGAACAACTGTGGCAAATAAATGGAATGTGAAATACTCCATAAGGAGCAGAATTTTATATGTAAATATCTTCCAGGCTGGAATGGGGCTGTGGTTCTGGCTCCTGTGTCAGAACAGAGCTGAGAAGTGGAGGCTGTTGCTGCCCAGGGATGCTCCGGGCGCAGAGAGGGAATCCCATGCAGAACTGGGGGCTCACTCTTCTGTGGCATCAGGGTAGCTGTGTCTCGGGGCTTTGGAGGCCCCAACCATGGCTCTTCTGGTTTCTAAATTGGGGGATAAACCTACCCTACCTCTTTGCAGAAGGGTCTGTGAGTTAGATTGATCTCATGATGGGTTCAAAGGGACCGAGGCCAGTGGAGGGTGAGGGGCTGGGTTAGACCCAAGCCCTGAGTAGTTCAGTGCCACACTGCAGAGAGCAGTCTGCAGAGCACAACCTGAGATACAGGACCACTGAGACTGGAAAAGCCCTCCAAGGTCATGGAGTCCAAACTTTACCTATGTCACCCACCCAGAGCTCTGAGTGCCACCTCCTGTCCTGCCCTGGACACCTGCAGGGATGGGGACACCAAACCTCCCTGGGCAGCCCCTGCCAATGTCTGACCACCCTTTGCATGAATTCTTCATGATGTCCAACCCACACCTCCCCTGAGGCTGTTTCCTCTTGTCCTGTCCTGGCTCCACCCTCGTGTCAGGGAGTTGTGGAGAGGAATACAGTGGGAAGTAGCAGCAGCCTAATAAAATGTGACTTTTTCTTGATACATCTCTAAACCACTGCTATTAGATCACTCAAACCAGAGCACTGATAGTTTTAATCTTCCTTTGCTAAAAGAGATTTATGGCATGACACTTGTTCAGTGTTGGAGTTGCCATCCTGCATTGCCAAAAATAATTTACTTTTGCAATTACAAAGCACCGTGTCATTATCCTGACTGCCTATGGTCAGCAGAGTTTCTGCAGCAGTTTTTGGGTGGCAGTGTTTAACCCAGGTGTTGTGAGCAGATTGTGGGGTGGGTAATTAATTTAGATTATGTAAATTACCCTGCAGATGGTAATCACAGTCTCCAGCCTTCATCCCTTTGCTTCTGAGCTGAACTTCCTGTGCTACTCCTGAATCCTTCAGAGTGGGGATCCCCCTCCTTAGAAGGATCCCAATTGCTGAAGTGTGTTAAACAATACCCAGGTATAATTCAGGGTGGGAAGTGGTGTGTCCTTCAGGTGAAGGATTAAAAAAAAATGCCATATCTTGGCATTTCAACTGGCACCAGCTCACACCAGAAATTACAGAATCATTTAGGGTGAAAAAGCCCACCAAGACCATTGAGTCCAACCTTTAACCCAACCCTGCCAGGTCCACCACATCCCATCAGGAGATAGTTTAACTCCATTACAGGCCAAACCTCAGACTTCTATTCCTATAAATGGTGTTTTCCATAAATCTTTATGTATTCTACAGTCAGAACTAGCAGTTCAAAGGGAAAGACAGCATTAAATATTAGCAAAACATGCTGTGGTTTTAAAACTCATTGATTTTTTACACAGCTGAATGAGGTGTAAAACTGGTTCTTCCTCTGCTCACAGGTTTCTTTTAATGTCTCTTAAATGCAAGTAATCTAAATTGGTCTCCCAAAGAATATTGGATTGTGTAATTAGCCATATGCTTCTTGCATTGTTAGAAATGGAAGTGGAGTGTTTATCTCTGACATTGTTAAAGGAGGAGCTGCAGACCTAGATGGAAGATTAATTCAAGGAGATCAGATTTTGTCTGTAAATGGGGAGGATATGAGAAATGCCTCACAGGAGACTGTTGCCACTATACTTAAGGTGAGTACAGAATACATTCTGAGATACTGAATTGCAGTTACTGACACTGTGCAAGGTAATTATCCTGAAGTGCTATTTACCATACACAGGACAGCTCCAGCTGATTACCCAGACAAGAATTCCATTGGAAATAACTGGGAGGTTCATTTAAAGTCACTTCTCTCTATTTCTAGGAGTTGGATGATACGAAGCAGGAACACAAAGGCACATTTAGTGTTTAGGTATTTATTTGAAAATGCAACTGTGCATCTCATATGTTAGAAAAAGACTTGGAAACAGAGGCAACACACACCAGAATTGAAATAAATCTTTGGCTTTGCTGTACTGACCTGCAGGGATAAAATGACAGCTTAAATCTGTTCCTGCACAGCTTTCCATCCTCCAGGAGTGATTTTACTCTGAAATTCTGGGACAAGTTGCCTTTTTCCATTCCTTTTTCCACGGGCTGGGGGAGTGGGCAGGGGTGGGATGGCCACGAGTGCCATCAGTGGATGCTGAAGACCCATTTCTATTCCAAGCTGTATCTGCTCCCAGGGCTTTCCCCCTGCCATCCCCACCACTGTTTCTGCACATGATTTCTTTCATTCTTCAGGGGAAAGGCTAATTGTTTCCTTGCTTTTTCCATTCAGGGTTGGTGCCTTGCCAAAAGTTTACCTATTTAAGAATTGGGAACCGGTGGTGCGAGGGTATTTTGTTAAGTTGGATCCATATGGGACAAATTCACCCTTTTCTGCAGCATTTTGCCTCTGAAGGGTTTTTCAAATGTCTGCTAAAGAGTTTGGGGCTTTTTGTTTCTTCTTCCTGAGTAAATTTGCCATCAGTTTGCAAGGGGGACATTCATACTAAATTCAGCAATCAGGAGGAACCTTCAGGACTAGCCTAAATCCACTTTTTGTATTGTCTAAATACAAGTGTTCATGTTCTGAACATTCCTTGTGGCTTTCTTCACGGACTTGTGGTGCTGAATATAAACATAATTCTCTCCAGGAGAGCGTGAAATATTATATGTCTACTTAAATTGTACATTGTGGGTTGTTTTTGTTTTGTTTTTTTTTTTCTTCTCCAAGTGTGCCCAAGGCCTGGTGCATCTTGAGCTTGGGAGATTGCGAGCTGGGTCATGGCTGTCATCACGGAAAACATCCCAAAACAGTCAGGTTAGTGACAAATTCCTCTGTTTAAGCTGGAGCTGTGCAGGGCAGAGCATGGGGATGGTGCACAGATGTGCACATGGATCTCATCCTTCCACAGACACTGCTGAGGGTGGGGAACAAAATATTTTATCCCCATAATTTTCCGTGCTGAACCGCAGCTGAAATGCTGATTGAGCAGAAGAGCTCGTTAATGTATTTATTGCTGAAGGAGTGTCTTCCCAAGACACACCAGAAATCTGTAATATTTTTATCAAGTGATGATGCCCAGAAATGTTTGGTTTGAAGACTTGCAAAAACTGCTTGAATGTATTTTCTGCAGCTGTTTTGTCTATCAAAAGGAGCTAATGAAACCAAACTGTATCTCTGCCTATCTTCCAGCAGAGCCACAGGAGAGCTGCTTTCCCCTCCAAGAAAACACAGAGCAATTTCCTGCTTCACTTGCTTTTTACCTGAAGCGAGGACAACAATTCATTTTTCAATCAGAGCAGGGCCTTTCCCCTCTCCCTGTGCCCCCCAGTCTGCTCAGACACCAATTCCTGGTGTTAAACCTGGAGGATTGCAGGGGAGAGAAACAGGGCACAGTGACTTAGAAAACTTCTTCTTAATGGGTTTTCCTTCTGAAAATCGACTTCTTTGCCACTCTATTTAAGGTGCCAATGTCTCTGAAAGAGGGGATCACAGCAGGCTGAGGCTGTGGGGGGCTTTGGCCCCTTTCTGCCGTGGGGAAGCTGCACATGAGGGGATCCAGCACTGCTAAAAGAAGGGTTTGTTTTTTGGAAGCAGAGAGGAGGAGCCATAGGAGGCTGAGGGGAGATGTGAGTTAAAGCAGGAATGTTTTTAAGGAGGTCTGTAAGGGGTCTGTCCATGAACAGCCCCAAAAAAGGTGCCAAAATTATCACAGCATGGTGTGATTTCTTCACTTCCTGAAGGGCAGCAGTGGCCCTGGCTGGCTGGAGGTGGTGAGGTACCAGGAGGGGCTAAAGCCAGGTGGGAACAGCTGGGCTAAGCCCAGCTCTAAAAATGCTGGCTTTGGAGAAACATCTGCAGTGCATGGAGCAGGCAAGGAGAGGTGAAGTAACAGAGGGAAATTGCACTGATTGCATTAAGTCAGCAGTCAGGTATTAGATTTTGTTTTGGCCATTGTATCAACATGAAGCCTTAGCAAGAACAAGGTAATCAAAAAGTGACAGCTAAAAATTACCCACCTGGTTTTACATGTAAAGCTCAAGCTGAAAGGGAAACAAAATGCCATAATATCTAACGTGGGTCTAGGTAAAAATTCAGATCCAATGACATCATCTCCCTTTTTTTGTAGCATAAGAGGCTTTTGCAGGAACCTGGTAAATCCTTTCTTTTAATACAAGAAATCCTAATCTCCTTGATGCAGAGTCGTTTGAGAGCCTTCATCTCCCTGCTCCAAAGCGACTTGGTGATTCTGAAAGCTGAATAAATGTTTCTCACCAAAACCCTTCCAAGAGTTATAAAAATCTTGGCAGATGATGCAGCAAACCAGCTTGAGTGATTTGCACAACTGCAAGCACTGCTTTAGAAGGTGCTGGCCAAGAGCATCCAGACCTTTTGTCCTCACTTGGCTTTTTTCTGGGTCCACTGCATCCCTTGAGCAGTGGAAATTGAAACAGGGCTTTCTTTCACATGCATTGCAAATGTTGTTAACTGGGCCATGAATTGGCACCCAGGGGTGGAAACTGTGCTGTGCCTGGTGTTTGTCACTGACAGCTGCACACTGGCCAGTGGGATAAATGTGTCAGGGCTTTTGAGTCACCAACTGATGAATTTTTGGGGAGAAATCTCTGCTGTGCATGGACAAGGATGGAGCAGATCTTTGTTTTGGACAAGGCAGCCCAGATGGAAAGGTTTGGCCCTGTTCAGATGCACTTCCTAAATCAATGGTTGGGTTTCCTCAAGAGGCAGAGCCTGAAGATGATGCGTCAGGTTTTGGGTTTTCTATTTCCAGACTCTGAGCTGCTTTAGTGTGTGGGGCTGGGCTTCACATGAGGGGATGGGGAGCTCTGCACAGAGCAGGGACACAAAACAATTCCTGCTCCAGCTGGGCACCAAGGACAAATGATCCCAATCCCAGCCCAGGAGCACAAAGCCCGTGGGCTGCAGAGAGAAAAACAAGCAGGGTGGGACTGCAGGGGCTGCAGTGGGGTTGGCCACTGAACTGCAATGTGCACATGGAGCAGAGCTGAGCCCAGGGAGAGACCCCGGCAGCGCTCGTGCATTTTGGGGCCATTTGGGTTCATCCTGGGGGCAGCCCTGGCTGGGCTCTGGTGCTGCCCGAGGTGGATCCATGGAGGAGATCCTTTGAATCAGTCCCTGCTTTATTCTGGAACTCTGCCCAGCCTCTGCTCCAGAGCAGCCTGCACAAGGGATCAAAGATAAAAGCCAGAAAAAGGGAGAGGGAAAAGGCAGCAGAGAGAGTTTCTCCCTTTGGAGGCTCTCCTGTGTCAGCTCCCATGTTCTTCTGGAAATGAGAGGAGGTTCCTGGGCAGGTAGAAGGAGCAGGGGCAATTGCAGTGTATTCAGCTAAAACAACAAAGATTCCTGCCAGGTGACAGGATGGGTGTCCCTGTTATCCCCCCTCATGTGAGAGAGCAGCTGTTTGTCCTCCTGGGTGCTCGTAGGGGCACCACAGGGAAGGTGCCCATCATTTCCCCTTCTCCTGAGGTGTGGAGATATCCTGGGAGCAGCTGAGAGGGAGGAACACCTAAAGTTGGCCTGAGCAACACATAAGTGTGGAGTAAGGATCTGTAGTTCTGTGAGCTGCACCACAGGATCACTGAGGATGGAAAACCCCTCTGAGACCATCAAATCCAACCATTCCCCAGCACTGCCAAGCCCAGCACTAACCCCTGTCCTGAGTGCCACGTCCACACATCTGTTAAATCCCCCCAGGGGTGGTGACTTCACCTCCATGGGGAGATTTTGGTTGGTTTCCCCTCCCAGAGGGGTTTGCACTTGCGTGGCCAATGTGGCATTTCCAGTGTGGCTGGCACAGAGCACAGCTGCACCCATCTGTCACAAGGTCTGGTTTAAAGTTCACTTTTGGGTTTTACTCACATTTTTTTCCTTTATTTTTACCCTCAGGCAAGCCAGCAGAGTGTCCACAGCCACTTCCACCCCGCGCTCGCTCCCGTGCTCTCCACCTTGCAGAACTTTGTCAGCACGAAAAGATCCTCAGCAGACACGTCCCAGAGAAGCTCAGGTACAAACTGGGCAGCTGCCAGAACAGCTGAGTGTGATTTGCTTTGTACCCTGCTGCTTTGAAAGCCAAACTGAGCACTCAAATCTGGCTTTCCTGCCCAGCCTCCCCGAAGACGCCCCACGGATGTTTTTAAGAACCAAACACTTCCCAGAAGATGACTTTATTTTTATGTCTGCTGGAGCAGGAGTGGCCCCTCTATTTTAAGTGCAGAATTCCTGTGCCCTGCTATTCCCCTTGTCAGAGGCTTAGCACAGGCATGGTTCTCACATTAGGAATGGTTTTCTCAGGGAATAAAGCTGCCACCACTTCATTTATATCTTTGTTGCTCTTGAGTGCATAAAGGGGTGTTTTGTAATGAGAAAGTCACAACGCCCAGTTTGCAGGTTTAGAGAGCTTTAAAAATCCACAACCTGCAGCAGCCTGGGGAGAGTGGCTCCAGGATTTGGGAGTCTTTGCTCACATCTGACCATGGGCAAGAGGAGAAGACATTAGTGGTTTGCAGGCACTGCAGGAGCCTGGTGCCTTTTGGGCATCCTTCCCTGTGCTGTCTGGGCAGGCCCTGCAGCACTGGGCACTTCCTGACCCTGATTTGGGGTCCCCAGGGCTGGGCTTCCCAGTGCCACAGACCTCAGCTGTCCCTGCCCAGACACACCTTCATGGATGTGGGCAGTGCTGGTCTGGGGGGTAGGAATCATGGAATTTTGGAAGAGATTTATTCTGCCAGCTTTCTAGTTTCATTACAGCTGATACAATTAGGGGTGGGTGTAGCAGAGCTCAGGACCTGACTACACCATCAGCTTGTTGGGCTGAAAAAATTAGTTTGAGCTGAACTCTGAAGTCTCTCTTTGCCTTTTTCCTTTGCTTTCCATTCTCTTCTCCTCTCCTGCCTTCCCCCTTTCCCACTTTCCCTCTTCTCTTTTCCCAGTTCCTTTTTTCCATTTCCCCTTTTCCTTTCTTCTTCGCCCTTTCCTTTCCCTCTCACCTTTATTCCCTTCCCCTTTTCCTTCCCCTTTTTCTTCCCCTTTTCTTTCCCCTTTTTCTTTCTCTTTTCTTTTCCCTTTTTCTTCCCCTTTTCTTTCCCCTTTTCCCTTTTTCTTCCCCTTTTCTTTCCCCTTTTTCTTTCTCTTTTCTTTTCCCTTTTTCTTCCCCTTTTCTTTCCCCTTTTCCCTTTTTCTTCCCCTTTTCTTTCCTCTTTTCTTTCCTCTTTTCTTTCCTCTTTTCTTTCCTCTTTTCCTTCCCCTTTTCTTTCCCTTTCCCTCCCCTTTTCTAGCATTTTGAGTACTTTTCCACACCCTTTCACTGGATGCACACCATCCTGACTTCCTGCCTGCCCTTTTTTTACCCACACAGCACAAAGGGGAAGAGGAGATCCCTGGAACTGCACCATTCCCAGAGCCCTTTGTGCAAGGGCGCTGTGATTTAGGAATAATAATCCAGTCTTTAATTGAGTGAAGGCACAATAGGGCTGTTCTCCAGGCTGGCAGAGTGCTGCAGTTCCACAGATTGTGCCTGGGCTACAGTGGGAGTCACAGTGACACCGGGAGCCGGAGGGATTGCACCGCATTCATCCTTCCTCCTCCTCCTCCTCCTCCTCCTCACTGCCTGCCTTGGCACAGGAAGCCTCCACTCCTGCCTGGTGATAACTCTGCCTAGGCAGCAAGGGACCGTTGTCACCTGACAGTGTTATCTCTTAATTATATTATCTCTTAATTACAGAAGCTAATTGTTTGTTTCTTTATTAGTAGGAGCCGATATGGGCCCGAGGACTGTGGAGATAACAAGGGTCAGTGAGTTGTTTTCTACCCATTCATAAAGCCAGCTCCTTCCACTGAAGTCGTTCATTTTTGCAGCATTTCTCTCGAGTCCAGCTGCATCATTTGTGTTTGCACTGGGGGCTGGATGTGTGCCTGTGCTCTGGGTGAGGAGATGTGTGTGTCAAACCCATTTTCTGCTGTTCCACCAACCAAAGCAGTCAGCTGTTGCCATGCCCTGCACTCTGCCAGTTGCCCCCTGTGCAGATGTTTGGTTTTGCTGTGTTCCAGGGCCCGTATGATGCCCTGGGTGTCAGCATAGCAGGAGGGAAGGGCAGTCCCCTGGGGGACATTCCCATCTTCATCGCCATGATCCAGGCCAGCGGAGTGGCTGCTCGGACACAAAGGCTCAGAGTGAGTACAGGGGCCCTCAGTGTTCCTGTTTCATCTCCCACCTGTCCCTTGAAGCCTCAAAAACTTCTGCATCTGCTGTCACTGATGATCTCTCACAGACTGCCCTGCCTCTATTTGTATAAAAGCAAAACAACAAAAAAAAAACACCCCAGAAAACAAACCTGCCCTTGTTGCCCATATTGGAAATGTGACATTAAGAGAAAGAGCTTAAATGAATTGTAGTGGTTGTGGAATGTCTGTGTTCATTCAGACAAGAGGGCAGCAAGAGGCCCTCTGGAAACCTCAGGTATTTTGGGAACTCCAGACTGGGCATCCTTTAGAGCTCAAACCAGGCAGAAATGGATTGTTTGCTCTTAAGGCCCCTATAAATAAACAGCAAAATAAGGCACTTGTGTCAGACCCACAGCATGTGTGGGTTTCCAGGCATGGCCATGGTGAACACTTCCAGTTTTGGAGAGAGTTTCAAGGAATCATGAGGACTGAAAAGAATTTATTATGCAGATCCACTTGCTTTGGCCCATGAGATTCATTAGGACATGCTGCTACACTCATGCCTTGTCTCTGGTGGAATTAAACAGTGGCAGGTCGAGATCATTTTTGTGTGTAGGAAGAAGAAATCATCCAGGTTAATTGGATTAATATCAGAAGTTCCTTCTCCCCCATACAACATTCAGCATGTGCTTACACGGTCTGGAAGAATATGAACTTGTCTGCACATTCAGGCACAAATGAATCCTTTCTGGATGGGAGGGCAGCAGTGAGAATCTCCCTCCCTCTCTGCTTGCAAATAGAAAGAGCAAAATACAACCCATCTTTGTTTTCTCTGATCATTATTGTTAGTGTTAAAAAAAGAATGGGAAATGATCACTGGCAGTGCAGAATCCTCACAAAAGGGATCCTGCAAAAGAGAAGCATGACTGTGCAGTGCCAAGTTCACGAGGAATTTTAAGCATTCTTAATTTTAATTTTCCCTAATGCTGGTAATTTTCCATTACTGTTGTACTTTCAGGTTGGAGATCGGATTGTCAGCATTAATGGGCAACCTTTGGATGGGCTGTCTCATGCAGATGCAGTTAATCTACTAAAGAATGCTTATGGGAGCATTATCCTGCAGGTATGGTGATAAATTGAACATGCAGCTGCAGCAGGGTAGATAAATGGCATTCAGGAAGGGAAAAAAAAAAAAAAACCCTGAGCATCCCTGGCACGAGGCATCACAGAATTGCAGGGTGCTTTGCTGGTGGGAATTACACAGGAGGAGAGCAAGAAATCATTTCCATTCAAAAATTCTTTATTGCCATTCACACGGGCTGTGAGCGTGGTTCTATAAAAGCATAACAAAGGGAACAAAATAACTTGTTGCCACATGTGATAAATCAACAAGCTTCCAAGTTGTGGTTGTTTTTTTTTTTTAATTGGAAGTTAACTAGGAACAAGAAAATGTGTGTGTGTGCTTGTGATGTAATGAGACAGGGACCCACAGGGTAGTTCCCTTGTCCTTGAAAGAAATTCTAGCAGAATTTAGGACAAATGATGGCATCATCACCAAGACAGAGCTGCCTGGAACTGATTGTTCACCAGGTAAAGGATAAAAACAGTGAAGAGTGAAAACAGCGCTGTCACTGCTGTGTTTCTCTGGTAGCTAAAAGGGACATCTTCTGCCACATTGCTCCTGATTGCTGCCTGCCACTGTGTTGATCCATAATTTATTTTTATGTTTACACAAAGAAATGGGGAAAATACTTGCCAGTTAGAATTCAAAATTCTACTCGTTTGCAGAATTATTGCAACAATTGGAAAACAAGCTGAAGGCACCACTAAAATCTACTCTTAACTCCCTTTATCATCACAGCATTTTGGATTGGACTCATCCTGAGGGACTTTTGCAAGCTTCTTGCTTGTATTGTGACACAAATGTGGCTATAAAAAATGGGGGAGGGGAAGGAAAAAGAGGCAATGAAATGATAATAAACTTAGTTTGAGACTTGCTCATTCTTTGTTTTGTCTGTCCATGAACTGCTGACCCAGTAAGTGATGAGCCAGTTCCAGAGCAGATGGTGTTTTGTGTAGTTCCATTGAAGTCAGAGGAAACACACAGATTCACACCAGCTGAGGATTCTCTGTTAAATTATAGTTATCATATTGTTACTAACGTTGAGTAATTTCACTTTTCATGTCAACAGTGTTCCCTGAATAGAAAATGAAAGCTTGCTGCAGAACCCAAAATTGCTCATCTTGAAAGCTGTAATACAGCTCAATATTGCACCCCATGATGGATTTAAAAATATTCCTGATGGGGCACTCTGGCACTGGGTCGCTCACACAAAGAAAGAGCTGCTTCTAGAAATGCCACTGGCTTGAAGAGCTTCTTCTGGAAGTGCCCTTGGGTCTGTCAGTTGGCTGTTTTTCTTCTTCTGAGCATTCTGTCTCATTAAAATGAGCTTGATGCTGTTCACAGATGATAGAGATTTATTGGGACAGAGTAGAGGCTGTTTTCCTCTGGTAAAAATCTGCTCTAGGAAGGTGGGCTGTTGTGTTTTAACACCTGGAGTGGTGTCAAAGCTTGGTGGTGGTTCCCTTCCCCACCAAGCACGGGTACCTCTCCCCCATCAAACTCCTCTTTTTTTTCCCCCAAAACACTCCAAAAGGAACAATCCTATCGCTGTGATCATCATGAGCGATGTGCCATTGAGTAATTCTGTTTATTATCAGGGTGGACCACTTTGTGGCAGGCTGCTCTGAAAGGTCAGATAATTGTGTTCAGTGGGGTGGAAAGGCTTATTATGGGAACGTCCTGGGAAGGAGTTTGCAAATGCTCTTTGCAAATGGGAGATTAAGGTCTCAGGGGAACAATCATCCCTCTCAGCTGTTTTGATGCCTTGGTTTAATTTAATTTCTTTTCTGCAGGTGTAGTAATGAGATAAGGGGGAGCTTTTTTACAAGGTTGTTGAACTCTGGTGTGTTCTTGCTGCCAGCTGAAGATTTTTGAATATAGATTTGTTTTTACCCTCGTTTTTATCGAACTACAACAAAAAAAAAAAACATGACAAATGCTGGCTGGAATTCCTTACTGTGATGCCAGAGGAAGGGAACCTTGGTGGCGTCTCTGCTGGCTGAGCCAGGTGCTGTTGTCACCTGCTGGAGCCCCTTCCTTTGGGGCATCCTGGAACCCAAGGCCTGGGATGCAGAATTTGCATGGAAACCTCCTGGCTCCATCACCCTCTTGGCTCCAGAGGGTTGGGGAAGAGGGAAATATTGCTGTGGAAGAAGTGTGAGCACTCATTTAAAACAGATTTATAGAACAAATTTCTTACTTTGAAAAGGGAAGTTTTCCTTAAAGCCAAGCTCACAGCAACGAGTGGAAGAAGTACCTGCTCACTTTGATAAAATAAGGCCATAGCTGGAGGAAATATTGGAATTGTGCTTCCTGGCTGTTCTTCACTGTGTCTGAGCTGAACTCCTGTGCTGCAGTAAATGTCAGGCTGAGAAGAATATCTCCTCAGAGGGAGATGGAGTTAGGGGATAACCACAGAATGGACTTGTTGGGAAATTGATGTCCTTTCAGCTGTAAATGCTTCAAATCCAAACCACTTTGTGGTGGTTTCTTTGAAAATTTTCCTTTAAAAAAAAAGTACATAAAAAATCAGCGTCAATGAATTAAAAATAAAGTTAATTGCAGGGCCCTCACTATTCTCACAGAAGGAATTCCTTCCCAACCTCCCATCCATCCCTGCCCTCTGGCAGTGGGAGCCATTCCCTGTGTCCTGTCCCTCCATCCCTTGTCCCCAGTCCCTCTCCAGCTCTCCTGGAGCCCCTTTGGGCTCTGGAAGGGGCTCTGAGCTCTCCTTGGAACCTCCTCTTCTCCAGGTGAACCCCCCCAGCTCTCCCAGCCTGGAGAAAGAAACCTTTCCATAGAAACCTTTTCCATAGAAACCTTTTCCATAGAAAGGTGCTCCAGCCCTCAGAGCATCCTTCAGGATGTTGTCAGAATAATAGAGGACCCAGAATTGAGAAGTTGAACAATCCAGTTTGTTTTCAGGCTAAAAATTCAGAGAAGTCAAAACCAAGGATTAATTTGTTCCCTGCTCATCAGACAAACCAGTCTGAGGCATTTCAGGGTTTTTGCCCAATGATCCCTTGGATCTTGGTGTTCTCTTAAAGGTTGTGGTGGTTTCTTTCAAGGCCAGTCCTGGGCCCTTTGTGTTAACTCTTTCCTTGGAAAAGCAGCCTTTTTGTCTGGATCACCCAGAAAGACTCTTCCCCTTTGCTCAGAGCCTGAGTGATGGTCTTGTGAGGGCCAGACAAAGCTTCAGAGCAAAATTTGCACTGAACCCCAGAAAAGTGGCTGCTCTTCCCTGAAAGTGTGGAACCAGTGGAGATTTAAGAGAGCAGGGCTTGGTTTTAAAGCTTGCTAGGGGAAAAAAGCCAACAGCTGATTTTCCACACTGTGTTTCCTTGCATCCCTGTTGCCCAGGTGGTGGCTGACACCAACATCAGTGCCATTGCCAGCCAGCTGGAGAGCATGTCCACGGGCTGCAGCCTGAGCCTGCCCTCCGAGCATCCCGCCGAGGACCCTGAGTGAGTTCCTGCTCTCCTGCAGAGCTGGGGGGGGTTCCTGGGCTAGGGAAGGGGAGCAAGGAGGTCTCTCCCACTGCTTCTCTCTACTTTTCCATCACCTTTAAAATGAAAGCTCTGTGACCTTCCCCAAGCTGATGGTGGGCTCGTGTCTGTCTTCGCCTGCTGACAGAAATTGCTTGAGTAAATAAGCACAAAAGGGGTTTCCAAGCACCATTTCTGGGTGTTTTTCAAGGAAAAAGTATCCCTTTTCTTCCTTAATGTTGTGCTGACATGGTATTTCTGCCCTTGTCCATTGGCTTCCTCGTCTGGAAGGAGTTCTGATCACAGCAATTTGAAATAATTTGGTATTGGCAGACTGATGCCAGAGGTGTTAAAAACACCGTACAAAACATGTCCCAGGACTTTGTATTTTCAATCTTTATAGGTTTATGAGCCAAAACAATCCAATTAAAATCATTCCTGCTTGCAGCACTTGTGTGTGGTGATGGAAGTTGGAGGTCCAGCCCTGCCATGCATCATTCTCCATCGTGTGCTTTTCTCACTGTAGCATCCCAGTTACCATTTTGAAATTCATTTATTCTCCATTTCAGCTCATCATTTTCATTATGTTCTCCATTTTCATTCTGTGGTTCATTCTATTTATTTTAA
Organism: Passer domesticus; assembly: GCF_036417665.1. Taxonomy (NCBI): domain Eukaryota; kingdom Metazoa; phylum Chordata; class Aves; order Passeriformes; family Passeridae; genus Passer; species Passer domesticus. The sequence goes on from NC_087480.1 coordinate 60,170,801, forward strand.
GAAGTTGCTGTCCTGCCTCAGGAGGGTTGAGTGTAAAAGTTGAGCTCTTTGTGCTGCATTCTGTGGTCTTAAAATGTGAGATACTGGTTTTATTGCTGCTCCCAAAGGAGAACTGCTTGCTCTACAAAAGGATTTGTAATATTTTTTCATATCAAAGCAGCAAGGAAATTTGGAGGAGAAAATATGAAGAATTAGGTATGTCCTAAAAAATGCATAGATATTACTCAGCTTGGGCTGCACCTTTAGAGGGGTGGAAGATGCCAAATGGATTCCATGGAATCATGGAATGGTTTAGGCTGGAAAAGCTCTCTCAGATCATTGAGTGCACAACTGCTAAAGCTACCACTGACCCATGCCCCAAGTGTCACATCCACACAGGGCTGGGCACTCCACTGTGCCAATGCCTGGCCACTTTCTGTCCACAGCAGTTCTTTATACACAGGTAGAAATTGCTGATTTCAAATTTGAGATGGATAAATTCATATCAATGGTCTAAATTCCACAAAAAAAAAAATCTTCCTTTGCTCAGTGTAGGCAGAGAAAACCCCTGAAGAGTTCAGGCTCCAGCTAATGAGCTCTGGAGTTATGAGCACAGGCATGTGGGTATAATAAAAAACTTAAAAATAAATTTTTCCAAGTGAGGAGCTGGAGCACACGGAGCAGCCTTTGAACTCTGGGCTTTGCAGGAATGTTCCAGTGCAAGGGTCATGGTTTGTGCCTGTGTGAAAAAAACCTCGTGGTAGATAAATGTCTGTGTGAGTGTTCCTTCTGCATAAAGTCCCCAGAGACAGACACTGCTTATCTAAGTGATATTTGTTGTGTTTTCAGAGCACCTCAGCCTAAGATTATTACTTTGGAGAAAGGCTCTGATGGACTGGGATTTAGTATTGTAGGGGGGTATGGAAGTCCCCATGGAGACCTGCCCATTTATGTCAAGACTATATTTGCCAAGGTATCTTTTTTTTTGCTTTCTCCCCTTTTTTTTTTCCTTTATTATCTTTAAAAATAAACCTAAGATTGGGCTTGGATAATATATTATGTAGCAGAAAGCAAAATGTACTGTCTGAGTAGGTTGCTGTGAGTTAGTGGACCCAGAACTCATAGCTGGCTTCTCAGTTTATATTTCATATTACTGATGGCTGAAAGAAGACACTTTGTCTCAGCAAAATTGCTCTGTGTACTTGGGAAACTTGAGTTTGTACATTAAAATATTTATAAGGCAGCTTTCTATCTGTAAATCTCCAAGAGATTTCCAGGAGGTATTGAAGGCATCTTTTATCCCCACTGTGCAGGAGTGAGGAGATTGCAGAGATGCTGTATCCTGATGAAAAAGCAGGAATTAGCCCATCTCTGATCCCAGCCCTCAGTGTCTGGGGGGATTGGGGTCCCTGCCAGGTACAGAGAGCTCAGAGAGCTCCAGAGGCTGGGGAAGAATCAAAATACATTATATTATAGGAGGGAGATTTGCCCCTTTTCCCACCCATCCCCTGCTAAAAATGAGCCAGCAGGACTTGTCAGGCATGGCCACACGAGGGGAGTTCTGGAAATGGAAGGGGAGGGAAGAAAACCAGTGGGAATTAGGGATACTTGCCATAAAATAATTGTGAAGTCTGTCACATGCAGCTGCTTGCCCTGTGCCTGCTTGGTGTCCCTTGTGCCAGAGCAGGTGATGTGGTTGAGAAAACTTTGTCTGAAGGTAAAGTAGGAGCCATATCTCCTGCTACTCTGGGGCTCAAACCACAAATATCTGGTATTTTTACAGTTTGAATTTATTAAAATATTGTGCCTTTTAACTGGTGCTTAGGGCTACAAGTTTCTAGATGCGAGCATGACTGAGAAATCCTAAATGGAACCTGAAGTTCCTGCAGAGACACTGTGAGCCAGCCTCTGGGCAGGCGGGGCTTGGGATTTAGGTAAAAGAACATCCCTGAGATGTCTGGAGGAGAAGAGCCATTTCTAAAGCTCTGTGGAAGCTTTCAGGACTGTCACAGAACTTTTCAGGCTGGAAAAACCCTCTGAGATCACCGAGTCCAGCCATTCCCCCAGCACTGCCAACCAACGTCCCCAAGTGCCACATCCACATGGCTTTTTAATCCCTCCAAGGATGGGGACTCCACTGAGCAGTCTGCTCCAATATTTGGCACCTTTTGGTGAACAAAATTATCCTGATGCTCAGCCTAAACAACCCGAGGCCATTTCTTCATCTCGGCTGGGGCTGGGGGCAGTGCCCAGGTAGGTTCCTTTTCCCTCCCCACTTTTTTAGCTGTTTCTCAGCCGTGAGGCATGGAGCACATTTAAATGCTGCTTTAACAAGCCTCTCCATGATCATAAAATCCACAGCCAGTCCCTACCCAGGCCTTTTTTCAGGGAAGAGCCAGCTCTGTCTCCTGGGCGCGTACCCTGGCAGGGTGGGGAGCGACGGCGGCGGTGCTCAGGGGGAGCTCAGAGCTGCCATTTCTCCCGGCCGTGAGGGATTCCCAGAGCTCCATGCCCCATTCCAGGCAGCATTCCAGGCTCCAGGAGCCCGGGGGTGCCAGGCTGAGCCCCGGTTTGCCGTTGCAGGGCGCGGCGGCCGACGACGGACGGCTGAAGCGCGGGGACCAGATCGTGGCCGTCAACGGGGAGGCCCTGGAAGGCGTCACCCACGACCAGGCCGTGGCCATCCTGAAGCGCCAGAGGGGCACAGTGACCCTGACAGTGCTGTCCTGAGACAAACTGAGCTATTTTAGGCCATCAGCAGAGCTGTCCGACACTGCCCAGCCCCCAGCAGAGCCTGGGTCAGCGCTCGCGCCGCTGCCAGGCGCGGCAGCGCGCGTCTCCCGCTTCATTCAGCCTCCCGCGTTTCTTCAGCCTTCCTCCCCGCCCTCCACGACTCCTGGTGGCTTCGGAGGCTTCTCTGGACAAGTTTTAATTAAGGAACTTCAAAGGGCAAGACTCATTGTGCTTTATTTAACGCGTCGGTTTGTCCCCGCTGCTCTGAGCCCCGGTCGCGACTGCTGAACCTGGAATCAATTCGCACACAAAAGAGAATTCAGATCATCGGCTGATCCCATCTGAGGAGCAGAAATAAATGCAGAGTGACTTGTCATCTCACTCATGATTTACTTATGCTAATTGTTCTTTCAAGTATGCCAGAAAACATTAGCAATGTAATTAAATTACCACTGTTCCAAATGATGAAATATCAAATTCTCCTCTGGGAAATTATTTGTGCTCGGCACAGTAAGTCTGATAGTCAAATGTGAACTTCTCATGTTTATCTCTTTGGGTAGGTCTGTGGAAGTTAGTCAGAGGTAATTACTGTGATGTGTCAATTTGCAGCCTTTAGCATGAAAATTAAACGAGGGGAGAGGGAAATTTATTTTTTTAGGCTTTTAAAATGTTTGAGCCTTTTCAGGTATTTAGGCAGCATGAACAACAACAGCGTAGCTCATTCTATTCTAATTCTATTTTTTAAGAAGAAACGTGCTGATATATGCTAGGCATGTCGCATACAAAGGCAGTTGTTGTCGTGCCAAGCTGCAGCATAATTGTTCATCCTGAAACTTTAACGAAGACAAAAACTTTGCTTTGGGAATGTGATCCTGTAAGTCTAGGAACGACGGTGAGCAGACCCTCCAGCTCGATGGAGTTCATCCTAACCACCAAACTGATGGACATTTCCAAGAGCAGTGCAGGAAGAGGCTTTCGTGGATCCTGGAGGATGCTCCTCTCCTGGGGCTGCCAGAGTCAATTTTGGGTAACACAGGCACTACCAGGCAGGGCTGGGATGATCTCCCACAGCCAGGTGCAGCAGTTGGGATGAGTTCCTCCACCCCCTCCAGCTCAGTTGAATCCCCCAGGCAGATTTTTGGGGTCTGAAGCCCACGAGGAGCCTTCCCAAGGCTGGTCCCACTCTGGAGGTGGCGTGCAGGAACGTTCAGCCAGAAGTTCCCAACTTCATTCCTTGTCCCAGCCATGGAGCAGTGGTGATGTGAGTGTGGCCTTGGTGATTTAGCAGATGAATTTGGCAGGCAGATTCCTGGCAGTGCAAGGCGTTGTGGGTTAATCTTCCTGTCCAGAGGAGCAGGAGGGGGTTTGGAGGAAGCAGCCCAGTCTGATTTGGAGCTATTTGGCATAATTTGTAATGCTGATGTAGCCAGGAGAGATGAAAGGGGGCTGGGGTCAGAATTGGCTGCTCATTTTGTGTGAAAAATTCCAGGAGTTAAGTGGAAAGAAGGTTGAAAATCTGCAGCATGATAACTGAGTAGTGCAGGGAGGTGTTAAAGGTACAGCTGTTCTGTGTAATTTAATGGAATTTTCCCCATTTTACATACAGGAACCAGTCCTGAAGTGAGGTGAACTACATTGAGACAGGAATGCTGTGATAAGTTTTCATGGAAAAGGGTTTTCCTTTTTGCTTGGGAAGTTTTCCATAACTTTAGGTAATCACAAAGTGCATTTAGCCTGCTGGAACCATTGGTGGGTATTCCCTTAATAGTGCCTGGAAGAGACTTCTCATTTTCAGTGGGTTCCCAGTGTCCTGTTGGATTTGCCAGGTGAGGTGTGAGTGGAATGCTGATTGCAGACGCACAGGAATGTCTCCAGAAGTAGAAATCTGGAGAATTCTGAACAAACTGCTGTGGTTGCACAAGTACCCGAGGCGTGCAGGAGTTCAGGGTGGGCTGTGAGGAGGTGCCCTCAGCAGCAGTGTGTGGAATTTATCAACCAAAGGGAATGATTCTTCTGTCCTGTGTTTTTGTACCCACCCTGAGACGTTGCCACATTTAATCAATGAAGTCGTACACGGCTATTTATCAGCCTGTGATGCACATGCAGTTCATAGACATCAATAATAGAATTTATGGGCTGAGGCATTTTGCACTTCTCCTTGCACAGAAGGAGAGAGAACATTTTCTGCTTCTTGTAATTTGCACTTTGTGTGTTCGAATATATTACTGCCAAAAAAAAGAATTATATTGCAACTAATTAATAAGCCAGTGACCATGCTCCACGTGCAGGGCCAAGGCAGAGAATTCAGTTTGCACCACGCTTGGGTGGGGGTGTTCTGGTTTGTTTAAAACTTCATTTCTGCGCAAGGGAAAAAGCAATTAAACCTCCTGATTGTATGTTTATGTAGATCAGTAAAATGAGACGTTTTATGACTTCAAAGGTTCTAAATAAAGCTCGGTTGCATAAGTAGTTGTGCATTTCTTTTATTCTGTATTTTAATTTAAGTCAGTGTTCAAAGCTGTTGCGTGCCCTGATATCCAGTTTAAACTTCCTCTGGCAAAACTTTTGCTCTGTTTCCTCTTGTCCTAAGGGTTCTCCTGCCCTGGTTTGAGGACTTGGGGGGGCACAGCCTTTATTTTAGAAGGGCCATGTGCTGTTCACAGGCCTTCCATCAGCTTCCTCACCTGGAGAGCCTGGAACAACCTGCTCTGGGCAGTGACAGCACCAGGAGCCGTCTCAGGGCATTTCTTGGCCAGGTTATGATGTGGTGGTGGTGGCTGGGCTGGTGGGGCCAGCAGGTCAGCCTGGAGGGGTGAGGGATTCCACCTCATTGTCCTGCAATGAGGAATCATTGTAATGCCCCTAAATTCCCTGTAAATAATCCCAGCAGAGTTTACTCCCAATTCCTGCACAAAAAGGGGAAAAATGCAGTGGTAGCATAAACTCTTTATTCCCTGTATTTCAGATCACAGAATCCCAGAATAGTTTGGGTTGGGACTGACCTTAAAGCTCATCCCATTCCACCCCAGACAGAGACACTTTCCACTGCCCCAGGTTGCTCCAAGCCTGATCCAACCTAAGGGATTCCTGAGCAGTTAAAGAGCTCATGAGAAGTGTTATGTTTTCCAGGGCAGATATTTTCAAATATGGGTTTATAGTCCCCTTTTGAGAAGGGTGAGAAAATCAGGGTAAAGATTCCTGGTTCTGCAAGGTAAGCACAGGAGCAGGGCTGGCTGCTGGCACATCCTCATGGACCCAGTCCAGAGCCAGGCAGGGAAAGCTGCCCAGGCCCCAGCACGGCTCTGAGCGCTGTGCTCTGCCTGCTTTTTCTGCTGAAATGGCGCTAGGTGGAGCAGTTGACAAAATATTGCATTTCTGCAGCCTTCTTGCAGGGCTGGAGGCCCAGCCAGAGGAGCTGCCCCCAGGGATGTCTGAGCATCTTCTCAGCCCCCAGGAAAGACAAACTCCCAAATGTGAGCTGGCTCTTTCCCTGTGACCAGGGGTGCTGCAAAAGGGACACACCTGGGCACGGTGACAGGAGGTTTCTAGGAAAGGAAACATGGCCTGGCTCACCCCTGCTGAGAAATGCATTCCATCCTGGCAAAACCAGGGCAAACTGGCCCTTGCACACCGAGCTGTGGGAAGAGGACAGGGCCCAGCTTGGCCCCACAGACCCCAGAGCAGAGCAGCAGTCAATAAACTGCCCCTGCAGAAAGAAATCTGCCTTTGCTGCTGAGTTTTGTTTCTTCTAAGAACGTTAAATTCTGCTGAGAGCTGCTGCACTGGCACTGCCCAAGCTGCTCGTGGGGCAGGTTCTGGCTGATAATCATCTCAAGGGGAGATTTTTCTCTTTGGATGGATCCTGGAATGGTTTGGGCTGGAAGGGACCTTATAAGATCATCCAGTTCCATCTCTCTGCCATGGCAGGGACACTTTCCACTGTCCCAGGTTGTTCCAGCCTGGCCTGGGACATTTCCAGGGATCCAGGGGCTGCCACAGCTTCTCTGGGCACCCTGTGCCAGGGCCTGCCCACCCTCACAGAGAATTTATCCCTGATCTCTGATCCATCCCTGCCCTCTGGCAGTGGGAGCCATTCCCTGTGTCCTGTCCCTTGTCCCCAGTCCCTCTCCAGCTCTCCTGGAGCCCCTTTAGGCACTGGGAGGAGCTCCGAGGTCTCTCTGAAGCCTTCTCTTCTCCATGCTCAGCCCTCTCACCCTGTCACGGCTGAGCAAAGTGGTTTTGCCTGAGCACTGAGGTGCTCCAGATGAGACCCTCAGAGTCCCCTCTCCTCTCCCTGCAGCAAGGGAAAGGGACACACTGGAAATGCCCATAAGGAGAGTGGAAAAATCGTGTTCAGCCGAGCTCCTCGTCATCCTTTCCCCTCAGAGCTGATGGGCTGCTGGATGCTGAGCCTGTAAAGATCATTAGATTAATTCCTTTCCTTGCTGTGACTTAATTGTCTCCATTTGTCCTGCGCAGTGCTCGCACTGGGGGTGTGTTTCTCCTTGCCTATATTTAGTTTGATCTCTACAGTGATATTGGAATATATAAATTAAGGCTGGCTCAGGCTCTTTGTGGCACTGAGATCCCACAGATGGTTTTCTGTGCAGTCTGGTGCTTTGACAGCAGGAATTTTGGGCGCTGGGAGATGCCCATCAATCAATCCACGATCCCTCAGGGTCCACATGAGCAGAGGAGCTGCTCCAGGGGCTCATCCTGGGGGAGCTGCTCCTCCCTGGGGAGATGATTTGAAGGGCAGAGAGGAATTATGAGGCACAGGAATGAAAACCAACAAACACCCTGGGGATGCACTGACCAGCCTGCAGGGATGGGAACAGGAGGGAAAGGGGCATTGCAGGGAGCAGGGAAAGGCAGCAAACTCTGTGGTGCCTCCCTGCAGAGCTGCAGCAAACCCCAAAAAGAGCTTCCCTGGCCCCAAATCGAGGAGGCAGGCACCTCCCAAAGCCACCCTGATGGTTAGCAGAAAATCTCTCACATTTATTCTGCTGAAGCTGGAACTTCCACCTTCCTCAGGGAAGCAGCAGGAAAATTGCTCTCTGCAAGTGTGGATCCAGAGCTGTCAGGGAAAAAACTCAGTGGAAAACTGTAAAAAAATTGTGTTACTGCTCTTTTTTTTTTGTTTGCAGCTGGGACTGGCAGAGATGCCCCTGCTGGCTTTTGTACACAAATTGGGGGAATTCCTGCAAAAAATATCCCACCTTGTCATACCTGTTCAGGGACCCCTCTGGGGATGTGGGGGGTGTCACTGATCTGAAGAAAAAACTCAAAAATGGCTGGTTTGGTGCTGTGAAATCACTCCAGAAAAGCTACAGCCACAGGGACACACACAGGGAAAGGTTTAATTAATTTTATTTGTACATAAAGGAGACATTTTGGGTTATAGATTAAAAAAAAAAAAGGCAGATAAGGAGTTTGAGATACTGAATGCTCTGGACTGAAAATGTGAAGAAAGGAAAGAAAATTGAGCAGATGGCAGATTTCCATGGAAAACAAAGGTCAGGGCTGTTCTCCCCTCCCTGCAAGGATGGGGGCACAAGGCAGCTCAAGAAACATTTTGTCAGGATGTGAACTGACTGAACAACAACCAGAGTGGTCCAGAATTTACTTCTGCTTGCAAAAAAACAACAACAACAACAAAAAAAGAGTAATTACCTATTCAGGGAGATCTGGGTGTGCTCCACCAAAACCAAGGGAGACCCAGTGGGTCCTGATGCAGCAGAACAAGGATGCTTGGAAAAGTGGGGCCTGAGCCTCTGTCAGCAGAGGGATTTAAGAAAAAACCCAGATTTTTGGTGATGCTGGACCCTGGGGGTGCTCCATGGTGGGGGAGACCCAGTTCCAGCACCTAAATCACAGCTTGGCTTTACAGGAGGAGTTTGGGAATATTAAAATTGAGCAGAGGCAAAGCAAGGAGCAAGCACTGCTCCTCCAAAAGGCATCTGCCAGCAAAGCCACTGCACGGAGCTCTTGGACAACATCACCACGCCCTGGGATGGGAATCTGCTGGGATCTCCCAGTGCTTGGAATGCCCTGCCCCACCCCACCACGATGCAGAGCCTGTCCATGGGCTGCACTTCCCCGTTAGCTCAAACTTAATTAGGGAAAAATAACAGCCATATGGTAATTCCAAACCCAGGCAAAACAATGTCTGCGTGTTTGGGTCTGGCACGCTCAAATATTTTCCTAGAGCATTAATTTTTAATTCTTACATCAGACCCGCACAAGCAAACATAAATAGGATTTTATGCTTTCCATAATCCATCCAGCTTGTGTTTGTTGTTACATACACTGAGTAATCGCTGCCTGCCACTACTTACAGAAGAGCTGATAATAAATATTAGGACACAAACTTACAAGTTAAATGAGATACAGTTAAGTAGTCGATTAAAAGGACACCCATAACCTCAGGTTACAAAGACTAAGTATTGCTGCTCTAACGTGCTTTCCTCAGTTTTTTCGGGTGCTCACCTGCCAAATCTACCCGGGAGGAGTGGAGAGGAGAGTCTGGAGTTGTTTGTGGCACAGATCAGGGCTGTGAGTGGAGGAATGAGGGGAATTAGGCCCGGGGAGCATGACTCGGTGTGCAGGGAGGCTGCTGCCCTGTGGCGCTGCCCAGGGAGGAGAGCTGGCTGCGGCTCACACCGGGAGGGACGGGCTGAGCTCGATGTGGGCTCGCAGCAGCGCGGCGATGTCCCCGCGGGCCAGTGACAGCGCCGAGTTCCCGCCCTGCAGGACACAGAGGTGTCAGAGCCAAGCCCCAAAGCTTCCCTCCCTCTGTTCTTCCCTGCCTTACAGTGAGTCACCATCCCAAACCCCGCTCTGGGCCCCAGCCACACCAAATCCAGCCCAGCTGTGCCTCTGCCCGGCCCCGGTGCCCTCCTGCACGTCTCAGATAAAATTATAGTTTAATTAGAAAATAGTTCCGTAATTCCAAACCCAGCCCTGTGGCCCGGCAGGAGGAATTTCCACCCGCTCCCATCCCACACATCCCCATGGAGAGGCTCCATTCTCAGGAGCTAACTGCTGCTCATTTCTTGGAGCTGAAGCTGTGCTGACTCCACGTGCCCGGGATTCCATCTGGGATGGTTCAGGGTTACACCAATGCTCCTGCCCAGCCTATGGCTGTCACAGCCACCCCATCCATGGCCCAGCAGCACCAAAACCAGGGGGTTGGCTTCCAGAAAATGGACTGAGACCAGCACCCCTTCCCTTCAAGGCCCAGCTGAGTGTGCCCAGCCCGGGGATGCTGTGGAGCCCCACCTTGTCTGTCAGCGTCACCAGGCAGCCGGGCTGCGCCAGCAGCAGCCGGACGATGTCGGCGTTGCCCTGGCGACAGGCCACCATCAGCGCCGTGCTGCCCTGCTCGTCCTGCAGGTTGACGTCGGCCTGGCAGGCCAGCAGGGCCCGCACCATGTCGTCCCGGTCGTGGCTGACCCCCAGCATCAGCGCGGTCTGGCCGCCCTAATAATAATAATAATAATAATAATAATAATAATAATAATAATAATAACAGAGGAAGAAGAAGAAGACGAAGAAGAACAGAGGAAGAAGAAGAAGACGAAGAAGACGAAGAAGACGAAGACGAAGAAGAAGAAGAAGTATTGTTATTATAACTATAATTATAATTATGCTATAAAATATGTTATATACAATATATATTATATATACCATATATATTATATATTATATATATGATATATATTATATATAACATATAATATATATGATATATATCATATGTTATATGTTAAATATTATATATGTGTTTATATTAATTATCTGATGTTTTCAATAATATAATAATATTATAATATAATAATAGTATAATGATCCTAGTAGTAGTAGTATTGTTATTATAACTATAATTATATGTTATACAATATGTTATATAATATATTATATATTTTTTATATTATATATTATATAACATATATATGCTATATGTTATATATTATATATGTTCTATGGTATATATTAATAATCTGATAATATTTTCAATAATACAATAATAGTATAATAAATAATTATTATTATTTTAATATAATTGTATATATAATAATATCTAATATTATAGTATTTATAATAGTATAATATTATATAAGTATAATAATTATTATTATAATACTTGTATAATGTCTAATTATAGTTATTAATCTAGAATTATTATTTTTATAATTGTTGTTATTTTTTATTATTATTATTATTATTATTATTATAGCACGTATAGAATAATTGAATCATTTAAATTGGCAAAGCTCTCTAAGACCACCAATTCCAACCATTAACCCAGCACTGCCAAGCCCACCACTAACCCACATCCCATAACCACAAATTACAACACTGTCTATTATTATTGCACCGTACATATATGATAATAAATCATATTAATATTGCATCCTATTGCATGTCATTATCACCTATTGCATGTTATTAAATTACCCTGGGGCTCCTCAGCGGGTGTTGTGAGAGGCACCTGCTCACTTGTGGAAGGTCCTTGCAAACTGCCCAGCTGCCCCCAAACGTGGGTTCCCCAAATCCTCCTGGGCAGTTTATTCAGCTCTGGACTAACTTTCACAGCAGTTTGGGAGCAGAGATGGGTGAAGGCACTCTCATCCCTGAACCAAAATGTGTGACTCTGATGGAGCCCACCAGCAAACCTGGGGCTCCCACGCCCTGGGGTTCACCCCTCGCTGCTCCTCCCTGGCAGCACTTCTGATTTTTACCTCAGAAACACTCGTTTGAAAAATTTCCAGCCTTTTTTTGGTTTCTCCATTTGCCCCAGCTGTCACACCCCTTCCCAGGGAGCTGCTGGGTGGCAACACTGCAACTCAGCTGAGGTTTCTTTGGGAACGTTTGGGAAGCAGCAGCTCCCACCCCACACCTGCTGCCGAGCCCCAGCCTGGCACTGCCACAGAAGATAAAGAACCCGAATTAGTGCCCCAGCTGGTTGCTGTCACACACCTGGGCAGCTCTCAGGTTGACATCCCCCTCCTTCAGCAGCCTCATCACCACCTCCATGTCCTGGCGGGTTTCGGGGGCCGCCAGCGGCGTCAGCATCACGGCCGTGTAGCCAGCACGGTTCTGCAGGTCCAGGCAGCACTTGCCTGCAGGGGGTGGATCCAGCCCGTGGTGGATCACCCAGAGGGAGCAGAAAGGAAAGAGGGAGTCATACAACGTGTGGCATCTTATATTTCCAGGAAAAGGAGTGATTCCATAATGATACAGGACGGGGATTTATCTGTTTTGAATATCCGGGCTCGCAGCATTAAACGGCCCCTGGTGCTACAGTTAATTACAACTGTTGAGGTCAACTCAATTAACTTTGAAGACCACAACAAATAGAAATTAAAGGGGGATAATTAATGCCTCAAGCACATGCTGGTTGGAGCTGTGGGCTGTTTGCTTTGGCTCCCGTGGCAAGGGAGCAGCAGAGAGACGCCCATCACCCAACGGGTTTGGAAAACATCCTGGCCCCGTTTCACTCATTTTTCACTTCAAAGAGCCCATTTCCAGCTCCTCCACGAGGAATGAGCCGTGTCTGAGGGTGAGGGCTCGGGTCCAGCCTGGCCCTGAGGAAGCAGCTGCCTCAAACCCTTCCCTCCCCGCGCCTCTGCGGCAACAATCGGGTTATAGATGTGTATGATAATCTGCCATTTCCCAAACATTTCATGGATTGTCCAGCCCATGAGAAAAGGCCAAAGTGCCTCTGTTCTCTCGGAGCACGAGCACATTTTTGCCCTGTACAAGCTCAGCTGAGATTTTTGTTCTTTCATTGCAACACAAGCTGAAAGTTCAATAGTTTAACATGGGAGTTTTTCTGCAGTGCTGGGGGTTTCTTACGCTCTCAGGGGTCTGATCCTCCTGCCCCAAGCCATGATGTGGCTTTGGCTGCTGCAAGAAGCTGGGGAGCCACCTGGACTGGGGCCATGAGGGACATCCCTTTGGATCCAGCAACCCTGAGCCATCCCAAAGCCAGGCTGCAAAGGCCCCAAATGTGTGAGGGCACTAATGATCCTTCATGTCCCTGAGGAGCCCCAGCTGGGACCCCCGGTTACATCCATGAGCCCAGAGCTGAGCTATGGGGGAGGATGCTGGTCTTGAGGTCAGCCAGGTCTCCTGGATGGACCGCAGCCCTATCCTGGTAGTTTGGATGGATCTTGGGGCCCGTTTTTCTCCTGGATGGACCTTGCCTCCACGGGTGTCTCCTGGATGGGGCCCTTGCAGGTAGGTGGCTGTTGGCCCTCAGCCCCACCTCTGTCCCACCTCCTTTAGCTCCTGGTAGGACCCTGCACCTCCTTCAGGGTTTGCCATGTCTGGGACTGTCCATGTCCCCCCATTCCCTGTGCAGCCACCCCTCATGGGACCACAACCCCATGGAAAGAGCCATTGCCACTCCAGCCCAGCAGAACCCCTGGCTGAACCGAGTGGCCGTTCCTACCCGTGTCCAGCAGGAGCTTTGCAACCTGGAAGTTGGAGTGGGACACGCTGTAGTGGAGAGCTGTGTTGCCATTCCTGTCAGGCAGGTTCACCACGGTCTCCAGGAGCTGGGGCTGGATGTCCCCCAGCGCCTCCAGGTACGCTGCCACCACCTCCGGCCTGGAAGCCTTGTGGCTGGACACCTGGAACCACTCCTGGGAGATGGAGCCGAGGACGTGCTGCTGCAAACACCAACGGGTCACTGTCACTGTCACTGTCCCTGCAGAGCAGTGGCTGCCCCAACTCCTGGCCCCACCCAGCCAGCACTCAGCTTGTGGCTTTGTGATTGCTGCTACAGCTTGAGGGGGAAAGGAATTTCCTGTGGTGGCTTGGATGAGTAACCAGACAAAGCCTTCATCTTCCTTTCCCCACCACCACCCCCCTTCCTTTCTTTTTGGCCGTGTAAAACTGACTCAGATGTCACCTCACCCCCTCTCCCCACAAAGCTGTCCAGAGCACAGCCTGCAATGTGCCACAGGGATAATCTCATCCATTAAAGTGAACAGAGAGCATGAACCGTGTCTGAAACGGGAGTGGGAAATATCTGTACCAGATGCTTGTTGCTTCTGCTCCTGATTTCTGGGAGGTGTTCACTGAGGAGCTGGCAGGCAGCAAGGAAATCTTCGGAGGGTTTGCATCTGAAGGGAAAAGACTTCTGTAAATCCACCATGGACTTGCAGGAGATACTGAACCAAGTAGGAGAACACAGAGAGATTAGGTTGGAATATGTCCAACACATTTAAGTGTTTAAATTATTGGACACAAGTTGTCCCATTGACTTGACACAGATTTTAGGTACAAACCTAAGCACTTAAGCAGAGGTTTAAGCCCAGAGCCACAGATTTATGTGGTCAATTTCATCTATTACAAAAATCCTTAAGGGGGGGGGAGGGAATCTTATTCCTGAACCTGCAAAGAACTTTACCAAAAAACTTTCCATGAGAGGGAAGAAATGAGCTAACTCACCAGACATGACTCAGTGTAGGGCTTGAATCAATCCCCATTAGATTCCGTAGTAACTCAGAAAATATTTAGCTCTTTAAAGCCTTTTCCCTTTCCTGCAGAGGTCACCAGAAGCCCCGACCCAGCCCTGCAGCACCGTGTCCTGTGACCACCGTGGCTTGGTCATCACTGTGTCCTGGTTACCTGTGAGCCTGGTGCTGAGAGCAGGGTGCTGCTCCTGCTGATGCCTCCTGCTCATCACCATCATCATCATCCTCATGCTTCTCCCCTGAGGAAGCCCCTCTGCTTTCCCTTCCAGCCTGCTCGGGCTCCGTGTCCCCGGCTCTGCCCTCGGCCTCGGTCTCGGTGTCGCCGTCCGACGCGCTGTCCTCACAGCTGGTGTCTTCTTCACTTGACGTTGTCTCGTAGCTATTTGAGGACACCAGAGGTTACTCCCTCCTTCCCCAGCCGCAGCCACGGGGCCTGACCAAGGCTCATTGCCCCCAATGGGCCTTGGGTGAAGCCCAGAGTGACAAGCAGCAAGTTAAAAGGTCTGAGCCACGGCCGAAGTCGGGGTTAGTCTTTGTTTGGCTCCTTAAGCAGCAGACGTGTGACAGAAGCAGTTAATGAGCAGCAGGCAAGGTTACTTCAGGGTTTGGAGGGATGTCCATCACACACAGCCCGGGCAGGGGCTGGGAGCTGCCTCCCTGCTGGCAGCTGCTGGCACGGTGGCAGGGTGACAGCAGCATGTGTCAAGGAGGGACTGGTGGCATCAGCAGCCTTGAGGAGCACGAGACAAAAGCTGTGTCTGCACAGCTTGTGGGCTGAAGTCTTTTGGGCTGAATCCACCATTCCAGCAGCCCTGATGGAGATCTCTCCTCTGGTTCTCTAAAAGCATTAATATTAATAATGTCTTCCACAAAACAGAAAACGTTCACTCTGATGGGGACCCCAGAACTTTCCTCAAAGTAACCACGACTCCTCCAGTCCCTACAAGTTGTACCCGTTTGGCAGAACCCAGCAGCTGGGAAGCCAGGGGAGCAGGATGTGAGCAGAAAGCAGCACCCAGGCTGGCACACACAGCTATCTGCCCAGCCCAGGGACAGTGACACGTGTCCTGCACTCTTCATGCCAGTCACACGTCCACCTCAGCAGGAAGTGCTGCCTCTGCCTAGCTCACAGGCCAAGGAGTGTTGGATAGTGGACACACCTGGAATGGGGAGCACAACCCAAAGTCTCCTTCACCCCAAGGTAATCCCTTATTTACCAAAAAACTCTCTTCCCAGCCCCTGAACCAAGTGCTGTTGGCTTTGCTGGAGCGTGGGGGCAGGTTAGTGGCAGCGTGCTGACCCAGGCAGTGCTGGCCTCCTCCAAAACCCACCAAGGTCAGTGGGAATCTTCCCAGGGAGTCTTCCCATGGAATATCCCCAGCTGGGTTTTGGATGAAGCCCCGGGAGAAGGGTGTGCAGAGAGTGTCAGTGCCCAGCGTGTGCCCTCTGCTCTGAGCACACCACAGCCCTTCCTCAAGAGGGTTACTCACGGGTTATCAGTGCTGGGTTAAAGAAGGGAGAAAAGAGGCTCTACTTCAACTGGCCTTTTAATCAGGAGGGGAAAAGAGGGGGAGAAAGAATGACTTCTCCAGCCATACAGAGGACATTCCACGTTAAAAGGCAGTTTTTGTCTTCTGAATGGATGCTTACCCACCATTTACCCCAACAAACTGGAGATTCTTTTTGGTCCCATTGCCTCCTGCATGGAAACCATAACCTTTCTTTTTCATGATGGATTTAAGACTTGTGGTTGGAGAGTTTTCTACCAAAATACAAAATAATAGATTAATTAAGCAGATGTGCCATAATTAGCAATAATTATTCCCAACCTCTAGCAACAAGCTACAAATCATAATTGTAAGCACCTTACTTCATCAGTCTTTTGATGTCTTGCAAAATTACAGATGCAGCTGGCCACAACCTGAACCTGCCCTGCCACCTTTAATAAGGTCTCAAACATCTCCAGGTGACTGGGAATATAAAGGAAGTGACTGGGAATTATGTATTTGTCCTATGAATATAAGTAGATTTTACTTTTGTAATACTGTTTTGGTTTTTGGGGTGTTTTTCCCCACTAGCAATGTATTGGAAAATTCCTATATAAATCTGCTATAACACTACATGGATGAGTTTTTCCATTGGAATTTGAATACTGTATATATATTAAGGAATAAGTAACTCATCTATTTGCAAGTCCCTTCCCTCCCTCCCCCAGAGAACAGGCATTGGATTCCCATCTTCATATAAGCTAAAATTATTTCAGATGAAGGTCTGTGAGTGGGGACAGGTCTTTTTCTAAGCCTGGTTGCTCAGTTAGTTTGAGTGGTTTGGGTTCTGGAGAACTCCAAACTGATTTACCCCAGATGAGCACCAGCCTCATATTCTTGCAAACTGAGATGTCCAATCCGAATAAAAAGAATGTTTATTTGATGGAACAGCCACCAGTGTGGCAGCTTTTGGAAGCTGATCCTGCATATAAATGAGCCACTGCTTTATGAGCTCCTACATCATTTTGTTTGCTTTTTCCCACGTCAGATCCATAACTTGTGCAGTGCAGACATTTGCCTTTCTCATCATGCTTTGTCGAGACTATTCCTGATCTGACTGACAACAACCGTTCCACCACATCCCCCTGCTCCACGCTGGAATAAATGGGAAAAGATTTGGCCTGGACACATCGAAGCCTATGCCAATATTATTTACCCAACTGTTGATAGTGCGTGTTGGAATTCTCCTTATCCACGGGCCCTTGTGAGGAGTAGGCAGAGAGCAGGGAGTTTAGGGAATTAACTAACTGGTTCTGGATGGAGCTGAGCTTGGAGGCCGGCTGCTTGATAGCGCTGGCCAGCTCGGGGTACCCGTGCTCCAAGCACAGCCACTGCTCCTGCAGGAGCTCCTGGATCTTTTTTACATATTGGCCGATGGGGTCAACAGCCGGCAGGTCCTCGTGGCCAGGGGCACCTTCCTCTTGCAGCCCTTCCCGAGGGTTATCTTCTCCAAAGCCCGCCTTGCTCTGGGCTGCGTTTGGCCCGGGGAAGTCCTGGTGGTTCTGGTTGTCGTCGCCGGGGTGCTCGTGGATCTGCAGCGGGGTGAAGCCCGGAGCAGGAGGCCCAGCCTCCATGCCGGCCTCACCAGAACGTCCCTGTGCTGGAGCACCTGCCGGCCCCGGCTCCCTGCACGCCTCCACGGCCTGCGCGCTGCTGTTCTCTTCCCGGTGGGAGCCGCAGCCGACGGATCTGGTGGAGAGCGGGATATTGACGTTGATGCCTTTGTCCTGGGCCTGCCTGGGCGCTGTCACCTGGGAGAGCTCGGTGTTCACCGCGGCGTCCAGGCGCTGCAAGGCCCCGCTGCCGCGCCGCCTCCGCAGCTCAGCCTCTCTGGACTTCTCCTGCCACAGCTGCTCTTCCAGCTGAGCTCTGGAGCTGGCCAGCAGCTTAATGCTTTTCTCCTTCTCCTGGATCTCATGATCCTGCTGCTCCAGCACTGCCCTGACCTGCTCGAGCTCCTCTTTCTTCCTGGCCAGCTGCTCCTCCAGGTCAGCGACCTGCTGCTTCAGCGCCGTGACCCCGCCGGGCTCTCCATGGTCAGGAGCCTGGGGAACACCGCTCTCTCGGACATTGCTCTGCTCACCTTCCTTCAGCACGTTCACACCCACCTCACTCACGCTTAGCCCCCTTTCCGCAGCGTTCCCGTTCTCCTCTGCCAGCCGCAGGGCCACGCCGGAGCCATCGGCGGCATCGCCCTCCTCAGCGCGGCTCTCCACCACCACCTGCAGCTGCTGGCTCTGCCAGGCGGGCTGCGGCGGGCCCAGCCCCGGCACGGCCCCGCGGGGCTCCATCTCCCGCGGCGGGCTGAGGCTGTCCGAGCCGGGAAGGGAGGCGCTTTCGGAGCCGTGCCCGTGCTGCGGAGGGCTGCGGAGCGGCGGGGGGCTCTGGCCGGGGGGCAGCGCCTCGGGCATGCTGGAGGCTCGCAGCAGCTGCGGCCTCGCCCTCAGCGCGCCCAGCTCCGCCTGCCGCCGCGTCTCCAACAGCAGCGCCTTCCTCCGGTAGCTCGGCTCCTCGGGGGCTGCCTCGGCCGGCAGCAGGGCCCGGGGCGGCTCTTCCCCCAGGGACGCCTTTCGCTGAGGGAAGGAGCAGGTGGAGGTCCAGCTCTTGCTGGGAGCGGCGCCGGAGCAGCCGCGGGAGCCGTTCTCGGGCAGGCTGAAGTTTCGGGGCAGGGTGCTGAATTTGGGCTGCTTGGCCCTGCGGTGGATGTGCACCCTCCTGATGGTGTGGCCTTTCTCGATGTCGTCCACGTACTTCAGGAAGTCCAGGTCCAGGTGGAAGCCGTAGGGTGTCTCCAGGGAGTAGGGGAGGCTGCGGGGCTGCTCCCTGTCCCCGTCGGGGTTGGGTGGCTGCCCATCTGCTGGAACACCCCCCAAAAAAAGAATAAATGATCGAATTTTAGAAAAAAAAATGTTTAGAGCAGGGGGGAGATGTTTTTTTCCTTTCATCTCAGTTTTGGGCAGGCAGGGGCTGCAGCTCATTATCGTGGTGAAGCTGTGCAGACACACAGTGACACGCACCAAGCTCTGATCTGGCGCATCAGGTAATTGTTGCACTGAGGAAGCCAAAAATTTCCTGAAATCATGGCTCTAATTGGCAATTAAGCAAACAGCAGGTTTTGCAGGCAGAGCTACGTGTCTGTGTAGGTACAGAGAGCTGCCTGGTGGATAATAAATCCAGCTCAATAACAGAGCGTGGGATCAGTCTGTGACAATGCCATTCTTCAAGGCTTTAGGTTTGGTTCGAACTTTTCAGTGATATAAGCAGTGCACACAAGGCAGGAAAATCATTGCCTCGCTTCACCTGCAACCACCAGGTCACAAATTATTCCTTGAAAATGACAGATGTGGGCAGAGGCTGCTGCTCAGAGCCGAAGCCATGCAGAGCACACATCCCAAGGTGACCGGCTCAGCTCCCAGCACAGCTCCTAATTGAGGCAAATCACCACTAAACGGGTGTCACTGTGTTTGCCCACCCAGCCAGCACAGGCAAACAGCTCTCCCCCAGAGCCTCCCACTTTAACACAGCCATCTCCAGCCTGCAAACATTCACAGCCCCCAGATTTCCACCTTGAGGGGTAACAGTTAAATTTCTGCACTTCCCTTTATGCACCAAGTCCCTGAAACCACAGAGGTTTGGGCTGCTCTGCACCTCTGAGCAAACGAGTTGCTGAGGTGCTGCCTGGGTGGGAAGCAGCATGTGGAAGTCAGAGGAAGGACAGAGGGAAGACACCACTAGGGTCATCCCAGGGCACAGGAGCACAGCTGCAGGGTGGGAGCAGGGATCTGTCACAGAGCATGGGAGGGCAAATATGTGCTGATCTAGAGCTGGGACCTGCTTTGCTGTGGTTTCTAAGAAATCAGCGTGATAATGAGCGATGCATTTTTCACCTCTTGGCCCCACATCTACAGAATAGGTTATTTACAGCATTTCTGTAAGGAAATTACTCCAGGGCTTGGTTGGGTTTTTTTCAAGGAATAAATGAAAAGAAAAAACATCCTGGAGGCTCCATACCTTCTGTCTTCTCCATGGTGGGGGTCTAACTGGGCTGTCACTTAAGCATCTTCTGACAAGGGCTGAGGAGTCGCTTCACCCTTGAAAAAAGAAATGGATACTTCTAATTTAATAAAATAACACACTTAGCCATGTGAAGTTCATCTCTCCTTAAAACCTTACAAGCCTTCAAAGGCCACCCCCCTCCCACTTCCCATCTTCTGCAGCCCAGTGGTGTCCAAGGGCTTTGAAGCTGCTAAAATCAATAGCTCCTTTTCCAGAGGCAACAACTTGTGCTTGACAGACACATCCCGGGGAGCTGGTCCTTGTAAAACATCCCCTGCATTACAGAGGGCTTGACTGCCAGCGAGGACAGACAGACATTTGGGATAACTTGGGATTAATGGCACAGGGACTCTCCACTGACTCCTGTGAGCTGAGATATCCAGCATGATAAAAGCTCCCTGACAAAAGGGATATAAACTACACACAGAAATGACTGGCTTGCCTTTTTTTTAAATCCATAACAAGCAAAGATTCAAAATTTATGTTGAATCTCGTTCAAATGACAGCCATTACTTCAGAGCACGTCCCTGCTGTTAAAAAGAACCTTCACCAAATTGCACTGAACCACAGACAAATTGCTTTTGGCTCGGGGAACAACTTCAGGTGGAGATCTACCACAGCCAACACTGAGATCTTCACATCATTTCTGGGCTGTGTTGCCAGAAATTGTAACACATTTCCAGCTCCTTCCCATCACGTGGGCATGGATGAGACCCTCCTGGAGCATGAGAAATTAAGGCTGGGAACGACCAAGAAAGGTCCTGGGTGAAACTTCTCACCTCTGGATCCTTTAGGAAGGCACAGGGAGGAGCAGGGAAGGGTGAAGGAGGTTGGACATCACAGTGGAGGCTCCCTGGCTCATGTGAGAAGGACAACAACGTTCCAAGTGAGAAAGTCTGGTTTTAATTTCTGCTACGGATGATGACGTGGGAGTTTCCTGAACAGTAGGTTGTTTGTTTATGATTCTCCTTACAGTATCTAGTTTGATTCCTGGCCAGAGGCTGCTTGGAAGTCCATCCCTGCTCCTCCAGTGCATCCCTGAGCTGTCCCTCAGGGCAGGACCAAGCAGAGCAAAGCCTGTGCTGAGCCAGCCCCAGCTCACACCCATCTCATGGACCAAAACACCAGAGTCTGAACTCATTTTCTGCGTGCAGAGCTTTGCCTCAGCGAGGGCTTTAGCGCCTGACCACAGGTCCAGAGCTCCCCAGGAAGGGGCTCCAGCTGACCTTTACCAAAGACCAGCTAAAAAATGGAGTCCAATCCTGCTGTATTGTTACCACAGGACATTGCCACATCCCTGGAAGTGTCCAAGGCCAGCTTGGACAGGGCTCTGAGCAGCCTGGGATGGTGGAAGGTGTCCCTGCCCATGGAATGAGATGATCTTCAAGGTCCCTTCCAACCCAAGCCATTCTATGATTCTGTGACAAATACTTTGGAAGATCAAAACCTTTTATAGAAACCATCACTTGTCAATCACGTGTGCATGTTTATGGTCAATGCAGAGCCTTGATGGGAAGTCAGGAAGGTCCCAGCCCAAGGAGAACATCCAAGCTCTCCAAAGCTCCAGCAGGGTCACGTTGATGCCCACCCAGCACCTTGTGAGCTCCTGGAAAGCTCCTCAAGTGCTCTCCAATCAACCACACTCTTTCTACAAAGGACAACTCCTTCTGTCTCCTCCTGCCAGTGAACAGCACGTGCCAAAACAAACACCAACCTCTTTCTCAAATGTTGTTTCTTTCCCTTAATTTTCCGACTGCAGCCAATTCCAGCCTGACCAGCTACACTCCACTCTTCTAGGTCATTTATTCAGAAAGTGGGGGGGAAAGCCAGTGAATAGGAAGGGTTTTAATATCTAGATAATTACATTTGGATCATTTATGAGCTGGCTGGGTCCCAACTCTGCAGCCCAAATTGATACTACGACTGCTCTCCTTTGACCAATCTACTTCAAAATCGGCTCGTAAAAGGATGCTGAATGTTCCCAACCAGCTTGCTGATGTTCTCCTGTCCCCTCCGGGGCAGCTCAGGCATGGAGAAGATGGCTTAGAGCCAAACCTGTGCCTCTTTGGACCCCACAGCTGCTCTCCCATGCCTGTCCCTAAGAAAAATGAGATTAAAATATGAAGTCATCTGTCAGAAGCAGCAGACCCCTACAGCCAGGGTCCATCATTTGAGGCAGGGTAACAGTTTTAGGTGCCTCTGCATCCTGCTAAAACCTGTTAGCCTGACCCTCTGCCAGGTTCTATACTTGCTGAGTTTTCTCTATTAAATAAAATTGAATAACATTTCTTTTTCTCCCCATGCATTGCTGATTCTTACCTTTGCTGAACAGGGAGGATTAATCTAGATTTGAATTAGAAAGTTTTTCTCAAGGCAGGAATAAATACATACAGAAATGGAAACGGAGAAGCCAAATATGTGAGAAGGCAACAGAGTGAAGTGGCTTTATTCCCAGGGGCAGCCCGTTTGCAGGGACAATGTACTGTCTTTTTAACCAGCCTGGACTCAAGCACTGGCTCTTTACACTCACATTTAACCCCTCTTTCACTCCATCCCACTTGCCAGGCAATGTGAGCAGCTCCCCCATCCACCCCAGCCAGCAGAAAGGAGAGCACCATGACACCCCCAAACATTTAAATAACAAATCAACTCAACCACGTACCACCAATACCCACAAAATCCATTCTCCCAGAGTGTCTTGCTAGTAATTTTAACTGGGAAACAGTTAACCCTGAGCCTATAAATAACAAGATAACCCACCAGCATTTAGCACAGTCTTGTTAGCTGTAACACAGCATGATCTGAGCTCTGCCTGTCTGCCCTCCTGCACTGCAGCAGCGGCTCCAGCACTTTGTGATGAAAGGAAAAACTGGTTAGCAAAGCGTTTTGTCAGGTTACCTGCTCACGCTGGCACCCACAAACCCCCCGGGCAGCAGCAGCAGCTCTTGCCTCCCTCCAAAGCATCTTCTCCCAGCGCAGGGCTCGGAGCAGCGACCGCGGCGTGGCTGGAGCCCAGCCTGCTCCAGCAGCCACCAACTTGGTCAGCTGAGCTGTGACCTTGCTCAGAAAGCAAATACAAGTTCAAACCAAGAAGCACAAAAGAGGGATTGATTTTCCAGCAGAGCAGCCCACGGCTCTCGGATGACCTTTGCGAGGACAGTTCAATCCCGGTGCACAAAACGAGTTACTTTTCCACGGAACAGTTCTTTTTTCCCAGAAAACACGGAGCACCAAGCGCTGCCCGGGCTGTCGAGGGGGGTGCTGCCTTATCAGGGCTGATAATTGAAGAGAGAGTCAATAATTAACGGCGGCGTTGCTGCTGTACCTGATGCTGCAGCTGCAGCCCTCCGCATGCTGCACCTCGGGCTGGAGCATTAGCAATTCCACCAGCGCTCTCCCGAGGAATTCTGCCGCCGCTCGGGAAGCTGCGGAAGGGCTCAGTGTCCCCAAATCCTCCGGCAGAGCCGCGTTCCCACGCGTGGAGCGGGCACAGCCCCTTGTCCCGTGCCCATCCACCCGCAGCCCGCCGGGAGATGCCGGACGGGATGGGCAGGGGGTGTCCCGGGATTCCCGGGGGGACAGTGGCACTCTCCGTATCAAACTCTCCAGCCCTCGGCTCTGGGGTTATCCATCCGGACTTCCAGCTGGCAGCTGGCACAGCAGACACTGGAACGGGCTGCCCGGAGAAGCTGTGCCTGCCCCTGGATCCCTGGAAGTGGCCAAAGCCAAGTTGGATGGGGCTTGGAGCACTCTGGGATAGTGGGAAGTGTCCCTGCCCATGGCAAGGGGTGGAACTGAACGAGCTTTAAGGTCCCTCCCAGCCCAAACCAGCTGGGATTCTGTGATTTCGGGCAGGGTGGCTCGGAGATGGGCAGAGTGCCTGTCCTGAGCTCCTGCATTGGCATTCCCCTCGGGCATCCTGGATTGCTGCCCCTCCAGGCTGGCAGCAGGGACAAATCCCTCACTCTCTGCACTGAACTTGCAGCAGCCTCACGCTTCCAAAGGCTGAGGGCTTCAGGGCTGCAAAACTCTTCCCGGGCTGGGAAAGAAAATCCTGGGAAGTGGAGGCGTCCCCGGGGAGCCGGGGGCTCTGCTGGGGGCTCTCACCAGGGACTCCCCTCGCAGAGCAGCGCCAGCACCTTTCCCATGGCCCAAGGAGCAGCACGACCCCAGCCTCACGCTGGGGAGGAAAACCACATCTTGTGTGAGAGCTGAGCTGCTGGCGCTGCTCCAGCTCCCTGCAACCCCCAAACGGGACTTTAACACATTAACTTTGAGGAAAAGCAGACAAGTTCTGCCTTCGCAGGAAGCAGAGAGAACCAGCAGCGTTTGTCCCTCTGCCAGCCCTCCCCGAGGCACGGATGGGTTAAATTTCCTACCCGAGGAATGAAAAATCATCCCAGTGCCGCCTTTCCCAAAGGCTGCCTTTCCCAAAGGCCCTTTCCCACGCGGCTCCGTCCCACACCACGCTCGGCTCGGCCGCCGTGGCTTTCTGCTTTCACAAGCAATTGCTGAGCCTGAGGTTCAAAACCAACTCCAGAGCACGCTGGCTCCTTTTCTGCTGAATTCCTCTGCTTTAGCTACGCTCGTGTGTCTCTTCTGAGCACACTCTGCCACTTGTGTTCTCCAGGCAAAGCAGCACAACAGGAAAAATACACGTATTTCTGTACATATATTTCTATACATGTATATATTTCTGATTTCAAAGTCGTTCTGAAAGAATTGTTCGGTTTTCCCACTGGACAAACCTAGCAGGAAGCTTTAACTTGGAGCATTTCCTCATTGCAATTACCCACATACGACCTACAGTTGTTCCCACATTTAATCCCTCTGGAACTGAAGAAGTCTGCGACCCCTCAAATAAGCTTTTAATCGGGAGCTACGGAGGGAAGGAGTCAAAACACACAAATTAATTAATTACGGGCTGGCGCTGGATGGATTTACACCCAGCCTCTGATAGCTTTGCCCAAGGGGGTTGTGCAGGGTGGGAGGTGGGGAAGGGGCTCACCAAGGTTGTCCCCAAAGCACGAGAACTGAGGTCACGGCCTGGAGCTGCTGCTGCTTCACATCAGGCACCGCAGCTGCCGGCGGGGTTTGCTCTGCTGCTGTGGGTGAGAGGAACCAGACGGCTCTGAGGCAGCTCCAGAGCCATCCCATCCACCCCTCTGCTGCCTCCCTGGGTGCTGGCAGGGCTGCTGCCCTCCCCTTCCCACAGGGAATCCCTGTGAGATGGCAGCTTTGGGCTTCAGCCCCGCTCCTCTCCACCACAAATCCATTCAGGTTGGAAGGGACAACTGAGATCATCCAGGGCCACCTCCCTGCTCCAGCAGGGTCACCCCACAGCATCCTACACAGGAATATGTCCAGACAGGTCTGGAATACCCGCAGTGAGGGAGACTCCACAGCCTCTCTGGACAATCTGCCCAGGGCTCAGTCACTGTCCATGCCTCACATCCAGGTGGAAATTCCCAGGCATCATTTTCGGCCCATTCCTCCTGTGCCATTGCTGGGCACCGCTGAGCAGAGCCTGGTCCATCCTTGTCCATCTGACACCTCCCTTTGGACACTTATACCCAGGGATGGGATCCCTTCTCAGTCATCTCTTCTTGAGACTGAGCAGGCCCAGCTCTCTGAGCCTCCAGGCCCTTCCTCATCTCCACAGCCTCCACCCCAGGAGCTCCATGTCCCTCTGTCCTGAGGAGCCCACAGCACTCCAGATGTGCCTCACAGGGCTGAGCAGAGAGGCAGCATCACCTCAGGGTGCCCCACAGACAGAGCTGGCCCTCGGCACCCAAAGGGTTACACCCAGACCTGCTCCATCCAGGCGGTCTGGATTGCACAACAACCCGGCTGCAAATGGACATACCAGGAATAAAAATGGCCTCTCGGGGAATATTTGTTGTAGGGATTTTTTAATTCTGTTTTCACTGCAAAGGAAGAAAAATAACCCACTTCCAGTCTGCTGGGGACATGCACACGGGTGGGATCTCTGCTGTGATCCTCTGCCCGCTGGCACAGCTGCAGGAAGGAGTTTCCCTCCAGGAGAAAGAAAAAGGGGTTTGAAAACTTTGTGGGATTAAATAAATACCTAGCTAAATAAAAGCAGTTTAAAGTCCTGGTTTGCACTGCAAGGAGTTGTCATGAGTTCCCAAAGTGAGAGCAAAGAGGGTTGCTGCTGGATGACACCAGCCACCTTCCCACGTGTGTCTGGCATCACAAAATCACCACTGCCACTGGTCCTGTGCCCCACAGCATCCCTTGGAACCACAGCCTGAGGGGGCAGAAGGCAGCTGAGCAGACCCAGAATTAAAGTGGGGAGACCAGAGAATGCCTGAGCCACTGCCACAAACCCAAGAGCACCCAGGAGGGAACGCTCCCAAGCTGGATCCATCCCAGCCTGCAGCCACACCACACGTGCTGAGGCAGAGCAGGACTGGATTTAGGATGCACAACCTGTTACTTATGGGAAGAGCCTTCATCCTGAGAGCGGGTTTCAGCACATGGCTGATGACAACAGGACCTTTCTGCACCCCAGGAGGAACCTCCCTCTGCTGCTCCCTGCCCGGGGCACCTCCAGAGCAGAGCTGGGAGCTGGAAGCAATTTGGGAGTGCTGGAGAGGGACGAGCTCTCTCTGCAACCCATCAGCTCGTGGCTGATGATGGAGAGGTCCAGGCTGGCCCTGCACAAAAAGCAGCAGAGGAGGAGCGGCTGGGGCTGGAGCTGGGGGCTGTGCACATGGAAAACATCCTGGAGGCGTGTGGGGCCTCCCCGGGGGTTGAACCGGAGCCTTCACAAGGAAGCTGAATAATGAACCCGGCACCAAACCATAAAGGAGGGGATCTCTTTCAGTGTGCAACCCTTGGTACTTAAACAGCCATTTCAGGCCCCTCTCCTTCCCAGTGTCTGTAATAAAGCTGTGTGGATTCTGATTTTATTAAAGCTGCTCATTGCTGTCTAATAAATGTTATGAGCTTCCTGCCAGCATTTCCATTAGAGACGGGTCAGACCTGGAGGTATCAGATATCCAAACTCTCTCCCTCTTTTCTGGCTTACCAGGAGGGGAAAACGATCACATTCACCCCCTCCTCTGATAACCTCTTTTCTGACTGACCTTCAGCTCATTCCAGCCACAGACTCACAAAAGCCTTGGTCGATTCTTGTGATTTTATCCCGTGCCTTGAAAACTGTGGCGTTTTCCCTAAAGTCTTCTCTCCCAAAGCCCTGAAACAAAAGTGCTCCACAGTCAGAAGGCAGACAAAAATCTGAGGTGCCTCATTTCTAATGTTTACTCTCTTTGCCTCAATCCCACAAGTTTTGAGGGAAAGCAATGATTCCCTGCTATGGCTTCTGGTCTCTTCCAAGCTGCTGGTTTCCCTGACCTTGGGACAAGTCAAGCTTTGCTGCCACTGATACTGAATAACTCCCACGTGGGCAAAGTGGGAAATTTTAGGTGCTTTTAGGAAAACCCTGTTGTCTGCATTTCTCTCCTCCTCCCTGGGCAAGCACCACAATCCCCCAGGGAGACACGGAGCCATCTCCCATCGATTTCTGACCCCAGCCAACGAGACTCACATTGATCACACTCCTGACAAGTTCAAAAACCTCTTCACACAGGAACATTTCTTTTTCAGGACACCTGAAACCACTCTCCTCATTGACTGGGGCTGCAGAGAGGGAGGATGTGCCACCTTCCTCCTCTGCTGGTGATTCCTGTGTGGATAACGGGAGCTGGGAGCCCTGGAGCAGCACTTCCCACCTCTCACCCACTTAGGAAATGGGGATTTTCCTCCAGGTTTTTGACCAAGCCTCAGCCCTACACCACATATTGCTGGTGCAGTTTCAGCTTTCTCACTTACACCACATTCAACCCTGATGGGCAGAGGAACTGGCTGCAAAGATGAATTGGGATATTCTCACTTTGAAGATGGAGACCTCCGTGTCTGGGTAGGTTTTTCACCATATTTCACATTTCTGACTCCTTCAAATTGTCCATTTGGGTGAACATTTGGTATTTTCTTAATAATGACACCACCTTCTTTTTCAAGTTCTGTTTAAACCCTGGGATGGGCAGGACTCGAGGCTTCCCAAAACAAGAATTCCCCTGAGGTTTAAAATAAAGAGGATTGAAGCTCCCTGCAGCCAGTTCCTCCCCACTGATCCCCCCTGGCATTGCCACTGTGAGGATTTCTGCCCCGAGCCATGGGCTCCTTCACACCCCTGGAGTTGGGCTCAGGGTTTTATTGACCAAAATCTGCATCCCACTGCTCTGGAGCCAGGCAGAGTCACAGAACCCCTGTCAAGTGGGGCACCAAATGAAAAATACAATAACTCTCCATATTGACCTTTTTCCCCTCATCAATGGGGCCACGCTCATGTGGCTGCTCCCAAAACTTCCTTAAAAAGACCCAAGATTTGATGAGTTAGGCTGCAACACACAGCGAAGAAAATGCGACTTTTAAAATATTTGGCAGCTGTAAAACCACCAAGGGAGGGACCTGAACTGGCACCGAGCTGGTGAATGAGCCTGTGTTCACCCAGCAGCCATGTCCAGGATCTCAGCACCGCTCCTGATTCAAGGAATGCTTTGAGAGCAAACCTCTCCCTCCCAAAAGGTTCCCATGCCAGAGGTTCTCTGATGGGAAGCAATGTCATATTCCTGCCTGATGGCAAAGAAATATGTGCGAGTGGGACAGACCCAGCTCTGCATGGGGGATGATACCTGGGAGGTAAAACCTGCCCCACAACAGGACTTTCTGGAGAGGAGCAGCATGTGACCATGGTTTTCCTACTCCCAGGAAACTGCACCAGGAGTCTGACACAGCCCACAGCAGCAACAGGCTCCCTGACACCTCATCTTCCAGCTCCAGGGCTGTTTTAATGAATCCATTCCCTGATCCCTCCTCAACCACAGATTCCCCAGCCAGGTCCCTGCTCATCAGGCTGTCATTTCAGCAGATATATTTATTTTTTTAATATTACAAGCAAAGCGACAAATAACCAATGATTAACGTGAGGTTACAGGTTTCCCCTCCTCCTTTGCCATCTCAGGTATCATTTAAGAGATCAGCTTTTCCCATTTAGCCCATCCAAAATCAAACACAAACCACCTGGAAGACTGCAAACCACATCCAAAGGCAAATGCTGATTTTTTTCACATTGCTGTTGTTGCTACCCTTACCCTACATGAGCAATGTTTTTGGGTGTTCACCAATTTCATTTGGGCAACACAGCTGAAATATTTCATATCTGGGGTGGACAAGGGAAGCCCTTCCTGGTGGTGTCACATCCCAGAGCTGTGAGGAGAATGAGATATCCCTGCAGAGCCCAGACCCACTTCTAGCCCTGCACGGTGAACATCACACCCGGAGCACCCGGGCCAGGCTAGGCAGGGTTTTATGGATCGGCTTTGAGGCTAAACACAGCTCTGGGGACTTCCACCGCAATGCCCAGGGCCTGGGACCTCTGGGGGTCCCAGCAGGGCTCGGAGCTTTCCTGCCCTCTCCCAGCTGCCCAGCCAGGCTCAGTGCCCCTATCCTGGAGCCAGGCGTGCTCTGGAAACGCTCCCGACCCGGGTGAGCCACGGATGATGCTCACGCCAGGGGCCAAGAGCCCCGAGCACCCCCGGAGCATCCCCGGAGCACCTCCTGAGCAGTCCCGGAGCAGTCCCAGAGCACCCCCGGAGCACCCCGCGAGCAGTCTCAGAGCATCCCTGGAGCACCCCGCGAGCAGTCTCAGAGCATCCCTGGAGCAAACCCAGGAGCACCCTCGGAGCACCCCAGGAGCACCCCCAGAGCACGCTTGGAGCTCCCCTCGAGCAGTCCCAGAGCACCCCTGGAGCAAACCCAGGAGCACC
This sequence comes from Passer domesticus, assembly GCF_036417665.1. Taxonomy (NCBI): domain Eukaryota; kingdom Metazoa; phylum Chordata; class Aves; order Passeriformes; family Passeridae; genus Passer; species Passer domesticus. The sequence continues at coordinate 60,200,459 of NC_087480.1, forward strand.
CCTGGAGCAGACCCAAAGAAAACCCCCTGAGCACCCTCCAAAGCGCTCCCACACACTCCCTGAGCACCCTGGAGCATCCCTGAGCACTTCCCAAACACCCCTCTGAACATCCTCCCGCGCACCCCCGGAGGCACTCCCAGCTCACCCCGAGCATCCCCCAGCGCTCCCCTCGATACGCCCGGGCACCGAGCCCGACCCACAGCACCCCGGGCACACAACCCGAACCAAAGCAGCCCGGTGCCCAGCCCCGGTGCGGAGCTCCCCGGGTGCCCAGCCCCGGTGCCCAGTCCCGGTGCGGAGCTGCCCCTGCCCAGCCCCGGCCGTACCTGCGGGCAGAGCCAGCGCGGCGCTCCGCTCTCCGCTCCGCGAGGAGCCGGGGCGGGCCCGGGGCGGGGCGGGACCCGGTGCCCTCCCCCGGGCAGCGGGGCCGGGGGCGGCCCGAAGGGGCTGCGGGCGGGACAGCGGCTGCGGGAGGCCGGAGCGCTGCTCTTTGGGATGGTTGTTTTAAAGTTTCCCTCGTGCCCGCGGTATTGAGCGCTTTATTTATACTTTTGTAGCTCATCCTGTTTGCACAGATGCGGATCCAGAGCGGTGGGAAGGAAGGGGAATCTGCGGGGATGGGCTCGGGATGCAGAAGTTGAAATGTTTTTGCACCAGCTGTTCTCTGGCTCGGCTCTTCAGCCCCGCCCGGTTCACTTCGGGCCCTTGTTCCTCAGTGCAATCACATGGAAAGTGCTAAGAAAAGGAAATTTGGGGTTTAGGCTTTGAGCTTCCCCACGTGCCCAATCCCATGTGCTCGTCCAGCTGCACCAAGTGAGGACAGGCAGAAATCAGTTTAGTGATGCCAAATGATTCCTTCAGCACTAGGTAAAGCTTTTGATTTTCCTTGTCTTTGAGACACGGGCAAATCCCAGCCCTGCTCCAGCTGTTCAGAGCGTGGGAGAGCAGCAGCTCCAGGGATGCTGGGGCAGCACATGGTCTCCATCTGGGCCAGGAACTTAGCATCCAGTGGGGATGGATGTGGCCCACTGGGATCCCCTTTCCCTCCAGTGGAACCCAAAGACCTTTAAACTCTGACTGGGAACGTCACAGGGGCAGATCTGAGGGCTGGGCTCTGGCTGCTGCTCAACCACCCAGCAATTCCAGAGTCCTCCTGGCAGTGCCCAGGCTCCTGGTAAACAGGGAGGAATAAAATATCCCATTATCCAGGTCAGGAGTGACCGGGGCTCTGCCCTCCTTTCCATGTGAGGGGCTCAGGTGCTGAGTGGGAGGAACACATTTCCTGAGGAGTCAAACAACAGATCAGAGAACTAAGGGGAAAGAAAGAGTGGGATCCTTCAGCCTTCCCAGGACAGCCCCTGCTCATGCTGCTCGGGGTAGTCTAGCAGAGGGATCACAGTACTGGGATTTTTTTTTTTTTTTTTTTTTTTTTTTTTTTTTTTTTTTTTTTGCTGGTGGATGTGGGGCGTGATTCTGACATTATTTTCTTCTCTTGATCCTGATCAACAACCCAACTTTGATGTGCAGCTGTGACCTCGGAGACACAGCACCTCTGCTGCTGCTCCTGCTGCACCTCATCCATTACCCATCCCTAGTGCTCATCCCAAAGCCATGATGATCCCTGAGCCCCAATGACAACAACGAGATTTTTGCAGCAGGAACTTTGGGTACCAACAGGAAGCTCTTGTGGTTGCAGATATTCAGCTGAGCTTGTTTCTGTTCTTTTTTCCCTGGGGTTAGATTAAAGTGCTCAAAGGTGTGTGTGTGTGGGTAAGAAGCTGTGGTGGCAGTTCACAGCACACATTTCTGTAAGTGTGCCTCAGAAAAGCACCAACTACCAAAACCCCATTCTTGAGGAAACAGCCAAACCCATTTCCCCTTTTCAGTCGCTGAAGTTCTGATTGCTCAATAGCTGGAGGAAAAAGAGATTTTTCCATGAGCTGTAGGTGCTTGGAAATGTATACAGAGATGTGGAATTCTTGTGTGACCCTCTTTAACTGCAGAGAATAAACGGTGCTTTCAAACAATCCGGGATAAACAAGGAGAACTTTGCTGTCTGCACAAACGAAACCCGATGATTTGTTTAGAAGAGGATTAGGTGAATTTGGGGAGCGCTCCAACGTGCCTGATACACACGAATATCCAAGAATCCTCCGAGATGCCGCTTGCCAGGAGCTGGGAGGGGACACAGGAATGCAGCCACAGCCTCTCCCTGCCCATCTTCTCCCTCTGTGTCCTCCAGCTCCCGGCTCGGGCAGCGTCGGAGGCCGCGTTCCCCGCGCTGACTTTCCATCTTGCAGAGTTCAGCTATTCTTAGGCGAGGTTGTGAGTCATTAAGTGCTTTCAGATTGTTTATTTGTCAAGCCACAGGCACTTAGATTTACTTCTGAAGCCAGACCAGCCCCTCCAAGGATTTCTGTGTGCCACAGAAATTACTAGGTGAAATTCCACGGCGGGAGGTCAGCCCGGAGCGCTGCACGCCAGATCCGCCCAAGGGCTCCTTTTCAAAGGTCAATACGAGAGGGGAAAAGAACAACAAGAAGAATGTGGTTTCCTACAGCCTCTCACCACCTGATTTAGCTTTTATGTGTGTTTTTTAAGAGAGGCACTGGGCTTTGCTGGCTGGTTGTAGTGCCTCGGAGGGTGGATGGTGGTTTGGATGGGGAAGGGACTCCCTGGGGAAGAAAATCCCACCCTACAGGGGTGGAATTAGACCCTCCTGGAGGCCCTGCAGCTGCCAAGAGCAGCCAGACAGGAGCAGGGAGAGGCTCCTGCCCTGTGCAAGGAGGAAAACAGAGTTGGTGTTGTGTCCAGAGCCTGCAGTGCCAGGGCAGGGGCTGATGTGATGAAGCCCCTTTGGAAAGTACAGAATCACTACTGTTCTATAGAATGTCACGTTTGTGCCAACATCCATTTTTGTAGATTCTCTGCAAGCTTCTGCTGTGCTCACAGAGCTGCCTTGTATGGGAATGCCAAAAGCCTGCCCCCTCCACCTGCCAGGCCTGTGGCCTTCCACTTTTGGCTGGCAGCATGAACGGGGCAAAATGCTTCTGCCAGTATCTGGGTGCTGCAGGAATAAAATATCAACCCAACAAAGCAGTTCCATTTGGGAGGGTTTTATGGATCAAGTCATGATTATCATGCAAGTTGACTGTGCATCCCCTTTCACACCCCAAACCCAGTGCTTCCCTACACATCCCAGCCAGCTGGATGCAGACAGGAAAAATTGTGGAGTGTAGATACAACCTCTGTGTCCAGGAGGAGAAACAGCCTCCAGGAACCAACCTGCTGCTCATTCAGCCCTGTGCCACATCCTGTGATCCCCAAAGTGATACGGAAAAGACTTCATTTGCTTATGGCACACAGATCACCCTTGTGATGTTCACATCAAACCACGTGGGCTTGCCTGGCAAATAAATTTGCTGTGGTTGTGTTCCCCAAAAGAAATTGCTATGTCCTTGCAAGTATTTGGGTTGCCTAGGGAAGTTGTGGCTGCCCCTGGATCCCTGGAAGTGCCCAAGGCCGGGCTGGACAGGGCTTGAAGGAGTCTGCAATAGTGGGAGCTGTCCCTGCCCATGGCAAGGAGTGCAATGGGATGAGCTTTAAGGTCCCTTCCAACCCAGACCAGTCTGGGATTCTGCAATGAACAAGAAATGCTGTTGCTCATAGCTCAGGTGGCCCTGGCACAGCCCAGCTGCAATTCACACATCCATTGACAGACTCCAAATCTACTCACAGGGAATTTCTTGGCTCAGTTGTCCCTTGTAAAGTGGTTCTCATTTTTCCATAAATCTCTTGTGGACAGGTGTGTGCTCATGACCCTGGGCTTACTGTGATGCTGCTCCTCTTAGGAGAGGGCACCCATTCACATCACAGAGAGAGGTTCAGCTGTTCTCTCCTTAGCTGTGGTTTCCTGGATTTTTACTCATCTGTCACTTGTCCCCCTGCTCCACGGTCTGATTACACTGAGTCACCAGGCTGGAGTTCCTGCCCTCCAGCAGTGGTTTAGTGCCTGGTGACTCAGGGGCCAGCTTCTCAGTAATCCTCCCCAGGAGCTGCACCTGGAGAAGCCTTAGAGTTCCCTCCAGTTCCATCCTCCAGGCTGAAGGGTCAAATGTGACCTGTTGGCTTCTCAGGGATGAAGATGTTACCTGTTAGAAAACTGCCAATTATCTTTAAAAGCCAAGCAAGGGCATCTAGTGATGTTCTTGGTGCTGTGAACTCCACAGACTGCAGGAGAAGCTGGTTTTCCTGGACCTGTGCTCCTGTGACCCATTTACAGCCTCTTGTTGTACCAAGGTGGGGGGCAGAAGGAGGAACTGATCTACCCCTGCACACCTCAACAGCACAAATGCTTTCATCAGTTTTGCTTTCACTGGAGCCATTCATTCACTCACATGGTGATGTTTGTGGCTGCAACAAAGGGCTGTTTAATTTGTATATATATCCAGTCTTTGGGATAGACAAGGAATCTGACAGGATCCCGTTCTTCAGCTGGGATTCCAGCAGGGAGTTCAGAAATTCACGAGGGGATGGCTCTGTGGTGGGGACAGGACCTGGCACAGTTCTGGATGAGGCCAGCACAGGCTCTGCAGTTCCCAGCTTGAGGTGCCTGTGTTGGGGTCACCTTGCCGTGTAATTCCTTTAAAAATGGCAGAAATGACTCTGCTATGATGGAGAAAAACAAGTACTCACCTGTTGATTCTTTTGCTTTTTTTTCTCCTGCCCAGGTGGGGATTAAATGCACAAGATGGAATTTCTTGTTGGACTCAGATGTTTGTTAGTTCTTATCTCTGTCACAGCCTCACAAACCCTGAGTCCCACAGCCCTTCACTCCAACAAACTACAAATGGAGCCCCATCTCCATCTCTACACGGCCTTTTAAGGATAAACTGGCCAATTAAGAAATGACACCTGAATTATTTTTACTTTTAACCCAATAACCAACCAGCTGTGCCCACAATGGGGACTTTTTTACCCAATTACACAAAACCACCCAAACCCATGGAGAAGAAGGGGAAGAAGAAGGACTGCCCAGCAAAACCTCCATCTTGCTTTATATCTATTACTATATTCTAAACCCTTAAACTCTGAGTTTTTCACCTTGTGATATCACACACTTCTATTGAAACTGCACACCCACAATCTCAGTTCTGTCATTCCATTCTGGAATCCTTCTCCACAGCCTCAGGTCAGTGCAGTGCTCTCCTGGGGGTCAGTGCCTGCCAGCACAGAAACTCTGAAATTCTCAGCACCCAGGGCTCCAACATTCACCTGAATCTTAAACCTTTATAACGGTGGCCTCGTGTCGCTAGGTGTGGATGAGGAATTCCAGAATCCCTTCTAGGAATGTCTGTCAGTGGAGATGCTGCCAGCAGATGGTGCAAGCATGTGCAGGTCGGGCTTCCTCCCTCCTCTGCTTCCAGGAGTCAGTTACAGCTCGGTGTGATGTTATTCCGACCTGAGAGCGGAGATGGGGAGGGATGATTTTGTGTGCAATTTATTTTGGATATGGTTTGCAATGTAGCACCTGCCTTCTGATGTGAACCCCAGCCCCTAGTAGCAAACTGCTTCTGCTACCAGAGAAGCTCTGGATCTGTATTTATATCAAACAGAGGAGCAGGCTGTGAGCTGTGGAAGAAAATATGCACAGCCAGGCAAAAACTGGGGAAAACGCCCTCAGGATGCCACAGCACCACATACAGAACATCCCCTTTTTTTTCTGCAGCTTTGCTTTCAGAGAGATCTGAGGAGAAATGTTCTATTTCAGAGGCCACAGAACCCTCTTGCCCTTGGCAGATTTTCAGAACCACACGTTTATATCGTTATGAACTAATTAATCTACTTTATCTCTACATTATGGGTGCAATTATTGCTGTTTTCTGAGATATCATGCATGCATACGTAGCTCTAGGAAGTTCACAGATCACATCCAACTGTGTTTTGTCCTAGGAGGGAGATAAACCAGAGCCAAGGCTGCGCTATCAGTGGCTAAATACCTTGACCTCCAAACTTATAAACACTCCCACATGGAGGAACTTGTTATGGTTTGTGCTTAGACAAGCTCATGGTTTGTGGCTGAGGACTCCAAGCTGACATTTGCCTTCTGCAGCTGAAATTAAAGGAGCTCCATGCAGGCTTTCAGTGGAGTTTACAGAACTGTAGCCATGTCTGATTTATTCTTTCCTGCCTCCCCTAAAATCTGTATCTTTATGGATGCCAGAAAACAGCTGGCCACAGAGGTCAAGGTTTTGGGCCAGGCTTTCCTTGGCAGAGGCTGAAGCTGCTGTGAGTCCCCAGGTGGGAATGAGTTGCTCTGTGGCCCAAACCAGGATCTCACCCCTGATAGGAGACAGTGGCTCTGCTGCTGCCTCACCCCGTCTGACATCAAATTGCCCAAACTCATCCTGTTTGGGTGCCAGAGCCAGGCACAGCCCTGCAGAGGTGCTGCTCTCACAGGGACTGCAGTTCTGCAGTGGCCAAATTGTTCCCACTTGCCCGAGGCAGCAGCAGCAGCACCGAGGTGAAAGGAAGGGTTATGAAATGGTTGGAGATGCTCTGGAAGCAGATGTAGCTCGTCAAGCAGGGATAATTCAGGGTTTGAGACATTCCCAGGCTGCTTGCTGTGGGAAGAGTCAGATTTCCTTTCCTGTGGAGTAAAGCAAGGCAGACAATTTGTTCCTGTTTCTGGCTGTGAAAGGGCACAGAGTCTGCATGAACCGTGGGGATCACCAAACAATAAAATCCCTAAATATTCATTTTTCTTCCTTGTGCCTGAAGCCAGTCCTGTCCTGACTTTTTATAGCCAGTGTTCTTATTAGTCTGAACACTTTCTTACCTTTTCTGTGTGGGGAATTTGACCAACAGTCCCGTTCCTCAGCAATGAAATGGGTTTTACCCAGCGTGGGCTGCAGAACTTCCCACCCCGAGGTCCCCGTGTGATCCAAGCCTGCTGAAAGAGCACATTGTCTGCACACAATTTGCACCAAAATTCACAGGATAATTCTAACAATACCAGGGCCCTGACAGATTTATAGACCTATCACTGATATGGCTGCAGGCTCTGGAAATTGATTTATATGATGCAGCAACAGCTAAAGGTTGGGGAGGGTTTCCCCTGCTGGGAATCGTGCTGTGTACTGGAGGCTGCCTCCAGGACTCCAGAAATCCCATCTCTGGGGAATCTGCTCCTTCCAGGCATTTCACGTAGTTATTTTTGGCTGTGCCTGTGAAGATTTCTGGTCTCCCAGCACAGCTATTTTTGTAACACGTGGCTGTGAAGTCCATAGTATTGGACATAATTTGATTTTGCACATTGGGCCCTACGTAAGGAATCACTGCCTCCTGCACCTGCTCCTTCTTTGGCCTGTGCCTGAAACACTCCTTTACTGTATGGAGTGAAGCTCCAGAGCCTTCTAGACAACAGTTCCTTTATGGAGCGTGCTAAGCTGCCATAAATATTTAATTAGGTGTAACTGTGGGTTTGGAGAGATACAGAAAAAAATAATCCCCATTTCCTTACAATTAAACACAACCTTTTCCTGCTGGAAAAATTTCCCCACATTAAGCACTGACAGGGAGCCATATTTTAAGAGAGGGCATAAAAACCTGAGAGGGTGAGAGGCTGGTGAAGAGGAGACTTGAGGGAGCTGAGGGTTTTTCCTGGGTGGGAAGGAGCTGCAGGATGGAGCTTTGAGATGGAGCTGTGTGGGTGTCTCTGAGGCAGCACAGCTCCATGTCAGGCTGGTGGGTGAAGCTTCTTCCCAAGCAGGGCAGCTCCTGCTGCCTGAAAATAAATCAAGGCTTCAGGTGCATTTTGTAACGAATCAGCAAAGCAGGCTGCCCTGGGCATCCAGGGGCTGGCACTGCCTGGATTCCTCCCTGTGCCCCAAACTTTTGGGTACAACAACGACCTGGACTGGGATTACAGCTGATGAACTCACCAGGGAAAGGTGAGAGGGAAGAAAGGAGAGGCAGAAGTGTGACTGTGTTGCCTAATTAAAAAAAATCAATCAAGTGGCAGACCTGCAGCTAAGATTTCACCCCAGTTTTCCATCCAGGTGGCAGAGGGGAAGCTTAAATATCACTCAGAATGTCTCACAATTATATTGGCTTTGTCTCTCACAGCCAGAGAGAACTAATTTAGAGTGGAAATTAAAAATGACATATGCATGGTTTGGTCAAAATAATGATCATGGGGAATTAGGGAGCAATTTGTGAGTATATTAAGGGAGAGAGATTATTTACAGCAGGCCGAGGGTTATATGTAATCAAATGAACTTACCAGCAGAAAAAGTAAAACAGGAAGTTTTCATTTTAATTTTAAAAAATCCAGGAAGCAGACCAGACCCTGAGCCCTGCTGGGCTGCACAACAGCTCAGCACAGACCTCTTTAAAGGGAGAACTTGGGAATTGTCCCCACACTGTGGGAAGAGCAGGTAAAGCTGTTCCACAAGAGTGCTGAGTGAGTATTTTGAGAGGTGTTGGGCTCACCTATGTACTGCTTGTGTGACAGATGCATTTGTGCATTAAAATAATGATTAGACCTATAGAAACTGAGCTGCTGCTTCATTAGCCAAAAAAAAAGTAACACACAGACCAAAGCCCCATCACCACCATGAGGAATGCTGTGTGCACTTCCAGTTCCCCACATTTGCGCTGCAAACATCTCCCTTCCCTCCTTCCCTCAGGTGCTGCCCCAAAAAGCCAAACCTTGAGCCCGGCAATGTCCCCAGCCTGACTTTACCCCCAAATCTCAGCCTTCTGACATCACTGATGGCATTCCTAGGCATGAGCACCCTGGAGTTCAGCTGGCACATGAAAGGAGGAATTACCTAACGTGGGCTTAGACTCAGTCTGTAACCCCTGTGTATAAACAGCCTTCCCCCCTGTTTGCTGCAGCAGAGAGCCCAGCAGGCCTGGGCAGGGCAGACCTGGGCTGAGGTGAGCAGCCAGGGCACGGCACCTCTGTGTCACAGCAGCCCTGCCCTCCGGGGGCATTCCAGCCTGGAATCCAGCCACAAGGCCCAAACACTCCCACACTTTCCCTTTACAGCCCTGGGTTTGACTGCCCAGCACCTTCCAGCTGCCACTGAAGCGACTCCTCAGGCAATGCCTCAGCTTTTGGATTTTCTATTTCCAGACTCTGAGCTGCTTTAGTGTGTGGGGCTGGGCTTCACATGAGGGGATGGGGAGCTCTGCACAGAGCAGGGACACAAAACAATTCCTGCTCCAGCTGGGCACCAAGGACAGATGATCCCAATCCCAGCCCAGGAGCACAAAGCCCGTGGGCTGCAGAGAGAAAAACAAGCAGGGTGGGACTGCAGGGGCTGCAGTGGGGTTGGCCACTGAACTGCAATGTGCACATGGAGCAGAGCTGAGCCCAGGGAGAGACCCCGGCAGCGCTCGTGCATTTTGGGAACATTTGGGTTCATCCTGGGGGCAGCCCTGGCTGGGCTCTGCTGCTGCCCGAGGTGGATCCATGGAGGAGATCCTTGGAATCAATCCCTGCTTTATTCTGGAACTTTCTCCAGTTTCTGCTCCAGGGCAGCCTGCACAAGGCATCCCCAGCAGCGTCACACTGGCTTAATTAATCACTTCATTAATCAGCCGAGCACTTCCAGGACCTCTGGGGCACCACCCACCTGGATAAGGCTCTGGTCTCACACAAAAGAGCCTCTGTAGTGCTGAGTGTCTATCAACTGCAGGGACCCCGGGCACTGTTTGCTGAGTGGAGCTAAAGTTCACAGGCAGAGCTGCGGGGGAAATCCAGCCATCCATGCTCTGTGGGAACGCAGGATCCCAGCAGCTCCTGAGCTCTGGGGATCCCACAGAGAAGGAAATAAATCAATATATCCACCTCGGGAATTGGAGCCCTGCATCTGCAGGCACACGGGGAAATTCTACCTGCAAGAGAAATCAAAACCTGTGCAGGAGCATGGCCGTGACTATTGGAATATACACAATTCCTTCCATAATTCATAGGAGTATTTAGGGATAGCGACCTGCTGTAATAATTAATTTATGCAGCAGCAAAAAATAAAAAAAAAAAAAAAAAACAAAAAAAAAAAAAACACAACTGAAAATATTGCAAAACTGAAAAAAAAAAGAAAGGTGATTTTTGTGTTCAGTTCAGTTTGCTTTGGTGCATAACAGGAGTGTCACAGTCAGGGGAGGCAGCAGCAGCTGGTCCTGGGAAACTTCAGCTTTTGAGTGCTCAAATTTGGGGTAATTCACTCCAAAACTCAGATCTGGGTATTGCCCAGAGTCATTTATGTAATTAAACCTACAAAATACCTTACGTGAATAACCCTTCCTGTTAGAAAACCTTTATGTATAAGCAATGTGCGTCCTTTATGCGCAGCCTGGAGGGGGCAGTTCAAAGAGCAGAACGCGGACATTCACAGCATTTTCCCTCATTCCGGACCCCTAAACAGCCCTAAGAGCCCCAGTGACAAGGCCAGTTCGCTGCGGGGTGTGCCGGTGCGGCCTCGGGGCGGGGCTGGGGCGGCAATTCCCGCTGGAATGTTCGGTTTTTATGGAAAAGCGCGGGAAGGCTCCGCGGCCGCGCCGGGCCCTCACGGCGGGGGGGGGGGGGGGGGAAGGAACGGAGCCGCCGCCTCTGATTGGCCCAGCCGCACGGGGGGCGTGGTCACAGCGGGACCAATCCACCTCCCGCCGGCGGGGGTGGTAGGGAGCTCTCCCCACGCAAATGGTACAGCCCGAACCCGAGCCCTTTGGCCGGGCCGTTACCAGCGCCCGCGCGCGCCCAGGCAGGACCCACAGCGGGCTGCCCGCCGCGCTGCCTGATGCGGCGGCGGCCTTGCGGGGCCGCCGGCGCCGTAGCTCCGGCGCCCGGCCTCCGCCGCTCTGTCCGCCGCCTCCCGGCGGACGCCACGCCGCCGCTCGCCATGCCTTTTACCCGCCGTCCCGCCCCGCCGGGGCGCGCTCTGTTTTCCGGCGTTCTCTCGGGGCGACCTCCGGCGGGGCGTGGAGGTGGGGGGGGTTGCGGCGCGAGGCGGGGCGCGCGCGCGGGGCGGGGGGGGTCCTCGCCGGCGCGCGGAAAAAAACGCGCCAAGTTGTGTGAGGGTGTCCCCGCGGTCTCCATGGCAACGGCGAGCGGGAGCGGGGCCGGCATGTAGCGGTGAGTGAGGGGGAGCGGCCGCACCGCGGGCCCGGGCCCCGCCGGCCGCGGGGAACATGCGGGGGGCGCGGGGGGGCGGCCCGAGCCCGGGGCGGGGGGCGGCGGGGCCGCGCTCGGCCCCCTCGGGGAGTAAATGGCGCCTGGTGTGCGCGTGTGTGTGTGTGTGCGCGCCAGGTGTGAGCGCCCCGGCCGCGCCCCGCAGGAGCCATGCCCGGCGTGCTGCCCGGCGACAGCGCCAGGGCCAGCCCCTCCAAGAAGAACCGGCTGTCGCTGAAGCTCTTTCAGAAGAAGGAGGCGAAGCGAGTGCTGGATTTCATCGAGGCGCAGGAAAATGAGCCGAAGGGCGCGGAGTTCCGCGGCGCCGAGATGTGAGTGCCGCGCGGGAGAAGTTGCGAGGCGCTCCATCCTTCCTTGCCTTGATCCATCCTTCCCCTGATCCTTGCTTCCATCCTTCCCCTCATCCATCCTGCCTGCCTTCCTTCCATCCTGCCTTCCTTCCCCGCTCCTTTCGCTTTCGCCTCCCCGCACACAGAACGCGCTCCGTGCAATTAACGTGCGCTTCAATTAAATTAACGCGTTCTTACGTTAAATTAACCGCCGGGGCGGCTCCGTGGGGCTGAGCGGGCTCGCTGCCCTAACCCATTTCTGAGCTAAAAAACAGAAACCGGCTTCTGGTTTTGCCGCACTGGGGATGTTCAGTCGGCACAAACTTCGGGGTCGCGTGCTGAAGTTAGTTTTTAAAACCTGTTTAATCACCGTGACCAACTTCTTATAACTTTTTTTAAGGAAACAAGTTTTGGGGGTTTTGGTGTTTGTTTTTCTTTTTTTTTTTTTTTTTTTTTTTTTTTTTTTTCCCTGCTGCAATTCGCTCTTTTGATATTTTGGTTTTTTCCTTCTGGTGTTTAGTTGGCACAAACTTTGGGATCAGTCGAAAAAGTTGCTTTGCTTCAAGTTAATATAAGTAGTTATTGTGTCACTGAATTATTTATGTTAAAATTTAATTTTTTGCAAGGTTAGCTTTAATGGAAATAGGTAGGATGTTTAGTTGTGGGGTTGGCTGTCATTCCTTGGGGCTTTTCAGGCCCTGAGCAAATCTGTTTCATTGGATTGGGGATTTCTGGATTTCATTGGTGAGGGGATTTAAGTGGGAAAAAGAAAATTGTGGTCAGTTAGAACTAGTTGGAGACTTTAAAATTTGGTTCTGTTGTGTCATTACAGTGTATTCATAACTTTTAGCAGTGATTAATGATAATCACTGTACAGAGTGTCAGGCTTATTGGTTTCTTTTTTTAGTTTTTTTTTCTGATTTTATGCTTTGGCTTTGGATCCAGAAATGATGTGACTGGAGCAGGGGACAATGTAAAAATACATTCTAGGCACATATTTTCTGCCTTATGAAAGAAGAAAGAACATACAAAAGTACCTAAACATGAAAGTTTTGCTCCCTTAAATCAGTCTCCTGCTATTTGATGTGGTGGAGCTTAGAGCAGGATTTCCTCCTGTGTGGTTCTGGGTGGGTTGCTGAGGACTCAGAGTGAACTCAGACACACTTGTGCAGGGCTTAGATCTGCATTTCCCAGTGCTGAATTCCCTGAGGTGGGGAGAGAGGAAGGAGTGCTTTTTCCAGAGTGTCCCTTACCCCTTTCTCTGTTTCCCAGTGACCAGGTGGTTCCTGCAGCTCAGCCCCCCTCCCTTGTCAGCTGTGAGAAAAAAGACAACATGCTGCCTTTTGTGGGCCTGAACAACCTGGGCAACACCTGCTACCTGAACAGTGTCCTGCAGGTGAGGCCACGTCCAGGGGCTCCAGAGGGGAGGGTTTGGTCCAGCACGAGTGGCTGAAATCAGTCTATTCTGCCTGCAAAGGGCATCTCAGTACAGCAGGGAAATGAAGGTGCTGCTGCAGGAAATGTGTGCCCTGTGGTTGTCCTGATTGGGAAATTCTTCACTTTCCATCCTCAGGGCTGCTCCCTGCTGTGAAAAATCCTGGATCTTTGTGTGCCTGGGGAGGTGCAGAGCTGTGTGGGTTATAGATGTGCATTTATGTGTGGAATAGCTTCTTACTCGCTTATTCTTGTGTTTTCAACTGTTGCTTGCAGGTATTATATTTTTGTCCTGGTTTTAAAACTGGAGTAAAACATTTATATAACATTATTTCAAAGAAGAGAGAATCTTCAAAGGATGAAGGAGAGCAAAAGGCAGAAAAGGTAACAAATCCCCACGTGTTCTTTATTTGTAACCTTGCAAGCAAGGCTGTCCTGAATACAGGGAAAATTTAACTGGTTTCTGGAGCTTTTCAGCATTGTTTTCTGATCTGTTACTTCAGGTGAAGATGTATTTGAGGTGTTCTGAACTTTAGCACAAGTTTTAAAGTCTAACAGAAGAAATTTGGGGAAGATACCTGACCATGCTCTGGCACAAAGATAATTATGAAACAGTGCCTGGAGCTGATGGAAATGGGAGTTTGGGCAAGGATGGTTTGGGATTTTAAACCAATGGTTAATTGGGCTTTTACATTTGTTTCCTACTTGAAAAAAAACCAAAATAGTGTCTGACACCCACCTGCTCCCATAGCAGACAAAACAATGAGCCAAATACAGAAAACCAAGGGAGGGGAGCAGAGACAAATGTTAATTTGTGACCGATGTACCTGTTGCAAGTGTTGTTATTCCTTTCACATTGTCTTTGCAGGGAAGCTGTAAAGAAGATCCCCTGGCAAGTTACGAGCTCATCTGCAGTTTGCACTCCTTGATCCTCTCAGTTGAGCAGCTTCAGGCCAGTTTTCTCCTAAACCCAGAGAAGTACACGGATGAATTGGCCACTCAGCCCCGGAGGCTGCTCAACACCCTCAGGTACAAATCCCCTTAAGTGCTGGCAGAATTCTGTCCTGGCTTTTCCAGGCTGTGACATTGCCCAGCCTTAGAGGCTGGTGCAAGGTAGATGGCCTTAAATTCGGGGTGGCCTTACAGGCAGCAAGATTTTTGTGCTTATTGTTGGCATCATGGTGTTGGAAATCTGAAAATAAATTGTAAGACTGTAGGGGTTTAAAACAGTGCTTAGGTAGAGAAGTGTTATTAAATTACAGAGGTTTGGGTTGGAAGGGACCTTAAAGCTGGTCCAGTCCTACCCCTGCCATGGGCAGGGACACTTGCCACAATCCCAGGTTGCTCCAAGCCCTGTCCAGCCTGGCCTTGGCCACTTCCAGGGATGGGAAGGATTCCCTTGGAGCTGAGGAGCTCCACTGCTGGGGTGTGTGCAAATCCTTGAGGCAGAGCTTCCCCCAGCTCTGTGACAGAGAGGACCCATGATCCTCCATGACTTCTGAATCCCTGATTGCAGTCTCAAATCACATTCCTCAGTTATCAAAGGCTACCAGACCCTCATTTTTTCTCCTTTCTTTGCCCAGAGAGCTGAACCCCATGTACGAGGGGTACCTGCAGCACGATGCCCAGGAGGTGCTGCAGTGCATCCTGGGGAACATCCAGGAAACCTGCCAGCTGCTGAAGAAGGAAGAGCTGAACAAACTGCCTGTGGAAGAGCCTGCAGCTAAACTGGAGGAAAAACCCAACCAAAGCTCTGAGAGCAATGGGTCTGTGAGCCCTGCTGAGGAGGAGGATCCCAGCCTGGGCAGCCTCGGCGGGGACGCGGCCAAGGAGAAGCTGCTCAAGGGAAACGGGAAAAGGAAAAGCGACGCCGAGGGCGGCAACGCCAAGAAAAAATCCAAAGTATCAAAAGAGCAAATTGCAGCAGAAGAAAATCAAAGACAAACCAGGTCCAAGAGGAAAGCCACGGCAGAAAAGATGGAAAACCAAACGGATGCCATTGCCAGGTGTTCCGGGGAGAGCGAGAGCGCCAAGCCCATGCAGAAAAAGTCGCGCCTTAGGTTAAACTGGTTAAAATCTTCCTGCAAACAGCCCAGTATTCTGTCCAAATTTTACAGTCTAGGAAAGTTAACTACAAACTTGGGATCCAAAGAGCCAGGGAAAGAATATGACTGTGAGTTCGAAGAGTCAGCTGTCAAGTGTGAAAATGGTGACAGTAAAGAAGAATATCATGAACCAGCGTCTCCCGTGGAAAGCCATCATGGAAAAGGAACTGAAAAAGAACCAAAAAAGGAAGGTTGGTGCACAAGTGGATGGGCTTAAAATTAGTAGGATTAAGAAAGTACAATGCGTGGGAAGTCAGCCTTCAGACTGCACAGCCTGCAGAGCTCTAAACACAAAATTAGATTTTTCAGGAATTGAAGATGATTTTTAGGAAAGAGAATTTATTTTTATACGTGTTTGTAATTTTTTTTTCTTTTAGAACTTGACCTGTTTAGCATAGATCTTGAGGCATTTCTCTAAACGTTCTGTAATCATTGTACAATATGTATAAAAAAAGCTGAATATTACCAGGTTTGTATTTACCACTAATTTTTGAAAGAGCAAAATGATTTGAGGTGTAAAGGGATATTTCTGGTAGGAGCAAACAGAATCAAGCCCCGGTAGCTATGGTTTTACAAACAGTATCCTCTTTTTCCCTTCCAGGTCCCTAATCTTTCCATATTCCCAACTTTCCCATGAACCAGGATGGACTCAGGATGTATTAAAGATCTAATCTATTTAGATCTAATAGATACCAATTAGAAATGCTAATTGGCTGGCAGGTCTGGATTTTGTTTATGTCAATGAAACGAGCAAGATACATATTGAGGGAAAGGCCTCAGTATGAATCCAGTACTTACTAATTTGGAATTTTGCACCACCAATTTTTTTATAAAAAATTGAAGGAATGAAGAGTCTTTTTGAGTTCTGCATTTCTTCTGCAGATTTGGCCACAACTGGCCAATAAATTTAGGAAGGAGGAGAGGACTGAGAATGAACAGAAACCAGGCAAACCCACGGTGTGGTGCTCCTTGAGGAGGTCAGCAGCCCATGCTAAGGAGTCAGAGCATGTGACACTGTCACACTTCAAGTACAAAACAAGAACCCAATCTTAGAACAGAAATTAAAGTTTGAGGCCCAAGAAGCAGAGGGTCCTTATTTCCTTACAAGCAGATGATACCATCAAAACTGCACGTGATTTGTTTTCTTTTTAATTCCTGTCTGAGCTCCCTAAAAGGCCGTGGTGTGACAGTGATTTGGTGAGATAACCAGGTGCTGAAGGGTCTCTGGGATGAAGTGCCCTTGCTGAGGGATGTGCCATGTGCTCTCTCCAGGTACAGAGCTGGCTGTCTTCGAGCTGGTGGAGAAACTCTTCCAGGGCCAGTTAGTGCTGAGGACGAGGTGCTTGGAGTGCGAGTGCTTCACGGAAAGGAGGGAGGATTTTCAGGACATCAGTGTCCCAGTGCAAGAAGATGAACTTTCTAAAAGTGAAGAGAGTTCTGAAAGTAAGTAATTCCCCCCAAAAAAGGGGTGTGAGGTGTGTCCCTGCCTCAGCCAGCCGTGGGGAAGGACAGTGCTGCAGTTAGGAAGGAACACGGCTCCTGTTTGTGCTGGCTAAAATTAGAGGCTGTTATCTCCTGGCCTGATTAACTTTAGACTTTGGAAACACGGTGCTGATAATGTTGGCAGATCCAGATAATATTCAAATTGTTCCAGATCTTAACACATAGCATGGACTGCCTACGATCTGTCATTTAGGCACCTGTTTTCCTGTTTTTGAGTAGGTATTTCCTTTGAGTCTTCTTTTTTCTTCCTGGATAAGAAATTTTGCTTTTTCTTTTTGTAGGAAATATTTACATTTTTTCTTAGAAATAAAAGAAACGAGAATCCAGCTTTTTTTCTTAGTTACTAAAAAAAAAAATTAGTATTTTAGATTGTTATTTTAATAACATTCGTATTATGTTTGTAAATGTTAGTCATGTGGTCTCTTTCACAAATTTTATTGATCTATATACAGTTTTTTAGCTATTTTCAAAAGGAAGCGTGCCAAAAACACATCTTGAAATTGAGAATTTTAAAGGAATTAATTTTAGTTGCCACTGACTTAATTTGGAGCAGCTTTTCCTGCTTTTGCTCCCCATTTTGCTGAAGGATTCAAAGGAAAACGTGTGGGGTGGTGTTCGTATGTGAAGTGC
Source organism: Passer domesticus (assembly GCF_036417665.1). Lineage (NCBI taxonomy): Eukaryota > Metazoa > Chordata > Aves > Passeriformes > Passeridae > Passer > Passer domesticus. The sequence goes on from NC_087480.1 coordinate 60,217,660, forward strand.
TGCCAGCAGCGGGTGATCCTGTCAGCAGTGTGAGGGTGGCAGGGGAGGCAAAATGCAAGAAGTGAGAGGGAACTTTCTGGTTATTTTGGGGGTTTGCCTTAATAAGTGAAATTCTGGTTTCATACAAGCTCTCCACTTCCAGACATGGCAACAAAATTGTGTGGTCTGAAAGGAGCTTTGGGAAAATCCTAATTTTGAGCAATGACATCCATTAAGTGATGTTTTCATCCCTTCCTGAAATGCTCCAAAGACTGGAGTACATCACATATTTCACACATACTGAGTGTTCTTTGCAGTGCTGCAGGTTTGCAGTGGTCTGAGCTTCACATATTTTGTTCTGTTGCTCTTCTGGCGGGATGCGTTGGCAATGTAAATATTGGCATATCCATGAATGCAGTGATTTCTTTTCTAGTTTCTCCAGAGCCAAAAACAGAAATGAAGACTCTGAAATGGGCAATTTCCCAGTTTGCCTCAGTGGAGAGGATTGTGGGAGAGGACAAGTATTTCTGTGAGAACTGCCACCACTACACGGAAGCCGAGCGCAGCCTCCTGTTCGATAAAATGCCCGAAGTGATCACGATTCACTTGAAGTGCTTTGCTGCCAGTGGCCTGGAGTGAGTATGCACTGCCTGTCTTACCAACAGGGTCCTGCAGCCAGGGAAGTCTTATCCCAAGAGCTGGAAATGCTTTAGCGTGTTTCCAAAAGATTCCCAGATTGGAATTAAATTGCTGGGATGAAGCCCCCAATGCCATAAAGGCTTTGAGTTGTTCCAGGTAGTGGCAGAAATTACTTCCAGGAAAATTGACTTTTGGGAGACTCCTTAACAAAAATTTTTTAGCTGTACTCTTAGAACAACCTGATATTTCTTAAAACATTCTTTACTTTAAATATCCCCTTATTTAAGGGGATATTTAAGTTTAAAGTAAATAAACTGAGTTCAGAGGCAGCTTTAAGTGCTTTACCAGAACAAGTAATGAGAACAAATCTGCATTTTATGGTCTGATATTGTCTCTGCCTGAATGTGAGTACTAAAAAGATGCATGTGAGTGGGGAAAAAAATATAATCAGGAGTTAACACACTTTAAAGAGCCAACAGTCATTACCCCAGAACTGACCAATTCCTGTAAACAGACTTTGGTCTCTACCTGAATGTGAACACTGAAATTTTGGGGGAAAAAAAATCAGATAAACATTTTAAAGAGCTAATATTAAAAAAAACCAAAAACAATTACTTTAAAAACACAATAGTATCAGCATTATTGATATTAAATTACAGAATGATCAGTTTGGTACTGTAATTGTAGCAATCCTTATATTTTGAAAGAAGTTGTGGGAGTGTAATTTATTTTTTATACTTAAGAATTCAGGGATTTTCTTTGGGATGAGAGGAAACAAAGAAAAATCCATCCCTACAGCACTGTACAGGAATATCCAGGTTTCTGACAAAGCAGAAAGGAAATTTCCTCTGTCTCTGCACTGTCTATCCATACAAGTGCAGAATCATAACACACAAAATTGTCTTTTCATTGCTCTCCCCAATACTTACTTAAATACTGATTTGTATATACTGACTTAGAGCTGCACACTTAAAAATCATTGCAGTTGAGTGGGAAACATGAAAATTATCTTCCATTTGCTCCTGTATTTCCTATTTTCTTGTTTCCGTGAGGAAGGACCTGCAGTTACTCAATCCTGTCCTGCCTCACTCACCTCTTCTGTCCTGGCCAGCTTCAGGTCCTTGCTCCAAAACACTCAGACCAATTTCCAGGTCAGAGTGAATCCAGTCTCTTGTGGTTTTCCTCATCTCAGTCATTCCATAAATTTTCTGCCAAGGGCTGCCAGTCAGAGATGAAGGAAGTCAGAGTGGAAAACCTGACACAGAAACCTGTGTCAGCTGAAACTCTTCAGAAGAGTTTCTTGATTTTTGGGTTGGATGTTTTCTCTTGGGCAGGCAAAACCCTGCTAAAAGTAGTAACAAATTCTTCTACTGGCTTTAAAAATTTTTTTTAAGATAAGAATCTTCAGACAACTTTTATCTCCCACAAAAACTTGGGAATCTTGTCTGCTCAGTTGTGCTCTACTGAGTTCTCTGGTGACTGAGTTGTAAATAAATGAGAAGTGAAGAGTACTGTAAATATTTGCAGTTAATAGGGATTTTATTCATCTTTTCTAGATGCTGCTTTGCAAAGTGTTTTGTTTTAAAATAAAGCAGCCAGTGTGAAAATCTCCTTGTCTGGGGAGGAGTCATTCTCTTTGGCAAGTGTGTGTGTGGGGAAATATGCCAGGCCATGTGTGAGCAGGCTGTGAAGCTGTTTAGGAGGAATTTATTAACTGGTAACATGTAATTAAGCATTTCCACTATAGAAATGTAACAATCTGTGAGAAAATCAGCTTTTTGTCTTGTGAAATTCAGTGCAGTGGGTAAAATGTCACTAATTTATGGTCTCAAAAGATGTGGCTGCAAAAATCAGGTTTGATGTGTTTGAAGTGCATCAGTCAGAGCAGGCAGAGTACTTGGCATGCAATTTTTCTGTCTTCAGATTCTTATCATTAAGAAGAACAAAAAGCTAATAGGAAAAGATTTCCTCTCTTATTTCCTCCTCTCCAAATCTTTCTGATGCTGGATGTCATTGAGAAGAAAGGTAGAGCCTGCTTTTTCCTGTTTTCTGTGAATATGATTGTCCCAGTGTGCTTGAGTGGAACTGGATTTGTAATCCAGGGTATCAGCCAGCAGTTCTGTGTTTCTGGACTCTCTTCTGAAAATCCCTATTATCAGCAACCAGAAATAGAGATATTCAGAAGGTTTATTTTTTCTAATTCTGTGCTCTTCTGTGTTCCTTTTGCTGGAGTGAAAAGTGTATGGTGAGAGAGGTCTGAAGTGACTGAGGATTGTGTGTGTCACTGTTTATTTCTGTGTCTCAGGGTTCATGGCTCTGAACAGGAGTGAAGCACAACCAAAATTAAATCCAGGAAAACAATAATCATAACTGCAGATGTGCCATGGCTGCAGTTTCCTTGGATTTAAGTTATTTTTTCCTATGATAAGAGCAGTGAGCTCTTGGAAACCTCAGTTTTACAGGACTTGTCTGTACTCCCCAGTATTTTTCCCTGCAACACCCTCACAGTTGAGTAAGACTGAGTCATCCCTGGAATTTATTAGGACATCACAACCTATTGTTAAATAAAGGGATTAATTGATCTGGGCTGATGCAATGTGTAAGTCATCAAGAGCAGAATCATTCAAGGAGGCTGATGCACAATGAAATCCCAACACTGACTTTCTCTTCAAACCCTGTAGAAGATCCTTATAATGATAGGAATTTTTCCCCTCCTGGTAAATTTGTGTGCTGTGAACAAAATACTGAATATTTATGAAACACTAGAGGTTTTTCCAAAGTAAATTAGCTACAGAATTGTTTAAAAAATTAGAATGCCAAAGGACAGCTAGTGAAAATCTCAGGTGAGCACCACAGCTACAGTGCACTGAGGGGAGCTGAGGAAAATTAGTCACAATCTGAGTGATATTAAAGCTACTTGAAAGTAAAATAAGTAATGCTTTATTTAGTAAATGACTCTTTCAGGAGGAGAAAAAAACAAACCCAACCCTGCTTGATTCAGCCTTGGCTGTTGAAGAGGTTTTTGGTTTGTTTTTGAACAGGATGGTGAGAGAGAGAAGGGGGTGTTTGTGCAGAAATAGGAGCAGGAGTGATAACAATCAGCTGAACCTTTATCATCACTATTTAAAAATTACCTTTAGAAAAATGGGATCTCAGAAATAGTTCAAATTTTCAGTTTCTGGGCTGTAAGATTTAACATTACACTCATAAAAATGCCTTTCCTGACTGGGGGTGCTTGGGATGCTGGGCCAGGGCAGCAGGGAGCAGTTCCCACCATCCATATCTTTGAGGAGAAAGGGTATGGCTGCACCTCTGGGCCACCTGAAGCGGTTTTTGGGCGGTGCTGTGGCACGAGGTGTAAGCTGTGTGTCCCTTGGCAGGTTTGACTGCTACGGGGGCCTGTCCAAGATCAACACGCCGCTGCTGACGCCGCTCAGGCTGTCCCTGGAGGAGTGGAGCACGCGGCCCACCAACGACACCTACGGGCTCTTCGCCGTGGTCATGCACAGCGGCATCACCATCAGCAGCGGCCACTACACGGCCTCGGTGAAGGTCACAGACCTGCAGAGCCTGGAGCTGGACGGGGGCAACTTCCTCCCCGAGCTGGACAGGGGCAACTTCCTCCCCGCCTACGGCGCGCTCAAGCCGGAGCCGCTGACCGAGGAGGAGGCGCGGGCCGTGGCCGAGGACTACGACGACGGCGAGGTCTCCTTCAGGCTCAACGGCGCCGCGCCGCCGGGCAAGGTGCTCAGCAAGAAGAACATGGAGGCCGTGGGGCTGCTCGGGGGGCAGAAGAGCAAGGCTGACTGTGAGCTGTGTGCCAGCAAACAGCCCAACCCCGAGAAGCTCGTGAGCGTGGCTCCCGAGCCCCGCAGCGAGCCCAGCGCCGAGCCCAGGGCGGAGCAGGGCGAGCCCCCGGCGCTGGGAGCCAACGGACTGGAGAACAAAGCTCTCTGCGTGCTCCAGAGCCTCAAGGAGTACGAGGGCAAGTGGCTGCTCTTCGATGATTCCGAAGTGAAGGTCACAGAGGAAAAGGACTTTCTGAATTCTCTTTCTCCCACATCGTCATCTACATCGACTCCTTATCTACTGTTTTATAAGAAAATTGTAGAGTGATGCTGTACTTGGACTGTAAATATTTGGGATTTGCATACACCTCTGGCTCTGATTTGCGTCCAAACTACCTGGAAGCAACGGCTGTTTGTTTTTTGAAGCTACTGATTCTTCATCTTTCTGGTCTTTTTTTTCCTTCGGTGTCAAGTGGCTCGACTTGAATTAACAGAACATGACATAGGACTTGACTCACACCGTAACTTTTCTGCTGCAGAATAGTGCTCTGACCTTTTAGAAATACCAGTTTGTATAGATTCTAAACGATGCCTACAGCACCCAGTAGTGGTTTTAATGCAGCTCTAGGTCTCAGACATGCCTGTTGTATTATTAGCTTTTTTTTTTCCTTTTTTGCCCATTTTTTTCCCAGTTTATTCCTTTTTTTTTTCTGTTGTTTTTTTTTGTTTGTTTGGTTTTTTTGGTTTGTTTTTTTTTTTTTTAATAAAAGTTATTTGTATTCATACCCTGGAGTAAATGTATATTAACTAGCAAATTTCATCAGAAGTTGTGTATTTTTGTAACTTGGGAAGTAACACTTCATATTTAGTCTTTGGGTAATGGACATGGTTTATTCTCCTGCTCCAGTTCTTTCCTGCTCCTTGCAACTTGAAGCACAAGAAAAAGGGTCTGGGAACCTTGTCCAGAGCATTGGAGGGAACTGAATTCATGGAAGTGTTTGACTGGTCTAATTTGCATCTTGGTACATAGGTGTTAATGAGCAAAGTGTAAATAGGTGTGATTAATACTTCAAACCAGGGGCAGAGTGTAGTGTAATTAAAATAATTTTGTACTTTGAAGAGTGAAGCCCTCAAATCTGCATCTCTGTTTGGGGTGGTTGGGAACTTAGTGCTGACCTTCTAACTGAAGTTCATTTGTACCTGGAGCTCACTGAAACGTGGGGGAAAAGGAGAGCATTTGGCTTTGATGCTTTGTTAAGAATGTACATATGAATAAAAAAGTTATGATCCACATCTGAGACAAGCAGATCAGCCTGTTGTGTTTGGAGAGGGGAAAGCAGAGAGGGAAAGGACTTTGGGAACAGCTACAAAAAGGCTGGAAATTAGCTTACAGCATTAAAGTGCTCCTAGAATACATTCTGTGGGTTTTAGGGTTCTTGGGCAGTACCTCCTAATTTGAAGGTACTTTTTGACTGCAAATGTGAGTTTAAGGGGGAACATTGCAAAACCAAAAACATTTGTACTAAACACTAGAGATGAAAACCCCAAATTGTCTGTCAGAGAATTGAAGGTGACTCCTATAAACTGATAAGTAAAATCCTAACAAATATGACTCAAAAGGGGGATTGTTCAGTCTGTCCCAGGATGGATGGAATGACATCAAGTGTCACCGCAGGCTTTGAGTATGCCCTGGATGTATTTCACCTTTTTCCACTACAAATTAATTTATTTACAGGAAAACCCCTAAAAACCTCTGCCTAGTTAATTCTGCAGTACTTAATTTTCACTGTCTTTTATTATACTGTTGTATAAACATGGAGGTAAGTCAGGAAAAATCTCTTTTAGTGCATTTTCCATGTTAGGTTTGACCTCTGACTGTTATACAGGCCTTGATTTTGCATAAAAAATCTGCAAGGACAAAATACACTTTCCCTTTTCCAAAGCATAGCACCATAATAATAAATAATTTCAGAGTCTAAACCAAGAAAAAGCTACGTTACAAAAATATCAGTAATCTTACCTTGCAAGGGCAGCCCAATCCCATTACAGAATGCAATTTTTTAGGCTTTGCTGAATTTCAGCCTGCAAATGAAAGTTTATTTTTCCACACCTGGCGCAAGACTTTATCTTTTTCATTCAACTGCAGCATCAGGAATGTTCCAAGGAAACAAAATACCATTATTTACACCAAAACAGGATGTCAGGAAGACCCAGCTGCCTTCCATCATCCCAGTAGAGCTTGGGAGGAGATTCTTTTGTGGCAGCTGAAGAGAAAACAGCCTCAGCTGGAAGATGCTGAATGAAAACCCCTCCTCTGGCACAGGAGAGGGACTGGGGGTGGATTTTTGGGATATTCATCCAAGCACCACTTGCCACCCCCCTGAACTTGTTGCTTGTAACTCCTGTCCTGGAGCAGGAGTGCTGTAAATTAAAGTTTCATCCTTTCATGGCTCCTGGGATTTGTTTGCACTGTGTAAATATTTTTAATGCCTCTTCCTGTAAATCTCTTCCAAAGCCCTTCCCTCCTTCCTTAATATTTTCCATTCTGAGATTCCCTGACTCCTGCAGCACCTCAAAGGCCTTGTCAGCAGCCCTGGGCTACGCAAGAGCCTTGGAATATCCATGAAAAGGTTGGAATTCTCCTTCTGCAGGGAATTCCACCCAGGTGTGACACAGAACCAAGTCAGGATTATTCTGCTCCAGGGAACCCTGCAGAGCCTGGCACACAAAGCACCAACTGTGCAGCTGCTGGGTAACAGAGCATGGGAGAAGTCTCCAATAACCTAAAATAAGTATCAGGAAGGGAAAAAAAGACCCTCCCCACCCTAAACCTTCAGTGCTGCTGCAGAAGGGGGCACTTCATGTAGAAACCCATTTTTCCTTCTATTTTTATATATATATATATATATATATATATATATATATAAAGAGTATGTTTATCAAATTCAGATTTTGTGTGTATATCTGGTTTTTTTTATGCATACTTAGGTATTTATGGAGAGAGAATAAATGTGTTTAAGCACACACCACCTCTTCCAGGGGACTTTGTTCACCACAGAGAGGAAAAATATTAAAGACAAGATTTAGGAATTGTGGACTCAGCTCCAAATCTGATGTTTCCTCAAAGTGCAGTGTTAGACCCCAAAATATCTGCTCTGTAAAACATCTTTCTTCACATAAACAGCAATGCAAAGAATGCTTTGTACCCTTGTAAACTGTGATACCGTTTTAGGTTCTTCTGCCCTGTGAAATGAGGTTATAAATTAAAGAATGGACACAAAATGAGTTCAGTTCCATGGACACTGCTAATTCCAGGGGTGAGGAGATGCTGGGACCTCCCAGCTGGTGGAGATGCCCAGGAACACACAGAAGTGAAGCTGAAACTTCCCCTGATGGACTGAAGGAGGTGTTTGTTTTGTTTTGTTTGCAGCAAAAGAACAGGGATAATAAACAATCAGCACTCTGTTAATTAATGTTACCAGGACTTACCTTGCTCTGAACCTTTTCCCCAAGGATGCTGAGCCCTGAAGTCCAATGCACAGGGAATTAAAGTGTAAACATTCACATATTTAATAGTACCATCAAAATAACCATCAGCATCATCACTACATTAAAAACTTCCAAAATGCATTTGCGTATGGTCCTAATATAAATTAAATATAGGAACTAAAAGTAAAATAAATTTAACATTAGGTAATGCTATAAATAAAGGTAAATGCTTTTAGTGTACCTTTGAGTCATAAAAATGCCTTAAAAAACAGGTAAGTTTACAGCTCATCACCAATACTCTGGATACCACTGCCATGATGGTTTTTTTTCTTTTCAAACATTGAGAAGTCTACATTTGACAATTCAGAATGATTTTTTTGGCCACTGAACACTTTGATGGAGGAAGAGGTGTGTGGGATGTCCAGGATGAAGTCCAAGTTTTATTTCACAATAAAACTTCTTTGATTCCCAGTGCTGATAACAAGGCTCTTTTTCTTTTCAAAACCTTAATTTTTTAAGTGCTTTTTTTTTTTATTTTGGTTTTTAACTCGTTTAGATTTCCATTTTGCGAAGGCTCATCCTGCTGAAGGAGTCTCTGAGGGAGAGAAAATACAATGATGAGCTCAGATTTTCCATGGTGAAATAAGAAGCCTCACCAGATGAATGACTCTGAATTGATTTCCAGTATTTTCTAGAGCTGGTTACAACAAAAATTAAGTCCACTGGCATTAAAACTCGTTGCTTTTCCAAGGAATTGGGTTTGGGTTTGTACCTGGGATCATCCAAAACACTGACAGAAAGTTTAATTCCTGTGTACACAGAGAAGCAGCACAAACACCTGCACAACTGAAACCTTATTTAAATCTTTCAAACACATCCCTGAAGTGGAATTTGCCAGGAATACTTGGAGTTGGACTCAGTGATCCTTGTGGGATCCTTCCAACTCAGGATGTTCAGTGATTTTCAGGGTATTTAATGTCATACCTGTATTAGGCTGATTATCTGATAAGATAATAATTACCACACCAAAAGCACTTGCAGTGCTCCTGGCTGGGTGGGGAGGGAAGCTCTGCTATTCCCACCATGCCAGCCAGGAAAATTTGCCAGGGAACAGCTGGGACACAGAGCTGGGGAGAGCTCCAGCATTCCAAAGCTGGGCAGGGAGGGAAGGGACCTTCCTGCAGCCAGAAACCCCCTGAGTTCAGCTCCAGGAACATCCAGCCTTGCCCTGCTGCCAGGGAACTCCACAGGGGTCCCAGATTCCTGCTGGGAACCACTCCTGGCCCTGATCTGGGAGCCACAGCCTGGCTGGAACGTGGCTGTACCCCAAATCCCCCTGCTCATCCATGACCTGCACATGGAGGTTTTGGTCACCCTGGAATTTTTCCAGACCAGGTAGGAGCAGCCTGCTCTGGCAGAAGGTGCCCATGGCAGGGGGTGGGACTGGATGTATTTAAGATCTTTCCAACCCAAACCCTTCTGTGATTCCCACTGGGATTTTTATGTCCTGTCTCACACAAACCCAATCTCCAGCTTCCTGGTCTTCCAGCACCAACAATTTCCCCCCAGTGGAGCACCTGATCCCATTTTCATTGGGAATAAAGTCCTGCCATGCTGAGGGTGGTTTTGCATCTAAAAGGAATGGGATGCAGGATGGAAACAAACCAAAAACCGACTGTCCTAGCTGAGGAACAAAAGGAAAGTTGCAAACACCACCTACCACAGCTGCTGGGAAGGGAATGTGCCCTCAGGAGGGACAGAAGGGAAAAGGAACAGGCTCAGCCAGGACAGCCAGGATCGAAAACAAACAGATGGCGCAGAATCCCAGGAAGCTCAGAGCCCTGTTTCACACCCTGTGCCCCAAGAGGAACCCCAAATATGCACCTGTGGCACGTGACAGGCAGCACTGCCTTGTAGAGCTGTGGGATCTTCCTGTTGATGAGGGGCTGCAGAGCCTCCTTGAGCCGGTGGTAGTTGCGCTCCAGCTCCCGCTGATATTCCTTCTGGTCCGGCCCGATCAGGCTCTTGTTCTTCCTCAGGGCATCCTCACACCTGCAACACAAACCCTCTGAGAGCTGGGCATGCAGAAAGAGCCCCTTGCCACAGGTGTGCTCATCCAACAGTCCAAAAGCAGCCACTCTGGCCCTCTGGGATCACAGGGAATAGCCTTTGTCCTGCCTTTTGGTCATCAAGGCTCAGCTGAACCACCTCGTGTCCAGGGGGCAAGGAGAGGATGTCACATCTCCCATTTCCAGAGTGACAACTCCTTTTTTATTGTCATTTACCCTCCAGTTACATTTATCCTCTCTGAAGAGAAATGAAAGGCTAATTTCCACAGAGCCACTTGCAGTCCCAGAGGATTTAAAGATGGATAAATCAGGAGAGATTAATAAAGAGCAGCCTGGGATGTTCATCAAGAACTCTTCTGCTTGCAAAAATGTAATTTAAATAAAGGGTAGGAAAACAACTGTATCAGTTGTTTTCAGCAAAACCATTTATTTCACAAAGGAAAGCTACACTTCCACTGGATCTATTTGCTCACAGCTTTTTCATTTCAATTACTTTGGTGGTTTTTAAAATTTCTTGGTGCTGTAGAAGATGCTGGACTGAGCCTGCAGTTTGCATGACTCAAGGAAAGTAGAGCAGCCAGCACATTTCTCCAGGGAATTGTGCCAGCATCCCTCCACTCTGCTTGGAGAAATACACTTCAGAAGGAAATTCCATCTCCTGGCCAGTCCAGCAGCATCTCCTGACCCTGCCAGGCTGGGAGCTCTGGCCTGTTGTGATTTCTGGGACACTGAGCTGGGATCAATTCCTCCCTGATAACAGCACGGGCCATGAAGCCAGGGAGCAGCAACAGGGAAGGGCTGGGCAGGTGAGGAAGGAGCTGCACATGGAACCTGGGCAGGTGAGGGACACCAGGACAGCCCTGGGTCACTGCACGTGGCCCTGCTGGGGTGGCAGCAGCCACTGCAGCTGGCAGGTGCCCTGGGGACCCTTGCCATACCTTTTGGTGAAGTCCTTGAAGCACAGGCGGAGTTTGTTGTGGTGTCTGAAGAGCTTTGGATCGTTGGGGATTTCAGACAAGAAAACTTGTGCAACTTCTAATGGTCCCTTTAGGAGAAGAAGGGGCACAGTGAGTTTCTGGGAACTGTCTGTCATATCCAACCACTGCAGAAAGCTCAGCCCCTTAGAAAACATGCACAGAACACAACATTTCCTTACACAAAGCATCCTGAAGAGCTGCAGCTGGGAAATCTGGTGTAAATCACCAACCTCAGTGACAACTGAGTCGCCTTTAAGCCTTGCTTTGTTTTATTTAAAACTCTGCTTTTGGAAAACAGTGTGAGAAACTGCACAGATTCTCCATTTGTTTTCCTTTATAAGGACTCCTGACCAAGTTTGCTCAGCTCACAACTGAGGCAAAGTTTAAACAATGCAGATGGAAGCCAGAGAGTGTTTGCCAGCACTGCAAACTCAACCCAGCACTCAGAACTCCAGCTGATTTTTTTCCAGCTTGTGCACTGTGCTTTACTCAGGCTCTTTCAGCTTTTCCTCAGTTTATCTCCACTGCTTTCCATTTTGTTGAAAATCCACAGCAGGACACAATCCTGCAGAGCCTGGCTAACAAAGGGAAGGTTTAGGGAAGAGGAGCAGGCAGAAACAACTGCAAGTGCCAGGAAGGAGCAGTAACTGAGGGAGGGATGTTTTTTCCAGTTTCTTTCCACATTTTCAAGACTCTTACTCAAATAGCAAAATCACAGCTGGCCTAGACCTTCCCTAAATGACCTTAAACACATCCCACAGACTGAACAGGGAAAAAACTCCAGGGGAATTGAGAAACAAGGCCCAAGGCTGTGCAGTCCCAGAGTGCAGCTGGGACAGTGATGCTCACCTGGTTCACTGTGGTACCTACTGATCCCTGCAGCACCATCTGCAGCATCTTGGGGTCTGCAGGGTCCTGGTGGGTGGCAAAAGCCAGTTCCTGGGTTTTCTTCTGCATGTCCTCGATGGCGACCTCGATGGGCGTCAAAATGATCTGAGCAAGGAGCCAGAACAGGATTTTTGTTAAGGCTGAGCTTGGCAACCAGGCACAGGCCTTGAGGAACACCCAGGTCTCAGTGGGGTTGTGCTGGAACCCTGGCTACTGAGAACTTCAGACTTTGTGTGCTGACAGGCACTAACCCCCAAGGGAACACTGCATTTGACCTAACACCATAAAAAAAATTCCAAAATTAAATAATAAAACTATAAAACTAATAATAATAACTAATTATACATAAATATATAATTTAGACAAAAGTATATAATTTCACATAATAAAAAACTTTAAGATTTAAAATATAATAATATATAGAAAACAATACATAGAAAATTTTGTTATATATATAAATAATATATATAAAACAAAAACTAAATCTTCTTCTTAATCTTCTTCATAAATTTAAATAATATTATATAATTGAAGAAAAAGTCCACATTACAAACCACAACTAATTAATTATTAAATTAAAAATAAAAATAATTTAAATATAATTTCTTAATGAAACAATTTATCCTTTAAAAACTTTATTAAAATACAACTCCATTTAAAAATTTTTAAAATACTACAAAACTCACAATTTATAAAATTATAATATAAATTAAAAACGAATAAACAACTAAATCCAAACATAAAAAATACCATCTCATACATTTAATCCCAGCCTTACCAAAAAAAAAAAAAAGAAATCCACAGGGTGGCACCACTAAGGGGTGGAGGACACCAACAGGACCTCAGAAATGCATCACCTTGGTTCAGTGACACCAAGAAAAGGTTTGGTTTTTAGATGTGTTTCTGGGCACCCCAGAGCTGTGTGAGATGTTTCCCTCGTGTCCCTTTGGGTCACTGCTCACAGTGTCCCAGTGACCACATCTGATCCTGCCCACCCCTGGAAAATTCCCAAACCTCCATTGTCACCGAATCATGGAATGGCTGTGTGGGAAGGGACCTTAAAGCTCATCCCACTCCACCTCCACCACGGGCAGGACACCTTCCCTGGACCAGGCTGCTCCAACACCAACACAGCTCAACCTGCAGAGTGCCCCTACAGGTCTGGAGCTGGTGGGGCCGGCACATCCCCAAATCAGTCTGGGCTCAGTTTGGCTCCAATGGCACCAGGGAGAAGTCCCAAGCTCCTAAGGCAAGCTGGAATGGGACAAAGAGCCTCCTGCACCACCGGGCACCATTTCCCACCCAGCTGCAGCCTCACCTCCTCCTTGTGGATGACGTTGATCCTGGTTTTGATGTAGGGGAAGGCGTGGGAGGTGGTGAGGATGGTCTTGCGCTTGAACTGCTCGTGCAGGTCGCCGTGGGCGCGGCCGTCCAGCGTGAAGGGCGTGCAGTACATGAAGCGCCGCAGGTTGTAGTTCTTGTCAAAGTAGGTGATCCTGTCCTTCATCTCGTACGTGTCGAAGTAGGGCTCCACGTAGGTGATCTGGATGTAGGCCTGCAGCAGGGAGTGGGCTCTCAGCTGTGCTGTCCCCCCAACACCACTGCACAAACCAGGGCTGGGCTTTGCCTTCAAAAATCCCGCTCACACCGGAGGGACCGAGGTGCTGCTGCTGGTTTGGGGGCTGGGTAAAGCACAGCTCACTGTCCTTCCCTTCCCATGCCTTTCACATCATGGAATCACGCAATGCTTCGTGTGGGAGGGAGCTTAAAGCCCATCCAGCCCACCCCTACCACAGGCAGGGACACCTTCCCCTAAAACAGGGTGCTCCAACCTGGCCTTGGGCACTTCCAGGGATCCAGGGGCAGCCACAGCTTCTCTGGGCACTTCACAATGAATTTCTCCCCAATATCCAATCTAAACCCTTCCTTGCCCTGCCCTGTGCCACAGTCCTGCTCCTGCTCTTTCTGCTGTTTCCCAGGCCTGCTCCTGCTCTTTCTGCTACTCTTGAAGGACGTGGCACAAAGGTGACAAAATGCTGCAGCTGCACAAAAGCCAGGGAATGGCACAGCCCCTCCTTCCTTGCACCCAGCAGAGCAAGGCCAGCGCAGCCTCTGTCCTTTCACCTCCTCCCTTCCCACCCACCACTGCCAGGCCAGGGAAGGGAATGGCCAGTTCTGCATCCCTTGCTGGAATTATTTTCCCAAACTCTCCTCCCAAGCAGCCACAACATGCTCAGCACATGGATTTTGCTGCCTACATGGTGAAATTCAGGGCAGAATTTGTCCCACTGTAATTTCACCCATTCAGGACCTGTTCTATCTCTAAACCTGCACTTTGTGCCCTTACCTTGTTGGGATCAAGTTTACATTTGTCCACAGGGTTTGAGTCCTTGATCACTTCCAGCACATCTTCCCCAAACCGTTCTCCATAAAATCCCTACAACCAAGGAGAAAGGAAAAAAACATCAAATGCATGATGGGGGCTGGGGGCAAAGGCACATTCAGGGGAGGTGAAGCTCCACATGCCTTTGACAGAATGTGACCTGCTGAACCCAGGAGAATTCCAACAGTCACTTTTCCAGAGGCAATGGGAAAAAACAAACCCTGGAAAGCAGGAGAGCCTTCCAACAGTGCCTGGTTCTGAACGAGGCATTTGGGTTTGTTTTGTGTCTGTGTGCAACTAAAACGGGTCACTTTGGGATCCACTGGTGTTGGAAATGATAGAATGTTTACATTTTAGTTAATGATTTTAATTAACATTTAAATTAACTGTTTTAATCATAACCTATATATATATTAATTATAAATACTGTGATATTCCTAAATTACTCTTAGCCAGCATTTAGCAACGTTGTCATAACCTACTTTTGTGGGAGCACAGCCTGGGAAAATTAATGAAGCTGTAAGTTTTGATAAACCAACTCTGCTGTGCTTCAGTGAACAAAGCCTGAGATGGACTGTTGAGGCTGGACATCTGGAATGCAGAATTTATGGACCACAAGGACATCTTGGAGAAACCAGAAGATAAAGAAGAGACTAGCAAAGACTCAGTCTATGCCTTGGGAAGACCCTACTGGAGGAGAAAGACAATGGGAACATCACAAATTTTCAGGGAGAGCCTCTGATCAGGGAATTCCTCTCTCCTTCCACAGAGGTGGCACCAGCAGGAGGGCAGGGGACACCAGCCCCAGCTCTCAGACACCCAAACAGGGGCTGCTCCTGTGAAACAACTGATGATGAAGTCAAAGTTCCAGTGAAACCCTCTCACCTCCAGCCGATGGGAGATTTCAGCCAACTTGGTTATTGCAGGCTCCTTGTAAACAAACTCTTGCTCATCCAGGTCTCCAAACTTAGTTCCATAAAAACCAACTCGGAAGTAGGTGCCAAACATCCTCTTTCCATCCTAGGGATGGAGAAACAAGAGGTTATTTCAGGGTGGAGACACGCACACCCCCAAGCACGGCTGCAGGCAGGCTCCTGAATTTATGCAAAAATGAAAAGAAATTTAAAAACAAGAGAAAAAAATTAGAAAGAAAGAAGGGAAAGAAAAAAAACACACCTGGAACTCAGCATGGATGCATTTAGCAGCAAACACCACAATGGAATTATAAACTAATATGGAATTCTATGGATCAGTTACGACCATCAGCCCAACCCTGCAATGACTTCTCCCAACCCAGGAGGAGCCTGGAGGTGCCATCATGGAATTCTGGAATGGTTTGGGTTGGAAGGGACCTCAAAGCCCATCCAATGCCACCCCTGCCATGACAGGGACATATCCCACTGTCCCAGGGTGCTCCAAGCCCTGTCCAACCTGGCCTGGGACATTTCCAGGGATCCAGGGGCAGCCACAGCTTCTCTGGGAACTTGAGACTCATCACAGGGAACAATTCCTTCCCAATATCCACCTAAATCTATTCTCTTTCAGCTTAAGAAGCATCAGATATCTCTGAGAGGCTGCCAAAGGCAAATCCCTTTGTTGGGATCATTATCTGAGGCTCTCCAAAGCCCGTGCAGAGACCCTGCAGGGGTCAGACACCCTGGAATCACCCCAAATCCACCCTCCAGGAATTGCAGGGTTGGGCCCAAGTCAATGTCCAGTTCACTCACACACACACACACAAGTGCTCTTGAACCAGCATTCCAGCTGGGAGGTGTTACACTCTCTAGGAACTGTCTAGGAGAGAGGGCCAAAGTCACTCCTGGTGAAAGCAGATGCAATCCTGTGCCATGTACCTGCTTCCAGGGGAGCCAGTGGTGAATTTGGCCCCGAAACGCAACAAAAGGAGAGAAACAAGAAAGACTTTTTGCTGGAAAGGCAACGGAGAAAATCTGATTAAGAGAGAGAGAGAGAGAGAAGAAAAATGCTTTACAAATTAAACACACCTTGCTTGTGTTAAAGAACTCACGCTGCATGCACAAACCAGGGATGCCTTTCAGCAAGAAACTCCAAAATGTTCACCTTTACTCTCGTGACAAAGTGTGATGCAGTAAAGGACACTCAAGTGTCCCTGAGCTGGGTTAGGTTTTGGCTTCAAACAGCCCTTACAGGTGTCCTGGCTGCCAGGTTTTATTTTAGTATTTTGCTATGGCAAAACTGATCTCTTGTGGTGATGGTGAACACGATCTACGGAAGGCAAAGAGGATAAATAAGCCAAACTAAAATTAATGAAAACCCTTCAGGCAAACTCCAGACTACAAAAACTCCACTGCTTTCCCCTGGCTGAAGGAAACTGGAGCATCCCCCTGGAGGTGCCTGAGGGCCAAAAACTTCCACTTCAGAGCTGACTCTGCCCTCCTGAAGCACCTGGGGTGAGTAGCAGCCCTCATCCCAAAAAAGCAACAGCTGGCTGTGCCCAGGCTCCCTGGACCCTGCTCTAGAGCCTGTCCCTCTGGGAATCCTGCTGCAGCTCTTCTCCAGGGCTTTCAGCACACCACAGGATGCCAGCAGCCCTCCCAGGGTGGAACTCCAGCTGCAGAGCTGCTGCTGTTTCACTGGATGTTGCCATTTCCTTGGACTCCCTGTCTTTGTCCAGTGCCCATCCCTCTGGATTAATGCAGGATTGAGCTACTCAATCCTTTTTTCCTCATCACTACCTTTTCAGTTTTGGGTAACATGATCCACACTAAAATCCCTCAACACTCAGCATTTCCAGCTTCCACCTGTCACAGACAGAAGGTTCTGACTCCAGGGCTCCTTTCTCAAAGTCCTTCCCAAGGCAGCACCTGGGGGGAGGTGGGGTTGGAACCTGATCTCTTTAAGGTCCTTTCCAACCCAAACCATTCCATGGCTCCATGTCTGCCACATGGATCAGCTCCCCAGGGCCAGCACAAGGCTTGGCCATGATGCTCCATGGGCAAGTTTGTGGGATCCTGCCCCAACCCTGGCACTGGGAGGTTGAGGACACACTGATTTCTAATTAATGAGTTTTTTCCTTCCTCCTGGGCCAGGGGTTTCCAGCATTTGCAGAACCAGATCTCTACAGTGAATTTTTGCCATGGACACCTGCAGCCCCTTGTTACAGGCAGGGTAAAAATGATAAAGGAGGAAGAGAATGCTGTCTGTTGATGAGCAAAAAAATCACTGAGGAGTCCTGCTGGCATTTACTAAATGCATAAAATAAGAGTTTTGGGGCACTGGAGAGCTCCAGGAGTGGCAGATCTCCAGGGAAGTCTGGTGAGATTCCCTGTCCCTGTGTGAGGTCAGCTCCCAGCTCATCCCCATGCTGCTCTGGCTCTCCCTGGTAAATCCAGATGCTGAATCCCAGTTAAAGGGATCCCAGAGGCAGCAGTGAGGAGCACTGTCAGCCCCTGATGTGATTCATGCTGGAAATCTGTGCCTGGAGGCAAGGGAATGGGAGCAAACCCCTTTGGGGGAAACACTTGCAGACCACTCCAGGCCTCCCAGGGATATTCAGGAGCTGCCACTTCCCTGGGATCAGCTCCATGCCTGGCACCAGGGAGAGGGGATGGCTCTGTACTGGGATCTCAAACTCAGCCAACACCAAACCACTTCCCAGCCACAGCAGGGAAAACTGAACAAACAATTTAATGCTCTGTGGTCTTGTTTCTGGCAAGAGCTAAAAATGCAGATATGAGGAAGGAATTATTAAAAGCATTGTATCTCCTATTATTTTATCAAAAAATAATAGGATTTTGGGGAGGAGAAGAGAATGAAGGTGAACACTGAATAGCCATCACACAACTGGCAGAGCAGGTAACAGCCACCATGACTTATGAAGGTTCATGATTTGTTATTATGCATGGTAAATACCTTTCCAAATTGCTGGGAATAAAGTTTTGGGGTTATCTCTTGCACGCACACAAAAAGCTTTGCCAACAAGATTTGGGGGGAAAAAAAGATAAATCAGGTGCAAGAGGGATCATTGCTTCCTCCACCAGGACAGCAGCAGCTGCCTGAAGGGTGCAGGAACAAAAGCAACTCCTTCAAAGTGCAGAATCCAACTCATCTTTACCAAACTCAGCACTGTCATTTTCCTGCTCAATTTTAACCCAAGGTCCTCTGCAGTGTTGCCAACTACTACGAGCCTTCCAATATTGATTTTTTGGAAAAGAATCAGCTCCTGGAGCCTTGTTATCCACTGGCAACCTCCTCATACACAGCTTTAAAAAGTTTTTGAATTCTTGTGGCACAGCATGAAAAGAGTTTTACTTAATTTTCCTAACTGAAAAGCAAACAAACAGAATAAATTCAACATTTATTCCATGAATAAGCACACAAAGCCCATCAGCTGGTGTGTTTAAGGAGAGCTCAGGAATGCTCTGGTGCCAGACCCAGGACACTGCAATGATTGTAGTTGGCAACACCACATTCCTTGTGCCATGAGGGGGGTGCTGCTGTTGGCATAGCTCTTTGCTAAAATGAAATTGGGGGTTCCACAGTGTAAAACAAAAAAGAAAAACCAAACCAAAACCAAAACCAAAAAGGGGAGGTGGGGGAAAAGGGGCAGAGAAAGGGAAAAAAAATTCCACAAGTAGGAACTTACCACAACAGACAATAGTAAGAGTGGGGAGGAGGGTCAGCAACCAGGGCGATAGAGGAGAAAACAGAAAGTATTTAATTAGGGAAATTCCATAAAACAAACAAGCAGCAAATTGGCAGCAAATAAATTTTAAAATTAAAAAAAATGGGAGCAGGCATCCATTAAAATATTTAAAATAAGGGGAGGGGAAAAAAGGGCAAAACATGCAACAAACCTGAAAGCTACAAAGCACAAAGGTCAGAAAAAGTGTGGCAATGAAGGAGCACGATGACAGAGGAGAGCTGAACCCACGGTGTCTTTTACCATGCAGTAAAACATGACCAAGTGGTGTTAGAATCATAACCAATGGCAGGAGTCTCTCCAGGGGTCGATTTAGGGGCAGAATAATAAAACAGATGCTCACAGGCCTTGTTGGCTTGAACACATTAACATCATTTCCACACTTAGCACAGGTTTTCTGTTGGGCTGTGTCTGCCTGGACCTTCCATGGGGACAAGGGGACGACTTCCAGGGCCAGCCCTCAAGTGTCAGGGTTTATTTTAAGTTGCTCAATTTCCATTTTTTGCCAGGCTGGAATTGAAACTGACATTCAGACATCACCAGCCTTAATTATGTCCCACAACACAAAAGGTTTTTTTGTCTCAGCCTCGGTTCAGTAAATGTGTGGTGGAAACCTGGAGGGAGGTGGCCCAAAATGAGCTGCCTGATCCATAGAAAATCAAAAATAAACTGGAAAGATAAAGCCTAAACAAAGAACATCATATTCACAGAGCTTTTTAGTGCTTTCTGAGACTTCTCCATGCTCATGCACCCACTGTGCCAACTGGACTAGGGCTGGAGTCAAAGTGGCCCTGCAGATGAATCAATTTCTTTGTCCATTTTTAACCCAAAAGCGTGGTTCTCGTGGTGTGTGTTGCAGAACTCTGAGCACACAGCCTCCTCAAAAACCCAGGCAGCAAAACTGGCCCCAGTTAACACACCTGAGCCCTTTTACTGCCAGATAAACCCCTACATAAATTGACTGAGAACAAAAGGAAGCAGTTTCTCCCCTGAGATCAAAGGTGCACCTGCAGCAAACCAGGTTTGTGTTTGGTACCTCTGAGCACTGCTTAAATCGACCCCTGTGGGTGGGGTGAAAATATGGTATGGAGGGATGATTTTCTGTGTCAATGCTGATGGAAAGAAATATAAACAAATTATAAAAACAAACTAGTGATGATACAGTGGCTCATTCACCAAAGAACCTCATTAGTGGAACACGTCAGCATCCATGCACTACCTACAGCTGCTTATGAAGAAATTCCTTCTACAACCATGGTTTATTGGGATTTCTTTGGTTAATGAATTGTTTTAAACAGCAGACAGCAACAGAAACACCCACAACTAGCACATGTGGGCAAGCGTTGGCGTGAGTCATCTGGAAACTCAATTAGTGTTCTTTGCTAACTAAGATGGAGTTACCTACCTCCCAGCCAGTACTCTGTGTGATAAAAAGTAAAAAGGGCATGTCACAGAAACCAAAAAAAAAGAGTTTCAAAGGCCAAAACATGACCAGCAATAAGCCTGCAATGGTTTCAATGGTTCTAAGTCATCATGCATCCAAAGCAGCCTCCTCTGGCCCAGCACAGCCAGGCCCCTCACAACCCTTAATTAACCTGGTGGCTTTTGCACCATCCAAGTTTGGAAAGGTTCCTTCAATTCTTTAACCACCACAAGAACAAACAAATAAACCCCCCAGCACTTCTGGATGTTACCTACCAGGCTAAAGGCAAGGTACAGTGATTTTCCCAGCATGCAAAACACAGTTTAAAAGAACATCTCAAAGGGTAATCTGGGATTTTTAAGTCTTGGATAGTTCTGAAGTTACAACAAATCTTGGTTTGTGATGTTCTCTCATATTAAATTCCAGAAAAAAACCTGTTAATGATCCTTGTATTTACTGTGGATCATCATTTAACAATTCTCCTGGAATCTGAGAATAATGGTTTTTCATTTTCCTTGCACTGAGCATTTGAAGTTTCTTCACAATTCACCCTGCAGCTGAAAATTCAAACCATTACCTGGTGAACAATCTTGCTGAATGCTTCCTGCAGTTTACCATGAATAGTAGACAACTTCTTGGCATCTCTGTTGGCTTCATGAATAGGAATAAGGACTTTGTAAACCTCATTAACTGCTTCATACATGCCAGCCTACAAAAATAAGGCCCATCAGATTGCTCCATCAATTCAACAGCCAGAATTACACACACAGCATTTAAATGATAAAACTGCAAAATGAAAAGGTGGCTGTGGGATAATCACATCATTTCTTGAAATGTACCCAGAGATAAATGGAGTAAAATCCTCAGTTACCCCTGAAATCAAGAGTACTGGCATCATGCTGCCAGTAACTAGGATCATTAACATAACCAATCCTGGGATATTTTGGATGGACACAGGCACAAGAGCAAAACAGTCTAAACAGGATCCTAAATATGGAAAAGCTCAAATGCACATTTCAGCTTTTTCTGTTCAGTACATCTTCAGCCTGGGTGACTTCTGCATCCACTTCTGGCACCCCAGGAGAGATGGACTTGGGAAGATCCCCAGGATCTCTCTCATGGAGTGGGTCCAGCCCATCGTGGGCAGCCACTGCACAGAGGGGCTGAGCAGGAATTCCAGGTTTTTGCTCTGGATTTATTGCTACTTGTGCTTATAAGCCAAATGAATGACACTTCATGTTGTGTCTTGGGAATTAATTCATTCCTTTTCCTCGGTTTACTGCAGAGGGCAAACCAGGCTGTCTTAATTAAAACTCCAATTGTGCTGTGCAAATTAAGCATTTACAATAGAATTATACACTCAGAGAGAAAACATTTTCCTTCCTACTGCCCAGCAGTGTGAGGTTGCTGGAGAAGAGAGGTAAAGAAATGAAAGTCTTCTACCATAGAGAAAGATGCTGCAGCCTGTTCCAGCAATCCCACCAGACCAGCTTCTGTAAAATACTTCCCAGAACAGATTCCTTCTTCATCTGGGGACACAACATCATCAGAAACTGCTGACTCTTCCAAAACATTGGAAGATATGTTCTGGGGAGATACAAGAGATAAAAATACATTTACTCAATTCAAACAACACTCAACACTTTCAGTACATTGAAAGGCAGCTGATTTGCAGTCAAATCCTGGAATTTCTGTAGAGGTGGCATTCTATTTTTGTTGAGTATATATATATAAAATATAGCTTTCTATTTTTGTGGACTATATACGTAAAATATGGCTTTCTATTTTTATAGAGTATATATGTAAAATATTGCCATTTTTGTAGTGCATACAAAAATATATCTATTTTTGTAGAGTATATATGTAAAATATTGCCATATTTGTAGTGTATATATAAAATACATCTATTTTTGTAGAGCATCTGTATAAAATACACATTTCTCTTCTCACAGAGCAGCATCTCATTCATGCAACAAACAGCGAGCACAGTTTGAGGATGAAGGCACAGAACTCCCAGCACATGGAAATGTTTTACAGCTCAGCAGCAAAGCCCAAAAACCCCTTAGGGAGGATGATGCCCACCTGGAATGTCACACAGCCCACAGGGAGGTATTTCCTGTCCTCCAGCATGCTCAGGTACTCGGCCACCAGGGCTGCAGAGTGCACCAGGCACTGGGCAGACTCGGCGTGGTTGCTCCTCTCGGAATGTTTCCCTGCCATGTTCTGCAGCCACGTCAGCCGCAGATCAGGGGAATTCTGGTAGCCCTTGGCAATCCTAAAGGGAGAGAAAACCTCTGTGCTTCCACGCCCTTTCCTTCTGAACCAGCACAGCCCTTCAGCATGGCTTTTTCACACTGTATTTAGTCACTTCTGCTTAAACACCAAACCCCCTTGGTGCTGTCTGGAAACCCCTGAGACAAGAAGCTGTAGAGATGGGAAATCACCCTGAACTACAGATTTTTGAGCCAGTTAATGGTGGGTGAGCAGTGGGTGATGCTGAAGCTCCTGACCAAAGCCCATGTTTCACCTGAGACTGGTGGCAATCCAAAGGTGTGGCACAGTCAGAGCACACCTGCCTGGCTCCCTACAACAAAACCTCTGCTGACCACTAAAAGCCCTCAGGGCTATTTGTGCAGACAGCACCATGAAATTTGGCACTTGGGAGCTTAACTTGGCTCTGGAATATCTTTTGCATATGGACACCATTGCATGCACCACCAAAAAGCCTTTTGGGCAAGCAGGTGCTGGAAGACCCCCAAGCTTTCCCTGAAGCAAGCAGGGAGAGTTCCCTTCTCAGGTGGAAGATGAGATTTCCAGGGATGGCTGGGGAATGAAAACTACTTTTATCCAAGATAAGCTGCCTAAATGCCAAACAAAACCTCTCAGCACCACACTCAAACACAGCAGACAGGCATAGATTGGTCTGTGAGCAGTGAGACCCAAAACTGCTCCACAATCAAGTCCTGTAAGTGCCCAAATGTGCAGCATCAGAGCCCTAACCCACGTGGAGCACTGGCATCTCCTGTCTCTACAGTGCCAACTCTACCTGTACATCAGGTCAATCAGCATCTCTGGATCTTCCTGGTGCTCCTTCATTTTAACTGTGTCTGACAGGATCATATGGAGGTTGAACACTAAATCCTGGACCTGTGAAAAATAAGCTGTTGTAAAGAACTGGCAATGGGAATTGAGCTACACATTGTTATGTGAGGAACACGGTCACTCTGAATCTTTGTGTGTTTGCATCTTGTCAGAACTAATCAAAGACCTGAGTTTTATGTGATTAGATGATTAAAAAAACCAAACCCCAAACCCTTTCCAGGGAGTGCCTGAAAATTCCAGTTCTAGATTGAGTTTTAGGCACAGCCTGTTAATGAATTACATATGGTGGTTTATGTCTTTTACCTGGTCAGGAAATGTTGTCTCCCTAAGTTCCAGATCTTCTTCAGCATATGTCAGAATAGTCTTGAGGGAACGTCGCAGAAATTCTTCATTGAAATTCTGGGATGTTCCCACCAGGGATGAGAGGGACATGGTCACCTGCATCTTCACTCTGGCAAAGTTCTGCAACAGAGATGTTGTTACGGTATTTCAGCAGCCTGGAGACAGTGCTTTGGTCATGGCACCCTCCCCCTGACCCGACAGAGAAAATAAAACTGAAGTTTTGCAAGAAAGGCTGTCTCAGAGCAGTGATTAGAATAAACCTGGTGCTGCCAAACTTCATCATCTGATGATTATTTAGTTCCAGATAAAGGTTCTCCTGCAAAAATATTAATGTTGTCTGTATGCACATGGTCTCCCCTCACACACCCTGAACAGGATGATGCTGTCACGAAACATCCTTGATCCCGGCTGGCTTTGGTTTGGCCAAGCCTAAAAACTGGAACCCCATTATCTTTGCTGTCAATCACAGCCCCCGGCCCAGGGTGTCCCCAGTTCTGTGGGGGACTGCACCCCAGCCAGCAGCCCCAGCCCTGTTATCTGCAATAACCCAGTGAGAGCAGCAGGACTCACGTTGCCAATCTCGAAGTTCTGCCTCATCAGGAGGTACAGGGAGGCACTGGCGTGGGACCTGATGGGGCCAATGCTGCTGCTGCAGTGCCTCAGGAGCCTCAGGCACAGGTCTGCACACTGCTCTGTCTCCTCCTCAAACAGCAGCTCAGGGAACTGGAAAACAGCAGGGGAGGAATCGGTGCTTGGACAGGCAGGAATGAGCACCCAGACAAACAGGCAGCAGTGAGGGTGCACTGCAATGAGCCCAACCCCTCTCTTTTGAGGGGAATGATGTTCCCTTCAATCACTTTACAGTAAGGCAAAACTGGCAGCACTGGAAGGCAACCCATTTTACCTTCCCCTCCAGCTTGCTCCTACATCTACACCCTCACACTGATTTACATCACTCCCAAAATCTCAGGCTTAAAACTTTGAGCTTCTCCCCGCACACCTACAGAAACTGGGAAACAAATTAAAGTGAGATTTGTCCAGCTTAAACCCCACCTGTGCCTTGAGCTCCCCACTGCCTCTTCCCACTCAGTGGCAGCCAGCAGGAACTCACATCCCATCCATGGTGTGTGAGCTGCACCTTTTGGGGCAGCCAAGCCCAAAATGCAGAAATGCAAGTACTGCCCATGAAAACAAGGCCAGGCTACGCTGCCTGAAAATTCATACTGCCCAAAATAATAATTGCTTGGGGAAGTGACCCCATACAAAGGAAGAAACAGTGCCTTCCTCCCTCAGTGCTGCTCAGGGTGGATTTCTGTCCCCACAGGGGATTCACCTTTGAGACCAAAGCTCTCTGTGTGGCAAAGCAGTGCTGGAGGTAAAGGGCACTTTGGTTGCAGGCCATGCTGTGCAGCAGCACCTTGAGCACCCCGCCGAGGATGCTCTCCTTGGACTCTGTCACGGACACGGTCTGCAAAGGGAAACCAAGACTCCATGAGGAAAAGGGAAAACAAGACTCCATGAGGAAAAGGGAAACCAAGACTCCATGAGAAAAATGGAAACCAAAACTCCATGAGAAAAATGGGAAATCAAGATTCCATGAGAAAATGGGAAACCAAGATTCCATGAGAAAATGGGAAACCAAGACTCCACGAGAAAAATGGGAAACCAAGATTCCATGAGAAAAATGAACCTCCTGTGTGCCTGTCCATGTGAAAGAGAGCAAATAGCTCTGACCAAAAGCCCTTTGCATGGGGAAATTACTCACTTAGCTGGGCCTGCCAAACAGCCCCGTTCTGAGGCGACCCCCAGGTAAGGAACACCTGATCCATGGATAAAGCAGGTGGAATTGGGGATTCTTTGTCCCCAGTGAGGCTCTGACTTTTAGGGACATTGTTCTGCTAGAGGGAAAACCCATAGCTGGGCTCTAGCTGGGTTACTCAGGCACAAAGTACAATCCTTGGGATTCCTGGGTCTCTCTGCAGATCAGAGGTGGATTTGGGAAGCATGGTGCCGCCTGCTCCCAGTCTGTGCCCAGGTTCATCTGTCCAGAAATGAGGGGACAAAGTGAGTACAGGTCCAGGAGACTGACCTGGAACCCAGTGATTTGTGGCAGGCTTGGGAAGAACTGGAGGAAGTATTTGGGATAGGGCAGGATTTGGGGATTTTTACAGTTCATTCCTGAATAACTATTTCTTATACTACAAGGAAAGGAGAATCTTCAAATTCTCAATTTCAAGACTGAAGGAAGGCATTGCAATGTAAAACCAGATGGTTCCAGGCTGGGATTTGGGAGAGGCATCACCCCCTTCCTGCTGCAGCTGAACAGTTCTCCCAGCACTAAGGCAGTTTTCTTTAACAAAGTGCTGCCTGGCCAGGTGACTGCAATGCCATTACATCTCCATTTTCTTATCAGCCTCACCTGTACAACTATCTCTAGAGTATCCAAAATTATCAGGTTGGCTTCTGTTGCAAGATTCCCATCGATGAGTGCTTCGTGTTCTATCTCTGCCCTTGACCTGATCAGAGAAAACAGAGAAGCAAAATTACTTCCTGATTAAGGAACAGACCCACATATTTTCCAGTCAAAAATGTTCTCTCACTAGCAGGAAACTCCCAGTTACAGTCTGTATATTTATCACTGGGCAACACCACAAAGATATTTCAATGCACCCCCTGAGAGGACAGGAAGGAAAACTCAGTTTTTTACAAGTACAGACTTACAGAGGCTTCACGTTCATCATGCTGGGAGAGCTCACACTGCTCTCTGACACTTCACTACTCTCCCAGGAACACAACAACAGTTCAGAAGCCCAGTCCAACTCCAAACTGGCTCAGCAGCATCGTGAGGCATGCGACAGCACAACCAGGAACAGGACATGTGGCTTTATGCTGTGGACACACGGTGGTGCTACACGAGCTGGGAACCTGAACTCCCACTGGGAGCAGCACACCGCAGCCTGCCAGGCTGCAATCTTATCTCTCCAAGCTACACTGTGTTTAATCCTTGAAGCACAACTTCCTCTCTCAGCTGAAGGACAAGGTTTTGCTGTTCCATGCCAGGCACTCGCTTTCCTGGAAAGCCTTGCAGAGTCCAGACACCCACTCACACCTGTGGCTCCAGGAATTCAGCACAACCAGCCCCTTCCAGTGGCACCAGCTGCACTGGGCACAGATCCAGGGCTGTACTCAGAGCCCAACCCTGGCCTGCCCTGCCACAGGTGCCATCTCTGAGAGACTCCTGCCAGGCCAAACCCCAGCAGGAGGGTGACCAAAATCCCAGAAAAACAGACAGAAAGAGGGAGAAACGCTTTGGCTCCTGGAGCTGTACTGCAGCAGCCCTTCCCTGCCACGTTCCACATCCTCTGGGAGCTGGCTCACACCCCCAACGTCTCCAGGACAGGAAGTTTTGGGACCTGATCCCACATTAAAATAATACCATCTGCATAAAAAGATAGTGGTGCAGAGCTCTTGGAGTGAAAAGTCTTGTTTAAGGGGTTTCAAAGGGCCAGGCTCTACACACACACGACACAGCAGAGCCAGTCACAGCAAGCAGGGGTTAGAAAGCAGCTCTAGAGAGTTTTATCTAAGCAGCTCAATTTGTGAGGTGAGACACCATCCTTTGACCATCACAGATGTTAAATGTGTACTTGAGGTCCCTCTGGGAAGGACAGGACTCAGACCCAGTCTGGCAGTGAACTGCTGAGTCTTTCAGGCCAAATTCTGAGCTGGTGTGACTCTGGAATTTATATCTACATCACTTCACCAGCAGGGTGAAATACCCTGGTCACTTGGCTTTCCCAATGACACAACAGGACTGGAGCCTCGGACAAAAAGCCACTACTTGTCATAAGGAGAAGTTACATTTTTGTGTGGGACAAAGCAAGTAAAGGCTGTGAAAAATTGCTTTCTACTCCAGGAAGAGTCAATGTCTGCAAGGATAAAATTTGGCCTGATCTCCATGTGGGCTCTGAGGATCCCATTCCTCAGTTTCTTCAGAGCTTCACTTGGGCTGAGGTTGCTTCCCTAGGATAAGGAACAATTCTTTTGCTGGGAGGATGGAGACTGCAGGTTGCAATTTGAGGAGACAGAAAACGTGCACAGCAAAGCTCAAACACAACTCCTGAGCCCTCTGGATTAAACCACACCAAGAGAGGGAATTTTCAAGGAAATGGGTGTAATAAGCCAAAAGAGCTCATTCCAGTCAGTTGCACACACACACTGAGAAGTTCTGCCAAGCATCACAAACAAGGCTGTGATGATTGAGTCTGCAGATGTACAAAATAGCAATTTGTAAGAACTGCACACCAATGCTACAGTACCTGGCTGGTTTGTGGCTTCTAAAAGCACAGCACATGTGGAAAAACAATCAAAGTGATGGATTAGGACAGGAAAGGAAAGCGAGCTTTGAGAACTCCAGAATGCTTTTATGGAATAAAGGAAATATGACATGAGATATAAATGCTATCTGTGGAAACTCTTAATGGATCTTCCCTCTAAATTACAGCTTAGGGCAGGGTTTTAAGACAGTAATGGATTATATAAATCTCTTTAAATCTGATTTGGAAGTCTAAGGAAGCAAGGGACAGTGGAAAGGCAAAGAGTTGGGAGGGCAGTGTTGGAGTAAAAGCTATTTGCTTTTTTTTTGCAATGCCAGCCCTATGCCAATGCATCTGAGGGCTCAAACCTGCTGGCACAAGGGCTGAATGGCTGCTGGCAGTGACCTTCTGTGGGGAGGGGGACCCTGCTCTCACAGGCCTGGCACAGGGGTAGAGCAGAAGGATAAGGCAGAGTTACTTGTCAAGCTTCTCGGTGTTCTGCCGCCAGTGAGTCATATCCTTTCTCCACCTCAGATTCTCTTGACTTCCAAAGGCACTCCCAGAAGGGCTCCTCTCTGCAGGGAAACACAAAACAACAACACTCAGCTGATGCTCACTTCAGCTGCACCAGCAGCAGCTCCAGATCTGCTCACAAGTGGCAGGTGGCAACAAAGATGATTTTCTAGAGCTTGAGGCTCTGTGGCACTCACCCAGGATGTTTACACGGCCTAATTCTGTCACTGCTGAGTGGCACGAGACACAGAGAGGCAGCTGAGACACTCACTGCTGAGAGGAGTCCCTTCCTTGGACTGCACATGGAGCATGAGTGTGCCAGCCCTCAGCACTCCAACACTGCTGTCCTCGACTGGCACCCAGGAATGTTCTCAGGGTGGTGCCAAGACCCCCCTTTCCCAGCTCACAATCTTTTATTCTCATTGCTGGGAGGGCAGGGGAATTTCAAGTAATGAAAGTAATCTGACCACATTAGGAAAAAAATAAAGGTTCCCAGCTCTGAAGTGATTCCTTAATTATGGCTCTAAACTACTCATCCACCTCAGCCCACAAGGACAGGCTTGTGTGGCAGAGCAGGAGACAAAAACACAGCTCTGATTCTTGTCCCCTGGGTCACCCTTTGAATTTTGGGTGTTCATAAAAATTACTGGGTTTTACAAAAAGTAGGAATCATCAGAAGGTGCCTGTTAGCCCAACTACAGCTACTTGAAGTCTCCTAAAGTCAGCAGAAATGCCCAGGCATTTTCAGAGCTGTCAGAGCAAGATCAAGCAGTTTGCTCCCCAGGACACTCTAGAAGATGCTACACTGGAAAAAACTAAGGCAAGAACACCCCATAAATGAGATGTGATCTCACTAAAAAAGGCAATCAAGTAGCAAATGAAGTGCCTGCAATTTAGGAAAGGTGTAGAGATTTTGCAGACCCAGGCAAGGATGCTGCAAAGTTTTCCTAGGGGCCTCTTGTATCCCACACCACAGATGGGTGCAAATAATTGTTGGGGATGGGAGGAGCAGCTTTTGGAAAAAAAGGGTGGCACAGAGGACTCCTTTACTTACCCAGCTGTCCTCTGCTTCTTCGGACCATTTCCTGCCTTGCCCCTATGCTGCCCAAAATTGCTTCTTCAAGTTTGGCTCTCATGTCTTTTGACTTCTTAAACGTCAGACTGTTCATTCTTTCAAACACTTTCTTGCCCTGCAAGTTCCAAACAAAACCATGAGGGAAGATAGTTTCAATTTGGGATATTTGCTAAGAGTTAACTGAAAATACCTAAAGACATGCAGAAAGAAAGGAATACAGATTAAGTTGGTAGGTATATAAAACACTCAAGTTCCAGCATTGCTACAGAAAACTCTCTTTTCAAAGTGTCACTGCAGCAATTCCCAGATGAGGGGCAAGCAGCACAAACTGCTTGAGAGGTGGAACAAGGCACAGACACTCACATGGCTGGGAAGTAAACATGGGAAAAGCCTGGCCTTGGGAATGTGAATACAGGAAATACTTTGGAGAGAGCAGGAAATGCCTTTCTGCAGTTGTGTAAAGGGTGGGAGCGTAAAGGTCCTCGGCAGGGCCCAGGAGGGACTCCAGGGGGTTCCAGCTTGGCAGTACCTTGTACTCAAAGCAGGAGACACAGAGGTAGAGCAGGTCCAGCAGGCGGTTGAGCTGCAGCACTGACAGGTCAGTGAACCACTTCTGCAGGACGCTCTCGTCCGCGTTCTTCAGCACCCACAGCAGGCAGATGAGGAGGCTGCGGCTGGACTCTGTGGAGAAGGTGGAGTGCTGCCTGCCACTCTGAAACACAGGTCAGGACAGGGCTTCACATCCCAATCACCACAGAGTGAGGTTTTGCCATTGAGATAACTGTAATAACCTCAGCAGCTCAGGGGTTAGGCAGAGGGGCTGCATGTTATCTCATGCATCTATCAATGTCTCACTGAGAGTGCACCTAAATCCCACCAGCAAAATGGGGTGGGGTTGTGGTCCTGGAGTAATGGCAAGTCAGAAAAGGGAGGGTCTGCCTGCTGCCAGAATCAAGATTCCTTCTCTGTGCAGAGAACAGGGAAAATGGCCCCCCTTGTCTTCAGCTAGGTGGGATTTACCTGGAGTAGAATTTGTTCTTACAGCTTAAAGCTCATAGTAACTACTGCACTTCACAGAGCTTTTATAAGATTGTTTCTTTTTCAGGAAAGAGAACTCTTCTGCTTTCTGAGGTTTGTTGATTCCTATCCCTCCCTGGCATTTTCTTATGCCCCTCTGAAACACACACAGCAACATGCAAACGTGCTTTGTCCCCCTTGTTGCCCCTCTGCACACCCAGCTACAAACTGATGCGGCTCCCCACAGAACCTGCTGAATATTTGCTGGTTGACACAGACTGAGGGTCAGGAAATGAGGAGAGATAGACTTGTACCGAAGAAGGGAGTAGGAAACTGCTGGGCCTGGTGAGCTGGGGGACAGAAGTCCCTGCAATGGCCATGGCCACTGTCTGGCTGATCATGCTGCCACCCTCACTCTCGTAATCGTCCACGGCAACACAGCTCGGCCTTCCCCGCTGGTTGTGGCTCTCTGCAGAGAAATACAGGACTTTAGTCAAGCCCCAAATCAAGGCTTCACCCCCCAGACTCCATGCACAGTGCTAGTCCCACTGAACAGGGAATGAAAACTGAAAATCATCCCACTCCAGGGGTTCTGCAAAGAACAGGACAATGATTTGAGGGCATGAAAGCAAAGAAAGCAATTCCCAAATTCAACCTACACAACCTCAGTACCTGAAACCCTCCTAACAACAGACCTTTTTCCCTTTGAATACTCCAAATCCCTTCTTGCAGCTTTATTGTGTCATGAAACTCAGAGGATGTAGAGGAGAACTCTAAATTCCAAACTATTCCTGACTGGACTCCCTGCCCTGATTGGAAATAACTTCTGCTGCTCTTTGGGACACTTTGCAAAGCATCCCTGAAAATGAACTCCTGATGGAGCACATGATAGCAGGAAGAGGAACTCTTGCTGATCCTTTGGAATTAGGAACTCTGCTTATCCTTTAGATTTAGGAGCTCTGGTACAGTGTGAGGGGTGACTTTTTAAGCAGGTCAGAGATATAGACGGAAGCTGGCTCTGCATTTACATCAGCCAGTGGGATGTAAACTAAAATGCACGGCTTTTTTTTTTTTATTTCATGCCAATAAGTGGGCAAATGCACCTTTTGAGTGTCAACAGGCACTGAAGGCACATTTTACAAGTGAAAACAAAACAAAAAAAAAGTCCAAATCACAATTCAGAAACAACTTCATCCGACAGCAAAGGCATTCATAACTCAATTTCAGAACCCAAACACCCAAGTGTGGCGAGCAGACAGCCAAGGCAGAGAATATCAAATACCTGTGAAGTCATAGAGCTGAGGCACAGTTTCCATGATCACGCCAATCAGAGGTAGATACAGCATTGCCACCCGGGCCTTTACCTGGGGGTCAGCGTACCGCGGGTCCGAGTCGTGGCTGGACAGCAGGTTGTGTACCATGTTGATGACCTTCTTATGCAATCCAAATAATCTGTTAAAAGACAGTTGGGTCATGCACATTAGTTAATATCTTCAAAGCAAACTCTCTTTTGTAACTAAGGGGCTTCAAAAAGGAAAAAAAAAATCCCGTTTTTTATTTTTAACTTCACGCGAACTGCTGCTGCATGGGTTTTTTGATCTCCCATGGATTTTACAGATGGTTGGCTGGTTTTTCACTGTGCCTTGTAAAATGGGCAAAAATATCTCATGGAATGCACACCCAGTATAATGTGAACACTCTCATATATTCCATTAAAAACCCCTGAAGTCCCAGCCACTGCTATGCTGAAGCATTGAATCTAATAAAATCTCTTAGAAAAACTTAGAGAATATGGAAAACAGGGAGAGAAACTTGAGAGGACAGTGGGTTCAGTAAAACTATTCATTGTGTTCTTTTTTTGTTTCTTTTTAACACCATTTACAGAGAGACAAACCCTCCTAAACCAGAACATTGCTTTAATCAAATGATCAGGAAGCTTCTGCTTCAGCCTCCCACCCTGCCCCATGCAATTACTGAACCAAAACAGGAGACTGCAGATCCAAAATTCAGAATAAAAAGTGGCAAAGACATGAAGGGATAGAAGGAAAAATAGCCAAAATGGCTTCTGTCATTATTCAGATGCAAACACTGGCAGAGCCCTTCTGTACAGCACCACATGTGACCCTCCTTGAAAACACAAAATCTCCCCTGAATCTCTAAAGGACTCTGCTCCTTCCAATCCCCTCAGCCACCACGCAGAGGCAAAACTCTCCCAGAGCAAATAGCAGGTTCTCTCTGCAGCTATTTGCTTCTGTAGGCAAACCAGCCAAGAAGACACTTTACCCCATGCATGAAGCAGCCAAGGAAGCTCAGACATTAGGCAGTAGCAAAACATAAGCTGCAATGTTCAGACCTGAGGTATTAAAACAAGTGCTGAATTTCAGGCAGTATCCATTTTACCTGAAAAGTAGAGGTGAGTTCTGGTTAAAAAAAGAGGCTTTGACTGGATTTTTGGGGGTTTGAAGTTGACTATAAGGCAGCAGTACAGCTTGGGAGGACATCAGCTACTGGAGCTGCAGGTCCTCCCTGTGGCTTTTAATCAAGCCATAATGAGATCCTACAATTGCTTTCTTGTGTAATTAGTCAGAGCCTTAACAACTAGGAAGGAAATGCTTATTTAAGTGACTGGTTCCTTCAGATTAAGGATAAAGAAAAGTCTTTGTATTACTTTGAAGGAGTGGCACCTAAATCGTGTTTTTAAAAATTCAAGGGAAACTATTCCACAGGCCATAAAACTGCAGATGGGGAAAACATCCAAGCAAGGCTGTGTAATTCCAACCTAGGGATCCTCAGATTTCTTTGTCACTTTCCCAGAGCTGGGTGGGCGCTGTGGTGGATCAATCCCTGAAGGAGAGGAGGAAATGCAGCCCCCTGCTCTTCCTGCCTGATAAGGCAGCGAATCGATCTCGCCTCCCTCCCCTCCCTTATCTCAGCCCTGGCCTGGATTTCTGTCAACACACACCCACACTTTTGCAAAACCGACTCTGGCACTGAACTCTGAGGGCTCAGTTCTGATTTTCTCACTTCTGGCCTGCACCCTCAGCCAAGATGGGCAGCGTGGGCATTGTGTGTGATGGCCAAAGCACCCCTGCAGTGTTTGCAGAGACAACTGTGCAGGGCCCAGCTGCTGGGACTGTCACGTTCAGCTGGATCCCTTCCCCTCTACGCTTTGTTTGTCCCGTTTTTCAGGCTGCAGGTGCTCTGCAGGGCTGCTCTGTACCCTGTCACTCTGTATCCTGTCACTCTGTACCCTGTCACACTGAGGGATGCATCCAACACACACCTCCAGGCACCAGGGAGCTGACTCCTTTTCTGTCCAACTCAATCCAAAGAGTTCCTATAAAATGACCTAAAACTAAACATATCCTGCTAATGGAGCAAAAGAGCAAGGACAGAACACATTTAAGGCTCTGGATCACCTATCAAGGCCTAAAGCAGGTCTCTGACACAATAAGCAACTAGATGAACAGCCCTTTCCACTCCTGCTGCAGGATAATGAACTGGGAACAATTCTCAGCTTTCTCCCCAGTGGTGGCCACAATATTTTATGGAAGGCAAGTGTGAACTCTCTTCTGGTGATCATGCATGACTGTTAAAAGTCTCCACAGCAAGGGAAGAGCAGATCTGAACACACTTGGTATACTTTATCTGATAGATCTACAAGGAGAAATGCGGAGGGTTTGAACCTGAGAAGTCAACAAAACTGAAACTCCATTTTTTTTTCTGAAAAACAGTAAAAAGTAAATGTTTTACAGGTATACATCTGCCCCAAATTCAGGAGCTTGGATCAAAATGCATCTCCAGAACTGGTACCAGGGGCCTTATTCTGGCTTGACAAGGTTTGAGAGAGGAGTTGTCTCCCCAGGGGACACCAGCAAGCTCCTCTGTGCAGAGATTACCATCCTGGGCCAGGCTTAAGGGCTTGGTATGCAGAACAGAAAGTTGTGAAGAACAAGGGCAGAAACACTCAGAGACAGGGCCTGATTTCTAACCAGTGAGCAGGATGCTCCTCTGGCACAAAAAGGATTTCTGCAGACAGCACATATGGGTAAAGATTTGCTGCTTTTTCCATTTCAGGCCAAACAAATGGGACTGCAGTGTATTATGTATATATACAGGAAAATATTCCAGTTTATGGCATCACTTTCTTCTCCAAGAGGAAACAGAATGAATGTTTAACTCCAGAGACCTCTTGGCAAAGGGGCAGAATTAACCATGAATCATCAGCATTTGTCGACTCGACTGATATTTCTGAGTCCACCTTGAGAAAAATGTCTGTGAGGGAACTCAGGACTGTGGAAGCAATCAATAATTTCCATTGAAACCCATTTTAAAGAGGCAAGGCAGAAAACAGCCCTAAATAACACAAGGAACAGACTGGATGTCAGGACCAGAGCAGAAAATTATTTGCTGCACAAGCCAGGCGAGTCACTGACAAACTCTGCATGCTTGACTCTATTTGTCTATTTGTGTAACCCACAGGGGCCTCATCAATGCATAATTTACAGTTAAAAAGAGCTGGGAGACCCACAGGCAAAATATATTGTAACATTTAAAACCACCAGCAAGAGAGGCTTCCTAAATGTTGGAAATTATTTTCCTGTTGCATTTGAGAAAAGCTATTTTCCTTTCAGAGCTCCAGCAGTGCCCCTGTGGCATCTGGGAGCTCCAGCAGGAACCTCTTCTCAGCTGCAAAAATGTGACTGAAATCAGGTTTACAGAGTCTGGGATAAGGAAGAAACAGAAGGGGCAAGAAGAAAGAAGATTCTTAAATCACTGTTTCCTTATCATAGCTTACTAATTTATGTAAATTCTGGCCATGCCAGGACTTTCTTTGCATCCACCATTTGCTTGGAATTACAAAAGGCTCTTTGAAAAACAAAACTTTGTGAAGATTTACCCTTCTGCATCAGGATCTAGAATGACAGCCAGTTCAGTGAGCACCAGCCCGGCCAGGTAATGCTGCTGGCGGAAAGGCACGGACAACTCAAACATATTTGCAATCTTCTGGTCTTGGACATTTGTGGAGAACCCAGAACTCTGAAAAAATCAAGTTTCAGAAGCTGCATCATGAACAGAGTCAAAGCTTAGGAAATACATAAAAAGCAGTTTTCAGAATTAAAGACAACCTCATGCCTTTTTCTCTTTTTTGTTTGGATCAAGGCACATCTACACTTAAATTCCATCCCAGCTCAATAACCCTTCCATTAATTCTGTTTGTTGTTACTGTCTTCCCCTGTTAGGAAAGTTAAACCAAATAACCTTTAAAAGTGGATTGGTTAAACTTTTAACTCAAGTATGCTCTTATCCAAGCTGAAGAAAGCTTTAATTTCATTTAGTTTATGTGATTTTGGAACTAATTAATCCACTTGACTGACACACTAA
The DNA here is from genome assembly GCF_036417665.1 of Passer domesticus. Lineage (NCBI taxonomy): Eukaryota > Metazoa > Chordata > Aves > Passeriformes > Passeridae > Passer > Passer domesticus. The sequence goes on from NC_087480.1 coordinate 60,253,726, forward strand.
TTCAAATTACTTTTTCTGAGCAGGCCAGGACTAAGCTGCAGGAACTCAGAAGTCACTTGTGTTGCCAGAATAGAGTAACACTGGACAAAGTATTTTCCTTTACAGCTTATTTGTGTCTGTCCAATACAAGAGGGGACCAGGTCCCAAAGGACAGTGTGTGGTCACTACCAGGAGAGGGATATGGGCACTCTTTCCTCAATAATAAAGGCTTAAAAGAAATCAGAACTTCTGTGGCAGGAAAAACTTATTTCTAACTAAACACTTCCAAAAATACTAGCAAGAGGGACTGAAGGTACAGGGATACAACTGCCTCAGAGGATTTAATTCTCAGCTCCGAGCTCAACTTGTATCTCCCAAATTTCTCAGTACCTGGGAAGTGGCTGAAGACACGGATGGTGATGGAGATGCAGGTGGTGTGAGCAAGCTGCAGGGTAAATTCAAGGTGACATAGTGCTCGTGGCTGCAAATGATGCGCAGGAAGTCCAGCTTCAGAGAGGCCAGGTTGCTTGGATTTGTTAAGGAATACACCTTTGCAGACACCTGGAAAATCCAGCCCACAGCACTGCAGTCAGCACCAAAAGAGAGTGTAACTGCAAGGTGAGCCCCCCTGCCCATCTCTGCTCCCCAAAATCACTCCCAAAGCAAGAACTGGAGAGCTTGGTGCCATTAAATGGTCACACCCACGTCCACAGCACTTTTTTTTGTGCCAGAAATTCAGTTCCTGATGTGCAGGAGCCACACACATCCCAGACATGTCTCTCAATACAAGATCTATACACCAGTAGTATTTAAATAACCAAATGAAGAACTGTGGGCTTCACCCATTGGGGGATTGGAACAAGATGATCTTTAAGGTCCTTTCCAACCCAAACCATTCTTTGTTTCTGTAATTCCCACATCCTATTGATTTCAGCAAGGAGTTGTGAGAACCACTGTGTGATGCACTAACAGCTCCAAGATGCAGGTTGGTTTTTATACATATATCTTTTATATATAAATATATAATTAATTACACATAATAGATGTAATATACAGCAGGCACCTTAAAATCTTAAATGCTCTTGCTGTTCTTCTGCCCCTTACAGAGAATGTTTTAGACTCTACAGGGAAAATGAGTCTAAGCTTAGTCCCACTTCTCACTGATCCCTTGTTATCTCCTCTGTACACACTGTCAGAATGGATGTTTGTAGTCAAACAAAACTTTGTGGTTCAGGGTGATTTCCCTGTCACACTGCAAAAGAGCTGCCCTCCTTGTGGGGAAGGACACCCTGCATGCCCCAAAGGATGGAAGAGGAGCTCAGTGATCAGTATGATCATCCAGGGTCACCGTGTCCTTAAGAGACCACGACAGTCTGAGCTCCCTCACAGAACCTCCCACTAATTTTTGATTCAATTACTCTGAATATGGTGAGCAGAGGGAATAATTCTCCCTCTCTGCTGCCTGTCCATTCACTCCAGGGAGTGCCTCCTAATTAACAGTTAAGAGTGTAATCAGAGAGGCGTAAACCCTAAATCACCTCTGAGAATGCCCTGCTCTAAGAAGACCTGAACAGCGGAATTCTGTGTCCGTGTTTTGCTGTCTGTCCAGAGAAATCTAACAGGCTCTGCCACGGTTCAGTTAAGCCACAATGTTTATCTGCATTCACCTGTTTGTAGCAGGTCTTAATAAGAGCAAAAACAAATCCTCTGTCCATGATGGACAACAAATCATTGAGGAAAAATGCGAGACTGGTGTTGAGCCGCTCCACCATCTCCGTGTCCTGGAGAGAAGGAAGAGAAAACCAGAAAACAGATGAAGAACCCTGTGTGTTTTCAAGCAAACAAGAGGCAGGAGGGCTGGTGGCTGAGCTGGGCTCAGTGTAATTGTTTGCCATCACCTTCTGGAAGCGGGAGACTATATCACCAGCGATTGTGCTGACCAGTGCAGACACGTCATCCATGAAGCGCTCCGGGAAACGATTCTTCCTCGGTGCATCCAGTTTGTCAGCAAAATACAGATGATGCACCATGCTCTTCACCTATGGGGATATAAATTACAGCAGAGCCACTTGCAGCTGTCGCTGGTTCTGCTTGAGAGCAGGGGCTGGGAGACATCAGGGAGGTGTTTGCTCACCATCAGCTCGAAGAAGAACCAGGCCTGCTGCAGGGCCGCCTCGCGCACGCTCCCGCTGCACACAACCCACTGCAGGGCCAGCTCCTCGTGGAAAAGCTACAGAGTCAAAGCCAGAGTCAGCCCAGGCCTCCAGAGCAGCTCCCAACACAGCCCCCATGAGAAATGGCAGCACGGTCCGTGGCAAGTATGGCAAACAATGAGTTAAGCAAACTAAATAACTGAGGACATGACAGCAGTGGTGGCATCCCATAAAGAAATCCCCAGCTAACAATGAGGGATGAGATTATGACATGTGATGTGAGAAACGTTTCACAGCATCTTGCTCCAGGATTGAATCTCAAGTGTCAAAAGAATTTTCCGCCCACCCCCAAGAAATAATAATTTAAAAAAAGGTTGGTGCTCAAATTAGTTTAGTTTAAAAAGTCTACCTTTCTGCCTGGTCTGATTTTTGCAGGAAAAAGGAGTAAAAAGTGGACATATAAAATGATTTGTACAAAGATGTATATTTACTGTGAGAAAGGACTTAAAGCAGTAAGAAAGAAACATGGGGCTCAAACAGCTCTTGGATTTCTTTTCTCAGAAAAGACCAACCCACAGACTGACAGTGCCAGTGGCCACATTTTCTTTACACAAAAGCTCTGGCATTTTGCCTTTCTGACATTGTTCACAAGGTTCTCATTTCCTGTAAGGGAGTTCACTTTCAAAGTGACTCCCATTCCCTTTCTGGAGTCTCTCTGGATTAACACCTGGATAAGTGAGCTCAGCACACCGATCCATCCAACACATTTTCATTTTGCACACAAAATGCATCATTTACGTGTCTAGACAGTGCTATTCATATTTTTTGAAAGCCAGTAATAAACTGGCCCTAAACACTATGGCCATTAAATCAGACAAGCAACTCCTGATCATTTAATTCTTCCCAATTCAACTCCAAATACTTCACATTCCCTATAGCCTGGATATTCAGAGGTGTTAAGCACCAGCAGTTCATAATGACCTCGGGGAGGAAAAAAAATAATCAGGCTATAAATAAAAGAATAAATTGCATCACGTTTTCAGAATGACTTGACCTCCCTGCCCCACAATATCAATTGTCTCCACTGAAATCTACCTTTTTGGTTGGTAATCGTCCTGTTAATGTTTGTAAGAAACTTGACGTCTCAGTGTGCGAAGACATACGATTACAACTTCGATCCGTAGCCTACGGAGTGGAGATGAATGAATGATGACAGGACATTAAAGTTTGCCGTGGATGGGTTTTGCAGCTCAAGGACAACGAACGTTTACAAAAATACTCTTCCAACTGTAGGGTTTTTACAGCTTTTTAAGCATTCTCAAACTCTTAGGCATTTACAGATTGGGTCTAAATGACAGCAATTCTGATTGGTTTTAAGACATAGAGGTTATTCAAAGAACTGCATGTTCTGATGCACAGACAATGCTGCAAAGCATGAAACTTTTCCATCGTTGCATTTTATCAACATGCACAGGTCATACTTGGAATTTCAGCCCATACCTCTCAATCTACCAGAGGCCAAGCGTGGGGGGATGTACCCACAGCCACGCTGCTGCTGCCACGGGCAGGGGGAAAATCACTCAAGTTCTGCTTCTGATGGAAATGATTTGCCATAAGATCAAGTGAACTTGGACTAAATATTTTGGGAAGGCTGATAAACTGGGAAGGAGGAGCAGTTGAGAGGTACGTTCAAGGCATCCATGCAGTGGAGAGCAGCAGGCAACGGGGACTAAATAAACTCTTCCTGACTGAAGCTGCTGTAAAGTTTTCATACTTTGCAACACAGAACAAGAATATTGGCCCTGGCAAATCACTGCCTCCAGCATTCAAATTGACATGTTTTAAGAGAGAATTTCATATGTGGCAATCAATTTGGGTTCACAATACTCCACTCAAACAAATCATGAAGGATTACTGGACGATGAGTACTAAATGCTTGATGAGAATGGAAAATGGTTCACGACATCGAAAGGAATGGCAAACATGGACAAAACTATGAAGCTGTGATTAATGTTCCCACTTAGAAATGTGCTCCACCTGAAGCTGAAACTAGTGTGAGAGAAAGAGAAAAAAAAGAAAACAAAAGCAGTCACAGCATTTACATTTCACAGACCAGCAACCACTGAAATGAAAGGAGGGGACACGTTCACGCGATCGGAGGTTTTTCATGCAGTGTGGGAGGGGTGGGAATGAGAATTTATAAAATCAAACTGAAAATTTTTCAAACAAACAATTACAGAAAAAAAAAAAAAAAAGAAACCACCAAAACTGGCATATGCACTGAAAGGAAGATATTCTACAGGAAAACATCAGGGAAAACAAAGGCAGAAAAACCTCAACCGAAGACACCACCTGTGTTGACTCTGCACTTGGGCTGGGGTTGGATCCCCATGGGGCTGCTTTTGGACCACCAGTGTTTACCCAGGAATTGGAGCGGTCCAAGCCCTGGGCATGTGACAGAAAGCAGTTGGGAAAGGAAAGAAATATTACATGTTGCATGCCATACAGTAGTCAAAGTTCAGTCCTTACAAGCAATCAAAGTGGGTACACTGCAAACACATCAGCACTTAGAACCTCAGTTCTCAGGTGCCTGTCGAGACACCGAGTCCAGAGGATAATTTTATATCTCACATACATACAGAACATTAATCCTGTCAACAGCTCTGGTCTGGCCTGTCCTGTCTGGAATGCTTGACATTCAAAAACTCTTCTCCTCCTGAAAAATCCTACTTGTCCTTTGCTTAGTTTAAACCCATTCCCGTGGAGCCAGGTGAGATTTACACTGTGACAGAGGAAAACTGGTGCTGAGATGTGAGGATGCTCTCTGAGGCTTCCAGCACTTCAGGGTAGCCCGGAGTTCGTAAGCTCTACAATTCTTACAGAAATGCTGAGAAACTGAAGAGGCTGACTGTCAATCCTCACAGGGTTCCCTGCCTATGGAAAAAAAGTCCAGCACTACTGGCAGAATAACCTGTGGACAGGATTTCACATGGACACTCGGGCATTTCCCCTGGGCACTGTGGCAAAGGGAGGAAAGAGCACATACCTTTTCTGGAACCAACCTGTTTTCCAAGCAAAACATCTGAAAAACCATCCTGCTTTTCAAAAGCTCAGTCTAGCCTGTACTCCAAATCCTACTGCAATGGATCACTCTGGCAAAATCACTGTGGATCCTTCCTCTGTCTGCTCTCTTCTCCTTGAGACACTCAAGAAGGAAAAATTCAAACTTGTGCTGTCACCCAGGCTGCTCCCAAATCAGGAACATTCAGGGGATGGAGTGGATTTCCCTGGGTCCCAGGAAGGAGCTCTGACAGATACAAGTCCTTATAAATACCACATGTAGATTTTGACAACTCTCACCTGAATGAGACCTTCCATCCCCATTTCTGTGCCAACTTAGGGCTTTTTCCCAATACACAAAGCAAAGGTGCAGCCCATTTCATCCCCATGATCAGCATCAGCTGCAAAGTCCACCAAGCCAAACCATCTATTTCTCCCAGCAAACTAAAATCCACCTCAAGGTTGAACCTGGCGTGAGAGCTGTAACCTGGGATTCAAACCATTAATCCACCGAGCTCCTCCAGGCAGAGCTCAGCAGTGCTGTAATTTTGCTTAAGATGTCCAATAAAAAAAATACTGAACACATAAGGAGAGTGTTTTAATCTCAATTACTTTTTGGCAGGAATAAATCAAAGCCCTGTGCCCTGCTCAGCCCCATAAACATGCTTTATTTTGCTCACAGTGATTTAAAGTCGAAAGAGCTTTGCAGAATGCTGAACTAAGCTCTTGTTTTGTAAAATCAGGACTAATTTTGAAAATGCCTTTATCCCCCTCACATTTCTCTCTCAGGGTTTCCTAATCTTGTCATTCTGGTTCTGAGGATAACAATTAAACACACACTGTGTTTGCAAAAGCAAAAGTCATTTTGTAACAATCTGGAAAGGGAAGGGTTCTTTCCTCTTCAGAAAATAAAAGAGTACGAGAGCTTCTTATTGCTTGGCAGAGTCACTCCAAAGTTCACAAAGCTGTTGTTAAATTCTGTGCTGCCCCTGGGGTTTAACCTGCAGCTGGATCTGTGCAGGAACATAACCCCCATCTGTGAAAATCCACTGGCAGAGCAATGAAACCCCACAATGTTTTCTGGGTTTTTCCCAACACATCTCCAGCATTCCAGGATCACTTTAAATATGTCTTTTTAGACATTTAATACATTTTCTCTAGTAGGGAATAAAATTTACATGGCTTCAATTCACAAATGATGGCAAAACAAGTGACAGACCTAAGACCTCCTCTACTGTGACAATAAACAGAAATCTTCCAAATCCTGTAAAGAGTTTTCAAAATGAAGTAAGAAGGTGACAAGGGAGACTTAAAGCATTTATACCACACCTCCAAATACCTTACATTAGAATAAAAAAATAACACAAGACTGGACTTTGAAGACCTCCCTCAAACAACGAAATCTGAGTTGTTTTAAGGCAGAAAACTTCCTGTGATTTGGAACCTCAAATTAGAATCTATCTGGGAATATTCCTTAAGCCATTACTTGGAGAAACAACAGGGATTTTTGCAGCCTTTTACTCATGTCAGCATCTCAAGAAGTGTATTATTTTTGTCTACTGATATTAAGAAACAGAAATAATTATACTCAACCAAAAGTCTGTATATAGCCAGGTTGAGGTTAATTCCTGATGCTCAGACTTCCCTAAAGGAAACTTTTCCCTCAACAATTATCCACGGAACAGGTTTTCCTTTAACGCCTGGAGTACACCTCTGGAAGAAAATCTCTCTTCATTTTGTACTGTGACATTATTCACCAAGCCAGCACACGTTAAACTTCTGATAGCCTGGGTAAATTCCATATGCACATCAGTGCCTGTGGCATTTCACAAAAGGTCAGGCTTGTTTAATTAGCAAGATACTGAAGTGGTCTTTAAAATATTTCAAGACTTCTAAGTCCAGACTTTGATGTAAGAAAAAATCATTTGCCTACCCACAATTCTTCAGCCTCTTATTTGGTCAGCAAATGATGTTGCTATTCATTTAAAATTGGTACCTCTTCCTCAAATTGTGTTTTTCTTGCTCTTATAAAACCCAGCATCAGCCATATCAAGCCTGTCTGGTCAGGATGGTGGTTGTGGTAACAACCTTGCTCCCTAAACTTCAAAAGGAAATTAATCAGCCTCCCTGAAAGGGCTCAGGAATTCACCTGTGCTGGAAGAGTGAAAGGTCATGGTGGGAAAGAGTCTCACACTGATGAAGTTATCACAGTTTGAAGAATATTTTAAAAAAAGAAAAGAGGAAACCCCAAAGCAGCTCGGGTACCCCTCTCAAGGGAGGGAATTACCAACACTGCTTTGTCCTGGCTCATCCCACCTATTTTAGGCATAAAATGAAGGGCTCAGATTGGGACTGTGGTGGTTCTGTGCAGTTAGAAGTCAGCAGAGGAGATGGATTTACTGAAATGTACTGAATTTACTCTTTCTTCAAGAGCCAGAGCACAACCATGCTGGATGCTCTGCACCTACACTGGAATGTCACTTTCTGGGCTGGGCAGTCATGTGGGAGTCAGTGCCCCTGTGCTCAGCTGGCCAGACTCTGCCTCTCACCAGGCATCCCAAATCCTCTCTGGGCCACGCAGGGAGCAGGAATGTTCCTGCTGTGTGCAAGACACCCGCTCTGGACACGAGGAGTAGAGAAACCTGAGCAGCTGAATGCAGAGGAAAGGAGGGAGTTTGGGGTTGGGAGGGAAGAGTGGGGTAAGAGGGTGCAAGGTTTGGGGAGACACAATAGAGCTAGGTTCAGGATTTGGCTGCTGGCCGTGCAAAAAGTGAGGAGGAGACAAATCCAGAAGGACTCCTGCCCTCAGCCCCCACACTTGTGGAAGCAGCACTCCAGGATGGCTCCAAAAGTCAGAGACATTTCCAAGGAGTGGCGCTCCTGTGGTGCCACCAGCAACAGCCAGGAAAGGGCTGAGGAGGGGCTGGGACAACCCCCAAGCCCTTCCCTGGTACTCAGGAAGGACCGGGAGGTGCTGGGGCTCTGAGGGGTCCCTGGCAGGGCAGGAAGGGCAGGACAGACATACCTTGGTGCCGATGATGGAGCGCACCTCGTCGTCAGGCGAGGTGGGGGTGCCGGAGATGTCGGGGTTGCTGTTGCTGAGGCTGCGCGAGCGGTTCAGGTTGAGGCTGGCGGGGCGCACGGCCGACCTGGCCATGGTGGCGTAGTGCACCGAGCCCCCCAGGCCGCCGGGACCTGCGGGGACATCGGGTCAGTGCGGCCATCCCTCACACAGAGATCCTCAGGACAGTCTGGTCATCCCTCACCCAGAGCCCCTCAGGACAGCCTGCCCAGTCAGTGAAGCCATCCCTCACCCAGAGCCCCTCAGGACAGCCTGCCCAGTCAGTGCAGCCATCCCTCACCCAGAGCCCCTCAGGACAGCCTGCCCAGTCAGTGCAGCCATCCCTCACCCAGAGCCCCTCAGGACAGCCTGCCCAGTCAGTGCAGCCATCCCTCACCCAGAGCCCCTCAGGACAGCAAGGCCTCCCCTGCCTGGTCAGTGCGGCCATCCCTCACACAGAGCCATTCAGGACAGCCCCGCCATCCCTCACACAGAGCCCCTCAGGACAGCCTGGCCATCCCTCACCCAGAGCCCCTCAGGACAGCAAGGCCTCCCCTTGCTGTGGGTCAGTGTGGCCATCCCTCACCCTCAGGACACCCAGTCCTGCCCGGTCAGTGTGGTCACCCCTCACACAGACCCCCCCAGGCAAGCCAGCCCTGCCCAGTCAGACCAGCCATCCCCTCAGGACAACCTGGTCCTGGTCACTCTGGCCATCCTCCATCACCCAGACCCCCTCAGGACACCCAGGCCTCTCCTGCCTCGTCAGTCCAGCCACCCCTCACCCTCAGGACACCCAGCCCTGCCCAGTCACTCTGGCCATCCTTTATCACCCAGAGCCCCTCAGGACAGCCAGCCCTGCCCGGCCAGTCTGGCCATTCCCCACCCTCAGGACAACCAGCCCTGCCTGGCCATCCATCACCCAGAGCCCCTCAGGACACCCAGGCTTCACCTGCCTGGTCACTCTGGCCATCCTCCATCACCCAGACCCCCTCAGGACACCCAGGCCTGCCCAGTCACTCCAGCATGGGAATACAAAGATGTTTTATCCACAATAAAGCATGAGGCTCTCTGTGGGCTTGTCTTTAGCTAACAGGATGTTTTCCAGATCTCACACTCAAGGTGGGCACAATTTTAGGTACAAAACCTTCCCAACAGCTCTCAGAGCTTCCCCACTCTGTGCATGGATGTTCCTTCCAAAAGCTGGTTTTCCATGGCTGTCACTCACACCATCTCTTTCCCATCCCTCACTCTCAGCTGGGACTAATTTATTTCTCTCCTGCACCCAGACATGTGTTTTCTAGTATTTTGCACTCTGGCTTTAAATATGTCTATATTTTATATGTATACATAAAAATAAAAACATGTTATATATATATATGTATATATATATATATGTATGTATGTACATATGTGTATATATATACACATGCATTAAAATACGTAAAAATATTATATAAATAATATATTCAATGAATTTAGGCTCTGTTTCTGGAATCAGCCTAACTTCTGTCATCAACTGCAAGTCTTTGTTTAATTGATGGATAATACCCTTTGGATATCTATTCTATCCAGCCAGTGTTTAAACTTTCTGCTGGAAATGGATTAAAGTATAAAAGTTCTTGTGAAGGAGACTGGGAAACATGACAGTCCAGGAGTTCATCACAGCTGTCTCATAGAAAAAACCCTAAAATCCATTTTTTTCCCATAATTCACGATCCTTCAGCAGTGACACTTATTTAAAATAATCAAATAATTGAATCTGACACAACTAACAGTAATTAAACTCATCTTTTAAGTGGTTACACTGGCAAATTAATAACAGAGCCCTGCAGGGAAGCAGCCACACAGTTGGTACTCAGAAGCACCTGCCAGCAAGTGGTTCTGCTTTCATTTACCCAACTTGAAATAAAATGAAAAACAGAAGAGCTACCTGGTGATGGTGAGTTGGGATAGGTGTTGGGCAGGCGAAAAACATAATAAATATAGGAAGCAAGCAGGCTGTTCCTGCCATGCTGGTCCTGGTTGCCATCCAGGTTCTTGTGAAGTCTGTTTATGATCGATGCCATCGCCTCAAAAGATGCTTGGCCCAGGTTCACTGAAAGCAAAAAGGGACGAGTTTGGTTTAGAGTGCAGCAGGACCAGGGGAAATCCTAAATGTGCTGTTCATCCACCTCCTACAGGGTAAATGGTGGAGCTTCTCAGAGCCTAGCAGCATTTCTCATCCCAAGCTGAGCCTGGTGTTTGAACCAGTCTGACCAGCCTGAGAACAGGTCAGCCGCTCCAGTAATCACCTGCCACTTTTATTAACAATAACTTTAATTAATTTAGGCTCCATTTCTGGAACCAGTCCAACTTTGGTCATCAACTGCAATGGTAACAAGAGCAAGTCACTGTTTAATTGATGAATAATACCCTTTGGATATTTACCATGCTTTTCTCAGTTAATTATTTCCTCTATTTAAGTCTTAGCCAAAATACAAACTGTATCAAATGAACAATTTCATTCTGCTGAGGGAAAAAAGTTGCTCTGAAAATGAGCACAAAAAACTACACACAGACTGAAGGAGATATTCTAGAAAAATTAAGGATGAAGAAGATAGTAGCTAGAGAATGAAAATCTTATTTTAAATAAATCCAGTCACTAATGTCCATAATATTCCATACAAACCAACTAAACCAATACAGAACACTCAAAGAGTGAAAGAACATTAAAATATAAAATAAAAATGCAGCTAAATTCTTTCCCATAAAGTTTAAATAAATAATTTATACAACTAAGAAAATACTTTCAAAAATATTTTTGAAGCAGTCTTAGATCCTTATATTCCACCATGTCCAAACTCAGGTTTCCTATTAAAAAAAACAGCAAAAACTGCTATTTTAAATATTAAGGATCTAATCCTGACTTAAACTTGAGTTTTTTTGTACTGCCAGAGCTTAGCCCTTTACAGGGAGCAAAAGAAGGGATTATTCATGGTGGCAGTATCAGATCCACAACAGGAACATGCAGCATCTGTATTTTCCTACTTCCAGATTTTCCAAGGTGACCAGTAAGGTTGAAACCCCTACTTTCTGTCAGGATGGAGACACCTCAACAAGCTCCAGTGCTAAAAACATGCTGAGCATTCAGGAAAATCAGATTCTTTTTCTCGTGGCTCAATTTGGACACCAAATTCCCAGTTCTTCTTAGAAGCTTTCCATTAAATATTAAATATTGCTCCTGTGTATATCACCCCAGATCTGGATGCCAGCATGTTTTATTTGGGAGACACTTGGTATATTAGTGGCACTAAAATACAGCATAAAAATGGACTTTTTTACTTCTACATAAATATGATAAAATTGGAAGTGTCAAACTTTCAGCTATGTAATTCTCTATAAAACTTAAATAAAATACCTATTTGGCCTGCAATGACAGGAGGTCTTACTACCAGAAGGATCAGTTTGTCAAGCAGGAGATGAAGAAATCGCACTACCGGCTCCAGTTGAGAGGAATTTAAAGCTGAAATGCTGCTCTTCAGTTCATTTTCCAAGTTGTTCTCCATAATTCTCATGTCTCCTATTCGCACAGGGAACATGTGCTCATCCAGAGCATGGACAAGTGCAAAGAACTTGTCGAGGTAAGGGTCCTACAACAAGCAAAAAGCCAATAATCAGCAAGAATCCCCAAAATATCTTCATTTTCTATGGATTTGTGTCTCATGGATGGGTTCTCGCCCTCATTTTTCTATCTGGCCATTTAATCTCACAAAATTAGCAGAAACTGAACATCTCTGAGAGATCTGTTGATATTTAATTCTAATTCTACTTTCAAGGTCATCAAGGTAAAATTAAGAGGACCCACAGACTGTGTATTCTTAGACAAACCAGACAAAAATGCACTAAAATCACATTACTACTTACAGCACAAATAAAATACACACACCCCATCAAAATGACACAGTGGGAATTAATAAAACAAAAGCTGAAATGATTAAACAAAATGAGTGTCATCTTTATTTTCAGATCAAAGGCAGACAGAGGGAAAATACAGGGAGGAAGCAAAAGAGGAGGAGGGGAAAGAGAAGAAGAAACAAGAAAACAAGAACAAAAAAACAAGAAAACAAGAATAAGAAAACAAGAACAAGAAAACATTATTTGCCTGGGCTGTGTTAGAGCTGTTGTATCAAACACAACAGGCTGACAGCACTGTTGGCCATTCACTCCCCTGTGAATTAAGGCCAAACCACTCATCTTTTTAAGCAGAACTTCTCAAATATACTCACAGCAGAATGTGGAAAAACAGGTGTGCTGGCTCAGAACTGAAAATGAGATTGCAATTTCACTACAAGGGATTGTTACACCCTTCACAGCATCAACTCTGACAGTGTTTCAACTGTCAGAAGATTATTTTATTCCAGTGACTGCTCTTGACACCCACCTGAGTGTGGAGGGATGACACAGCAACAACTTCCACATTGAAAACCCCTTTGTGGTTGTCCACCCACTTCATCCCAGGGAGAGGAACCTGCAGGTTGAGGAAGAATGAGAGAGGATGTGACAGAGAGCAGAATTTAGGCTCTGCTAATTACAAATTCATTCATTTTGGTCAGATCACACACACATAGCTACACACAAACACTAAAATTCTGTCTGAATTTAACAGTTTTTAAGAAATAAATAAATGCACACACAGAGATGTGTACACATACATCCTCTCATTTTTTCTCACATGTATTCTGCTGGTTTTCAGCAGGCAGAGCTCAGCTCACCTCTGGAGAAAGCACTGAATAAGCCTGTGGTGGCTTTTCCAGGGACACAGGGAGACAGAACTGACCCGTCTTTAACCGGCCGTTCTGCAGCATCGGGATCCACTGCAAAGAGAAGAAAACAACAAAACACACATTTCTTCAGGCTTTCTTTGAACTTTTGCCAATTTCCCAAGGTCTGCAATGGGATATGAGTTCACAGGGATGCTAAACAAAGAGCCAGCAAATGCATTTGAATGAATCTGTGCTGAAAAATGTAAGGATGGAAAGACACTCACGGTGTAGCCGACTGGAGTCTCCAGGGGTGTGTTTTGTTTTTGCTGGCAACTGACGTGGTAGAAAGTAAAAAGCAGGTGGTGGTGGTCTGTCAAAGTGGCTGGAAGCTTAATCTTGATTTCCTCGTGAAAATCAGGAGATCTGTGCAGAGAGCAGAGCCTCAGCTGAGTCACCCACAGTGCTTTGCTACCTTGTGCTTGAGTGAACCCTTTGAGTTAAAGGATCTGCAGGGAAGGGAGTGTATGGGCTATCCCAAAGGATTAAAGCTCACTTTCTGATCACAAAGGACTGGGAAAACTTATAATCCACAAAAAAATGGGCAGCAGCCCTCTCCTCACACAGGCACTCTGAACCATATGAGCAATAAACTCCTGTCTCAATGTGGACACTGCCACAAGCCCAACCTGCAGGACAGGAATCTCCCCAGGAACATCTCTCCCTGGAACATCTCTCCCTGGCACAGCTGCAAAGCCAGGAAAGCGTTCCTGCTGGATTCAGCACCACTCACCCCAGCTGCAAGGGAATTATTTTCAGGACCAAGTAGCTCCAATCTGCACCTAATGTCTAAAAGGCTCCAAGAAAACAACAGGGGCACCTGCTCCCGTGAGTTTGGAACATAAATCTTCATGACTGCTGACTGGAGCTGTACTTGGAGCATCTGCTGAGCTGGGCTACGTGCTCAGGATCACACAAAGCTGATCTGTACCACAGCAAACAAAGACTCTGTCTCCCAGTTGTCACAAAACTCTAAGGACAGCATCAACTGGCACTGCAGTCACTGTGAGTGCTGTCCAGACACTGATTGTTAAATAATTAACATCAGTCACTGGTGAGTAACTGCACTTCCACACTGTGCTTTACCTGTTGTGATACACCACGGCTGTGTACGCTTCCTTGGAAAACTCAGGACAGCTGGATTTGCCAAAGATGACCTGCAAAAAGAGGAAAAGAAACACAGAACCCCTATAAAACTGTGCTAAGAATTTGTTCCATAATCCTGCAGAAATATTTAGAGCTCCATTTATTGTGCACCCATTCCAGCTTGCTCCCTGCCCCTTCACTTACAGGCAGCACTTCACTCAGTCACTGAAAAGGCACAATTGCAACAACTCCAGTGACACATGGACACAGACATGGCAGAAGAACTGCCCTGGAACCACCCCTGCACAGATCCTCTCTGAGTGGGGATCACTGCTGGCCCTGAACAAAGCTGTCACCTTTAATTCTTGTCATGGACACAAAGCTTCTATTCCAACCACAAGCAGTGTCCGCTGCAAACACAGAATCCCAGAATGGGCTGGGTTGGAAGGGAATTTAAATCCCATCTCAGGAATGAGACAGGAACAGCTTCCACTAGCCCAGGTTGCTCCAAGCCCCATCCAACCTGGCCTTGGACACTTCCAGGGATGGAGAATCTCTCTGGACAACCTCTGCCAGGGCCTCACCACCCTTACAATCAATAATCACACGTTAAAATTCCTGCTGCTCTACTGTTACCTCACAAACTCTACACAAATGCACTCTTTGCTCTGAAATACCATTTTCTATTCCTCTGTACTCGTTCTTTTGAAATGCATTTCAGTGAGGTTTTAAGGCAGGGGTTTCCTGCCTGCCAGCAGTGCTCTGCCCTTCCCACAGAGCCCCCCTCACCGGCATGGCATTGCTGGGATCCTCTCCATACATGAACTGCACTTTCACTGTGATATTCCTGGCAGATCCCTGGCGGTTGGCGAAGTTAAGGCTCTGTGGATACACGTAAAGGAGGTTCCTGCAAGAGACAAAGGCAGCAGGTGATGAGAGGGGTCACACCTTCATTAATGCTGTTATTTAAACCTCTGCGGAAAGGCTCACAGTGAAGGGGTTGACATTTTCTCTTCTCTCAGATGCAGTGCACACCCAGAAAAACAATTTGTCTTTGGTAATGACTGACCCCTTATTTCAGACATCAAGATACATTCTTAAACTCTCATCATATTTCGAAACAGTTCTTGTTTGGAAGGGTACTTGGAAAATCCATCTAAAAATTTCCCAGTGATTCTACAATCTGAGAAGTTCAAGTGGAAAGAAAAGCTTTATTTACTTCTACTTTATATACTTTATTTGCTCAACATAGAGCAGCTGGTTTCTGTTAAATACCTTCCTTCTTGTGGCCTGTCCCTTTTTTTTTTCTTTTCTTTTTTAAATCTCCTGACATCAGGATAACTTCAGGTTACATTTCTGCTCTGAGAATGGATTAAACCAAATGGATACATGTAGCTTCAGGTAATGACAACACTCCCAGGTAGCTAAAGAACTGTTTCAAAATTTGAAGTAATACAGTGCTCATCACATCCACAGGGAATGTGGCAGGACATAATGGGAGGAAATTGCAGCACAGGAGATTTAGGTGAGGCACAAGGGAAAATGTTCTGGCTGTAAGGAGAGTTTAAGCAGTAGAACAAATTGCCTTGGAGGGTGTGAAACCTCCATCTTCTGGTGGTTTCTCAGGACAGGTGAGGCAGACACTCGCCAGCTGGGTTTAAAAACAACCTCAACCTTCGCTGGGCAGGGGACACATCCTGGAAACCCCTTCCAGTCCCATTCTCCAAGTCTCTGATTACTTTAATAGCCATGAGAGATGCAAAATTCTGCAGTATTTTCTGTCCTCCGAGCCCTGCTGGGCCCTTGCCAACAAGGTGAAAGTTGGATTCACACTTCATCAGCAAAACTGTCCACTACAAACCCCTACCTGTCCTTTGCGCAAGTAATTTAGATCTACACAAAGCTCCTTGATGTTCTTTTAAAGACAAAAAAAAAAGCAACATCCCTCACAGACTGTTCCACCTCAACACTCAGTTATTTAGAGGAAATGAATGTTCTTTTGCTGCCAAACAAATTGTTACACATATTTTAAAAAGCCAGCCTGGAAATCCCCATTCCACCTCCCACACAGCCCTGCCCAGCACACCAGCACCATCCTCCTTGGCCAGCCTGGCTCCTGCAGCTCCAGCCAGGGGATCCAGCAGGGATGGTTCCACGGGAGCTCAGGGAGGGCTTCAAGAGCTGCCTCCAGCTCCCAGGGATGAAGGACTGGCACGCTGCATTCTGCCCAAACACTGCAGAACTAACAGCCCCGGCTTGTGAGGCAACAGGAAAAAGAGGTTCCCTTCCCTCTGGGAACTGTTCCGTGGGTCTGAACACAATTTGTGAGTGGTTTCCAACTGTTCCTTGTCCCACAGAGACAACAGATGCCAGATGGGCTCAGAAGTGAAGTGAGGAGCACAGCAGGACAACTTTTAAGGTGTAATAAAACAGCTGCTGTCGAGTGCTGGCAGCAGGAGGTTGGCAACAAAAAGAGTCTTTTTTGGATTCTCAGGAGGGCAGTAACTCAGGGAAGGTACCTGGTGCCTTTTAGATGCCAGGAGCTTCCAAAACACCTGCACTGGTGGGACACACTCCTGGAGCAGCAGCTGCAGAGGGAGGCTGCCCTTGGCTGCCTGAAATGGCACTAATGACAAGATTTTGGCCAATGAATCCCACCCAAGGCCTTCATTCTGATGGCAATTCCTGCTGCTCCCCAAACAGTCCCACCTACACAGCCACAGCCAGTGCTGATCCTAAGGAATTCCCCAGGAGCAGTCCAGCTCCAGGGACATTTGGGGCAGCCTCATGAACCAGGCTCTGCTTCACCCCTGCAGGCAGAGGAATAAGCTTAGCAGGCAAGTGGGAATTTCTTCCCTCTCAAGTCCTTCATGGTGAATTAAGTTTTGGAATCCCATCCCCACTGGTCACTTTGCCAAATCAACGCTCTCCTACTATTTCAGAGGGGGCCAGGGCCATTTTTGTGACTCTCCTAAATTACTTTGTTCTGCCATGAATACATTTGCTGCTTGATGTTCTTTTAAAATGAAAATGGATATGAAAATTTACTCTAAAATGTACCTTGCTCATAAAAGTTTTATTAAGTATTATTAGTGCTTAAGAGAAAGATTTAAGGTATTTGTGAAGCCAGCCTACAGGATCCCTATATTAAAGGCAGGCTTATGCAAAGGATTGATTTATGCTGAGGAAAGGGGGAAGGTTGTTCCCTCTCCACTGCTTTTCAAGCCCTCATTAAAGGGCATTTCACTGGGAAGAAGCTCTTATGGGATTTGAGATGCACAGATCCCACTGCAACGGGGGACAGGGGATGTTCCCCCTGTTCAGGCAGCCTCCCATTACAGGCATCTTCCCTTTGTGAAAAACTTACATAGAAAAAGGGGAAAAAAAATGCCCAGCTGGCAAATCAGAATGTGATCCCAAATGGAAAAATCCTGCTTGACCTTAGCACTGGTCAAGTCAGGTTGGAACCCTGGTTTGGGCTGGAAGGGATGTAAAGATCACATCATTCCACCCCCTGCCATGGCCAGGGGCACGTTCCACTGTCCCAAACTGCTCCAAACCCTGTCCCACCTGTCCTTGGACACTTCCTGGGATGGGGCAGCCACAGCTGCTCTGGACAAACTGTGTCAGGGCCTCACCACCCACACAGAAATTAATTTATTCCCAGTATCTAATCTCATATAGACCGTCTCTCTTTCAGGTTAAAACCATCTCCTCCAGTCCATTGTCCCAAGTCCCTCTCCAGCTGCCCTGGAGCCCCTTTAGGCACTGGAATGAGCTCTGAGTTCTCCCCAAAGCCTTCTCTTCTCCATCCCCAGCTCTCCCAGCCTCTCTTCTACCCCACATCATTAAAAACCTCACATCTTCCTGTCTAAACACAGCCATGGAAAGGGACTGATAGCTGAAAAAATGACAGGAACATTATAAATGTCTTGATTTCTATCAATCAAAGTTTCAGGCAGGAGTTTTAAAGGATTTGTGTTTGGAGCTTTTATTAAAATGCCATGCCAAATATATGCAATGCCTATCCTATTATCTCAAACAGATCTCAAAAGTACTTCTACTTCCATAAAATAAATTGCTAAAGAGCAAAGGCTTCCCAAGCCATGGAAATAATGGCACCAGGCACTCCTCTAAATACACTAAATATTTATATAATATCATTGCAGCCATTTTGCAAAATCCTTCACAAAGGTATTAAAACATTAAGAGCTGCTCCTAACTCTTACAATGAAAATTCTATGAATGAATTTTCTTATTATGAAAATTTCCCTTTTCAGTAAAACCCAGAGACCTTTTCCTTTGCTTTATTCCTACTATAAAAAACATTTAAAGCCCATATAATCTGGGTCACCCAGGTGCATGAAAGATCTTCAGGATCATGTTTGTTCTATACATCTTTTCCTGACAACTCTCAGAGGCAGGATTCCCTCTCAGGGTTTCCAAAGCTCTTGAATTTTATGGTTTAGTCATGCCAGAAGCTTTCCTCCTCTCTGCTTTTCTGTGTCCCACTTTTCTTCTGGACTCTGGGACTGTTGTGACATCTAGGGGTGCTCTGTAGTGAGTTTAGCACTGCCTGACTTCATGGCCTTGGCATTAATATGGAGACGTGCTTGGCAGCTAATTAGTGCTTCATTAATATTTGACATCAGGCCTTTGGCTGCCTTTTCCCTTTGGAAAACAAACCTTTCCCACAGGTAGTGTCTGCCTGAGCAGCACAGGCAGCACATGGGACACAAGCTGTAGAAACCTGGCAGAATGTCTGATCCCAGTTGCTTGGTCATTGCTATTTCTTCAGTAACTCCCTATATTTTTCTGAAGACTAAGACAAGAAGAAAGATTTTTGGGAGGTGATGGGGTTAGGAAGAATTCAAAATAAACCAGAAAGTTTTCTTGCATTAAATAGTTAAAAAAGAAAATGATTCATTTGAAACCACATAAAACCAGAGCCACTTAAGTACTGTGAAGTGGACTGAAGAATGTCTATACATTTGTTTTGGGTTTGGTTTTTTTTTCAATTTTATAACCAGTTCTTCAAGTTTTGCAGCCCAAAATCCCTGTGTCAGATGCCAGAGAAACAATTCAAAATTGTTTTTTTGAAGGAATCCCTATTCTGCCCGGAGCTGGGCCTGATCATCTCCCTGCTTCTGCTCTTTTTCCATACTCCAGATACTCCCAGTAACTCTCATCCCAACC
Organism: Passer domesticus; assembly: GCF_036417665.1. Taxonomy (NCBI): domain Eukaryota; kingdom Metazoa; phylum Chordata; class Aves; order Passeriformes; family Passeridae; genus Passer; species Passer domesticus. Next base: position 60,273,060 of record NC_087480.1, read on the forward strand.
AGACTGCCACAAAATATTCCCCAGCAATTAATGTGAGATCTAAAATACTTTCACAGTACTTATTTGTGAATGGGAAGGTTATCTGTGTATTACCAACCTCTGAGCACACAAAAAATTCAACGTATGTGGTAAAAATTTCATTTTTTAAACTTTTTTTTCTATGGATGCTTCATATCATACGTGCACCTGTACATCAACAACACAACAAAAAGTCCAGGGGAAGAATTTCTAAACATACAAGAATTTAGCAAAAACCTGAAAACTCTCCAAAGCACATTGCGCAATGTTTGATTTTGATTTCTTGGATTGCTATGAATGAGTCCAGAAAGAGAAATACCTTTGACTCACACTACCAAAAACCCCATGTTTCCATGCAGAGACCCACTGCAGAACTGGGCATTTATTTCAGAGCACTTGCAGCCTTTCTGTATGCAGTGTGAATCTTAAACAGCAAAAAGAATGCTAAGGTGAGAAATGCAAGTGAGTTATTATTTATCTCACCCACCTCTGCAAAGCAGCTCTTAAAAAATAAGTTTTATATGGTGTAAATTACTGCACAAACCTTAACACAGCAGAATCACATCCAGGCAATCTCTGGACCTAATTCCCTCTTTCTCACTTAATCTGGGCTCGATGACAAGTAAATCCACTGCAGCACAATGAGTTACATCAGAAAACGGCCTGAGATGAAAATCAAGTTGTGTGAATCATCTGGGAATATTTTGCCCTTCCACAGCTCATCAAGGAGCTTCACAACCTGAACATCCAGCACTCTTAAACATGGTAAAATCCTTTCGCACTCCTGAGGCACTAAAGGGAACCAAACAACACAAACAAGGAGCAATTTAAGCCCTCACCGAGATTATGACCCACAATTAACCTATTAAAAAGAGCTGTGTGAGAAACACCGTGTCATCAATAACGTTTTACACCAGCAGGCCTGGCAGATGGAAAAGTTCAGAACCAGTTTAATCAGCAACGTGCCCGTCTCTCAATTTTATCTTCCCAGGTACCAACCTACATTCAGGAGGGGTTACACTCGTTCAAACACACACAGCTTAATGATCAACCCGCTGCTCTGCCTCTCCTAAAATGAAGAGGAGTATAAATAGATCAAGTTCTGCAACCCAGAACAGCCACAGAGCACGAGCTGTCACTGGGAAAAGCCTCTGCATCCTGAGCAAAGAGAGCCAAGAGCAGCAAACATGAAGATCATTCCAGTTTTACTATTCCTGGCTCTCCCAGCTGCAGCTGACAAGGATTTTTTCTCCGTGGGTTCGGCCGGATCTCCCGAAACAAAATCGAGATTTGCGATGTTGGACGATGTCCGAATCTTGGCCAATGGGCTCCTCCAGCTGGGGCACGGCCTCAAAGACTTTGTCCACAAGACCAAGGGGCAGATGAATGACATCTTTCAGAAACTCTACATTTTTGACAGGTCCTTTTACGAGCTCTCCCTGCAAACCAGCGAAATCAAGGAGGAAGAAGAACAGCTCCGGCAAACCACGGCCAGGCTGCAAATCAACAACGAGGAGATAAAGAACCTCTCCCAGGAGATGAACCTGAAGATTGAAGACCTCATCCAAAACAAAATCCAGCTGCAGGAGCAAGTGTGGGGACTGGAGGACAAGGTCACCAAACTGGCCATTTTCCAGCCTTCGGTGCAAGAGACAAAAGAAATTTCTTCACTCAAAGTAAGTGACTTGTAAAAGGCCCTGACACACTGAGCCAAAATACACTGCAATGCCATCATCAGTAATTGTGCAACAGAAGCTCATGCTTCCCCTTGCTCCTCACTGGAGTACTAGTCTGGTTTCTTGAGAAAGAAATCACTGTAATAATCTTAAAAAAATCACTCTCTTACTCTGACACAATGTTAATTTTGCAGTAAAATTCTCCAGAGAAATCAGTGAAAAAATTGTGAAATTATAAAGCTCTGTATTATTTTCAGTATTGATTTGCAAATCGATTGTAAGGAATTTTGTCATCATAATGATAAAAGAGTTTTGCAATCAGGAAAATTATAAGATTCTCAAGCCCATGGGTTTGGACATCACCAACTTATCCCAAATCAATCCAGTAGGAATTTTCTACACTGTCTGTTCAGTGTAGAAAAAAGGAGCTTAAACCTTTGAGAGGTGCATGTACAGCACCTGTAGGACCTCCAGAACCAAAGAACCCTACAGATATTAATAAAATTAATATGCTAATCATGCAAGCAGTTAGGTGGGTATAAGGCTTTCTATAGAAAAGGAAATATCAACTGTATTTTGCATAAGTATAAAAAGGCTAAGCATTTTGTATGGGAAAATACTGGATGTTTGTGTCAAAGCAAAAAGATGAATCCTGATCTCTGAAATCCCAAGCTGATACCCTAAATGCTGGGAATTTTTCCCTTTTTTGATCAGTGCCATATATCTAGTTTGAATCAAGGGCCGATTCCACAGAACATAATTGTTCTGGATGTGAAAAGGGAAGGAAAACAGCCATTTAAAAAGAGTCTATAAAGCTGCCAGTAGTTTATCTCCAAAAAATGGGTGTTTGCTCCAGAAGCAAAGAAATGTTTCAATTTAGAGGCAAAGTAGGTAAACCCTTGGAGATGGACTTTGATGATCCTAGTAGGCCCCTTGCAGCTAGGGATATTCTAGGATTTTCTGGAAAAGGAAGGGAACGTTCAGTGGTTTGTGCCTCTCAAAAGGAAGTGAACGTTCAGTGGTTTGTGCCTCTCAAAACTGGCCCCAGGACAAGAGTTACAGAGGCAGCACCACTGCAGAAGGTCTTCTGCTGCTCCTAACCCTCCTCCATCCTCCCCTCCCTGTGCCCAGGCCTTTGTGGAGCAGCAGGACAACGACATCAAGCAGCTGCTGAGAATCGTGGAGGACCAGCACGTGCAGCTGGACAGGCAGCACAACCAGATCCTGGAGCTGGAGGACAAGGTACAGGAACCACCCCTGCTCGTCCTTCCATCTCTCCTGACACTGAGGGAGCTGAGGCTCCCAGCCAGGGGCAGGCTCCCCTTGTTGAGTTTGGGGTGCAGGGGAAGGTGGGGACCATTCTGAGGTACCTGTTTTGGGAGAGGCTGCAGTGCAGCTTTGAGACCTTGTCTCTCAACACCAGGCTGCTGCATTTCTGACTGCTCATTTGGGGTTTTTTTCCTCTTATATCTATCACGTTATTGCTCTTCCCTTGGTCTGGAAGTCTCATTGCTCTCTACCTCCTTCTTAATTTCCAAAATCCACTTCCAGAATGGAAGTCCAACATGTATCACTGTAATACAGCACAACCAGCATGATCAGGTTTAATTTGTTCTGAGAGAAAAATGCATTTCAGCCTAAGGAACTGTGGGTTCTGTCCTCCTCAGCTGTTGGTATTATTTGTCTAAGTTATGTCACCTGAGGAAATAAGCTAATCTGTTTGCCCATTAAAAATTATTATTAAATAAGTTAAATCTGTTTGCCCATTAAGGTGCACCACAAGAGAAGGGGTCATTTCCCCCCCTCATGAATCCTACCCTGTCATAGCAGTGGCACAGCAATCCCACACTTGAAATCCACCAGCATGGAGCTGCAGTTATTTTTATGTGGTAAATTGGGTATTCCACAGGGCTACACTCTCAAGAAAAATTATTCTCTGCATGACATTGTCTTGGTCCATGAACCTCATCATTCCAGAGCCCTGGGAAGTTAACAGTGTAATTATGGCTCTTCCAGCTAAACCACATCGAGCTGCTGGAGCTGCTGGAGAATTCCTTCCTGGGGGAGCAGCAGGAAGCAGAGCCCATCCCCTCTGCTGTGCACAGGCCCACGGCTGGGACATACAGAGCTGATGGTGAGACCCCATCCCTGAGATGTGACCACAGCATGTGCTGCCTTCCCACCACCCCCTGGGACAGCCCTGGATTGTTTTGTAGGAGCCAACGACTAAAAGGAGAATTTTTTCATGTTATACACTGGGCTGTGGGAAGGAATTAGATTTCCTTCTTTGGAAAAAATGTCATTATCTATTTAGCCCCACTCCAGCTGTACTTGTCTCTGGGGTGACACACAGGAACAATGTCCAAAAATCCAGTAACAGGATCCGTTCCCCTCTTGTAAACATGCTGTGACCATGCTTTCACCCATGCCTATCTTGTGGAGCCTGAACAGAGAACTCATTTCCTTCACACTGGCTAATTATAAGATTTGGGAGTCCTTTCTTTGAAGTTGAAAGCACTGATGAAGTGTTGCAGTGAGCATGGTATTTACTAGGAACTTTACAAGGGGTAGGAAAGCCCATTTGCCAGAGTCTAGTCTTAGGCCTTAGAAACTTTCCAAAATGCTCCAAACTAAAACCCTGCCTAACTTAAAAAACACAACCTATGCACACCTTGGCAGCTGCACTACTATGCCCAAAGCAGTCTGCCCGTGCCATGATGTTTATTGCAAAATGGAATTACCAGTATGACCATTCCCATTTTTTTCTCTGCCCTCAGCTCAGCACAGCCCAAGCAGGATTTCTAACAGGCTGTTTGCTCCCCAGGTGCTGCTGCTGCTGACTGCACTGCCCTCTACCACAGCGGGGTGCAGGCCAGTGGGGTCTACACCATTCAGCCCAACGGCTCAGAAGCTTTCAATGTCTACTGTGAAATGAAATTTGGTAAGAGCTGTGCCAGCAACAGTCTAATTTTCACAGAAATATCTTCCTCTAAGCCAAACAACTTTGTCTTCTCCCAAAGCACACAAAAACTTATGATTTATGTATCCTCTTGACTTCTCTTAGTGGCCTGTCTGCTCTAAATCAGGTTTCCCATATCCTGAAATATCTTATCACTACTCTCATTCTTTACTGCTCTCTTGTTTATACTGAGGAAAGGACATTCAGTCATGTGACATAAATTAAGGATATCCAAATCCCAAACCCCTTTAGCTAGGCAATGAAAATGGTCATTATAAAACCCATTACAGGGCAACCATGAATGCATTTCCCAAAGAAAAGCAAATAATTTGCTTTTACAAAAGTAAAATTTTGTTCATTAACAGGCTGTGCTTTAGACTGAGCTGTGCCAAACACCCAGAGAAGTGAGTCCTGGGACAGGATTCCTGTGCCACATTTGGATGGCTCAGCAGCCAGGAACACAAGTGCCATGTCACCTTCCTAAGGAACCCAAATTTGTTCCTTTTGTCACCAGAATCACCCACAGCTTGGCCAGCTCCCTCATTCCCTGGTTCCTCTGCACCCCCAGAGGTGCTCTGTGCCTGCCCCACATCCCTTCCCATGCCTCAGAGAGCTGGGGAACATGTGGGGCCACCTCACGTGTTTGGATGTGCAAACACAACTCCCAGGGCTGCCCTCTGCAAAAAGCTCCTTTGCTGACATTTGCTGGAGCAGCTGAAGTGAGGGTGTCATGACCTGGGCTCAGGGAAGACCCCCCTGGAGCTGCAGCCTGGACACAGCCCCAGCACCTCGGCCCTGCCCCGGAGCTGTGCCAGCAGCAAGCCACTATCAGCACTCTGAGCCAATGTCTGGGGCTCCTCTTATCTCTTCTTTATCAATTTCTCTGTCTCTCAGCCCTCATAAACAAGTGAAACCCAGTTAAGGCAGCCCAACAGAATAATTCTGTGAGAGGAGCCACCCTTGTGTGGCCAAGGACACTTGAAGGGTCCTGGGCTCTCTCCAGTTGGGCTCATTTGAATTCCCTTCATCAAGACCTCAATTAACTCATTCTACCCCAAAATGAGAGCAGCCCAAAGCACACTCAGGGACAGGGAATGAGGCCAAGGCCAAGCTGTGACTTATTTCCCCTTTTCACAGGCACATCCTGGACTGTTATCCAGAAGAGAGTGGATGGATCGCTGGATTTCAACCAAACTTGGGATGCCTACACAAATGGTTTTGGTGACCTCAATGGTAAATATTCCTTTTTTTATGTGTATCAATTGATTTGAGAAGCTGAATCTTTTTATGGAAAGGAAAGCAGACTAAACCTGCAAACAGCAGCTGACTGATTTATTGGAAATAGCAGGAAGTGCTTACTAGAACACATAACTCGTGAAATTCTCAAAGACATCCCTTCAAATGTGTGTTTAGAAACTGAAGCAAGGCCAGAATGCTTTAAACACTACTTCATCAAGATTTCTCTCCTTATAAAAGCACCTCCCAAAGCATTTCAAATACACACAAAGGCAGACCCTCACAAAGTTGCTGTCACTACTTTCTCTGCCTTCCTGCAATCCTGTTACCCCTAAAACCACATCAATTTTTCCAGCCTCAGGAGAGCCCAAGGCTGCGTGTGCTCCCCAGAGCAAATGCCTCAGGCTTCTCCAGAGTGGCCAATCCCCTCCATGGCTGGATAGGGTGAGGAAACACCCACATTCCCCTGTTAATCATCAACTCCAAAGAATTTGTAGCACCAAGTGCTGCCCAACAGCCTCCTCATCCAGAATCTTCTCCTTGTTTTTCTTGTATGAGATGAGTGACCTCTTGTTTGGGAAACAGTCTGACTTTCTAAGCATAGCAAAGATCTAAACCTTGCCAAGGTGAGCAGCAATATTGACTTATTTCCACATCTTTTATAATATAAAGAGCTGCTGTATCTCAACCTTTCCCTCAGCTTTGGGACAGGAGCTCCCAGCTGAGGCAGACTTCCAGCTGTGAAGTTTATCTGATCCTGCTGGATGCTTTAGTGGCTCCTTGATTGGTCTCCCAGTTCCCAAATACTGCACCAAGATGCAGCCAAATGTTTGCAGTGTTGGGTCTTACAGAGAATTCCACTGCTCTCAGCTGTGTCCTCCTCAGTGCTCTGCTGCACCTTCTGAGGTGATAAAATAAACCAGGTTACAGCTCCTAACCTGGAAATTAGGGAGTATTTTCTTCAAGCATCTTGTGCTCTATGGCTTTAAATGCCAGCTGTGTGCCTGGCACTCACATTCAGCCCCACTTTGTACATGTGGCAATTACCTGCACTGGTAATAAGCTACTTAATGAATATAATATATGAAACCAATTAAACTAATGATCAGAGATTCCAGCAAAAGAAAAATTCCCTTTGTACAGGACGGTGTTGAAACCCCAGTTTGGTTCTGCAGCTCTTTCCTCCCAAAATGCAACAATTGCCATTAGGTTTTATGTATGTCACTGGCTTCATTTGTCACACATTCCAATTACACACCTCTTAAATGTCTCCAGCTCCCTCTCAGAGTTCCACACGAGGTGGGAAACTTAAAGGGGGAAGCTCCAGTTCATTTAGAACTCTTGCTTTTATTGATCATCAGTGTGCAATTAAGCAGAGGTAAACAAAAAGAATGTAGCAGCAGACCTCTGCAAAGATCAACAGTCCCCAAGACTCAAATCACTGATTTAATTAAAGCAATTAATAAAGCCTTTTAAATACTGTATTTTCACACACACTACCTGCAGGCTATCCCTAAAACCATCTCTTCCCTCCACTTTTGCAGAGGAATTCTGGCTGGGCCTGAAGAAGATCTACTCCATCACCCAGCAGGGGAATTACCTGCTGCGGATCGAGCTGCAGGACTGGAGAGGGAACAGGAGGCACATCGAGTACAGCTTCAGCCTGGGGGGCCCCAGCACCAACTTCACCCTGCAGCTGTCCAGGATGTCGGGGAGCATCCCCAACGCGCTGCCCGAGCACGCCCAGCTGCGCTTCTCCACCGGGGACACGGCCAGCAGCTCCAGCTGTCCCCAGAGCCACCCAGGTACGGCCCAGGGCACGGCAGCTGCTCTGCCCCACCCGCACTGCACCCTGGAGGGCAGGGCTGGGAGCTCAGAGCTCATCCTGGGGTGCTCCCCTGGAGAAAAGGAGACTCAGGGGTGCCCTCAGCACTGCACAGCTCCTGAAAGGTGCCTGTGCTCAGCTGGGCTGGGCTCTGTCTGCAGGCACTGACACAGCCAGAGCTCACAGCCTGCAGCTGCACCCAGGGAATTCAGGCTGGAGATCAGGGAAAGGTTTTTCCAGAAAGGTGATAAAGCTCTGGAATGGCTGCAGGGGAGGTGGTGCAGTCCCCATCCCTGGGGGTGTTTAACAAAGCCTGGATGTGGCACGGGGGCCAGGGTTGAGTTGGGGTGCTGGGGCTGGGCTGGGCTCGATGATCTTGGAGGTCTCTTCCAACCCAGTGATTCTGTGAATTCTGTTTCAACCCTTCCACTATCCCAGGTTGCTCCAAGCCCCATCCAGCCTGGCCTTGGACACATCCAGGGATGGGGAATCACAGTCTCTCCAGACAACCTCTGCCAGCCCCTCACCACACTCACAGGGAAGAATTTCTTCCCAATACCCCACCTAATCCGGCCCTCCTGTGCAAATGACCAACACCAGAAACAGAACAGGCAGCACAGGCTGAAATAACCCCAGGATGAGATTCCAAACTCTGAAGCAAAGGGCTGTTCCTCCTCTGATGCCTGGCCTGGTGTGACAGCCCCGGGCTGGGTTGTTTGATCCCTTTTTGCAAAAAATTTAAAGACAAACTGACTTCTAACTCCATTTAGGCTACAACCCAAAAGCTAATAATGAGTGAGTTTCCATTCAAAGGCAGATTTTAGCTGCTTGTCATATACACACAATATAATCACTCTCCAAAGAGCAAGAGATGCAAGGCTGAGGCCATTTCTCCTTGGAGATAATTTGGTTAAAGGGTTCTTAATTAAGAACCCTTAATCTCTTTGTAAATCTCTGATTTACAAAGCTTTTATGTTTGCCAGTTTATAGCAGAAAGCAAACAACTGAAGGAGCAATTAAATGATTAAAGCACAGGATACAAAATTGTCCTCCAGCCACCTGCTCCATGCATCAAACTCTTTGTACATTATCCTAGGCATTCTTGAAAATTGTGGATGCCTGAAAGAATGCCAAGAGGGGCATCTGATGTCCAGGGAAGGGCCCCTCAGGATAAGGATATTGAGGGGCTGGAGCGTGTCCAGGGAAGGGAATGGGGCTGGAGAAAGGTCTGGAGCAGCTGAGGGAGCTGGGAAGGGGCTCAGCCTGGAGCAAAGGAGGCTCAGGGGCCCTTGTGGCTCTGCACAGCTCCTGCCAGGAGGGGACAGGGCTGTGCTCCAGGAACAGGGACAGGAGCAGAGGGAACGGCCCCAAGTGACACCAGAGGAGACTTAAATTGATTAGAGGGAAAGTTTCTTCATGGAAAGGGTTCTCCAGCCCTGGCACAGCTGCCAGGGTGGTGGAGTCCCCATCCCTGGAGGGATTTAAAACCAGGCAGGTGTGGCCTTTGGGGACATGGGTCAGTGGTGGCCTTGGCAGGGCTGGGGAATGGCTGCACTCTGTGACTTTAGAGGACTTTCCCAACCCAAACAAATCAGTGATTTGGGAATCCTGGGTAGATGCCAGTTTAGCTGGAATTTAGGGTCTAAAGCAGATCTGTGTTGCAAGGAGGAGCTGTTTGCTCTGCCACAGACTGACATGGCCACGTTTCTCCTCAGGAGGCTGGTGGCACAGTGAGTGTGAGGAAACCAACCTGAACGGGAACTACGTCACGCCAAGGTCCAGGGGAAGGCTGGACAGAGGAAAAGGTTTGTACTGGAAGCCTAAGAAAGGAAGATACTACCTGCTCAAGTCAACCAAAATAATGATCCACCCAACAGACTTGAAAAGCTTTGACTGAGTGCTCAACCTGCTGCATTTTAACTCAGAACAAGCACAATGAACTTCACCACACCAAAGGACTTGATGCTGTGTTTACCAACAGATGCCATGACCCAATCCATGCCCTGCATGGAATTTCTCCAAAACATAAACCTGAGGCATCTGAGATGGTCTTACAAAATGTCTGGTGAGTATTGTCATTCCTTCAAGCCCCAATGTCAACATGCTGCAACTTTTTGTGGAGCTTTTCCTTCCCCACAGTGCAATTCTAATGCCTAGAAGCCAACCTGTCACATATTGGATAATATTGTTTGGGAGAATGGGTTTTCAGGCTGTGCATTCCCTTCTGGGTTGTGTAGTAGGGAAAACAAAAAGTGTTTTCTGGTAACAAAGGGCTGGCAAAACCCTATGGAAAACATTTAGGGGGAACAAAAAGAAATTTTGTTTCTTGAAGTAACTATCTGAATGCTTGGTTCATGTTTTTGTTGTGGAATATTTTAGGAGCAAATTAAAGATGGGTAATTCCTCGTTTTAGGGCACTGGGTATTTCCAGACAGTTTTCCAGGAGTGCAGCTGAGGCAAATCCATGCTCTCTGGAGCTCTGCAGGTGTGTCACACACAGGGGGCAGAGCAGATCCTGCTCCTCTGGATCCCACAGATCCCACAGGGCACCTGCACAGCTGGGGCTGCTCACTGCGAGTGAGGAGCCAAACTTCACTGAAAGGAGGAAGAGATCTGCTCTCCTCACCTGAAATGAATCAGAGCCAAGCCTTTGTGACCTTTCAGTCCAACCAGCTAAGGAATTAAATAAACAACCAAGTGAGCACACACCAAAACACCTTCACTTAGGGAACAGCTGCTCCAATGGGGTCAAGGGTGCCACCCCACAAACCCAGCAGGCACAACCCATGGGACAGGGCTGGTCCAGCTCCTGGGGACACTCACATGTTGAACTTCAGCTGCAGAACACGGAGTGACAGCCTTGGGCTGGCCCTGGAAGTGCTGACTGACAAAACCCCAGTCCTGCAGTTCCCTGAGTCATATTGACTTGTTTATCTTCCCCAACCCTTGTACAGTGCGGGTTTTTTATCTCAGCACAGGAAATGGTTTTGGTTGCCATTTGTCAGAGTGAAACCCCATGAACAGAATGTGTCAATTACAGAAATGCTGCAAAAAAATCCTTTTCCTTCTCATGGGTTTGTAACAGAGATGAGATCATGCAGTGTTGCTTATTTGTACTGGTTTACTGTAATGTTAAATTACCTGTCCAATAAATAAATAGACAAACAAATAAATGGCTGAGACTTTTCAAAATACAGGATATGGAACTCAACTAAACCCTTCTTGCAAGCTTTGATTTATAAAAACCTGGTTTGTATCTAAATTTAAATAAAGGATTTGCTAAGTTGGTGAAATTACTCAGCTGATGAAGACAATTCCACCCAGCCATGTAATGTCTTCAAAGATACTGTGAAAAAGCTTTAAATTAATAATGGTACATAATGTAAAGAAATCTGGTCCCAGCCTGGATTGTGTTATAGAAAGATTATTGTTTCCCAAGATATTTAGAAAAATTTCCTAATTTTCAGCGATTCAGAGGATTTTTGTCAAGTATTGTAAACAAAGAAATTGCTTGGAAACCAAAATGGAAATATGAACAAAGGGATTATGCATTTTCAATATTTCTAACCCTCACTTTAAAGAAAAAAAAAAAAAGTCACTGAAAATGACATAAATTAATAAAACCAGTAGGAGAATGGTGACTTTAGCAAAGGAAAAAAACCTACATAAAACTGAAAATAATTTAACACAATGGAGAAATGGAGAAACCTCTCCTGTGTTCTTATTCACAGCCAAGTTTGATGCAAACCTGTCTGTCCCTCCCAGCTGAGCCTTGCCTGCTGTGTCAGCCTGAGCCCTTCCCATGCCTCTGGCACAGCACCTCTGCCCATCAACCAAATTTTGCAACAAGTCTGCTGATAAGGGAGGAATTTCTACACTTGCCAGTCCCAGGCCCTGGAAAGTGAAATGAATTTCCAAACTCTGACCTGTATGTGGTGTTTGGAACGTAGACATCCCTGGCAGGGAACTCCAGGATTTCTCTGGTGGGTCTGACTCTGCTGTCTGGGTAAAGCTTGACCTGCAGCAGCTCTGGGGTTAGGCAGTAGTGGGGGTTCTCTGGAGCTGGAGATATGTCTATCTTCAACTGAGCTGCAAGAAGAAAAGGGTTTTATTCATTAATAAATGGAAATTAATTTTTAAAAGCACAATTGTGCTAAACCCTGGCACCCAGTGCCACATCCAGTCAGTTTTTAAACACATCCAGGGATGGTGACTCCACCACCTCCCCAGACAAACCATTCCAGAACTTTATCACCCTTTCTGTAAAAAACTTTTTCCTGATATCCAGCCTATATTTCCCTTGACACAGCTTGAGACTGTGTCCTTGCAGCCTTGGGAGAAGTTTGGATTGATGTGAAGCTACAACACACAGACATTAAATGGAAAATTCATGGACTTATGTTTCTATAGTTGTAGGAAAGAATATGCCTTAAGTAAGAAACTGTATTGATAAGATGGTGAAGGGTTTATAATGCAGGGGTGTGGTTGTACAGAGAAAGCAAAGAGTTGAGAAGTTATAATAGAAGCATCTGTGTATACAGTGATAATAGCCCACTGGGTAAAAGTAGGAGTAAGTACTTCAGTGCAGTAGAAGTGAGTAAAGGTGATAGGTTAGAAAAGCAAAATACACCTTGTGGCCATTGCATTAGAAACTTATTTATTGCCTTGTAACAAAGAACTTGTGACTACTTTGAGCTATGGCCAACAGCTTGCTCCTTTAAAACCTCACAGCCTGTGAGGCTGATGTTTGTGTGGGCAGTAAATGGTGCCCAGCCCCGGGGTGGTGCCATGCCCTCATCAGAAAGCAGAGACAATGACAGCTGGTACCTGTGATGGGCCTGAGCCTGCGCAGCACCGACGAGGGACGTCTCATGTCAGCCAGGAACTTGTACAGGTCCTCATCGCTCAGGCGATCCCCCTCCTGCTCAGGGTGCAACATTTGCTTACCCAAACTCCCCTCCAGGGCTGCCAGAGCGAACAAAGCCTCTCACCCCACAGGCTCTTCCCTCTGACAGCCAACTGTCCCTTCCCAGAACAAGGTGTTACCATTAACGCGTTAAATTACACTTCACTTCTCCATCCCTTCCCCTGCCTCCATCCCTTATTAATCACTCTGACAGCTGCAGGAACTTTTAATTGAAAGCCTTTTCTCTCCCCATCAATATTATCTTTTTCCAAACTGGAAATGGCTGCTAAAAGGTTTCCCAAAAATACCCATTTTTTAGCAAGTGTAATAGTTAGAAAAAGAATCTGTCATTCAGGAGGTGATCCTCATTCCTTCTCCTCTGCCCTTCCTTTGGGATGAGCCCAGAACAGACTTATTTTCCAGGAAAAGTAGGAAGGGCAAGGAGTCTGTTGTCAGTCTTCCTCATGCCCATTCTAATAGCTCAGAGTTTTGCCAATTTTGGAAGGATTACAGAAAATGGGACTCTGCCACCCAAAAGCAGAAGACACCTGATTTTAAAGGTAAGAAATCACAATATAAAAAAGAAAAAAAATAAGCGAATGGAAGAAGAAAAATACTGGGTAGTGTTCAATTAAATATACAAACAGGAGAAAAGGAAGATAATAAATAATATGAAATTTAAAATCTTAAATTAATGTTTGGCAGTTTTTAAAGAACCAATTAAATAAAATGAGCTGCTTCAAAGTAAAAATAACCTCAACAAAGTAAATAAATACATGCGTTTGTAAATCATTACTAACTTAGAGACCAGTTTTTCTTTAACTAGATGTGACATTAGGCAAATTTTAGAAAATTTTCAGCTCATTACTTTTTGCTAAGCTTAACTAAAAAATTTCTTCCCTTTACTCATGTGTTCCACTGCTCAGGATAATCCCAAGCTCTGGCGAGGAGGAGCTGCCACTCAGCAAAGCAGCACCAGAAGCAGAATGCTTTGTTCTCCTCAGGGATCCCTGGACGTGTCCAGGGAACTGATGTCAACCTTAAATCACTCTGAGGAATTGGATTCACCTCTAGCAGAATTAATATACTATATAAATATTATGTAATATATAACTTAGAGAAGGTTTAGATTTGATATTAGGGAGAAAATTGTCCCTGGGAGGGAAGTGAGGCCCTGGCACAGGTGCCCAGAGCAGCTGTGGCTGCCCCTGGATCCCCAGCAGTGCCCAAGGCCAGGACAGTGGAAGGTGTCCCTGCCATGGCAGGGATGGCACTGGATGGGCTTTAATCTCCCTTCCAACCCAAACCAGTCTGTGATTCCATGATAACTGATAAATAACACAAACTGAATGCTGCTCCAAGTCTCCCTGCGACTGGGGAGCAGAAATCAAATTAATCCCAAATTAATCACGCAGTGACCTCACAGCATCCAATCCTTCTGTCCAAGAAATAACTCCTGGGTGAGCCCTTGCCCTGCCAGACCTGTTTGAAGAAGTTGGTCACTGTCAGGGTGGCTGGCCTGAAGCTGCTCAGGTTGCAGGCCTCGTCCCCACTCGTGGTCCTCTCCAGGGATCTCCTCCCGACGATGCTGGAATTCCGCCGCTCCGACCACGACCCTTTACGTTCTGCAAGACACAGCAGTGAGAAGGAATTAAAAATAAAGCAGAAAAACTACAGTCCCAGAGCCTGCTTTGGTTCCAAGCAGGATTCCTGGGGAAGGAAGAACTCCTTCCCTTAGAGCAGGAGGGAATGATGCCATAGGTGACAGAAAGGGGGTGATGCTCCCACTCGAGGCATTGGGAGGCTGTGGAGCACAGCTGACTCCTGCTCCCCTCCCAGCCACCTCACCCCAGTGCCTTCCTGCTGTTATAAAAGTCTTTATCATGCTGAGATTTATGTATTTCCCTGGCTCTGAAAGATGATGAAGCTGGCAGTTTTGGGGATGCTGAAGAGCAGTTTCGGATGAGCTATGTGGCTCGCAAAGATTAATCCACTCCTTTGGAAAATGTTCATCAGCCTGTAATGCTCCCTCAGTCTCACAAGCCTGGTTTTAAATAATATAACAGATGGTTTGCTAGTAAAATCCTTGAAAGATAAATCCATTTGTTATCATGGACTTTTCAGGTTTAGTTCAACCATGACCCCAGACCATCAGGGTAGGGGGAGGAAAGCAATAAAAGGAGCAACAGCAGCTACAGGATATGAACCAAAACCTCTGGATTTGCCCACGTTCCCTCCTGCAGATGCCAAGTCCTGTACCTCCTGTGCCAACTTCAACTTCTGTGGAGTCTCTTTCCAAGCTGCCAGCACTGCTCACAATGTTCATGAGGTGAATGGCTGTCCAGGCAAAAGGCATCCGGTACTTCCCCAGTCTTTGGCAAAACTGCTCTGCCTGGCCCTTCAGTTTTTCCAACTTCTCCTTGTTCTGTGAAGAAAATATTCAGTCCAGGAGGTTAAAAGGAGAGGAACAGGGTCAGAGGTTCATTCAGCAAAATCACTGAGGAATGATGGTGTCTTTTCCAGCTCCCAATGATTTGTGTTTCTGTAGCACTTCCAGAGGAGGAGCAGCAAGTGTTGGGAAAATGCAACTCCTGCTTCCCAAAAGAGGCCACCAGAGGACAGTCAAAACAGTCTTTTATGTTCTTAATCCTCCTGAACAGCCTGGCAAACCCCAGTGAGCGCATCTGCCCACTGTTCCTTCAAGAAAATCTGAATTTGCTCCTGTGGAGGCTGAAAGGGCCTTTCCTATTGTGATTTTATGCAGGAGGTGCTCAGATCATCTGGAGTTGTGTGGGAAACTCAAAACACTCCTCAAATAAGTACTATCATACTCATTTTGTCAAGGAAAAAGGGGAATAAAAGAGGATTTTTCCATAGCTCTGCATATGAAAGAGCAATTTTTAGAGCTTTGGGGAGGAAATAATTTATTAAGAGGTTGATTAAAGTGAACAAATCATCCAAGTTTTTGGGAAATGGAGAGGCTGAGACCACAGGAAGGGCTGGAACCTCTGCTCTGCCCTTCACCCAGCCCTCATTATCACCCTCTGATCTCCACCTGGCCCAACCCACCTGCACCCCAAATTAGGAACCATTTTGGAGGTTCTAGAACCAGGCAGAAGTGATGGGGTTAAAGCTGCAAAAGCAGTGGAAAAGTTGCATTTTTTACTGCAAATTCCCATCCAAGGCTGCCTTCCCTTGACCCAGCTGATCCTTTGGGACAGGGAATCACAGATGACTGAGTTTGATGGGAACCACAAATCTCCCCTGGCAGCCACAAAATCTGCTGACCTTTAACTAGTCCACCCCAAAAAGGCATCAAGACTCAAAGGTTTTTGGCTCTTTTTTGGCCTTTAGAATGGGATTAATTCCTAATTAAAAATGGATCCTTTTAAAGACAGGAACAGTATCAACCATCCAAGGTAAAAGAAAATACATTTAATTTTTTATCAAAACACCAAAGAAATCCTTACCTTTGCTGCATCAGATTCTTTAAAAATCATGTAAGGCTCTGCACACTCCCCAATATCTCCCTGCTGTAAAACTTTTTCCAGCTGAGAAGGGAAAAGGAACCATTTTAAGGACATATATTAATAAACTGAACAAGCACCAGGAAGGAGAAAACTCTTCCACAAGAGCTGCAGCCTGGTGAGTCCTTGTGTGAGAAGCATTTCTGCAGACCCCTCACACTGCCTGTGAACTGCAAATCTGTCCTGAACTCCCCTTCTGACCACAGGATGATTTTTTACCCAGAGTCCAGCCAAAAATCTTGGCTCAAACACCCACCTGAACGAGCAACATTTGTGCATTCACTGAACCAAAGGAGAGAACAGAGAATAACTTTTATTTTTGTCTACTTTAACCCAGGAGGGACCAATGCTGCATTTTATTTCAGTTATGGATCTCACTCTCTTGGCAATTTCTGCCCTAAATACATCTGAAAATCTGGCTGAGGGGCGTGTATCCTTCTTGAAATGAGATCCAGATCAATAGATATTTTTAAATCACTGACTTATCTGTCATTTTAAGGAGTCAGCACATTGCTTTATATGAAAACCAAGGTCAAGCCCCAGAAAACTGATTTATATCATCAAGAAACCTTTGTGCTCTCCCCAGCTTTAGTGCACTGAACTGGTTGTTACAAAGGAACTGAAGTGAGAATACTTGAAATAAAGCAGCACTGTTTACACTTCTGAGAACAAAACTTCTGTTTTACTTTAAATAAAAACCACAATAATTTCAATTTCCCTGGCATTTCTTACCTTTATTACTAGAAAGACATCTTGGGATGGGTAGGTGATAGAGAAGATGGCAGATCTGGCCAGGGTGGAAATGGCAGCAGGGGGGACATGAGGCCGAAGCATTCCCTTCATCTGCTCAGAGTTTAAATCAAAGTAGAAATTCTCTGAAATCTAAGGGAGAAATGGGGTAGTTGCAAGCATTAGTTATATATATATTTTTTATAAACTCTTCATTAACAATTTTAAATTGTTTTCAAATACATGTTAAAACTTCTCGTGTCAAACCATGTATGAAAAGGAAAAAAAAAAAGCCTTTTTGATAAAAAACCAAGGCAGGACAGTGAGAAAGGAAATGGAGGAAACACCACAAATAAAACTTCCTCTCAGGTGTGCAGCTCCATCACAGGATTAGGAATTACCATTGTTAGCTGAACTGAAAACACCAAAATATTTTTAAAAAAACAGAGAAAGTCAAACTAACACCTCCTGAAAGACAGACACTGAGGCTTCTGCCCTGAACCAGCAATCCTTGACTGCAAAGCTTCAGAGCCAAAAAAGATGTGAGCAGGCTACCAACACCAGAGGTCACTAAAGAACTTACTATGTTAGAGCCAAAAAAAGGAGTAATGAGATGATAAAATTGGCTTATGAAATGTGATTTAAATATTAAACAAAGTTCACATAATATTCCACATACTCTCATCTACATAACTTAAATCTCAATGCATTAAATTCAAGTCTTAAAGAGATAAATGTCAAAATGCATATTTTTAACATTTTTCTCTCCACTACTGCTAATATCTTGAACAAGGAAAACTAAGAGACTCTTTAAATATTAAATACAGAACATAAATAGGTGAATAAATGTATTTTCCATTTCCTATAACTTAGATCTTGAAAAGACTCCTCAGTTTTGTTTTGATTGTAGCAATTTCAGCATGCATGACTTTCTGTGCATTATTGAAGTGTTGTTGGACCCATGCCATGCTGAATCACCAAAAAGAGATTAAGAAAGTCATAAAATCCTAACCTAAATAAAAGGTTTCAGTTACCTAAGTTCCCTCTGGGGAAGAGACTTTTGAAAGCCAAAACTGGACTACATTTTTTAAAATATATATATATATACATATTTATATATATATATGTGTGTGTGTGTGTGTGTATATTTGTGTATATATGTATATATGTGTATATATATATCTATATCTATATATTCTGATTTCAGGCACTCACATATTAGATAATATTTTTAGAAAAGTATTAGATGATGTACGAGATAATATTTTTAGGAAATTTTTATACCTCAACTGCTTTACAAAGAAGACCACACAAGATGGTTCATGAAATGCCCTCATCATTCTTCCAACCTCTATGTCACTGTCCTCTTAAAGCTTTGCCACCAGAATTAATTCCTCCATTTTTTGTGTTTGAATTTCAGTGGAAATGTCACACTCAAGTAATTAAAAACCTACCTTCTTCTTTTCTTTAACATCATACAAAGCCAAACTTGCAAAAATGGGCTCAATTTCTATTTCAAATCTTGAAAGAAGGAAACACAGAATCAGTTGACTTGCATTTTGTCAGAGGGAATAACCAACCCTGTCCCCAAATCCTCCCTGGGTGATGGGGAGGGCAGCTCCTGCTCCACAGGGATCTCCTTTCCCAATTTCCACCCCACTCCACCAGGACCACCTCAGTGCTCCCTGGACCTTCCAAAAGCCATTTTACCTCACTGAAAGCCAAGCAAAGCAGCCCAGAAGCCTCCTCAAAGGGGCAGGAGTTGTAATTTGGGGTAACTGGAGCACTCAGCTCTCCTGATGCCCTGGAGAAGCCAATTCCCTGAGTTTCCCCAGATAAATGGCAACTGCTCCTCTCAGCATCCCTGGCCACAGGGCTCCTGCCTCTGGACAGCAGGGACACCTATTTTAGCAATTTCAACAATTAAATGTTGTCAAAAAGTACAAAAAAAAACCCTTAGAAAGGTGCCAGCTCTGCACAGTGGTGCCAGCTCTGCACAGTGACTGTTATCCAGTGTTTATGCAAATTCCAACACTCCCAACAAGAACATGGCCCACCAAACAGAGCTGAACTTATTGTCAGAACACCTGGGCACCTACAGGAATTTAAAAGCATGCAAAACCTGTCCCTGCACACAGTGAGCAGGGGCTGAAATGCCATTCTGCCCTGCACAGCTTCCCCACAAAATCCATGTCCCCTCCACACCCAGCCCTTGCAGGGAGCTCTCAGCTTCAGCCTGGAACTCCTCCTTCCAACACCACCAAACAGGTGCTTTCTCTCCAGTTTTGCAACAAAGCTGAGATTAACCTGGAAATAACCCTGCTTAGGACATCTGAGCCTGCTCCCTGGGGAAGATGTCCTTGTTTTGTGCCACTGAGATGGCACAATCTTGGATCACATCCCCGAGCACAGCTCAGAGATTCCCAGGTACACAAAGCAAACATGGAGCTGGGCAGATCTCCTATAAATCTGCAGTCAGCAAGAGATGCTTAAAGAGCAGAAAACATTAATTTCCAGCATCTAACTTATTTATGCTAAAGACACCCTCCTTTGGAGGGAAAGCTGCAGTGCTACTGCATATTATGTTGTTCCAGTTCATAAAAGGCTGCAAAATCAGTTCATCTCTATGGCTATATTAGGTCCTGGAGTACTCTACGAGCAGGAGAAATGTCCCACACATATATCTCAGTTATGAGCAGCAACTGGAGCTCTCTAATAAGAAGGGTTGACCTAACTGAGGACACAGAAGATGAATACAGCAGTGTGGAAAATCAGTTTTGTACTTTATTTCTCCAAGGGAATAACAGTAAAATTTTACCTTGTGTTATTAGAGAAGAGTTATAGGCAATGAACCAGCTGCAGGTAACCCTATATTCAGGAGCTCCACTTCATTAAACTTGTTTAACAGGTTTCTATTCCTCCAGTTAATGCTTACTAAGTATATAAAGTCTTCACTCTTAAAGGGACACAGTCAAGGTTGTTGAGCCTAAACTTTGGCAAATCTTTGGCTGTCTTTATGTTTTTAAGGCTCGAGCATTTTTAATCTTTAAATTTAATCTCAAATTTCCTCCTTAGGGAGGGGAACACCAGTGAGTGGCCAGCTTGAGAGCCCTGGGGGAGCGTGGTGAAGCCTCATGTCACGTGCCAGGGACATGGAACAGGTAGAGCTGGAAAGCAACAGGGAGGAAAGCCAAGGGAGGAGGATATTTCCTGTCTCATCATCTGCAGGAAGTCTTGAAGGTACAACTGTGCAACTCAAGCTTTACAAAATGAACCTGGAAGCCTATGACCAAACAATGCAGTGACCCTTCCAGGACAATGAAAAAGGCAGTGGAGTTACCCCAGAGTGTCCTGGTTTGATAAGGAAGAGAGTTTTTTGGGAAAACCATGACACAGATGCACATGGACACAGCAGCAGATTTGAATTCTGAATTTCTGTCTGTTGGAGTGGTACTTACTTCAGGGACAGACACTTCACCAGGAGTCTTTGGCCAAAGTGTTCTTTGGGTACTTCAGGGACACTGAGTCTCTCTATGGGCTCCTCCTGGAATTAGAGACACAATTCCTGTACAAACCACCAGCAGAACCAGGAGGTAAACACATCCATCACTTTTTTTCTTCTAAGACACAGCACCAATTTAATCTGAGGCTTCCCAGCACGGTGCATTCACCAGCAGCCATAAATATGCTAAATTAAATCCCTTTAATGTTTCTACATTACTGGAGATTGCATAACCAGAAGGGAACCCAATCTTTAGAAAGGAATATCTATGGGCAAGAAAACATGCTGCAAAACACAAAATAGCAGCAGCTCTCATGCAAGTTAAACACAGGTGATCTTAAACCCTTTAAGATTAAGGCAGACTTGTAGGAGTGTAGGAGAATGCCTCCTAATGACAGAGTGGCAAACTAGCTTTTGTCCCCCAAAAAAGGAAAGAAGCTCAGAAGTTTCTCCTAACAAAAAGCCACCTTATAGGACCCCAGAGACTTCATTAAAACTTTGGAGTCACCTAATTGGACAGAAGCCAAAAAGTCCTGCCTGGGCCATAAGGTAGAAAAGGAGAGAACAAAAGAACCACGAGGCTTTTGCGAATGTGTTTTCTAGAAGGAACAAACCTCTGTACCTGGCTCGGATTTTCTGTTTATTATTTTGCCTTTTATTAAACCTTTTTGTTTCAAACACTGCAGCAGAAGCCATCCTGCTCATTCTTCGCCTCCAAAGGTAATAGTTAAGATATCCTTGGGTGTATTAAGTTCCCTTTTGAGAGCTCATAAAACCCTAGCCCAACAAAACAGAACCTAATATGTGGTGCCTTGGACAGAATTTCTCATAGACTGGCAGCTTTCACTTCATACCCTTCACTTTTTTAGCCTCACCCACACGCTTGCAAAAATACCTCATCTGGTGCTGGGTGTAGTGCAAAAAGCTCCTTGTGCCTGCTGGACTTCCTCTGGTCCTCGTTGTGGTGGTCGATCTCCTCGTTTGGGGTCCTGTCCAGCAGGTTGGGGAGCAGGGCATCGGGCAGGGAGTTCTTCAGGTCGAAGATGCTGCAGGCCCAGCTGCCCCGCGGCGTGTCGTCGATCGACATTGAGCGGCGCTTGAGGTCGTCCTGGGAGCCAACAAATTAAAAGCAACTTCTAATGGGAAAAGGACTGCGCTTTTAAAGCAGGGCCATAAATTAGGTTTTATGTAGGGAGGTTTTAAAGGCACATTACTTGTTCATCCTGGTAGCTGTTGCCATCAGGAGATTCGTCGGACTCGAAGACCTGTTTGGGGAGCCCTTTTTGCCTCTCCTTCTGTTTGTCCAAGGTGTTGGGGTTGAACCCGGTCCCCAGCTTGTGGTATCTGCAAACAGGGGATTTCAAACACGTTCTCAGCAGCCCTTCTGACCCCGACCCCAGAAGCAGCACTGGGAACAAACCCAGCATTGTCAGCGTGGGTGCTCCCGAGGCAGGAGCTGCTCTCTGCACACACAATTTCCAGTCAGCTCCACTGGAGCTGGGGCATCATCCAACAGCCACTATTCCAGCACTACAATGTGACTCTGTTCATCTATAAAGCCACTCTGGGTGATGTCAAAAGGAGGATTATCAAGGGCCAATTAAAGTCACTGTAAAATGTGCCATTGTGATGCCAAGCTAAAAACAGGCCGGGAACACGAGGGCTGAAGGCCAGTGGTTCTGCTGGAGCAGGAACTGACTTGGAGCAGATAAAATGATTAACTGGAAAACCAAAACAGCAACTCAGGAAAATCCTGAGCACCTCTGGATAACAATTTTCCAACCCAGACTAAAACAAGTGTCTTTACATAGCATCTATGCAAGGAAAGTGGGTCCCTCAGAGCCTTCCAGAGTGTGAGAGCTCCTACAAGTGAACAACAGTCTGCCTGCTGTGCTGACAGGAGCAGATCTCTTTGACTAACAAATTTTTGGGTGCCAAATGGCACCACGTCTGTATTTATACACAAACACATGGGTAGAGCCATGGCCTCCCTGCAATACTCACTCCAAGTCAGTTCCTGGGATCACAGCGAGAATTAATTGTTCTTACCATGCCCTGGCACTAAAGTTACCACAGAGGGATGCTCCAGATATGGGAAAACCATGGAAATGCTAGCAGCTAATAATGGAGGGGAAGAGAAAAAAAAGAGGAATGCATTTTCCTTGCTAGGCTGTAATTCCTAAGAGCTGAACAATAGGATCTGTACAATCCTCACCTGGATGTCTGCATTTCCATCACAGCTCCACCAACAAGTCCAAATTATCTCTACTTCACACCTGACTTTCTCAGTCTAGCACACAGAAATTATGCCATAAGCTTGAAATCAGAATATGCCAGAGGTTTTTTTTTCAGGCCAGTGAACTTATTCACCTTTTCCAATATCATTAAAGGAATTACTGAGCAGGTGGATCTCCCTGCCTCAAAAACATTTTGGTTGCAAAAAACTGGAGGCAGAGATGGACATAAAGATTATTTCCCCTGGGGTGGGGAAGAAAAGAATGGAATGTCAGAAGTCAATCCAGCAGTTCTTCAAGAGCTGGGGTTTGTGCCCCTGGAGCTAGCCAGAGGACTTGGAACCATCCAGTGGGATGGATTAAGAGGAAATTGTTGGCACCCTTACTTGAAAAACAATTCAGTCCTTCCCAGCTGAGCTTTTGGGTTCTTCCCCTGCTCCAGCAGTAACTCTTCCATTTCCACCCAGTGCACTGCCACGATTTTATCCAAGCTATGACTCTCAGAAGACAAAATCCCACCAAATAAAGCTCATCCATCAGAGCAGGAATCACGGCCAGGAATTCCAGGTTCCCATGAAAGTCACTGAGAAGCCAGGAGTGGGTGGCTGGCTGGGTCACACTGTCCAGGTGTATCCAAGCCTCTGCTGCCAAGGCTGGGAGTTAATAAAACATCTCCCTCCCTCTTGGGTTCCTTTCTGGGTGTTTTTTTGTTTTGTTTTGTTTTTTTTTTTTTTTTTTTTTGTTGTTGTTGTTTTTTTGTATGGGATTACAAAACACTTTTTTATTAGGTCACGTTAGCAGTGCCAAGCACAGCCTGAGCATCCCCTGAAGTGGCTCTCAGGACAACATTAAACCAGTGAATTGTAGCAACTGCCACAAGGGCAGAGCTGGAGCTGCAGCCAAGTCATTTGTAGGTGATGCACATCACATGGATCACTCACTCCCTGACAGCTCTTGAAGCCATCAGACTTCCAATCATCCAAGAGAGTCCCTGCTCCAACTGAAGCCTCTCAGAACCCTTCCTGCTAATTTGCATGGAATAATCAATGCATGCCCATCCTCTGAACTGTTAACTCATTAGGTAAATGTTGTGATGGCTCAAATATTAACATTTATCTGAATGATGTACTTTCCCCAAGTCTCTCTGGGAATCAAAGGAAGCTGCAGAGGGCACCTTGTCTATCAGATGGTGGCGACTCCTCATAAATCACTGCAAAATTAATGCAACTTGTCTCTAAAAAGAACTAAAACCAGATGGAACAAAGGAAGAAACAAATGCTGAAAATAATTTTACTTGTCCACATTCCCTAATTGCTCTACCATGGTAAAGGAGGAACCATGGACTGAAATGGCCCAGATTTTCCAAATGCCCCAAGGGATTTTGGGTCCGAGATCCAATTTTCCAAACACAAAGCATCAGCTCAGCTGGAGCAGGCAACAAAAACCCAGAGCACATGCAATCAGCAGCCAGGACAGTATTTTTGAGCCTACTTATAGCACCTGGCCAAAATTTAAACATGAACTTAAGGTGACAAGCACCAGAGGGTCTCTCACTCACTTTCTGTTCACGATGGCCCAGTCCTCCGTGTAACTCCTGACACAGTCCCGCACGTGAGGGTCCATCTCGCTGTTAAAGGAATGAACACCAAAGATCACAGGGATGGCGAGGATTTCTTACACACACGTTTCACTCCCTGGAGCAGCACCAGGTCACCTCGTGTCCCACCTCTCCTCGGGCACGGCCGACACGAGCGTGCGGCACTCGCGGGGGGTGTAAACCACCTCGATGTCATCGCGGGGGAACTCCAGCAGGTCCCGCAGGGGCCCCGACTCCACGGCCAGAGGGTGGGCACTGAGATATTCCTCCAGGTCCACGGGGTCCACAGCTTCTGTGAGAGGCACCTGGGAACACACAAAGCACCGCGGGGCTTACACCGAGGTGAACGAACGCTGGAAAATCACCAGCGCCTTTTCTGCTCTTTTTTAAACCAGTTCTTCTGCCCTGTGCAGGATTTGATGCAACATCAGGTGATTAACCCCGGTGGTGTTAACCTCAGTGGTGTTAACGCACATCACAGAGCTGCTTCTTGTGTCTTATCTTTTATCTGATTTCCCTCTGCATGTTTCTCTGGTCCGTACCATCACCACCTAAAAAGCACAACTAGACACAGAAAAGGTGACATCTATTTTCAAGAAATACAACAAAAGCAAACTCAGTACTTTATTTCCCACCTATCTGAGCCTGGATTTGTTTTTACCAGGCTGGGATCACAAAGGGAACCTTGATCCTGATCCAAGATGCAGGAACCCTTCCTGCCCCAGGCAGAACCCAGAGCAAGGCCTGATTTACCAGGAACTCAGGCAGCCACACAGCTCTGAGGACTGACATTATTTTGAATTAAACCACCTCTCTGAGGAACACAAAACACAATGTTCACCTACCACAGGTACAAGTTTAACCACCTCTCCTCCCTGGTATTAGAGCCTTTAGTGCCACGATGACTCTGCCCATGCCAGGAAGGGACACTGCCCTCAATAAAATGGATGCTTTAAAATCATCTTTATTGGGCACAGAGCCTTTACCTGAAGCACAAAGAACGACTGAAAACGTGCAGGAGAACAGTAGATTTCACTGGCAGTGCTGATCTCACCACCCTGAGCTTTTTTTAGATACATCAGAAGAAACTTTGCATAAACTGGATACATACTCACATTGCATAACTTGTATTTTTACATATCCCATTACATAAATACATATAAATATTCTGATATGAGATCATTATGCTATGAGGCTATACATAAACATAGACATTAAGAAAATGAAACACTAAAAACAAGTTTTGAGGAAGCTGTCTCTACAGCAACTGAGAGATTTCCTAGAATTCCCTGGCACATGCCAGTGAGGCTGAGTGTTTTAACAAGAGTCACAAAGCACATCCAAATTCAGCAGTTTTCTCCACTAACTTCCCCTTTCCTGCCATCCAGATGATTTCTGTGGGACAAGGAACTATCTTGTAGCTTGTGTTGGAGATGACTTTACAAAGAACACTTGGTACTTCAGTTTTAAATGTGCTTCTCAGAAATACTGCTACACAAATCCCAAACTCCAGTTTTCAAACTGTTGAAAACAAGTTCTGAAATTAATCAGCTTTTTATTCAAGGGAAAAGACTCAGCTAACACAGAGGGTACTGAAAGAACCTCCCTACCACAACCAACCTCAATGAATACTGCAATTTTCTTACAAGGCAAAACCTCCAGCAGGAAACCAGCGTGATCCAAGAAGTCAGGGAGGTGGACCAGGTGACTTTTTGCCAGGTAAGAATCTGGTTCACCAAAAAAATATGTGATGGCTGGAAATGTGGTGTTTGATTCTGCAATTTAGGTGAAATAAATTAATTTCTGTGTAAAGAAATATGAGAAGAATCAGAGAAGGGTGGGAAGGGACCCCAAAGACCAGCTCTGCCAAGGGCAGGGACACCTTTCACAGGAAGATGATGATCATTCTTCAACCCCATAACCTTTCCCCCCTGCTCATCCTGAGCTCTTGAAATGGACTCCAAGTATGTGATTTTGGAGATTTAGGAGAAGTTTTGAAAACACAAACCAGACATTTTCACCGTTTTCATCACTGCAACACTTGCCACGAGCAGAACCTGTGACTGCTCCTGCCACACACAGCTGAGATGTCACCACCTCGCCCTGCTCTTCACAAACAGGCACAGCAGCTCCCCTTGGCACCAGACCCCTGACAAACGTCACTGAGGGGTGATGTGGGAACCCTGCTTACGAAAAATTTTAAACTTTCTGTACTAACAAACACTAACCCCCAAGAAAACACTACAGTTAACCTAACACTATAAAAAAACCTTCTAAAATTAAATACCAGAACTAAAATTATACGTGTAAAGTTTAAATAAAAGTATGTCATATCACATAGTAGAAAACTTAAGAGTTTAAAAGTTCAGAATATAATATATATATAAAAGTTCTGGAGTAAAAGCTAATCCTTCTTCTTCACCTTCTTCTTCATGACTTTGAGTAGTATTGTGTAATTAAATAAAAAAATCTGCCTTGCCAGTCATGAGTAGTTTATTATTAGATTAAAAATAAAAATAATTTAAGTATAATTTCTTAATTAAACAGTTTATCCTTAAAAAACGTTATAGGAAAAAAAGCTCCATTTTTGCCTTGTTAAAGAAAAGTACTATAGAACCCACACTTTGTGAGACTATAATATAAATAAAAACGAATAAACATCTGAATCCAAGCAAAATTTATCATCTCACAATTTAATCCCAACCTCAACCAAAAAAAAAAAAAAAACAAAAAAAAAACAACAAATCAACACCACAAATACCAAAAAACAAAAAAACCCCCAAAAAATCAACACTAATGGTGCCCCATGTGACGATCCAGCTTACAACCTTCAGAGGGTGGTGACAGCTTTTCCTCAAGGAATTGCTCCAGTGCCTGTTTGTTCCCAAAGGTTGCCAGCCCCCAGCACTGCTCTGTGCCACATCTCCCCTTCCCCTGACAAACCTCAGAACCAAAGCACTGGAGAACTCCTTGCAAATGAAGATAAAAGTGCCAAAATGAGTAACGAGACCCTGGGCAGAAGCTGCAGAAGCAGGGGGTGTCCAGAGGGGCTGGGAGAGCATCCCCTCACACCCTGCCACGGCCAGGGCACAGCTCCATCCCTGCTGCTCCTCCCAGAGGGGTGAGGAAGCCCATGGCATGACAAAAAGCTGCTTAGCTGACCCTGTTTTTGAGCCCTAACATTTTAAGAGTTACTTTTATTCCTCTTTCTGACCCGGCAGCTCCAAAGCTGAGGGATCTTACAGAAGTGAGCTGCTTGTGCAGTGTTGGGTTTTAATCTGCACAAACTCATTTACCTGTGATTATTGAACACACAGGAACCTACCCCTCATCCCTTCCAGCCTTTCCACTCCACTCATCCTGACAAACAGAATTACAGAAAAATGAGGAGAAGCCTCATACAAGTTAATGTATAAACATGCAGAGCTCGCGGGGACATGCAGGACCCAGGGCGTGAGGCTGTCACAGCCCAAAACACAGCAGCTCCCCCCATCCCTGGCATTTCACATCTCCAATTGCCCTTGTCCAACAGGAGCACTGGGATGTGTGGGACAGGAGATGAAGGAAGGGGCCATGCCAGCTCCAAATCAGCCAACCCAGAAAGGCAGGCAGTGTTCTCCCTGCACCCTGGGGGCTTCCAAGCCCTTCACACATTCCAGGATTAGGCCCAAGGCTGCACTTCCCAATTTTCCAGTTTGTCTCTTTGGGTTACTATTGTAGCATGAAGATGTAAACAAACATAAGAGTCAAAGCCAGAGGCCTGTGTTAGACTCACCATCTGTGCAGGCAGAAATACTGTCTAGCACCTGAGTGAAGAGGCCAAACATAAATTCATGGCCATGGAGAGGAACTACTTGGTGTCAGACTATTGGCAGATAAAAGGCAAGAACATTATTTTAGGCTTCAGATATTTGTGGGGGAAGAAGTGATGAAAGAGGAGGAGGAGGGAAGAAGGATGAATAAATGCACCAAAAGGAAAATGAACCTAAAAGATGTCCCCATGTGTGAACAGAACCACAAGACTCCTCTCAAGGCTCTTGCTGGCAATGGTTTAATCATTCCCCTGTCCTGCTCTATGCTCCAGCATCGCTCCAAAGGCTTGGATGGGGACAAGTGTGGAAGTCCAGGGCACCAGGAATATTTCTGTGTCTGCTCTGGGGTGCCCTGACCCCCAGGGGAGCTCTGACTTTGACCCCCATTAATGGAGAAAGTTTCCTGGACTTCAAGATAGACCAGAACCCAAAAAAGTGTGCAATAGATTATAGAGAGCAGTGTAGGTGTATCACTTGGTGAGAAATTTAGGGTTTGGGATTTTTAGTATGTTGTGGATGGAAGCAGGATGGAGGGCACAGGGGGTTGTCCTGGGTTTCTTCTTCATTCTTTGTTTTCCTCCTTTGTCATGGGTTTGGGTGGCATTTTGTAATTGGGCAGAACAATCCATATTGCAGCTCTGTGGGATCAGTTATTGGGTTAAAAGGGAAAATAATCCAGGTGTCAGTTCTTAATTGGATAGTTTAGTCTTAAAAGACCTTGTAACAAGAGATTGTTGGCCATTTTTTGCCTTCTAACGAAATGAAAAGCTGCAGAACTCACAGTAGTGAGACTGTTTAACTGATAAGAAATAATAAATACTTGAGTCACAACATGAACTACTGTCTGGAGAGCCTTCAATCCAGACCCAGAGAAACCAACAACTGGGACCCCCACAGACAAGGACAAACAAAATACCAAGGGCTGTTGCTGTGTTACCTGGGCAAAGCATCAATCACCTGAAATTGCCACACAATTTCACCCATGGGGTGAAACGTGCACACTGGAGGAGCTGGACAAGCTCAGGTAAAGCCCAGGTTACCCAACCCCATCATCCCAAGCAACCTCAGTGCTGCTGGAGGAGCAGAACCTGCTGTGACCTCGTGTGGCACCAGGACAAACAAGAGCTGATGGCCCTGGCCTGCAGGGGCTGGCACTGCTGCAGCTGATCTCAACCACCAAAGGAGTGCCAGCTGCACATGAAAAGGTCTGAAATCTGTGCAGCAGGAAAGGGGAAGAGCTGAGGAGGATAAAGCTGTGCTCCCCCACAGCCCTGCTTGCTGGCAGGCTGCACACACAGCCACCTTCAGGGCAAACTTCATCCTGCTCCAGGAAAAGCCTTCTCCACTCCTCCTGGCAGCTCCAGAGAAGCAACAGTAGGTGTCTCCTTCACAGAACAC
Source organism: Passer domesticus (assembly GCF_036417665.1). Lineage (NCBI taxonomy): Eukaryota > Metazoa > Chordata > Aves > Passeriformes > Passeridae > Passer > Passer domesticus. The sequence goes on from NC_087480.1 coordinate 60,302,479, forward strand.
AGCCAGCTCTTCCTCACTGGATTTCCCAAGGCAGAAGGACAATTCCAGTCAAGTATTTGCAAACATGCAGACCACCTATCATCTAGCTAATCAGAGAATCCCAGAGTGCTTTTGCAGGAAAGGACCTTAAAGCTCATCCTGTTTCAAGCCTGACACCTTCCCACTGTCCCAGGTGCTCCAGCCCCAATGTCCAGCCTGGCCTTGGGCACTGCCAGGGATCCAGGGGCAGCCACAGCCCACAGGGCCTGCCCACCCTCACAGGGAGAATTTATTAATATCTAATCTGAATTTCTCCTCTTTTGGTTCGAAGCCATTCTCCCTATCCCTGTCTGCCTGTGTAAAAAGTCACTCTCGTTTTTTCCAAGCCGCTTTCAGCACTGAAAGGCCCCAGTGTGGTCTCCCCTGACAACCCTGATGGGGAATACTGGAGTATTACTGCAGGAAATCCTTGCCAGGGGGTCCATTTCTGTGGAGTTTATTAACACCCTCCAGAAACCAAAGTCTGCAAGAGCCCTGAGCATCTTCCCCACTAGGACCACAGAATAATGTAAATTAACAGCAAATACACACTTAAAAATATGCAAAGGAAAGCTGCTCCCAGAATTGCTGCTCTTTAAAAAAACACTCTTTGATTTTGTGCAGGCTGTAATTACAGATGAAATTCTGGACAATTCCCCAACTCAGTTTTCACTCAATCTTTATCCCAGCATCAGGCACTGCCACCTCACTCATGGCAAGCACTGTTCTGTGCCATTAAAACCCACAGGAGGACAATGTGGGGAGAAAGGGCAGCTGAGGATGAGTAAGAGAGGCATAACCTGCTCCCTGGCAGCACAAACACTGTGTTTATCACAGCACTGATAAACTGAAAGCACAGAAGAAATCAAAAGGGACTCCCTCTCTCAGACTTACAAACAAACCCTTCACTTGGAAATATATATACATTAAAAACACCAATTCTGCATGTCCTTAACCTGACCACAGACATGTCTAATCAGCTAATTCAGACTGCAGCCTTGATTTGGCTGCTCTAGCCCACTGAACAGGCAGTTTCCAGAGGTGCCCCTGTGCTGCTGCAGCTCTGGCCCTCATCACCTGCAGGACAAAGCCCCATTTCAAAGGTTTACAGCTCTCCTGCACTGGGGACACTCAAGCTTTCTCCTTTAAGGCTGTGTTATTCTTCACTGTTACATCCCCTTAAAAGCTGGAAAATCAAACTGCCTTCCCTATCGACTTTGCCCTTCTCCAGACAGCAAACATTGTATTTTTGTGGAGTTTTAGTGCACATGTCTCTCTCTCTCCTATTTATTTCCTCCTTTTCAGCACCTACCTGCATCATCATCATCATCCTCATCACTTCCAAAAGCCCCTGCACAAATCTGCAGGAGCCTCAGTGAGGGGATGTGGCATCCCTCCACGGAGGGTAACACAAACCTTCACTCACTTTACAAAGGGATAACAAAGGGAACAAAGGGATAAAGTGCAGGGAAAGCTACACCAGGGACAGCTCACGCAGGGAAACAAAAAGTACAATGCAGAGGTCAGGCTTGTACAAGACCTGCACCTGCTCAGGTACCTGAAGACTCAAGATCTGCTCTCCTGGGCACTGCACAGCAGCTCAGTAACAACTAGGGCAGAGAAAGGGACAATTATTGTCTCCACCTCACAGGGACTGACTGAAGCACAGTGCCCTGATGTCCACAGGCATTCCCAAGCTTGCCTGGAGGACTTCAGCCCATCCCTTCCCCAACAGCCAGCTGGGCACAGGGGATTGCCCATCCCACACTGGCTCAGGGGACACACTGCTAGTGACACACTCACATCCCTGCTAGGACCCTGCAGACCTTTCCAGCTTGTGTGTGACAGCACAGCCATAGAAAACAACATTCCCTCCCATTTCCTTCTCCCTCCCAGGAGGTCCAATGCCCCAGGGAGCCCCAGGAGCAGTGAGAGGTTATGGCATGACAGCTTGGCAGGATGCATCTGGCACAACCCAACTGCTGTGGCCCAATCCAAGCCCAACTTCCCTTTTAGCTCAAACAAGATGCATCATTCCCAAAGGCAGAGCCCAGCCCCTGTGAGGATCAGTACAATTGAGGGCTCTGTAAAAATGACAATGGCAAAGTGTGCAAGGTTGTTCCTCCTGCCTCCTTCCTGCGTGGGAGCAAAACTCCCTGCGAGGATCCCATAAGGGACCTTGAAAAATTAACCTTGCAGAGAGCTCCTCATCACAGGGAGGATCCTGACTGCTATTTTTACTTGGCAGCTAAAGCACTTCTTCAAAATCAGGCTGGTATTTCTTGCCAATGTTGAAACCAGGACAAAGTTCCATCTTAACTTCGATACCTCCTTAAATATTAAGCGATTTATAACGTGCTAAAACTGCAACAGATTGTGCCAAAGCTCCAAATTCTAAATTAATACCAACTTCCCACCCACTGCCTTCCCTGGGCAAAATCTTGGAAGGACAGAAGCAGCAGATTAACATTTCAAAGCTGAGCCCAGCCTCCTCTCAGCTATCTCTGGGTCTCCAGGGCAAACAGGCACTTCCCTTGCTGAGCAGTCAGGAATGCAGATGGCCTGTGCTTGCTGGGGCAAAATCCTGTCACCCTTAAAGGGATACTGGTACCTCAGGGAACAGTACTGATGTACTGAAGGACTCAGAATAAATCTGAGAATGTAATAGGCTAAAAAAAAATTACAATTTGCAGGCAGGTTAAAGAAGGTAATAGTTGAAAGAAATAAGCTTGCTAAACAGAGGCAGTAAATTTATTTTTAAGTGTGCACTACAGGCAAGTCACTCTAAGAGGTTTTGAAACATGAGCAGTGTAATATTAACCACTGACAACACTCAAGTAATGAAAAAACATGTTTTACTTGCAAAAATGACATTTTCTTTCAACTAAGCGCTCCAAAAATAACCCAAATAGATCCAAATTCAAAGACTCACACATTTGCCTGCTGCCATCCCTGCATTTCAGAAAACCCATACTCCTGATGCCTGGTGAGCCCAGAGAACTCCTGCATTTCATTTTTTGGCCGCATTTATAATGCATGGACATATTCAAATGAAGCAAGGAGATTCCTAGGCAATCTCTGCTTTCCATCAACCACAGGCAGCTCCCAAGGCTCACCAGGGATGGCACCTCCCCAGCCACAAGTGCAGTCAGTACCTCCCCACTGCCTCTGGAATGCAGCTCCCTGTCTCCTGCTCTTATTCCTGGTGTTCTGTGGGATGTCATTACCACAGAGAGCAGCTGGTGGAAGTCCTTCATTTCCAAACTGCAAACGTGCCCCAAAAATGGCTGTAAGCATTCTCTGTGTCTGAAGCCTCAGAAAACCTGAAAACATTCAGTGGATTCTGTGAGATCTGCAGTACTTGAGTTAGAAAAAGCCTCCAATGAAAGGAAATTATTCCCCATCCCTGGAAGTGTCCAAGGCCAGGCTGGACAGGACTTTGAGCAGTCTGGGATGGTGGAAGCTGTTCCTAACCCTGGCAGGGGGTAGAACAGGATGAGCTCCAAGGTCCTTCCAGCCCAAAGCAGTCTGGGGTTCTGTGAAATAATTACAAATATACCCAGCTAAAGAAGGATCCTACACGTAACAAATAACAGCCAAAACCAGTGAGATGCTTTACGTACAAATACTGCCAGGTTATTTGCTGAGATAACTGGTTGCTAATGCAGGAAGCCATTTGGGTATAGAAATATTAATATTAATCAGAGATTAATTAGTTATCTGGGAATACTAAAGCAATTTCTTACCAACCCTAGAAAGACACGAGTTATGCCTCCAAGGACGGGTAAGAAGACAAGATCTTGATGACTAAGAGTTGTGTAATTTCACCAAGAGTATTTGGAGAACACAAAGACTTTGAAACAGACAATGCAAGGACTGAGACTCATCTTGAAGAGTCTCCCTCTGGTAAATTGTGACAAAACTGAAAGCAGAAACTGAGACAGCAACAGAGAAATGAAAAAAAAAAAAAAAAAACCACAACAATTTGACCAGAGACTGCAGAAAAATCACAGATTTCCCACTTTTCACAGAAATGTTAAATCGGGCCAGTAGAGATAGAGCCCTCCAGACCCTTGGGGCTCACACAGGCAGACCCTGGTGGCCCTGAGCCCTGGTGGCCCTGAGCCCTGGTGGCCCCCAGCCCTGCCAAGCACAGAGTGCTCTCCTGAGTGGAAATCCTTGGCACCTCTCAGCTCCCAGGGGACACTTTCTGCCCTGCAGGGAGGGATGAGCCACGGGTGCCTGGGCTGTCCCATGGCCTGGGACACTGCCAGGGACCCAGGGGCAGCCCCAGGGCAGCCTGTGCCAGGGCCTCAGCACCCTCTGAGCAAAATAATCCCCATAACATCTAACCTCTGGCAGTGGGAGCCATTCCCTGTGTCCTGTCCCTCCAGGCCTTGTCCCCAGTCCCTCTCCAGCTCTCCTGGAGCCCCTTTAGCCCCTGGAAAGGGCTCTGAGCCCTCCCTGGATCCTTCTCCTCCCCAGCTCTGTTTATTAACAATTACTTGGTGTGATATCATTTAGATAAGAGTCCTGCTCTCTGCTAACACTGCTGAAGTTCTTGCAGAGATTCCAGGGCACAGCAGAGCCACCTGAGCAGGTACAACACCCCTGCCCTGTGCCCCAGGCTGACTCCAGCCAGGGCGGGGAGCAGTGTCCATGTGCTGCAGAAATGCCTGCACAGAGCAGTGAACTGCCAGCAGCCCCCGGGGAGGAGGAGCACAGGATGTGGATGCCTCTCCCATCCTCCCTGCCCGATGAGGATCAACCATCCAGCCAGGCAGGGCAAAACCTCCAGGAAATACAAATAATGGGAGGCACCCTTCACCCTCCTGAGACAGCATAAAGACTTGGCTCATTCTCCTTTTCAATTTTTGGTGACAAAATTACTTGGCTCTGAGCACTCCAAAACGCAGGACACTGTCATGTTTTCCTTTGCTGTGCTTCCCATTCATTTGCACAAATCACCTTTTCTTCTTCTCTTAAATTATGTTAAAATAAACAATGGAAACATACAAAGGAACCTATATTCTCTTTACTGAATAATTAGATGCTATCTTTGAGTACACGGCCAAAGTCTGACATCCAATAAATCCAAGACAAAGGCTCAATTAGCCCAGATAATGCCCATAAAGCCAGCAGTGCTTCACAGAGATATGTAAATGTCAGCACCTTCATTTTACAGGAGAAAATGAAGTGCTGAGAGCAGACGTGGTCAGATCACATCACATCCAAGAATCCAGACCCCTTTATTCCCAGACTAATTAGTATCTCTTATAACAGTGCTCCTTTACATGCTAACAATCATCTGTGCTGTAACATACATCAAAAGGCAGGAAATATCACACCCAATCCCTTGGAAAAAGCTGTGATTTTTCTATAAAACAACTGAATGTACATTCACTCTGCTTATTTGCAAGTTTAGTAAAAAGCTGCTCTTCTAACTAAATCACAGAATCATTAAGGCTGGCAAGGTCCTCCAAGATCATCCATGCCCAAACTTTGACTGAACACCATCTTGTCAACCAGACCACTGGGTCCAACTATTAAAATATACCTCTAAAGATGTAAAGAAATAGAAAAAAGAGAAAAGGTTTTTAAAAATTAAGAGAACTTTGTCCTGGGAAGAAAAAAAAAACATGTTTTGGACAACAACCAAAAAACATTTCAATTATTATCCTTGGCACTCAAAAATGAAAAAAGAAGTCCAAGATTTTATAAGTCTTTATCTTCTTTCAGCAGACAGAGTTAACTGAGCACAGGGAGCTGCTCCACAGAAAAAACAAACTTGGGAAGAAAAGAAAGTGGTTAGTCATGAGGGATTATAATGGCCCATAGTAAACAGCCTGGGTCACCAAACAAACAGAGCAAATTCCCCATCCTGCAAGTGGGGCTGGTGGTGAGAAGCACCACTCCCAGCAGGGAATGCTGAACCTCTGGGGGCAGCCAGGGTGAGCACAGCCCATGCATTCCAACCCAGAGCACCCCCAGCAAGGTGCAAATGCACACCCCACTCACCAGTGGGCTTGGAGAGACTTGCAAAAATAGCTTTAAAAAAAAAAAATAAACCCTCCTTCATGGAACTCTGCGAGCTCACAGCTCCTACTTCCCAATAACAAACTGTCAGTGCCTTCTGCTGTGGGCTGCAGGAAGAAAAAGCTCAGAGCTGCAGGGACTGCATCCTGCCAGGATCCCAGCCTGGCACACTGGGTTACACAGGAAAAGCCTCCCAGGGCCTTGGGCCTGTGTCTGGGGTTTGAGGAGTGTACAATTCAAATCAGCTGCTCCTAAAGTGGCAGAAGGGTGGAGGCTGACAATAATAAACTCATTTGAAAGCAGTGTCTTCTCCCCAGCTCTACCAGATACCAAATTAGAAACAGTTCTGGCAGCACTTTGTCTGCTGCTTGTGAGGCAAAAGGGAAGAGACTTGCTAAATTTCAGCTGACAGGCTTTTGCATTTATCCCAGGTTCAACCACGGGCAAGCCTGTGGAGTGGGGAACATCCCTGCACTGGCCTCAGCTGACAAGGGCCAAGCAAGCACAGTGCTGGAGGCTCTTCATTCACAAAAACTCCACCAAAATACCTCCACTGGACTGGTGAGACTCTCAGACAAACCATCAGAGGATCAGTGCTGACCTTTCCTGGAGCAGAATTCTCAGCACAGTGAGCAAGGTGGGCATGAGAGACCACACCTGCAAAACCACTGGAGTCACAGGATCATGGGGTAACCTGAGCTGGAAGGGACTGCAGTAATTACACATCCTCTACACAGAAAGAGACACAGTTCTCCCAGGAACATCCTGGGGAGCTGTGTAAAAGCTGTAAGAAATTTAGAAGAAAGAATTCAAACAATTATTATCTCTCTTTCTGTAACCATTGTTTATAGATATGGTTCTCCAGAGTGTGCTATTCATAGCTCACCAATAGTGTGAGGGAAGATTCCTAAAAGCCAATCAGGCCTTAAGTCCACCATTGTTTCTACAAGAGCTGTACATTTCTAATAATAAAGTGTCTTTTCATGCCTTCTGGTGATGGAGCCTCTGTATCACCTTTGGCTGCCCCCAGCACCCCTCCAGTGATAAGGGACCTACAGGGATCATCCTCCAGCTCCTGGCCCTGCACAGGACAACCCCAACCATCCCACCCCCTGCATCCCTGAGAGCATTGGCCAAATAATTCTTCAACTCTGGCAGGCTGGAGCCCCCATCCCAACCAGCTGCCATTGTGGAGATACTGGAACTCAACCACACAACATTTCAGCAGGAATTTCCTATTCACTCCCACACTACATGCCCTACTTTAGGCTTTTAAACCAGTGTGGCTACACAGAAGTGAGCTTTTCCAGAGCAAACCAGCTTCACACAGCAATGCCTTCCCTCTGCATAATGCTGATTATCAAACCAGGCCAGGCAGGCACAGCAGATCCTCACGGATGCCTCGGGGAGAGAAATTAACCCAAAATTCAGACAAGCAAACCTCTGTTGCATTATGCAGCCTCAGGATACAGACTCATGACTTAACTAAATAGACTTTTCCTACAGACTATCTCCTACAAACCATCACCCCGTGTTAATCAGGCTTCTGCAGAGCATCTCTGCTCAGCACCCAATTTAATGTGACAAACTGGGAGCTTATCACAGCAGCCATCACACAATGCAGCTTGATAGGAGAAGCTCAGAGCCTGCTTCCAGCCAGCATGACCTTTTCCAGCATTTTCATAGATCCTTGCATATATTTACCAGCAAACACCAGGGCAACAGGGTAATGAGAGCTACTGATAATGCCATGACCAACAAGTCTGCTGCTGTATCAAAAATTACATGTGAAGATCAACAGGACTGAAGCTTTGAGCATGAATGCTTAGTTGGTGGCAGAATGGAAAAAACCTCAGGAATAAGAGGAAAAAGTGGAAAAAAGGTAATTCAGAATGAAAGGAGGTGATACAAGGAGAAACTGATTAAAAACATATTTGGGTGAGGAGGAGCTGGAGAGGCTCACAGAAGACATCTCACTTTGTGAGAGCACAAAGGCAATTCAGCCAAGATGAAACCAAGGTGGGACAGGGGAGGCCCAGCAGCTCCTGGGATGGATATCCAATGGGAATGCACTCCTCAGCTGCCAGAGCTGCAGGGAAATGGAGTCAATGACCCCGAGTGCTCCACTCTCCAGCTAATAGCAGGGGACCCTCCCTGCCCTAATGCTGGATTATGCAAAAGACCATCCAGAAGTGCCAAGTCAGGGCTTTGCATTATCACTGCACAGCCCAGCAGAGCCACTGAGGTAAGGCATTAGCCTGGGCAGCAGCTCTCATTAACCCTTCTCTCATCAACCCTTCTCATTAAGCTGCTCAGTGCCCAGCAGGCTGCTGACAGACCAGCCTTCTGCTCTCCCTGAGCTGCTGGGACATGACAGAATTCCAGCCCTGCTCCATCCCCAGTGCCCCTGGCACAGCCAGGCCTCAGAGATGAAGTTTGTGCCTGCAGAGAAGGCACTGCTCTGAGCCACAGGTCAGCCTGGAGGTCCCTTCTGAGGTGACACAGCTCTGAGGACACTTTGTGCTCCACAGGAGGAAGCTTTGACAGGTTACACTGCACATGAAGCAGAAAAAATTCCCATGGGCCCATCCCCACAACCCCTGAGGAAACACTACAGGACCCCAGTCCAAAGAGAAGAACTCTTGTGAACTCACAACACTTGCACAGACCATCAAATTCAGGGCACATTTCCAGCCCTGCCTGACCTAACCACCCCTCTCTGAAGAAAACAAGATGCTCTAATATTTATTTTCCAAGTTGACTGCAGCAAAAGGAACTGCCGTGACCTGAAGTGAGACGCCAAATCAAACATTTCCAGCTTGAAAAAGTTTGTTGCACTCTTGAAATGTTTACCACAATAAATCTGGAAGGTTACTGGTAGGCCATGCAAAAAAGTCTGACTTCAGAAAGGGTGATTGTGACAATGAAGCTCTTCAAAGTGGGCTGTAAATGTGTAAGTAAATACAAGGAATAGGCACACTCAGCTTGCACAATAATATTTAAAATACTTCAGAAGAACAGATGAGTTGCTGTGGTCCTGCTGTACAGGGTGACAAGGACAGGAAAACAGCAACCTGAAGTGCAGGAGCTTGCAAAGAGCTCTCCATGCAGAGAACCACACACACATGGAATTTAATACCCAATCCAGGCTGTTTGGGGATAAAACAACTAATATCTGGTCAAGAAAGCTCCTTGTCCTACAAAGATTCTGCAGAAACACAGATTCCCAGCCACACCAACTGACTTGCAACACAGAAATCCCCAAAATCAGTGGGTTTTGCAGGGAATTTTGTCCTTGGTGTAATCAGAGCCTCTGACATCAAGAAGCTGCCAGCAGAGCAGTTTCCCCCAGTGGTGCAATGAGCGTGGACAGCACCCAGAGCAAACCCTGCTGCAGGCATGACTTACAGTGGTGTGGTGAGAGACGCTGCCTCCGATGTTGAGGTTCTTGAGGAGCTGTGGGGAGCCTCCATACTGCCCCGAGATCTGCTTCCTGACCTCGGCTGCCACGGTCCTGCAACGACACAGGGACACAGTCACCCCTGGCAGGGATGGAGCAGAGCCACCCCTGTGCTGGATGGAAGCAGACACTGCTCACTGCACCAAGGCTGCCACTGCCCTCAGGGAGCACACCCTGCACAACAAACTCCCAGGGATCACAAAGCCCTCACAAGGCTGCAGATACACATTTTTAACAGCAATTAATTTTTTTTTCCCCCTTTTGTGAACTGCTCTTCTGAGCACATCTGTGGCAATAAAATGCACGTGACCCCGAGCACAAATTAACTTGTTCCCAGCAGGCTCTTCCAAGGAAAGCTCTTCTCCAGAGTTCTCCTCACCCCTCAGCAGCTCCTGGTCACACAGCTGCTCCTGTACTCTGCATTTTCATCCCTCTGCCTATTTTTGGGGTCTGCAATCACAGTCAGACAAAGGACCAGGAAACAAATGACTGGCTCAGAACAAAAAGGTGTTTCCCTTCCCGTGTAGGAAAGGTAAAGGTGACAAGCACAGGAAACACTGGCACAGAGCCTTGTGTCCCTGCCAGAGAGAAATTCCACCGCTGGGTAATTTTCTCACCAGGAATGGAAAGCACAGAGCAGCCCTTCCATGCCTGGAGGGTGACAGCTGTGACCCTCCACGGTTTTCCATTCTGCCTAAAGAGCCACATTGTCTCTGGGAAGGCTGAAATCACAAGAGGTGGGTAAAGCCACCTGGAGGGGCAAGGAGGAGCACAAGAGAGGGAAATGCTGATGGCCAGGGCTGTCTGAACAAAGAGCCCCAGCCCCACCACAGCCATGCCCAGCTCTCCATCCTGCATCCCAGCAGGAAGCTGCAGCTCCTCTCAGCAGGGACAGCCAAGCCTCCGAGGAGGGTGGAAATGGTTTTGTTCCAAAAGCCAACCAAAACCCACATCCCTCCCACAAAAAAAGCTGTGCAGCTGAAAAGCTGCTGAGCACCCCTGGCCTGCAGGACCCCACCAACACAAATGCTCCTCCCCAGGAGTCAACACCCAAGTGATTAGTGACAAACCCACCCCACTGTCACTCACCACAGCACTGCTGGCAGCTCTGGCTCCCACAGCAAATTCCCAGCTCCAAGGAGACACTAACCAGCCCATAAGGCAATGAACAGGCTGCAAGGACTGGAGTGATTTTTATTCTGCTGTGTCAGTGATCTTTGAGCACCCTCATGGCTGAGGGACTCCTGATCTCACCAGGGGGACTGTGCTGCTTATTAGAACAGCACACGAGCTGCTAAAACCCTGCCAAGGAGATGGTTAAACCTGTCCTGAGCTAAACCTGGACACCAGGATGGGCTCCTGCCTTTGGGATTGCTGGTGGGCAGGAACAAAGGCAGCTGGAGGCAGTGGAAGAGAAGGGAACTCTAAGAGGGAACTGGCTGGGACAATTGAGGCTGCCACGGGGAGCAGATGTTTCCTCAGGCCAGAGGATGGACATAAGATTAGCTAGAGGAAGCATGATTTTGTCCTTTTTAAAAAGTAGACTGCAGGAGGGGAAAAAAAAATCAAGCTTTATGTATTCTGGCTGCAAGAAGTAATTTCCTTCATGTTTGCCTTTATCCACAGGAGCTGATGTTTTCACTTCTGGTGGGTGGCTTCTGTCCTGCTGGGGACAGGGAACACCCAGGAAAAGCCATCTCCCTGCTCCCACAGACACATGTGAGAGCAAACCACGTGTGTGCTGCTTTTGCAGGGAAATTTGGAATGCATTAAAATGGCATTAAAATGGCTGCTTGGCATGGAAAGCACACAGGGAGCTGTGGCTGGGGGTGGCCAAGCTTGTCCCCAGGATGCACAGGGCTCTGCTCTACACCTTGCTGTGTCTGGTGTCACTCCTGAGGAGGCACCGACAGAGCCCTGGCAGGAAAAATCAGAGCCCAGCACAACAGGAAAAACTAAAATCCCTTCTCCATTTCCAAGAGGCAGTGTTCACAGATGGGAAGTCCAGCCAGAGGAGGGGACCTGTCCCCAGATGTGGAGCCACAGCTGTGCCTGGCTCCTCCTCAGGAACCCGAGGCATCTCTGGTCCAGCAGGGGAAGGAATGTGGTGCCACAAAGGGTGGCACTGATCAGCTGTGCTGCTGCCCCATTCATACCCTCACTGGATTTGGAAAACTCCCCCAAAGCACGACCACAGCCACTCAGAACTGAAGCTCCAATGGGTTTCAGCAAGGACCAGCATTACTCTCAAGGCTGAAGCATTCCTGCCTCTGCAGCTTTCACCAGCACCTGTCAAAACCCTTCCCATGGGAAGTTAATGGACACTGTGTAAACCTCAGAATTCCTGAGTGGAGCCTGCAGGGGTTACTGCTCATTCCAACCCACAGCTCAGGCTGGCTCCTTTCTGTGTCACTGCATTCACAGGGGCCCTGGACACCACGGCCCCAGGGAAAGCATCGTGCCTCTGGCACTCAGAAACCATCTCCTAATGTAAGCTGATCTCCAGATGTATTTGTGGGTGATCTATCCCCCTCTGGGTTTGCAGCATGATCAGAGCCCTCTCCCACCCCTTTCCACCTGCCAGGTGTCCCCTTTGGGCTCCCCTGACCACCCAATGGCTTTCCAGAGTTGTTCCAGTTGGGAATTCCCTTTCAGCAGATGTGCTTCACCCTGATCACTCACTCCAGAGAAGGAGCAGAACCTTTGGAGAACCAAATGAGTATTTTCACATTGAGAAAATACCTCAGCTTTCCTCTGTCAGGGCTGCTTCCTCACTGTTTCCTCCCAGAGGTCCCCAGCTTCCCTAAAACAAATAACTCCTGCTCTGGTGGAAGTGTCCCTGACCACAGAGTGAGCTTTAAGGTCCCTTCCAACCAAACCATTCCATCACCCTGTGAACACACTTGCCTTCTCCTCCTCCTCCTGCACTCCCAAAGGCTGTTTGTCCATGGCAGTCCATGTTACACTACAACCCTGAGCACTATTCTAACCTAAAGCAATGCTGGTGTTACACCAAACCCCATCAAGAAAAGAGACATAAATATTCTCCAAAGGTAAAAAAAAAAATAATATTAATTTGGTAGAGCTGAAGAGCCATTAAAGCTTTGATAATTAAAAGGACAAATAAAAACCTGCCTCTTTAATAACTTATCTAATATTCAACATGTAACCTGGGAACCTCAGACAAACATTCCAGTTAATTAGAGCCCACAGCCTCATGAATGTCTATGTTTAAAGTACATCTTCCCCAGTCACTTCCTTTCTGACCTTCTTCACTGGTTAATTATTGTGTGTGCATGTGGTTCACACAGAAAAAGAAAAAAAAACACACAAAGAAGAGGAAAAAAAATCCTCTTGGAACTGGCTCCTAAAGCAAAACAAAACTGGTCATTCTCAAAGTACTCTGAGCTGCAAATAACAAAATGAAGCCATGTTTGCACTCCCAGGGTTCTTTACTACACACAAAAATCATTCCTCTATGTGCTGAGTCTGGTCAAATCCAAAAATTGTTCCTTTTTTTTTAACTTTTTTTTTTTTTTTTAGCTTAACCAGCGAACTGGAAATATCAGTTCTTCTTTTTGCCTTCCTAAAAAAATCTGCCCAAGATCTGCCTGGTGATGCCAAGCAAGGTCAGGAACTCTCCTGTTTCCCAGCAAAGGTGGGTCAGAGCCAGCCTGGGGTGATGTGAGGAAGTCTCCCTTTTCCACAGCCCTCTCCACTGGGAAAGGGCAAGGCAAATTGGTTCTCCCCATCCCAGCCTGTTCCTCAGGCTGGGGTCAGTGCAGGGACTGCACAGCCAGGGAGCTCTGGGAAGGCATCTCAGCCCCAGCAGAGCTGCTCGTTCTGCCTCAGAGAGAGAAAACTGCATTTACACATCATTTACTGCCTCACCCTCTGCTCAGCCATCCTCCTGACTCACTGTGCTTGGATGTCAACCCCAAAGCCCGGTGGCACTGGCTGAGTGTCACCCTGCAGAGGGAGGAGCTGGCCCTCTGTCCTGCCTGCAGCCCCGTCCAGGTGGGAGTCACCACCCAGGGAAGCTCTGCTGGATCAGGGAACCTGCTCCAGGGGTGCAGGGAGAGCTCTGGCCTGGAGCCACCCTGCCAGTTCAGCCCTTCCTCCTAAACCCCAGGTCTTGTTTCCTTCTGAGTGAACTCCTTGCCCTTGGAGTGAAATGGGTTTGATTTCCAGCTGAGGAAATGCCCAGCCTGATCCCGACTGCTGCAGGGTGTGTGTGGCTTCTTAAATTAAAACAGATGAGCAACAACATGTTCTCTTTTTCCTCACCATTGATTAAAAGAGAAAACATCACACAACGCTGCCTGTGGTGCTCTTCTGATCATCTTTGATTCTTGAGGCTGAAACGTCCCCCCCGGGCTGCAGTGCAGGGAGTGAGCTCCCAGGACACCTGGCTGAGGAAACCACCACAGGACTGCATCCTGCAGGACAGCAAAGCCAACCTCGAGCTAAAAACACCCAAGCGAAGAAGGAAGCCTTGGCAGCTCTGTGGCACAGCCCTGGAGACGAAGGGCTGGGACACAAACCCTGTGAGGAACCCCTGGGGGAGCTGGGGGTGCTCCCCTGGAGAAAAGGAGACTCAGGGGTGCCCTCAGCACTGCACAGCTCCTGAAAGGTGCCTGTGCTCAGCTGGGCTGGGCTCTGTCTGCAGGCACTGACACAGCCAGAGCACACAGCCTGCAGCTGCACCAAGGGAATTCAGGCTGGAGATCAGGGAAAGGTTTTCACAGAAAGGTGATAAAGCTCTGGGATGGCTGCAGGGGAGGTGGTGCAGTCCCCATCCCTGGGGGTGTTTAACAAAGCCTGGATGTGGCACGGGGGGCCAGGGTTTAGTTGGGGTGTTGGGGCTGGGCTGGACTCGATGATCTTGAAGGTCTCTTCCAACCCAGTGATTCTGTGAATTCTGTGATTCTGTGAAGTTCTGTCCCTGCCTCTTCCCTTGCTTTAAGCAGTCAGGGATTTTCTCGGGCTTCCCAAGTGCTGCCGACTCCCCCACGAGACATCCAGAGAGGCTGCACGGGGACAGCCGTGGGACTTTGGGGAGAACAGGAAAGGGATGCTCTGAAATTCCTGCTAAAAATCCTTTCAGTATCCATGACAGTGTTTTGACAATGCAAATGGCATCTGGATGTGGGAAGAGAATAAACTGTGATGAACATTCTGCTGTGACCACGCTTCTGGCCCAATCTGGTGCTCCTGGGAGCCAGTGCCAGCTCTGCTATTGGTTTCAGTGGGTGCAGGTTTCACACCATCCCTCTTTACCCTGGGGCTGGGCAAAGGAGGCTGTCAGCCCCCTGACACATCATTCAGGGAGTGTAAAAGGGCTCCAAATGAACATAAATGCAAATTTAGCCTTCCCAAGTCCCCTTTTACAGCACCCCATCGGTGTAAAGGGAGCTGCAGCAGAAATAAGATGCTCTGAATGTAGTGAACACAAGTGTTTTCCCTCAATTCAAATCCATAAAGACAAGCTGTGATTACTCCAGGAATCCCATGTAGTGTAAGAGTCCTGGATGATGGGGAATTTCCAAGTCACTGGATGTCTCAGAGCAGGATCAGCCCCTGCTGAAGACCCCCCAGCCCCAGACAGCAGCACCTCATGGGGTTTCTGTTCACATGGAAGCACTTGGGAAGGGGCTGGACCCACCAGATAAAAACTGTTTTCTCTGGAGTCCACTGACAGCTGGGCACAGGAAAACTGAAAATTCTCAGCAACAGAACACAGAGCGGTTGTAAAAATCCCACTGTGGGGTTTGTGTCAGGCTGACAGGCACTGTAAAACAGAGGGCAGGGCAGGTGTGCTGTTCCAAGTCACAGGGATCCTCTCCCACTGTGGGAGCAGAAAGGAAGATCAGAACTTTTCCAAGCAAAGACACTTCCATGGTGATGGTCTGAGCAAAGGAGCAGCTCTGAATTCCCCAGATAACCCAGCCTCAGGATGGTCCAAAAGCAAGGCACTGAGCCAGGGGCTCACAGGAAAGCCTACATGAGTTTATCCCTGTAATGTTTTTGCTGTGGGAAGTTGGAAGGGGGAGTTCTCCTTTCTCTCTTTTTGAACTCTAAAAACCCTGCAGACCTTTTCCTCTGTCTCATGAAGCACTGGAGTGCTGGGATACCATGCTCCCGTTACTGGGACATCCAGGAACTCAGGACTGACCCTCTTGGTGGGGGGGTTTCCACACCCTATTTCTTTGCCAAGTGGTCCCATATCCAAAAAATGTCCTGGGATAACACAGCTGGGAATGTGCACCAGAAACAGGAGGCACTGAAGCTCCTCTGCTCTCACACTGAGATGGAAGCAACAGCCCCCATGCTGCTACAGAAGCATCAGGATGCTGCAGAAAGCTAGGACCCACTACAGCTTAAAAACATTTCCTACCAATATATTTGCAAATAAAAATTAGCAATTTCATGCAAGATCTTATTAACCCATTATATACGTTTAACTCAGGAGTTTCCTCTGATGGAGTCAAGAAGAATTAGTGATGGCCAAATTCTAGTTCAAACCCATCCTGCAAAAACTCAGCAGGACCTAATCACGAAGACACCTTGTAACACAGTCTTAAAAAGATATTTTGAAACTGCTGGGGCAATTACTGATAGCCCCTGCCCAATATTTAAAGATTTGGATGCAATGAGCAGACAGAGCATGGCACCAGCACTCTGATCATGCTTTTGAGGGGCACCACAATAGCTGAAGAATGCACAGCAGATAAATCTGAGCAGCGGGACACATCCCTGGGCTTTCCAAGAAACAGCTCAGTCCATCCCATGTTTGCTTTTCTACCTCTGCTGCAACAACCAGTTTAGAAACGTGCAGCTGGACTGAAGGAATTTGTCTTGGTGGCTCTGAATGACATCC
Source organism: Passer domesticus (assembly GCF_036417665.1). Lineage (NCBI taxonomy): Eukaryota > Metazoa > Chordata > Aves > Passeriformes > Passeridae > Passer > Passer domesticus. Next base: position 60,318,873 of record NC_087480.1, read on the forward strand.
ATTTGGAGCACACAGGCAAAGCAAGAGCAGCATGGCTGTTTCCTGTGAATAAGACAAATGCTGCATCTACCTCGATGAGTCAGCCAAACCGGGGGGCAGAGTGTGAAAATGTGAGGGATCTATTCTTCTTGAAACAATGGAACTGGGGAGGGCTTCCAGCAGCCACCAGCACAGCTCTGGGACTTCCGTGCACTGCCTGCTCCAATCTCCCATCCCCTGGAGCAGCAGCATTCCCAGCAGGTCTGTGCCAGCAGGAGAAGGAAGGACAGCAGCCCAGCCTGGGCATCCCCACAAGTTTTTGCCTTCACGTGCACTGGATGTGCAGGCCATGAACCAGGAACTTGAGATTTCTCAGAATATGACACTACAACATGGAAAACCCCACAGAAAACACAGCAATCTTACAAGTGTAAAAGAAAGGTGGAGATGCAACAACCCTGACCTCACTGCAAAGCACCTGGGTGCTTCTACAGGCACAGGTGAACCAGAGCTGTTTCAAGACCACACTGGGAACCACAGGGAGGGGATCAGATAAGCCCAAAAGGTGCACAGAGGTGGCACAGCTGTGCCAGAACCCAGATTAGCCCAAAAGGTGCACAGAGGTGGCACAGCTGTACCACAACCCAGTGAACCAGGCAGGACTGCCGAGCACCACAGTGGTCACCCCAGGGCCATCTTACTGAACTTCCTGCCAGGGCTGTCCAGCTCGGACACTCTGACTGCCAGGGCTTGTCTCTCATGTGACATTCCTATGACTACAACCAAGGGGCAGGAAAAACAGTCTGGCAGCAAATCCATCTCTGCCCATTCCTTGATCTGTCACACTAACCCCTGGCTGGTGCACATCAAAATGTGCAGAGAACCTGAAGAGAAGAGCAATGTTTTCACCTGCTTCCAGATCACAAGTGGGGTGGGACTGATGTCACTCCTCACCTCCTACCCACCCTTCTCCTTTGACCTCCTGTTTCTTTGCCCATGACCTTCTCCATCACAGCTTCTCTAACTGCAACTACTTGTGCCTACAGCTTCTCACTCAATGGCATGAAAATGAGACTCTTTTTGCTACTGTTCACATCCTCCTGAACAGCTCTGACACAGCTGATGGATCTCGCCTTCACTCCACTACTGGCTACAGGTAGGAGAGGTACCATGGTCACCAAAGGCTACCAGGTCAGACCTGCAAACAGAAAAACTGCTCCCACCTGGAACCGCATGCCAAACTCGGAATGTAAATCTGCAGAAACCTGCCGTTGGCAGGTAAATTTCTATAAATGCTCCTCTTCAAAAAATAACCAAACTTTGAGAAACGCGAGGATGCTCGGCACCGCGAGCCTCAGGCGGGTCCAAGGAGCGAAGCAGGGCGCTCGCACACAAAAGGAAGGCGCTGGCAGGGAGCTCTCTCTCCATTTTCCAGCCAGCGGGAGGGAGGTCGGCGCTCCCCTCCCAGGTGCGGGCCCGGGGCAGCGCCGGGAGGCGGCCGGGGCAGGGCCGGCGCGGCCAGGAAAGCGCCGTGCCGCCCATTGTGCGGCCGGAGGGGCTGCACAAAGCGCCCGGCCGCCCTTTGTTCGCGGCAGCGGAATTCCACGGCTCCTTTCCTCCTCTTCCTCCCTCCCCCGCTCCCCGCGGGAGCTCCCCCGGGGGAGCGGCCCCGCGCTCGGCGGCCGCCGCGCCCGCTCCCGGCGCTTTGCGGCGGGCAGGGGGGCCCGGCCCCGCTGCGGGCGGACCCTGCCCGGCAGCCCCGGAGGCCGGCAGGGCGCGGGGCCCGCGGGCCGCGCCGGGCCCGCCCGTCCGCCCCCGGGGCGCGGCTCGGCGGAGCCCCCGCGGCCCGGCCCGCCCGGCCGCCCCCCGCCGCTGCCGCCCCGGCCCGGCCGCCCCCGGTACCTGCTGATCTTCTGGGCGAAGGCGCGGCGCTCGGCCATGGCCGCGCTGCGGGCTCCGCGCTGCCGGCCCGGGCAGCGCTCGGCCGCCGTAATGCTCCGCCGAGCCGCGCACTTGAGCGGCGCAGCTCCCACCCCCGGCGCTCGCCGCGCCCGCCGCCTCCTCCCCTTCCCGCCGGGGGCCGCTCCTCGCAGATATACGGCGGGGAGTGACCGCGGCCGCCCCGTCCTGTCCCCATCCCTGCCTCTGTTCCCGTCCCCTGTCCCCATCCCTGCCTCTGTCCCCGTGCGTGCCCCTGTTCCCGTCCCCTGTCCCCATCCCTGGCTCGGTCCCCATCCCTGCCCCTGTCCCCTGTACCCATCCCTGCTCCTGTTCCTATTCCCGTCCTCTGTCCCCATCCCTGCCCCTGTCCCTATCCCTTCCCCTATCCCTATTCCCGTCCTCTCTACCCATTCCCATCCCTGTTCCTATTCCCGTCCTCTGTACCCATTCTCATCCCTGTCCCTATTCCCATCCTCTGTCCCCATCCCTTCCCCTGTCCCTATTCCTGTCCCCTGTACCCATCCCTTCCCCTGTCCCTATTCCCGTCCTCTGTACCCATCCCTGCCCCTGTCCCCATTCCTGACTCTGTCCCCATCCCTTCCCCTATCCCTATTCCCATCCCCTCTACCCATTCCCATCCCTGTCCTCATCCCTGCCCCTGTCCCCATCCCTACCCCATCCCTTCCCCTGTCCTCTTCCCCTGTCCCCATCCCTACCCCATCCCTTCCCCTGTCCCCATCCCCGTCCCCAAGGGTCCTGATCCCCACGGCCCTGGGGCCTAATCACCCCTTCCATGAAGAAATTCCTGCAGCTCAAAACCTTGCTGGGTGTCATGGGTCTGCAGGGCGTGGCCAGGTCCCTTGGCCAGACAAAACTGGGCTCCCAGTCAATCCTGCCCCATATCATCCCATCTTTTCCTTCAAAAAGGCTAAAAATTGTTCCCAACAATGATTCAGAAGGTGGTTGGAAGATTGTAGCATCCATTTCCATCAAACATGCCATTACTACCAGTGCTCCAACCACATAATGGTTTGAGGTTTTCTAATGGGAAGAGGAAGTAGAAGGTGGGGAGTCAAAAAAAAAAAAACTTTTGTGACTTCAAGCAAAGACTGAGCCCAGGACATGATCTAGCAAATAACACCAAGTCCCTGCTACCCGACATATGCTGTGCACTAATCCAAACCAGGAACTATTAATAGTCACCCAGGAAGTGTCCAAAAGCAGGAGTGTTAATTCCCCCCAGTCCATCTGTCTGTCCTGTGAAGGTTTCCCTCACATGGAGGACACCAATCCCTCCCCTGGCAGGAGCTGCTGCTTTCCAGCTGTGTGTGATTCCTCTGCTCTGCTGTCTGTGTGTGTTTACACAGGCAGTGCCCCAAAATCTGCAAAGATCTCGGTGTGTGAGTGATCCCAGGGGGTTCAGTGCAGCCACCAAGTGAATCCCCTGTGCCCCAGGACACAAAGGTGCTGTCATGTGTCACACACGTGCACACAGACAGATCCTGGGAAGCAAAGACCCATTGTAGGCACTGAGAAAGGGATGTTCTTCTCCAAGGGGGAGGGGAGGAAACATCCCACAGAGATCTGCCAAGACAAAAGACTTTTGCTCTGGAGCTGCTGCCTGACTGTGGAATTGCACACCAGAGAAGGGCCTCCCACAGTGTGGATGGGATAAGAGATTTACCTCCTAATATCCACAGAAACTGTGGCTGCCCCATCTCTGGAAGTGTCCCAGGCCAGGCTGGACAGGGCTTGGAGCACCCTGGAATACTGGAAGGTGTCCCTGCCCATGGCAGGGGGGTGGAACTGGATGAGCTTTCAGGTCCCTTCCAACCCAAAGCAGTTTGGAATTCCAAGACCAAATTCCCATATCTGAGTGTGTGTGCTCACAAGAACAGACCAAAGCATCAGGAGCCACCAGCAATGCTTCCTCTTCCCCCTTTTTTCTCCCCAAAATGGCACCATTCTGGAATGCAGGAGGGCAAAACACCCCTGCATAACTCAAACTCTGAGACCAAAACTGGGAATCCTGCAGTTCTGAAAGGAAAACTCTTCCTGCTGCCAGAGGGTGCAAAGAGCAGCCCAGCCCCAGCAGCCCTGGCACACCGAGTATCCAAGGTCCACTGGGATAACACAACTCTGGGACTTTAGGTTTCATTTCAGACCTTTGGGATTTTAGGTTTCATTTTCCCCTCCTGCCAGTCATTACCTTGGTGAGGTTCTGGGCACTACTTGCTGAGTTTTGATGTCACTTTTGCTTTTCCTTGACTTTTTCTGTAGCTGAGAGCTGGACCAGAGGAGCTCCAGCCATCCCATCTGGATATAAAATGGACCTCTATCAATACAGATATTTATATATATATATATATATATATATATATATATATATATATAATATCAATATTATATATATATAAAAATATCAATATTATATTCATTGATAATATAGATCTCTCATATATATATATACACACATATATATATATATATATATATATACATACTATTATACTATTGCCCTCACATCAGGAGAGCATTGCTTTGCAGAGAAATACGTTTTCTCCATGTAGTTGGGTTAAATATGAGCAAAATCCCTCAATTAATAGTCAACACCCAGTGAATTTCAGAAAAATAGATTCCTCATGACTTTTCAGATAGTGACCAGCAAAAGTCTACAAAGTCTGTGGGTTGAAATAGTAAGAATTCACTAACATTGGTAGAAATGTACATGTGACCTTGCAAAAAACCCCAAGGGCTTCTGCAGATTGACCCTAAATTTTGCAGTGCATGCAGCATTAACCAAGAGAAACCAAGGAAAAAGTGAAGAAATAAGAGAGAGAAAAAAAAGTAGTCTTTGACCATTATAAATCCAATAATGCCAAATAAAAAAAATCATGGTAATAACATGGGGGGATTGATGTGGTGATGTCAGGGTGTTATTTTGGGTACTAAGGTGAGGGTTGGCTCTTACAGGCACAGTCATAATCCTTCTGCCTCCTGCTTTGTCATCCTGGAAGTGAATTAACTGAAGGAAATGCTTGGTCTGAAGAAACAAACAAGCTTTGCAAAGAGGACAATGTGACCACCAGAGAAACCTGTTACATGGAATTACAGCCTGCAAAAAAATTCCTTCTTTAGGAACTAGCAGATCCCTCTGATTGAGAAACAACAGTTGTGTGGCAAGTTCTCCTGCAGCAAAGATGGAACCATTTTCTTTTAAAACAGGGGGAAATTGTGTGTGATTCATGATGTACTGGGAGTGTTACACTGTTTATTTTGCACAGTTTTTTGTGCCTATGTATTGTCCTCAAGGGTGTCTGGTATCTCAGAGTCAGGGTGAAGACAAATCAAGAGTGGAAGGGCTGTGTACATGTAATTAATACCTCCAGACAGCCCAAGTTAATTTTAATTAGTGTTTGAATAGAGGCTACATAGTAACCAAGTTAAAACCTGGAACTTTACCAGCATTATGAGGATGCTGAATAGCTACTCCTCTTTAACACGCTGTAATTCTTCACCATGTTTTAGGAAGCAAAGCAGGAACCTGGCTTGTTCCACGCTGGATTCCACCACAAGGACACATCAGCCTTTGGGAAACATCCCTGCCTCCAAAAAGGAGTCCTGGACACAGGACTCTGATCCACTCTCACACTGAAAGGGGGAGAATGAAGCAGCATTTCATCAATTCTCCAGGGTACCTGTCCATGAACCATCTACATCCTTTAAAACATGTGACTAAAATGATTTTTTTATAATTGAGACTGGCTTTTACAGGGATATAATCAAATTTGGTAAGTGCACCCTACCAACACAGATGTAACAGAAGTAATCCTACAAGATTAGGTTCTGCACAGGAAAAATCCCTTTGGATCACAGCCAGAAAACATGTGGACAAAAGTGAGCTGATCCTTGCCTTGCCTGCTAGCAGATTATTTCCTGAGCCCAGGGCTTCCTCGTTCTTCTGACGTAAACTTCCTCAGGGCAAAGGCAGGGAAAACATTTTCCACGGAAAACATGCAGAGTAATTCCACAAACAAAGCTGTAAATAGGGACTGCAAATGCAGGGAGCCACCTCCTGGCAGCACCCGGGAAGGGCCAAACCTCTGCCTCTCCTGGCCAATGTTTAAATGTGAAGAGCTGCACGTGTGTCACAAAGGGCACAAACACCATCTCCTCCGGACAGCTCTGGCAAGAGAGAACGTGCTCCTGTTCTCAGGCTGCCCAGTACCCAATTCTGCTGGAGAAACCAGGAGATTTAAGGAGGGAGGACTCTCCAAATCCCCGCAGCCTTCACTGCATCCCTGACATCCCTGTTATTTCCTTTACAGACCCACAGGAATGTACCAGCCTTTGCAGAGCCTTCTTCACATGGTGGTGTTTGATGGCAGCTTCACTTCTGCTTTACTGTCTCCTGGCACGTTTATTTTAAGATTTCTTCAAAAGGTGGGTTCAAGACATTAAATCTTCCCAGAGAAGGACTCAAAGTCTTCCCAGGTGAGCTTCCATTAATTCCTGCTCATGTTTATCATTTTTGTATTTTATGTTTCCACAGCCTTTCCCAGTTCAACACTCTATAAATGGCATTAATGTGTTATTTCCTCTTGCATAATTAGGATCTTACATTAAGAGTAGCCAGGGCACAGACTCTTCATCCTGCTGAAGCCTCCTCCTCCTTAGCCTGCTCCTGGGACAGAGAAAGGAAATCTGGATTTGGAGAGACTGAGTGGTACCAGCAGAAGTTTGCTGGCTAATTTGGGGGGAACCCAAATCACATCAGAGGAATCCAGCTCCTGCTGCCCCTTTCACCCTCTCTGCTGCTTGAGAGGATGCACAAATGCACACAGCCTGAATTCCCATGTTTTTCCCTTTTCCTGCTCCAGAGTCTCTTTTTACCTGAGCAGCTCCTCCCACAAAACCTGCAGTTGTTTAACATCTCTCAGGCTCTGCAGACTTGAATGGCAGAGCAGTTTCAAAACTTTCCAGAGGGAAACAGAGCACAGATGGCTTACTTCCCTAGGAAATGGAACTAAAAATAAACGAGGAAAATTCCCTTCTCCCCAGCTACTTGACCCAAGGTCTGCTCTCCTCAGGCAACAATGTTTGGGAAAGCACATTTGGCCAAATGTTTAATGAGCTTTTCTAAATACATTGCAGAATACTGATGATGGAACAGTGGCAGGAACAGGAGCAGAAGCTTCATTCCCCACTGCCCAGGGTTCTCTTACCATTCTGCAGTGTTTGGAGGATAAATGTTGTGTATCTCCATAAATCAGAGTATCTCCTCTAATTTTTCATCTTTCCACTGCCACTTGGTGTTACCCACCTTTTTTACCTATCAAAAAAATAAAGAAGAGACAAATTATATTTTCCAGGAACACAGATTTTCAAAATCTCCTTGTGACATTGAAATGGAGCTCAGAGATGGTTTTATGTCACAAAAATGTTGAAAGTGTGAACTCTGTGACATTTGTTATAAAGTTTGTTGAACTTCCCTCCCACTCCCTCAGCAAACCTTTCCTACAGATACAGGAATTGGTGGATGTGAAGAAAACTCTCTCTTTTACAGACAATTATTTATGGTTGCCTGAGCAATCAAAGCTTTGTTTTGTGTGGGGAAAAAAAGCAGAAATAAATACCTTCCCTCTCATAACCTGCCTGCCCAGGGGATTTACAGTGGATATCCAGGTGTGGCCCATCAATTCAGGGCATGGTTATTAAATTTGAGAGCAGGAAGGTGCAGGAAGGGGAAGAGCCATTTCCTCTGATCAGCTGGATAATTCCTTGCACATTTAGGCAGATCCAAGCCCTGTCAGCTCCTCAGCTCTCCACCTTCCAGCCCCTACACAGACAGACAAGAACATCCATCTCTGTCTCGGGGAATAAAAGCAAAGATAAAACTTTAAACAACTATAATTCCTAGAACAGATCATGAAATTCTGGAGGCAGCAGGCCTCTTTCTTTCTGCACTGTCACAGTGTAATGAGTTTGTGCAAACAGCAACAGGGTTTTTTATTTTTAAATCTTTTTTTCTTTATCTTGGGAGCAAAGGGCAAGCAGGGACTGGAAGGCAGGGAGGGATTAGAAAGGTGATCTGCTGCATCCCCACTTCAGGCCAAGAGCAGACTTTTGGAACAAGATGTAGTCTGCACATTAAAACCTACAATCCTCTTTACTGATCAACCCTCCTATGTGAAATATATCCATGAGGCTGCAGGGAAAAAAAAAACATCAAGAAATACACAAAGCATCTATTGTTGGCACTTGCACTGCAGCTAAATGTTAGATCATGTGCTGATTATAAAAAATTAAGCTCACCCTGATCATCTCTGACCAGCAGAAGGCAGTAAAATCACAAAATGGAAAAAAAAACCCACATGACTTTGCTTCATGAAGCCAAAATTGGGCTGGTGAGTACCAGGAAAGCAGGAATATTAGGATCTTAGGATGCTGAGCACTAATGCCAGTTCCAGACAGCTGAGAAATTCAACTCAATCCTCCCCAAATCCTGCACTTTTTTTTTTTTTAAGCTCGGCTCCCGATACAGCCAATGAGTATTTTTAAGCAGCTTAAGACAAACAGATTAATGAAGAACCTACTTTACAAAACACTTTTAAAAAAACCTAAAAACCCCCTCAGGACAGTGAGAGGAGATGCAGGGGTTTTGATGGGACTTTTAGAGAGGAAATAAAGGTGAGCACACTCAGCTGGGTATTTAGGCTGGAAATTGAAATCCTTCAGGGACTTTGGAGATATGGGAAGTGTTTTGCTGTGGAGGAATAAAAAAAATACGGAATTAAAAAAACAAAAGCAAAAACAAAACTAACTAAAAGCCCACAAAAAAACCCAAAAAACCAAAAAAAACCAAGAAAACAAAACCACGTAAACCAAAAAAGGAAACCACAAAAAAAAAACCACACGCACAAAAAAAAAAAGAAAAAAAAAGAAAACCTCAAAACAAACAAACAAAAAACAAAAAACAAAAAAAAAAAAAAACCAAAAAAAAAAAAAAAAAAAAAAAAAAAAAACAAAACCAGGCCCCAAGAAAACCCGAGCAAAGAGAGAAGCGCTGTTAAAGGCCAGCCGCAGAAGCCGTGAAGGGGCTGGGATTTCCCGGCCCCGCCGCCTCCCTCTCTCCCTCCTCTTCCTCCCTCCTTCCCTCCTCTTCCTCCGTCCTCTTCCTCCCTCCCGCCTCCCAGCCGCTCTCCCTCCGGACTACACTTCCCAGCGTGCCTTGCGCTCACACAGCCGCTCTCCACGCCGCGCCCCCGCCGCGGCGCCCGCCGGGAGTTGTAGTTCGCTCGCCGCTGCGCCGCGGCCGGAGCAGCGCCGGGAGGCCGCGCGCTGCCCGGGCGGCCCCGGGCATGGCGGAGGCGGCTCCGTGAGGGGTGAGCGGGCGTGTGACGGGCTCTCCGCGGCGGCGGCTCGGGCGCGGCCGTGTCCTGTGGGGCCGGGAGCCGCCGAGCCCCTTCCCGCGGTGCGTGTGGGCTCCTGCGCGGCTGCTGCGCTCCAAGCGCTCCGTCCTTGCTGCAGCACTAAGGAATAATCTGGTTTTCTTTCCGAGCCGCCTTCCAAGTGTCGTTTCTAACTGCCCTCGAATGTGTTTGCAGCGCCTCGGAAATGACCTCCGGCCGCTGCTCGCCGTCCTCCTTCCGCGTGGCTTTCGCTGACTGTCGCCGCTGCCGCTCCGGGCGCCTCCAAGGTACTCATGAAACCGAAGTCTTAGTTAATAAGAGATCATTTATCTGATAATTACCCCATCGAGGCTTCGTTCATCCTTCCCGCTGCGGTCTCACCGGCAGCTTGCGGTGCTTTTTGCTAACAGATGCTGTTTTGGGGGGTTTTTCCAGCCCTGTGAGCTGATCCCCTCGGGGCTCCGGGGCCGGGGCTCAGCTCCAGCCGTGTGCTGTGCTCCCTGAGGGAGCAGCGTCCTCGTCATGTGCACCCAAACAACTTCAGAATTCGGGCAACTTCGGGATAAAACCATTCGGTTTGGTAATTTGATATTCATGCCCGTTGCCTTCAGTATTCCTGGGACCTTCTGGTGCTGTTCCATTAATGTCGGTGGAACTCTTACTGATGCTTTCTTGCACTGATGGGGAGAACCTGTGTTTTCCCCGCGAAAAAATTAAACCTGGTTTGTGTTAGCGTTCTTGGACGCCCTTTTTGCATCTTTAGCATAATGTCAGAGGAGAAATGTACCAGGAGGAAAGATAAATGTGCTGTGGTGACCATCATCTTTGAAATGAAAATTAGCTTCTTTCTCATTTCCATAATTTTGTCTTCAGGCCCTTTCAGAACTGTAGAGTTTGTTTCATTTGTAATTTTAGCCAGAGGAAGCTTTTCTAGGAATTGGTTTTTAAGGCAGTCAGTGGTGTCTGGATAAATGGTTGTTGCTGATGGATCATGTGAGGGAAGACAGGACCAAGCACACCTCCTGAAAAAGTTCACTTTGCTGTCTGGAGTCAGGCTTTCCTTTTTTTCCCTAAAGAAAAAAGAGGGGGGGTAAAGGCAGGAATTTAAAACGCACCTTGAACTTCTTCCTTTTCTTCCTCCCGCAGCTTAACACAAAGCTAATCACAGCAGGGATGTAAACACTTGTTATTTTCACTAGGAAAACCTTAGCCTTCCCTCGTGTTTGTGGGTTGGCATTGCTTCTTCTTCTGTCAAAAAATCAGATTTTTGTGAGATAACATGAGAGAATAGTGGGAAAATGTGCTGGGGGTGGTTTGGGTAGCAGATTGCAGATCCCCAAAAAGTGGATCTGTGTGAGTACCCTCAGGCTCAGATGTTGCTGCCACCCTGACATCTTCACCCTCTCCTTAATTACACTGTCACTGATTGGCTTTGCTTAAAATTCATTCCCAGCGGAGAGAAGTGACCCAGTTAAGTCTTTGTCCTGCTTTTGATCCCAGTTCTGTGGAGAATAGCACATGGAAAGGTAAATACTGTTCTAGATACTCCTTTTAAAGCAAGGGTTTTTTTCCTGGCTCAAGTTTATTGATTAAACGAGGAAGTTCACTGTTGCTCATGTCAGCTGGTGCTGTCAGAACTTAGATAAAAGTTCTGTGAAGGCTGCAGTGATGTCCCACTGTTGATCATCTTTTGATGTCCCACAATTTTTTTTTTCATCTCTCTGTGCAAGGGTTTGGGCCACCAAACACCATCAAGAAACTTTCTGTGTCAGGTATTTCAAGGTGACACAATGCACATGGTGAAGGAAGTTCTGGTAATTAACAGCAAACTTCCTGTTACAAATGGGGCAGCTGGGCTGTGGAGGGGATTCTGTCCCATTTTCCCAGATTTCTTAGAAACAGGGATAAAGGCATTACCAATTAGCTGTTTATTTATTACCAATTATTATTCAGGTTGCTTTCAAGGTGAAGTCTGTCTTATCTTGCAGTGCAGAAAGAGCTGTAAATGCATTTCCTTGGAAAATTTATCAGGAGTTTTTACAAAATTAGCCTGCACTGTGGTGGATTCTCACACAAAAAGTGCTTTTTTGTTTTCTCTTCAGCAGAGAAGAGCAGCATCTTTGCTATTTAGTGGGCTGCATCTCAGCTCTCCACCTGACTGCTGATAAAATGACTGTGCTCGTGTGCCAGCACAGGTTTTGTGCTCTGGAGCAGTTCGTGGTGCAAGGCAGAGCTGCTGGAGAACATTATCTTTTATTTAGCTTTGCGTAGTGCTTTTATTGGTGTATATTTGGAATTAAATTATTTTATTACTTATTCATGGACACGGGATTGCTTCTCAGTGCCTGGTGGTGGAGGGCTCTGTGAGTTTATTGCTGTTTCTGGCCATGCTGGGCTTAAGTGCCTGAGTGGGGGATGCTGAGTGTTTATATTTTGGTTTTTGCAGCAGCAGAACTGAAAGCCTCACAAGACAGAGATGGCTTTTTCTCTGGAATTTGAATATGGAGGCCACGGGGACAGATGAAGTAGAAAAGATCAAATCAAAGTTTATGTCTGCATGGCACAACATGAAATACAGTAAGTGGAGCAGAGTGTGGTGAGATGTGTCCTCATTAAAAGGAATGGAGTGTTTCTTGTTGACACGAATGGAGTCATAACTAATTAATACTACAAATGCAATATGGCTCTTGTAACAATTTTTTCTTTGATGTTATAAATGAGCCCCACTAAAAAACTTCCTTAGCTTTTAATTTTTTTCAAATAAACCTTGCATAATTTCATTTTAATTTACTTATTTTGGAAACAGTAAATATATTCTGTAAATTAATTTTGATTTGCATAGGCTTTTAAACAGGGATAATATGGAATCATCTGCACAAAGATATATTTTGTTTATAAATGTACTTTTATGGGAAAAAAAAAGGGTGGCGTGTGAGATACAAACCCCACTGAAGAATCTACCCTTGAGTAACATTTTTCCACAGCTGAACATCAGTAATTCATTTATAAGCAACCAGATTTTCAAGTGTGCCCTTTACTAATCTGTCCTTGATTTTTCTGCTTTTCCTTTAGGACTGAGGTTGCTCAGATTTACCACCAGATTTTTGATAAACTTTATTAATCATAGCTGCGTTTTGGAGATGTCTGACAAGATGAAAAGATGCTTTTTTTTCTGCTTTCTTTAAGGCTGTCACATGGCTGAAAGGGAATAGTGGCCATTGCACTTTTTATGGGATTTTTTAATGAGACCAAAACCCAATATCAATGCTTTTTTTTTTATTCTCCTTTCAAAGGTTAGCTTTGGCTTAACCAGATGCTGTTAGCATTTCCTTTTGGAAAGTTCAGTCACAAATTTGTGTTTGTTTTGCATCCGTTTTAGGCTGGGTGTTGAAAACAAAAACTTACTTCAGTAGGAGCTCTCCAGTCTTTCTGCTGGGAAAATGTTACCACTTCAAAACTGAGGGTGAGTCCAGAGCTCTTCACTCATTCCAGTCTTCCTCAGCAGGAATAAAGTATTTTTAATAGTCTAGAAAGACTGGCATTAACATTACCAAATCCAAAATGTTAATATGAAAATCTTAGAAAATACTCATTTAAATGTCCACCTCTAATGCAACCCTTCCCAACCTGCTTTATTCAGATTTTACGCCAAAACCTTGTGATTTCTGTAAAAATTTGTGTTGTAATTTGCATTTAATTTACCATCAGCTGGAGATTTCCTCTCTAAAAACTCCTGATGGAAGCAGTGACAAGGCCTGATCTGGGTCACTGCACCAACACCTCTGTTATCACTTTCCAGTGTGCAGTTTTTTAAGTCTCTCTCTTTATTTGACCATTCACAGTTGGGTGAATTAAGCACTTAGGTGCAGGTCAGTGGTTCCACTGGCACAGTGGTGTCTGCATGGTTCTTGTGATTTTTCCTTTTTTATCTGGCACATTTCTGTTACCTTTGCCTTCCAGTTTTCCTTTGTTGTACTTGAGGCAATTGTGAATTTTTGTAAATTTGTTTTTCTACTAAATCTGATATTTGTTATTTGCTTTCTAATAACAGAAGTGCCATAACAAATTAATTCAAGCTTAACGTGTGCTTTGCCTTGCAGAATCTGGGGAGCTCTCTACAGATGGGTCCAATTTTGATAAGATCAGCACCGAGATTTCGGGGAACGTCGAGGAGTTCCGCAAGGATTTCATTTCTAGGATCTGGCTGACCTACAGGGAGGAGTTCCCTCAGATCAAGGGCTCTGCTTTAACCACAGACTGTGGCTGGGGCTGCACGCTCAGAACGGGGCAGATGCTGCTGGCTCAGGGGCTGATGCTTCATTTCCTTGGGAGGGGTGAGTCAGCAGAGATCTGTGTTTGCATAAGCACAGGCATTCTGTAGAGACCAAAATGGCCTTTTTTTATCCCAAATCTGAAGGGCCAGCTGGTTTTGGTTGTGGGCTCCTCACTCCTGTTGGAATTGTCCCATTGCACAGAGACTGGGCTGTCCTGTTCTTCCATTTCTGAGAACCACAGTGTGCCAAAGCAAACTTCTGTGGAGTTCCCAATATCCAAGTGGGAGTTAACACATCACAAAAGTGTGATCCTCCTATCTGGGTGTTCTTACCCATGCACATGCCCAGTTCTCTGGAAATTTGATTGTTTCTTGAACTCCAGATGTAGGAGTGAGTTCCCCAGCCCATAGCTGTGGGCTATGGCAGAAGTGATGTTCTTTTATCAGTTCTAAAGTTGTCCATTATTGAATTTCTTCTGCTGTTAATATATTGAGTTCCTAGAAGGATTCTAATCTAACTTTAATACATCATTCTCTGTGTGGAAATGTTCACTGTGTCATTCCTTCCCTTCCCCCCGTGTACTTAGAGAGGAACTTCCCTTTTTTCCTTACCACTGTCTGTCCCAAAGTCCTCCCTCAGTCACAGCCAGCTGAAGCTTTAGGAGCTGTGGGACACTTCCTGCTGTCATGGGCTGAGTGTCCATGTCCTCCTCCTTCTTCCAGGCTGAGCCATGTCCTGCAGAGAAGTATTTTAGGTTGGCAGAGTTAAACACCTTTTCTTTCCATCCCATTCCCAGTCCCTTTCATAACAATCATGCATTGCTTGCTTCAGAATGAGCCAAGGCACAGGCCTGAGGCTGCCCGGGGGGGTTGGGAGAACACAGGGCATTGTTTGCTCAGCCACGTGTGGGCTCTCAGGAACACTTCAGCAGAAGATCCTTCTGAAAGCCTGTTTTGATCACACTTTGCCCTGGCTGTGCAGCTCTGATGGAAGCTGGGAGCAAGGTCCCAGCCCAGCTGCAGCACAAAGTCTCCATTCCTGGCAGTGTCAGGACTGAGCTGTGGGATTGGCTCAGTGAATGTGCCTTTGGCTGTAGATATTTAACTCAGAAAACATTCTGAGTTAAATAACTGACTGCACATATCAAAAAGTTTGTAAATACTTCTGCTGAGAACACAAATCCCTTAAATATCACTCTTCTTATACATACATTTAAAGACCTGCCCAGAAGCCTCCCTGTGAGCAGGAGTGTGTAATGGCTCATTTGGAAGTAACCCCAAACAAAAAAAGCCTCAGGTTTCTATCTTTAAAATCCACGGTTCCAAAGAATTCCTTGTGTGTCCCCCTTGTATCCTAATTTGGAAGATGATGGGGTCATTCCAGAGTGCTCTTGTTCCTGTGGCAATCCAAATCCACAGAAAGATGGGGTAGGGATGGTCTTCCTGGGCTGCTTTGCTCCAAACTTGGTCTTCTGACAGCTGGTGAATTATCTTTTGAAAAGCTTTTTATGAGGTTTGGGCAGCTTTGGAAACATATTTAGGTGTTTACAGGAAGTTTTTCATGGCTGTTTACTCTTTTCCCAGAGATGTTTTCGTTCTTGTTTAATGGTGTTGTTTCTGTTAGGAAGCAAAACTTCCCTGAAGTTTCTAGCTGAGATATTTACACTTCCACTGCCATGTGGAATGTTCCAGATACTGCTGAATGTTGTTGTGAATGAGTTTTGATTTTAAATTTGAAGTTTTACTTTGAAATGCCTGTGCTTGAGACACTGGCTGGAGTGTGAAGCTGAGAGCCCAGAACAGCAGGGCCTGTGAGGATGTTCCACTGAGCTGGCTGTGTCGGGAGTACTTGCTGGAATTGGGGGAGAATTCCAGGCATTTTCCTGGGCCTGCTGAACCCCTTTCTGTAGGAGGAGTGCTGTGTGGGATGCATCCATAGGGAAACCATCAGCTAGAAAAGCAGGCTGAAGATACTGAATGATATTTAAACAAGTTTGCCATGTAATCAAAAGGAATTAATGAATTTAGTGAATTAAAAAAACCTGCCTGCCTGTTTTTCTGCTGATCTCCTTTGCCATTTTGCCAGGAAGAAATGTTTGCTTTTACATCAATAATTCCTCAGGTCTGCATGGTTTTTTAATAACTGAAAAATAAGAAGAATTAAGAGGTTTTAAAACCTCTTGTTTGATACGGATAAAAGGTTTTTGGATAGCATTGAAGTAACATTCATGTGTTTAATATGTGAGGGAGTTCTAACCTGTAATCAGGTGTATCTTGTTTATTCAGCTGGCTGGGATGGTCACCAGCAAATCCAAGCAAATCCAAGCAAATCCTGCTCTTCTAGAATTCTTTGTTCACCTGCAACCAGCGACATGTAAAACACACATAATCGCTTTAATGAGCGTGGGGGCCAAAGGGAAGTGCTTTGCTAATTGTGCCATCACATGAATGTTAACATGGCTTTTGCCTTTCTGCTGCAGCCTGGGTGTGGCCAGAAGCCCTGGACATGGACAGCTGTGACTCGGAGTCCTGGACCAGCAGCACCGTGAGGAAGCTCACGGCCTCCTTCGAGGCGTCGCTCACGGCCGAGAGGGACCCCAGGCTGCTGGCCCGGCCCCCTGCCAGCAGGAACTGGGATGTCACCGAGAGGAGGAATGAGGTTTATCACAGGAAAATCATCTCCTGGTTTGGGGACTCCCCCCTGGCAGCCTTTGGGCTGCACCAGCTGATAGAGCATGGGAAGAAGTCGGGGAAGATGGCGGGGGATTGGTACGGGCCCGCCGTGGTCGCTCACATTTTGAGGTAAAACACCTTCAGCTCTCTGCTCCTTTCCTTTGGCACATCACACAGGAGCATTTCTGAGTGTCCTGAGATTGCTTCAGCCTAACTGAGCAGCAAACTGTTCATTATTGGCTTTGTAAAACACCCATATCAGGAGCAGTTTCAGAGCTTTTTCATAGGCAGGAAGGGAAACAGCAGCAGGTGCAGGAATGAATGCTGAGCTTTTCTCAATCCTATTCCAGGAAAAAACACAACATTCCTGTTTTCTTGTACAATCCCAAGTATCTCTCCCAAACCCTTTTAAGTAGAGCTGCATTTAGTGAAATGTTCTAAAAACTAACCACTCTTTCAACCTTGGAACATGCATAACATTAGAGATTTTTTTTTTATACTGTAACCTGGGGGCTGTAATGTACTGATAGTGTAATGAAATGTCAGAGCTAAAATTGATGTTTTCAGCATTTCTTTGCACACATCAAATTCTTGTGAAACTGTAAATGTATGGGACTATTAATATTATAATTATATCCCAGTAAAAGTAAAGGGTCTGTGACATTCAGCGTGGTTAAAAAAAAGTCGAAAGTCAAATTTCTCCATAGTATGAGCCTTGATACCCAGTTCTTTGAATGTTTTGGGTTTTTTTTGTAGTCTTACATGTTTATTTTTTTAGTGGATTCCAGTTTACCTATAAACTAAATCACTAATAAATCATTTAAGCAGCAGAAGGCAAAGTTCATGCATTTATATATTTTTATATATATAAAAATAGAAGAATTTGATATTTAGTGTAAATGTTATGTTAATCTGAAGTGCAGCTGTACTGAAATAATCAGGTGTGCATCCGTGCAGATGCAAATAGGGATGTAGGAGTTTAGCATTTTTAATGTGTTTTATTCTACTTTTTTCTCATGATGGAAGCAGTCAGAAATTTTTGCTTGCTTTAATGAATTATCTATTAAATTATTTGTGTCCCTAATGGGAGCAGAGAGGATTTGGTGCAGTTACACTCACCACAACCCCAGGGGTGATTTCCAGCCCTGCAGAGGTTTCCTTTGCTGGATCTTTGTCTCTTGCAGCAGCACTGACAGTGTACAGCTCCCTCATAACTTGGGAATGCCTGCATTCAGCCACTCCTCAAAAGAGAGTGGGGAATGAAGGGAGAGTGACCCTGTAATGCAGGTGTGTCTTTGAACTCAAAGGTAAATCCTGCATTTTGAACAGTTCCCTTTCTTTGCAAATGTTGTCCCTGATAAATGACCATGGTTCTGACTATCAACAGGGATTTCATTTTACTTTTTAGCTCTGTTACTCTGACTCTTTTGAGGAGAGTCTAATATTGTAATTATCTTTCTGAAAGTTGTGGTGAAACTTTATTTCCAGGTGCTAATTAGTGGCTTGTTATATGAACTGAGGTCAAATAAAGGGATCTAATGAGTTGAAAATAGTATTTTTGTCAGCAAACTTAGCCTTTATCATCAATATACATGACAGAAAATAGTTATAAACAGAAAGAAATAAAGTAATGAACATGAATTTCATTATAAGTTTGTGGGATTTGGGGCCTGGTTTTGTTTCATTATTTCTCCTAAATAGCCAGACATTGTCATCTTGGCTTGGGAAAAACGTGGTGCCAAGACATCCATGGAAGATACAGGCTGGATCTTGGTTATTTCTTATTTTTCACTGTTTAAAAACAAGTAAAAAATCCCACCCCACCACCTGTGTTTATCAGGAAGGGAAGATGTCTTGAATTAAACAAAATAACTCCTATAAAAACTGAAACAATCAAAAACTATCACAAATAATTAAAATCAACCTGTTTCTAAAAAACCAAAATAATGGTTTTTTATTGTTATTTTTTTAATGAATGGTAAGTTAAATAGTTTTGTGTTTGTACTTAGAAAAGCTGTTGAAGAAGCAAGAGACCCTGAGCTGCAAGGAGTAACAGTCTACGTTGCCCAGGATTGTACAGGTAACTGTGATTTTGTAGATTTTTGCAAACATTTTAAGTGCTTTTTATGCTTTTCAGTTAGCACTTAACAATAGAGGCTTAAAGGGAAAAAAATCCCAATGAGGTGGATCCACAAAACTGAGATTATGTAGACAAAGGGGCTCTTGGTATGTGCAGATTGTTCATTGCTGGTTTGGTATTTTATAGTGGAATTCCAAATCAGCAAATCAGTTATTGCCTCTTTTCCTTTTACATGTAGATGTTTCTGTTAGTTGGAAGCTTTCAAGTTTTAATTATTTCTTTCAGAAGTTTATATGCAGCAATAAATATTTATTGGCTTTCTCCTGACCTACCCCTTCTGCATTTCCTTGGCATTGCAACTCTGCAGCAGCAATTCCCATTCCACAAAATATTGCTGGGAATGAGGAGGCTCAGCCCTGGTTCTGAGTCACCTGGGTGTTGAGTTTTATTTTTTTTTCCCTTTAAGGTTGGGGTTAATCTATGAGATGGTATTTTTTGTTTGGATTTAGATGATTATTAGTTCTTATTTATATTACAGTCTTATAAATTGTGTAGTACTGTAATTGTAAGTACTATAGAACTTTAACAATTTTTAAATTGAGTTTTATCTCTCCTTTTGTAAGGTTTTAAAGGATAAATTGTCTAATTAAGAAATTATACTTAAATTATTTTTACTTTTAACTTAATAACTAACTAGCTGTACCTTGTAATGTGGACTTTCGTTTATCTAATTACACAATATTACTTAAAGTCATGAAGAAGAAGGTGAAGGACTAGTTACTGTTCTAAAACTTCTATCTTGATATATATATGTATATATAGTACTATATTCTAAAACTTTAAGTTTATCACAGTGTGGTATTGCACACTTCTATTTAAACTACATACCTATAATTCTAGTTCTATAATTCAATTTTGGAAGCCTTCTCCATGGCTTTAGCTTAAATGCAGTGTTCTCTTGGGGGTCAGTGCCTGTCAGCACAGAAAGCCCAAAATTCTCAGCACCCAGGGCTCCAACACCTGGGCTGTGTTTTGGGAGGACAGCAAGGTTTGCAGGGGCAGTTTGCAGTTCTAGTTTGTCACACTGTGATGCCACGTTGCAGGTGTGTCTGTAAACCTGGAGGTTCTGTTTGAAATCTGAATATTTCTGTGTGTCTCAGTCTACAGCTCGGATGTTATTGACAGGCAGTGCTCTCTTGTGGATTCTGGGAAGGCAGGCACAAAAGCTGTAATTATTCTGGTTCCTGTGAGACTCGGTGGGGAGAGAACAAACACAGACTACCTGGAGTTTGTAAAGGTATGAAATGAGAGTTCAATCATTTTTCAAAGAGTAGCACAAGGGGATATGAAAAGCAGCTTCACGAGGGTGATTCTCCCCATTAAATGTGTGGTGGGGATTTTACAGTTGAAGGTTGTAAAGTTTGACTTTACAGATTTGAAATTTCCCTATTACAAGATCAGACATAATTGCAGAGCACATGATGTCCCTTGGTAAAGCAGTGATAACTGTCCTGCTCCTCCAGCAGCCACCTGAAAAGACATTAATGCAGTGCCTCAAATTACAAATGGTAATTTAATCTAGCAGGACTCTAATAGCATATGTAACTAAGGATCAGGCAGCATTTTAAAATATAGATACACTCCATTCCTTGCTCTGATTCTTATTTTCTTAAATAAGAAAATGGTTCAAATGGTTTTAAGTTGTTGCCTGTCTGTTCTTCCCATTTTCTTTTGTCTCTTTGTTCCCATGGAATTATTTGATTTTTTTATTCACTCCTTGAATTGTTTTTTCCCTGTCTGGATGAATGTTTCTGAGCATGGTGGTACAGGAGTAGCAAGCAGTAACCACAATAAAAATGAGCTGGAAAAAAGGCAAACTCAAGGGGAAGGCAGAGGGGGAAGGTCTGTGCTGTGGTTTTGTCAGCAGAGGTTCTGCAGACAGCTGAGGATGTGCTGTAATCCTGCCTCTTGCTCCTCCTAGGGAAGGGCTCGTTCTCTTAGCCCTGCTGCTTTTATTTCATTTTCCATCTCCTCTTGATCTGTCTTTAAGTTTTGGGTTCATTTTTCATTTACCTCAGTGTAGGAGCACAGACGAAGGCTGAGAGTCTGTAACATGATTTATTTTGGGGCTGTCTCTTCACTGTAACATTTCAGGAAAACATTTTGATTTTTACTGGCATGGGAAGATGGACTGGTGAAGACCTATAAGTTATGAACTTAAATTGTTATTAAAATTTTCCCTGATTATTTTCCTTACGTTTTCAGACAGTTGGTTTGGGAAAGTTTCAGTTTTTAGCTGGCTGCACTGAGTGATTCCTGCTGCTCCCTTGCCAAGGCTGCTGCAGCCTGATGGAGGCTGAGATAAGAGGGCTCTCAATTGCCTGAATCAGTCACTCCAGTGTCTGCTCCCAAGAAGTGACCACATTTCTTGGGAGTCTGGCTTTAAGTTAAAAATGCAGATTTTAGAATGTAGCACAAGAGGTAATTTCTACAAAGGGTTTTATATTTATGGGTGAAAATTGATAAATTTTTTATATTCACTTTTTCAAGAAGCTTGCCATAGATTAAACAGTTATCCATTACTCTGAGCAGCTTTGCTCCCTCTCTGCTCTGCCCTCCTTGGCTCTTGGAGCCTTTGCCTCTGATCTACCTGAATGTTCTGTGATGCTCAGAGCATTTGCTAATGAAACCTCCTCCTTTATATTTTAAAGAAGTTTTCTAAGAAAACCTTCTTGTTTGTATTTTAAATAAGCATCAATTCCTTACCCTGTGTAAACCATGCTGGATTTGACTCTGTAGCATCTCAGGGAAGGTTTTTAAGTGACTTTATCCTTGTCTAACCAGGGAAGATTTTCTCTTGAGAAGCCTTGTTGTTAGTAGTGTGACAATGTTAATCTTTTTGTTGAAAGAAAAATTCCCTTCTTACTCTTAGTAATGTCCTCTTCCCAAAAGTTCTGCCTTCAGAAGGTTCTGGTTCCTGTGCCCCCCAGGCCAGCTCCTGGGGCCTGGCTGTTGTGTGTTTCAGCTGTGGGGCAGCTGGTTTTGGAGCTGGACCTTGTAATCAATTCCTTTTAACTTCAGCTGGCATTTCTGGCCAGGATGTAAAAGCTGATGCTCTGGCCAGGCTTGTCCATTTGAGTGCAAAAGGAAGAGAGTCCCCAGGGGCACAGGATGTAAATAAATGTGTGTGAAAGCTGGAAATCTCAATACTTGGGGATGTTTGGACTGAGGAACTGAGTGCTCAGTGTGTGACATGATATTTTGTCTCCCCCCCAAAAACATGTGGCTGTCTCATGGGAAGGGAGGATTTTCCCTGGAATATCTGCTGGTGTGGTTTCACTTTGGTCAAGCCCCAGGAAGTCATGGAGTCAATCTTTAAAAAAAAAACCAAAACTATTTGCCTAAAAGAGCAAAAAGCAAATATTTTAATTCAGTTTAATACTTTGGTAATCTGAATGATTCCCTGTTCTTGTTGTAGGGAATTTTAAGCCTGGAGTACTGTGTTGGCATCATTGGTGGCAGACCCAAGCAATCCTATTACTTTGCTGGATTCCAAGGTTAGTGTTTGAGTGTGTTATGTCTCCTCAGTATTTTTTTCTCTCAGAGTAGGAAGTTAATACTGAAGCAGTGGGAAATAGCGTGATTAAAATAGTAAAATGAGTACCTTATTAATTCATCACATCTCCCCAAGTCCAGCCATTTGTCATTTACCCCACGGAGTAATTGGATTCTGTAAAATGTACATTTAATTTCCCTTGTTGCATAAACAAGGCATAATTTATCTGTTTCACCAAACTTGAGGAGCGTTTGCTGTTCCTGCCTGGCAGTTCTTATTTAGGTATTTACTCTCTCCTGCTTTAAGTGGTGTTAGTTGATGCCTAAATGACAAGCAATATATTCTTGCTGTCAGGATGAAGCAGGGCGATACATTTTTCATATGCAAACTCCAGAATATAATTGTGTGTTTGTAAAAGTAATTTTATCACCAAAAATTAAATGACAGTTTCATCACTTTATAAAAATTCTGCTTATACAAGCATATTTGATTATGCAAAAGTTAATCTGTCCTGCAAAAACCTATGCTTCAGTCAATGAGTATCAGCCTGGCAAGCAGTTACTCACTGGCTTTTTTTCCAGCTGTTCTGCATAGAAATTGGATTGTAAGCAGTGTAATAATAAGGTGTTTTTTGAATTACTTGTCTTCTGTTTTGTCCTTGCAGATGACAGTTTGATTTACATGGATCCTCATTACTGCCAATCTTTTGTAGATGTCAGCATAAAGGATTTCCCTCTTGAGGTACTATGGATATAGAGCTGGCACTGTTTTCTTCCCATATGAATCAAACACTAATTATTTAGAGCTGTTCTAGCTAGCTGCAGCTTTATGGTTTTACAGTTACATGTTATTTATCAATGTCCTGCCCTTCTTTATAGGCCTATAATCAACAAAAATGACCAGAGGTTAAATCTCAATATGGAGGTTTAATTTTTACTTCATTAATCTTCATCTGTTTTCTTTTTAATGATCATAAAATCTCCAAAATAGATGATCACTTCATTTAAGTGATTTTCCATCAAAGAAAATAGATTATATTTGTAGATCTTAAACCTGTTTGGGTTTGGGGTTGATAGTTTCTCTTTCTGGGTTTTTTTGTTTGTTTGTTGTTTTTTTTTTTAATTCAAATTACAAGCAACATCAGGGAGAATTCCTGTGGTATTCAATAGCAGGAGCCTGGAAATAGAGGGAGCTAAAGGCGGTGATTAGAGAGCTCAATTTACAGCTGTCCTGGGAAAACATTGCCAGCTGCAAGGAAGTGCTCAGTGGCCTCAGCACTCAGTCACATCCTCAGGGCCATCCGCACAAACTCTCCTTGCTCTTGTGCCCAACTTCAGGTGAACTTCCAGCAGCTCTTGGCTCATCCTGAGGGGCATCCACAGCCAGGGCAGCAGCAGCTGCTCCAGAACAGAGCTGGAGCAAAATGGTGTTCAGGAGAACTGGTCATAGATAAATAAAAAATCTCAAAGGCCCTTCACAGGGCTGGTGTCAAATCCTTAAAGCAAACACTTCATGTTTTCCATGATTTATGCTTAACAGAATGCTTGAGTTAGCATGTTACATAATACAGAAGTGAAGATTCTCTAGGAAATGAGAAGGTTCCGGATGGAGCAGAAGAACACAGCAGCAAAATGGGTCAGCAGATACCCAGGCAGGAAGTTTGCTGTGTTCAGAGATGCCTTTAGGTTTGCCCTGTTGAGATGCTGGAGAAGAGCTGGTGAGTGCCAGCTCTGCCTGGGATGATCACCCAGCTCCTTCCCCGTTATCCTCACAACTGTGTTTTGCTCCAGTGCCCCCTAAGATTTTACAGTTTGGGAAAAACCACAAAAGGTGGAAGAGCACAGAGCAGCAGAGCTGAAGTGAATTCCTTAAGGTCCTGCTGTGGCCAAGCTACAAAAACACATCTTTTGGGTTCTGTTCCTATGACTCAGCCTCAAAATTGTGCTGCAGACTGGCATTAATCTGAATTTCTAAATAATACCACGGTTTTAGACTGTGTTTGGAAGGTATGCAAGCTGCCAGCTTGGCTTGATCTCATCCTAATGCTTTCCTGCAGACGGAAAATAGATTGCAATTTAATGCTTGCTGCATTTAATAGTATTATATCTTTGTCCAGAAATGTCAAAAGTAAACAGAAATTGCTTTCTTAGTGTGGATAGTTGCTTGTTAGATTTATCTGTAGGGAGTATTTTCAAAATTGACAAATTGTCCAGAATAAGTTGGAAATCAATCCACTCTGTATTGGCTTCCAGCATCCATTTGTTTGGAGGAATGGGGAAAAAAAATCCTCCCCACTTCTCTTTGTTGTGCAGTGATTTGTGCAGCATTAAACCTCCTGCACAACTGTAGGGAAAGGTTTGCTGCTGCAATGGGATGTGGAAGGCAGGATTTGTTTTTTTAATTTTTTTTTAAGTACATTTGATAACTCAGGAATTAATATTAAAAATACAATTGCTGTTTATGAAAAAGGTGAGGAGAAAAAGCAGTGACTAAATCAATCTTGCTGAAATAGCCCTAATCATCTTGGTGGATATTTTTTAGCAGAGGTTTTACAGAAATACCTCTCGGGTTTGTAATCACCAGGAAAGAACAATATATTTTATTATGTAAAACTGCTGCAGGGATGGTTACACTCGGATTTGGGAACCAGTGCTGTCTTCTGTGGATTGATTTTTGTGATTAGCAAAAAAAGGGATTTAATAGAGGGAGGATGATGGGTCACCCTCTGTGTTAGAGGCAGAGTGGAGGGGACTGGCTCCCTCTGAGGAAATAATTGCAGTTACTGGACAAAGAGCTTCACCACCACTGCAGTTCCTGTAATAAATAACCACAGAATCAGGGCAGATGGGATATACTTATTTTTTCCCTCATAAACTGAGTGAGGAGCGTGGGGAAGGGGGTTTTGTGTTTGTTTTCTCTTACAGCAGGGCTGCTGAAAGTATCAGCCCACAGCACTGGCGGGGCAGCATCTGTCAGGGAAAGAGATTTCATGTGAGGAAAAACCCATTTGTAAAGCAGGGCATGTTTGGTTTTTCCCTACTTGTGGATCATTGTAATATGGTTTTGCTTTTGTGTGTTTTGTGGGTTTTTGAGCCCATTTCATTTACTGAAGGAAAATGCATGAGGTTGGTTTATTCCATTATGTCTCTTTTATGGAGGCTGGGGGAGGGAAGGGGCACTGGGCAGTGGTAGTAAAGCAGTAAGATAGTGCAAAAGCTGTTACAAATTCAATTTGCAGAAGAGCATTCACCTTCTCTGCCTTGGGAATATTCATAAAGTATTGCTGGGAGCAGCAGAGCTGTGACAGATTCCAAACTAACCTGGTGTGTGGGGAAGTTTGGGAATGCAGCCTGAGCAGCAGGAGGTTTTACACCGCTGGGGAAGGGTGGAATCACTTGGATATTTGGGGGGGGGTTGGGAGAAATCACTTCCAAAGTCTGTGCTGGGGTTTAATTCAGGGGATTGGATGGTTTAAAGCTGAAAAGTAAACCCATGGATCTGTGCCATTCCTGACTGTAACCGTGTTTTGTGTTTTTGCATTGGGAAACTTGCAGTCATTCCACTGTCCTTCTCCCAAAAAGATGTCCTTCAAAAAGATGGACCCGAGCTGCACGATAGGATTTTACTGTAGGACCGTGCAGGACTTCGAGAAGGCTTCTGAAGAAATCACCAAGGTAGGTGCTGAGTCCCCAGATCCATCCCTCAGCAGGGTGTGGGGACGGGAGGAGAAGCAGCTCGCCCCTCTCGGCAGCCCCGATTCTCTTTGGCGTTTGTCGCTGCCGTTGCCGTGCCAGCAGCGCAGCTCGGCGCTCATCCCAGCGGCTTTTCCCGGAGGGAGGCCGGGCTGGGCTGGGCTGCGGGAGCGGGGCTGGCGCCGGCCGGGCCCACGAGGTGGCACTCGTGAAGTGGCCATGTCCCCTCCAGCCCGGCCCGGGAGCCCGGGGAGATGCTGGGGGGAAGGGAGGGGTTGGAGCAACCCCAAATTGTTCATTATTTCTCCCTAGCACAAGGGGCTTCTCCTGCTGGAAGTTCAGGGCTCTGAGCTCCACGGAGCAGGTGCCACCCAGCAAATCTGTCTGACTCCATCCTTCCCCTGGAAAAACTGCTCGGGATTCATTTAGGTCCCACTGGAATCAAGGCTTTTTCTCCTTAGTTAGTCCAGTGTGTGAGGGTGTGAAATGCAGCATCATCTCTGCTCTGTGTTCGGTGGGTTCAGAAAATGCTCTGTGAAAAGGATGCAGCAGCAGATGGGCTCAATGTTAGTATTCCAACCACAGCAGCACAAGGAGTTAATGTTTGTCCAGCACTTGGAATGTCATGAGAAGTGGTATGAGTACTACAGCCAAAAAAGCATTTTTTTAACTTTATGCTGATTATAATAAATAGATACCGATTGTTGCTGAAGTTGTTTCTTTGATTCTTACCCTGAGAGGTAGAAAAGAGATTTCATGAAACAGAAGTTCCTAAGCAGCAGATCCATGGAAAGTTTAAATAGTGAAGTTTCTGTTCTTCCATCTTTTCCTGTTCTGTCACATAGAATGTTGTAACATGGTAGGAAAAAATCTCATTACAAAATCAGTTCCACCAGAAGTTATCTTTTTCCTATTTCTGTTATTTCAAGTTTGGGATTAAGTACAGTTTTTTCCTGAACACAATTTGTGAAAATACTCTTGACTGATCCAAGTGTTGGAATTATTATCCTGGTGTCTTAGAAGCTCTTTAATATTAGTGACATTATTTTCTAGAAATACTTTTCAGGCAGTGTCAGTTTCAAAAGAGGGGAAAGTTTGGATACAGGGACAATGTCAGAAACATTCTATCCATTGATCTTGCAATCCTTCCTTCACTTCCTTTGTGTTTTCCTTCTCTTCCTTTATTTTTCCCTTTGTTTGCAATTGTAGTGTGGTAATTCTTGAACCATAAAGCTCAGTGCATTCCTTGTGTGCCCTGTGAGGGCTGAACTAAAGAATCCAGGTTGTGCCTGCTTTTTTGGGTAATAAGAGTTGTGAGAGAAGATTTAGCTTTAATACTTGAGGATAAACATTATGGGCCTCATAAACATACAAGGACATTTAGAGACAGATAAATTAGGGCATCAGAACTGAGGCCCAGGTGGGGTGATGGGTGCAACTCTATCCAAACCATATTCAGGCTCCCCTCTGGGAGTTGTTTCCCTATCCAAGCCCATGCCAGAAAATAAATAATCCCTTGGGATTATCACAGAGCTGCACCTGCCTGTCTGTGGCCCAAATGTAGCAGAGATGAGAGAAGAACTGGAGCTGAGGGAGGGATAGGCATGGACTCAGCACCAAGAGTTCTTGTTGCAGTGACAACAGTGACAGTGTAACACAGAAATACTGAAAATATCACAGAAACACTGATTTTATCAATAAACTCCTTTAGCTATCACTGTAATGCTGTCTCAAGGAAACTTGCAAGAGTTTCAAATTCTCTGTGGTCACTGTTGAGAGGAGGTGTGATGAGAGTTACACACATCTTGACCAGGTTTCACTGGACTTTGGTTAGGTATTTCCTTGCCCAGTTCCTCTGTTTAGGGTTTCCTCACCTCCCTCAGTTGTGAAAATGGAAGTTTCAGTAGAGCTGAACACAGACAAGGCAGTGGAACCCCAGGATTTTACTGGGATTGATTTTTTTTTCTTACTTTTTAAATGCCCCCTCAACCCCTGACAGTCATTTTTTAAATAGTTCTTACTGTTTAAAGATCTCTTTGGGGATTTTTTACTGTTTTAGACTGATTGTTCTCCTGAAATGGTGCTCAGTGATTTTTAGTTCTTCACAGTGTGTATCTCTAGTCTGATGTAGTTCTGCAGCCACTGCAACACTGGGCTGGTTTTTCCCAAGCAGGTAGGAAAAAGTAAAACAAATTAAAAAGTAAATCAGTGGACAAAACACCCTGAAAGGCTGAAATGTCTTTCAGTATTTAGTGGGGTTTTATCTGCTCTTAAAGATGTTTTGCTGATCTGTTTCAGTATTTATCATTCCCCACACCCCCTTCCTCCATGCTCAGTTTTCTTATTTATAAAGAAAAGATTTTGGGCCCCCTGGTTCCTTGTGGCTGTCACCAATCTGGTTTGAGCCACGTGTTCCTGACTGCCTTATTTACATTGGTGAATGTGTTTGAACTTCTAATAAAAACACTGAATATTGCACCTGCTGATTCTACAGTAAAAATCCCCCCAGGATGCACAGTAGCTGCAGAATTCACACCTGGGCTTGAGGAGACCCTTATGGTCATTAACTATTTTGTAGAGGTTTTTATCTTCTGTCTTTTATCCTTTTATCTTTCTCTTTGTTGCACTGAGTGTGACAGCACATACAGGTGATCTGTGTGCTCAGAAACAGGGATAGGCAGGAAATCAGCAGCTACCTGAGAAAGGAAATATAGGAGGGGGAAATGTTTAGATTGTGCAATGCTTTTGTCTAATGAGATAATTAAAATAATGCATTTTTTACTTGGCAGTCATCAGCAGGTGAATATCTGTGCTTGCTGTATTTCTTCATTTCCAATTAATGTTTTATCTGGTTTGTTTTGCATTATAGATGCTGAAATCTTCATCCAAGGAGAAATATCCCCTGTTTACTTTTGTCAAGGGTCATTCTAGAGACTATGACTTTGCTTCCAGTCCACTCCATGAAGAAAATGACCTTTTCTCCGAGGATGAGAAGAAAAGACTGAAGAGATTTAGTACAGAGGAGTTTGTCTTGCTTTGAGGACGTTTTACACGAGAGCATCGGCAGCTGTCCAGGAGAACACTTGCCTTTTAACTATAAAAAATGTACCTGAATTCCTCCCCCAAAAAGGCAAGCCTGTACTGAAATTGGTCTATTTTCATAAAGATGATAATGTTTTATATGTTAAAAGTCTTTAAGATGTCAGTTACTAATGTATGTACTAATTATTTTTGCTCACTGCTGGCTGGAGGAGTGTCTGTGTGTTGTGGTAGTGAAGGGAGATGCTTTGCTCAGAGCCTGCAAAGCCTGGCCAGTCCCTCAATGCCAGCCTGTGCCCTCCTGTGCTGCCATTCCAGGCCACTCCTGGGCAGGGCTGCCTTTGCCAGGGATGCACATCCAGTTGTTCCTGTCTGCAGCACAGCTGGAGTTGTTCCTGTGGGAAGGGGACAAGTCCCAGCTGTGTGGCCCTGCCAGCTGTGCTGCCACCCTGCCACCATCCAGAGCAGCTCCTGCTGGAAGGGTGAGGTTGATGGATCAGGAGTCCCTGTCACTGGCAGTCCTGCCATAATTATATAGGCTGAATTGGGAGTTAAGATACTATTTAGCAGTATGACTTTCTAATGGTTTCTCATTAAGCTTGCTTTGGAGCCTTAATATGAGGAGTGAAGATAAAGTATTACCTTTCCCCACAATTTTTAAAGGTTATACTATTAATATTAACTGCAACCAATCAAAGCAGCTGGAGACAATTATTAGAAGAGAGCAGTGTTTGTTTCCTGTTTCAGCTACCATAATGGTGAGGCTTCTCCTGCCAGAGCAGCTTTTAAATCAAAGCAAATAGGGGTGGATGTAGAAAATTCTGGGCTGTGATGATTTTTTGTTTTGATACGTGTTGTTGCTGTACAAATGATTACTTGGTGGTGTGTGTTCTCAGATTGCAAACAAATGTACAGAAATAGTTTCATGTTTTAACAAAGTAAATACAATATTTAAAAAACCATATTAACGCTGCTTGGGAAATAAAAGAGGTATGAAAACATGAAGTGCATGTGCCTTTTATATTAATATTAGATCCTCTAACAGTGAATATAATCCTGCATCTAAACCAATATTGTAAGGGGTGAATACTCTGTTTATTTGCAATAAAGGCAGATTTTATGGTTGTGTTGTAAACCAAATGTTACCTGGTCTAAGTGCTGCTCAGGCACAGAGGCACAAGTGTTGCTGATCCAAATAATAAGCACCATGTTTGTTCATTAAAGCACCTTTTACTTTTATGAGCAAGAAGTGACTAATGGATAAATTTCAAGCAGAACTAGACCAGGTCTGTGTCTGTGGCAGGGCTGGAGAGTGCATTTGCATGTGTTAATTAATACTCAAAAAAGGCAAAATGTTCATTTGTTTTCAAGGGACAAAACTCCACACATTATTTGTCTAAATCAGTAACCTCTGCACTGCTGCATCCTGCTAATATTTGGCATAATATGACTTAACTAACAGGTATGTGAGGATGTTTGGCTTGATCTTCAGATTTTTCATTAATAGCCCAGAAGAGGGAGTAAACAACATATTTATGGAATTTAGATGTCAAAATGAGGAGAATTGTGGATGTCAGAGTTAGAAGAGAGAAGAGTGCTGGTGAGTGGAGCACAAGGAGGTGCAAAGGCCTCAGGCTGGTTCCTTTGGGTGGCAGTGGACAGGGAATCAGACACCAAGTTGTGCTTGGTGCTTGAATTTTCCTTCTTCCACAACTCCACCACCTGAATTCAGGGACCTTCAGAAAATCCCACCTAAGCCTGTTGTGTCTGCAGAAAGGAGCTGCTCCTCCAAAGGCCTTTGGTTCCTTGGAATGGCAATGCCCACAAGGAATTACAAGAGCTGTAGCACAGAAATGTTAAAAAGGAAAATGTGGGTCTGTCATTCCAACAGCAAACTTCCCTAGAAAGATGGAACAGTTTCTCTTCTCTCAGTCTTTTTCCACCTGGATAAAAAATGTAGTGGCTGAAACATCTTTGAATTATT
Source organism: Passer domesticus (assembly GCF_036417665.1). Taxonomy (NCBI): domain Eukaryota; kingdom Metazoa; phylum Chordata; class Aves; order Passeriformes; family Passeridae; genus Passer; species Passer domesticus. The sequence goes on from NC_087480.1 coordinate 60,349,502, forward strand.
AAATAGTGGAAGTTTTTGTTTTTTTCTAACTGAGGGAAAGAAAAGTAGCAGTGCCAGAACAGCACCTGGGTTGGGGTCCTTTAATTTGTAGCAAATCCTTTAGTTCACCACAGTGGGGTTTTCTTTAAAGCCCGCTACAAATAATTGTTAAAAATTCCTTGCTGTTTTCATCATGGTTTTTGTCCAAGGCTTAAGCACAGACAAGCCCACAGAATGCCCTGATGCGCTTGTGTACAGGGGTGACACAAGTTAAATTACCAGGTTACTAGAAATTAATGGTTTTGGGTAACTACAGGGGACTTTAATTGGAAACTATGTTAATCGTGTAGTAATTCTCTTTACCTCATCTGTATTAGCTGCTGAAAACCAGGCAATTAATTTGTGTCATCAGTGTTGCTGCTGCTGCCTTCAAACACAAACCTGAGGAGCATCAGTTACTCACACACCCAGCAGTGGCCCAGCTTCTGAGAGGCTTCCACAAATCCCCCATTCCTGCCTGAGAGCCCAAACAGCAGCGCTGCAGCCTCGGAGCTTTGTCCCCTCACAGCCTTTTCTCTCCCTCCTTTCTGCCATTTCTCCTTACAAGGAACCTTTCTCTCTTTGTAATATCTGACGTGAGCTTGGCACAAGCTCAGGCCTCTCAGTGGAGACTCTTCCTTCTCTTTCCAGCAGGGATATTTGCCTTGTTTTTAAACCTTGGCTGTCCCTGGCAGTGACCAAGGCCCATCACACCCCAGAGCTCTGCTGGGGGTGCTGGTTCTGCCCTGGGAGCTCAGGGGTGTAGGGTGAGGGATTTCTCTCCTCCATGGGGAAACGCCCCAGCCACCACCTCCCTTTCCTCTGCAGCCTCTCCCATCTCCAGCCAGCCTTTAAAAACACCCTCCAGGCACTCAGGAAAGGCAGCAGCTGGATTCTGAGAAGTTTCCAGAAGCCCAGGGCACTGCTCTGACTCCGTGGGGCACAAGGCCTGAGGGGTGGCTCCTGGGAAGGGTCAGGTGGAGTTTGCCCCGTGTTCACTCCTGAAATGGGAGTTTCTAGAGTGATCCTTTAGGAGAGGGAATTGTTTAGTGATGGTGGTAGAGACAGCTGATCTCAGAGGGAACCAGGGCCTGGAGAATTGCAGCCCAGCTTCCAGAGGGGCTGGAAATGGAATATACTCAAACCATCACTATGTTTGTTTCATAGAATACCAGGATCCCAGGCTGGTCTGGGTTGGGAGGGACCTTGAAGCCCATCCAGTGCCACCCCTGCCATGGGCACGGACACCTCCCACTGTCCAGGCTGCTCCAAGCCCCATCCAGGGCTTTGTGATGCCTCTTTAAAGATTTCTTTTCTCTCTCACCAATCCCCCACCCTTCAGCAGAGCTGGAAGACTGGGGCCAGCCAGATTTCTTACTGTCTTTTGTGCTCTTTTTTTGGTTTTTTTTTGGCTTTTTCACCCCTCCAAACCCAGAGGCTTTGTCAGTGTGAAGCAGTTGAGCAGTTCAGTTGTGCCCAGTGGAGGCAGGGCAGGGATCTCCTGTTCCCTGCTAATTCCAGTAGGAAAATGGACTTGCCCCAGAGACCTGATTTATTTCCAGCCTTATTGACAATCTCTTAAAGGGGATGATGGAGTGAAAAGCAGCCATCAGTGAGTTATGAAAGGTCAATAATGCCACAAAGGAACACAAACAGCAGGTTTGAAATCCAGCCCTCCCCACATTCTGTTTCCACAACCATTTCATCCAAGGTCACCGGGCTTTTCCAGGGAGGCCAGAGCAGCAGGAGCCTCCAAGAGGAGGCCAGGTTACTTCGTGGCCCTTTCCCACCTTGGAGCTGATTATTATGGGGTGCATTCCCCCAGCCCTGCATGGGAGGTCGTGGAGCACAGGCAGCAACAGCATCCAGCAGCATTTCAGCTCCTTACACAGCCCCTAAACCCAGAGCCTCTGGCAGAATATTCCAGCAGCACAGGGACAGCCTCCCACCAGCTTGGTTAGGCCATGCCAGCATCACATAAAAGGATTTTTAAATGCTGCTAACTTGTTTGCATTGACAAAAAAGGTGCAAAGAGGAATTTGAGGGCATCAGGATCCAGCCCTGGGCACTCATGGTTTGACCCTGAGGTTTGGTGTCTTCACAAGATGCTCCTGCTGCCTAATTGGATGAACTGAGCTCCATAAACAGTTCCCTTCCCTGTTTGTAAGCAGTCCACGGGCAGCTGTAATTGTCTGAATCCACAGTGTGAATAGTAAAAAGAGCTTTACTTAATGACTGCAGCAGCCCTGCTCGAGTGAGAGCTCGCTGGTATTTATTCACACCAGAATTCACGAGGCTTTTGTTTGCCATGAACACTCCTGCAAATAAAAACTTGCTCACTCTAATGTTTATGAATAAATGTGCTCGTAAATGCCATCAAAGCAAATCAGCAGGGTTTTATTTATGCAAGGAGATGCACAAATAAATGTTTGCTGTTTTCACCCAGCTCTGGTGGGTGTTTAGGCGTGTGTTAAAGCCAAGGCTTTGTGAGCTCAGCACTCAGATGTTATTCCTGCTCTCCATCTCCTCCTTTCCTGCACTCTGATCCTGCCTGTGAATCCCTGTGCCCCAAGGGAAGGTTGTTAAAGTCAATGTTTTAGGGATTATCCACATCCAGCAGCTTGCTGGGTCAGTGGACAAGGTCATGGAAGGGACTGGGATCACTCTGGATGCCCAGGACTGGCAGGACAGGAGGGAAAGGGGTTTGTGATCACAGCTTTGTGGTGTTTGCATGGCACACAGCAGATACCCAAACCTGGGGTTTTTTTGGCATGTGCTGGCTCCTGGAGCAAGGTGGGGGTTCTGTCTCACACAGAAGTGTGGGAGGTTATTGCCATCCTGTCTCAATCAGTGCCCTAATTAAATATAGGAGAGGATTTTCTTTCTAAAATGTAAATGTCAAGCCTTGTTAAGGAAAATTAAAATGCACTAAAATGAATGTGGTAGGAGCTGTGGAGGTGCTTAAGTAGAGTATCTGTATTTATTAGAAAGGGAACTAAAAAGGAAGTATTTTTGGAGCTCAATCCTTAAACTGGGCCATAAGGATTTTATGCAAATTTCCCTTCCAATCTGCAGTTAGGGACTGGTTCCAGGGGTGAGTTCTATGTCCCAGCCTCTAAAAGCTGTGAAGGAATATCATCTGAGACTCACCTCTTTCCAGGATTTATCTGTACATATCCCTCCTCTTATCAGGATCACTTGGGATTCTGTGCTGTCCACACTTCCTGCGAGTTGGACTTGAAAATTCAGGTAATTCCTTCTATTCCTTGCTCCCTTGAGTCCAGCAGAGCAAACAGTACAGAATTTAAACCTTCATTCAGCAATGGGATCACCCCCATTTACAAAGAACCCCCTTTAAGAGAATTATTCTGCTCCAGCCCACAGTGAGCCTGGACCAGGAGCATCAGTCAGAACCTGCAACACTCAAACCCAAAGTCCTGCATGTGGATTAGGAAAATCAGAAACCTGAATTGTTTCAAGGGCTCATAGAGCAGAACTTCAGCTGATCTCAGAGAGGCTTCAGCTCTGGGCTGTGATCTCAGCCTGGCCAAGGCCAAAACCTGAGGTGTGCTCACATCTGGAGCAGGTGAGATGTGTCTTTCTGGCAGTGAGGACACACAAAATACAGCATTTATTCAACACAAAAAGCTCATGCCTTTGCAAATACATGAAGTTTTTTGGCCTTCCCAGCGCAACCATTGGTTTGTTGTTTCCATGCTAATACAAATTCTTGTATTAAAAGGAGCATGGCCTTGGGTTCCTCCATCCGTATGGGAAAAAGTTACTTGTCTGATGGTAAACAAAGAACAGAAGAATTGATTCACTGTCCTCACTCTTAAAAAGATGGTATGAAGCCATAGTGAAGCAATTTTAATTGTGGCTGTGTAACACTTGCCATCAGTAAGATCACTTGTGTTCTGTTTTTAGGGACCGGGGTGCTCCGGAGCGCACGGGCCATTAGAAATGCAAAACATGACCGCATGTTCTCAGGGCTGGGCCAGGGCCACATGAAAGAGCACTTGTGCTGGGATGCTCAGCTCTGAGGCTATTCTCTGTTCAGCATGTATTTACAGAGATGTATGAATATTTGATTAATGAGTCATGGTCTCTGGAGAAATTTAATAACTGTGCTGCTGTACAAAGGCAGCTCCTTCACTGTTAACACAGCTGCCAATAGTGTCACTGACACTGGAGCCCTTTCTGCATCTAATATGTGCTGGGGAGTAAATTCCTTCCCTACAAGGGAATCCATGGCACACATTATTCTCTTATCTGTTTTGAACTGTTGCAGGCTCAATTTACAGACCCTGATTTGTAAAGATTTTTCCAATGGAAACAAGCAGTGACACGTGAGCCAGAAAGCAGCAGTTTCACCAGGCCCTGAGTTACTTGGAGGGTCAGTTCAAAAGGAGAGTTGCTTTAAAAATTCCATTTATAAAACGCAAAAGGAACAATGGAGGGAAATATTCATGGAGAGCAGAGTGCTCCAGCAGATTCTGACTGCCTCAAAAATTGTGTTCAGTGGGATTTCAGTGGTTGTTCAGGGGTGCACGACTCACAACATGGGGCAGAGGTTTTCTCCCCCCGTGACACCTGACCAGAAGTATTCTTCATTTTTGCTGAGCAGTTTCCCAAGGATAATTTGCTACTAATTTTATAATTTTCCCATTTTTATTCCTAATACCTATGAAGAGATCCATTTTCACTTAGGAAGTTAGGTGTATATTTTAGTGGTGTTACTCCAGCTCAACTGCTTTAAATAATAGGGGGGAAAATGTCAAAAAAAGATAAATTTAGTGCAGAGGCTTTCACTAGGAGCTTTAACTGCAGGTTAGAATTATACATGCTATGCAGAATTTCCTGCAACACTTCTCCTTTGGGCCACAATGCATTACAGCAGACGTATAATGAAGCTGCTATAAAATCCGTGGTAATTAAGGGGGATTTGACAGTAATTGCAACAGTGAATCAACTTAATTATTACCTGCTTCAAAGAGAGCTAACCTGATGTTATAATCTAACCTTTCCTACTTCTAAAATGAGAGATTAACCAAGTATATGTAGCATTTAAGAATTAAATCTGTTGAGATAGAATGATATTAATATACTTTTCCTATACATTTCCTGTACATGTGGGTACAAAGCAGCCAAAAGGAGCAGCATCAGAAGCTGACAAGCTGCAGGCAGGCTGAGTGTGTGCATTCATAAAATAAACAGAGGTGAGCCAGCTCCTCTGCTGTCTGCTGAAAGCACAGGGACTGCAGCCAGAGCAGTGCTGGAAAATGCTACAGCACACACCAGCCCACTCCCTGAACAGCCTCGTGCAGGAGTGCATTGTCTTTCCATGCTGAATTTTAAGCAAATTATCCTGAAATAACCCAATGTAACATTGGTCTGGTCAATTCTGGCCTGATCAATGCAGCTCTTTCAGCCATAAATCCAAGCATCACTTTTGCTTTGTTATCAGAGCTTTGAGATGTGTTACCTGAGAGCAGGGGGCTGATCCAAACCCTTCTCCAAACTCTTCCCATTGCTGTGCCTGGCTGGTGCCTGCAGCAGTTCTAGAAGGGGAGAAGTGCAATAATAAAGCTTTAGAAATACCAGAGAAGTGAGAATTAGCAGCATCAGCATCACCAAAACTTGCCACAACTTTCACAAGAAGTTCATCTGGAAAACTGATAAAATTCACTCCAGCTCTGCTCTGCGGAGGGGTTTGATCACCCAAGTGAGGCAGTGACTGCTGCAAGACCTTAAAATAAACCTGTCAAAGTTTACTTCTTGTTCTGATGTGGAAAAATGAATTAGAAAGACTTCTTTGGTTTTTACATGTCCTGGTTCATAACATGCTGCAATTAACACCCAATTTTTCTTGCCCTAGGCCCCAGTGTTCAGGCAGTTACCAAGCTGACTTGGGCACACAGGTTAAAGATGTCACCTGCCATGGGTGTGGGATTTGAAACTGCACTAAGCCCAAGCCATCTCATCTTTGGGACATGCTTTTACAAGATTACAGCAGCTTAATCTGCCTTAAATAAAACCTGGAAGTCCACCAGGCTTTGAATAGTGTTGTACACTAAATATGGTACAAAAACCTTGGTGGTAATTTAAAAAATCTCTTAAAAAAAATTATATTGCTGACCATGTGACTGTGGATTTAGAATAAATGTCCAGCTTGCAGGGGAAGTCAGGCTGGGGTTTCTCTTTATGTACAATGTAGTCTCTCCACCAGGACTGTCACCTGCAGACTGTGGAAGATTCCAGGTGCCTGGAATTCATCCCACTCTGTGCCCAAACTGCACCACACCTGTATTTCCTATCAAGGCTTTTATCCATGATGCCCCTTCCTGCAGGCAGAGATCCTTTACGTCTCTCAGTGAAGACACTTCAGGCTCCCAGGAGCCAGGGAAAAATCCCCTGGGAATGGACACAAAGATGTTCCAGCCTCCTGCTAGGTGGCTGTGAAAAACCATGATCCCTCCTACAATTCCACACTGGGAAAAGGCTGGGATTGCTGAGAGCTCTCCACAAGCAGCTCCTCCCTGGAGCTCTGCAGCTTTCCCGACACTCACTCCATGCCAGGGAAGGCCTGGATGGGTCCTTTTGTGCCCTGCTACATTTGGAATCTGCCTGGAGAGGGACAGGCTGCAGTGAGCTGCTCATCCCTGCTCCTGGGAGCTGCTGGAGCACAGCTCATGGGATTCCAGGTGCCTGTTCCTGGTGGCAGCAGTGACTCTCTGCTCCTTGGGAGGGGAGGAAATGGCAGACTTTAAATAACAAATTTTCACTGATGCCATTTGCTATTTTTACAACGCGTTTTAGAATAAATGAGAGATTAACACAGAAAAAAGTACTTAAGGTGCATGCTCAGTAACTATTTTTTCATAACGTTTTAATGGATTCAGGGTTGAGCTCCACTAAAATCTGGATTTATTAGAAACGCTCCATGCATTTCAGTAGAGTTTTTCTCATGAATCTAGATATTTTACATTATTTCAATACAGCTGACCCTCTGTTTCATTAGAAATGCTCCAATATAACCCGTGGAGCATTTCTAATGATTCTGGTTTTACAGCAAATCCAAGGGTCAGCTGTACTGAAAACAATAGTGCTAACCTCTTGGTTTATTAGAAAAATGCTTTCTGTCTCAATGGAGCATTTCTAATAAATCAGATAAATAGGGATCTCCCACAAAAATGCTCTGCTGGTGAAACAGACAAATGGGTTTGTTGTTATTGAGATTTTTTTAAAAAACAAAGATTGTTTAATAGACTTTTTTTGCTGCTCACTGCAGTGTGATCCCCCTCTACCCAGACTTTGAGTCTTCACCATGAAAAGTTAAGTAAATATTCCTCACAATTCACCAGAAACAAGCACTGCCCCAAACTGTCAAGCATTTTCCACCTCAGCCATGAAGAGTTTACAGCAAGGCCAACTCCCAGGATGGACCTGTCAGTGCCAGATGGGATCCAGGGGTCTGGTGCTGTGCCACAGGGTGTGCTGGGTCCTTTCTCACTCCACAGAGAGAGGGTGAGTGTCAAACAGCTCAGCACAGACTGACCCACAAGACATGGAACTGCAGCAGGGGACAGATGTTTTTAGGCCTTTAAGCTCCCTGTCTCTCCAAAGTTGCTCTAATTCCACGTGCCAGGTCAGGCACAAGTCACAGTTGGGGGATGCAGCTGTGGAGTCCCTTTCCCAACCCTGCTGTGTGTGCTGTACCCAGCTGAGGGCTGGGGGTACCTGTGCAGCTGGGGTGCTGGCACTGCCAGGAGCTGCAGTGACAGCCTGGATGTGAAGCCTTCTCCAGGAGGGCTCCTTCTCAGCAAGATCCTGCATCGTGGAGCCATCAGGAACAGGAATCCTGGGCATGTTCTGATGAACTCATGCTGATCCAGTCCAGGAAGAGTGCATGCCAATGCTGTGAAATGCAATAAAAAAGAAAAAGAAAGCTGAGACAAAGCTTTCTGTTCAAGAGGAAAGGCCAATGAGATAATTTCAGTGACTCAAGATTTGGTTAGAACGTTCTGTATTTATGGAGTATTTTGTGCTGTCCATGTATTTCCCTGTGGTTCAAATGCCCCCCATTTCCTGCAAGTGCATTCCCTGTGTGAATTTTAATCCTTGGCTGCAGGCCAGTGAGTCTCAGCTGGAACAGGATTCCCAGCCTCTTCCCCACACTCCCAACAATTTCAGGGAATCTGCTGACCACTTTCTGTGGAAACCCAGAAATAAAACATGCTGCAGTGGTGACAAATCCACAAACCAAGAAACTCCACTTTAAAAATGATTGGTGTGTCTGAGTGGTCTCTTATTTTTTTCTTACTGAGCTGGATGATTTTGCCCAGCAGTGAAAACAGAGAAGTACACAAAGGAGTCAAGCAAAAGGACTTTTACCTGTGGGGTGCTGCTTGTCTGCCCCTGTGCCTGGAGTACAGGGCTGTGGGGAGATGCTGGACCTACCTGTTCAGGGCACTGGGAGCCCTTGCTGAGGACCAGGAGTGTGTGAGCACCACTGATTCCCCCAGAGCCAGGTCAGATTTCTGATTTCTGATTCCCCCAGAGTCAGGTTTCTCCTTGCACAAGTTCATCCTGCAGGACTCACGTCCTCTAAATGCTAGACAAGTCCTTTAGCCCAGAGCTGCAGGGCAGGAGCTGCTTGCTCAGGGGGGTTTAGCAGCCCCACAACGGGGTTTGAAGGCTGCTCCTGCCCCAGAGGCCCCGGCAGCAGCAGCAGCACCAGGCAAACCCCCCTGGCTCTCAGAGGAGCCTCAGCAGTTCATCATGTCAAGCCTGGCTGCTGAGTGCTGTGTCTGGGGCCTCTGGCTGTCAGAGGCAGGATTTCATCTCAGCCTCCCTAAGGCCATATAGAAAGCCTAAAATGTTCATTTATGTTTCTTATTGTCTGGCCAAATCTGTGTGTGCTTAAAAAATATCGGGAGGTTTAAAGGCTGATGCCTGATTATCACGGGTTGGAAATGTACTCGGTATTTTAAAAGGATTTAAATACATTTATTGTTACAAGCAACAATGCTTTTGTCAACTCCTACTTCTCCTACACAAAGTGTTTGTATTTGAAATGTTTCCTTCCGTGGTGTTACTTCCCGAGATCAATCTCTCCCATTATATATTTGCAAAGCAGCTCCATTAAGGATAAATATCACTGTGGTGGTCTCATCCAGAGATATCTGTAAACACTTTCTGTGTAGTGCACGGGTATTTATGGATGTGGGAATTTGTACCTTGGCTGAGCAGAATTTCCATGTTTGTGCACAGAGCAGTATTCCTGGAATAATCATGTGTTTATACCATGTGTAGGTTTATGTGCTTTATACATTCAACGTACCTCTGTAGCCATAATCTGATCTGCTGTTCAGGATTTATTTCAGCTTTCCACATGAGCTCTTTCAAACAATGCTAATTGTTTCAGAACCAAAATCATTGATGATAACTCTTTTAGGAATTGTCATGTTGTCTATAAATATTTAGCGACCGAATTGTATTTGCCAATGTATCCCTGGATTACAGATGAAAAGGGAGCATCTGCCGAAATTAAAAGTGGCCACATTTTCACTTGTAGCTTAATTAAATGCCAAAATTTATCTACATTAACAACAAAGTGCTGAAATTTATTGATCAATTCACATGATATAAGTTGACAAATGGCCCGAGCAATTTCCATAATTTTCTACACGTGTTAAAATTTGTAATGGAAAAGGAACCCTCCATCAGCGGGGCTGGGAAACGAGAGGGGGCTGGGGATGGAGCGGTGCCCCGGGGCAGCGAGGGGGAGCTCCGTGCCCTGTCCAGCCCAGCCTGTACAGATGGGCCTTTGACAGTCCTACAGCTGTTCTCCTAATTGTCCATTAAGTGTTCTATTGATTCCCTGATTCAAAGTACATGTCTTTCAGGCCGAGCTTTCGTGTGAAGTGGCAGACACATTCCTGCCGGAATGACAGAGCTGCTTGAAACCTAAAAATGTGGGCTGCCACTTTCAATCGAGGAGCCCGCTTTCAAAGGAGAAGCCTCGCTTAAAGGAGCTTTGTGCGAGCGCCTCGGATCTGAGTTTTTAAACTTTTAGCGTCAATCAATTAAAGCACGGCAAGCTGGAATTCCTCGCTAAGCTCCCGGATGCTAAAGAGCCGCCTGAGGAAGCCGGTGGCCGCAATAAGGATTAGATCTCGTTTGGCTGGATGCGGGTTCTGCTCTCAGACCCCTCTGACACGTGTAATGATATTCTCATTTGACTTGCAAGTTCACTTTTAGCATTTTTTTAAAGCAAGATCATCTGCAATTCCAGCTCGTGCCAGTCAGGAGCCTGTTTAAAATCATCTCCCTGTAATCTGAAGAGTGAAAGATAAGATGCATATCTGTTGCAGGGACCATAAATCTTCAAAGAAACAAATAGCCACAGATAAAACTGTAAAAGTTATTTAGTTCTCTTCCGAAAGAGGTTTATTAATCTAAAATTTCCAGTCCATTGTGTCACGATTTGGTTGTGGCACTGTATCTCATTTCGTGCAATTGTGTATCAAGCAAAGAGCAGAGAGCCTCACAGCTGAAACTTGATCAGTTGTATTCAGATGTATCACCAGAGCCAGGGAAAAAAAGGAAATATGAAAAAATTGCCACCTGAACAGAGATCTGGACTGGGAGAATTTTTGTTTTCTATATTTCCTCTTATTTTATTGTGATGTTTATGAAGTGGGTTTAATATTAAATTGAAACTAAATTTTAAATTCTTGTTTGTTGTTTTTAAAGCATAATTCCTGATAGGCAGGACACAAACAAAGTGTTTATGGACTCAGTGTTTGGGGACCATCCTCGGTGGCTGGGCACAAAATGAGCTTTTCCCATTTGCCACCACCACTATTTGCCTTCATATTTTTCTTTTCAAAAATCCCCATCATTTAAAAGCGACGTGAAACTGTTTTTGATAGAGCTTAAAATAAGGAGAATTATTTCTCATCGAGAAGGTTTTTATCCTCTATAGGTAATGCAAAACCACAGTGCTGTGAATGTTTAATACCTGCTTATTCTTTGATCCCCCTCCTTGCCCAGGTCGGTGTTTGCACCCAGCTCCCCCTGGTTTGAGTCTGAAAACCTTCACCAGCCCCTCTTGGTGGGGATTCTGAAGCCAATTCACCAGCACGGGGCTAAGAGAGGACTTGCACCCATCAATCAAATTAGTTACAGCCTTTTAATTTAAACAGGATTGCTGATTTGAGCAGAATTAGATTTTTTTTTTAACCTGAACCTATTTGTCTTTGGGAATCAAATTTACAAGCAAAGGCAATGTTTAAGCTGAGAAGTGAAAACTCAGATGGGGATTCCAAGAACATGAAGGAAATTTCCTTTCATACATCAAAGGCAAACAAAGGAAAGAAAGAGAGAAAAGAAAGGAAATAAAAGGAAAAAAATAAAAATAAATGGTATGTAAGAGGAGGCATTTGACATTTTATAGCCAGAGTTTCTTTCTCTATTCCATAAAAAGGAATATGTGCCAAATTAAAGAAATAGTGGAGGAAGCTGTAGAAAATGGTACCAAGCACTTCTATTTTAGGAGTAAGTTTGGGGTTTGAGGATGGGACAAACCCACCAAGGGGACAGCAACCATCCTTTTGTTTTCACCATCCAGAGAGGAAACTGAAGAGTCTCTGTGATATAACAAACCAGACAGTGATACCTGCAAAACATTCTGTAAATCTCCTTCATCCCAGCGCTTTCAATTACACCATCAGCCAGTTTTTTAAAAAGATTTTTAGAAGCTTTCAACTGTGGACTTTTGTCTTGTTGAATGAACTTCAGCTACACTAAATTTTAAGTAAATTTGTGATGACTGAGCAATATACATTGGCTGAGCTAGAATCCAATAACCCACAGGACAAATTAATTTTCAACAAAAAGGGCAGAAACCTCAAGTGCCATGAGTATATGGAATCTCAGTCTATCTCTCTGGAGCCATTTTTGCAAATCACTACAGCTATTCATAATCTAAATCAGTCTCCTTTAGCAGCAGAAAGATCTTTTTTCATGACAAAACAGAAGATGACATTCATTAGTGCCTAACTTGCATAAGCTACCTTAAATTTATTGGTGCTCTTATACTTATCTGGGTAAGAATTCCTTTGTCTACAGCTATAGGAAAATTCCGGACGTACTACTTAAAAATATAAATTGTCACTTTTATCAGAACTTTTGGCAGTTTACTTTATTTTAGAAGTAAAACTGGTGGTTAAGGTTTTAAGACTTCCAATGGGCGTTGTTTCAATCATGGTTAATATGCACCCAGGATAGCAATGCTCAGGGAAGGGAGCACTTGGGCAGAAATCTGGAGAGCTGGGGCTGCCTGGAGCACCAAGTGCTAACTCTTCCCTGGCTTTGAGCAGAACTCATGGCACTGCTAAAGAATCCTGTGAGCTCCATGTGGATTCAGGGTAGAAAAGCCAAACCCTCACCTGGGGGAGTGGAGTTTTCTGGGCAGGGTCTCCTTCCTCTCCTGTGATGGATCATTTCCTACATGGAAGGTGACAGAATTCCAGACTGGTTTGGGTTGGGATCTTCCTCTAGCCCAGGTTGCTCCAAACCCTGTCCAGCCTGGCCTTGAAGTTGTCCCAGGCCAAAGCAATCCTCCTGCAAATATCCCACATCCTCCAGGAACTGCAGAGCCTGGTTATGGTAAAAATGCACATTCGAGCCAGTATATAGCAAATAAAATATAAATGGATTTGCTTTAATGTGATGCAAGTGAATACTGGTCTTCATCCACCTGTTTTATAAACTCCATTTCCTGTCTCGGGTACAGATTGTTAATTCTTAAATGCCTTTAGCTTGATGTCTCCTACTTGGGATACAACTGCAGGAAGCATTGTGACCTAAAGATTGACATACATGTCATTTGTGCAACTGTGCTTTATTTCTTTGTGCAGGAAAAAGAGTGGAACAAGCATCTGTGGCAGCTTTTGTTACAGCCTGGATAAAGCTAAATGATCACAGAGTCGCTCTTGCCTCAAAACACACGGGCATGATTTCAATTATAATTCCTTTTATAGGGTGAGAGTGGACAGGGCTGTTGGAATGACAAATGAGAGAGATAAAATAATGAGGATGGTGCTGGCTCTGCCTGCTCTCTGTTTCGGGGTGGGATGGCTTCTTGTGGTGGGTCCCACATTGCCAACAGAAGGGGGAATCTGCAGCAGGAATTTAGGCTCAGGGAGGTGAAGAGGTGATGAATTTAGAGCAGGTATTAAGGGAAGGTGAAGAGATGACGAATTTAGAGCAGGTATTTAGGCTCAGGGAGGTGAAGAGGTGATCTCTGCTACAACTGCTGTTATAAAGCTTTAAAGAGTACATGTCCATCTGCTGAGTTTTTCAAAATGTTTTCTAGATTCTGTTTCTATTCTCAATTTCCACCCTGCAAAGTAACCACTGAACTGCTCCCAGCCCGAGGCACCTGAAGAAACAGCTCCCACAGTGCTGCAGAAACTGCTCTGGTTCTTATTGCTACCAAGGAGTTTTGGTCCTAGCAAAGGGACAGAAAAATGAGGCTGATGCTTAACTACAGAAAACACATCAGAATTATCATTATCTGCATGTATTCAGATGCTGAGGAAATCAGGCTGAAAGAATAAAATAAAATGACCTATCAAAGCCTCCTCCCAGGAATACAATATCTCCTGCATTCATTCCTCAAGCACAGCTCTTGTCTCAGCTGGAGGGACTGTGATCAGACCCAGGGCTGGAAAATGCAACTGAGCCCTTGTGATGTAGCTGGGAAAAATCTTTTGAATGGCTCTGCACATTTTTCCCCCCAAATCTGAATAAAAGTTCAGGTGAGCTCCTATTTTGGGGCATCTTTCTTTGCAGGAAAGGCAGCTGTGTAATTCTTGTTTTATGGCTGTTCCCTCCTGTGCTGCCTGGATGACCTTGGCCAGTCATTTCCTTGCCATAAAGTGGCAATTGGGCTGTTTACTCCCTTCCCACCGGTGCTCGGGAGCTTAATTAATACCTGCTTTGAGATCCTCAGAAGGTGCTAAAGTGTTGCTATATACCAAAAACAATCTTTGTAGCTCTAAACATAGAAGAGGAAAGGGGCTCTAAAGGATCTGCGGGTTTGGAAGGTGCTGTAGGAAGCAGGGAATGAGTGTCTGATGTCCTGCCCCGTGTCCTTAGGGCACAGTGTCCCTTCCCTACAACTCATCTCTGCAGAGTGCTCCCATCCAAGCTCCAAACTCCACCAGTTCCTGTCCTGCAGGCTGGTTTGGTCAGGGAACAGGGGAGCAGCCCTTGGAACATCACTTTATAGGCAGGAACACATGCCTCAGGAGAGCTGGACGTGGAACAGAAATCCTGGTGCTCCTGTGCACCTGGGATGAGGAATCTGCAGCTTTTCCTCCACCATTGATTGATGGATCATGGATGGATGGGCACCACTGGTGCCTCAGCACAGCCTGGCCACGCTCGGTGATTCCCTCACTGAAGGATGGGGAGGACACTCATGGGCAGCCAAGAGGAGCTGCCAGGCAGCCCCTGACATCCAGGAGAGATTGCAGAGCACAGGAATTGCGAGAAGAGCAAAATCAAGTTCTCAGCCTCCAGGCATGGCCGTGGATCTCAAACCAGCCTTCAAAGGAAGTTATTGCAGTGGGGTGAGAGCAGATCAAATCAGGCTGTAAATGTTTGCTTATTATTGTCAGGCTTTAAACTACAACCAAGCAATTTGTGCTTCCTTTGGAAGCTGGTGGACAGCAGAACAAAATGGCTCAATTACAAAGTTCCCATAGCTGGGTGTCCTTAAAAAGGAGCCAAACTTCATTTCAGCCCTGCCTGGTTCTGAAGAAACCTCTGCTGCAATCTGGCAACTTCTCAGGGTGCTCCTGAGGCAGGGGCATGAAATAAGGAGGGAATTCCTCCCATCAGGCAGGTTCTGGGTTTGCAGCTCAAGCTGAGGGTACTGCAGTGAAGCTGAGCTTTGTTTGCAGCACTGCTGCAGTGAAACAGCCATTCCCAGCTGCTGCCATATCCCAGCCCAGGGTGGCAGCAGCTGAGGTGCAGGTGGGATGAGATGCTCCACACAAAAAAAAATTCAGCAACTCTGAAGAGTGGTGAGGTTCTTGGAATGTGAAATCAGTGATTCAAACTGATCTCTTCTAAGTTTATAAAAGTCATATTCTAAAAAAAAGGGGGGAAAAAGCTCTAAGACTGGAGAGGACACTGTAAGGTGTGGTGGCCACTGGGAATGTCGAGCACAGACCCAGAGGATGGCTCAGGATCATTGTCCCTCTCCTGAGGGGACAGGAAGGAACTGCCACTACAAGTCCTGTGAGCACTCAGCACTGTAGCCTCGAGATTCCTGACAGGAAAACTCAAGGCTGAAGAGCTGAGAGAGCAGCAAATAAGGAGCATGGAACTGTTGGAGAGGACCTGCTGCAACGGATGCCCCAAACTCCTGGATTTTAGCCCCCACATGTGCTTCCACCCCATTGCTAGAGCCTTCAGACACCCCACACTGCCCACCCACTCTCTGCTTCCACAAGGTTTAGGGAAGTGACTCAAACATTAGTTAAAAATTTAATAAAAGCATTAATAAAAAAATTAAAAATTCATCATAGCATTAATAAAAGAAAGTTGTATCATCTCCAACATTTATGTGAACCTACAACAGAGCTCAAGTGTTTCCCAAACATGAAATACTCCAAATACTGCAGGAAAAGCAGGATTTGCCTCAGGAGGGTGTCTGGTAAACAGACACAGTTCTTGGAGTGCTGTTGGGTTCTGTCCTCTCTATTTTGGGCCTTTCCCTACCAAGGGTTTCTCTCTTTTTCTCTGCTCCAAATGCTCAGTTTCTCTCCCAGTTTTTCCCAAGATTTTTCAAAGCCTTTGGCATCAAAGGACTGAGCATTAGGAATGAATTCAGAGCAAACAAACCAGCACCCCAAAATCAAGCCCTGGAATTGCAGTGCCTGGGATCCTCCATGCTGCATTTCACCAGAATCACCCACGAGCAACTGCTCTGGCCTTGGCTGAATGCTGCCATCTTAAAATAAAAATAAAACCAATATAATAACAAATTTCCACTGGTTCATTTTCCTAAGTAACATGGAGAAAAAAACACAAAACCTGGAGTAAACATTAAAAAAAAAAAAAATCAGAGTGCACTCGGATACAGAAGAGAAAGAATTTATCAAGAATTATTCTGTGTGATCCAATCTCTGCTGATTTTCACTATATTTATTTTTTCTTTTTAACCCTGCCACATCAGAGCACTCAGACCTTGCCACTAGGCACGAAACAAACAGAGAGGTGAGTTTTTGCAAAAGGGGGAATAATTTGAATAATCCCTGAGCCTGTGCCCGTGGTGAGCGTGCACTTCACAAGTGGCGAATGAGAGCTCTGATTAAACATGATACAAAAAGAGCTTGCAAGTAGCACTGTTTACTAACATTTCAATTTCTATGCCTCATTTATTAGACTTAGAATAAAAAGGTTAGAGGGGTGTTTGGGATTGTCTTTAACCTTGATGATATTTCCACTGAAGCAGCATAATGGCTCTTAATTGCTTAAGTGAAGAGAACATGTTGACATGTCCTTCTTTGTGCTTAAAGCCCTGTGCCTGAACCATTATGCTAATTCAAGCATTATATACACCAAAGTATTTATGGGACTGACACAAGTGATGTTGCAGGTAAAGGGCTGTGAAATGGTCTGTAAACAGAGAGAATTGATTCCGGGCCCAGAGCAGTGCTGTTAAAGTCACAGCCATTGAGCTGCCAGCCCCACGGTTTCTGTGCAGATTGTCACCCCGGGTCAGGCGGCAGCGCTGCTGCCATCGGAGATCAGCTGGGTGGCTTCCGCAGCATGGAAACCAACCACAGGAACCCAAATTAACCTCCCAGCGACATGGACTTGACTCTTTAGCTTCTTTTTTTTTTTTTTCCCTTCCTTTTTGAGCGCAGAATCCTCAGCTGTTTGTTAAAATATTTAGGTGCTTTGAAAAAAAGAAAAAAAGGATAGAAGGGTATCAGCAGTGTGACTTGTTCCTGCGTTTTCCTGCTCTCCCTTTGAAGGGATCACAAAGAATATGGATATTGTGTGAACCTCTGTTCAGAAATAAATAAACCCAATAGGGGTTTTATTTGCTTATCCAGCATGGGAAATGTGTGGATTAATAGGATTTTCCACCTTGGATCTAAGGCTAAGACTGATATTTTACATTACATTGAAATAATTTATTGTCTTGCTTGGTTTTTACTAATAACCCACAGATTTTGGCACTGAACAGAATTGTAAATGTCCAATTTCCATTAAACTCTGCATCTAATTTATTGTTTGCATTGCACTAATTTTAGGCAACTAAATGAGACTGAGCAGCTCTGCATTTATTTCTGCTTATTTTTGTTTGTAGCTCTAGAATACTCGGGTATTACACTTTTCTCTTTAGTTTTAAAATAATGCAGAGCAATGTCTTACTCTCTGTATCTTTTTTTATACACTTGGAGCAGACATTTCACTGATTTTCATTTTTTTAAAATGCCATGAGAATGGCATCATTCATCCTAGACTTCATATATGAAATGCAAACCTCAGAGGGAAGTCCTATACTCACAGTAGTGTGTAAAGCATTATCATACTTTGGTGATTATTTAAAGGGCAAAATAAATTAAATAACTGCAGAATAACATATTTCATAACAATTCTTTTTACAACAAGAGAAATAGAAATGTTTACCTTGAATTCACTCGAGTTTCCTTTGAAAAAAGAAATTTGAGATTCAATAGACCTGAATATAGGTTAAAATCTAGAAAAATATGGAATTGTGGTGCCTATTTCATGCTGGCAGAAGAGCTGTGTGTTTTCCAGCAAAGCACACCTTGGCCATGCATCCAGCATTTGCTCTCTTTTCCACCTTGGGATATTCTTGATGTAATGTCATTTTAGGGATTGCTGCAATGCTAAAAAAATTACACTGCAACAACATTACCTGACCATGGTACTCTGAAAGATTTTGGAGTTCTGCATCTGAGATGAGCATGCCCATTGAGAGTCCCTGTACGCTGACATTTCTTTGATCAAATGTCTAATATCCTAACAAAATATTTGATGAGTGTGAAGAGATGTATTTTTTGGTTCAGATGTTGGAATAGCAGAAGGTGCTGGGGCCATTTAACCCCAGGAATTCCCTTCAGTTGTGAAGTGAGTAATTCTG